>NC_135500.1:49338271-50538271 GCF_052857255.1 Amblyomma americanum
ACAACGGGATACATCGTTTTAGATCGAAACAAGCGAGATTTACGCACTTCGATTTTAGAAGTCGTCGAAAAAGAGACGAGAGAAAGCTGTTACCTTTTTCTCTCAGAACTGCGCGTAAACTTGTATTCCGGCTCAAAACTACGGGATACATCGTTTTAGATCGAAACTAGCGCGATTTACGCACTTCGATTTTACAAGTCGTCGAAGAGTAGACGAGAGAAAGCTGTAAACTTTTTCTCTCTGAACTGCGCGAAAAATTTTATTCTGGCTCAAAACAACGGGATACATTGTTTTAGATCGAAACTAGCAAAATTCACGAACATCGATTTTACAAGTCGTCGAAGAGTAGACAAGAGAAAGGTGTAAACATTTTCTTTCAGAACTGCGCGAAAACTTGTATTCCGGCTAAAAACAACGAGATACATCGCTTTAGATCAAAACTAGCGAGATTTACGTACTTGCATTTTACAAGTCGTCGAAGAGTAGACGAGAGAAAGCTGTAAACTTTTTCTCTCAGAACTGCGCGAAAACTTCTATTCCGGCTCAAACAACGGGATACATTGTTTTAGATCGAAACTAGCAAAATTCACGATCATCGATTTTACAAGTCGTCGAAGAGTAGACAAGAGAAAGGTGTAAACATTTTCTCTCAGAACTGCGCAAAACTTGTATTCCGACTAAAAGCAACGAGATACATCGTTTTAGATCAAAACTAGCGAGATTCACGAACATCGATTTTACAAGTCGTCGAAGAGTAGACGAGAGAGAGCTGTAAACGTTTTCTCTCAGAACTGCGCGAAAACTTGTATTCCACCTAAAAACAACGGGATACATCGTTTTAGATCGAAACTAGCTTGATTTACGCACTTCGATTTTACAAGTCGTCGAAGAGCAGACGAGGGAAAGCTTTAGGCTTTTTCTCTCAGAACTGCGCAAAAACTTGAATTTCGGCTCAGAACAACGGAATACATCGTTTTCGATCGAAAGTAGAGAGATTCACGAACATAGATTTTACAAGTCGTCGAAGGGTAGACGAGAGTAGGCTGTAAACTTTCTCTCAGAACTGCGCGAAAACTTGTATTCCGGCTCAAAACAACGGGATACATCGTTTTAGATCGAAACTAGCGAGATTCACGAACATCGATTTTACAAATCGTCGAAGAGTAGACGAGAGAGAGCTATAAACTTTTTCTCTCAGAACGGCGCGGAAACTTGTATTCCGGCTCAAAACAACGGGATACATTGTTTTAGATCAAAACTAGCGAGATTTACGCACTTTGATTTTACAAGTTGTCGAAGAGTAGACGCGAGAAAGCTGAAAGCTTTTCCTCTCAGAACTGAGCGAAAACTTGAATTCCGGCTCAAAACAACGGGATACATCGTTTTAGATCGCAACTAGCGCGATTTACGCACTTAAATTTTACAAGTCGTCGAAGAGTAGACGAGAGAAAGCTGTAAGCTTTCTCCCTCAGAACTGCGCGAAAACTTGTATTCGGCTCAAAACAAGGGGATACACCGTTTTAGATCGAAATTAGAGAGATTCGCGAACATAGATTTTACAAGTCGACAAAGGGTAGACGAGAGAAAGCTGTAAACTTGCAGAACTGCGCGAAAACTTAAATTCCGGCTCAAAGCAACGGGATACATCGTTTTAGACCGAAACTAGCGAGATTCACGAACATCGGTTTTACAAGTCGTCGAAGAGTAGAAGAGAGAGAGCTGTAACCTTTTGCTCTCAGAACGGCGCGACAACTTGTATTCCGGCTCAAAACAACGGGATACATCGTTTTAGAACAAAACTAGCGAGATTTACGCACTTCGATTTTACAAGTCGTCGAAAAGTAGACGAGAGAGAGCTGTAAACTTTTTCTCTCAGAACTGCGCCAAAACTTGTATTCCGGACAAAATAACGGGATACATCGTTTTAGATCGAAACTAGCGAGATTCACGAACATCGATTTTTGTAGTCGCCGAAGAGTAGACGAGAGAAAGGTTTAAGCTTTTTCTTTCAGAACTGCGCGAAAACTTGTATTCCGGCTCAAAACAACGGGATACATCGTTTTAGATAGAAACTACTGAGATTTACGCAATTCGATATTACATGTCGTCGAAAAGTAGACGAGAGAAGGCTGTAAGCTTTTTCTCTCAGAACTGCGCGAAAACTTGAATTCCGGCTCAAAACAACGGGATGCATCGATTTAGATCGAAACTAGCGAGATTTACGCACTTCGATTTTACAAGTCGTGGAAGAGTAGACGAGAGAAAGCTGTAAACGTTTCTCTCAGAACTGCGCGAAAACTTGAATTCCGGCTCAAAACAACAGGATACATCGCTTTAGATCAAAACTAGCGAGATTCACGAACATCGATTTTACAAGTCGTTGAAGAGTAGACGAGAGAGAGCTGTAAACGTTTTCTCTCAGAACTGCGCGAAAACTTGTATAACGGCTAAAAACAACGGGATACATCGTTTTAGATCGAAACTAGCTAGATTTACGCACTTCGATTTTACAAGTCGTCGAAGAGTAGACGAGAGAAAGCTATAAGCTTTTTCTCTCAGAACTGCGCGAAAACTTGAATTCCGGCTCAAAACAACGGGATACATCGTTTTAGATCGAAACTAGAGAGATTCAGGATCATATATTTTACAAGTCGACAAAGGGTAGACGAGAGAAAGCTGTAAACTTTCTCTCAGAACTGCGCGAAAACTTGTATTCCGGGTCAAAACCACGGGATACATCGTTTTAGATCAAAACGAGCGAGATTCACGCACTTCGATTTTACAAGTGGTCAAAGAGTAGACGAGAGAAAGCTGTTAACTTTTTCTCTCAGAACTGCGCAAAAAACTTGAATTTCGGCTCAGAACAACGGAATACATCGTTTTAGATCGAAATTAGAGAGATTCACGAACATAGATTTTACAAGTCGTCGAAGGGTAGACGAGAGTAGGCTGTAATCTTTCTCTCAGAACTGCGCGAAAACTTGTATTCCGGGTCAAAACAACGGGATACATCGTTTTAGATTGAAACAAGCGAGATTTACGCACTTCGATTTTAGAAGTCGTCGAAAAAGAGACGAGAGAAAGCTGTTACCTTTTTCTCTCAGAACTGCGCGTAAACTTCTATTCAGGCTCAAAACTACGGGATACATCGTTTTAGATCGAAACTAGCGCGATTTACGCACTTTGATTTTACAAGTCGTCGAAGAGTAGACGAGAGAAAGCTGTAAACTTTTTCTCTCTGAACTGCGCGAAAACTTTTATTCTGGCTGAAAACAACGGTATACATTGTTTTAGATCGAAACTAGCAAAATTCACGAACATCGATTTTACAAGTCGTCGAAGAGTAGACAAGAGAAAGGTGTAAACATTTTCTTTCAGAACTGCGCGAAAACTTGTATTCCGGCTAAAAACAACGAGATACATCGTTTTAGATCAAAACTAGCGAGATTTACGTACTTGCATTTTACAAGTCGTCGAAGAGTAGACGAGAGAAAGCTGTAAACTTTTTCTCTCAGAACTGCGCGAAAACTTCTATTCCGGCTCAAACAACGGGATACATTGTTTTAGATCGAAACTAGCAAAATTCACGAACATCGATTTTACAAGTCGTCGAAGAGTAGACAAGAGAAAGGTGTAAACATTTTCTCTCAGAACTGCGCAAAACTTGTATTCCGACTAAAAGCAACGAGATACATCGTTTTAGATCAAAACTAGCGAGATTCACGAACATCGATTTTACAAGTCGTCGAAGAGTAGACGAGAGAGCTGTAAATGTTTTCTCTCAGAACTGCGCGAAAACTTGTATTCCGGCTAAAAACAACGGGATACATCGTTTTAGATCGAAACTAGCGAGATTCACGAACATCGATTTTACAAATCGTCGAAGAGTAGACAAGAGAGAGCTATAAACTTTTTCTTTCAGAACGGCGCGAAAACTTGTATTCCGGCTCAAAACAACGGGATACATTGTTTTAGATCAAAACTAGCGAGATTTACGCACTTTGATTTTACAAGTCGTCGAAGAGTAGACGAGAGAAAGCTGTAAGCTTTCTCTCTCAGAACTGCGCGAAAACTTGTATTCCGGCTCAAAACAAGAAGATACATCGTTTTAGATCGAAATTAGAGAGATTCGCGAACATAGATTTTACAAGTCGACAAAGGGTAGACGAGAGAAAGCTGTAAACTTGCAGAACTGCGCGAAAACTTAAATTTCGGCTCAAAACAACGGGATACATCGTTTTAGACCGAAACTAGCGAGATTCACGAACATCGATTTTGCAAGTCGTCGAAGAGTAGAAGAGAGAGAGCTGTAACCTTTTGCTCTTATAACGGCGCGAAAACTTGTATTCCGGCTCAAAACAACGGGATACATCGTTTTAGAACGAAACTAGCGAGATTTACGCACTTCGATTTTACAAGTCGTCGAAGAGTAGACGAGAGAGAGCTGTAAACTTTTTCTCTCAGAACTGCGCCAAAACTTGTATTCCGGCTCAAAATAACGGGATACATCGTTTTAGATCGAAACTAGCGAGATTCACGAACATCGATTTTAGAAGTCGCCGAAGAGTAGACGAGAGAAAGGTTTAAGCTTTTTCTTTCAGAACTGCGCGAAAACTTGTATTCCGGCTCAAAACAACGGGATACATCGTTTTAGATAGAAACTAGCGAGATTTACGCAATTCGATATTACATGTCGTCGAAAAGTAGACGAGAGAAGGCTGTAAGTTTTTTCTCTCAGAACTGCGCGAAAACTTGAATTCCGGCTCAAAACAACGGGATGCATCGATTTAGATGGAAACTAGCGAGATTTACGCACTTCGATTTTACAAGTCGTGGAAGAGTAGACGAGAGAAAGCTGTAAACGTTTCTCTCAGAACTGCGCGAAAACTTGAATTCCGGCTCAAAACAACAGGATACATCTCTTTAGATCAAAACTAGCGAGATTCACGAACATCGATTTTACAAGTCGTTGAAGAGTAGACGAGAGAGAGCTGTAAACGTTTTCTCTCAGAACTGCGCGAGAACTTGTATTCCGGCTAAAAACAACGGGATACATCGTTTTAGATCGAAACTAGCTAGATTTACGCACTTCGATTTTACAAGTCGTCGAAGAGTAGACGAGAGAAAGCTATAAGCTTTTTCTCTCAGAACTGCGCGAAAACTTGAATTCCGGCTCAAAATAACGGGATACATCGTTTTAGATCGAAACTAGAGAGATTCAGGATCATAGATTTTACAAGTCGACAAAGTGTAGACGAGAGAAAGCTGTAAACTTTCAGAACTGCGCGAAAACTTTTATTCCGGGTCAAAACCACGGGATACATCGTTTTAGATCAAAACGAGCGAGATTCACGCACTTCGATTTTACAAGTGGTCAAAGAGTAGACGAGAGAAAGCTGTTACCTTTTTCTCTCAGAACTGAGCGAAAACTTGTATTCCGGCTAAAAACAACGAGATACAACGTTTTAGATCAAAACTAGCGAGATTTACGTACTTCGATTTTACAAGTCGTCGAAGAGTAGACGAGAGATAGCTGTAAACTTTTTCTCTCAGAACTGCGCAAAAACTTGAATTTCGGCTCAGAACAACGGAATACATCGTTTTAGATCGAAAGTAGAGAGATTCACGAACATAGATTTTACAAGTCGTCGAAGGGTAGACGAGAGTAGGCTGTAAACTTTCTCTCAGAACTGCGCGAAAACTTGTATTCCGGCTCAAAACAACGGGATACATCGTTTTAGATCGAAACAAGCGAGATTTACGCACTTCGATTTTAGAAGTCGTCGAAAAAGAGACGAGAGAAAGCTGTTACCTTTTTCTCTCAGAACTGCGCGTAAACTTGTATTCCGGCTCAAAACTACGGGATACATCGTTTTAGATCGAAACTAGCGCGATTTACGCACTTCGATTTTACAAGTCGTCGAAGAGTAGACGAGAGAAAGCTGTAAACTTTTTCTCTCTGAACTGCGCGAAAACTTTTATTCTGGCTCAAAACAACGGGATACATTGTTTTAGATCGAAACTAGCAAAATTCACGAACATCGATTTTACAAGTCGTCGAAGAGTAGACAAGAGAAAGGTGTAAACATTTTCTTTCAGAACTGCGCGAAAACTTGTATTCCGGCTAAAAACAACGAGATACATCGTTTTAGATCAAAACTAGCGAGATTTACGTACTTGCATTTTACAAGTCGTCGAAGAGTAGACGAGAGAAAGCTGTAAACTTTTTCTCTCAGAACTGCGCGAAAACTTCTATTCCGGCTCGAACAACGGGATACATTGTTTTAGATCGAAACTAGCAAAATTCACGATCATCGATTTTACAAGTCGTCGAAGAGTAGACAAGAGAAAGGTGTAAACATTTTCTCTCAGAACTGCGCAAAACTTGTATTCCGACTAAAAGCAACGAGATACATCGTTTTAGATCAAAACTAGCGAGATTCACGAACATCGATTTTACAAGTCGTCGAAGAGTAGACGAGAGAGAGCTGTAAACGTTTTCTCTCAGAACTGCGCGAAAACTTGTATTCCACCTAAAAACAACGGGATACATCGTTTTAGATCGAAACTAGCTTGATTTACGCACTTCGATTTTACAAGTCGTCGAAGAGTAGACGAGGGAAAGCTTTAGGCTTTTTCTCTCAGAACTGCGCGAAAACGTATTCCGGCTCAAAACAACGGGATACATCGTTTTAGATCGAAACTAGAGAGATACAGGATCATAGATTTTACAAGTCGACAAAGGGTAGACGAGCGAAAGCTGTAAACTGTCTCTCAGAACTGCGCGAAAACTTCTATTCCGGCTCAAACAACGGGATATATTGTTTTAGATCGAAACTAGCAAAATTCACAAACATCGATTTTACAAGTCGTCGAAGAGTAGACAAGAGAAAGGTGTAAACATTTTCTCTCAGAACTGCGCAAAACTTGTATTCCGACTAAAAGCAACGAGATACATCGTTTTAGATCAAAACGAGCGAGATTTACGCACTTCGATTTTACAAGTCGTCGAAGAGTAGACGAGAGAAAGCTGTTAACTTTTTCTCTCAGAACTGAGCGAAAACTTGTATTCCGGCTAAAAACAACGAGATACATCGTTTTAGATCAAAACTGGCGAGATTTACGTACTTCGATTTTACAAGTCGTCGAAGAGTAGACGAGAGAGAGCTGTTAACTTTTTCTCTCAGAACAGCGCGAAAACTTGTATTCCGGCTCAAAACAACGGGATACATCGTTTTAGATCGAAACTAGCGAGATTTACGCACTTTGATTTTACAAGTCGTCGAAGAGTAGACGAGAGAAAGGTGTAAACATTTTCTCTCAGAACTGCGCAAAACTTGTATTCCGACTAAAAGCAACGAGATAGATCGTTTTAGATCAAAACTAGCGAGATTTACGTACTTTGATTTTACAAGTCGTCGAAGAGTAGACGAGAGAGAGCTGTAAACTTTTTCTCTCAGAACTGCGCCAAAACTTGTATTCCGGCTCAAAACAACGGGATACATCGTTTTAGATCGAAACTAGCGAGATTCACGAACATCGATTTTAGAAGTCGCCGAAGAGTAGACGAGAGAAAGGTTTAAACTTTTTCTTTCAGAACTGCGCGAAAACTTGTATTCCGGCTCAAAACAACGAGATACATCGTTTTAGATCAAAACTAGCGAGATTTACGTACTTCGATTTTACAAGTCGTCGAAGAGTAGACGAGAGAGAGCTGTAAACTTTTTCTCTCAGAACGGCGCGAAAACTTCTATTACGGCTCAAAACAACGGGATACATTGTTGTAGATCGAAACTAGCAAAATTCACGAACATCGATTTTACAAGTCGTCGAAGAGTAGACAAGAGAAAGGTGTAAACATTTTCTCTCAGAACTGCGCAAAACTTGTATTCCGACTAAAAGCAACGAGATAGATCGTTTTAGATCAAAACTAGCGAGATTTACGTACTTTGATTTTACAAGTCGTCGAAGAGTAGACGAGAGAGAGCTGTAAACTTTTTCTCTCAGAACTGCGCCAAAACTTGTATTCCGGCTCAAAATAACGGGATACATCGTTTTAGATCGAAACTAGCGAGATTCACGAACATCGATTTTAGAAGTCGCCGAAGAGTAGACGAGAGAAAGGTTTAAACGTTTTCTTTCAGAACTGCGCGAAAACTTGTATTCCGGCTCAAAACAACAGGATACATCGTTTTATATAGAAACTAGCGAGATTTACGCACTTCGATTTTACAAGTCGTGGAAGAGTAGACGAGATAAAGCTGTAAACGTTTCTCTCAGAACTGCGCGAAAACTTGAATTCCGGCTCAAAACAACAGGATACATCGTTTTAGATCAATACTAGCGAGATTCACGAACATCGATTTTACAAGTCGTCGAAGAGTAGACGAGAGAGAGCTAAAAACGTTTTCTCTCAGAACTGCGCGAAAACTTGTATTCCGGCTAAAAACAACGGGATAAATCGTTTTAGATCGAAACTAGCTAGATTTACGCACTTCGATTTTACAAGTCGTCGGAGAGTAGACGAGAGAAAGCTATAAGCTTTTTCTCTCAGAACTGCGCGAAAACTTGATTTCCGGCTCAAAACAACGGGATACATCGTTTTAGATCGAAACTAGAGAGATTCAGGATCATGGATTTTACAAGTCGACAAAGGGTAGACGAGAGAAAGCTGTAAACTTTCTCTCAGAACTGCGCGAAAACTTGTATTCCGGGTCAAAACCACGGGATACATCGTTTTAGATCAAAACGAGCGAGATTTACGCACTTCGATTTTACAAGTGGTCAAAGAGTAGACGAGAGAAAGCTGTTAACGTTTTCTCTCAGAACTGAGCGAAAACTTGTATTCCGGCTAAAAACAACGAGATACATCGTTTTAGATCAAAACTAGCGAGATTTACGTACTTCGATTTTACAAGTCGTCGAAGAGTAGATGAGAGATAGCTGTAAACTTTTTCTCTCAGAACTGCGCAAAAACTTGAATTTCGGCTCAGAACAACGGAATACATCGTTTTAGATCGAAAGTAGAGAGGTTCACGAACATAGATTTTACAAGTCGTCGAAGGGTAGACGAGAGTAGGCTGTAAACTTTCTCTCAGAACTGCGCGAAAGCTTGTATTCCGGCTTAAAACAACGGGATACATCGTTTTAGATCGAAACAAGCGAGATTTACGCACTTCGATTTTAGAAGTCGTCGAAGAAGAGACGAGAGAAAGCTGTTAACTTTTTCACTCAGAACTGCGCGTAAACTTGTATTCCGGCTCGAAACTACGGGATACATCGTTTTAGATTGAAACTAGCGCGATTTACGCACTTCGACTTTACAAGTCGTCGAAGAGTAGACGAGAGAAAGCTGTAAACGTTTTCTCTCTCAACTGCGCAAAAACTTGAATTCCGGCTCAAAACAACGGGATACATCGTTTTAGATCGAAACTAGAGAGATTCTGGATCATAGATTTTACAAGTCGACAAAGGGTAGACGAGCGAAAGCTGTAAACTGTCTCTCAGAACTGCGCGAAAACTTGTATTCCGGCTCAAAACCACGGGATACATCGTTTTAGATCAAAACGAGCGAGATTTACGCACTTCGATTTTACAAGTCGTCGAAGAGTAAACGAGAGAAAGCTGTTAACTTTTTCTCTCAGAACTGAGCGAAAACTTGTATTCCGGCTAAAAACAACGAGATACATCGTTTTAGATCAAAACTGGCGAGATTTACGTACTTCGATTTTACAAGTCGTCGAAGAGTAGACGAGAGAGAGCTGTTAACTTTTTCTCTCAGAACAGCGCGAAAACTTGTATTCCAGCTCAAAACAACGGGATACATCGTTTTAGATCGAAACTAGCGAGATTTACGCACTTCGATTTTACAAGTCGTCGAAGAGTAGACGAGAGAAAGCTGTTAACTTTTTCGCTCAGAACTGAGCGAAAACTTGTATTCCGGCTAAAACCAACGAGATACATCGTTTTAGATCAAAACTAGCGAGATTTACGTACTTCGATTTTACAAGTCGTCGAAGAGTAGACGAGATAGAGCTGTAAACTTTTTCTCTCAGAACGGCGCGAAAACTTCTATTCCGGCTCAGAACAACGGTATACATTGTTGTAGATCGAAACTAGCAAAATTCACGAACATCGATTTTAGAAGTCGCCGAAGAGTAGACGAGAGAAAGGTTTAAACTTTTTCTTTCAGAACTGCGCGAAAACTTGTATTCCGGCCCAAAACAACGGGGTACATCGTTTTAGATAGAAACTAGCGAGATTTACGCAATTCGATATTATATGTCGTCGAAAAGTAGACGAGAGAAGGCTGTAAGCTTTTTCTCTCAGAACTGCGCGAAAACTTGAATTCCGGCTCAAAACAACGGGATGCATCGATTTAGATCGAAACTAGCGAGATTTACGCACTTCGATTTTACAAGTCGTGGAAGAGTAGACGAGAGAAAGCTGTAAACGTTTCTCTCAGAACTGCGCGAAAACTTGAATTCCGGCTCAAAACAACAGGATACATCGTTTTAGATCAATACTAGCGAGATTCACGAACATCGATTTTACAAGTCGTCGAAGAGTAGACGAGAGAGAGCTGTAAACGTTTTCTCTCAGAACTGCGCGAAAACTTGTATTCCGGCTAAAAACAACGGGATACATCGTTTTAGATCGAAACTAGCTAGATTTACGCACTTCGATTTTACAAGTCGTCGAAGAGTAGACGAGAGAAAGCTATAAGCTTTTTCTCTCAGAACTGCGCGAAAACTTGTATTCCGGCTAAAAACAACGGGATACATCGTTTTAGATCGAAACTAGCTAGATTTACGCACTTCGATTTTACAAGTCGTCGAAGAGTAGACGAGAGAAAGCTATAAGCTTTTTCTCTCAGAACTGCGCGAAAACTTGAATTCCGGCTCAAAACAACGGGATACATCGTTTTAGATCGAAACTAGAGAGATTCAGGATCATAGATTTTACAAGTCGACAAAGGGTAGACGAGAGAAAGCTATAAACTTTCTCTCAGAACTGCGCGAAAACTTGTATTCCGGGTCAAAACCACGGGATACATCGTTTTAGATCAAAACGAGCGAGATTTACGCACTTCGATTTTACAAGTCGTCGAAGAGTAGACAAGAGAAAGGTGTAAACATTTTCTCTCAGAACTGCGCAAAACTTGTATTCCGACTAAAAGCAACGAGATAGATTGTTTTAGATCAAAACTAGCGAGATTTACGTACTTTGATTTTACAAGTCGTCGAAGAGTAGACGAGAGAGAGCTGTAAACTTTTTCTCTCAGAACTGCGCCAAAACATGTATTCCGGCTCAAAATAACGGGATACATCGTTTTAGATCGAAACTAGCGAGATTCACGAACTTCGATTTTAGAAGTCGCCGAAGAGTAGACGAGAGAAAGGTTTAAACTTTTTCTTTCAGAACTGCGCGAAAACTTGTATTCCGGCTCAAAACAACGAGATACATCGTTTTAGATCAAAACTAGCGAGATTTACGTACTTCGATTTTACAAGTCGTCGAAGAGTAGACGAGAGAGAGCTGTAAACGTTTTCTCTCAGAACGGCGCGAAAACTTCTATTCCGGCTCAAAACAACGGGATACATTGTTGTAGATCGAAACTAGCAAAATTCACGAACATCGATTTTACAAGTCGCCGAAGAGTAGACAAGAGAAAGGTGTAAACATTTTCTCTCAGAACTGCGCAAAACTTGTATTCCGACTAAAAGCAACGAGATAGATCGTTTTAGATCAAAACTAGCGAGATTTACGTACTTTGATTTTACAAGTTGTCGAAGAGTAGACGAGAGAGAGCTGTAAACGTTTTCTCTCAGAACTGCGCCAAAACTTGTATTCCGGCTCAAAATAACGGGATACATCGTTTTAGATCGAAACTAGCGAGATTCACGAACATCGATTTTAGAAGTCGCCGAAGAGTAGACGAGAGAAAGGTTTAAACTTTTTCTTTCAGAACTGCGCGAAAACTTGTATTCCGGCTCAAAACAACGGGATACATCGTTTTAGATAGAAACTAGCGAGATTTACGCAATTCGATATTACATGTCGTCGAAAAGTAGACGAGAGAAGGCTGTAAGCTTTTTCTCTCAGAACTGCGCGAAAACTTGAATTCCGGCTCAAAACAACGGGATGCATCGATTTAGATCAAAACTAGCGAGATTTACGCACTTCGATTTTACAAGTCGTGGAAGAGTAGACGAGAGAAAGCTGTAAACGTTTCTCTCAGAACTGCGCGAAAACTTGAATTCCGGCTCAAAACAACAGGATACATCGTTTTAGATCAATACTAGCGAGATTCACGAACATCGATTTTACAAGTCGTCGAAGAGTAGACGAGAGAGAGCTGTAAACGTTTTCTCTCAGAACTGCGCGAAAACTTGTATTCCGGCTAAAAACAACGGGATACATCGTTTTAGATCGAAACTAGCTAGATTTACGCACTTCGATTTTACAAGTCGTCGAAGAGTAGACGAGAGAAAGCTATAAGCTTTTTCTCTCAGAACTGCGCGAAAACTTGAATTCCGGCTCAAAACAACGGGATACATCGTTTTAGATCGAAACTAGAGAGATTCAGGATCATAGATTTTACAAGTCGACAAAGGGTAGACGAGAGAAAGCTGTAAACTTTCTCTCAGAACTGCGCGAAAACTTGTATTCCGGGTCAAAACCACGGGATACATCGTTTTAGATCAAAACGAGCGAGATTTACGCACTTCGATTTTACAAGTGGTCAAAGAGTAGACGAGAGAAAGCTGTTAACTTTTTCTCTCAGAACTGAGCGAAAACTTGTATTCCGGCTAAAAACAACGAGATACATCGTTTTATATCAAAACTAGCGAGATTTACGTACTTCGATTTTACAAGTCGTCGAAGAGTAGATGAGAGATAGCTGTAAACTTTTTCTCTCAGAACTGCGCAAAAACTTGAATTTCGGCTCAAAACAACGGAATACATCGTTTCAGATCGAAAGTAGAGAGGTTCACGAACAGAGATTTTACAAGTCGTCGAAGGGTAGACGAGAGTAGGCTGTAAACTTTTTCTCTCAGAACTGCGCGAAAACTTCTATTCCGGCTCAAACAACGGGATACATTGTTTTAGATCGAAACTAGCAAAATTCACGAACATCGATTTTACAAGTCGTCGAAGAGTAGACAAGAGAAAGGTGTAAACATTTTCTCTCAGAACTGCGCAAAACTTGTATTCCGACTAAAAGCAACGAGATACATCGTTTTAGATCAAAACTAGCGAGATTCACGAACATCGATTTTACAAGTCGTCGAAGAGTAGACGAGAGAGAGCTGTTAACTTTTTCTCTCAGAACAGCGCGAAAACTTGTATTCCGGCTCAAAACAACGGGATACATCGTTTTAGATCGAAACTAGCTAGATTTACGCACTTCGATTTTACAAGTCGTCGAAGAGTAGACGAGAGAAAGCTATAAGCTTTTTCTCTCAGAACTGCGCGAAAACTTGAATTCCGGCTCAAAACAACGGGATACATCGTTTTAGATCGAAACTAGAGAGATTCAGGATCATATATTTTACATGTCGACAAAGGGTAGACGAGAGAAAGCTGTAAACTTTCTCTCAGAACTGCGCGAAAACTTGTATTCCGGGTCAAAACCACGGGATACATCGTTTTAGATCAAAACGAGCGAGATTCACGCACTTCGATTTTACAAGTGGTCAAAGAGTAGACGAGAGAAAGCTGTTAACTTTTTCTCTCAGAACTGCGCAAAAAACTTGAATTTCGGCTCAGAACAACGGAATACATCGTTTTAGATCGAAAGTAGAGAGATTCACGAACATAGATTTTACAAGTCGTCGAAGGGTAGACGAGAGTAGGCTGTAATCTTTCTCTCAGAACTGCGCGAAAACTTGTATTCCGGCTCAAAACAACGGGATACATCGTTTTAGATTGAAACAAGCGAGATTTACGCACTTCGATTTTAGAAGTCGTCGAAAAAGAGACGAGAGAAAGCTGTTACCTTTTTCTCTCAGAACTGCGCGTAAACTTCTATTCCGGCTCAAAACTACGGGATACATCGTTTTAGATCGAAACTAGCGCGATTTACGCACTTCGATTTTACAAGTCGTCGAAGAGTAGACGAGAGAAAGCTGTAAACTTTTTCTCTCTGAACTGCGCGAAAACTTTTATTCTGGCTGAAAACAACGGTATACATTGTTTTAGATCGAAACTAGCAAAATTCACGAACATCGATTTTACAAGTCGTCGAAGAGTAGACAAGAGAAAGGTGTAAACATTTTCTTTCAGAACTGCGCGAAAACTTGTATTCCGGCTAAAAACAACGAGATACATCGTTTTAGATCAAAACTAGCGAGATTTACGTACTTGCATTTTACAAGTCGTCGAAGAGTAGACGAGAGAAAGCTGTAAACTTTTTCTCTCAGAACTGCGCGAAAACTTCTATTCCGGCTCAAACAACGGGATACATTGTTTTAGATCGAAACTAGCAAAATTCACGAACATCGATTTTACAAGTCGTCGAAGAGTAGACAAGAAAAAGGTGTAAACATTTTCTCTCAGAACTGCGCAAAACTTGTATTCCGACTAAAAACAACGGGATACATCGTTTTAGACCGAAACTAGCGAGATTCACGAACATCGATTTTACAAGTCGTCGAAGAGTAGAAGAGAGAGAGCTGTAACCTTTTGCTCTCATAACGGCGCGAAAACTTGTATTCCGGCTCAAAACAACGGGATACATCGTTTTAGAACGAAACTAGCGAGATTTACGCACTTCGATTTTACAAGTCGTCGAAGAGTAGACGAGAGAGAGCTGTAAACTTTTTCTCTCAGAACTGCGCCAAAACTTGTATTCCGGCTCAAAATAACAGGATACATCGTTTTAGATCGAAACTAGCGAGATTCACGAACATCGATTTTAGAAGTCGCCGAAGAGTAGACGAGAGAAAGGTTTAAGCTTTTTCTTTCAGAACTGCGCGAAAACTTGTATTCCGGCTCAAAACAACGGGATACATCGTTTTAGATAGAAACTAGCGAGATTTACGCAATTCGATATTACATGTCGTCGAAAAGTAGACGAGAGAAGGCTGTAAGTTTTTTCTCTCAGAACTGCGCGAAAACTTGAATTCCGGCTCAAAACAACGGGATGCATCGATTTAGATGGAAACTAGCGAGATTTACGCACTTCGATTTTACAAGTCGTGGAAGAGTAGACGAGAGAAAGCTGTAAACGTTTCTCTCAGAACTGCGCGAAAACTTGAATTCCGGCTCAAAACAACAGGATACATCTCTTTAGATCAAAACTAGCGAGATTCACGAACATCGATTTTACAAGTCGTCGAAGAGTAGACGAGAGAAAGCTATAAGCTTTTTCTCTCAGAACTGCGCGAAAACTTGAATTCCGGCTCAAAACAACGGGATACATCGTTTTAGATCGAAACTAGAGAGATTCAGGATCATAGATTTTACAAGTCGACAAAGTGTAGACGAGAGAAAGCTGTAAACTTTCTCTCAGAACTGCGCGAAAACTTGTATTCCGGGTCAAACAACGGGATACATTGTTTTAGATCGAAACTAGCAAAATTCACGATCATCGATTTTACAAGTCGTCGAAGAGTAGACAAGAGAAAGGTGTAAACATTTTCTCTCAGAACTGCGCAAAACTTGTATTCCGACTAAAAGCAACGAGATACATCGTTTTAGATCAAAACTAGCGAGATTCACGAACATCGATTTTACAAGTCGTCGAAGAGTAGACGAGAGAGAGCTGTAAACGTTTTCTCTCAGAACTGCGCAAAACTTGTATTCCGACTAAAAGCAACGAGATACATCGTTTTAGATCAAAACTAGCGAGATTCACGAACATCGATTTTACAAGTCGTCGAAGAGTAGACGAGAGAGAGCTGTAAACGTTTTCTCTCAGAACTGCGCGAAAACTTGTATTCCACCTAAAAACAACGGGATACATCGTTTTAGATCGAAACTAGCTTGATTTACGCACTTCGATTTTACAAGTCGTCGAAGAGTAGACGAGGGAAAGCTTTAGGCTTTTTCTCTCAGAACTGCGCGAAAACGTATTCCGGCTCAAAACAACGGGATACATCGTTTTAGATCGAAACTAGAGAGATACAGGATCATAGATTTTACAAGTCGACAAAGGGTAGACGAGCGAAAGCTGTAAACTGTCTCTCAGAACTGCGCGAAAACTTCTATTCCGGCTCAAACAACGGGATATATTGTTTTAGATCGAAACTAGCAAAATTCACAAACATCGATTTTACAAGTCGTCGAAGAGTAGACAAGAGAAAGGTGTAAACATTTTCTCTCAGAACTGCGCAAAACTTGTATTCCGACTAAAAGCAACGAGATACATCGTTTTAGATCAAAACGAGCGAGATTTACGCACTTCGATTTTACAAGTCGTCGAAGAGTAGACGAGAGAAAGCTGTTAACTTTTTCTCTCAGAACTGAGCGAAAACTTGTATTCCGGCTCAAAACAACGAGATACATCGTTTTAGATCAAAACTAGCGAGATTTACGTACTTCGATTTTACAAGTCGTCGAAGAGTAGACGAGAGAGAGCTGTAAACTTTTTCTCTCAGAACGGCGCGAAAACTTCTATTCCGGCTCAAAACAACGGGATACATTGTTGTAGATCGAAACTAGCAAAATTCACGAACATCGATTTTACAAGTCGTCGAAGAGTAGACAAGAGAAAGGTGTAAACATTTTCTCTCAGAACTGCGCAAAACTTGTATTCCGACTAAAAGCAACGAGATAGATCGTTTTAGATCAAAACTAGCGAGATTTACGTACTTTGATTTTACAAGTCGTCGAAGAGTAGACGAGAGAGAGCTGTAAACTTTTTCTCTCAGAACTGCGCCAAAACTTGTATTCCGGCTCAAAATAACGGGATACATCGTTTTAGATCGAAACTAGCGAGATTCACGAACATCGATTTTAGAAGTCGACAAAGGGTAGACGAGAGAAAGCTGTAAACTTTCTCTCAGAACTGCGCGAAAACTTGTATTCCGGGTCAAAACCACGGGATACATCGTTTTAGATCAAAACGAGCGAGATTTACGCACTTCGATTTTACAAGTGGTCAAAGAGTAGACGAGAGAAAGCTGTAAACGTTTCTCTCAGAACTGCGCGAAAACTTGAATTCCGGCTCAAAACAACAGGATACATCGTTTTAGATCAATACTAGCGAGATTCACGAACATCGATTTTACAAGTCGTCGAAGAGTAGACGAGAGAGAGCTAAAAACGTTTTCTCTCAGAACTGCGCGAAAACTTGTATTCCGGCTAAAAACAACGGGATAAATCGTTTTAGATCGAAACTAGCTAGATTTACGCACTTCGATTTTACAAGTCGTCGGAGAGTAGACGAGAGAAAGCTATAAGCTTTTTCTCTCAGAACTGCGCGAAAACTTGAATTCCGGCTCAAAACAACGGGATACATCGTTTTAGATCGAAACTAGAGAGATTCAGGATCATAGATTTTACAAGTCGACAAAGGGTAGACGAGAGAAAGCTGTAAACTTTCTCTCAGAACTGCGCGAAAACTTGTATTCCGGCTAAAAACAACGGGATAAATCGTTTTAGATCGAAACTAGCTAGATTTACGCACTTCGATTTTACAAGTCGTCGGAGAGTAGACGAGAGAAAGCTATAAGCTTTTTCTCTCAGAACTGCGCGAAAACTTGAATTCCGGCTCAAAACAACGGGATACATCGTTTTAGATCGAAACTAGAGAGATTCAGGATCATAGATTTTACAAGTCGACAAAGGGTAGACGAGAGAAAGCTGTAAACTTTCTCTCAGAACTGCGCGAAAACTTGTATTCCGGGTCAAAACCACGGGATACATCGTTTTAGATCAAAACGAGCGAGATTTACGCACTTCGATTTTACAAGTGGTCAAAGAGTAGACGAGAGAAAGCTGTTAACGTTTTCTCTCAGAACTGAGCGAAAACTTGTATTCCGGCTAAAAACAACGAGATACATCGTTTTAGATCAAAACTAGCGAGATTTACGTACTTCGATTTTACAAGTCGTCGAAGAGTAGACAAGAGAAAGGTGTAAACATTTTCTCTCAGAACTGCGCAAAACTTGTATTCCGACTAAAAGCAACGAGATACATCGTTTTAGATCAAAACTAGCGAGATTCACGAACATCGATTTTACAAGTCGTCGAAGAGTAGACGAGAGAGAGCTGTAAACGTTTTCTCTCAGAACTGCGCGAAAACTTGTATTCCACCTAAAAACAACGGGATACATCGTTTTAGATCGAAACTAGCTTGATTTACGCACTTCGATTTTACAAGTCGTCGAAGAGTAGACGAGGGAAAGCTTTAGGCTTTTTCTCTCAGAACTGCGCGAAAACGTATTCCGGCTCAAAACAACGGGATACATCGTTTTAGATCGAAACTAGAGAGATACAGGATCATAGATTTTACAAGTCGACAAAGGGTAGACGAGCGAAAGCTGTAAACTGTCTCTCAGAACTGCGCAAAAACTTCTATTCCGGCTCAAACAACGGGATATATTGTTTTAGATCGAAACTAGCAAAATTCACAAACATCGATTTTACAAGTCGTCGAAGAGTAGACAAGAGAAAGGTGTAAACATTTTCTCTCAGAACTGCGCAAAACTTGTATTCCGACTAAAAGCAACGAGATACATCGTTTTAGATCAAAACGAGCGAGATTTACGCACTTCGATTTTACAAGTCGTCGAAGAGTAGACGAGAGAAAGCTGTTAACTTTTTCTCTCAGAACTGAGCGAAAACTTGTATTCCGGCTAAAAACAACGAGATACATCGTTTTAGATCAAAACTGGCGAGATTTACGTACTTCGATTTTACAAGTCGTCGAAGAGTAGACGAGAGAGAGCTGTTAACTTTTTCTCTCAGAACAGCGCGAAAACTTGTATTCCGGCTCAAAACAACGGGATACATCGTTTTAGATCGAAACTAGCGAGATTTACGCACTTTGATTTTACAAGTCGTCGAAGAGTAGACGAGAGAAAGGTGTAAACATTTTCTCTCAGAACTGCGCAAAACTTGTATTCCGACTAAAAGCAACGAGATAGATCGTTTTAGATCAAAACTAGCGAGATTTACGTACTTTGATTTTACAAGTCGTCGAAGAGTAGACGAGAGAGAGCTGTAAACTTTTTCTCTCAGAACTGCGCCAAAACTTGTATTCCGGCTCAAAACAACGGGATACATCGTTTTAGATCGAAACTAGCGAGATTCACGAACATCGATTTTAGAAGTCGCCGAAGAGTAGACGAGAGAAAGGTTTAAACTTTTTCTTTCAGAACTGCGCGAAAACTTGTATTCCGGCTCAAAACAACGAGATACATCGTTTTAGATCAAAACTAGCGAGATTTACGTACTTCGATTTTACAAGTCGTCGAAGAGTAGACGAGAGAGAGCTGTAAACTTTTTCTCTCAGAACGGCGCGAAAACTTCTATTCCGGCTCAAAACAACGGGATACATTGTTGTAGATCGAAACTAGCAAAATTCACGAACATCGATTTTACAAGTCGTCGAAGAGTAGACAAGAGAAAGGTGTAAACATTTTCTCTCAGAACTGCGCAAAACTTGTATTCCGACTAAAAGCAACGAGATAGATCGTTTTAGATCAAAACTAGCGAGATTTACGTACTTTGATTTTACAAGTCGTCGAAGAGTAGACGAGAGAGAGCTGTAAACTTTTTCTCTCAGAACTGCGCCAAAACTTGTATTCCGGCTCAAAATAACGGGATACATCGTTTTAGATCGAAACTAGCGAGATTCACGAACATCGATTTTAGAAGTCGCCGAAGAGTAGACGAGAGAAAGGTTTAAACGTTTTCTTTCAGAACTGCGCGAAAACTTGTATTCCGGCTCAAAACAACAGGATACATCGTTTTATATAGAAACTAGCGAGATTTACGCACTTCGATTTTACAAGTCGTGGAAGAGTAGACGAGATAAAGCTGTAAACGTTTCTCTCAGAACTGCGCGAAAACTTGAATTCCGGCTCAAAACAACAGGATACATCGTTTTAGATCAATACTAGCGAGATTCACGAACATCGATTTTACAAGTCGTCGAAGAGTAGACGAGAGAGAGCTAAAAACGTTTTCTCTCAGAACTGCGCGAAAACTTGAATTCCGGCTCAAAACAACGGGATACATCGTTTTAGATCGAAACTAGAGAGATTCAGGATCATAGATTTTACAAGTCGACAAAGGGTAGACGAGAGAAAGCTGTAAACTTTCTCTCAGAACTGCGCGAAAACTTGTATTCCGGGTCAAAACCACGGGATACATCGTTTTAGATCAAAACGAGCGAGATTTACGCACTTCGATTTTACAAGTGGTCAAAGAGTAGACGAGAGAAAGCTGTTAACGTTTTCTCTCAGAACTGAGCGAAAACTTGTATTCCGGCTAAAAACAACGAGATACATCGTTTTAGATCAAAACTAGCGAGATTTACGTACTTCGATTTTACAAGTCGTCGAAGAGTAGATGAGAGATAGCTGTAAACTTTTTCTCTCAGAACTGCGCAAAAACTTGAATTTCGGCTCAGAACAACGGAATACATCGTTTTAGATCGAAAGTAGAGAGGTTCACGAACATAGATTTTACAAGTCGTCGAAGGGTAGACGAGAGTAGGCTGTAAACTTTCTCTCAGAACTGCGCGAAAGCTTGTATTCCGGCTTAAAACAACGGGATACATCGTTTTAGATCGAAACAAGCGAGATTTACGCACTTCGATTTTAGAAGTCGTCGAAGAAGAGACGAGAGAAAGCTGTTAACTTTTTCACTCAGAACTGCGCGTAAACTTGTATTCCGGCTCGAAACTACGGGATACATCGTTTTAGATTGAAACTAGCGCGATTTACGCACTTCGACTTTACAAGTCGTCGAAGAGTAGACGAGAGAAAGCTGTAAACGTTTTCTCTCTCAACTGCGCAAAAACTTGAATTCCGGCTCAAAACAACGGGATACATCGTTTTAGATCGAAACTAGAGAGATTCTGGATCATAGATTTTACAAGTCGACAAAGGGTAGACGAGCGAAAGCTGTAAACTGTCTCTCAGAACTGCGCGAAAACTTGTATTCCGGGTCAAAACCACGGGATACATCGTTTTAGATCAAAACGAGCGAGATTCACGCACTTCGATTTTACAAGTGGTCAAAGAGTAGACGAGAGAAAGCTGTTAACTTTTTCTCTCAGAACTGCGCAAAAAACTTGAATTTCGGCTCAGAACAACGGAATACATCGTTTTAGATCGAAAGTAGAGAGATTCACGAACATAGATTTTACAAGTCGTCGAAGGGTAGACGAGAGTAGGCTGTAATCTTTCTCTCAGAACTGCGCGAAAACTTGTATTCCGGCTCAAAACAACGGGATACATCGTTTTAGATTGAAACAAGCGAGATTTACGCACTTCGATTTTAGAAGTCGTCGAAAAAGAGACGAGAGAAAGCTGTTACCTTTTTCTCTCAGAACTGCGCGTAAACTTCTATTCCGGCTCAAAACTACGGGATACATCGTTTTAGATCGAAACTAGCGCGATTTACGCACTTCGATTTTACAAGTCGTCGAAGAGTAGACGAGAGAAAGCTGTAAACTTTTTCTCTCTGAACTGCGCGAAAACTTTTATTCTGGCTGAAAACAACGGTATACATTGTTTTAGATCGAAACTAGCAAAATTCACGAACATCGATTTTACAAGTCGTCGAAGAGTAGACAAGAGAAAGGTGTAAACATTTTCTTTCAGAACTGCGCGAAAACTTGTATTCCGGCTAAAAACAACGAGATACATCGTTTTAGATCAAAACTAGCGAGATTTACGTACTTGCATTTTACAAGTCGTCGAAGAGTAGACGAGAGAAAGCTGTAAACTTTTTCTCTCAGAACTGCGCGAAAACTTCTATTCCGGCTCAAACAACGGGATACATTGTTTTAGATCGAAACTAGCAAAATTCACGAACATCGATTTTACAAGTCGTCGAAGAGTAGACAAGAAAAAGGTGTAAACATTTTCTCTCAGAACTGCGCAAAACTTGTATTCCGACTAAAAACAACGGGATACATCGTTTTAGACCGAAACTAGCGAGATTCACGAACATCGATTTTACAAGTCGTCGAAGAGTAGAAGAGAGAGAGCTGTAACCTTTTGCTCTCATAACGGCGCGAAAACTTGTATTCCGGCTCAAAACAACGGGATACATCGTTTTAGAACGAAACTAGCGAGATTTACGCACTTCGATTTTACAAGTCGTCGAAGAGTAGACGAGAGAGAGCTGTAAACTTTTTCTCTCAGAACTGCGCCAAAACTTGTATTCCGGCTCAAAATAACGGGATACATCGTTTTAGATCGAAACTAGCGAGATTCACGAACATCGATTTTAGAAGTCGCCGAAGAGTAGACGAGAGAAAGGTTTAAGCTTTTTCTTTCAGAACTGCGCGAAAACTTGTATTCCGGCTCAAAACAACGGGATACATCGTTTTAGATAGAAACTAGCGAGATTTACGCAATTCGATATTACATGTCGTCGAAAAGTAGACGAGAGAAGGCTGTAAGTTTTTTCTCTCAGAACTGCGCGAAAACTTGAATTCCGGCTCAAAACAACGGGATGCATCGATTTAGATGGAAACTAGCGAGATTTACGCACTTCGATTTTACAAGTCGTGGAAGAGTAGACGAGAGAAAGCTGTAAACGTTTCTCTCAGAACTGCGCGAAAACTTGAATTCCGGCTCAAAACAACAGGATACATCTCTTTAGATCAAAACTAGCGAGATTCACGAACATCGATTTTACAAGTCGTCGAAGAGTAGACGAGAGAAAGCTATAAGCTTTTTCTCTCAGAACTGCGCGAAAACTTGAATTCCGGCTCAAAACAACGGGATACATCGTTTTAGATCGAAACTAGAGAGATTCAGGATCATAGATTTTACAAGTCGACAAAGTGTAGACGAGAGAAAGCTGTAAACTTTCTCTCAGAACTGCGCGAAAACTTGTATTCCGGGTCAAACAACGGGATACATTGTTTTAGATCGAAACTAGCAAAATTCACGATCATCGATTTTACAAGTCGTCGAAGAGTAGACAAGAGAAAGGTGTAAACATTTTCTCTCAGAACTGCGCAAAACTTGTATTCCGACTAAAAGCAACGAGATACATCGTTTTAGATCAAAACTAGCGAGATTCACGAACATCGATTTTACAAGTCGTCGAAGAGTAGACGAGAGAGAGCTGTAAACGTTTTCTCTCAGAACTGCGCAAAACTTGTATTCCGACTAAAAGCAACGAGATACATCGTTTTAGATCAAAACTAGCGAGATTCACGAACATCGATTTTACAAGTCGTCGAAGAGTAGACGAGAGAGAGCTGTAAACGTTTTCTCTCAGAACTGCGCGAAAACTTGTATTCCACCTAAAAACAACGGGATACATCGTTTTAGATCGAAACTAGCTTGATTTACGCACTTCGATTTTACAAGTCGTCGAAGAGTAGACGAGGGAAAGCTTTAGGCTTTTTCTCTCAGAACTGCGCGAAAACGTATTCCGGCTCAAAACAACGGGATACATCGTTTTAGATCGAAACTAGAGAGATACAGGATCATAGATTTTACAAGTCGACAAAGGGTAGACGAGCGAAAGCTGTAAACTGTCTCTCAGAACTGCGCGAAAACTTCTATTCCGGCTCAAACAACGGGATATATTGTTTTAGATCGAAACTAGCAAAATTCACAAACATCGATTTTACAAGTCGTCGAAGAGTAGACAAGAGAAAGGTGTAAACATTTTCTCTCAGAACTGCGCAAAACTTGTATTCCGACTAAAAGCAACGAGATACATCGTTTTAGATCAAAACGAGCGAGATTTACGCACTTCGATTTTACAAGTCGTCGAAGAGTAGACGAGAGAAAGCTGTTAACTTTTTCTCTCAGAACTGAGCGAAAACTTGTATTCCGGCTCAAAACAACGAGATACATCGTTTTAGATCAAAACTAGCGAGATTTACGTACTTCGATTTTACAAGTCGTCGAAGAGTAGACGAGAGAGAGCTGTAAACTTTTTCTCTCAGAACGGCGCGAAAACTTCTATTCCGGCTCAAAACAACGGGATACATTGTTGTAGATCGAAACTAGCAAAATTCACGAACATCGATTTTACAAGTCGTCGAAGAGTAGACAAGAGAAAGGTGTAAACATTTTCTCTCAGAACTGCGCAAAACTTGTATTCCGACTAAAAGCAACGAGATAGATCGTTTTAGATCAAAACTAGCGAGATTTACGTACTTTGATTTTACAAGTCGTCGAAGAGTAGACGAGAGAGAGCTGTAAACTTTTTCTCTCAGAACTGCGCCAAAACTTGTATTCCGGCTCAAAATAACGGGATACATCGTTTTAGATCGAAACTAGCGAGATTCACGAACATCGATTTTAGAAGTCGCCGAAGAGTAGACGAGAGAAAGGTTTAAACGTTTTCTTTCAGAACTGCGCGAAAACTTGTATTCCGGCTCAAAACAACAGGATACATCGTTTTATATAGAAACTAGCGAGATTTACGCACTTCGATTTTACAAGTCGTGGAAGAGTAGACGAGATAAAGCTGTAAACGTTTCTCTCAGAACTGCGCGAAAACTTGAATTCCGGCTCAAAACAACAGGATACATCGTTTTAGATCAATACTAGCGAGATTCACGAACATCGATTTTACAAGTCGTCGAAGAGTAGACGAGAGAGAGCTAAAAACGTTTTCTCTCAGAACTGCGCGAAAACTTGTATTCCGGCTAAAAACAACGGGATAAATCGTTTTAGATCGAAACTAGCTAGATTTACGCACTTCGATTTTACAAGTCGTCGGAGAGTAGACGAGAGAAAGCTATAAGCTTTTTCTCTCAGAACTGCGCGAAAACTTGAATTCCGGCTCAAAACAACGGGATACATCGTTTTAGATCGAAACTAAAGAGATTCAGGATCATAGATTTTACAAGTCGACAAAGGGTAGACGAGAGAAAGCTGTAAACTTTCTCTCAGAACTGCGCGAAAACTTGTATTCCGGGTCAAAACCACGGGATACATCGTTTTAGATCAAAACGAGCGAGATTTACGCACTTCGATTTTACAAGTGGTCAAAGAGTAGACGAGAGAAAGCTGTAAACGTTTCTCTCAGAACTGCGCGAAAACTTGAATTCCGGCTCAAAACAACAGGATACATCGTTTTAGATCAATACTAGCGAGATTCACGAACATCGATTTTACAAGTCGTCGAAGAGTACACGAGAGAGAGCTAAAAACGTTTTCTCTCAGAACTGCGCGAAAACTTGTATTC
Organism: Amblyomma americanum; assembly: GCF_052857255.1. Taxonomy (NCBI): domain Eukaryota; kingdom Metazoa; phylum Arthropoda; class Arachnida; order Ixodida; family Ixodidae; genus Amblyomma; species Amblyomma americanum. The sequence goes on from NC_135500.1 coordinate 49,363,622, forward strand.
CGGCTAAAAACAACGGGATAAATCGTTTTAGATCGAAACTAGCTAGATTTACGCACTTCGATTTTACAAGTCGTCGGAGAGTAGACAAGAGAAAGCTATAAGCTTTTTCTCTCAGAACTGCGCGAAAACTTGAATTCCGGCTCAAAACAACGGGATACATCGTTTTAGATCGAAACTAGAGAGATTCAGGATCATAGATTTTACAAGTCGACAAAGGGTAGACGAGAGAAAGCTGTAAACTTTCTCTCAGAACTGCGCGAAAACTTGTATTCCGGCTAAAAACAACGGGATAAATCGTTTTAGATCGAAACTAGCTAGATTTACGCACTTCGATTTTACAAGTCGTCGGAGAGTAGACGAGAGAAAGCTATAAGCTTTTTCTCTCAGAACTGCGCGAAAACTTGAATTCCGGCTCAAAACAACGGGATACATCGTTTTAGATCGAAACTAGAGAGATTCAGGATCATAGATTTTACAAGTCGACAAAGGGTAGACGAGAGAAAGCTGTAAACTTTCTCTCAGAACTGCGCGAAAACTTGTATTCCGGGTCAAAACCACGGGATACATCGTTTTAGATCAAAACGAGCGAGATTTACGCACTTCGATTTTACAAGTGGTCAAAGAGTAGACGAGAGAAAGCTGTTAACGTTTTCTCTCAGAACTGAGCGAAAACTTGTATTCCGGCTAAAAACAACGAGATACATCGTTTTAGATCAAAACTAGCGAGATTTACGTACTTCGATTTTACAAGTCGTCGAAGAGTAGACAAGAGAAAGGTGTAAACATTTTCTCTCAGAACTGCGCAAAACTTGTATTCCGACTAAAAGCAACGAGATACATCGTTTTAGATCAAAACTAGCGAGATTCACGAACATCGATTTTACAAGTCGTCGAAGAGTAGACGAGAGAGAGCTGTAAACGTTTTCTCTCAGAACTGCGCGAAAACTTGTATTCCACCTAAAAACAACGGGATACATCGTTTTAGATCGAAACTAGCTTGATTTACGCACTTCGATTTTACAAGTCGTCGAAGAGTAGACGAGGGAAAGCTTTAGGCTTTTTCTCTCAGAACTGCGCGAAAACGTATTCCGGCTCAAAACAACGGGATACATCGTTTTAGATCGAAACTAGAGAGATACAGGATCATAGATTTTACAAGTCGACAAAGGGTAGACGAGCGAAAGCTGTAAACTGTCTCTCAGAACTGCGCGAAAACTTCTATTCCGGCTCAAACAACGGGATATATTGTTTTAGATCGAAACTAGCAAAATTCACAAACATCGATTTTACAAGTCGTCGAAGAGTAGACAAGAGAAAGGTGTAAACATTTTCTCTCAGAACTGCGCAAAACTTGTATTCCGACTAAAAGCAACGAGATACATCGTTTTAGATCAAAACGAGCGAGATTTACGCACTTCGATTTTACAAGTCGTCGAAGAGTAGACGAGAGAAAGCTGTTAACTTTTTCTCTCAGAACTGAGCGAAAACTTGTATTCCGGCTAAAAACAACGAGATACATCGTTTTAGATCAAAACTGGCGAGATTTACGTACTTCGATTTTACAAGTCGTCGAAGAGTAGACGAGAGAGAGCTGTTAACTTTTTCTCTCAGAACAGCGCGAAAACTTGTATTCCGGCTCAAAACAACGGGATACATCGTTTTAGATCGAAACTAGCGAGATTTACGCACTTTGATTTTACAAGTCGTCGAAGAGTAGACGAGAGAAAGGTGTAAACATTTTCTCTCAGAACTGCGCAAAACTTGTATTCCGACTAAAAGCAACGAGATAGATCGTTTTAGATCAAAACTAGCGAGATTTACGTACTTTGATTTTACAAGTCGTCGAAGAGTAGACGAGAGAGAGCTGTAAACTTTTTCTCTCAGAACTGCGCCAAAACTTGTATTCCGGCTCAAAACAACGGGATACATCGTTTTAGATCGAAACTAGCGAGATTCACGAACATCGATTTTAGAAGTCGCCGAAGAGTAGACGAGAGAAAGGTTTAAACTTTTTCTTTCAGAACTGCGCGAAAACTTGTATTCCGGCTCAAAACAACGAGATACATCGTTTTAGATCAAAACTAGCGAGATTTACGTACTTCGATTTTACAAGTCGTCGAAGAGTAGACGAGAGAGAGCTGTAAACTTTTTCTCTCAGAACGGCGCGAAAACTTCTATTCCGGCTCAAAACAACGGGATACATTGTTGTAGATCGAAACTAGCAAAATTCACGAACATCGATTTTACAAGTCGTCGAAGAGTAGACAAGAGAAAGGTGTAAACATTTTCTCTCAGAACTGCGCAAAACTTGTATTCCGACTAAAAGCAACGAGATAGATCGTTTTAGATCAAAACTAGCGAGATTTACGTACTTTGATTTTACAAGTCGTCGAAGAGTAGACGAGAGAGAGCTGTAAACTTTTTCTCTCAGAACTGCGCCAAAACTTGTATTCCGGCTCAAAATAACGGGATACATCGTTTTAGATCGAAACTAGCGAGATTCACGAACATCGATTTTAGAAGTCGCCGAAGAGTAGACGAGAGAAAGGTTTAAACGTTTTCTTTCAGAACTGCGCGAAAACTTGTATTCCGGCTCAAAACAACAGGATACATCGTTTTATATAGAAACTAGCGAGATTTACACACTTCGATTTTACAAGTCGTGGAAGAGTAGACGAGATAAAGCTGTAAACGTTTCTCTCAGAACTGCGCGAAAACTTGAATTCCGGCTCAAAACAACAGGATACATCGTTTTAGATCAATACTAGCGAGATTCACGAACATCGATTTTACAAGTCGTCGAAGAGTAGACGAGAGAGAGCTAAAAACGTTTTCTCTCAGAACTGCGCGAAAACTTGTATTCCGGCTAAAAACAACGGGATAAATCGTTTTAGATCGAAACTAGCTAGATTTACGCACTTCGATTTTACAAGTCGTCGGAGAGTAGACGAGAGAAAGCTATAAGCTTTTTCTCTCAGAACTGCGCGAAAACTTGAATTCCGGCTCAAAACAACGGGATACATCGTTTTAGATCGAAACTAGAGAGATTCAGGATCATAGATTTTACAAGTCGACAAAGGGTAGACGAGAGAAAGCTGTAAACTTTCTCTCAGAACTGCGCGAAAACTTGTATTCCGGGTCAAAACCACGGGATACATCGTTTTAGATCAAAACGAGCGAGATTTACGCACTTCGATTTTACAAGTGGTCAAAGAGTAGACGAGAGAAAGCTGTTAACGTTTTCTCTCAGAACTGAGCGAAAACTTGTATTCCGGCTAAAAACAACGAGATACATCGTTTTAGATCAAAACTAGCGAGATTTACGTACTTCGATTTTACAAGTCGTCGAAGAGTAGATGAGAGATAGCTGTAAACTTTTTCTCTCAGAACTGCGCAAAAACTTGAATTTCGGCTCAGAACAACGGAATACATCGTTTTAGATCGAAAGTAGAGAGGTTCACGAACATAGATTTTACAAGTCGTCGAAGGGTAGACGAGAGTAGGCTGTAAACTTTCTCTCAGAACTGCGCGAAAGCTTGTATTCCGGCTTAAAACAACGGGATACATCGTTTTAGATCGAAACAAGCGAGATTTACGCACTTCGATTTTAGAAGTCGTCGAAGAAGAGACGAGAGAAAGCTGTTAACTTTTTCACTCAGAACTGCGCGTAAACTTGTATTCCGGCTCGAAACTACGGGATACATCGTTTTAGATTGAAACTAGCGCGATTTACGCACTTCGACTTTACAAGTCGTCGAAGAGTAGACGAGAGAAAGCTGTAAACGTTTTCTCTCTCAACTGCGCAAAAACTTGAATTCCGGCTCAAAACAACGGGATACATCGTTTTAGATCGAAACTAGAGAGATTCTGGATCATAGATTTTACAAGTCGACAAAGGGTAGACGAGCGAAAGCTGTAAACTGTCTCTCAGAACTGCGCGAAAACTTGTATTCCGGCTCAAAACCACGGGATACATCGTTTTAGATCAAAACGAGCGAGATTTACGCACTTCGATTTTACAAGTCGTCGAAGAGTAAACGAGAGAAAGCTGTTAACGTTTTCTCTCAGAACTGAGCGAAAACTTGTATTCCGGCTAAAAACAACGAGATACATCGTTTTAGATCAAAACTGGCGAGATTTACGTACTTCGATTTTACAAGTCGTCGAAGAGTAGACGAGAGAGAGCTGTTAACTTTTTCTCTCAGAACAGCGCGAAAACTTGTATTCCAGCTCAAAACAACGGGATACATCGTTTTAGATCGAAACTAGCGAGATTTACGCACTTCGATTTTACAAGTCGTCGAAGAGTAGACGAGAGAAAGCTGTTAACTTTTTCGCTCAGAACTGAGCGAAAACTTGTATTCCGGCTAAAACCAACGAGATACATCGTTTTAGATCAAAACTAGCGAGATTTACGTACTTCGATTTTACAAGTCGTCGAAGAGTAGACGAGATAGAGCTGTAAACTTTTTCTCTCAGAACGGCGCGAAAACTTGAATTCCGGCTCAAAACAACGGGATGCATCGATTTAGATCGAAACTAGCGAGATTTACGCACTTCGATTTTACAAGTCGTGGAAGAGTAGACGAGAGAAAGCTGTAAACGTTTCTCTCAGAACTGCGCGAAAACTTGAATTCCGGCTCAAAACAACAGGATACATCGTTTTAGATCAATACTAGCGAGATTCACGAACATCGATTTTACAAGTCGTCGAAGAGTAGACGAGAGAGAGCTGTAAACGTTTTCTCTCAGAACTGCGCGAAAACTTGTATTCCGGCTAAAAACAACGGGGTACATCGTTTTAGATAGAAACTAGCGAGATTTACGCAATTCGATATTATATGTCGTCGAAAAGTAGACGAGAGAAGGCTGTAAGCTTTTTCTCTCAGAACTGCGCGAAAACTTGAATTCCGGCTCAAAACAACGAGATGCATCGATTTAGATCGAAACTAGCGAGATTTACGCACTTCGATTTTACAAGTCGTGGAAGAGTAGACGAGAGAAAGCTGTAAACGTTTCTCTCAGAACTGCGCGAAAACTTGAATTCCGGCTCAAAACAACAGGATACATCGTTTTAGATCAATATTAGCGAGATTCACGAACATCGATTTTACAAGTCGTCGAAGAGTAGACGAGAGAGAGCTGTAAACGTTTTCTCTCAGAACTGCGCGAAAACTTGTATTCCGGCTAAAAACAACGGGATACATCGTTTTAGATCGAAACTAGCTAGATTTACGCACTTCGATTTTACAAGTCGTCGAAGAGTAGACGAGAGAAAGCTATAAGCTTTTTCTCTCAGAACTGCGCAAAAACTTGTATTCCGGCTAAAAACAACGGGATACATCGTTTTAGATCGAAACTAGCTAGATTTACGCACTTCGATTTTACAAGTCGTCGAAGAGTAGACGAGAGAAAGCTATAAGCTTTTTCTCTCAGAACTGCGCGAAAACTTGAATTCCGGCTCAAAACAACGGGATACATCGTTTTAGATCGAAACTAGAGAGATTCAGGATCATAGATTTTACAAGTCGACAAAGGGTAGACGAGAGAAAGCTATAAACTTTCTCTCAGAACTGCGCGAAAACTTGTATTCCGGGTCAAAACCACGGGATACATCGTTTTAGATCAAAACGAGCGAGATTTACGCACTTCGATTTTACAAGTCGTCGAAGAGTAGACAAGAGAAAGGTGTAAACATTTTCTCTCAGAACTGCGCAAAACTTGTATTCCGACTAAAAGCAACGAGATAGATTGTTTTAGATCAAAACTAGCGAGATTTACGTACTTTGATTTTACAAGTCGTCGAAGAGTAGACGAGAGAGAGCTGTAAACTTTTTCTCTCAGAACTGCGCCAAAACATGTATTCCGGCTCAAAATAACGGGATACATCGTTTTAGATCGAAACTAGCGAGATTCACGAACTTCGATTTTAGAAGTCGCCGAAGAGTAGACGAGAGAAAGGTTTAAACTTTTTCTTTCAGAACTGCGCGAAAACTTGTATTCCGGCTCAAAACAACGAGATACATCGTTTTAGATCAAAACTAGCGAGATTTACGTACTTCGATTTTACAAGTCGTCGAAGAGTAGACGAGAGAGAGCTGTAAACGTTTTCTCTCAGAACGGCGCGAAAACTTCTATTCCGGCTCAAAACAACGGGATACATTGTTGTAGATCGAAACTAGCAAAATTCACGAACATCGATTTTACAAGTCGCCGAAGAGTAGACAAGAGAAAGGTGTAAACATTTTCTCTCAGAACTGCGCAAAACTTGTATTCCGACTAAAAGCAACGAGATAGATCGTTTTAGATCAAAACTAGCGAGATTTACGTACTTTGATTTTACAAGTTGTCGAAGAGTAGACGAGAGAGAGCTGTAAACTTTTTCTCTCAGAACTGCGCCAAAACTTGTATTCCGGCTCAAAATAACGGGATACATCGTTTTAGATCGAAACTAGCGAGATTCACGAACATCGATTTTAGAAGTCGCCGAAGAGTAGACGAGAGAAAGGTTTAAACTTTTTCTTTCAGAACTGCGCGAAAACTTGTATTCCGGCTCAAAACAACGGGATACATCGTTTTAGATAGAAACTAGCGAGATTTACGCAATTCGATATTACATGTCGTCGAAAAGTAGACGAGAGAAGGCTGTAAGCTTTTTCTCTCAGAACTGCGCGAAAACTTGAATTCCGGCTCAAAACAACGGGATGCATCGATTTAGATCAAAACTAGCGAGATTTACGCACTTCGATTTTACAAGTCGTGGAAGAGTAGACGAGAGAAAGCTGTAAACGTTTCTCTCAGAACTGCGCGAAAACTTGAATTCCGGCTCAAAACAACAGGATACATCGTTTTAGATCAATACTAGCGAGATTCACGAACATCGATTTTACAAGTCGTCGAAGAGTAGACGAGAGAGAGCTGTAAACGTTTTCTCTCAGAACTGCGCGAAAACTTGTATTCCGGCTAAAAACAACGGGATACATCGTTTTAGATCGAAACTAGCTAGATTTACGCACTTCGATTTTACAAGTCGTCGAAGAGTAGACGAGAGAAAGCTATAAGCTTTTTCTCTCAGAACTGCGCGAAAACTTGAATTCCGGCTCAAAACAACGGGATACATCGTTTTAGATCGAAACTAGAGAGATTCAGGATCATAGATTTTACAAGTCGACAAAGGGTAGACGAGAGAAAGCTGTAAACTTTCTCTCAGAACTGCGCGAAAACTTGTATTCCGGGTCAAAACCACGGGATACATCGTTTTAGATCAAAACGAGCGAGATTTACGCACTTCGATTTTACAAGTGGTCAAAGAGTAGACGAGAGAAAGCTGTTAACTTTTTCTCTCAGAACTGAGCGAAAACTTGTATTCCGGCTAAAAACAACGAGATACATCGTTTTATATCAAAACTAGCGAGATTTACGTACTTCGATTTTACAAGTCGTCGAAGAGTAGATGAGAGATAGCTGTAAACTTTTTCTCTCAGAACTGCGCAAAAACTTGAATTTCGGCTCAAAACAACGGAATACATCGTTTCAGATCGAAAGTAGAGAGGTTCACGAACAGAGATTTTACAAGTCGTCGAAGGGTAGACGAGAGTAGGCTGTAAACTTTTTCTCTCAGAACTGCGCGAAAACTTCTATTCCGGCTCAAACAACGGGATACATTGTTTTAGATCGAAACTAGCAAAATTCACGAACATCGATTTTACAAGTCGTCGAAGAGTAGACAAGAGAAAGGTGTAAACATTTTCTCTCAGAACTGCGCAAAACTTGTATTCCGACTAAAAGCAACGAGATACATCGTTTTAGATCAAAACTAGCGAGATTCACGAACATCGATTTTACAAGTCGTCGAAGAGTAGACGAGAGAGAGCTGTTAACTTTTTCTCTCAGAACAGCGCGAAAACTTGTATTCCGGCTCAAAACAACGGGATACATCGTTTTAGATCGAAACTAGCTAGATTTACGCACTTCGATTTTACAAGTCGTCGAAGAGTAGACGAGAGAAAGCTATAAGCTTTTTCTCTCAGAACTGCGCGAAAACTTGAATTCCGGCTCAAAACAACGGGATACATCGTTTTAGATCGAAACTAGAGAGATTCAGGATCATATATTTTACAAGTCGACAAAGGGTAGACGAGAGAAAGCTGTAAACTTTCTCTCAGAACTGCGCGAAAACTTGTATTCCGGGTCAAAACCACGGGATACATCGTTTTAGATCAAAACGAGCGAGATTCACGCACTTCGATTTTACAAGTGGTCAAAGAGTAGACGAGAGAAAGCTGTTAACTTTTTCTCTCAGAACTGCGCAAAAAACTTGAATTTCGGCTCAGAACAACGGAATACATCGTTTTAGATCGAAAGTAGAGAGATTCACGAACATAGATTTTACAAGTCGTCGAAGGGTAGACGAGAGTAGGCTGTAATCTTTCTCTCAGAACTGCGCGAAAACTTGTATTCCGGCTCAAAACAACGGGATACATCGTTTTAGATTGAAACAAGCGAGATTTACGCACTTCGATTTTAGAAGTCGTCGAAAAAGAGACGAGAGAAAGCTGTTACCTTTTTCTCTCAGAACTGCGCGTAAACTTCTATTCCGGCTCAAAACTACGGGATACATCGTTTTAGATCGAAACTAGCGCGATTTACGCACTTCGATTTTACAAGTCGTCGAAGAGTAGACGAGAGAAAGCTGTAAACTTTTTCTCTCTGAACTGCGCGAAAACTTTTATACTGGCTGAAAACAACGGTATACATTGTTTTAGATCGAAACTAGCAAAATTCACGAACATCGATTTTACAAGTCGTCGAAGAGTAGACAAGAGAAAGGTGTAAACATTTTCTTTCAGAACTGCGCGAAAACTTGTATTCCGGCTAAAAACAACGAGATACATCGTTTTAGATCAAAACTAGCGAGATTTACGTACTTGCATTTTACAAGTCGTCGAAGAGTAGACGAGAGAAAGCTGTAAACTTTTTCTCTCAGAACTGCGCGAAAACTTCTATTCCGGCTCAAACAACGGGATACATTGTTTTAGATCGAAACTAGCAAAATTCACGAACATCGATTTTACAAGTCGTCGAAGAGTAGACAAGAAAAAGGTGTAAACATTTTCTCTCAGAACTGCGCAAAACTTGTATTCCGACTAAAAACAACGGGATACATCGTTTTAGACCGAAACTAGCGAGATTCACGAACATCGATTTTACAAGTCGTCGAAGAGTAGAAGAGAGAGAGCTGTAACCTTTTGCTCTCATAACGGCGCGAAAACTTGTATTCCGGCTCAAAACAACGGGATACATCGTTTTAGAACGAAACTAGCGAGATTTACGCACTTCGATTTTACAAGTCGTCGAAGAGTAGACGAGAGAGAGCTGTAAACTTTTTCTCTCAGAACTGCGCCAAAACTTGTATTCCGGCTCAAAATAACGGGATACATCGTTTTAGATCGAAACTAGCGAGATTCACGAACATCGATTTTAGAAGTCGCCGAAGAGTAGACGAGAGAAAGGTTTAAGCTTTTTCTTTCAGAACTGCGCGAAAACTTGTATTCCGGCTCAAAACAACGGGATACATCGTTTTAGATAGAAACTAGCGAGATTTACGCAATTCGATATTACATGTCGTCGAAAAGTAGACGAGAGAAGGCTGTAAGTTTTTTCTCTCAGAACTGCGCGAAAACTTGAATTCCGGCTCAAAACAACGGGATGCATCGATTTAGATGGAAACTAGCGAGATTTACGCACTTCGATTTTACAAGTCGTGGAAGAGTAGACGAGAGAAAGCTGTAAACGTTTCTCTCAGAACTGCGCGAAAACTTGAATTCCGGCTCAAAACAACAGGATACATCTCTTTAGATCAAAACTAGCGAGATTCACGAACATCGATTTTACAAGTCGTCGAAGAGTAGACGAGAGAAAGCTATAAGCTTTTTCTCTCAGAACTGCGCGAAAACTTGAATTCCGGCTCAAAACAACGGGATACATCGTTTTAGATCGAAACTAGAGAGATTCAGGATCATAGATTTTACAAGTCGACAAAGTGTAGACGAGAGAAAGCTGTAAACTTTCTCTCAGAACTGCGCGAAAACTTGTATTCCGGGTCAAAACCACGGGATACATCGTTTTAGATCAAAACGAGCGAGATTCACGCACTTCGATTTTACAAGTGGTCAAAGAGTAGACGAGAAAAAGCTGTTACCTTTTTCTCTCAGAACTGAGCGAAAACTTGTATTCCGGCTAAAAACAACGAGATACAACGTTTTAGATCAAAACTAGCGAGATTTACGTACTTCGATTTTACAAGTCGTCGAAGAGTAGACGAGAGATAGCTGTAAACTTTTTCTCTCAGAACTGCGCAAAAACTTGAATTTCGGCTCAGAACAACGGAATACATCGTTTTAGATCGAAAGTAGAGAGATTCACGAACATAGATTTTACAAGTCGTCGAAGGGTAGACGAGAGTAGGCTGTAAACTTTCTCTCAGAACTGCGCGAAAACTTGTATTCCGGCTCAAAACAACGGGATACATCGTTTTAGATCGAAACAAGCGAGATTTACGCACTTCGATTTTAGAAGTCGTCGAAAAAGAGACGAGAGAAAGCTGTTACCTTTTTCTCTCAGAACTGCGCGTAAACTTGTATTCCGGCTCAAAACTACGGGATACATCGTTTTAGATCGAAACTAGCGCGATTTACGCACTTCGATTTTACAAGTCGTCGAAGAGTAGACGAGAGAAAGCTGTAAACTTTTTCTCTCTGAACTGCGCGAAAACTTTTATTCTGGCTCAAAACAACGGGATACATTGTTTTAGATCGAAACTAGCAAAATTCACGAACATCGATTTTACAAGTCGTCGAAGAGTAGACAAGAGAAAGGTGTAAACATTTTCTTTCAGAACTGCGCGAAAACTTGTATTCCGGCTAAAAACAACGAGATACATCGTTTTAGATCAAAACTAGCGAGATTTACGTACTTGCATTTTACAAGTCGTCGAAGAGTAGACGAGAGAAAGCTGTAAACTTTTTCTCTCAGAACTGCGCGAAAACTTCTATTCCGGCTCAAACAACGGGATACATTGTTTTAGATCGAAACTAGCAAAATTCACGATCATCGATTTTACAAGTCGTCGAAGAGTAGACAAGAGAAAGGTGTAAACATTTTCTCTCAGAACTGCGCAAAACTTGTATTCCGACTAAAAGCAACGAGATACATCGTTTTAGATCAAAACTAGCGAGATTCACGAACATCGATTTTACAAGTCGTCGAAGAGTAGACGAGAGAGAGCTGTAAACGTTTTCTCTCAGAACTGCGCGAAAACTTGTATTCCACCTAAAAACAACGGGATACATCGTTTTAGATCGAAACTAGCTTGATTTACGCACTTCGATTTTACAAGTCGTCGAAGAGTAGACGAGGGAAAGCTTTAAGCTTTTTCTCTCAGAACTGCGCGAAAACGTATTCCGGCTCAAAACAACGGGATACATCGTTTTAGATCGAAACTAGAGAGATACAGGATCATAGATTTTACAAGTCCACAAAGGGTAGACGAGCGAAAGCTGTAAACTGTCTCTCAGAACTGCGCGAAAACTTCTATTCCGGCTCAAACAACGGGATATATTGTTTTAGATCGAAACTAGCAAAATTCACAAACATCGATTTTACAAGTCGTCGAAGAGTAGACAAGAGAAAGGTGTAAACATTTTCTCTCAGAACTGCGCAAAACTTGTATTCCGACTAAAAGCAACGAGATACATCGTTTTAGATCAAAACGAGCGAGATTTACGCACTTCGATTTTACAAGTCGTCGAAGAGTAGACGAGAGAAAGCTGTCAACTTTTTCTCTCAGAACTGAGCGAAAACTTGTATTCCGGCTAAAAACAACGAGATACATCGTTTTAGATCAAAACTGGCGAGATTTACGTACTTCGATTTTACAAGTCGTCGAAGAGTAGACGAGAGAGAGCTGTTAACTTTTTCTCTCAGAACAGCGCGAAAACTTGTATTCCGGCTCAAAACAACGGGATACATCGCTTTAGATCGAAACTAGCGAGATTTACGCACTTCGATTTTACAAGTCGTCGAAGAGTAGACGAGAGAAAGCTGTTAACTTTTTCGCTCAGAACTGAGCGAAAACTTGTATTCCGGCTAAAAACAACGAGATACATCGTTTTAGATCAAAACTAGCGAGATTTACGTACTTCGATTTTACAAGTCGTCGGAGAGTAGACGAGAGAGAGCTGTAAACTTTTTCTCTCAGAACGGCGCGAAAACTTCTATTCCGGCTCAAAACAACGGGATACATTGTTGTAGATCGAAACTAGCCAAATTCACGAACATCGATTTTACAAGTCGTCGAAGAGTAGACAAGAGAAAGGTGTAAACATTTTCTCTCAGAACTGCGCAAAACTTGAATTCCGACTAAAAGCAACGAGATAGATCGTTTTAGATCAAAACTAGCGAGATTTACGTACTTTGATTTTACAAGTCGTCGAAGAGTAGACGAGAGAGAGCTGTAAACTTTTTCTCTCAGAACTGCGCCAAAACTTGTATTCTGGCTCAAAACAACGGGATACATCGTTTTAGATCGAAACTAGCGAGATTCACGAACATCGATTTTAGAAGTCGCCGAAGAGTAGACGAGAGAAAGGTTTAAACTTTTTCTTTCAGAACTGCGCGAAAACTTGTATTCCGGCTCAAAACAACGAGATACATCGTTTTAGATCAAAACTAGCGAGATTTACGTACTTCGATTTTACAAGTCGTCGAAGAGTAGACGAGAGAGAGCTGTAAACTTTTTCTCTCAGAACGGCGCGAAAACTTCTATTCCGGCTCAAAACAACGGGATACATTGTTGTAGATCGAAACTAGCAAAATTCACGAACATCGATTTTACAAGTCGTCGAAGAGTAGACAAGAGAAAGGTGTAAACATTTTCTCTCAGAACTGCGCAAAACTTGTATTCCGACTAAAAGCAACGAGATAGATCGTTTTAGATCAAAACTAGCGAGATTCACGAACATCGATTTTACAAGTCGTCGAAGAGTAGACGAGAGAGAGCTAAAAACGTTTTCTCTCAGAACTGCGCGAAAACTTGTATTCCGGCTAAGAACAACGGGATACATCGTTTTAGATCGAAACTAGCTAGATTTACGCACTTCGATTTTACAAGTCGTCGGAGAGTAGACGAGAGAAAGCTATAAGCTTTTTCTCTCAGAACTACGCGAAAACTTGAATTCCGGCTCAAAACAACGGGATACATCGTTTTAGATCGAAACTAGAGAGATTCAGGATCATAGATTTTACAAGTCGACAAAGGGTAGACGAGAGAAAGCTGTAAACTTTCTCTCAGAACTGCGCGAAAACTTGTATTCCGGGTCAAAACCACGGGATACATCGTTTTAGATCAAAACGAGCGAGATTTACGCACTTCGATTTAACAAGTGGTCAAAGAGTAGACGAGAGAAAGCTGTTAACTTTTTCTCTCAGAACTGAGCGAAAACTTGTATTCCGGCTAAAAACAACGAGATACATCGTTTTAGATCAAAACTAGCGAGATTTACGTACTTCGATTTTACAAGTCGTCGAAGAGTAGATGAGAGATAGCTGTAAACTTTTTCTCTCAGAACTGCGCAAAAACTTGAATTTCGGCTCAGAACAACGGAATGCATCGTTTTAGATCGAAAGTAGAGAGGTTCACGAACATAGATTTTACAAGTCGTCGAAGGGTAGACGAGAGTAGGCTGTAAACTTTCTCTCAGAACTGCGCGAAAGCTTGTATTCCGGCTTAAAACAACGGGATACATCGTTTTAGATCGAAACAAGCGAGATTTACGCACTTCGATTTTAGAAGTCGTCGAAGAAGAGTCGAGAGAAAGCTGTTAACTTTTTCACTCAGAACTGCGCGTAAACTTGTATTCCGGCTCGAAACTACGGGATACATCGTTTTAGATTGAAACTAGCGCGATTTACGCACTTCGATTTTACAAGTCGTCGAAGAGTAGACGAGAGAAAGCTGTAAACGTTTTCTCTCTCAACTGCGCGAAAACTTGAATTCCGGCTCAAAACAACGGGATACATCGTTTTAGATCGAAACTAGCGAGATTTACGCACTTCGATTTTACAAGTCGTCGAAGAGTAGACGAGAGAAAGCTGTTAACTTTTTCGCTCAGAACTGAGCGAAAACTTGTATTCCGGCTAAAACCAACGAGATACATCGTTTTAGATCAAAACTAGCGAGATTTACGTACTTCGATTTTACAAGTCGTCGAAGAGTAGACGAGATAGAGCTGTAAACTTTTTCTCTCAGAACGGCGCGAAAACTTCTATTCCGGCTCAGAACAACGGGATACATTGTTGTAGATCGAAACTAGCAAAATTCACGAACATCGATTTTAGAAGTCGCCGAAGAGTAGACGAGAGAAAGGTTTAAACTTTTTCTTTCAGAACTGCGCGAAAACTTGTATTCCGGCTCAAAACAACGGGGTACATCGTTTTAGATAGAAACTAGCGAGATTTACGCAATTCGATATTATATGTCGTCGAAAAGTAGACGAGAGAAGGCTGTAAGCTTTTTCTCTCAGAACTGCGCGAAAACTTGAATTCCGGCTCAAAACAACGGGATGCATCGATTTAGATCGAAACTAGCGAGATTTACGCACTTCGATTTTACAAGTCGTGGAAGAGTAGACGAGAGAAAGCTGTAAACGTTTCTCTCAGAACTGCGCGAAAACTTGAATTCCGGCTCAAAACAACAGGATACATCGTTTTAGATCAATACTAGCGAGATTCACGAACATCGATTTTACAAGTCGTCGAAGAGTAGACGAGAGAGAGCTGTAAACGTTTTCTCTCAGAACTGCGCGAAAACTTGTATTCCGGCTAAAAACAACGGGATACATCGTTTTAGATCGAAACTAGCTAGATTTACGCACTTCGATTTTACAAGTCGTCGAAGAGTAGACGAGGGAAAGCTATAAGCTTTTTCTCTCAGAACTGCGCGAAAACTTGAATTCCGGCTCAAAACAACGGGATACATCGTTTTAGATCGAAACTAGAGAGATTCAGGATCATAGATTTTACAAGTCGACAAAGGGTAGACGAGAGAAAGCTGTAAACTTTCTCTCAGAACTGCGCGAAAACTTGTATTCCGGGTCAAAACCACGGGATACATCGTTTTAGATCAAAACGAGCGAGATTTACGCACTTCGATTTTACAAGTCGTCGAAGAGTAGACAAGAGAAAGGTGTAAACATTTTCTCTCAGAACTGCGCAAAACTTGTATTCCGACTAAAAGCAACGAGATAGATTGTTTTAGATCAAAACTAGCGAGATTTACGTACTTTGATTTTACAAGTCGTCGAAGAGTAGACGAGAGAGAGCTGTAAACTTTTTCTCTCAGAACTGCGCCAAAACATGTATTCCGGCTCAAAATAACGGGATACATCGTTTTAGATCGAAACTAGCGAGATTCACGAACTTCGATTTTAGAAGTCGCCGAAGAGTAGACGAGAGAAAGGTTTAAACTTTTTCTTTCAGAACTGCGCGAAAACTTGTATTCCGGCTCAAAACAACGAGATACATCGTTTTAGATCAAAACTAGCGAGATTTACGTACTTCGATTTTACAAGTCGTCGAAGAGTAGACGAGAGAGAGCTGTAAACGTTTTCTCTCAGAACGGCGCGAAAACTTGTATTCCGGGTCAAAACCACGGGATACATCGTTTTAGATCAAAACGAGCGAGATTTACGCACTTCGATTTTACAAGTGGTCAAAGAGTAGACGAGAGAAAGCTGTTAACTTTTTCTCTCAGAACTGAGCGAAAACTTGTATTCCGGCTAAAAACAACGAGATACATCGTTTTATACCAAAACTAGCGAGATTTACGTACTTCGATTTTACAAGTCGTCGAAGAGTAGACGAGAGATAGCTGTAAACTTTTTCTCTCAGAACTGCGCAAAAACTTGAATTTCGGCTCAGAACAACGGAATACATCGTTTCAGATCGAAAGTAGAGAGGTTCACGAACAGAGATTTTACAAGTCGTCGAAGGGTAGACGAGAGTAGGCTGTAAACGTTTTCTCTCAGAACTGCGCGAAAACTTCTATTCCGGCTCAAACAACGGGATACATTGTTTTAGATCGAAACTAGCAAAATTCACGAACATCGATTTTACAAGTCGTCGAAGAGTAGACAAGAGAAAGGTGTAAACATTTTCTCTCAGAACTGCGCAAAACTTGTATTCCGACTAAAAGCAACGAGATACATCGTTTTAGATCAAAACTAGCGAGATTCACGAACATCGATTTTACAAGTCGTCGAAGAGTAGACGAGAGAGAGCTGTTAACTTTTTCTCTCAGAACAGCGCGAAAACTTGTATTCCGGCTCAAAACAACGGGATACATCGTTTTAGATCGAAACTAGCTAGATTTACGCACTTCGATTTTACAAGTCGTCGAAGAGTAGACGAGAGAAAGCTATAAGCTTTTTCTCTCAGAACTGCGCGAAAACTTGAATTCCGGCTCAAAACAACGGGATACATCGTTTTAGATCGAAACTAGAGAGATTCAGGATCATATATTTTACAAGTCGACAAAGGGTAGACGAGAGAAAGCTGTAAACTTTCTCTCAGAACTGCGCGAAAACTTGTATTCCGGGTCAAAACCACGGGATACATCGTTTTAGATCAAAACGAGCGAGATTGACGCACTTCGATTTTACAAGTGGTCAAAGAGTAGACGAGAGAAAGCTGTTAACTTTTTCTCTCAGAACTGCGCAAAAAACTTGAATTTCGGCTCAGAACAACGGAATACATCGTTTTAGATCGAAAGTAGAGAGATTCACGAACATAGATTTTACAAGTCGTCGAAGGGTAGACGAGAGTAGGCTGTAATCTTTCTCTCAGAACTGCGCGAAAACTTGTATTCCGGCTCAAAACAACGGGATACATCGTTTTAGATTGAAACAAGCGAGATTTACGCACTTCGATTTTAGAAGTCGTCGAAAAAGAGACGAGAGAAAGCTGTTACCTTTTTCTCTCAGAACTGCGCGTAAACTTCTATTCCGGCTCAAAACTACGGGATACATCGTTTTAGATCGAAACTAGCGCGATTTACGCACTTCGATTTTACAAGTCGTCGAAGAGTAGACGAGAGAAAGCTGTAAACTTTTTCTCTCTGAACTGCGCGAAAACTTTTATTCTGGCTGAAAACAACGGTATACATTGTTTTAGATCGAAACTAGCAAAATTCACGAACATCGATTTTACAAGTCGTCGAAGAGTAGACAAGAGAAAGGTGTAAACATTTTCTTTCAGAACTGCGCGAAAACTTGTATTCCGGCTAAAAACAACGAGATACATCGTTTTAGATCAAAACTAGCGAGATTTACGTACTTGCATTTTACAAGTCGTCGAAGAGTAGACGAGAGAAAGCTGTAAACTTTTTCTCTCAGAACTGCGCGAAAACTTCTATTCCGGCTCAAACAACGGGATACATTGTTTTAGATCGAAACTAGCAAAATTCACGAACATCGATTTTACAAGTCGTCGAAGAGTAGACAAGAGAAAGGTGTAAACATTTTCTCTCAGAACTGCGCAAAACTTGTATTCCGACTAAAAACAACGGGATACATCGTTTTAGACCGAAACTAGCGAGATTCACGAACATCGATTTTACAAGTCGTCGAAGAGTAGAAGAGAGAGAGCTGTAACCTTTTGCTCTCATAACGGCGCGAAAACTTGTATTCCGGCTCAAAACAACGGGATACATCGTTTTAGAACGAAACTAGCGAGATTTACGCACTTCGATTTTACAAGTCGTCGAAGAGTAGACGAGAGAGAGCTGTAAACTTTTTCTCTCAGAACTGCGCCAAAACTTGTATTCCGGCTCAAAATAACGGGATACATCGTTTTAGATCGAAACTAGCGAGATTCACAAACATCGATTTTAGAAGTCGCCGAAGAGTAGACGAGAGAAAGGTTTAAGCTTTTTCTTTCAGAACTGCGCGAAAACTTGTATTCCGGCTCAAAACAACGGGATACATCGTTTTAGATAGAAACTAGCGAGATTTACGCAATTCGATATTACATGTCGTCGAAAAGTAGACGAGAGAAGGCTGTAAGTTTTTTCTCTCAGAACTGCGCGAAAACTTGAATTCCGGCTCAAAACAACGGGATGCATCGATTTAGATGGAAACTAGCGAGATTTACGCACTTCGATTTTACAAGTCGTGGAAGAGTAGACGAGAGAAAGCTGTAAACGTTTCTCTCAGAACTGCGCGAAAACTTGAATTCCGGCTCAAAACAACAGGATACATCTCTTTAGATCAAAACTAGCGAGATTCACGAACATCGATTTTACAAGTCGTCGAAGAGTAGACGAGAGAAAGCTATAAGCTTTTTCTCTCAGAACTGCGCGAAAACTTGAATTCCGGCTCAAAACAACGGGATACATCGTTTTAGATCGAAACTAGAGAGATTCAGGATCATAGATTTTACAAGTCGACAAAGTGTAGACGAGAGAAAGCTGTAAACTTTCTCTCAGAACTGCGCGAAAACTTGTATTCCGGGTCAAAACCACGGGATACATCGTTTTAGATCAAAACGAGCGAGATTCACGCACTTCGATTTTACAAGTGGTCAAAGAGTAGACGAGAGAAAGCTGTTACCTTTTTCTCTCAGAACTGAGCGAAAACTTGTATTCCGGCTAAAAACAACGAGATACAACGTTTTAGATCAAAACTAGCGAGATTTACGTACTTCGATTTTACAAGTCGTCGAAGAGTAGACGAGAGATAGCTGTAAACTTTTTCTCTCAGAACTGCGCAAAAACTTGAATTTCGGCTCAGAACAACGGAATACATCGTTTTAGATCGAAAGTAGAGAGATTCACGAACATAGATTTTACAAGTCGTCGAAGGGTAGACGAGAGTAGGCTGTAAACTTTCTCTCAGAACTGCGCGAAAACTTGTATTCCGGCTCAAAACAACGGGATACATCGTTTTAGATCGAAACAAGCGAGATTTACGCACTTCGATTTTAGAAGTCGTCGAAAAAGAGACGAGAGAAAGCTGTTACCTTTTTCTCTCAGAACTGCGCGTAAACTTGTATTCCGGCTCAAAACTACGGGATACATCGTTTTAGATCGAAACTAGCGCGATTTACGCACTTCGATTTTACAAGTCGTCGAAGAGTAGACGAGAGAAAGCTGTAAACTTTTTCTCTCTGAACTGCGCGAAAACTTTTATTCTGGCTCAAAACAACGGGATACATTGTTTTAGATCGAAACTAGCAAAATTCACGAACATCGATTTTACAAGTCGTCGAAGAGTAGACAAGAGAAAGGTGTAAACATTTTCTTTCAGAACTGCGCGAAAACTTGTATTCCGGCTAAAAACAACGAGATACATCGTTTTAGATCAAAACTAGCGAGATTTACGTACTTGCATTTTACAAGTCGTCGAAGAGTAGACGAGAGAAAGCTGTAAACTTTTTCTCTCAGAACTGCGCGAAAACTTCTATTCCGGCTCAAACAACGGGATACATTGTTTTAGATCGAAACTAGCAAAATTCACGATCATCGATTTTACAAGTCGTCGAAGAGTAGACAAGAGAAAGGTGTAAACATTTTCTCTCAGAACTGCGCAAAACTTGTATTCCGACTAAAAGCAACGAGATACATCGTTTTAGATCAAAACTAGCGAGATTCACGAACATCGATTCTACAAGTCGTCGAAGAGTAGACGAGAGAGAGCTGTAAACGTTTTCTCTCAGAACTGCGCGAAAACGTATTCCGGCTCAAAACAACGGGATACATCGTTTTAGATCGAAACTAGAGAGATACAGGATCATAGATTTTACAAGTCGACAAAGGGTAGACGAGCGAAAGCTGTAAACTGTCTCTCAGAACTGCGCGAAAACTTCTATTCCGGCTCAAACAACGGGATATATTGTTTTAGATCGAAACTAGCAAAATTCACAAACATCGATTTTACAAGTCGTCGAAGAGTAGACAAGAGAAAGGTGTAAACATTTTCTCTCAGAACTGCGCAAAACTTGTATTCCGACTAAAAGCAACGAGATACATCGTTTTAGATCAAAACGAGCGAGATTTACGCACTTCGATTTTACAAGTCGTCGAAGAGTAGACGAGAGAAAGCTGTTAACTTTTTCTCTCAGAACTGAGCGAAAACTTGTATTCCGGCTAAAAACAACGAGATACATCGTTTTAGATCAAAACTGGCGAGATTTACGTACTTCGATTTTACAAGTCGTCGAAGAGTAGACGAGAGAGAGCTGTTAACTTTTTCTCTCAGAACAGCGCGAAAACTTGTATTCCGGCTCAAAACAACGGGATACATCGTTTTAGATCGAAACTAGCGAGATTTACGCACTTCGATTTTACAAGTCGTCGAAGAGTAGACGAGAGAAAGCTGTTAACTTTTTCGCTCAGAACTGAGCGAAAACTTGTATTCCGGCTAAAAACAACGAGATACATCGTTTTAGATCAAAACTAGCGAGATTTACGTACTTCGATTTTACAAGTCGTCGGAGAGTAGACGAGAGAGAGCTGTAAACTTTTTCTCTCAGAACGGCGCGAAAACTTCTATTCCGGCTCAAAACAACGGGATACATTGTTGTAGATCGAAACTAGCCAAATTCACGAACATCGATTTTACAAGTCGTCGAAGAGTAGACAAGAGAAAGGTGTAAACATTTTCTCTCAGAACTGCGCAAAACTTGAATTCCGACTAAAAGCAACGAGATAGATCGTTTTAGATCAAAACTAGCGAGATTTACGTACTTTGATTTTACAGGTCGTCGAAGAGTAGACGAGAGAGAGCTGTAAACTTTTTCTCTCAGAACTGCGCCAAAACTTGTATTCCGGCTCAAAACAACGGGATACATCGTTTTAGATCGAAACTAGCGAGATTCACGAACATCGATTTTAGAAGTCGCCGAAGAGTAGACGAGAGAAAGGTTTAAACTTTTTCTTTCAGAACTGCGCGAAAACTTGTATTCCGGCTCAAAACAACGAGATACATCGTTTTAGATCAAAACTAGCGAGATTTACGTACTTCGATTTTACAAGTCGTCGAAGAGTAGACGAGAGAGAGCTGTAAACTTTTTCTCTCAGAACGGCGCGAAAACTTCTATTCCGGCTCAAAACAACGGGATACATTGTTGTAGATCGAAACTAGCAAAATTCACGAACATCGATTTTACAAGTCGTCGAAGAGTAGACAAGAGAAAGGTGTAAACATTTTCTCTCAGAACTGCGCAAAACTTGTATTCCGACTAAAAGCAACGAGATAGATCGTTTTAGATCAAAACTAGCGAGATTTACGTACTTTGATTTTACAAGTCGTCGAAGAGTAGACGAGAGAGAGCTGTAAACTTTTTCTCTCAGAACTGCGCCAAAACTTGTATTCCGGCTCAAAATAACGGGATACATCGTTTTAGATCGAAACTAGCGAGATTCACGAACATCGATTTTAGAAGTCGCCGAAGAGTAGACGAGAGAAAGGTTTAAACGTTTTCTTTCAGAACTGCGCGAAAACTTGTATTCCGGCTCAAAACAACGGGATACATCGTTTTAGATAGAAACTAGCGAGATTTACGCACTTCGATTTTACAAGTCGTGGAAGAGTAGACGAGATAAAGCTGTAAACGTTTCTCTCAGAACTGCGCGAAAACTTGAATTCCGGCTCAAAACAACAGGATACATCGTTTTAGATCAATACTAGCGAGATTCACGAACATCGATTTTACAAGTCGTCGAAGAGTAGACGAGAGAGAGCTAAAAACGTTTTCTCTCAGAACTGCGCGAAAACTTGTATTCCGGCTAAGAACAACGGGATACATCGTTTTAGATCGAAACTAGCTAGATTTACGCACTTCGATTTTACAAGTCGTCGGAGAGTAGACGAGAGAAAGCTGTAAGCTTTTTCTCTCAGAACTGCGCGAAAACTTGAATTCCGGCTCAAAACAACGGGATACATCGTTTTAGATCGAAACTAGAGAGATTCAGGATCATAGATTTTACAAGTCGACAAAGGGTAGACGAGAGAAAGCTGTAAACTTTCTCTCAGAACTGCGCGAAAACTTGTATTCCGGGTCAAAACCACGGGATACATCGTTTTAGATCAAAACGAGCGAGATTTACGCACTTCGATTTAACAAGTGGTCAAAGAGTAGACGAGAGAAAGCTGTTAACTTTTTCTCTCAGAACTGAGCGAAAACTTGTATTCCGGCTAAAAACAACGAGATACATCGTTTTAGATCAAAACTAGCGAGATTTACGTACTTCGATTTTACAAGTCGTCGAAGAGTAGATGAGAGATAGCTGTAAACTTTTTCTCTCAGAACTGCGCAAAAACTTGAATTTCGGCTCAGAACAACGGAATGCATCGTTTTAGATCGAAAGTAGAGAGGTTCACGAACATAGATTTTACAAGTCGTCGAAGGGTAGACGAGAGTAGGCTGAAACTTTCTCTCAGAACTGCGCGAAAGCTTGTATTCCGGCTTAAAACAACGGGATACATCGTTTTAGATCGAAACAAGCGAGATTTACGCACTTCGATTTTAGAAGTCGTCGAAGAAGAGACGAGAGAAAGCTGTTAACTTTTTCACTCAGAACTGCGCGTAAACTTGTATTCCGGCTCGAAACTACGGGATACATCGTTTTAGATTGAAACTAGCGCGATTTACGCACTTCGATTTTACAAGTCGTGGAAGAGTAGACGAGAGAAAGCTGTAAACGTTTCTCTCAGAACTGCGCGAAAACTTGTATTCCGGCTAAAAACAACGAGATACATCGTTTTAGATCAAAACTGGCGAGATTTATGTACTTCGATTTTACAAGTCGTCGAAGAGTAGACGAGAGAGAGCTGTTAACTTTTTCTCTCAGAACAGCGCGAAAACTTGTATTCCGGCTCAAAACATCGGGATACATCGTTTTAGATCGAAACTAGCGAGATTTACGCACTTCGATTTTACAAGTCGTCGAAGAGTAGACGAGAGAAAGCTGTTAACTTTTTCGCTCAGAACTGAGCGAAAACTTGTATTCCGGCTAAAACCAACGAGATACATCGTTTTAGATCAAAACTAGCGAGATTTACGTACTTCGATTTTACAAGTCGTCGAAGAGTAGACGAGATAGAGCTGTAAACTTTTTCTCTCAGAACGGCGCGAAAACTTCTATTCCGGCTCAGAACAACGGGATACATTGTTGTAGATCGAAACTAGCAAAATTCACGAACATCGATTTTAGAAGTCGCCGAAGAATAGACGAGAGAAAGGTTTAAACTTTTTCTTTCAGAACTGCGCGAAAACTTGTATTCCGGCTCAAAACAACGGGGTACATCGTTTTAGATAGAAACTAGCGAGATTTACGCAATTCGATATTATATGTCGTCGAAAAGTAGACGAGAGAAGGCTGTAAGCTTTTTCTCTCAGAACTGCGCGAAAACTTGAATTCCGGCTCAAAACAACGGGATGCATCGATTTAGATCGAAACTAGCGAGATTTACGCACTTCGATTTTACAAGTCGTGGAAGAGTAGACGAGAGAAAGCTGTAAACGTTTCTCTCAGAACTGCGCGAAAACTTGAATTCCGGCTCAAAACAACAGGATACATCGTTTTAGATCAATACTAGCGAGATTCACGAACATCGATTTTACAAGTCGTCGAAGAGTAGACGAGAGAGAGCTGTAAACGTTTTCTCTCAGAACTGCGCGAAAACTTGTATTCCGGCTAAAAACAACGGGATACATCGTTTTAGATCGAAACTAGCTAGATTTACGCACTTCGATTTTACAAGTCGTCGAAGAGTAGACGAGGGAAAGCTATAAGCTTTTTCTCTCAGAACTGCGCGAAAACTTGAATTCCGGCTCAAAACAAAGGGATACATCGTTTTAGATTGAAACTAGAGAGATTCAGGATCATAGATTTTACAAGTCGACAAAGGGTAGACGAGAGAAAGCTGTAAACTTTCTCTCAGAACTGCGCGAAAACTTGTATTCCGGGTCAAAACCACGGGATACATCGTTTTAGATCAAAACTAGCGAGATTTACGCACTTCGATTTTACAAGTCGTCGAAGAGTAGACAAGAGAAAGGTGTAAACATTTTCTCTCAGAACTGCGCAAAACTTGTATTCCGACTAAAAGCAACGAGATAGATTGTTTTAGATCAAAACTAGCGAGATTTACGTACTTTGATTTTACAAGTCGTCGAAGAGTAGACGAGAGAGAGCTGTAAAATTTTTCTCTCAGAACTGCGCCAAAACATGTATTCCGGCTCAAAATAACGGGATACATCGTTTTAGATCGAAACTAGCGAGATTCACGAACTTCGATTTTAGAAGTCGCCGAAGAGTAGACGAGAGAAAGGTTTAAACTTTTTCTTTCAGAACTGCGCGAAAACTTGTATTCCGGCTCAAAACAACGAGATACATCGTTTTAGATCAAAACTAGCGAGATTTACGTACTTCGATTTTACAAGTCGTCGAAGAGTAGACGAGAGAGAGGTGTAAACGTTTTCTCTCAGAACGGCGCGAAAGCTTCTATTCCGGCTCAAAACAACGGGATACATTGTTGTAGATCGAAACTAGCAAAATTCACGAACATCGATTTTACAAGTCGCCGAAGAGTAGACAAGAGAAAGGTGTAAACATTTTCTCTCAGAACTGCGCAAAACTTGTATTCCGACTAAAAGCAACGAGATAGATCGTTTTAGATCAAAACTAGCGAGATTTACGTACTTTGATTTTACAAGTTGTCGAAGAGTAGACAAGAGAGAGCTGTAAACTTTTTCTCTCAGAACTGCGCCAAAACTTGTATTCCGGCTCAAAATAACGGGATACATCGTTTTAGATCGAAACTAGCGAGATTCACGAACATCGATTTTAGAAGTCGCCGAAGAGTAGACGAGAGAAAGGTTTAAACTTTTTCTTTCAGAACTGCGCGAAAACTTGTACTCCGGCTCAAAACAACGGGATACATCGTTTTAGATAGAAACTAGCGAGATTTATGCAATTCGATATTACATGTCGTCGAAAAGTAGACGAGAGAAGGCTGTAAGCTTTTTCTCTCAGAACTGCGCGAAAACTTGAATTCCGGCTCAAAACAACGGGATGCATCGATTTAGATCGAAACTAGCGAGATTTACGCACTTCGATTTTACAAGTCGTGGAAGAGTAGACGAGAGAAAGCTGTAAACGTTTCTCTCAGAACTGCGCGAAAACTTGAATTCCGGCTCAAAACAACAGGATACATCGTTTTAGATCAATACTAGCGAGATTCACGAACATCGATTTTACAAGTCGTCGAAGAGTAGACGAGAGAGAGCTGTAAACGTTTTCTCTCAGAACTGCGCGAAAACTTGTATTCCGGCTAAAAACAACGGGATACATCGTTTTAGATCGAAACTAGCTAGATTTACGCACTTCGATTTTACAAGTCGTCGAAGAGTAGACGAGAGAAAGCTATAAGCTTTTTCTCTCAGAACTGCGCGAAAACTTGAATTCCGGCTCAAAACAACGGGATACATCGTTTTAGATTGAAACTAGAGAGATTCAGGATCATAGATTTTACAAGTCGACAAAGGGTAGACGAGAGAAAGCTGTAAACTTTCTCTCAGAACTGCGCGAAAACTTGTATTCCGGGTCAAAACCACGGGATACATCGTTTTAGATCAAAACGAGCGAGATTTACGCACTTCGATTTTACAAGTCGTCGAAGAGTAGACAAGAGAAAGGTGTAAACATTTTCTCTCAGAACTGCGCAAAACTTGTATTCCGACTAAAAGCAACGAGATAGATTGTTTTAGATCAAAACTAGCGAGATTTACGTACTTTGATTTTACAAGTCGTCGAAGAGTAGACGAGAGAGAGCTGTAAAATTTTTCTCTCAGAACTGCGCCAAAACATGTATTCCGGCTCAAAATAACGGGATACATCGTTTTAGATCGAAACTAGCGAGATTCACGAACTTCGATTTTAGAAGTCGCCGAAGAGTAGACGAGAGAAAGGTTTAAACTTTTTCTTTCAGAACTGCGCGAAAACTTGTATTCCGGCTCAAAACAACGAGATACATCGTTTTAGATCAAAACTAGCGAGATTTACGTACTTCGATTTTACAAGTCGTCGAAGAGTAGACGAGAGAGAGCTGTAAACGTTTTCTCTCAGAACGGCGCGAAAGCTTCTATTCCGGCTCAAAACAACGGGATACATTGTTGTAGATCGAAACTAGCAAAATTCACGAACATCGATTTTACAAGTCGCCGAAGAGTAGACAAGAGAAAGGTGTAAACATTTTCTCTCAGAACTGCGCAAAACTTGTATTCCGACTAAAAGCAACGAGATAGATCGTTTTAGATCAAAACTAGCGAGATTTACGTACTTTGATTTTACAAGTTGTCGAAGAGTAGACAAGAGAGAGCTGTAAACTTTTTCTCTCAGAACTGCGCCAAAACTTGTATTCCGGCTCAAAATAACGGGATACATCGTTTTAGATCGAAACTAGCGAGATTCACGAACATCGATTTTAGAAGTCGCCGAAGAGTAGACGAGAGAAAGGTTTAAACTTTTTCTTTCAGAACTGCGCGAAAACTTGTATTCCGGCTCAAAACAACGGGATACATCGTTTTAGATAGAAACTAGCGAGATTTATGCAATTCGATATTACATGTCGTCGAAAAGTAGACGAGAGAAGGCTGTAAGCTTTTTCTCTCAGAACTGCGCGAAAACTTGAATTCCGGCTCAAAACAACGGGATGCATCGATTTAGATCGAAACTAGCGAGATTTACGCACTTCGATTTTACAAGTCGTGGAAGAGTAGACGAGAGAAAGCTGTAAACGTTTCTCTCAGAACTGCGCGAAAACTTGAATTCCGGCTCAAAACAACAGGATACATCGTTTTAGATCAATACTAGCGAGATTCACGAACATCGATTTTACAAGTCGTCGAAGAGTAGACGAGAGAGAGCTGTAAACGTTTTCTCTCAGAACTGCGCGAAAACTTGTATTCCGGCTAAAAACAACGGGATACATCGTTTTAGATCGAAACTAGCTAGATTTACGCACTTCGATTTTACAAGTCGTCGAAGAGTAGACGAGAGAAAGCTATAAGCTTTTTCTCTCAGAACTGCGCGAAAACTTGAATTCCGGCTCAAAACAACGGGATACATCGTTTTAGATTGAAACTAGAGAGATTCAGGATCATAGATTTTACAAGTCGACAAAGGGTAGACGAGAGAAAGCTGTAAACTTTCTCTCAGAACTGCGCGAAAACTTGTATTCCGGGTCAAAACCACGGGATACATCGTTTTAGATCAAAACGTGCGAGATTTACGCACTTCGATTTTACAAGTGGTCAAAGAGTAGACGAGAGAAAGCTGTTAACTTTTTCTCTCAGAACTGAGCGAAAACTTGTATTCCGGCTAAAAACAACGAGATACATCGTTTTATATCAAAACTAGCGAGATTTACGTACTTCGATTTTACAAGTCGTCGAAGAGTAGATGAGAGATAGGTGTAAACTTTTTCTCTCAGAACTGCGCAAAAACTTGAATTTCGGCTCAGAACAACGGAATACATCGTTTCAGATCGAAAGTAGAGAGGTTCACGAACAGAGATTTTACAAGTCGTCGAAGGGTAGACGAGAGTAGGCTGTAAACTTTTTCTCTCAGAACTGCGCGAAAACTTCTATTCCGGCTCAAACAACGGGATACATTGTTTTAGATCGAAACTAGCAAAATTCACGAACATCGATTTTACAAGTCGTCGAAGAGTAGACAAGAGAAAGGTGTAAACATTTTCTCTCAGAACTGCGCAAAACTTGTATTCCGACTAAAAGCAACGAGATACATCGTTTTAGATCAAAACTAGCGAGATTCACGAACATCGATTTTACAAGTCGTCGAAGAGTAGACGAGAGAGAGCTGTTAACTTTTTCTCTCAGAACAGCGCGAAAACTTGTATTCCGGCTCAAAACAACGGGATACATCGTTTTAGATCGAAACTAGCGAGATTTACGCACTTCGATTTTACAAGTCGTCGAAGAGTAGACGAGAGAAATCTGTTAACTTTTTCTCTCAGAACTGAGCGAAAACTTGAATTCCGGCTCAAAACAACGGGATACATCGTTTTAGATCAAAACTAGCGCGATTTACGCACTTCGAGTTTACAAGTCGTCGAAGAGTATACGAGAAAAAGCTGTAAACTTTTTCTCTCAGAACTGCGCGAAAACTTGAATTCCGGCTATAAACAACGGGATACATCGTTTTAGATCGAAACTAGCGAGATTTACGCACTTCGATTTTAAAAGTCGTCGTAGAGTAGACGAGAGAGAGCTGTAAACTTTTTCTCTCAGAACGGCGCGAAAACTTGTATTCCGGCTCAAAACAACGAGATACATCGTTTTAGAACGAAACTAGCGAGATTCACGAACATCAATTTTACAAGTCGTCGAAGAGTAGACGACAGAGAGCTGTAAAAGTTTTCTCTCAGAACTGCGCGAAAACTTGTATTCCGGCTCAAAACAACGGGATACATCGTTTCAGATCGAAACTAGCGAGATTTACGCACTTCGATTTTATAAGTAGACAAAGTGTAGACGAGAGAAAGCTGTAAACTTTCTCTCAGAACTGCGCGAAAACCTAAATTCCGGCTCAAAACAACGGGATACATCGTTTTAGATCGAAACTAGCGAGATTCACGAACATCGATGTTACAAATCGTCGAAGAGTAGACGAGAGAGAGCTATAAACTTTTTCTCTCAGAACGGCGCGAAAACTTGTATTCCGGCTGAAAACAACGGGATACATCGTTTTAGATCGAAACTAGCGAGATTCGCGCACTTCGATTTTACAAGTCGTCGAAGAGTAGACGAGAGAAAGCTGCAAAACGTTTTCTCTCAGAACTGCGCGAAAACTTGAATTCCGGCTCAAAACAACGGGATACATCGTTTTAGATCGAAACTAGCGAGATCCACGAAGATCGATTTTACAAGTCGAAGTCGTCGAAGAGTAGACGAGAGAGAGCTATAAGCTTTTTCTCTCAGAACTGCGCGAAAACGTATTCCGGGTCAAAACAACGGGATACATCGTTTGAGATCGAAACTAGAGAGATTCAGGAACATAGATTTTACAAGTCGACAAAGGGTAGACGAGCGAAAGCTGTAAACTGTCTCTCAGAACTGCGCGAAAACTTGTATTCCGGCTCAAAACCACGGGATACATCGTTTTAGATCAAAACGAGCGAGATTTACGCAATTCGATTTTACAAGTCGTCGAAGAGTAGACGAGAGAAAGCTGTTAACTTTTTCTCTCAGAACTGAGCGAAAACTTGTATTCCGGCTAAAAACAACGAGATACATCGTTTTAGATCAAAACTGGCGAGATTTACGTACTTCGATTTTACAAGTCGTCGAAGAGTAGACGAGAGAGAGCTGTTAACTTTTTCTCTCAGAACAGCGCGAAAACTTGAATTCCGGCTCAAAACCACGGGATACATCGTTTTAGATCAAAACGAGCGAGATTTACGCAATTCGATTTTACAAGTCGTCGAAGAGTAGACGAGAGAAAGCTGTTAACTTTTTCGCTCAGAACTGAGCGAAAACTTGTATTCCGGCTAAAAACAACGAGATACATCGTTTTAGATCAAAACTAGCGAGATTTACGTACTTCGATTTTACAAGTCGTCGAAGAGTAGACGAGAGAGAGCTGTAAACTTTTTCTCTCAGAACGGCGCGAAAACTTCTATTCCGGCTCAAAACAACGGGATACATTGTTGTAGATCGAAACTAGCAAAATTCACGAACATCGATTTTACAAGTCGTCGAAGAGTAGACAAGAGAAAGGTGCAAACATTTTCTCTCAGAACTGCGCAAATCTTGTATTCCGACTAAAAGCAACGAGATAGATTGTTTTAGTTCAAAACTAGCGAGATTTACGTACTTTGATTTTACAAGTCGTCGAAGAGTAGACGAGAGAGAGCTGTAAACTTTTTCTCACAGAACTGCGCCAAAACTTGTATTCCGGCTCAAAATAACGGGATACATCGTTTTAGATCGAAACTAGCGAGATTCACGAACATCGATTTTAGAAGTCGCCGAAGAGTAGACGAGAGAAAGGTTTAAACTTTTTCTTTCAGAACTGCGCGAAAACTTGTATTCCTGCTCAAAACAACGGGATACATCGTTTTAGATAGAAACTAGCGAGATTTACGCAATTCGATATTACATGTCGCAGAAAAGTAGACGAGAGAAGGCTGTAAGCTTTTTCTCTCAGAACTGCGCGAAAACTTGAATTCCGGCTCAAAACAACGGGATGCATCGATTTAGATCAAAACTAGCGAGATTTACGCACTTCGATTTTACAAGTCGTGGAAGAGTAGACGAGAGAAAGCTGTAAACGTTTCTCTCAGAACTGCGCGAAAACTTGAATTCCGGCTCAAAACAACAGGATACATCGTTTTAGATCAAAACTAGCGAGATTCACGAACATCGATTTTACAAGTCGTCGAAGAGTAGACGAGAGAGAGCTGTAAACGTTTTCTCTCAGAACTGCGCGAAAACTTGTATTCCGGCTAAAAACAACGGGATACATCGTTTTAGATCGAAACTAGCTAGATTTACGCACTTCGATTTTACAAGTCGTCGAAGAGTAGACGAGAGAAAGCTATAAGCTTTTTCTCTCAGAACTGCGCGAAAACTTGAATTCCGGCTCAAAACAACGGGATACATCGTTTTAGATCGAAACTAGAGAGATTCAGGATCATAGATTTTACAAGTCGACAAAGGGTAGACGAGAGAAAGCTGTAAACTTTCTCTCAGAACTGCGCGAAAACTTGTATTCCGGGTCAAAACCACGGGATACATCGTTTTAGATCAAAACGAGCGAGATTTACGCACTTCGATTTTAAAAGTGGTCAAAGAGTAGACGAGAGAAAGCTGTTAACTTTTTCTCTCAGAACTGAGCGAAAACTTGTATTCCGGCTAAAAACAAGGAGATGCATCGTTTTAGATCAAAACTAGCGAGATTTACGCACTTCGATTTTACAAGTCGTCGAAGAGTAGACGAGAAAAAGCTATAAGCTTTTTCTCTCAGCACTGCGCGAAAACTTGAATTCCGGCTCAAAACAACGGGATACATCGTTTTAGATCGAAACTAGAGAGATTCAGGATCATAGATTTTACAAGTCGACAAAGGGTAGACGAGAGAAAGCTGTAAACTTTCTCTCAGAACTGCGCGAAAACTTGTATTTTGGGTCAAAACCACGGGATACATCGTTTTAGATCAAAACGAGCGAGATTTACGCACTTCGATTTTACAAGTCGTCGAAGAGTAGATGAGAGATAGCTGTAAACTTTTTCTCTCAGAACTGCGCAAAAACTTGAATTTCGGCTCAGAACATCGGAATACATCGTTTTAGATCGAAAGTAGAGAGGTTCACGAACATAGATTTTACAAGTCGTCGAAGGGTAGACGAGAGTAGGCTGTAAACTTTCTCTCAGAACTGCGCGAAAACTTGTATTCCGGCTCAAAACAACGGGATACATCGTTTTAGATCGAAACAAGCGAGATTTACGCACTTCGATTTTAGAAGTCGTCGAAGAAGAGACGAGAGAAAGCTGTTAACTTTTTCTCTCAGAACTGCGCGTAAACTTGTATTCCGGCTAAAAACAACGAGATTCATCGTTTTAGATCAAAACTAGCGAGATTTACGAACTTGCATTTTACAAGTCGTCGAAGAGTAGACGAGAGAATGCTGTAAACTTTTTCTCTCAGAACTGCGCGAAAACTTCTATTCCGGCTCAAACAACGGGATACATTGTTTTAGATCGAAACTAGCAAAATTCACGAACATCGATTTTAAGAGTCGTCGAAGAGTAGACAAGAGAAAGGTGTAAACATTTTCTCTCAGAACTGCGCAAAACTTGTATTCCGACTAAAATCAACGAGATACATCGTTTTAGATCAAAACTAGCGATATTCACGAACATCGATTTTACGAGTCGTCGAAGAGTAGACGAGAGAGAGCTGTAAACGTTTTCTTTCAGAACTGCGCGAAAACTTGTATTCCACCTAAAAACAACGGGATACATCGTTTTAAATCGAAACTAGCTTGATTTACGCACTTCGAAGAAAGCTATAAGCTTTTTCTCTCAGAACTGCGCGAAAACGTATTCCGGCTCAAAACAACGGGATACATCGTTTTAGATCGAAACTAGAGAGATTCAGGAACATAGATTTTACAAGTCGACAAAGGGAAGACGAGCGAAAGCTGTAAACTGTCTCTCAGAACTGCGCGAAAACTTGTATTCCGGCTCAAAACCACGGGATACATCGTTTTAGATCAAAATGAGCGAGATTTACGCACTTCGATTTTGCAAGTCGTCGAAGAGTAGACGAGAGAAAGCTGTTAACTTTTTCTCTTAGAACTGAGCGAAAAATTGTATTCCGGCTAAAAACAACGAGATACATCGTTTTAGATTAATACTGGCGAGATTTACGTACTTCGATTTTACAAGTCGTCGAAGAGTAGACGAGAGAGAGCTGTTAACTTTTTCTCTCAGAACAGCGCGAAAACTTGAATTCCGGCTCAAAACAACGGGATACATCGTTTTAGATCGAAACTAGCGCGATTTACGCACTTCGATTTTACAAGTCGTCGAAGAGTAGACGAGAAAAAGCTGTAAACTTTTTCTCTCAGAACTGCGCGAAAACTTGAATTCCGGCTATAAACAACGGGATACATCGTTTTAGATCGAAACTAGCGAGATTTACGCACTTCGATTTTAAAAGTCGTCGAAGAGTATACGAGAGAGAGCTGTAAACTTTTTCTCCCAGAACGGCGCGAAAACTTGTATTCCGGCTCAAAACATCGAGATACATCGTTTTAGAACGAAACTAGCGAGATTCACGAACATCGATTTTACAAGTCGTCGAAGAGTAGACGAGAGAGAGCTGTAAACGTTTTCTCTCAGAACTGCGCGAAAACTTGTATTCCGGCTCAAAACAACGGGATACATCGTTTCAGATCGAAACTAGCGAGATTTACGCACTTCGAGTTTATAAGTAGACAAAGTGTAGACGAGAGAAAGCTGTAAACTTTCTCTCAGAACTGCGCGAAAACTTAAATTCCGGCTCAAAACAACGGGGTACATCGTTTTAGATCGAAACTAGCGAGATTCACGAACATCGATTTTACAAATCGTCGAAGAGTAGACGAGAGAGAGCTATAAACGTTTTCTCTCAGAACGGCGCGAAAACTTGTATTCCGTCTCAAAACAACGGGATACATCGTTTTAGATCGAAACTAGCGAGATTTACGCACTTCAATTTTACAAGTCGTCGAAGAGTAGACGAGAGAAAGCTGCAAAACGTTTTCTCTCAGAACTGCGCGAAAACTTGAATTCCGGCTATAAACAACGGGATACATCGTTTTAGATCGAAACTAGCGAGATTTACGCACTTCGATTTTAAAAGTCGTCGAAGAGTAGACGAGAGAGAGCTGTAAACTTTTTCTCTCAGAACGGCGCGAAAACTTGTATTCCGGCTCAAAACAACGACATACATCGTTTTAGAACGAAACTAGCGAGATTCACGAACATCGATTTTACAAGTCGTCGAAGAGTAGACGAGAGAGAGCTGTAAACGTTTTCTCTCAGAACTGCGCGAAAACTTGTATTCCTGCTCAAAACAACGGGATACATCGTTTTAGATAGAAACTAGCGAGATTTACGCAATTCGATATTACATGTCGTCGAAAAGTAGACGAGAGAAGGCTGTAAGCTTTTTCTCTCAGAACTGCGCGAAAACTTGAATTCCGGCTCAAAACAACGGGATGCATCGATTTAGATCGAAACTAGCGAGATTTATGCACTTCGATTTTACAAGTCGTGGAAGAGTAGACGAGAGAAAGCTGTAAACGTTTCTCTCAGAACTGCGCGAAAACTTGAATTCCGGCTCAAAACAACAGGATACATCGTTTTAGATCAAAACTAGCGAGATTCACGAACATTGATTTTACAAGTCGTCGAAGAGTAGACGAGAGAGAGCTGTAAACGTTTTCTCTCAGAACTGCGCGAAAACTTGTATTCCGGCTAAAAACAACGGGATACATCGTTTTAGATCGAAACTAGCTAGATTTACGCACTTCGATTTTACAAGTCGTCGAAGAGTAGACGAGAGAAAGCTATAAGCTTTTTCTCTCAGAACTGCGCGAAAACTTGAATTCCGGCTCAAAACAACGGGATACATTGTTTTAGATCGAAACTAGAGAGATTCAGGATCATAGATTTTACAAGTCGACAAAGGGTAGACGAGAGAAAGCTGTAAACTTTCTCTCAGAACTGCGCGAAAACTTGTATTCCGGGTCAAAACCACGGGATACATCGTTTTAGATCAAAACGAGCGAGATTTACGCACTTCGATTTTACAAGTGGTCAAAGAGTAGACGAGAGAAAGCTGTTAACTTTTTCTCTGAGAACTGAGCGAAAACTTGTATTCCGGCTAAAAACAACGAGATACATCGTTTTAGATCAAAACTAGCGAGATTTACGTACTTCGATTTTACAAGTCGTCGAAGAGTAGATGAGAGATAGCTGTAAACTTTTTCTCTCAGAACTGCGAAAAAACTTGAATTTCGGCTCAGAACAACGGAATACATCGTTTTAGATCGAAACAAGCGAGATTTACGCACTTCGATTTTAGAAGTCGTCGAAGAAGAGACGAGAGAAAGCTGTTAACTTTTTCTCTCACAACTGCGCGTAAACTTGTATTCCGGCTCGAAACTACGGGATACATCGTTTTAGATCGAAACTAGCGCGATTTACGCACTTCGATTTTACAAGTCGTCGAAGAGTAGACGAGAAAAAGCTGTAAACTTTTTCTCTCAGAACTGCGCGAAAACTTGAATTCCGGCTATAAACAACGGAATACATCGTTTTAGATCGAAACTAGCGAGATTTACGCACTTCGATTTTAAAAGTCGTCGAAGAGTAGACGAGAGAGAGCTGTAAACTTTTTCTTTCAGAACGGCGCGAAAACTTGTATTCCGGCTCAAAACAACGAGATACATCGTTTTAGAACGAAACTAGCGAGATTCACGAACATCGATTTTACAAGTCGTCGAAGAGTAGACGAGAGAGAGCTGTAAACGTTTTCTCTCATAACTGCGCGAAAACTTGTATTCCGGCTCAAAACAACGGGATACATCGTTTCAGATCGAAACTAGCGAGATTTACGCACTTCGATTTTATAAGTAGACAAAGTGTAGACGAGAGAAAGCTGTAAACTTTCTCTCAGAACTGCGCGAAAACTTAAATTCCGGCTCCAAACAACGGGATACATCGTTTTAGATCGAAACTAGCGAGATTCACGAACATCGATTTTACAAATCGTCGAAGAGTAGACGAGAGAGAACTATAAACTTTTTCTCTCAGAACTGCACGAAAACTTGTATTCCGGCTCAAATCAACAGGATACATCGTTCTAGATCGAAACTAGCGAGATTTACGCAATACGATTTTACAAGTCGTCGAAGAGTAGACGAGAGAAAGCTGTAAACGTTTTCTCTCAGAACTGCGCGAAAACTTGAATTCCGGCTCAAAACAACGGGATACATCGTTTTAGATCGAAAGCAACGTGATTCACGAACATCGATTTTACAAGTCGTCGAAGAGTAGACGAGAGAGAGCTGTTAACTTTTTCTCTCAGAACTGAGCGAGAACTTGAATTCCGGCTCAAAACAACGGGATACATCGTTTTAGATCGAAACTAGCGCGATTTACGCAGTTCGATTTTACAAGCCGTCGAAGAGTAGACGAGAGAAAGCTGTTAACTTTATCGCTCAGAACTGAGCGAAAACTTGTATTCCGGCTAAAAACAACGAGATACATCGTTTTAGATCAAAACTAGCGAGATTTACGTACTTCGATTTTACAAGTTGTCGAAGAGTAGACGAGAGAGAGCTGTAAACTTTTTCTCTCAGAACGGCGCGACAACTTCTATTCCGGCTCAAAACAACGGGATACATTGTTGTAGATCGAAACTAGCAAAATTCACGAACATCGATTTTACAAGTCGTCGAAGAGTAGACAAGAGAAAGGTGTAAACATTTTCTCTCAGAACTGCGCAAAACTTGTATTACGACTAAAAGCAACGAGATAGATTGTTTTAGATCAAAACTAGCGAGATTTACGTACTTTGATTTTACAAGTCGTCGAAGAGTAGACGAGAGGGAGCTGTAAACTTTTTCTCTCAGAACTGCGCCAAAACTTGTATTCCGGCTCAAAATAACGGGATACATCGTTTTAGATCGAAGCTAGCGAGATTCACGAACATCGATTTTAAAAGTCGCCGAAGAGTAGACGAGAGAAAGGTTTAAACTTTTTCTTTCAGAACTGCGCGAAAACTTGTATTCCTGCTCAAAACAACGGGATACATCGTTTTAGATAGAAACTAGCGAGATTTACGCAATTCGATATTACATGTCGTCGAAAAGTAGACGAGAGAAGGCTGTAAGCTTTTTCTCTCAGAACTGCGCGAAAACTTGAATTCCGGCTCAAAACAACGGGATGCATCGATTTAGATCGAAACTAGCGAGATTTACGCACTTCGATTTTACAAGTCGTGGAAGAGTAGACGAGAGAAAGCTGTAAACGTTTCTCTCAGAACTGCGCGAAAACGAATTCCGGCTCAAAACAACAGGATACATCGTTTTAGATCAAAACTAGCGAGATTCACGAACATCGATTTTACAAGTCGTCGAAGAGTAGACGAGAGAGAGCTGTAAACGTTTTCTCTCAGAACTGCGCGAAAACTTGTATTCCGGCTAAAAACAACGGGATACATCGTTTTAGATCGAAACTAGCTAGATTTACGCACTTCGATTTTACAAGTCGTCGAAGAGTAGACGAGAGAAAGCTATAAGCTTTTTCTCTCAGAACTGCGCGAAAACTTGAATTCCGGCTCAAAACAACGGGATACATCGTTTTAGATCGAAACTAGAGAGATTCAGGATCATAGATTTTACAAGTCGGCAAAGGGTAGACGAGAGAAAGCTGTAAACTTTCTCTCAGAACTGCGCGAAAACTTGTATTCCGGGTCAAAACCACGGGATACATCGTTTTAGATCAAAACGAGCGAGATTTACGCACTTCGATTTTACAAGTGGTCAAAGAGTAGACGAGAGAAAGCTGTTAACTTTTTCTCTCAGAACTGAGCGAAAACTTGTATTCCGGCTAAAAACAACGAGATACATCGTTTTAGATCAAAACTAGCGAGATTTACGTACTTCGATTTTACAATTCGTCGAAGAGTAGATGAGAGATAGCTGTAAACTTTTTCTCTCAGAACTGCGCAAAAACTTGAATTTCGGCTCAGAACAACGGAATACATCGTTTTAGATCGAAAGTAGAGAGGTTCACGAACATAGATTTTACAAGTCGTCGAAGGGTAGACGAGAGTAGGCTGTAAACTTTCTCTCAGAACTGCGCGAAAACTTGTATTCCGGCTCAAAACAACGGGATACATCGTTTTAGATCGAAACAAGCGAGATTTACGCACTTCGATTTTAGAAGTCGTCGAAGAAGAGACGAGAGAAAGCTGTTAACTTTTTCTCTCAGAACTGCGCGTAAACTTGTATTCCGGCTCGAAACTACGGGATACATCGTTTTAGATCGAAACTAGCGCGATTTACGCACTTCGATTTTACAAGTCGTCGAAGAGTAGACGAGAGAAATCTGTTAACTTTTTCTCTCAGAACTGAGCGAAAACTTGAATTCCGGCTCAAAACAACGGGATACATCGTTTTAGATCGAAACTAGCGCGATTTACGCACTTCGATTTTACAAGTCGTCGAAGAGTAGACGAGAAAAAGCTGTAAACTTTTTCTCTCAGAACTGCGCGAAAACTTGAATTCCGGCTATAAACAACGGGATACATCGTTTTAGATCGAAACTAGCGAGATTTACGCACTTCGATTTTAAAAGTCGTCGAAGAGTAGACGAGAGAGAGCTGTAAACTTTTTCTCTCAGAACGGCGCGAAAACTTGTATTCCGGCTCAAAACAACGAGATACATCGTTTTAGAACGAAACTAGCGAGATTCACGAACATCGATTTTACAAGTCGTCGAAGAGTAGACGAGAGAGAGCTGTAAACGTTTTCTCTCAGAACTGAGCGAAAACTTGAATTCCGGCACAAAACAACGGGATACATCGTTTTAAATCGAAACTAGCGCGATTTACGCACTTCGATTTTACAAGTCGTCGAAGAGTAGACGAGAAAAAGCTGTAAACTTTTTCTCTCAGAACTGCGCGAAAACTTGAATTCCGGCTATAAACAACGGGATACATCGTTTTAGATCGAAACTAGCGAGATTTACGCACTTTGATTTTAAAAGTCGTCGAAGAGTAGACGAAAGAGAGCTGTAAACTTTTTCTCTCAGAACGGCGCGAAAACTTGTATTCCGGCTCAAAACAACGAGATACATCGTTTTAGAACGAAACTAGCGAGATTCACGAACATCGATTTTACAAGTCGTCGAAGAGTAGACGAGAGAGAGCTGTAAACGTTTTCTCTCAGAACTGCGCGAAAACTTGTATTCCGGCTCAAAACAACGGGATACATCGTTTTAGATCGAAACTAGCGAGATTTACGCACTTCGATTTTACAAGTAAACAAAGTGTAGACGAGAGAAAGCTGTAAACTTTCTCTCAGAACTGCGCGAAAACTTAAATTCAGGCTCAAAACAACGGGATACATCGTTTTCGATCGAAACTAGCGAGATCCACGAACATCGATTTTACAAGTCCAAGTCGTCGAAGAGTAGACGAGAGAAAGCTGTAAACGTTTTCTCTCAGAACTGCGCGAAAACTTGAATTCCGGCTCAAAACAACGGGATACATCGTTTTAGATCGAAACTAGCGAGATTCACGAACATCGATTTTACAAGTCGTCGAAGAGTAGACGAGAGAGAGCTGTTAACTTTTTCTCTCAGAACTGCGCGAAAACTTGTATTCCGGCTAAAAACAACGGGATACATCGTTTTAGATCGAAACTAGCTAGATTTACGCACTTCGATTTTACAAGTCGTCGAAGAGTAGACGAGAGAAAGCTATAAGCTTTTTCTCTCAGAACTGCGCGAAAACTTGAATTCCGGCTCAAAACAACGGGATACATCGTTTTAGATCGAAACTAGAGAGATTCAGGATCATAGATTTTACAAGTCGGCAAAGGGTAGACGAGAGAAAGCTGTAAACTTTCTCTCAGAACTGCGCGAAAACTTGTATTCCGGGTCAAAACCACGGGATACATCGTTTTAGATCAAAACGAGCGAGATTTACGCACTTCGATTTTACAAGTGGTCAAAGAGTAGACGAGAGAAAGCTGTTAACTTTTTCTCTCAGAACTGAGCGAAAACTTGTATTCCGGCTAAAAACAACGAGATACATCGTTTTAGATCAAAACTAGCGAGATTTACGTACTTCGATTTTACAATTCGTCGAAGAGTAGATGAGAGATAGCTGTAAACTTTTTCTCTCAGAACTGCGCAAAAACTTGAATTTCGGCTCAGAACAACGGAATACATCGTTTTAGATCGAAAGTAGAGAGGTTCACGAACATAGATTTTACAAGTCGTCGAAGGGTAGACGAGAGTAGGCTGTAAACTTTCTCTCAGAACTGCGCGAAAACTTGTATTCCGGCTCAAAACAACGGGATACATCGTTTTAGATCGAAACAAGCGAGATTTACGCACTTCGATTTTAGAAGTCGTCGAAGAAGAGACGAGAGAAAGCTGTTAACTTTTTCTCTCAGAACTGCGCGTAAACTTGTATTCCGGCTCGAAACTACGGGATACATCGTTTTAGATCGAAACTAGCGCGATTTACGCACTTCGATTTTACAAGTCGTCGAAGAGTAGACGAGAGAAATCTGTTAACTTTTTCTCTCAGAACTGAGCGAAAACTTGAATTCCGGCTCAAAACAACGGGATACATCGTTTTAGATCGAAACTAGCGCGATTTACGCACTTCGATTTTACAAGTCGTCGAAGAGTAGACGAGAAAAAGCTGTAAACTTTTTCTCTCAGAACTGCGCGAAAACTTGAATTCCGGCTATAAACAACGGGATACATCGTTTTAGATCGAAACTAGCGAGATTTACGCACTTCGATTTTAAAAGTCGTCGAAGAGTAGACGAGAGAGAGCTGTAAACTTTTTCTCTCAGAACGGCGCGAAAACTTGTATTCCGGCTCAAAACAACGAGATACATCGTTTTAGAACGAAACTAGCGAGATTCACGAACATCGATTTTACAAGTCGTCGAAGAGTAGACGAGAGAGAGCTGTAAACGTTTTCTCTCAGAACTGAGCGAAAACTTGAATTCCGGCACAAAACAACGGGATACATCGTTTTAAATCGAAACTAGCGCGATTTACGCACTTCGATTTTACAAGTCGTCGAAGAGTAGACGAGAAAAAGCTGTAAACTTTTTCTCTCAGAACTGCGCGAAAACTTGAATTCCGGCTATAAACAACGGGATACATCGTTTTAGATCGAAACTAGCGAGATTTACGCACTTTGATTTTAAAAGTCGTCGAAGAGTAGACGAAAGAGAGCTGTAAACTTTTTCTCTCAGAACGGCGCGAAAACTTGTATTCCGGCTCAAAACAACGAGATACATCGTTTTAGAACGAAACTAGCGAGATTCACGAACATCGATTTTACAAGTCGTCGAAGAGTAGACGAGAGAGAGCTGTAAACGTTTTCTCTCAGAACTGCGCGAAAACTTGTATTCCGGCTCAAAACAACG
The DNA here is from genome assembly GCF_052857255.1 of Amblyomma americanum. Taxonomy (NCBI): domain Eukaryota; kingdom Metazoa; phylum Arthropoda; class Arachnida; order Ixodida; family Ixodidae; genus Amblyomma; species Amblyomma americanum. The sequence goes on from NC_135500.1 coordinate 49,404,442, forward strand.
GGATACATCGTTTTAGATCGAAACTAGCGAGATTTACGCACTTCGATTTTACAAGTAAACAAAGTGTAGACGAGAGAAAGCTGTAAACTTTCTCTCAGAACTGCGCGAAAACTTAAATTCAGGCTCAAAACAACGGGATACATCGTTTTCGATCGAAACTAGCGAGATCCACGAACATCGATTTTACAAGTCCAAGTCGTCGAAGAGTAGACGAGAGAAAGCTGTAAACGTTTTCTCTCAGAACTGCGCGAAAACTTGAATTCCGGCTCAAAACAACGGGATACATCGTTTTAGATCGAAACTAGCGAGATTCACGAACATCGATTTTACAAGTCGTCGAAGAGTAGACGAGAGAGAGCTGTTAACTTTTTCTCTCAGAACTGCGCGAAAACTTGTATTCCGGCTCAAAACAACGGGATACATCGTTTTAGATCGAAACTAGCGAGATTTACGCACTTCGATTTTACAAGTCGTCGAAGAGTAGACGAGAAAAATCTGTTAACTTTTTCTCTCAGAACTGAGCGAAAACTTGAATTCCGGCTCAAAACAACGGGATACATCGTTTTAGATCGAAACTAGCGCGATTTACGCACTTCGATTTTACAAGTCGTCGAAGAGTAGACGAGAAAAAGCTGTAAACTTTTTCTCTCAGAACTGCGCGAAAACTTGAATTCCGGCTATAAACAACGGGATACATCGTTTTAGATCGAAACTAGCGAGATTTACGCACTTCGATTTTAAAAGTCGTCGAAGAGTAGACGAGAGAGAGCTGTAAACTTTTTCTCTCAGAACGGCGCGAAAACTTGTATTCCGGCTCAAAACAACGAGATACATCGTTTTAGAACGAAACTAGCGAGATTCACGAACATCGATTTTACAAGTCGTCGAAGAGTAGACGAGAGAGAGCTGTAAACGTTTTCTCTCAGAACTGCGCGAAAACTTGTATTCCGGCTCAAAACAACGGGATACATCGTTTTAGATCGAAACTAGCGAGATTTACGCACTTCGATTTTACAAGTAAACAAAGTGTAGACGAGAGAAAGCTGTAAACTTTCTCTCCGAACTGCGCGAAAACCTAAATTCAGGCTCAAAACAACGGGATACATCGTTTTAGATCGAAACTAGCGAGATCCACGAACATCGATTTTACAAGTCCAAGTCGTCGAAGAGTAGACGAGAGAAAGCTGTAAATGTTTTCTCTCAGAACTGCGCGAAAACTTGAATTCCGGCTCAAAACAACGGGATACATCGTTTTAGATCGAAACTAGCGAGATTCACGAACATCGATTTTACAAGTCGTCGAAGAGTAGACGAGAGAGAGCTGTTAACTTTTTCTCTCAGAACTGCGCGAAAACTTGTATTCCGGCTCAAATCAACGGGATACATCGTTTTAGATCGAAACTAGCGAGATTTACGCACTTCGATTTTACAAGTCGTCGAAGAGTAGACGAGAGAAATCTGTTAACTTTTTCTCTCAGAACTGAGCGAAAACTTGAATTCCGGCTCAAAACAACGGGATACATTGTTTTAGATCGAAACTAGCGCGATTTACGCACTTCGATTTTACAAGTCGTCGAAGAGTAGACGAGAAAAAGCTGTAAACTTTTTCTCTCAGAACTGCGCGAAAACTTGAATTCCGGCTCAAAACACCGGGATACATCGTTTTAGATCGAAACTAGCGAGATTTACGCACTTCGATTTTAAAAGTCGTCGAAGAGTAGACGAGAGAGAGCTGTAAACTTTTTCTCTCAGAACGGCGCGAAAACTTGTATTCCGGCTCAAAACAACAAGATACATCGTTTTAGAACGAAACTAGCGAGATTCACGAACATCGATTTTACAAGTCGTCGAAGAGTAGACGAGAGAGAGCTGTAAACGTTTTCTCTCAGAACTGCGCGAAAACTTGTATTCCGGCTCAAAACAACGGGATACATAGTTTTAGATCGAAACTAGCGAGATTTACGCACTTCGATTTTACAAGTAGACAAAGTGTAGACGAGAGAAAGCTGTAAACTTTCTCTCAGAACTGCGCGAAAACTTAAATTCCGGCTCAAAACAACGGGATACATCGTTTTAGATCGAAACTAGCGAGATTCACGAACATCGATTTTACAAATCGTCGAAGAGTAGACGAGAGAGAGCTATAAACGTTTTCTCTCAGAACGGCGCGAAAACTTGTATTCCGGCTCAAAACAACGGGATACATTGTTTTAGATCGAAACTAGCGAGATTTACGCACTTCGATTTTACAAGTCGTCGAAGAGTAGACGAGAAAAAGCTGTAAACTTTTTCTCTCAGAACTGCGCGAAAACTTGAATTCCGGCTATAAACAACGGGATACATCGTTTTAGATCGAAACTAGCGAGATTTACGCACTTTGATTTTAAAAGTCGTCGAAGAGTAGACGAAAGAGAGCTGTAAACTTTTTCTCTCAGAACGGCGCGAAAACTTGTATTCCGGCTCAAAACAACGAGATACATCGTTTTAGAACGAAACTAGCGAGATTCACGAACATCGATTTTACAAGTCGTCGAAGAGTAGACGAGAGAGAGCTGTAAACGTTTTCTCTCAGAACTGCGCGAAAACTTGTATTCCGGCTCAAAACAACGGGATACATCGTTTTAGATCGAAACTAGCGAGATTTACGCACTTCGATTTTACAAGTAAACAAAGTGTAGACGAGAGAAAGCTGTAAACTTTCTCTCAGAACTGCGCGAAAACTTAAATTCAGGCTCAAAACAACGGGATACATCGTTTTCGATCGAAACTAGCGAGATCCACGAACATCGATTTTACAAGTCCAAGTCGTCGAAGAGTAGACGAGAGAAAGCTGTAAACGTTTTCTCTCAGAACTGCGCGAAAACTTGAATTCCGGCTCAAAACAACGGGATACATCGTTTTAGATCGAAACTAGCGAGATTCACGAACATCGATTTTACAAGTCGTCGAAGAGTAGACGAGAGAGAGCTGTTAACTTTTTCTCTCAGAACTGCGCGAAAACTTGTATTCCGGCTCAAAACAACGGGATACATCGTTTTAGATCGAAACTAGCGAGATTTACGCACTTCGATTTTACAAGTCGTCGAAGAGTAGACGAGAGAAATCTGTTAACTTTTTCTCTCAGAACTGAGCGAAAACTTGAATTCCGGCTCAAAACAACGGGATACATCGTTTTAGATCGAAACTAGCGCGATTTACGCACTTCGATTTTACAAGTCGTCGAAGAGTAGACGAGAAAAAGCTGTAAACTTTTTCTCTCAGAACTGCGCGAAAACTTGAATTCCGGCTATAAACAACGGGATACATCGTTTTAGATCGAAACTAGCGAGATTTACGCACTTCGATTTTAAAAGTCGTCGAAGAGTAGACGAGAGAGAGCTGTAAACTTTTTCTCTCAGAACGGCGCGAAAACTTGTATTCCGGCTCAAAACAACGAGATACATCGTTTTAGAACGAAACTAGCGAGATTCACGAACATCGATTTTACAAGTCGTCGAAGAGTAGACGAGAGAGAGCTGTAAACGTTTTCTCTCAGAACTGCGCGAAAACTTGTATTCCGGCTCAAAACAACGGGATACATCGTTTTAGATCGAAACTAGCGAGATTTACGCACTTCGATTTTACAAGTAAACAAAGTGTAGACGAGAGAAAGCTGTAAACTTTCTCTCCGAACTGCGCGAAAACCTAAATTCAGGCTCAAAACAACGGGATACATCGTTTTAGATCGAAACTAGCGAGATCCACGAACATCGATTTTACAAGTCCAAGTCGTCGAAGAGTAGACGAGAGAAAGCTGTAAATGTTTTCTCTCAGAACTGCGCGAAAACTTGAATTCCGGCTCAAAACAACGGGATACATCGTTTTAGATCGAAACTAGCGAGATTCACGAACATCGATTTTACAAGTCGTCGAAGAGTAGACGAGAGAGAGCTGTTAACTTTTTCTCTCAGAACTGCGCGAAAACTTGTATTCCGGCTCAAATCAACGGGATACATCGTTTTAGATCGAAACTAGCGAGATTTACGCACTTCGATTTTACAAGTCGTCGAAGAGTAGACGAGAGAAATCTGTTAACTTTTTCTCTCAGAACTGAGCGAAAACTTGAATTCCGGCTCAAAACAACGGGATACATTGTTTTAGATCGAAACTAGCGCGATTTACGCACTTCGATTTTACAAGTCGTCGAAGAGTAGACGAGAAAAAGCTGTAAAATTTTTCTCTCAGAACTGCGCGAAAACTTGAATTCCGGCTATAAACAACGGGATACATCGTTTTAGATCGAAACTAGCGAGATTTACGCACTTCGATTTTACAAGTCGTCGAAGAGTAGACGAGAGAAAGCTGCAAAACGTTTTCTCTCAGAACCTGCGAAAACTTGAATTCCGGCTCAAAACACCGGGATACATCGTTTTAGATCGAAACTAGCGAGATTTACGCACTTCGATTTTAAAAGTCGTCGAAGAGTAGACGAGAGAGAGCTGTAAACTTTTTCTCTCAAAACGGCGCGAAAACTTGTATTCCGGCTCAAAACAACGAGATACATCGTTTTAGAACGAAACTAGCGAGATTCACGAACATCGATTTTACAAGTCGTCGAAGAGTAGACGAGAGAGAGCTGTAAACGTTTTCTCTCAGAACTGCGCGAAAACTTGTATTCCGGCTCAAAACAACGGGATACATCGTTTTAGATCGAAACAAGCGAGATTTACGCACTTCGATTTTAGAAGTCGTCGAAGAAGAGACGAGAGAAAGCTGTTAACTTTTTCTCTCACAACTGCGCGTAAACTTGTATTCCGGCTCGAAACTACGGGATACATCGTTTTAGATCGAAACTAGCGCGATTTACGCACTTCGATTTTACAAGTCGTCGAAGAGTAGAAGAGAAACAGCTGTAAACTTTTTCTCTCAGAACTGCGCGAAAACTTGAATTCCGGCTATAAACAACGGAATACATCGTTTTAGATCGAAACTAGCGAGATTTACGCACTTCGATTTTAAAAGTCGTCGAAGAGTAGACGAGAGAGAGCTGTAAACTTTTTCTTTCAGAACGGCGCGAAAACTTGTATTCCGGCTCAAAACAACGAGATACATCGTTTTAGAACGAAACTAGCGAGATTCACGAACATCGATTTTACAAGTCGTCGAAGAGTACACGAGAGAGAGCTGTAAACGTTTTCTCTCAGAACTGCGCGAAAACTTGTATTCCGGCTCAAAACAACGGGATACATCGTTTCAGATCGAAACTAGCGAGATTTACGCACTTCGATTTTATAAGTAGACAAAGTGTAGACGAGAGAAAGCTGTAAACTTTCTCTCAGAACTGCGCGAAAACTTAAATTCCGGCTCAAAACAACGGGATACATCGTTTTAGATCGAAACTAGCGAGATTCACGAACATCGATTTTACAAATCGTCGAAGAGTAGACGAGAGAGAACTATAAACTTTTTCTCTCAGAACGGCGCGAAAACTTGTATTCCGTCTCAAAACAACGGGATACATCGTTTTAGATCGAAACTAGCGAGATTTATGCACTTCGCTTTTACAAGTCGTCGAAGAGTAGACGAGAGAAAGCTGCAAAACGTTTTCTCTCAGAACTGCGCGAAAACTTGAATTCCGGCTCAAAACAACGGGATACATCGTTTTAGATCGAAACTAGCGAGATCCACGAACATCGATTTTACAAGTCCAAGTCGTCGAAGAGTAGACGAGAGAGAGCTGTAAACGTTTACTCTCAGAACTGCACGAAAACTTGTATTCCGGCTCAAATCAACAGGATACATCGTTCTAGATCGAAACTAGCGAGATTTACGCAATACGATTTTACAAGTCGTCGAAGAGTAGACGAGAGAAAGCTGTAAACGTTTTCTCTCAGAACTGCGCGAAAACTTGAATTCCGGCTCAAAACAACGGGATACATCGTTTTAGATCGAAAGCAACGTGATTCACGAACATCGATTTTACAAGTCGTCGAAGAGTAGACGAGAGAGAGCTGTTAACTTCTTCTCTCAGAACTGAGCGAGAACTTGAATTCCGGCTCAAAACAACGGGATACATCGTTTTAGATCGAAACTAGCGCGATTTACGCAGTTCGATTTTACAAGCCGTCGAAGAGTAGACGAGAGAAAGCTGTTAACTTTATCGCTCAGAACTGAGCGAAAACTTGTATTCCGGCTAAAAACAACGAGATACATCGTTTTAGATCAAAACTAGCGAGATTTACGTACTTCGATTTTACAAGTCGTCGAAGAGTAGACGAGAGAGAGCTGTAAACTTTTTCTCTCAGAACGGCGCGACAACTTCTATTCCGGCTCAAAACAACGGGATACATTGTTGTAGATCGAAACTAGCAAAATTCACGAACATCGATTTTACAAGTCGTCGAAGAGTAGACAAGAGAAAGGTGTAAACATTTTCTCTCAGAACTGCGCAAATTTTGTATTACGACTAAAAGCAACGAGATAGATTGTTTTAGATCAAAACTAGCGAGATTTACGTACTTTGATTTTACAAGTCGTCGAAGAGTAGACGAGAGGGAGCTGTAAACTTTTTCTCTCAGAACTGCGCCAAAACTTGTATTCCGGCTCAAAATAACGGGATACATCGTTTTAGATCGAAGCTAGCGAGATTCACGAACATCGATTTTAGAAGTCGCCGAAGAGTAGACGAGAGAAAGGTTTAAACTTTTTCTTTCAGAACTGCGCGAAAACTTGTATTCCTGCTCAAAACAACGGGATACATCGTTTTAGATAGAAACTAGCGAGATTTACGCAATTCGATATTACATGTCGTCGAAAAGTAGACGAGAGAAGGCTGTAAGCTTTTTCTCTCAGAACTGCGCGAAAACTTGAATTCCGGCTCAAAACAACGGGATGCATCGATTTAGATCGAAACTAGCGAGATTTACGCACTTCGATTTTACAAGTCGTGGAAGAGTAGACGAGAGAAAGCTGTAAACGTTTCTCTCAGAACTGCGCGAAAACTTGAATTCCGGCTCAAAACAACAGGATACATCGTTTTAGATCAAAACTAGCGAGATTCACGAACATCGATTTTACAAGTCGTCGAAGAGTAGACGAGAGAGAGCTGTAAACGTTTTCTCTCAGAACTGCGCGAAAACTTGTATTCCGGCTAAAAACAACGGGATACATCGTTTTAGATCGAAACTAGCTAGATTTACGCACTTCGATTTTACAAGTCGTCGAAGAGTAGACGAGAGAAAGCTATAAGCTTTTTCTCTCAGAACTGCGCGAAAACTTGAATTCCGGCTCAAAACAACGGGATACATCGTTTTAGATCGAAACTAGAGAGATTCAGGATCATAGATTTTACAAGTCGGCAAAGGGTAGACGAGAGAAAGCTGTAAACTTTCTCTCAGAACTGCGCGAAAACTTGTATTCCGGGTCAAAACCACGGGATACATCGTTTTAGATCAAAACGAGCGAGATTTACGCACTTCGATTTTACAAGTGGTCAAAGAGTAGACGAGAGAAAGCTGTTAACTTTTTCTCTCAGAACTGAGCGAAAACTTGTATTCCGGCTAAAAACAACGAGATACATCGTTTTAGATCAAAACTAGCGAGATTTACGTACTTCGATTTTACAATTCGTCGAAGAGTAGATGAGAGATAGCTGTAAACTTTTTCTCTCAGAACTGCGCAAAAACTTGAATTTCGGCTCAGAACAACGGAATACATCGTTTTAGATCGAAAGTAGAGAGGTTCACGAACATAGATTTTACAAGTCGTCGAAGGGTAGACGAGAGTACGCTGTAAACTTTCTCTCAGAACTGCGCGAAAACTTGTATTCCGGCTCAAAACAACGGGATACATCGTTTTAGATCGAAACAAGCGAGATTTACGCACTTCGATTTTAGAAGTCGTCGAAGAAGAGACGAGAGAAAGCTGTTAACTTTTTCTCTCAGAACTGCGCGTAAACTTGTATTCCGGCTCGAAACTACGGGATACATCGTTTTAGATCGAAACTAGCGCGATTTACGCACTTCGATTTTACAAGTCGTCGAAGAGTAGACGAGAGAAATCTGTTAACTTTTTCTCTCAGAACTGAGCGAAAACTTGAATTCCGGCTCAAAACAACGGGATACATCGTTTTAGATCGAAACTAGCGCGATTTACGCACTTCGATTTTACAAGTCGTCGAAGAGTAGACGAGAAAAAGCTGTAAACTTTTTCTCTCAGAACTGCGCGAAAACTTGAATTCCGGCTATAAACAACGGGATACATCGTTTTAGATCGAAACTAGCGAGATTTACGCACTTCGATTTTAAAAGTCGTCGAAGAGTAGACGAGAGAGAGCTGTAAACTTTTTCTCTCAGAACGGCGCGAAAACTTGTATTCCGGCTCAAAACAACGAGATACATCGTTTTAGAACGAAACTAGCGAGATTCACGAACATCGATTTTACAAGTCGTCGAAGAGTAGACGAGAGAGAGCTGTAAACGTTTTCTCTCAGAACTGAGCGAAAACTTGAATTCCGGCACAAAACAACAGGATACATCGTTTTAAATCGAAACTAGCGCGATTTACGCACTTCGATTTTACAAGTCGTCGAAGAGTAGACGAGAAAAAGCTGTAAACTTTTTCTCTCAGAACTGCGCGAAAACTTGAATTCCGGCTATAAACAACGGGATACATCGTTTTAGATCGAAACTAGCGAGATTTACGCACTTTGATTTTAAAAGTCGTCGAAGAGTAGACGAAAGAGAGCTGTAAACTTTTTCTCTCAGAACGGCGCGAAAACTTGTATTCCGGCTAAAAACAACGGGATACATCGTTTTAGATCAAAACTAGCGAGATTCACGAACATCGATTTTACAAGTCGTCGAAGAGTAGACGAGAGAGAGCTGTAAACGTTTTCTCTCAGAACTGCGCGAAAACTTGTATTCCGGCTAAAAACAACGGGATACATCGTTTTAGATCGAAACTAGCTAGATTTACGCACTTCGATTTTACAAGTCGTCGAAGAGTAGACGAGAGAAAGCTATAAGCTTTTTCTCTCAGAACTGCGCGAAAACTTGAATTCCGGCTCAAAACAACGGGATACATCGTTTTAGATCGAAACTAGAGAGATTCAGGATCATAGATTTTACAAGTCGGCAAAGGGTAGACGAGAGAAAGCTGTAAACTTTCTCTCAGAACTGCGCGAAAACTTGTATTCCGGGTCAAAACCACGGGATACATCGTTTTAGATCAAAACGAGCGAGATTTACGCACTTCGATTTTACAAGTGGTCAAAGAGTAGACGAGAGAAAGCTGTTAACTTTTTCTCTCAGAACTGAGCGAAAACTTGTATTCCGGCTAAAAACAACGAGATACATCGTTTTAGATCAAAACTAGCGAGATTTACGTACTTCGATTTTACAATTCGTCGAAGAGTAGATGAGAGATAGCTGTAAACTTTTTCTCTCAGAACTGCGCAAAAACTTGAATTTCGGCTCAGAACAACGGAATACATCGTTTTAGATCGAAAGTAGAGAGGTTCACGAACATAGATTTTACAAGTCGTCGAAGGGTAGACGAGAGTAGGCTGTAAACTTTCTCTCAGAACTGCGCGAAAACTTGTATTCCGGCTCAAAACAACGGGATACATCGTTTTAGATCGAAACAAGCGACATTTACGCACTTCGATTTTAGAAGTCGTCGAAGAAGAGACGAGAGAAAGCTGTTAACTTTTTCTCTCAGAACTGCGCGTAAACTTGTATTCCGGCTCGAAACTACGGGATACATCGTTTTAGATCGAAACTAGCGCGATTTACGCACTTCGATTTTACAAGTCGTCGAAGAGTAGACGAGAGAAATCTGTTAACTTTTTCTCTCAGAACTGAGCGAAAACTTGAATTCCGGCTCAAAACAACGGGATACATCGTTTTAGATCGAAACTAGCGCGATTTACGCACTTCGATTTTACAAGTCGTCGAAGAGTAGACGAGAAAAAGCTGTAAACTTTTTCTCTCAGAACTGCGCGAAAACTTGAATTCCGGCTATAAACAACGGGATACATCGTTTTAGATCGAAACTAGCGAGATTTACGCACTTCGATTTTAAAAGTCGTCGAAGAGTAGACGAGAGAGAGCTGTAAACTTTTTCTCTCAGAACGGCGCGAAAACTTGTATTCCGGCTCAAAACAACGAGATACATCGTTTTAGAACGAAACTAGCGAGATTCACGAACATCGATTTTACAAGTCGTCGAAGAGTAGACGAGAGAGAGCTGTAAACGTTTTCTCTCAGAACTGAGCGAAAACTTGAATTCCGGCACAAAACAACAGGATACATCGTTTTAAATCGAAACTAGCGCGATTTACGCACTTCGATTTTACAAGTCGTCGAAGAGTAGACGAGAAAAAGCTGTAAACTTTTTCTCTCAGAACTGCGCGAAAACTTGAATTCCGGCTATAAACAACGGGATACATCGTTTTAGATCGAAACTAGCGAGATTTACGCACTTTGATTTTAAAAGTCGTCGAAGAGTAGACGAAAGAGAGCTGTAAACTTTTTCTCTCAGAACGGCGCGAAAACTTGTATTCCGGCTCAAAACAACGAGATACATCGTTTTAGAACGAAACTAGCGAGATTCACGAACATCGATTTTACAAGTCGTCGAAGAGTAGACGAGAGAGAGCTGTAAACGTTTTCTCTCAGAACTGCGCGAAAACTTGTATTCCGGCTCAAAACAACGGGATACATCGTTTTAGATCGAAACTAGCGAGATTTACGCACTTCGATTTTACAAGTAAACAAAGTGTAGACGAGAGAAAGCTGTAAACTTTCTCTCAGAACTGCGCGAAAACTTAAATTCAGGCTCAAAACAACGGGATACATCGTTTTCGATCGAAACTAGCGAGATCCACGAACATCGATTTTACAAGTCCAAGTCGTCGAAGAGTAGACGAGAGAAAGCTGTAAACGTTTTCTCTCAGAAGTGCGCGAAAACTTGAATTCCGGCTCAAAACAACGGGATACATCGTTTTAGATCGAAACTAGCGAGATTCACGAACATCGATTTTACAAGTCGTCGAAGAGTAGACGAGAGAGAGCTGTTAACTTTTTCTCTCAGAACTGCGCGAAAACTTGTATTCCGGCTCAAAACAACGGGATACATCGTTTTAGATCGAAACTAGCGAGATTTACGCACTTCGATTTTACAAGTCGTCGAAGAGTAGACGAGAGAAATCTGTTAACTTTTTCTCTCAGAACTGAGCGAAAACTTGAATTCCGGCTCAAAACAACGGGATACATCGTTTTAGATCGAAACTAGCGCGATTTACGCACTTCGATTTTACAAGTCGTCGAAGAGTAGACGAGAAAAAGCTGTAAACTTTTTCTCTCAGAACTGCGCGAAAACTTGAATTCCGGCTATAAACAACGGGATACATCGTTTTAGATCGAAACTAGCGAGATTTACGCACTTCGATTTTAAAAGTCGTCGAAGAGTAGACGAGAGAGAGCTGTAAACTTTTTCTCTCAGAACGGCGCGAAAACTTGTATTCCGGCTCAAAACAACGAGATACATCGTTTTAGAACGAAACTAGCGAGATTCACGAACATCGATTTTACAAGTCGTCGAAGAGTAGACGAGAGAGAGCTGTAAACGTTTTCTCTCAGAACTGCGCGAAAACTTGTATTCCGGCTCAAAACAACGGGATACATCGTTTTAGATCAAAACTAGCGAGATTTACGCACTTCGATTTTACAAGTAAACAAAGTGTAGACGAGAGAAAGCTGTAAACTTTCTCTCCGAACTGCGCGAAAACCTAAATTCAGGCTCAAAACAACGGGATACATCGTTTTAGATCGAAACTAGCGAGATCCACGAACATCGATTTTACAAGTCCAAGTCGTCGAAGAGTAGACGAGAGAAAGCTGTAAATGTTTTCTCTCAGAACTGCGCGAAAACTTGAATTCCGGCTCAAAACAACGGGATACATCGTTTTAGATCGAAACTAGCGAGATTCACGAACATCGATTTTACAAGTCGTCGAAGAGTAGACGAGAGAGAGCTGTTAACTTTTTCTCTCAGAACTGCGCGAAAACTTGTATTCCGGCTCAAATCAACGGGATACATCGTTTTAGATCGAAACTAGCGAGATTTACGCACTTCGATTTTACAAGTCGTCGAAGAGTAGACGAGAGAAATCTGTTAACTTTTTCTCTCAGAACTGAGCGAAAACTTGAATTCCGGCTCAAAACAACGGGATACATTGTTTTAGATCGAAACTAGCGCGATTTACGCACTTCGATTTTACAAGTCGTCGAAGAGTAGACGAGAAAAAGCTGTAAACTTTTTCTCTCAGAACTGCGCGAAAACTTGAATTCCGGCTCAAAACACCGGGATACATCGTTTTAGATCGAAACTAGCGAGATTTACGCACTTCGATTTTAAAAGTCGTCGAAGAGTAGACGAGAGAGAGCTGTAAACTTTTTCTCTCAGAACGGCGCGAAAACTTGTATTCCGGCTCAAAACAACGAGATACATCGTTTTAGAACGAAACTAGCGAGATTCACGAACATCGATTTTACAAGTCGTCGAAGAGTAGACGAGAGAGAGCTGTAAACGTTTTCTCTCAGAACTGCGCGAAAACTTGTATTCCGGCTCAAAACAACGGGATACATCGTTTTAGATCGAAACTAGCGAGATTTACGCACTTCGATTTTACAAGTAGACAAAGTGTAGACGAGAGAAAGCTGTAAACTTTCTCTCAGAACTGCGCGAAAACTTAAATTCCGGCTCAAAACAACGGGATACATCGTTTTAGATCGAAACTAGCGAGATTCACGAACATCGATTTTACAAATCGTCGAAGAGTAGACGAGAGAGAGCTATAAACGTTTTCTCTCAGAACGGCGCGAAAACTTGTATTCCGGCTCAAAACAACGGGATACATCGTTTTAGATCGAAACTAGCGAGATTTACGCACTTCGATTTTACAAGTCGTCGAAGAGTAGACGAGAAAAAGCTGTAAACTTTTTCTCTCAGAACTGCGCGAAAACTTGAATTCCGGCTATAAACAACGGGATACATCGTTTTAGATCGAAACTAGCGAGATTTACGCACTTTGATTTTAAAAGTCGTCGAAGAGTAGACGAAAGAGAGCTGTAAACTTTTTCTCTCAGAACGGCGCGAAAACTTGTATTCCGGCTCAAAACAACGAGATACATCGTTTTAGAACGAAACTAGCGAGATTCACGAACATCGATTTTACAAGTCGTCGAAGAGTAGACGAGAGAGAGCTGTAAACTTTTTCTCTCAGAACGGCGCGAAAACTTGTATTCCGGCTCAAAACAACGGGATACATCGTTTTAGATCGAAACTAGCGAGATTTACGCACTTCGATTTTACAAGTAAACAAAGTGTAGACGAGAGAAAGCTGTAAACTTTCTCTCAGAACTGCGCGAAAACTTAAATTCAGGCTCAAAACAACGGGATACATCGTTTTCGATCGAAACTAGCGAGATCCACGAACATCGATTTTACAAGTCCAAGTCGTCGAAGAGTAGACGAGAGAAAGCTGTAAACGTTTTCTCTCAGAACTGCGCGAAAACTTGAATTCCGGCTCAAAACAACGGGATACATCGTTTTAGATCGAAACTAGCGAGATTCACGAACATCGATTTTACAAGTCGTCGAAGAGTAGACGAGAGAGAGCTGTTAACTTTTTCTCTCAGAACTGCGCGAAAACTTGTATTCCGGCTCAAAACAACGGGATACATCGTTTTAGATCGAAACTAGCGAGATTTACGCACTTCGATTTTACAAGTCGTCGAAGAGTAGACGAGAGAAATCTGTTAACTTTTTCTCTCAGAACTGAGCGAAAACTTGAATTCCGGCTCAAAACAACGGGATACATCGTTTTAGATCGAAACTAGCGCGATTTACGCACTTCGATTTTACAAGTCGTCGAAGAGTAGACGAGAAAAAGCTGTAAACTTTTTCTCTCAGAACTGCGCGAAAACTTGAATTCCGGCTATAAACAACGGGATACATCGTTTTAGATCGAAACTAGCGAGATTTACGCACTTCGATTTTAAAAGTCGTCGAAGAGTAGACGAGAGAGAGCTGTAAACTTTTTCTCTCAGAACGGCGCGAAAACTTGTATTCCGGCTCAAAACAACGAGATACATCGTTTTAGAACGAAACTAGCGAGATTCACGAACATCGATTTTACAAGTCGTCGAAGAGTAGACGAGAGAGAGCTGTAAACGTTTTCTCTCAGAACTGCGCGAAAACTTGTATTCCGGCTCAAAACAACGGGATACATCGTTTTAGATCGAAACTAGCGAGATTTACGCACTTCGATTTTACAAGTAAACAAAGTGTAGACGAGAGAAAGCTGTAAACTTTCTCTCCGAACTGCGCGAAAACCTAAATTCAGGCTCAAAACAACGGGATACATCGTTTTAGATCGAAACTAGCGAGATCCACGAACATCGATTTTACAAGTCCAAGTCGTCGAAGAGTAGACGAGAGAAAGCTGTAAATGTTTTCTCTCAGAACTGCGCGAAAACTTGAATTCCGGCTCAAAACAACGGGATACATCGTTTTAGATCGAAACTAGCGAGATTCACGAACATCGATTTTACAAGTCGTCGAAGAGTAGACGAGAGAGAGCTGTTAACTTTTTCTCTCAGAACTGCGCGAAAACTTGTATTCCGGCTCAAATCAACGGGATACATCGTTTTAGATCGAAACAAGCGAGATTTACGCACTTCGATTTTACAAGTCGTCGAAGAGTAGACGAGAGAAATCTGTTAACTTTTTCTCTCAGAACTGAGCGAAAACTTGAATTCCGGCTCAAAACAACGGGATACATTGTTTTAGATCGAAACAAGCGCGATTTACGCACTTCGATTTTACAAGTCGTCGAAGAGTAGACGAGAAAAAGCTGTAAAATTTTTCTCTCAGAACTGCGCGAAAACTTGAATTCCGGCTATAAACAACGGGATACATCGTTTTAGATCGAAACTAGCGAGATTTACGCACTTCGATTTTACAAGTCGTCGAAGAGTAGACGAGAGAAAGCTGCAAAACGTTTTCTCTCAGAACCTGCGAAAACTTGAATTCCGGCTCAAAACACCGGGATACATCGTTTTAGATCGAAACTAGCGAGATTTACGCACTTCGGTTTTAAAAGTCGTCGAAGAGTAGACGAGAGAGAGCTGTAAACTTTTTCTCTCAAAACGGCGCGAAAACTTGTATTCCGGCTCAAAACAACGAGATACATCGTTTTAGAACGAAACTAGCGAGATTCACGAACATCGATTTTACAAGTCGTCGAAGAGTAGACGAGAGAGAGCTGTAAACGTTTTCTCTCAGAACTGCGCGAAAACTTGTATTCCGGCTCAAAACAACGGGATACATCGTTTTAGATCGAAACTAGCGAGATTTACGCACTTCGATTTTACAAGTAGACAAAGTGTAGACGAGAGAAAGCTGTAAACTTTCTCTCAGAACTGCGCGAAAACTTAAATTCCGGCTCAAAACAACGGGATACATCGTTTTAGATCGAAACTAGCGAGATTCACGAACATCGATTTTACAAATCGTCGAAGAGTAGACGAGAGAGAGCTATAAACGTTTTCTCTCAGAACGGCGCGAAAACTTGTATTCCGGCTCAAAACAACGGGATACATCGTTTTAGATCGAAACTAGCGAGATTTACGCACTTCGATTTTACAAGTCGTCGAAGAGTAGACGAGAGAAAGCTGCAAAACGTTTTCTCTCAGAACTGCGCGAAAACTTGTATTCCGGCTCAAAACAACGGGATACATCGTTTTAGATCGAAACTAGCGAGATTTACGCACTTCGATTTTACAAGTCGTCGAAGAGTAGACGAGAGAAATCTGTTAACTTTTTCTCTCAGAACTGAGCGAAAACTTGAATTCCGGCTCAAAACAACGGGATACATCGTTTTAGATCGAAACTAGCGCGATTTACGCACTTCGATTTTACAAGTCGTCGAAGAGTACACGAGAAAAAGCTGTAAACTTTTTCTCTCAGAACTGCGCGAAAACTTGAATTCCGGCTATAAACAACGGGATACATCGTTTTAGATCGAAACTAGCGAGATTTACGCACTTCGATTTTAAAAGTCGTCGAAGAGTAGACGAGAGAGAGCTGTAAACTTTTTCTCTCAGAACGGCGCGAAAACTTGTATTCCGGCTCAAAACAACGAGATACATCGTTTTAGAACGAAACTAGCGAGATTCACGAACATCGATTTTACAAGTCGTCGAAGAGTAGACGAGAGAGAGCTGTAAACGTTTTCTCTCAGAACTGCGCGAAAACTTGTATTCCGGCTCAAAACAACGGGATACATCGTTTTAGATCGAAACTAGCGAGATTTACGCACTTCGATTTTACAAGTAGACAAAGTGTAGACGAGAGAAAGCTGTAAACTTTCTCTCAGAACTGCGCGAAAACTTAAATTCCGGCTCAAAACAACGGGATACATCGTTTTAGATCGAAACTAGCGAGATTCACGAACATCGATTTTACAAATCGTCGAAGAGTAGAGGAGAGAGAGCTATAAACGTTTTCTCTCAGAACGGCGCGAAAACTTGTATTCCGGCTCAAAACAACGGGATACATCGTTTTAGATTGAAACTAGCGCGATTTACGCACTTCGATTTTACAAGTCGTCGAAGAGTAGACGAGAGAAAGCTGCAAAACGTTTTCTCTCAGAACTGCGCGAAAACTTGAATTCCGGCTCAAAACACCGGGATACATCGTTTTAGATCGAAACTAGCGAGATCCACGAACATCGGTTTTACAAGTCCAAGTCGTCGAAGAGTAGACGAGAGAGAGCTGTAAACGTTTTCTCTCAGAACTGCGCGAAAATTTGTATTCCGGCTCAAAACAGCGGGATACATCGTTTTAGATCGAAACTAGCGAGATTTACGCACTACGATTTTACAAGTCGTCGAAGAGTAGACGAGAGAAAGCTGTAAACGTTTTCTCTGAGAACTGCGCGAAAACTTGAATTCCGGCTCAAAACAACGGGATACATCGTTTTAGATCGAAACTAGCGAGATTCACGAACATCGATTTTACAAGTCGTCGAAGAGTAGACGAGAGAGAGCTGTTAACTTTTTTCTTTCAGAACTGCGTGAAAACTTGTATTCCGGCTCAAAACAACGGGATACATCGTTTTAGATCGAAACTAGCGAGATTTACGCACTTCGATTTTACAAGTCGTCGAAGAGTTGACGAGAGAAATCTGTTAAATTTTTCTCTCAGAACTGAGCGAAAACTTGAATTCCGGCTCAAAACAACGGGATACATCGTTTTAGATCGAAACTAGCGCTGTTTACGCACTTCGATTTTACAAGTCGTCGAAGAGTAGACGAGAAAAAGCTGTAAACTTTTTCTCTCAGAACTGCGCGAAAAGTTGAATTCCGGCTATAAACAACGGGATACATCGTTTTAGATCGAAACTAGCGAGATTTACGCACTTCGATTTTAAAAGTCGTCGGAGAGTAGACGAGAGAGAGCTGTAAACTTTTTCTCTCAGAACGGCGCGAAAACTTGTATTCCGGCTCAAAACAACGAGATACATCGTTTTAGAACGAAACTAGCGAGATTCACGAACATCGATTTTACAAGTCGTCGAAGAGTAGACGAGAGAGAGCTGTAAACGTTTTCTCTCAGAACTGCGCGAAAACTTGTATTCCGGCTCAAAACAACGGGATACATCGTTTTAGATCGAAACTAGCGAGATTTACGCACTTCGATTTTACAAGTAGACAAAGTGTAGACGAGAGAAAGCTGTAAACGTTTACTCTCAGAACTGCGCGAAAACTTGTATTCCACCTAAAAACAACGGGATACATCGTTTTAGATCGAAACTAGCTTGATTTACGCACTTCGATTTTACAAGTCGTCGAAGAGTAGACGAGGGAAAGCTATAAGCTTTTTCTCTCAGAACTGCGCGAAAACGTATTCCGGCTCAAAACAACGGGATACATCGTTTTAGATCGAAACTAGAGAGATACAGGATCATAGATTTTACAAGTCGACAAAGGGTAGACGAGCGAAAGCTGTAAATTGTCTCTCAGAACTGCGCGAAAACTTCTATTCCGGCTCAAACAACGGGATATATTGTTTTAGATCGAAACTAGCAAAATTCACAAACATCGATTTTACAAGTCGTCGAAGAGTAGACAAGAGAAAGGTGTAAACATTTTTTCTCAGAACTGCGCAAAACTTGTATTCCGACTAAAAGCAACGAGATACATCGTTTTAGATCAAAACGAGCGAGATTTACGCAATTCGATTTTACAAGTAAACAAAGTGTAGACGAGAGAAAGCTGTAAACTTTCTCTCAGAACTGCGCGAAAACTTAAATTCAGGCTCAAAACAACGGGATACATCGTTTTAGATCGAAACAAGCGAGATCCACGAACATCGATTTTACAAGTCCAAGTCGTCGAAGAGTAGACGAGAGAAAGCTGTAAACGTTTTCTCTCAGAACTGCGCGAAAACTTGAATTCCGGCTCAAAACAACGGGATACATCGTTTTAGATCGAAACTAGCGAGATTCACGAACATCGATTTTACAAGTCGTCGAAGAGTAGACGAGAGAGAGCTGTTAACTTTTTCTCTCAGAACTGCGCGAAAACTTGTATTCCGGCTCAAAACAACGGGATACATCGTTTTAGATCGAAACTAGCGAGATTTACGCACTTCGATTTTACAAGTCGTCGAAGAGTAGACGAGAGAAATCTGTTAACTTTTTCTCTCAGAACTGAGCGAAAACTTGAATTCCGGCTCAAAACAACGGGATACATCGTTTTAGATCGAAACTAGCGCGATTTACGCACTACGATTTTACAAGTCGTCGAAGAGTAGACGAGAGAAAGCTGTAAACGTTTTCTCTGAGAACTGCGCGAAAACATGAATTCCGGCTCAAAACAACGGGATACATCGTTTTAGATCGAAACTAGCGAGATTCACGAACATCGATTTTACAAGTCGTCGAAGAGTAGACGAGAGAGAGCTGTTAACTTTTTCTTTCAGAACTGCGCGAGAACTTGTATTCCGGCTCAAAACAACGGGATACATCGTTTTAGATCGAAACTAGCGAGATTTACGCACTTCGATTTTACAAGTCGTCGAAGAGTAGACGAGAGAAATCTGTTAAATTTTTCTCTCAGAACTGAGCGAAAACTTGAATTCCGGCTCAAAACAACGGGATACATCGTTTTAGATCGAAACTAGCGCTGTTTACGCACTTCGATTTTACAAGTCGTCGAAGAGTAGACGAGAAAAAGCTGTAAACTTTTTCTCTCAGAACTGCGCGAAAAGTTGAATTCCGGCTATAAACAACGGGATACATCGTTTTAGATCGAAACTAGCGAGATTTACGCACTTCGATTTTAAAAGTCGTCGAAGAGTAGACGAGAGAGAGCTGTAAACTTTTTCTCTCAGAACGGCGCGAAAACTTGTATTCCGGCTCAAAACAACGAGATACATCGTTTTAGAACGAAACTAGCGAGATTCACGAACATCGATTTTACAAGTCGTCGAAGAGTAGACGAGAGAGAGCTGTAAACGTTTTCTCTCAGAACTGCGCGAAAACTTGTATTCCGGCTCAAAACAACGGGATACATCGTTTTAGATCGAAACTAGCGAGATTTACGCACTTCGGTTTTACAAGTAGACAAAGTGTAGACGAGAGAAAGCTGTAAACGTTTTCTTTCAGAACTGCGCGAAAACTTGAATTCCGGCTCAAAACAACGGGATACATCGTTTTAGATTGAAACTAGCGCGATTTACGCACTTCGATTTTACAAGTCGTCGAAGAGTAGACGAGAGAAAGCTGCAAAACGTTTTCTCTCAGAACTGCGCGAAAACTTGAATTCCGGCTCAAAACACCGGGATACATCGTTTTAGATCGAAACTAGCGAGATCCACGAACATCGGTTTTACAAGTCCAAGTCGTCGAAGAGTAGACGAGAGAGAGCTGTAAACGTTTTCTCTCAGAACTGCGCGAAAATTTGTATTCCGGCTCAAAACAGCGGGATACATCGTTTTAGATCGAAACTAGCGAGATTTACGCACTACGATTTTACAAGTCGTCGAAGAGTAGACGAGAGAAAGCTGTAAACGTTTTCTCTGAGAACTGCGCGAAAACTTGAATTCCGGCTCAAAACAACGGGATACATCGTTTTAGATCGAAACTAGCGAGATTCACGAACATCGATTTTACAAGTCGTCGAAGAGTAGACGAGAGAGAGCTGTTAACTTTTTTCTTTCAGAACTGCGCGAAAACTTGTATTCCGGCTCAAAACAACGGGATACATCGTTTTAGATCGAAACTAGCGAGATTTACGCACTTCGATTTTACAAGTCGTCGAAGAGTAGACGAGAGAAATCTGTTAAATTTTTCTCTCAGAACTGAGCGAAAACTTGAATTCCGGCTCAAAACAACGGGATACATCGTTTTAGATCGAAACTAGCGCTGTTTACGCACTTCGATTTTACAAGTCGTCGAAGAGTAGACGAGAAAAAGGTGTAAACTTTTTCTCTCAGAACTGCGCGAAAAGTTGAATTCCGGCTATAAACAACGGGATACATCGTTTTAGATCGAAACTAGCGAGATTTACGCACTTCGATTTTAAAAGTCGTCGGAGAGTAGACGAGAGAGAATGTAAACTTTTTCTCTCAGAACGGCGCGAAAACTTGTATTCCGGCTCAAAACAACGAGATACATCGTTTTAGAACGAAACTAGC
Source organism: Amblyomma americanum (assembly GCF_052857255.1). Lineage (NCBI taxonomy): Eukaryota > Metazoa > Arthropoda > Arachnida > Ixodida > Ixodidae > Amblyomma > Amblyomma americanum. The sequence continues at coordinate 49,425,190 of NC_135500.1, forward strand.
GAGATTCACGAACATCGATTTTACAAGTCGTCGAAGAGTAGACGAGAGAGAGCTGTAAACGTTTTCTCTCAGAACTGCGCGAAAACTTGTATTCCGGCTCAAAACAACGGGATACATCGTTTTAGATCGAAACTAGCGAGATTTACGCACTTCGATTTTACAAGTAGACAAAGTGTAGACGAGAGAAAGCTGTAAACGTTTACTCTCAGAACTGCGCGAAAACTTGTATTCCACCTAAAAACAACGGGATACATCGTTTTAGATCGAAACTAGCTTGATTTACGCACTTCGATTTTACAAGTCGTCGAAGAGTAGACGAGGGAAAGCTATAAGCTTTTTCTCTCAGAACTGCGCGAAAACGTATTCCGGCTCAAAACAACGAGATACATCGTTTTAGAACGAAACTAGCGAGATTCACGAACATCGATTTTACAAGTCGTCGAAGAGTAGACGAGAGAGAGCTGTAAACGTTTTCTCTCAGAACTGCGCGAAAACTTGTATTCCGGCTCAAAACAACGGGATACATTGTTTTAGATCGAAACTAGCGAGATTTACGCACTTCGATTTTACAAGTAGACAAAGTGTAGACGAGAGAAAGCTGTAAACTTTCAGAACTGCGCGAAAACTTAAATTCCGGCTCAAAACAACGGGATACATCGTTTTAGATCGAAACTAGCGAGATTCACGAACATCGATTTTACAAATAGTCGAAGAGTAGAGGAGAGAGAGCTATAAACGTTTTCTCTCAGAACGGCGCGAAAACTTGTATTCCGGCTCAAAACAACGGGATACATCGGTTTTAGACCGAAACTAGCGAGATTTACGCACTTCGATTTTACAAGTCGTCGAAGAGTAGACGAGAGAAAGCTGCAAAACGTTTTCTCTCAGAACTGCGCGAAAACTTGAATTCCGGCTCAAAACACCGGGATACATCGTTTTAGATCGAAACTAGCGAGATCCACGAACATCGGTTTTACAAGTCCAAGTCGTCGAAGAGTAGACGAGAGAGAGCTGTAAACGTTTTCTCTCAGAACTGCGCGAAAATTTGTATTCCGGCTCAAAACAGCGGGATACATCGTTTTAGATCGAAACTAGCGAGATTTACGCACTACGATTTTACAAGTCGTCGAAGAGTAGACGAGAGAAAGCTGTAAACGTTTTCTCTGAGAACTGCGCGAAAACTTGAATTCCGGCTCAAAACAACGGGATACATCGTTTTAGATCGAAACTAGCGAGATTCACGAACATCGATTTTACAAGTCGTCGAAGAGTAGACGAGAGAGAGCTGTTAACTTTTTCTTTCAGAACTGCGCGAGAACTTGTATTCCGGCTCAAAACAACGGGATACATCGTTTTAGATCGAAACTAGCGAGATTAACGCACTTCGATTTTACAAGTCGTCGAAGAGTAGACGAGAGAAATCTGTTAAATTTTTCTCTCAGAACTGAGCGAAAAACTTGAATTCCGGCTCAAAACAACGGGATACATCGTTTTAGATCGAAACTAGCGAGATTTACGTACTTCGATTTTACAATTCGTCGAAGAGTAGATGAGAGATAGCTGTAAACTTTTTCTCTCAGAACTGCGCAAAAACTTGAATTTCGGCTCAGAACAACGGAATACATCGTTTTAGATCGAAAGTAGAGAGGTTCACGAACATAGATTTTACAAGTCGTCGAAGGAGACGAGAGTAGGCTGTAAACTTTCTCTCAGAACTGCGCGAAAACTTGTATTCCGGCTCAAAACAACGGGATACATCGTTTTAGATCGAAACAAGCGAGATTTACGCACTTCGATTTTAGAAGTCGTCGAAGAAGAGACGAGAGAAAGCTGTTAACTTTTTCTCTCAGAACTGCGCGTAAACTTGTATTCCGGCTCGAAACTACGGGATACATCGTTTTAGATCGAAACTAGCGCGATTTACGCACTTCGATTTTACAAGTCGTCGAAGAGTAGACGAGAGAAATCTGTTAACTTTTTCTCTCAGAACTGAGCGAAAACTTGAATTCCGGCTCAAAACAACGGGATACATCGTTTTATATCGAAACTAGCGCGATTTACGCACTTCGATTTTACAAGTCGTCGAAGAGTAGACGAGAAAAAGCTGTAAACTTTTTCTCTCAGAACTGCGCGAAAACTTGAATTCCGGCTATAAACAACGGGATACATCGTTTTAGATCGAAACTAGCGAGATTTACGCACTTCGATTTTAAAAGTCGTCGAAGAGTAGACGAGAGAGAGCTGTAAACTTTTTCTCTCAGAACGGCGCGAAAACTTGTATTCGGCTCAAAACAACGAGATACATCGTTTTAGAACGAAACTAGCGAGATTCACGAACATCGATTTTACAAGTCGTCGAAGAGTAGACGAGAGAGAGCTGTAAACGTTTTCTCTCAGAACTGCGCGAAAACTTGTATTCCGGCTCAAAACAACGGGATACATCGTTTTAGATCGAAACTAGCGAGATTTACGCACTTCGATTTTACAAGTAAACAAAGTGTAGACGAGAGAAAGCTGTAAACTTTCTCTGCAGAACTGCGCGAAAACCTAAATTCAGGCTCAAAACAACGGGATACATCGTTTTCGATCGAAACTAGCGAGATCCACGAACATCGATTTTACAAGTCCAAGTCGTCGAAGAGTAGACGAGAGAAAGCTGTAAACGTTTCTCTCAGAACTGCGCGAAAACTTGAATTCCGGCTCAAAACAACGGGATACATCGTTTTAGATCGAAACTAGCGAGATTCACGAACATCGATTTTACAAGTCGTCGAAGAGTAGACGAGAGAGAGCTGTTAACTTTTTCTCTCAGAACTGCGCGAAAACTTGTATTCCGCTCAAAACAACGGGATACATCGTTTTAGATCGAAACTAGCGAGATTTACGCACTTCGACTTTACAAGTCGTCGAAGAGTAGACGAGAGAAATCTGTTAACTTTTTCTCTCAGAACTGAGCGAAAACTTGAATTCCGGCTCAAAACAACGGGATACATCGTTTTAGATCGAAACTAGCGCGATTTACGCACTTCGATTTTACAAGTCGTCAAAGAGTAGACGAGAAAAAGCTGTAAACTTTTTCTCTCAGAACTGCGCGAAAACTTGAATTCCGGCTATAAACAACGGGATACATCGTTTTAGATCGAAACTAGCGAGATTTACGCACTTCGATTTTAAAAGTCGTCGAAGAGTAGACGAGAGAGAGCTGTAAACTTTTTCTCTCAGAGCGGCGCGAAAACTTGTATTCCGGCTCAAAACAACGAGATACATCGTTTTAGAACGAAACTAGCGAGATTCACGAACATCGATTTTACAAGTCGTCGAAGAGTAGACGAGAGAGAGCTGTAAACGTTTTCTCTCAGAACTGCGCGAAAACTTGTATTCCGGCTCAAAACAACGGGATACATCGTTTTAGATCGAAACTAGCGAGATTTACGCACTTCGATTTTACAAGTAAACAAAGTGTAGACGAGAGAAAGCTGTAAACTTTCTCTCCGAACTGCGCGAAAACCTAAATTCAGGCTCAAAACAACGGGATACATCGTTTTAGATCGAAACTAGCGAGATCCACGAACATCGATTTTACAAGTCCAAGTCGTCGAAGAGTAGACGAGAGAAAGCTGTAAATGTTTTCTCTCAGAACTGCGCGAAAACTTGAATTCCGGCTCAAAACAACGGGATACATCGTTTTAGATCGAAACTAGCGAGATTCACGAACATCGATTTTACAAGTCGTCGAAGAGTAGACGAGAGAGAGCTGTTGACTTTTTCTCTCAGAACTGCGCGAAAACTTGTATTCCGGCTCAAATCAACGGGATACATCGTTTTAGATCGAAACTAGCGAGATTTACGCACTTCGATTTTACAAGTCGTCGAAGAGTAGACGAGAGAAATCTGTTAACCTTTTCTCTCAGAACTGAGCGAAAACTTGAATTCCGGCTCAAAACAACGGGATACATTGTTTTAGATCGAAACTAGCGCGATTTACGCACTTCGATTTTACAAGTCATCGAAGAGTAGACGAGAAAAAGCTGTAAACTTTTTCTCTCAGAACTGCGCGAAAACTTGAATTCCGGCTATAAACAACGGGATACATCGTTTTAGATCGAAACTAGCGAGATTTACGCACTTCGATTTTACAAGTCGTCGAAGAGTAGACGAGAGAAAGCTGCAAAACGTTTTCTCTCAGAACCTGCGAAAACTTGAATTCCGGCTCAAAACACCGGGATACATCGTTTTAGATCGAAACTAGCGAGATTTACGCACTTCGATTTTAAAAGTCGTCGAAGAGTAGACGAGAGAGAGCTGTAAACTTTTTCTCTCAGAACGGCGCGAAAACTTGTATTCCGGCTCAAAACAACGAGATACATCGTTTTAGAACGAAACTAGCGAGATTCACGAACATCGATTTTACAAGTCGTCGAAGAGTAGACGAGAGAGAGCTGTAAACGTTTTCTCTCAGAACTGCGCGAAAACTTGTATTCCGGCTCAAAACAACGGGATACATCGTTTTAGATCGAAACTAGCGAGATTTACGCACTTCGATTTTACAAGTAGACAAAGTGTAGACGAGAGAAAGCTGTAAACTTTCTCTCAGAACTGCGCGAAAACTTAAATTCCGGCTCAAAACAACGGGATACATCGTTTTAGATCGAAACTAGCGCGATTTACGCACTTCGATTTTACAAGTCGTCGAAGAGTAGACGAGAAAAAGCTGTAAACTTTTTCTCTCAGAACTGCGCGAAAACTTGAATTCCGGCTATAAACAACGGGATACATCGTTTTAGATCGAAACTAGCGAGATTTACGCACTTCGATTTTAAAAGTCGTCGAAGAGTAGACGAGAGAGAGCTTTAAACTTTTTCTCTCAGAACGGCGCGAAAACTTGTATTCCGGCTCAAAACAACGAGATACATTGTTTTAGAACGAAACTAGCGAGATTCACGAACATCGATTTTACAAGTCGTCGAAGAGTAGACGAGAGAGAGCTGTAAACGTTTTCTCTCAGAACTGAGCGAAAACTTGAATTCCGGCACAAAACAACGGGATACATCGTTTTAAATCGAAACTAGCGCGATTTACGCACTTCGATTTTACAAGTCGTCGAAGAGTAGACGAGAAAAAGCTGTAAACTTTTTCTCTCAGAACTGCGCGAAAACTTGAATTCCGGCTATAAACAACGGGATACATCGTTTTAGATCGAAACTAGCGAGATTTACGCACTTCGATTTTACAAGTCGTCGAAGAGTAGACGAGAGAGAGCTGTTAACTTTTTCTCTCAGAACGGCGCGAAAACTTGTATTCCGGCTCAAAACAACGAGATACATCGTTTTAGAACGAAACTAGCGAGATTCACGAACATCGATTTTACAAGTCGTCGAAGAGTATACGAGAGAGAGCTGTAAACGTTTTCTCTCAGAACTGCGCGAAAACTTGTATTCCGGCTCAAAACAACGGGATACATCGTTTTAGATCGAAACTAGCGAGATTTACGCACTTCGATTTTACAAGTAAACAAAGTGTAGACGAGAGAAAGCTGTAAACTTTCTCTCAGAACTGCGCGAAAACTTAAATTCAGGCTCAAAACAACGGGATACATCGTTTTAGATCGAAACAAGCGAGATCCACGAACATCGATTTTACATGTCGTCGAAGAGTAGACGAGAGAAAGCTGTAAACGTTTTCTCTCAGAACTGCGCGAAAACTTGAATTCCGGCTCAAAACAACGGGATACATCGTTTTAGATCGAAACTAGCGAGATTCACGAACATCGATTTTACAAGTCGTCGAAGAGTAGACGAGAGAGAGCTGTTAACTTTTTCTCTCAGAACTGCGCGAAAACTTGTATTCCGGCTCAAAACAACGGGATACATCGTTTTAGATCGAAACTAGCGAGATTTACGCACTTCGATTTTACAAGTCGTCGAAGAGTAGACGAGAGAAATCTGTTAACTTTTTCTCTCAGAACTGAGCGAAAACTTGAATTCCGGCTCAAAACAACGGGATACATCGTTTTAGATCGAAACTAGCGCGATTTACGCACTTCGATTTTACAAGTCGTCGAAGAGTACACGAGAAAAAGCTGTAAACTTTTTCTCTCAGAACGGCGCGAAAACTTGTATTCCGGCTCAAAACAACGAGATACATCGTTTTAGAACGAAACTAGCGAGATTCACGAACATCGATTTTACAAGTCGTCGAAGAGTAGACGAGAGAGAGCTGTAAACGTTTTCTCTCAGAACTGCGCGAAAACTTGTATTCCGGCTCAAAACAACGGGATACATCGTTTTAGATCGAAACTAGCGAGATTTACGCACTTCTATTTTACAAGTAGACAAAGTGTAGACGAGAGAAAGCTGTAAACTTTCTCTCAGAACTGCGCGAAAACCTAAATTCCGGCTCAAAACAACGGGATACATCGTTTTAGATCGAAACTAGCGAGATTCACGAACATCGATTTTACAAATCGTCGAAGAGTAGAGGAGAGAGAGCTATAAACGTTTTCTCTCAGAACGGCGCGAAAACTTGTATTCCGGCTCAAAACAACGGGATACATCGTTTTAGATCGAAACTAGCGAGATTTACGCACTTCGATTTTACAAGTCGTCGAAGAGTAGACGAGAGAAAGCTGCAAAACGTTTTCTCTCAGAACTGCGCGAAAACTTGAATTCCGGCTCAAAACACCGGGATACATCGTTTCAGATCGAAACTAGCGAGATCCACGAACATCGGTTTTACAAGTCCAAGTCGTCGAAGAGTAGACGAGAGAGAGCTGTAAACGTTTTCTCTCAGAACTGCGCGAAAATTTGTATTCCGGCTCAAAACAGCGGGATACATCGTTTTAGATCGAAACTAGCGAGATTTACGCACTACGATTTTACAAGTCGTCGAAGAGTAGACGAGAGAAAGCTGTAAACGTTTTCTCTGAGAACTGCGCGAAAACATGAATTCCGGCTCAAAACAACGGGATACATCGTTTTAGATCGAAACTGGCGAGATTCACGAACATCGATTTTACAAGTCGTCGAAGAGTAGACGAGAGAAATCTGTTAAATTTTTCTCTCAGAACTGAGCGAAAACTTGAATTCCGGCTCAAAACAACGGGATACATCGTTTTAGATCGAAACTAGCGCTGTTTACGCACTTCGATTTTACAAGTCGTCGAAGAGTAGACGAGAAAAAGCTGTAAACTTTTTCTCTCAGAACTGCGCGAAAAGTTGAATTCCGGCTATAAACAACGGGATACATCGTTTTAGATCGAAACTAGCGAGATTTACGCACTTCGATTTTAAAAGTCGTCGAAGAGTAGACGAGAGAGAGCTGTAAACTTTTTCTCTCAGAACGGCGCGAAAACTTGTATTCCGGCTCAAAACAACGAGATACATCGTTTTAGAACGAAACTAGCGAGATTCACGAACATCGATTTTACAAGTCGTCGAAGAGTAGACGAGAGAGAGCTGTAAACGTTTTCTCTCAGAACTGCGCGAAAACTTGTATTCCGGCTCAAAACAACGGGATACATCGTTTTAGATCGAAACTAGCGAGATTTACGCACTTCGATTTTACAAGTACACAAAGTGTAGACGAGAGAAAGCTGTAAACGTTTTCTTTCAGAACTGCGCGAAAACTTGAATTCCGGCTCAAAACAACGGGATACATCGTTTTAGATTGAAACTAGCGCGATTTACGCACTTCGATTTTACAAGTCGTCGAAGAGTAGACGAGAGAAAGCTGCAAAACGTTTTCTCTCAGAACTGCGCGAAAACTTGAATTCCGGCTCAAAACACCGGGATACATCGTTTTAGATCGAAACTAGCGAGATCCACGAACATCGGTTTTACAAGTCCAAGTCGTCGAAGAGTAGACGAGAGAGAGCTGTAAACGTTTTCTCTCAGAACTGCGCGAAAATTTGTATTCCGGCTCAAAACAGCGGGATACATCGTTTTAGATAGAAACTAGCGAGATTTACGCACTACGATTTTGCAAGTCGTCGAAGAGTAGACGAGAGAAAGCTGTAAACGTTTTCTCTGAGAACTGCGCGAAAACTTGAATTCCGGCTCAAAACAACGGGATACATCGTTTTAGATCGAAACTAGCGAGATTCACGAACATCGATTTTACAAGTCGTCGAAGAGTAGACGAGAGAGAGCTGTTAACTTTTTCTTTCAGAACTGCGCGAAAACTTGTATTCCGGCTCAAAACAACGGGATACATCGTTTTAGATCGAAACTAGCGAGATTTACGCACTTCGATTTTACAAGTCGTCGAAGAGTAGACGAGAGAAATCTGTTAAATTTTTCTCTCAGAACTGAGCGAAAACTTGAATTCCGGCTCAAAACAACGGGATACATCGTTTTAGATCGAAACTAGCGCAGTTTACGCACTTCGATTTTACAAGTCGTCGAAGAGTAGACGAGAAAAAGCTGTAAACTTTTTCTCTCAGAACTGCGCGAAAAGTTGAATTCCGGCTATAAACAACGGGATACATCGTTTTAGATCGAAACTAGCGAGATTTACGCACTTCGATTTTAAAAGTCGTCGGAGAGTAGACGAGAGAGAGCTGTAAACTTTTTTTCTCAGAACGGCGCGAAAACTTGTATTCCGGCTCAAAACAACGAAATACATCGTTTTAGAACGAAACTAGCGAGATTCACGAACATCGATTTTACAAGTCGTCGAAGAGTAGACGAGAGAGAGCTGTAAACGTTTTCTCTCAGAACTGCGCGAAAACTTGTATTCCGGCTCAAAACAACGGGATACATCGTTTTAGATCGAAACTAGCGAGATTCACGAACATCGATTTTACAAATCGTCGAAGAGTAGAGGAGAGAGAGCTATAAACGTTTTCTCTCAGAACGGCGCGAAAACTTGTATTCCGGCTCAAAACAACGGGATACATCGTTTTAGATCGAAACTAGCGAGATTTACGCACTTCGATTTTACAAGTCGTCGAAGAGTAGACGAGAGAAAGCTGCAAAACGTTTTCTCTCAGAACTGCGCGAAAACTTGAATTCCGGCTCAAAACACCGGGATACATCGTTTCAGATCGAAACTAGCGAGATCCACGAACATCGGTTTTACAAGTCCAAGTCGTCGAAGAGTAGACGAGAGAGAGCTGTAAACGTTTTCTCTCAGAACTGCGCGAAAATTTGTATTCCGGCTCAAAACAGCGGGATACATCGTTATAGATCGAAACTAGCGAGATTTACGCACTACGATTTTACAAGTCGTCGAAGAGTAGACGAGAGAAAGCTGTAAACGTTTTCTCTGAGAACTGCGCGAAAACATGAATTCCGGCTCAAAACAACGGGATACATCGTTTTAGATCGAAACTAGCGAGATTCACGAACATCGATTTTACAAGTCGTCGAAGAGTAGACGAGAGAAATCTGTTAAATTTTTCTCTCAGAACTGAGCGAAAACTTGAATTCCGGCTCAAAACAACGGGATACATCGTTTTAGATCGAAACTAGCGCTGTTTACGCACTTCGATTTTACAAGTCGTCGAAGAGTAGACGAGAAAAAGCTGTAAACTTTTTCTCTCAGAACTGCGCGAAAAGTTGAATTCCGGCTATAAACAACGGGATACATCGTTTTAGATCGAAACTAGCGAGATTTACGCACTTCGATTTTAAAAGTCGTCGAAGAGTAGACGAGAGAGAGCTGTAAACTTTTTCTCTCAGAACGGCGCGAAAACTTGTATTCCGGCTCAAAACAACGAGATACATCGTTTTAGAACGAAACTAGCGAGATTCACGAACATCGATTTTACAAGTCGTCGAAGAGTAGACGAGAGAGAGCTGTAAACGTTTTCTCTCAGAACTGCGCGAAAACTTGTATTCCGGCTCAAAACAACGGGATACATCGTTTTAGATCGAAACTAGCGAGATTTACGCACTTCGATTTTACAAGTAGACAAAGTGTAGACGAGAGAAAGCTGTAAACGTTTTCTTTCAGAACTGCGCGAAAACTTGAATTCCGGCTCAAAACAACGGGATACATCGTTTTAGATTGAAACTAGCGCGATTTACGCACTTCGATTTTACAAGTCGTCGAAGAGTAGACGAGAGAAAGCTGCAAAACGTTTTCTCTCAGAACTGCGCGAAAACTTGAATTCCGGCTCAAAACACCGGGATACATCGTTTTAGATCGAAACTAGCGAGATCCACGAACATCGGTTTTACAAGTCCAAGTCGTCGAAGAGTAGACGAGAGAGAGCTGTAAACGTTTTCTCTCAGAACTGCGCGAAAATTTGTATTCCGGCTCAAAACAGCGGGATACATCGTTTTAGATCGAAACTAGCGAGATTTACGCACTACGATTTTGCAAGTCGTCGAAGAGTAGACGAGAGAAAGCTGTAAACGTTTTCTCTGAGAACTGCGCGAAAACTTGAATTCCGGCTCAAAACAACGGGATACATCGTTTTAGATCGAAACTAGCGAGATTCACGAACATCGATTTTACAAGTCGTCGAAGAGTAGACGAGAGAGAGCTGTTAACTTTTTCTTTCAGAACTGCGCGAAAACTTGTATTCCGGCTCAAAACAACGGGATACATCGTTTTAGATCGAAACTAGCGAGATTTACGCACTTCGATTTTACAAGTCGTCGAAGAGTAGACGAGAGAAATCTGTTAAATTTTTCTCTCAGAACTGCGCGAAAAGTTGAATTCCGGCTATAAACAACGGGATACATCGTTTTAGATCGAAACTAGCGAGATTTACGCACTTCGATTTTAAAAGTCGTCGGAGAGTAGACGAGAGAGAGCTGTAAACTTTTTCTCTCAGAACGGCGCGAAAACTTGTATTCCGGCTCAAAACAACGAAATACATCGTTTTAGAACGAAACTAGCGAGATTCACGAACATCGATTTTACAAGTCGTCGAAGAGTAGACGAGAGAGAGCTGTAAACGTTTTCTCTCAGAACTGCGCGAAAACTTGTATTCCGGCCCAAAACAACGGGATACATCGTTTTAGATCGAAACTAGCGAGATTTACGCACTTCGATTTTACAAGTAGACAAAGTGTAGACGAGAGAAAGCTGTAAACGTTTACTCTCAGAACTGCGCGAAAACTTGTATTCCACCTAAAAACAACGGGATACATCGTTTTAGATCGAAACTAGCTTGATTTACGCACTTCGATTTTACAAGTCGTCGAAGAGTAGACGAGGGAAAGCTATAAGCTTTTTCTCTCAGAACTGCGCGAAAACGTATTCCGGCTCAAAACAACGGGATACATCGTTTTAGATCGAAACTAGAGAGATACAGGATCATAGATTTTACAAGTCGACAAAGGGTAGACGAGCGAAAGCTGTAAATTGTCTCTCAGAACTGCGCGAAAACTTCTATTCCGGCTCAAACAACGGGATATATTGTTTTAGATCGAAACTAGCAAAATTCACAAACATCGATTTTACAAGTCGTCGAAGAGTAGACAAGAGAAAGGTGTAAACATTTTCTCTCAGAACTGCGCAAAACTTGTATTCCGACTAAAAGCAACGAGATACATCGTTTTAGATCAAAACGAGCGAGATTTACGCACTTCGATTTTACAAGTAAACAAAGTGTAGACGAGAGAAAGCTGTAAACTTTCTCTCATAACTGCGCGAAAACTTAAATTCAGGCTCAAAACAACGGGATACATCGTTTTAGATCGAAACAAGCGAGATCCACGAACATCGATTTTACAAGTCCAAGTCGTCGAAGAGTAGACGAGAGAAAGCTGTAAACGTTTTCTCTCAGAACTGCGCGAAAACTTGAATTCCGGCTCAAAACAACGGGATACATCGTTTTAGATCGAAACTAGCGAGATTCACGAACATCGATTTTACAAGTCGTCGAAGAGTAGACGAGAGAGAGCTGTTAACTTTTTCTCTCAGAACTGCGCGAAAACTTGTATTCCGGCTCAAAACAACGGGATACATCGTTTTAAATCGAAACTAGCGAGATTTACGCACTTCGATTTTACAAGTCGTCGAAGAGTAGACGAGAGAAATCTGTTAACTTTTTCTCTCAGAACTGAGCGAAAACTTGAATTCCGGCTCAAAACAACGGGATACATCGTTTTAGATCGAAACTAGCGCGATTTACGCACTTCGATTTTACAAGTCGTCGAAGAGTAGACGAGAAAAAGCTGTAAACTTTTTCTCTCAGAACTGCGCGAAAACTTGAATTCCGGCTATAAACAACGGGATACATCGTTTTAGATCGAAACTAGCGAGATTTACGCACTTCGATTTTAAAAGTCGTCGAAGAGTAGACGAGAGAGAGCTGTAAACTTTTTCTCTCAGAACGGCGCGAAAACTTGTATTCCGGCTCAAAACAACGAGATACATCGTTTTAGAACGAAACTAGCGAGATTCACGAACATCGATTTTACAAGTCGTCGAAGAGTAGACGAGAGAGAGCTGTAAACGTTTTCTCTCAGAACTGCGCGAAAACTTGTATTCCGGCTCAAAACAACGGGATACATCGTTTTAGATCGAAACTAGCGAGATTTACGCACTTCGATTTTACAAGTAGACAAAGTGTAGACGAGAGAAAGCTGTAAACTTTCTCTCAGAACTGCGCGAAAACTTAAATTCCGGCTCAAAACAACGGGATACATCGTTTTAGATCGAAACTAGCGAGATTCACGAACATCGATTTTACAAATCGTCGAATAGTAGAGGAGAGAGAGCTATAAACGTTTTCTCTCAGAACGGCGCGAAAACTTGTATTCCGGCTCAAAACAACGGGATACATCGTTTTAGATCGAAACTAGCGAGATTTACGCACTTCGATTTTACAAGTCGTCGAAGAGTAGACGAGAGAAAGCTGCAAAACGTTTTCTCTCAGAACTGCGCGAAAACTTGAATTCCGGCTCAAAACACCGGGATACATCGTTTTAGATCGAAACTAGCGAGATCCACGAACATCGGTTTTACAAGTCCAAGTCGTCGAAGAGTAGACGAGAGAGAGCTGTAAACGTTTTCTCTCAGAACTGCGCGAAAATTTGTATTCCGGCTCAAAACAGCGGGATACATCGTTTTAGATCGAAACTAGCGAGATTTACGCACTACGATTTTACAAGTCGTCGAAGAGTAGACGAGAGAAAGCTGTAAACGTTTTCTCTGAGAACTGCGCGAAAACTTGAATTCCGGCTCAAAACAACGGGATACATCGTTTTAGATCGAAACTAGCGAGATTCACGAACATCGATTTTACAAGTCGTCGAAGAGTAGACGAGAGAGAGCTGTTAACTTTTTCTTTCAGAACTGCGCGAGAACTTGTATTCCGGCTCAAAACAACGGGATACATCGTTTTAGATCGAAACTAGCGAGATTAACGCACTTCGATTTTACAAGTCGTCGAAGAGTAGACGAGAGAAATCTGTTAAATTTTTCTCTCAGAACTGAGCGAAAACTTGAATTCCGGCTCAAAACAACGGGATACATCGTTTTAGATCGAAACTAGCGCTGTTTACGCACTTCGATTTTACAAGTCGTCGAAGAGTAGACGAGAAAAAGCTGTAAACTTTTTCTCTCAGAACTGCGCGAAAAGTTGAATTCCGGCTATAAACAACGGGATACATCGTTTTAGATCGAAACTAGCGAGATTTACGCACTTCGATTTTAAAAGTCGTCGAAGAGTAGACGAGAGAGAGCTGTAAACTTTTTCTCTCAGAACGGCGCGAAAACTTGTATTCCGGCTCAAAACAACGAGATACATCGTTTTAGAACGAAACTAGCGAGATTCACGAACATCGATTTTACAAGTCGTCGAAGAGTAGACGAGAGAGAGCTGTAAACGTTTTCTCTCAGAACTGCGCGAAAACTTGTATTCCGGCTCAAAACAACGGGATACATCGTTTTAGATCGAAACTAGCGAGATTTACGCACTTCGATTTTACAAGTAGACAAAGTGTAGACGAGAGAAAGCTGTAAACGTTTTCTTTCAGAACTGCGCGAAAACTTGAATTCCGGCTCAAAACAACGGGATACATCGTTTTAGATCGAAACTAGCGCGATTTACGCACTTCGATTTTACAAGTCGTCGAAGAGTAGACGAGAGAAAGCTGCAAAACGTTTTCTCTCAGAACTGCGCGAAAACTTGAATTCCGGCTCAAAACACCGGGATACATCGTTTTAGATCGAAACTAGCGAGATCCACGAACATCGGTTTTACAAGTCCAAGTCGTCGAAGAGTAGACGAGAGAGAGCTGTAAACGTTTTCTCTCAGAACTGCGCGAAAATTTGTATTCCGGCTCAAAACAGCGGGATACATCGTTTTAGATCGAAACTAGCGAGATTTACGCACTACGATTTTACAAGTCGTCGAAGAGTAGACGAGAGAAAGCTGTAAACTTTTTCTCTCAGAACGGCGCGAAAACTTGTATTCCGGCTCAAAACAACGAGATACATCGTTTTAGAACGAAACTAGCGAGATTCACGAACATCGATTTTACAAGTCGTCGAAGAGTATACGAGAGAGAGCTGTAAACGTTTTCTCTCAGAACTGCGCGAAAACTTGTATTCCGGCTCAAAACAACGGGATACATCGTTTTAGATCGAAACTAGCGAGATTTACGCACTTCGATTTTACAAGTAGACAAAGTGTAGACGAGAGAAAGCTGTAAACGTTTTCTTTCAGAACTGCGCGAAAACTTGAATTCCGGCTCAAAACAACGGGATACATCGTTTTAGATCGAAACTAGCGCTGTTTACGCACTTCGATTTTACAAGTCGTCGAAGAGTAGACGAGAAAAAGCTGTAAACTTTTTCTCTCAGAACTGCGCGAAAAGTTGAATTCCGGCTATAAACAACGGGATACATCGTTTTAGATCGAAACTAGCGAGATTTACGCACTTCGATTTTAAAAGTCGTCGAAGAGTAGACGAGAGAGAGCTGTAAACTTTTTCTCTCAGAACGGCGCGAAAACTTGTATTCCGGCTCAAAACAACGAGATACATCGTTTTAGAACGAAACTAGCGAGATTCACGAACATCGATTTTACAAGTCGTCGAAGAGTAGACGAGAGAGAGCTGTAAACGTTTTCTCTCAGAACTGCGCGAAAACTTGTATTCCGGCTCAAAACAACGGGATACATCGTTTTAGATCGAAACTAGCGAGATTTACGCACTTCGATTTTACAAGTAGACAAAGTGTAGACGAGAGAAAGCTGTAAACGTTTTCTTTCAGAACTGCGCGAAAACTTGAATTCCGGCTCAAAACAACGGGATACATCGTTTTAGATCGAAACTAGCGCGATTTACGCACTTCGATTTTACAAGTCGTCGAAGAGTAGACGAGAGAAAGCTGCAAAACGTTTTCTCTCAGAACTGCGCGAAAACTTGAATTCCGGCTCAAAACACCGGGATACATCGTTTTAGATCGAAACTAGCGAGATCCACGAACATCGGTTTTACAAGTCCAAGTCGTCGAAGAGTAGACGAGAGAGAGCTGTAAACGTTTTCTCTCAGAACTGCGCGAAAATTTGTATTCCGGCTCAAAACAGCGGGATACATCGTTTTAGATCGAAACTAGCGAGATTTACGCACTACGATTTTACAAGTCGTCGAAGAGTAGACGAGAGAAAGCTGTAAACGTTTTCTCTGAGAACTGCGCGAAAACTTGAATTCCGGCTCAAAACAACGGGATACATCGTTTTAGATCGAAACTAGCGAGATTCACGAACATCGATTTTACAAGTCGTCGAAGAGTAGACGAGAGAGAGCTGTTAACTTTTTCTTTCAGAACTGCGCGAAAACTTGTATTCCGGCTCAAAACAACGGGATACATCGTTTTAGATCGAAACTAGCGAGATTTACGCACTTCGACTTTACAAGTCGTCGAAGAGTAGACGAGAGAAATCTGTTAACTTTTTCTCTCAGAACTGAGCGAAAACTTGAATTCCGGCTCAAAACAACGGGATACATCGTTTTAGATCGAAACTAGCGCGATTTACGCACTTCGATTTTACAAGTCGTCAAAGAGTAGACGAGAAAAAGCTGTAAACTTTTTCTCTCAGAACTGCGCGAAAACTTGAATTCCGGCTATAAACAACGGGATACATCGTTTTAGATCGAAACTAGCGAGATTTACGCACTTCGATTTTAAAAGTCGTCGAAGAGTAGACGAGAGAGAGCTGTAAACTTTTTCTCTCAGAACGGCGCGAAAACTTGTATTCCGGCTCAAAACAACGAGATACATCGTTTTAGAACGAAACTAGCGAGATTCACGAACATCGATTTTACAAGTCGTCGAAGAGTAGACGAGAGAGAGCTGTAAACGTTTTCTCTCAGAACTGCGCGAAAACTTGTATTCCGGCTCAAAACAACGGGATACATCGTTTTAGATCGAAACTAGCGAGATTTACGCACTTCGATTTTACAAGTAAACAAAGTGTAGACGAGAGAAAGCTGTAAACTTTCTCTCCGAACTGCGCGAAAACCTAAATTCAGGCTCAAAACAACGGGATACATCGTTTTAGATCGAAACTAGCGAGATCCACGAACATCGATTTTACAAGTCCAAGTCGTCGAAGAGTAGACGAGAGAAAGCTGTAAATGTTTTCTCTCAGAACTGCGCGAAAACTTGAATTCCGGCTCAAAACAACGGGATACATCGTTTTAGATCGAAACTAGCGAGATTCACGAACATCGATTTTACAAGTCGTCGAAGAGTAGACGAGAGAGAGCTGTTGACTTTTTCTCTCAGAACTGCGCGAAAACTTGTATTCCGGCTCAAATCAACGGGATACATCGTTTTAGATCGAAACTAGCGAGATTTACGCACTTCGATTTTACAAGTCGTCGAAGAGTAGACGAGAGAAATCTGTTAACCTTTTCTCTCAGAACTGAGCGAAAACTTGAATTCCGGCTCAAAACAACGGGATACATTGTTTTAGATCGAAACTAGCGCGATTTACGCACTTCGATTTTACAAGTCGTCGAAGAGTAGACGAGAAAAAGCTGTAAACTTTTTCTCTCAGAACTGCGCGAAAACTTGAATTCCGGCTATAAACAACGGGATACATCGTTTTAGATCGAAACTAGCGAGATTTACGCACTTCGATTTTACAAGTCGTCGAAGAGTAGACGAGAGAAAGCTGCAAAACGTTTTCTCTCAGAACCTGCGAAAACTTGAATTCCGGCTCAAAACACCGGGATACATCGTTTTAGATCGAAACTAGCGAGATTTACGCACTTCGATTTTAAAAGTCGTCGAAGAGTAGACGAGAGAGAGCTGTAAACTTTTTCTCTCAGAACGGCGCGAAAACTTGTATTCCGGCTCAAAACAACGAGATACATCGTTTTAGAACAAAACTAGCGAGATTCACGAACATCGATTTTACAAGTCGTCGAAGAGTAGACGAGAGAGAGCTGTAAACGTTTTCTCTCAGAACTGCGCGAAAACTTGTATTCCGGCTCAAAACAACGGGATACATCGTTTTAGATCGAAACTAGCGAGATTTACGCACTTCGATTTTACAAGTCGACAAAGTGTAGACGAGAGAAAGCTGTAAACTTTCTCTCAGAACTGCGCGAAAACTTAAATTCCGGCTCAAAACAACGGGATACATCGTTTTAGATCGAAACTAGCGCGATTTACGCACTTCGATTTTACAAGTCGTCGAAGAGTAGACGAGAAAAAGCTGTAAACTTTTTCTCTCAGAACTGCGCGAAAACTTGAATTCCGGCTATAAACAACGGGATACATCGTTTTAGATCGAAACTAGCGAGATTTACGCACTTCGATTTTAAAAGTCGTCGAAGAGTAGACGAGAGAGAGCTTTAAACTTTTTCTCTCAGAACGGCGCGAAAACTTGTATTCCGGCTCAAAACAACGAGATACATTGTTTTAGAACGAAACTAGCGAGATTCACGAACATCGATTTTACAAGTCGTCGAAGAGTAGACGAGAGAGAGCTGTAAACGTTTTCTCTCAGAACTGAGCGAAAACTTGAATTCCGGCACAAAACAACGGGATACATCGTTTTAAATCGAAACTAGCGCGATTTACGCACTTCGATTTTACAAGTCGTCGAAGAGTAGACGAGAAAAAGCTGTAAACTTTTTCTCTCAGAACTGCGCGAAAACTTGAATTCCGGCTATAAACAACGGGATACATCGTTTTAGATCGAAACTAGCGAGATTTACGCACTTCGATTTTACAAGTCGTCGAAGAGTAGACGAGAGAGAGCTGTTAACTTTTTCTCTCAGAACGGCGCGAAAACTTGTATTCCGGCTCAAAACAACGAGATACATCGTTTTAGAACGAAACTAGCGAGATTCACGAACATCGATTTTACAAGTCGTCGAAGAGTATACGAGAGAGAGCTGTAAACGTTTTCTCTCAGAACTGCGCGAAAACTTGTATTCCGGCTCAAAACAACGGGATACATCGTTTTAGATCGAAACTAGCGAGATTTACGCACTTCGATTTTACAAGTAAACAAAGTGTAGACGAGAGAAAGCTGTAAACTTTCTCTCAGAACTGCGCGAAAACTTAAATTCAGGCTCAAAACAACGGGATACATCGTTTTAGATCGAAACAAGCGAGATCCACGAACATCAATTTTACATGTCGTCGAAGAGTAGACGAGAGAAAGCTGTAAACGTTTTCTCTCAGAACTGCGCGAAAACTTGAATTCCGGCTCAAAACAACGGGATACATCGTTTTAGATCGAAACTAGCGAGATTCACGAACATCGATTTTACAAGTCGTCGAAGAGTAGACGAGAGACAGCTGTTAACTTTTTCTCTCAGAACTGCGCGAAAACTTGTATTCCGGCTCAAAACAACGGGATACATCGTTTTAGATCGAAACTAGCGAGATTTACGCACTTCGATTTTACAAGTCGTCGAAGAGTAGACGAGAGAAATCTGTTAACTTTTCTCTCAGAACTGAGCGAAAACTTGAATTCCGGCTCAAAACAACGGGATACATCGTTTTAGATCGAAACTAGCGCGATTTACGCACTTCGATTTTACAAGTCGTCGAAGAGTACACGAGAAAAAGCTGTAAACTTTTTCTCTCAGAACTGCGCGAAAACTTGAATTCCGGCTATAAACAACGGGATACATCGTTTTAGATCGAAACTAGCGAGATTTACGCACTTCGATTTTAAAAGTCGTCGAAGAGTAGACGAGAGAGAGCTGTAAACTTTTTCTCTCAGAACGGCGCGAAAACTTGTATTCCGGCTCAAAACAACGAGATACATCGTTTTAGAACGAAACTAGCGAGATTCACGAACATCGATTTTACAAGTCGTCGAAGAGTAGACGAGAGAGAGCTGTAAACGTTTTCTCTCAGAACTGCGCGAAAACTTGTATTCCGGCTCAAAACAACGGGATACATCGTTTTAGATCGAAACTAGCGAGATTTACGCACTTCGATTTTACAAGTAGACAAAGTGTAGACGAGAGAAAGCTGTAAACTTTCTCTCAGAACTGCGCGAAAACCTAAATTCCGGCTCAAAACAACGGGATACATCGTTTTAGATCGAAACTAGCGAGATTCACGAACATCGATTTTACAAATCGTCGAAGAGTAGAGGAGAGAGAGCTATAAACGTTTTCTCTCAGAACGGCGCGGAAAACTTGTATTCCGGCTCAAAACAACGGGATACATCGTTTTAGATCGAAACTAGCGCTGTTTACGCACTTCGATTTTACAAGTCGTCGAAGAGTAGACGAGAAAAAGCTGTAAACTTTTTCTCTCAGAACTGCGCGAAAAGTTGAATTCCGGCTATAAACAACGGGATACATCGTTTTAGATCGAAACTAGCGAGATTTACGCACTTCGATTTTAAAAGTCGTCGAAGAGTAGACGAGAGAGAGCTGTAAACTTTTTCTCTCAGAACGGCGCGAAAACTTGTATTCCGGCTCAAAACAACGAGATACATCGTTTTAGAACGAAACTAGCGAGATTCACGAACATCGATTTTACAAGTCGTCGAAGAGTAGACGAGAGAGAGCTGTAAACGTTTTCTCTCAGAACTGCGCGAAAACTTGTATTCCGGCTCAAAACAACGGGATACATCGTTTTAGATCGAAACTAGCGAGATTTACGCACTTCGATTTTACAAGTACACAAAGTGTAGACGAGAGAAAGCTGTAAACGTTTTCTTTCAGAACTGCGCGAAAACTTGAATTCCGGCTCAAAACAACGGGATACATCGTTTTAGATTGAAACTAGCGCGATTTACGCACTTCGATTTTACAAGTCGTCGAAGAGCAGACGAGAGAAAGCTGCAAAACGTTTTCTCTCAGAACTGCGCGAAAACTTGAATTCCGGCTCAAAACACCGGGATACATCGTTTTAGATCGAAACTAGCGAGATCCACGAACATCGGTTTTACAAGTCCAAGTCGTCGAAGAGTAGACGAGAGAGAGCTGTAAACGTTTTCTCTCAGAACTGCGCGAAAATTTGTATTCCGGCTCAAAACAGCGGGATACATCGTTTTAGATCGAAACTAGCGAGATTTACGCACTACGATTTTGCAAGTCGTCGAAGAGTAGACGAGAGAAAGCTGTAAACGTTTTCTCTGAGAACTGCGCGAAAACTTGAATTCCGGCTCAAAACAACGGGATACATCGTTTTAGATCGAAACTAGCGAGATTCACGAACATCGATTTTACAAGTCGTCGAAGAGTAGACGAGAGAGAGCTGTTAACTTTTTCTTTCAGAACTGCGCGAAAACTTGTATTCCGGCTCAAAACAACGGGATACATCGTTTTAGATCGAAACTAGCGAGATTTACGCACTTCGATTTTACAAGTCGTCGAAGAGTAGACGAGAGAAATCTGTTAAATTTTTCTCTCAGAACTGAGCGAAAACTTGAATTCCGGCTCAAAACAACGGGATACATCGTTTTAGATCGAAACTAGCGCAGTTTACGCACTTCGATTTTACAAGTCGTCGAAGAGTAGACGAGAAAAAGCTGTAAACTTTTTCTCTCAGAACTGCGCGAAAAGTTGAATTCCGGCTATAAACAACGGGATACATCGTTTTAGATCGAAACTAGCGAGATTTACGCACTTCGATTTTAAAAGTCGTCGGAGAGTAGACGAGAGAGAGCTGTAAACTTTTTCTCTCAGAACGGCGCGAAAACTTGTATTCCGGCTCAAAACAACGAAATACATCGTTTTAGAACGAAACTAGCGAGATTCACGAACATCGATTTTACAAGTCGTCGAAGAGTAGACGAGAGAGAGCTGTAAACGTTTTCTCTCAGAACTGCGCGAAAACTTGTATTCCGGCTCAAAACAACGGGATACATCGTTTTAGATCGAAACTAGCGAGATTCACGAACATCGATTTTACAAATCGTCGAAGAGTAGAGGAGAGAGAGCTATAAACGTTTTCTCTCAGAACGGCGCGAAAACTTGTATTCCGGCTCAAAACAACGGGATACATCGTTTTAGATCGAAACTAGCGAGATCCACGAACATCGGTTTTACAAGTCCAAGTCGTCGAAGAGTAGACGAGAGAGAGCTGTAAACGTTTTCTCTCAGAACTGCGCGAAAATTTGTATTCCGGCTCAAAACAGCGGGATACATCGTTTTAGATCGAAACTAGCGAGATTTACGCACTACGATTTTACAAGTCGTCGAAGAGTAGACGAGAGAAAGCTGTAAACGTTTTCTCTGAGAACTGCGCGAAAACTTGAATTCCGGCTCAAAACAACGGGATACATCGTTTTAGATCGAAACTAGCGAGATTCACGAACATCGATTTTACAAGTCGTCGAAGAGTAGACGAGAGAGAGCTGTTAACTTTTTCTTTCAGAACTGCGCGAAAACTTGTATTCCGGCTCAAAACAACGGGATACATCGTTTTAGATCGAAACTAGCGAGATTTACGCACTTCGATTTTACAAGTCGTCGAAGAGTAGACGAGAGAAATCTGTTAAATTTTTCTCTCAGAACTGAGCGAAAACTTGAATTCCGGCTCAAAACAACGGGATACATCGTTTTAGATCGAAACTAGCGCTGTTTACGCACTTCGATTTTACAAGTCGTCGAAGAGTAGACGAGAAAAAGCTGTAAACCTTTTCTCTCAGAACTGCGCGAAAAGTTGAATTCCGGCTATAAACAACGGGATACATCGTTTTAGATCGAAACTAGCGAGATTTACGCACTTCGATTTTAAAAGTCGTCGAAGAGTAGACGAGAGAGAGCTGTAAACTTTTTCTCTCAGAACGGCGCGAAAACTTGTATTCCGGCTCAAAACAACGAGATACATCGTTTTAGAACGAAACTAGCGAGATTCACGAACATCGATTTTACAAGTCGTCGAAGAGTAGACGAGAGAGAGCTGTAAACGTTTTCTCTCAGAACTGCGCGAAAACTTGTATTCCGGCTCAAAACAACGGGATACATCGTTTTAGATCGAAACTAGCGAGATTTACGCACTTCGATTTTACAAGTAGACAAAGTGTATTCGAGAGAAAGCTGTAAACGTTTACTCTCAGAACTGCGCGAAAACTTGTATTCCACCTAAAAACAACGGGATACATCGTTTTAGATCGAAACTAGCTTGATTTACGCACTTCGATTTTACAAGTCGTCGAAGAGTAGACGAGGGAAAGCTATAAGCTTTTTCTCTCAGAACTGCGCGAAAACGTATTCCGGCTCAAAACAACGGGATACATCGTTTTAGATCGAAACTAGAGAGATACAGGATCATAGATTTTACAAGTCGACAAAGGGTAGACGAGCGAAAGCTGTAAATTGTCTCTCAGAACTGCGCGAAAACTTCTATTCCGGCTCAAACAACGGGATATATTGTTTTAGATCGAAACTAGCAAAATTCACAAACATCGATTTTACAAGTCGTCGAAGAGTAGACAAGAGAAAGGTGTAAACATTTTCTCTCAGAACTGCGCAAAACTTGTATTCCGACTAAAAGCAACGAGATACATCGTTTTAGATCAAAACGAGCGAGATTTACGCACTTCGATTTTACAAGTCGTCGAAGAGTAGACGAGAGAAAGCTGTTAACTTTTTCTCTCAGAACTGAGCGAAAACTTGTATTCCGGCTAAAAACAACGAGATACATCGTTTTAGATCAAAACTGGCGAGATTTACGTACTTCGATTTTACAAGTCGTCGAAGAGTAGACGAGAGAGAGCTGTTAACTTTTTCTCTCAGAACAGCGCGAAAACTTGTATTCCGGCTCAAAACAACGGGATACATCGTTTTAGATCGAAACTAGCGAGATTTACGCACTTCAATTTTACAAGTCGTCGAAGAGTAGACGAGAGAGAGCTGTTAACTTTTTCTCTCAGAACAGCGCGAAAACTTGTATTCCGGCTCAAAACAACGGGATACATCGTTTTAGATCGAAACTAGCGAGATTTACGCACTTCGATTTTACAAGTCGTCGAAGAGTAGACGAGAGAAAGCTGTTAACTTTTTCTCTCAGAACTGCGCAAAACTTGTATTCCGACTAAAAGCAACGAGATAGATCGTTTTAGATCAAAACTAGCGCGATTTACGCACTTCGATTTTACAAGTCGTCGAAGAGTAGACGAGAGAAAGCTGCAAAACGTTTTCTCTCAGAACTGCGCGAAAACTTGAATTCCGGCTCAAAACACCGGGATACATCGTTTTAGATCGAAACTAGCGAGATCCACGAACATCGGTTTTACAAGTCCAAGTCGTCGAAGAGTAGACGAGAGAGAGCTGTAAACGTTTTCTCTCAGAACTGCGCGAAAATTTGTATTCCGGCTCAAAACAGCGGGATACATCGTTTTAGATCGAAACTAGCGAGATTTACGCACTACGATTTTACAAGTCGTCGAAGAGTAGACGAGAGAAAGCTGTAAACGTTTTCTCTGAGAACTGCGCGAAAACTTGAATTCCGGCTCAAAACAACGGGATACATCGTTTTAGATCGAAACTAGCGAGATTCACGAACATCGATTTTACAAGTCGTCGAAGAGTAGACGAGAGAGAGCTGTTAACTTTTTCTTTCAGAACTGCGCGAAAACTTGTATTCCGGCTCAAAACAACGGGATACATCGTTTTAGATCGAAACTAGCGAGATTTACGCACTTCGATTTTACAAGTCGTCGAAGAGTAGACGAGAGAAATCTGTTAAATTTTTCTCTCAGAACTGAGCGAAAACTTGAATTCCGGCTCAAAACAACGGGATACATCGTTTTAGATCGAAACTAGTGCTGTTTACGCACTTCGATTTTACAAGTCGTCGAAGAGTAGACGAGAAAAAGCTGTAAACCTTTTCTCTCAGAACTGCGCGAAAAGTTGAATTCCGGCTATAAACAACGGGATACATCGTTTTAGATCGAAACTAGCGAGATTTACGCACTTCGATTTTAAAAGTCGTCGAAGAGTAGACGAGAGAGAGCTGTAAACTTTTTCTCTCAGAACGGCGCGAAAACTTGTATTCCGGCTCAAAACAACGAGATACATCGTTTTAGAACGAAACTAGCGAGATTCACGAACATCGATTTTACAAGTCGTCGAAGAGTAGACGAGAGAGAGCTGTAAACGTTTTCTCTCAGAACTGCGCGAAAACTTGTATTCCGGCTCAAAACAACGGGATACATCGTTTTAGATCGAAACTAGCGAGATTTACGCACTTCGATTTTACAAGTAGACAAAGTGTAGACGAGAGAAAGCTGTAAACGTTTACTCTCAGAACTGCGCGAAAACTTGTATTCCACCTAAAAACAACGGGATACATCGTTTTAGATCGAAACTAGCTTGATTTACGCACTTCGATTTTACAAGTCGTCGAAGAGTAGACGAGGGAAAGGTATAAGCTTTTTCTCTCAGAACTGCGCGAAAACGTATTCCGGCTCAAAACAACGGGATACATCGTTTTAGATCGAAACTAGAGAGATACAGGATCATAGATTTTACAAGTCGACAAAGGGTAGACGAGCGAAGGCTGTAAATTGTCTCTCAGAACTGCGCGAAAACTTCTATTCCGGCTCAAACAACGGGATATATTGTTTTAGATCGAAACTAGCAAAATTCACAAACATCGATTTTACAAGTCGTCGAAGAGTAGACAAGAGAAAGGTGTAAATATTTTCTCTCAGAACTGCGCAAAACTTGTATTCCGACTAAAAGCAACGAGATACATCGTTTTAGATCAAAACGAGCGAGATTTACGCACTTCGATTTTACAAGTAAACAAAGTGTAGACGAGAGAAAGCTGTAAACTTTCTCTCAGAACTGCGCGAAAACTTAAATTCAGGCTCAAAACAACGGGATACATCGTTTTAGATCGAAACTAGCGAGATTCACGAACATCGATTTTACAAGTCGTCGAAGAGTAGACGAGAGAGAGCTGTTAACTTTTTCTTTCAGAACTGCGCGAAAACTTGTATTCCGGCTCAAAACAACGGGATACATCGTTTTAGATCGAAACTAGCGAGATTTACGCACTTCGATTTTACAAGTCGTCGAAGAGTAGACGAGAGAAATCTGTTAAATTTTTCTCTCAGAACTGAGCGAAAACTTGAATTCCGGCTCAAAACAACGGGATACATCGTTTTAGATCGAAACTAGCGCGATTTACGCACTTCGATTTTACAAGTCGTCGAAGAGTAGACGAGAAAAAGCTGTAAACTTTTTCTCTCAGAACGGCGCGAAAACTTGTATTCCGGCTCAAAACAACGAGATACATCGTTTTAGAACGAAACTAGCGAGATTCACGAACATCGATTTTACAAGTCGTCGAAGAGTAGACGAGAGAGAGCTGTAAACGTTTTCTCTCAGAACTGCGCGAAAACTTGTATTCCGGCTCAAAACAACGGGATACATCGTTTTAGATCGAAACTAGCGAGATTTACGCACTTCGATTTTACAAGTAGACAAAGTGTAGACGAGAGAAAGCTGTAAACGTTTTCTTTCAGAACTGCGCGAAAACTTGAATTCCGGCTCAAAACAACGGGATACATTGTTTTAGATCGAAACTAGCGCGATTTACGCACTTCGATTTTACAAGTCGTCGAAGAGTAGACGAGAGAAAGCTGCAAAACGTTTTCTCTCAGAACTGCGCGAAAACTTGAATTCCGGCTCAAAACACCGGGATACATCGTTTTAGATCGAAACTAGCGAGATCCACGAACATCGGTTTTACAAGTCCAAGTCGTCGAAGAGTAGACGAGAGAGAGCTGTAAACGTTTTCTCTCAGAACTGCGCGAAAATTTGTATTCCGGCTCAAAACAGCGGGATACATCGTTTTAGATCGAAACTAGCGAGATTTACGCACTACGATTTTACAAGTCGTCGAAGAGTAGACGAGAGAAAGCTGTAAACGTTTTCTCTGAGAACTGCGCGAAAACTTGAATTCCGGCTCAAAACAACGGGATACATCGTTTTAGATCGAAACTAGCGAGATTCACGAACATCGATTTTACAAGTCGTCGAAGAGTAGACGAGAGAGAGCTGTTAACTTTTTCTTTCAGAACTGCGCGAAAACTTGTATTCCGGCTCAAAACAACGGGATACATCGTTTTAGATCGAAACTAGCGAGATTTACGCACTTCGATTTTACAAGTCGTCGAAGAGTAGACGAGAGAAATCTGTTAAATTTTTCTCTCAGAACTGAGCGAAAACTTGAATTCCGGCTCAAAACAACGGGATACATCGTTTTAGATCGAAACTAGTGCTGTTTACGCACTTCGATTTTACAAGTCGTCGAAGAGTAGACGAGAAAAAGCTGTAAACCTTTTCTCTCAGAACTGCGCGAAAAGTTGAATTCCGGCTATAAACAACGGGATACATCGTTTTAGATCGAAACTAGCGAGATTTACGCACTTCGATTTTAAAAGTCGTCGAAGAGTAGACGAGAGAGAGCTGTAAACTTTTTCTCTCAGAACGGCGCGAAAACTTGTATTCCGGCTCAAAACAACGAGATACATCGTTTTAGAACGAAACTAGCGAGATTCACGAACATCGATTTTACAAGTCGTCGAAGAGTAGACGAGAGAGAGCTGTAAACGTTTTCTCTCAGAACTGCGCGAAAACTTGTATTCCGGCTCAAAACAACGGGATACATCGTTTTAGATCGAAACTAGCGAGATTTACGCACTTCGATTTTACAAGTAGACAAAGTGTAGACGAGAGAAAGCTGTAAACGTTTACTCTCAGAACTGCGCGAAAACTTGTATTCCACCTAAAAACAACGGGATACATCGTTTTAGATCGAAACTAGCTTGATTTACGCACTTCGATTTTACAAGTCGTCGAAGAGTAGACGAGGGAAAGGTATAAGCTTTTTCTCTCAGAACTGCGCGAAAACGTATTCCGGCTCAAAACAACGGGATACATCGTTTTAGATCGAAACTAGAGAGATACAGGATCATAGATTTTACAAGTCGACAAAGGGTAGACGAGCGAAGGCTGTAAATTGTCTCTCAGAACTGCGCGAAAACTTCTATTCCGGCTCAAACAACGGGATATATTGTTTTAGATCGAAACTAGCAAAATTCACAAACATCGATTTTACAAGTCGTCGAAGAGTAGACAAGAGAAAGGTGTAAATATTTTCTCTCAGAACTGCGCAAAACTTGTATTCCGACTAAAAGCAACGAGATACATCGTTTTAGATCAAAACGAGCGAGATTTACGCACTTCGATTTTACAAGTAAACAAAGTGTAGACGAGAGAAAGCTGTAAACTTTCTCTCAGAACTGCGCGAAAACTTAAATTCAGGCTCAAAACAACGGGATACATCGTTTTAGATCGAAACTAGCGAGATTCACGAACATCGATTTTACAAGTCGTCGAAGAGTAGACGAGAGAGAGCTGTTAACTTTTTCTTTCAGAACTGCGCGAAAACTTGTATTCCGGCTCAAAACAACGGGATACATCGTTTTAGATCGAAACTAGCGAGATTTACGCACTTCGATTTTACAAGTCGTCGAAGAGTAGACGAGAGAAATCTGTTAAATTTTTCTCTCAGAACTGAGCGAAAACTTGAATTCCGGCTCAAAACAACGGGATACATCGTTTTAGATCGAAACTAGCGCGATTTACGCACTTCGATTTTACAAGTCGTCGAAGAGTAGACGAGAAAAAGCTGTAAACTTTTTCTCTCAGAACGGCGCGAAAACTTGTATTCCGGCTCAAAACAACGAGATACATCGTTTTAGAACGAAACTAGCGAGATTCACGAACATCGATTTTACAAGTCGTCGAAGAGTAGACGAGAGAGAGCTGTAAACGTTTTCTCTCAGAACTGCGCGAAAACTTGTATTCCGGCTCAAAACAACGGGATACATCGTTTTAGATCGAAACTAGCGAGATTTACGCACTTCGATTTTACAAGTAGACAAAGTGTAGACGAGAGAAAGCTGTAAACGTTTTCTTTCAGAACTGCGCGAAAACTTGAATTCCGGCTCAAAACAACGGGATACATTGTTTTAGATCGAAACTAGCGCGATTTACGCACTTCGATTTTACAAGTCGTCGAAGAGTAGACGAGAGAAAGCTGCAAAACGTTTTCTCTCAGAACTGCGCGAAAACTTGAATTCCGGCTCAAAACACCGGGATACATCGTTTTAGATCGAAACTAGCGAGATCCACGAACATCGGTTTTACAAGTCCAAGTCGTCGAAGAGTAGACGAGAGAGAGCTGTAAACGTTTTCTCTCAGAACTGCGCGAAAATTTGTATTCCGGCTCAAAACAGCGGGATACATCGTTTTAGATCGAAACTAGCGAGATTTACGCACTACGATTTTACAAGTCGTCGAAGAGTAGACGAGAGAAAGCTGTAAACGTTTTCTCTGAGAACTGCGCGAAAACTTGAATTCCGGCTCAAAACAACGGGATACATCGTTTTAGATCGAAACTAGCGAGATTCACGAACATCGATTTTACAAGTCGTCGAAGAGTAGACGAGAGAGAGCTGTTAACTTTTTCTTTCAGAACTGCGCGAAAACTTGTATTCCGGCTCAAAACAACGGGATACATCGTTTTAGATCGAAACTAGCGAGATTTACGCACTTCGATTTTACAAGTCGTCGAAGAGTAGACGAGAGAAATCTGTTAAATTTTTCTCTCAGAACTGAGCGAAAACTTGAATTCCGGCTCAAAACAACGGGATACATTGTTTTAGATCGAAACTAGCGCGATTTACGCACTTCGATTTTACAAGTCGTCGAAGAGTAGACGAGAAAAAGCTGTAAACTTTTTCTCTCAGAACTGCGCGAAAACTTGAATTCCGGCTATAAACAACGGGATACATCGTTTTAGATCGAAACTAGCGAGATTTACGCACTTCGATTTTAAAAGTCGTCGAAGAGTAGACGAGAGAGAGCTGTAAACTTTTTCTCTCAGAACGGCGCGAAAACTTGTATTCCGGCTCAAAACAACGAGATACATCGTTTTAGAACGAAACTAGCGAGATTCACGAACATCGATTTTACAAGTCGTCGAAGAGTAGACGAGAGAGAGCTGTAAACGTTTTCTCTCAGAACTGCGCGAAAACTTGTATTCCGGCTCAAAACAACGGGATACATCGTTTTAGATCGAAACTAGCGAGATTTACGCACTTCGATTTTACAAGTAGACAAAGTGTAGACGAGAGAAAGCTGTAAACTTTCTCTCAGAACTGCGCGAAAACTTAAATTCCGGCTCAAAACAACGGGATACATCGTTTTAGATCGAAACTAGCGAGATTCACGAACATCGATTTTACAAATCGTCGAAGAGTAGAGGAGAGAGAGCTATAAACGTTTTCTCTCAGAACGGCGCGAAAACTTGTATTCCGGCTCAAAACAACGGGATACATCGTTTTAGATCGAAACTAGCGAGATTTACGCACTTCGATTTTACAAGTCGTCGAAGAGTAGACGAGAGAAAGCTGCAAAACGTTTTCTCTCAGAACTGCGCGAAAACTTGAATTCCGGCTCAAAACACCGGGATACATCGTTTTAGATCGAAACTAGCGAGATCCACGAACATCGGTTTTACAAGTCCAAGTCGTCGAAGAGTAGACGAGAGAGAGCTGTAAACTTTTTCTCTCAGAACTGCGCCAAAACATGTATTCCGGCTCAAAACAACGGGATACATCGTTTTAGATCGAAACTAGCGAGATTCACGAACATCGATTTTAGAAGTCGCCGAAGAGTAGACGAGAGAAAGGTTTAAACTTTTTCTCTCAGAACTGCGCGAAAAGTTGAATTCCGGCTATAAACAACGGGATACATCGTTTTAGATCGAAACTAGCGAGATTTACGCACTTCGATTTTAAAAGTCGTCGAAGAGTAGACGAGAGAGAGCTGTAAACTTTTTCTCTCAGAACGGCGCGAAAACTTGTATTCCGGCTCAAAACAACGAGATACATCGTTTTAGAACGAAACTAGCGAGATTCACGAACATCGATTTTACAAGTCGTCGAAGAGTAGACGAGAGAGAGCTGTAAACGTTTTCTCTCAGAACTGCGCGAAAACGTATTCCGGCTCAAACCAACGGGATACATCGTTTTAGATCGAAACTAGAGAGATACAGGATCATAGATTTTACAAGTCGACAAAGGGTAGACGAGCGAAAGCTGTAAATTGTCTCTCAGAACTGCGCGAAAACTTCTATTCCGGCTCAAACAACGGGATATATTGTTTTAGATCGAAACTAGCAAAATTCACAAACATCGATTTTACAAGTCGTCGAAGAGTAGACAAGAGAAAGGTGTAAACATTTTCTCTCAGAACTGCGCAAAACTTGTATTCCGACTAAAAGCAACGAGATACATCGTTTTAGATCAAAACGAGCGAGATTTACGCACTTCGATTTTACAAGTCGTCGAAGAGTAGACGAGAGAAAGCTGTTAACTTTTTCTCTCAGAACTGAGCGAAAACTTGTATTCCGGCTAAAAACAACGAGATACATCGTTTTAGATCAAAACTGGCGAGATTTACGTACTTCGATTTTACAAGTCGTCGAAGAGTAGACGAGAGAGAGCTGTTAACTTTTTCTCTCAGAACAGCGCGAAAACTTGTATTCCGGCTCAAAACAACGGGATACATCGTTTTAGATCGAAACTAGCGAGATTTACGCACTTCAATTTTACAAGTCGTCGAAGAGTAGACGAGAGAAAGCTGTTAACTTTTTCTCTCAGAACTGCGCAAAACTTGTATTCCGACTAAAAGCAACGAGATAGATCGTTTTAGATCAAAACTAGCGCGATTTACGCACTTCGATTTTACAAGTCGTCGAAGAGTAGACGAGAGAAAGCTGCAAAACGTTTTCTCTCAGAACTGCGCGAAAACTTGAATTCCGGCTCAAAACACCGGGATACATCGTTTTAGATCGAAACTAGCGAGATCCACGAACATCGGTTTTACAAGTCCAAGTCGTCGAAGAGTAGACGAGAGAGAGCTGTAAACGTTTTCTCTCAGAACTGCGCGAAAATTTGTATTCCGGCTCAAAACAGCGGGATACATCGTTTTAGATCGAAACTAGCGAGATTTACGCACTACGATTTTACAAGTCGTCGAAGAGTAGACGAGAGAAAGCTGTAAACGTTTTCTCTGAGAACTGCGCGAAAACTTGAATTCCGGCTCAAAACAACGGGATACATCGTTTTAGATCGAAACTAGCGAGATTCACGAACATCGATTTTACAAGTCGTCGAAGAGTAGACGAGAGAGAGCTGTTAACTTTTTCTTTCAGAACTGCGCGAAAACTTGTATTCCGGCTCAAAACAACGGGATACATCGTTTTAGATCGAAACTAGCGAGATTTACGCACTTCGATTTTACAAGTCGTCGAAGAGTAGACGAGGGAAATCTGTTAAATTTTTCTCTCAGAACTGAGCGAAAACTTGAATTCCGGCTCAAAACAACGGGATACATCGTTTTAGATCGAAACTAGCGCTGTTTACGCACTTCGATTTTACAAGTCGTCGAAGAGTAGACGAGAAAAAGCTGTAAACCTTTTCTCTCAGAACTGCGCGAAAAGTTGAATTCCGGCTATAAACAACGGGATACATCGTTTTAGATCGAAACTAGCGAGATTTACGCACTTCGATTTTAAAAGTCGTCGAAGAGTAGACGAGAGAGAGCTGTAAACTTTTTCTCTCAGAACGGCGCGAAAACTTGTATTCCGGCTCAAAACAACGAGATACATCGTTTTAGAACGAAACTAGCGAGATTCACGAACATCGATTTTACAAGTCGTCGAAGAGTAGACGAGAGAGAGCTGTAAACGTTTTCTCTCAGAACTGCGCGAAAACTTGTATTCCGGCTCAAAACAACGGGATACATCGTTTTAGATCGAAACTAGCGAGATTTACGCACTTCGATTTTACAAGTAGACAAAGTGTAGACGAGAGAAAGCTGTAAACGTTTACTCTCAGAACTGCGCGAAAACTTGTATTCCACCTAAAAACAACGGGATACATCGTTTTAGATCGAAACTAGCTTGTTTTACGCACTTCGATTTTACAAGTCGTCGAAGAGTAGACGAGGGAAAGCTATAAGCTTTTTCTCTCAGAACTGCGCGAAAACGTATTCCGGCTCAAAACAACGGGATACATCGTTTTAGATCGAAACTAGAGAGATACAGGATCATAGATTTTACAAGTCGACAAAGGGTAGACGAGCGAAAGCTGTAAATTGTCTCTCAGAACTGCGCGAAAACTTCTATTCCGGCTCAAACCACGGGATATATTGTTTTAGATCGAAACTAGCAAAATTCACAAACATCGATTTTACAAGTCGTCGAAGAGTAGACAAGAGAAAGGTGTAAACATTTTCTCTCAGAACTGCGCAAAACTTGTATTCCGACTAAAAGCAACGAGATACATCGTTTTAGATCAAAACGAGCGAGATTTACGCACTTCGATTTTACAAGTAAACAAAGTGTAGACGAGAGAAAGCTGTAAACTTTCTCTCAGAACTGCGCGAAAACTTAAATTCAGGCTCAAAACAACGGGATACATCGTTTTAGATCGAAACAAGCGAGATCCACGAACATCGATTTTACAAGTCCAAGTCGTCGAAGAGTAGACGAGAGAAAGCTGTAAACGTTTTCTCTCCGAACTGCGCGAAAACTTGAATTCCGGCTCAAAACAACGGGATACATCGTTTTAGATCGAAACTAGCGAGATTCACGAACATCGATTTTACAAGTCGTCGAAGAGTAGACGAGAGAGAGCTGCTAACTTTTTCTCTCAGAACTGCGCGAAAACTTGTATTCCGGCTCAAAACAACGGGATACATCGTTTTAGATCGAAACTAGCGAGATTTACGCACTTCGATTTTACAAGTCGTCGAAGAGTAGACGAGAGAAATCTGTTAACTTTTTCTCTCAGAACTGAGCGAAAACTTGAATTCCGGCTCAAAACAACGGGATACATCGTTTTAGATCGAAACTAGCGCGATTTACGCACTTCGATTTTACAAGTCGTCGAAGAGTAGACGAGAAAAAGCTGTAAACTTTTTCTCTCAGAACTGCGCGAAAACTTGAATTCCGGCTATAAACAACGGGATACATCGTTTTAGATCGAAACTAGCGAGATTTACGCACTTCGATTTTAAAAGTCGTCGAAGAGTAGACGAGAGAGAGCTGTAAACTTTTTCTCTCAGAACGGCGTGAAAACTTGTATTCCGGCTCAAAACAACGAGATACATCGTTTTAGAACGAAACTAGCGAGATTCACGAACATCGATTTTACAAGTCGTCGAAGAGTAGACGAGAGAGAGCTGTAAACGTTTTCTCTCAGAACTGCGCGAAAACTTGTATTCCGGCTCAAAACAACGGGATACATCGTTTTAGATCGAAACTAGCGAGATTTACGCACTTCGATTTTACAAGTAGACAAAGTGTAGACGAGAGAAAGCTGTAAACTTTCTCTCAGAACTGCGCGAAAACTTAAATTCCGGCTCAAAACAACGGGATACATCGTTTTAGATCGAAACTAGCGAGATTCACGAACATCGATTTTACAAATCGTCGAAGAGTAGAGGAGAGAGAGCTATAAACGTTTTCTCTCAGAACGGCGCGAAAACTTGTATTCCGGCTCAAAACAACGGGATACATCGTTTTAGATAGAAACTAGCGAGATTTACGCACTTCGATTTTACAAGTCGTCGAAGAGTAGACGAGAGAAAGCTGCAAAACGTTTTCTCTCAGAACTGCGCGAAAACTTGAATTCCGGCTCAAAACACCGGGATACATCGTTTTAGATCGAAACTAGCGAGATCCACGAACATCGGTTTTACAAGTCCAAGTCGTCGAAGAGTAGACGAGAGAGAGCTGTAAACGTTTTCTCTCAGAACTGCGCGAAAATTTGTATTCCGGCTCAAAACAGCGGGATACATCGTTTTAGATCGAAACTAGCGAGATTTACGCACTTCGATTTTAAAAGTCGTCGAAGAGTAGACGAGAGAGAGCTGTAAACTTTTTCTCTCAGAACGGCGTGAAAACTTGTATTCCGGCTCAAAACAACGAGATACATCGTTTTAGAACGAAACTAGCGAGATTCACGAACATCGATTTTACAAGTCGTCGAAGAGTAGACGAGAGAGAGCTGTAAACGTTTTCTCTCAGAACTGCGCGAAAACTTGTATTCCGGCTCAAAACAACGGGATACATCGTTTTAGATCGAAACTAGCGAGATTTACGCACTTCGATTTTACAAGTAGACAAAGTGTAGACGAGAGAAAGCTGTAAACTTTCTCTCAGAACTGCGCGAAAACTTAAATTCCGGCTCAAAACAACGGGATACATCGTTTTAGATCGAAACTAGCGAGATTCACGAACATCGATTTTACAAATCGTCGAAGAGTAGAGGAGAGAGAGCTATAAACGTTTTCTCTCAGAACGGCGCGAAAACTTGTATTCCGGCTCAAAACAACGGGATACATCGTTTTAGATAGAAACTAGCGAGATTTACGCACTTCGATTTTACAAGTCGTCGAAGAGTAGACGAGAGAAAGCTGCAAAACGTTTTCTCTCAGAACTGCGCGAAAACTTGAATTCCGGCTCAAAACACCGGGATACATCGTTTTAGATCGAAACTAGCGAGATCCACGAACATCGGTTTTACAAGTCCAAGTCGTCGAAGAGTAGACGAGAGAGAGCTGTAAACGTTTTCTCTCAGAACTGCGCGAAAATTTGTATTCCGGCTCAAAACAGCGGGATACATCGTTTTAGATCGAAACTAGCGAGATTTACGCACTACGATTTTACAAGTCGTCGAAGAGTAGACGAGAGAAAGCTGTAAACGTTTTTTCTGAGAACTGCGCGAAAACTTGAATTCCGGCTCAAAACAACGGGATACATCGTTTTAGATCGAAACTAGCGAGATTCACGAACATCGATTTTACAAGTCGTCGAAGAGTAGACGAGAGAGAGCTGTTAACTTTTTCTTTCAGAACTGCGCGAGAACTTGTATTCCGGCTCAAAACAACGGGATACATCGTTTTAGATCGAAACTAGCGAGATTAACGCACTTCGATTTTACAAGTCGTCGAAGAGTAGACGAGAGAAATCTGTTAAATTTTTCTCTCAGAACTGAGCGAAAACTTGAATTCCGGCTCAAAACAACGGGATACATCGTTTTAGATCGAAACTAGCGCTGTTTACGCACTTCGATTTTACAAGTCGTCGAAGAGTAGACGAGAAAAAGCTGTAAACTTTTTCTCTCAGAACTGCGCGAAAAGTTGAATTCCGGCTATAAACAACGGGATACATCGTTTTAGATCGAAACTAGCGAGATTTACGCACTTCGATTTTAAAAGTCGTCGAAGAGTAGACGAGAGAGAGCTGTAAACTTTTTCTCTCAGAACGGCGCGAAAACTTGTATTCCGGCTCAAAACAACGAGATACATCGTTTTAGAACGAAACTAGCGAGATTCACGAACATCGATTTTACAAGTCGTCGAAGAGTAGACGAGAGAGAGCTGTAAACGTTTTCTCTCAGAACTGCGCGAAAACTTGTATTCCGGCTCAAAACAACGGGATACATCGTTTTAGATCGAAACTAGCGAGATTTACGCACTTCGATTTTACAAGTAGACAAAGTGTAGACGAGAGAAAGCTGTAAACGTTTTCTTTCAGAACTGCGCGAAAACTTGAATTCCGGCTCAAAACAACGGGATACATCGTTTTAGATCGAAACTAGCGCGATTTACGCACTTCGATTTTACACGTCGTCGAAGAGTAGACGAGAGAAAGCTGCAAAACGTTTTCTCTCAGAACTGCGCGAAAACTTGAATTCCGGCTCAAAACACCGGGATACATCGTTTTAGATCGAAACTAGCGAGATCCACGAACATCGGTTTTACAAGTCCAAGTCGTCGAAGAGTAGACGAGAGAGAGCTGTAAACTTTTTCTCTCAGAACTGCGCGAAAATTTGTATTCCGGCTCAAAACAGCGGGATACATCGTTTTAGATCGAAACTAGCGAGATTTACGCACTACGATTTTACAAGTCGTCGAAGAGTAGACGAGAGAAAGCTGTAAACGTTTTCTCTGAGAACTGCGCGAAAACTTGAATTCCGGCTCAAAACAACGGGATACATCGTTTTAGATCGAAACTAGCGAGATTCACGAACATCGATTTTACAAGTCGTCGAAGAGTAGACGAGAGAGAGCTGTTAACTTTTTCTTTCAGAACTGCGCGAAAACTTGTATTCCGGCTCAAAACAACGGGATACATCGTTTTAGATCGAAACTAGCGCTGTTTACGCACTTCGATTTTACAAGTCGTCGAAGAGTAGACGAGAAAAAGCTGTAAACCTTTTCTCTCAGAACTGCGCGAAAAGTTGAATTCCGGCTATAAACAACGGGATACATCGTTTTAGATCGAAACTAGCGAGATTTACGCACTTCGATTTTAAAAGTCGTCGAAGAGTAGACGAGAGAGAGCTGTAAACTTTTTCTCTCAGAACGGCGCGAAAACTTCTATTCCGGCTCAAAACAACGGGATACATTGTTGTAGATCGAAACTAGCAAAATTCACGAACATCGATTTTACAAGTCGTCGAAGAGTAGACAAGAGAAAGGTGTAAACATTTTCTCTCAGAACTGCGCAAAACTTGTATTCCGACTAAAAGCAACGAGATAGATCGTTTTAGATCAAAACTAGCGAGATTTACGTACTTTGATTTTACAAGTCGTCGAAGAGTAGACGAGAGAGAGCTGTAAACTTTTTCTCTCAGAACTGCGCCAAAACTTGTATTCCGGCTCAAAATAACGGGATACATCGTTTTAGATCGAAACTAGCGAGATTCACGAACATCGATTTTAGAAGTCGCCGAAGAGTAGACGAGAGAAAGGTTTAAACGTTTTCTTTCAGAACTGCGCGAAAACTTGTATTCCGGCTCAAAACAACGGGATACATCGTTTTAGATAGAAACTAGCGAGATTTACGCACTTCGATTTTACAAGTCGTGGAAGAGTAGACGAGATAAAGCTGTAAACGTTTCTCTCCGAACTGCGCGAAAACTGGAATTCCGGCTCAAAACAACAGGATACATCGTTTTAGATCAATACTAGCGAGATTCACGAACATCGATTTTACAAGTCGTCGAAGAGTAGACGAGAGAGAGCTAAAAACGTTTTCTCTCAGAACTGCGCGAAAACTTGTATTCCGGCTAAAAACAACGGGATACATCGTATTAGATCGAAACTAGCTAGATTTACGCACTTCGATTTTACAAGTCGTCGGAGAGTAGACGAGAGAAAGCTATAAGCTTTTTCTCTCAGAACTGCGCGAAAACTTGAATTCCGGCTCAAAACAACGGGATACATCGTTTTAGATCGAAACTAGCGAGATTTACGCACTTCGATTTTACAAGTAGACAAAGTGTAGACGAGAGAAAGCTGTAAACGTTTACTCTCAGAACTGCGCGAAAACTTGTATTCCGGCTCAAAACAACGAGATACATCGTTTTAGATCAAAACTAGCGAGATTTACGTACTTCGATTTTACAAGTCGTCGAAGAGTAGACGAGAGAGAGCTGTAAACTTTTTCTCTCAGAACGGCGCGAAAACTTCTATTCCGGCTCAAAACAACGGGATACATTGTTGTAGATCGAAACTAGCAAAATTCACGAACATCGATTTTACAAGTCGTCGAAGAGTAGACAAGAGAAAGGTGTAAACATTTTCTCTCAGAACTGCGCAAAACTTGTATTCCGACTAAAAGCAACGAGATAGATCGTTTTAGATCAAAACTAGCGAGATTTACGTACTTTGATTTTACAAGTCGTCGAAGAGTAGACGAGAGAGAGCTGTAAACTTTTTCTCTCAGAACTGCGCCAAAACTTGTATTCCGGCTCAAAATAACGGGATACATCGTTTTAGATCGAAACTAGCGAGATTCACGAACATCGATTTTAGAAGTCGCCGAAGAGTAGACGAGAGAAAGGTTTAAACGTTTTCTTTCAGAACTGCGCGAAAACTTGTATTCCGGCTCAAAACAACGGGATACATCGTTTTAGATAGAAACTAGCGAGATTTACGCACTTCGATTTTACAAGTCGTGGAAGAGTAGACGAGATAAAGCTGTAAACGTTTCTCTCCGAACTGCGCGAAAACTGGAATTCCGGCTCAAAACAACAGGATACATCGTTTTAGATCAATACTAGCGAGATTCACGAACATCGATTTTACAAGTCGTCGAAGAGTAGACGAGAGAGAGCTAAAAACGTTTTCTCTCAGAACTGCGCGAAAACTTGTATTCCGGCTAAAAACAACGGGATACATCGTATTAGATCGAAACTAGCTAGATTTACGCACTTCGATTTTACAAGTCGTCGGAGAGTAGACGAGAGAAAGCTATAAGCTTTTTCTCTCAGAACTGCGCGAAAACTTGAATTCCGGCTCAAAACAACGGGATACATCGTTTTAGATCGAAACTAGAGAGATTCACGAACATCGATTTTACAAGTCGTCGAAGAGTAGACGAGAGAGAGCTGTTAACTTTTTCTTTCAGAACTGCGCGAAAACTTGTATTCCGGCTCAAAACAACGGGATACATCGTTTTAGATCGAAACTAGCGAGATTTACGCACTTCGATTTTACAAGTCGTCGAAGAGTAGACGAGAGAAATCTGTTAAATTTTTCTCTCAGAACTGAGCGAAAACTTGAATTCCGGCTCAAAACAACGGGATACATCGTTTTAGATCGAAACTAGCGCTGTTTACGCACTTCGATTTTACAAGTCGTCGAAGAGTAGACGAGAAAAAGCTGTAAACCTTTTCTCTCAGAACTGCGCGAAAAGTTGAATTCCGGCTATAAACAACGGGATACATCGTTTTAGATCGAAACTAGCGAGATTTACGCACTTCGATTTTAAAAGTCGTCGAAGAGTAGACGAGAGAGAGCTGTAAACTTTTTCTCTCAGAACGGCGCGAAAACTTGTATTCCGGCTCAAAACAACGAGATACATCGTTTTAGAACGAAACTAGCGAGATTCACGAACATCGATTTTACAAGTCGTCGAAGAGTAGACGAGAGAGAGCTGTAAACGTTTTCTCTCAGAACTGCGCGAAAACTTGTATTCCGGCTCAAAACAACGGGATACATCGTTTTAGATCGAAACTAGCGAGATTTACGCACTTCGATTTTACAAGTAGACAAAGTGTAGACGAGAGAAAGCTGTAAACGTTTACTCTCAGAACTGCGCGAAAACTTGTATTCCGGCTCAAAACAACGAGATACATCGTTTTAGATCAAAACTAGCGAGATTTACGTACTTCGATTTTACAAGTCGTCGAAGAGTAGACGAGAGAGAGCTGTAAACTTTTTCTCTCAGAACGGCGCGAAAACTTCTATTCCGGCTCAAAACAACGGGATACATTGTTGTAGATCGAAACTAGCAAAATTCACGAACATCGATTTTACAAGTCGTCGAAGAGTAGACAAGAGAAAGGTGTAAACATTTTCTCTCAGAACTGCGCAAAACTTGTATTCCGACTAAAAGCAACGAGATAGATCGTTTTAGATCAAAACTAGCGAGATTTACGTACTTTGATTTTACAAGTCGTCGAAGAGTAGACGAGAGAGAGCTGTAAACTTTTTCTCTCAGAACTGCGCCAAAACTTGTATTCCGGCTCAAAATAACGGGATACATCGTTTTAGATCGAAACTAGCGAGATTCACGAACATCGATTTTAGAAGTCGCCGAAGAGTAGACGAGAGAAAGGTTTAAACGTTTTCTTTCAGAACTGCGCGAAAACTTGTATTCCGGCTCAAAACAACGGGATACATCGTTTTAGATAGAAACTAGCGAGATTTACGCACTTCGATTTTACAAGTCGTGGAAGAGTAGACGAGATAAAGCTGTAAACGTT
Organism: Amblyomma americanum; assembly: GCF_052857255.1. Lineage (NCBI taxonomy): Eukaryota > Metazoa > Arthropoda > Arachnida > Ixodida > Ixodidae > Amblyomma > Amblyomma americanum. The sequence goes on from NC_135500.1 coordinate 49,465,460, forward strand.
TCTCTCCGAACTGCGCGAAAACTGGAATTCCGGCTCAAAACAACAGGATACATCGTTTTAGATCAATACTAGCGAGATTCACGAACATCGATTTTACAAGTCGTCGAAGAGTAGACGAGAGAGAGCTAAAAACGTTTTCTCTCAGAACTGCGCGAAAACTTGTATTCCGGCTAAAAACAACGGGATACATCGTATTAGATCGAAACTAGCTAGATTTACGCACTTCGATTTTACAAGTCGTCGGAGAGTAGACGAGAGAAAGCTATAAGCTTTTTCTCTCAGAACTGCGCGAAAACTTGAATTCCGGCTCAAAACAACGGGATACATCGTTTTAGATCGAAACTAGCGAGATTTACGCACTTCGATTTTACAAGTAGACAAAGTGTAGACGAGAGAAAGCTGTAAACGTTTACTCTCAGAACTGCGCGAAAACTTGTATTCCGGCTCAAAACAACGAGATACATCGTTTTAGATCAAAACTAGCGAGATTTACGTACTTCGATTTTACAAGTCGTCGAAGAGTAGACGAGAGAGAGCTGTAAACTTTTTCTCTCAGAACGGCGCGAAAACTTCTATTCCGGCTCAAAACAACGGGATACATTGTTGTAGATCGAAACTAGCAAAATTCACGAACATCGATTTTACAAGTCGTCGAAGAGTAGACAAGAGAAAGGTGTAAACATTTTCTCTCAGAACTGCGCAAAACTTGTATTCCGACTAAAAGCAACGAGATAGATCGTTTTAGATCAAAACTAGCGAGATTTACGTACTTTGATTTTACAAGTCGTCGAAGAGTAGACGAGAGAGAGCTGTAAACTTTTTCTCTCAGAACTGCGCCAAAACTTGTATTCCGGCTCAAAATAACGGGATACATCGTTTTAGATCGAAACTAGCGAGATTCACGAACATCGATTTTAGAAGTCGCCGAAGAGTAGACGAGAGAAAGGTTTAAACGTTTTCTTTCAGAACTGCGCGAAAACTTGTATTCCGGCTCAAAACAACGGGATACATCGTTTTAGATAGAAACTAGCGAGATTTACGCACTTCGATTTTACAAGTCGTGGAAGAGTAGACGAGATAAAGCTGTAAACGTTTCTCTCCGAACTGCGCGAAAACTGGAATTCCGGCTCAAAACAACAGGATACATCGTTTTAGATCAATACTAGCGAGATTCACGAACATCGATTTTACAAGTCGTCGAAGAGTAGACGAGAGAGAGCTAAAAACGTTTTCTCTCAGAACTGCGCGAAAACTTGTATTCCGGCTAAAAACAACGGGATACATCGTATTAGATCGAAACTAGCTAGATTTACGCACTTCGATTTTACAAGTCGTCGGAGAGTAGACGAGAGAAAGCTATAAGCTTTTTCTCTCAGAACTGCGCGAAAACTTGAATTCCGGCTCAAAACAACGGGATACATCGTTTTAGATCGAAACTAGAGAGATTCACGAACATCGATTTTACAAGTCGTCGAAGAGTAGACGAGAGAGAGCTGTTAACTTTTTCTTTCAGAACTGCGCGAAAACTTGTATTCCGGCTCAAAACAACGGGATACATCGTTTTAGATCGAAACTAGCGAGATTTACGCACTTCGATTTTACAAGTCGTCGAAGAGTAGACGAGAGAAATCTGTTAAATTTTTCTCTCAGAACTGAGCGAAAACTTGAATTCCGGCTCAAAACAACGGGATACATCGTTTTAGATCGAAACTAGCGCTGTTTACGCACTTCGATTTTACAAGTCGTCGAAGAGTAGACGAGAAAAAGCTGTAAACCTTTTCTCTCAGAACTGCGCGAAAAGTTGAATTCCGGCTATAAACAACGGGATACATCGTTTTAGATCGAAACTAGCGAGATTTACGCACTTCGATTTTAAAAGTCGTCGAAGAGTAGACGAGAGAGAGCTGTAAACTTTTTCTCTCAGAACGGCGCGAAAACTTGTATTCCGGCTCAAAACAACGAGATACATCGTTTTAGAACGAAACTAGCGAGATTCACGAACATCGATTTTACAAGTCGTCGAAGAGTAGACGAGAGAGAGCTGTAAACGTTTTCTCTCAGAACTGCGCGAAAACTTGTATTCCGGCTCAAAACAACGGGATACATCGTTTTAGATCGAAACTAGCGAGATTTACGCACTTCGATTTTACAAGTAGACAAAGTGTAGACGAGAGAAAGCTGTAAACGTTTACTCTCAGAACTGCGCGAAAACTTGTATTCCGGCTCAAAACAACGAGATACATCGTTTTAGATCAAAACTAGCGAGATTTACGTACTTCGATTTTACAAGTCGTCGAAGAGTAGACGAGAGAGAGCTGTAAACTTTTTCTCTCAGAACGGCGCGAAAACTTCTATTCCGGCTCAAAACAACGGGATACATTGTTGTAGATCGAAACTAGCAAAATTCACGAACATCGATTTTACAAGTCGTCGAAGAGTAGACAAGAGAAAGGTGTAAACATTTTCTCTCAGAACTGCGCAAAACTTGTATTCCGACTAAAAGCAACGAGATAGATCGTTTTAGATCAAAACTAGCGAGATTTACGTACTTTGATTTTACAAGTCGTCGAAGAGTAGACGAGAGAGAGCTGTAAACTTTTTCTCTCAGAACTGCGCCAAAACTTGTATTCCGGCTCAAAATAACGGGATACATCGTTTTAGATCGAAACTAGCGAGATTCACGAACATCGATTTTAGAAGTCGCCGAAGAGTAGACGAGAGAAAGGTTTAAACGTTTTCTTTCAGAACTGCGCGAAAACTTGTATTCCGGCTCAAAACAACGGGATACATCGTTTTAGATAGAAACTAGCGAGATTTACGCACTTCGATTTTACAAGTCGTGGAAGAGTAGACGAGATAAAGCTGTAAACGTTTCTCTCCGAACTGCGCGAAAACTGGAATTCCGGCTCAAAACAACAGGATGCATCGTTTTAGATCAATACTAGCGAGATTCACGAACATCGATTTTACAAGTCGTCGAAGAGTAGACGAGAGAGAGCTAAAAACGTTTTCTCTCAGAACTGCGCGAAAACTTGTATTCCGGCTAAAAACAACGGGATACATCGTATTAGATCGAAACTAGCTAGATTTACGCACTTCGATTGTACAAGTCGTCGGAGAGTAGACGAGAGAAAGCTATAAGCTTTTTCTCTCAGAACTGCGCGAAAACTTGAATTCCGGCTCAAAACAACGGGATACATCGTTTTAGATCGAAACTAGAGAGATTCAGGATCATAGATTTTACAAGTCGACAAAGGGTAGACGAGAGAAAGCTGTAAACTTTCTCTCAGAACTGCGCGAAAACTTGTATTCCGTGTCAAAACCACGGGATACATCGTTTTAGATCAAAACGAGCGAGATTTACGCACTTCGATTTTACAAGTGGTCAAAGAGTAGACGAGAGAAAGCTGTTAACTTTTTCTCTCAGAACTGAGCGAAAACTTGTATTCCGGCTAAAAACAACGAGATACATCGTTTTAGATCAAAACTAGCGAGATTTACGTACTTCGATTTTACAAGTCGTCGAAGAGTAGATGAGAGATAGCTGTAAACTTTTTCTCTCAGAACTGCGCAAAAACTTGAATTTCGGCTCAGAACAACGGAATACATCGTTTTAGATCGAAAGTAGAGAGGTTCACGAACATAGATTTTACAAGTCGTCGAAGGGTAGACGAGAGTAGGCTGTAAACTTTCTCTCAGAACTGCGCGAAAGCTTGTATTCCGGCTCAAAACAACGGGATACATCGTTTTAGATCGAAACAAGCGAGATTTACGCACTTCGATTTTAGAAGTCGTCGAAGAAGAGACGAGAGAAAGTTGTTAACTTTTTCACTCAGAACTGCGCGTAAACTTGTATTCCGGCTCGAAACTACGGGATACATCGTTTTAGATTGAAACTAGCGCGATTTACGCACTTCGATTTTACAAGTCGTCGAAGAGTAGACGAGAGAAAGCTGTAAACGTTTTCTCTCTCAACTGCGCGAAAACTTGAATTCCGGCTCAAAACAACGGGATACATCGTTTTAGATCGAAACTAGAGAGATTCTGGATCATAGATTTTACAAGTCGACAAAGGGTAGACGAGCGAAAGCTGTAAACTGTCTCTCAGAACTGAGCGAAAACTTGAATTCCGGCTCAAAACAACGGGATACATTGTTTTAGATCGAAACTAGCGCGATTTACGCACTTCGATTTTACAAGTCGTCGAAGAGTAGACGAGAAAAAGCTGTAAACTTTTTCTCTCAGAACTGCGCGAAAACTTGAATTCCGGCTATAAACAACGGGATACATCGTCTTAGATCGAAACTAGCGAGATTTACGCACTTCGATTTTACAAGTCGTCGAAGAGTAGACGAGAGAAATCTGTTACCTTTTTCTCTCAGAACTGAGCGAAAACTTGAATTCCGGCTCAAAACAACGGGATACATCGTTTTAGATCGAAACTAGCGCGATTTACGCACTTCGATTTTACAAGTCGTCGAAGAGTAGACGAGAAAAAGCTGTAAACTTTTTCTCTCAGAACTGCGCGAAAACTTGAATTCCGGCTATAAACAACGGGATACATCGTTTTAGATCGAAACTAGCGAGATTTACGCACTTCGATTTTAAAAGTCGTCGAAGAGTAGACGAGAGAGAGCTTTAAACTTTTTCTCTCAGAACGGCGCGAAAACTTGTATTCCGGCTCAAAACAACGAGATACATCGTTTTAGAACGAAACTAGCGAGATTCACGAACATCGATTTTACAAGTCGTCGAAGAGTAGACGAGAGAGAGCTGTAAACGTTTTCTCTCAGAACTGAGCGAAAACTTGAATTCCGGCACAAAACAACGGGATACATCGTTTTAAATCGAAACTAGCGCGATTTACGCACTTCGATTTTACAAGTCGTCGAAGAGTAGACGAGAAAAAGCTGTAAACTTTTTCTCTCAGAACTGCGCGAAAACTTGAATTCCGGCTATAAACAACGGGATACATCGTTTTAGATCGAAACTAGCGAGATTTACGCACTTTGATTTTAAAAGTCGTCGAAGAGTAGATGAAAGAGAGCTGTAAACTTTTTCTCTCAGAACGGCGCGAAAACTTGTATTCCGGCTCAAAACAACGAGATACATCGTTTTAGAACGAAACTAGCGTGATTCACGAACATCGATTTTACAAGTCGTCGAAGAGTAGACGAGAGAGAGCTGTAAACGTTTTCTCTCAGAACTGCGCGAAAACTTGTATTCCGGCTCAAAACAACGGGATACATCGTTTTAGATCGAAACTAGCGAGATTTACGCACTTCGATTTTACAAGTAAACAAAGTGTAGACGAGAGAAAGCTGTAAACTTTCTCTCAGAACTGCGCGAAAACTTAAATTCAGGCTCAAAACAACGGGATACATCGTTTTAGATCGAAACAAGCGAGATCCACGAACATCGATTTTACATGTCGTCGAAGAGTAGAGGAGAGAAAGCTGTAAACGTTTTCTCTCAGAACTGCGCGAAAACTTGAATTCCGGCTCAAAACAACGGGATACATCGTTTTAGATCGAAACTAGCGAGATTCACGAACATCGATTTTACAAGTCGTCGAAGAGTAGACGAGAGAGAGCTGTTAACTTTTTCTCTCAGAACTGCGCGAAAACTTGTATTCCGGCTCAAAACAACGGGATACATCGTTTTAGATCGAAACTAGCGAGATTTACGCACTTCGATTTTACAAGTCGTCGAAGAGTAGACGAGAGAAATCTGTTAACTTTTTCTCTCAGAACTGCGCGTAAACTTGAATTCCGGCTATAAACAACGGGATACATCGTTTCAGATCAAAACTAGCGAGATTTACGCACTTCGATTTTAAAAGTCGTCGAAGAGTAGACGAGAGAGAGCTGTAAACTTTTTCTCTCAGAACGGCGCGAAAACTTGTATTCCGGCTCAAAACAACGAGATACATCGTTTTAGAACGAAACTAGCGAGATTCACGAACATCGATTTTACAAGTCGTCGAAGAGTAGACGAGAGAGAGCTGTAAACGTTTTCTCTCAGAACTGCGCGAAAACTTGAATTCCGGCTCAAAACACCGGGATACATCGTTTCAGATCGAAACTAGCGAGATCCACGAACATCGGTTTTACAAGTCCAAGTCGTCGAAGAGTAGACGAGAGAGAGCTGTAAACGTTTTCTCTCAGAACTGCGCGAAAATTTGTATTCCGGCTCAAAACAGCGGGATACATCGTTTTAGATCGAAACTAGCGAGATTTACGCACTACGATTTTACAAGTCGTCGAAGAGTAGACGAGAGAAAGCTGTAAACGTTTTCTCTGAGAACTGCGCGAAAACATGAATTCCGGCTCAAAACAACGGGATACATCGTTTTAGATCGAAACTAGCGAGATTCACGAACATCGATTTTACAAGTCGTCGAAGAGTAGACGAGAGAGAGCTGTTAACTTTTTCTTTCAGAACTGCGCGAGAACTTGTATTCCGGCTCAAAACAACGGGATACATCGTTTTAGATCGAAACTAGCGAGATTTACGCACTTCGATTTTACAAGTCGTCGAAGAGTAGACGAGAGAAATCTGTTAAATTTTTCTCTCAGAACTGAGCGAAAACTTGAATTCCGGCTCAAAACAACGGGATACATCGTTTTAGATCGAAACTAGCGCTGTTTACGCACTTCGATTTTACAAGTCGTCGAAGAGTAGACGAGAAAAAGCTGTAAACTTTTTCTCTCAGAACTGCGCGAAAAGTTGAATTCCGGCTATAAACAACGGGATACATCGTTTTAGATCGAAACTAGCGAGATTTACGCACTTCGATTTTAAAAGTCGTCGGAGAGTAGACGAGAGAGAGCTGTAAACTTTTTCTCTCAGAACGGCGCGAAAACTTGTATACCGGCTCAAAACAACGAGATACATCGTTTTAGAACGAAACTAGCGAGATTCACGAACATCGATTTTACAAGTCGTCGAAGAGTAGACGAGAGAGAGCTGTAAACGTTTTCTCTCAGAACTGCGCGAAAACTTGTATTCCGGCTCAAAACAACGGGATACATCGTTTTAGATCGAAACTAGCGAGATTTACGCACTTCGATTTTACAAGTAGACAAAGTGTAGACGAGAGAAAGCTGTAAACGTTTACTCTCAGAACTGCGCGAAAACTTGTATTCCACCTAAAAACAACGGGATACATCGTTTTAGATCGAAACTAGCTTGATTTACGCACTTCGATTTTACAAGTCGTCGAAGAGTAGACGAGGGAAAGCTATAAGCTTTTTCTCTCAGAACTGCGCGAAAACGTATTCCGGCTCAAAACAACGGGATACATCGTTTTAGATCGAAACTAGAGAGATACAGGATCATAGATTTTACAAGTCGACAAAGGGTAGACGAGCGAAAGCTGTAAATTGTCTCTCAGAACTGCGCGAAAACTTCTATTCCGGCTCAAACAACGGGATATATTGTTTTAGATCGAAACTAGCAAAATTCACAAACATCGATTTTACAAGTCGTCGAAGAGTAGACAAGAGAAAGGTGTAAACATTTTCTCTCAGAACTGCGCAAAACTTGTATTCCGACTAAAAGCAACGAGATACATCGTTTTAGATCAAAACGAGCGAGATTTACGCACTTCGATTTTACAAGTAAACAAAGTGTAGACGAGAGAAAGCTGTAAACTTTCTCTCAGAACTGCGCGAAAACTTAAATTCAGGCTCAAAACAACGGGATACATCGTTTTAGATCGAAACAAGCGAGATCCACGAACATCGATTTTACAAGTCCAAGTCGTCGAAGAGTAGACGAGAGAAAGCTGTAAACGTTTTCTCTCAGAACTGCGCGAAAACTTGAATTCCGGCTCAAAACAACGGGATACATCGTTTTAGATCGAAACTAGCGAGATTCACGAACATCGATTTTACAAGTCGTCGAAGAGTAGACGAGAGAGAGCTGTTAACTTTTTCTCTCAGAACTGCGCGAAAACTTGTATTCCGGCTCAAAACAACGGGATACATCGTTTTAGATCGAAACTAGCGAGATTTACGCACTTCGATTTTACAAGTCGTCGAAGAGTAGACGAGAGAAATCTGTTAACTTTTTCTCTCAGAACTGAGCGAAAACTTGAATTCCGGCTCAAAACAACGGGATACATCGTTTTAGATCGAAACTAGCGCGATTTACGCACTTCGATTTTACAAGTCGTCGAAGAGTAGACGAGAAAAAGCTGTAAACTTTTTCTCTCAGAACTGCGCGAAAACTTGAATTCCGGCTATAAACAACGGGATACATCGTTTTAGATCGAAACTAGCGAGATTTACGCACTTCGATTTTAAAAGTCGTCGAAGAGTAGACGAGAGAGAGCTGTAAACTTTTTCTCTCAGAACGGCGCGAAAACTTGTATTCCGGCTCAAAACAACGAGATACATCGTTTTAGAACGAAACTAGCGAGATTCACGAACATCGATTTTACAAGTCGTCGAAGAGTAGACGAGAGAGAGCTGTAAACGTTTTCTCTCAGAACTGCGCGAAAACTTGTATTCCGGCTCAAAACAACGGGATACATCGTTTTAGATCGAAACTAGCGAGATTTACGCACTTCGATTTTACAAGTAGACAAAGTGTAGACGAGAGAAAGCTGTAAACTTTCTCTCAGAACTGCGCGAAAACTTAAATTCCGGCTCAAAACAACGGGATACATCGTTTTAGATCGAAACTAGCGAGATTCACGAACATCGATTTTACAAATCGTCGAAGAGTAGAGGAGAGAGAGCTATAAACGTTTTCTCTCAGAACGGCGCGAAAACTTGTATTCCGGCTCAAAACAACGGGATACATCGTTTTAGATCGAAACTAGCGAGATTTACGCACTTCGATTTTACAAGTCGTCGAAGAGTAGACGAGAGAAAGCTGCAAAACGTTTTCTCTCAGAACTGCGCGAAAACTTGAATTCCGGCTCAAAACACCGGGATACATCGTTTTAGATCGAAACTAGCGAGATCCACGAACATCGGTTTTACAAGTCCAAGTCTTCGAAGAGTAGACGAGAGAGAGCTGTAAACGTTTTCTCTCAGAACTGCGCGAAAATTTGTATTCCGGCTCAAAACAGCGGGATACATCGTTTTAGATCGAAACTAGCGAGATTTACGCACTACGATTTTACAAGTCGTCGAAGAGTAGACGAGAGAAAGCTGTAAACGTTTTCTCTGAGAACTGCGCGAAAACTTGAATTCCGGCTCAAAACAACGGGATACATCGTTTTAGATCGAAACTAGCGAGATTCACGAACATCGATTTTACAAGTCGTCGAAGAGTAGACGAGAGAGAGCTGTTAACTTTTTCTTTCAGAACTGCGCGAGAACTTGTATTCCGGCTCAAAACAACGGGATACATCGTTTTAGATCGAAACTAGCGAGATTTACGCACTTCGATTTTAAAAGTCGTCGAAAAGTAGACGAGAGAAATCTGTTAAATTTTTCTCTCAGAACTGAGCGAAAACTTGAATTCCGGCTCAAAACAACGGGATACATCGTTTTAGATCGAAACTAGCGCTGTTTACGCACTTCGATTTTACAAGTCGTCGAAGAGTAGACGAGAAAAAGCTGTAAACTTTTTCTCTCAGAACTGCGCGAAAAGTTGAATTCCGGCTATAAACAACGGGATACATCGTTTTAGATCGAAACTAGCGAGATTTACGCACTTCGATTTTAAAAGTCGTCGAAGAGTAGACGAGAGAGAGCTGTAAACTTTTTCTCTCAGAACGGCGCGAAAACTTGTATTCCGGCTCAAAACAACGAGATACATCGTTTTAGAACGAAACTAGCGAGATTCACGAACATCGATTTTACAAGTCGTCGAAGAGTAGACGAGAGAGAGCTGTAAACGTTTTCTCTCAGAACTGCGCGAAAACTTGTATTCCGGCTCAAAACAACGGGATACATCGTTTTAGATCGAAACTAGCGAGATTTACGCACTTCGATTTTACAAGTAGACAAAGTGTAGACGAGAGAAAGCTGTAAGCGTTTTCTTTCAGATCTGCGCGAAAACTTGAATTCCGGCTCAAAACAACGGGATACATCGTTTTAGATCGAAACTAGCGCGATTTACGCACTTCGATTTTACAAGTCGTCGAAGAGTAGACGAGAGAAAGCTGCAAAACGTTTTCTCTCAGAACTGCGCGAAAACTTGAATTCCGGCTCAAAACACCGGGATACATCGTTTTAGATCGAAACTAGCGAGATCCACGAACATCGGTTTTACAAGTCCAAGTCGTCGAAGAGTAGACGAGAGAGAGCTGTAAACGTTTTCTCTCAGAACTGCGCGAAAATTTGTATTCCGGCTCAAAACAGCGGGATACATCGTTTTAGATCGAAACTGGCGAGATTTACGCACTACGATTTTACAAGTCGTCGAAGAGTAGACGAGAGAAAGCTGTAAACGTTTTCTCTGAGAACTGCGCGAAAACTTGAATTCCGGCTCAAAACAACGGGATACATCGTTTTAGATCGAAACTAGCGAGATTCACGAACATCGATTTTACAAGTCGTCGAAGAGTAGACGAGAGAGAGCTGTTAACTTTTTCTTTCAGAACTGCGCGAAAACTTGTATTCCGGCTCAAAACAACGGGATACATCGTTTTAGATCGAAACTAGCGAGATTTACGCACTTCGATTTTACATGTCGTCGAAGAGTAGACGAGAGAAATCTGTTAAATTTTTCTCTCAGAACTGAGCGAAAACTTGAATTCCGGCTCAAAACAACGGGATACATCGTTTTAGATCGAAACTAGCGCTGTTTACGCACTTCGATTTTACAAGTCGTCGAAGAGTAGACGAGAAAAAGCTGTAAACCTTTTCTCTCAGAACTGCGCGAAAAGTTGAATTCCGGCTATAAACAACGGGATACATCGTTTTAGATCGAAACTAGCGAGATTTACGCACTTCGATTTTAAAAGTCGTCGGAGAGTAGACGAGAGAGAGCTGTAAACTTTTTCTCTCAGAACGGCGCGAAAACTTGTATTCCGGCTCAAAACAACGAGATACATCGTTTTAGAACGAAACTAGCGAGATTCACGAACATCGATTTTACAAGTCGTCGAAGAGTAGACGAGAGAGAGCTGTAAACGTTTTCTCTCAGAACTGCGCGAAAACTTGTATTCCGGCTCAAAACAACGGGATACATCGTTTTAGATCGAAACTAGCGAGATTTACGCACTTCGATTTTACAAGTAGACAAAGTGTAGACGAGAGAAAGCTGTAAACGTTTACTCTCAGAACTGCGCGAAAACTTGTATTCCACCTAAAAACAACGGGATACATCGTTTTAGATCGAAACTAGCTTGATTTACGCACTTCGATTTTACAAGTCGTCGAAGAGTAGACGAGGGAAAGCTATAAGCTTTTTCTCTCAGAACTGCGCGAAAACGTATTCCGGCTCAAAACAACGGGATACATCGTTTTAGATCGAAACTAGAGAGACACAGGATCATAGATTTTACAAGTCGACAAAGGGTACACGAGCGAAAGCTGTAAATTGTCTCTCAGAACTGCGCGAAAACTTCTATTCCGGCTCAAACAACGGGATATATTGTTTTAGATCGAAACTAGCAAAATTCACAAACATCGATTTTACAAGTCGTCGAAGAGTAGACAAGAGAAAGGTGTAAACATTTTCTCTCAGAACTGCGCAAAACTTGTATTCCGACTAAAAGCAACGAGATACATCGTTTTAGATCAAAACGAGCGAGATTTACGCACTTCAATTTTACAAGTCGTCGAAGAGTAGACGAGAGAAAGCTGTTAACTTTTTCTCTCAGAACTGAGCGAAAACTTGTATTCCGGCTAAAAACAACGAGATACATCGTTTTAGATCAAAACTGGCGAGATTTACGTACTTCGATTTTACAAGTCGTCGAAGACTAGACGAGAGAGAGCTGTTAACTTTTTCTCTCAGAACAGCGCGAAAACTTGTATTCCGGCTCAAAACAACGGGATACATCGTTTTAGAATGAAACAAGCGAGATTTACGTACTTCAATTTTACAAGTCGTCGAAGAGTAGACGAGAGAGAGCTGTTAACTTTTTCTCTCAGAACAGCGCGAAAACTTGTATTCCGGCTCAAAACAACGGGATACATCGTTTTAGATCGAAACTAGCGAGATTTACGCACTTCGATTTTACAAGTCGTCGAAGAGTAGACGAGAGAAAGCTGTTAACTTTTTCTCTCAGAACTGCGCAAAACTTGTATTCCGACTAAAAGCAACGAGATAGATCGTTTTAGATCAAAACTAGCGAGATTTACGTACTTTGATTTTACAAGTCGTCGAAGAGTAGACGAGAGAGAGCTGTAAACTTTTTCTCTCAGAACTGCGCCAAAACTTGTATTCCGGCTCAAAATAACGGGATACATCGTTTTAGATCGAAACTAGCGAGATTCACGAACATCGATTTTAGAAGTCGCCGAAGAGTAGACGAGAGAAAGGTTTAAACGTTTTCTTTCAGAACTGCGCGAAAACTTGTATTCCGGCTCAAAACAACGGGATACATCGTTTTAGATAGAAACTAGCGAGATTTACGCACTTCGATTTTACAAGTCGTGGAAGAGTAGACGAGATAAAGCTGTAAACGTTTCTCTCAGAACTGCGCGAAAACTTGAATTCCGGCTCAAAACAACAGGATACATCGTTTTAGATCAATACTAGCGAGATTCACGAACATCGATTTTACAAGTCGTCGGAGAGTAGACGAGAGAAAGCTATAAGCTTTTTCTCTCAGAACTGCGCGAAAACTTGAATTCCGGCTCAAAACAACGGGATACATCGTTTTAGATCGAAACTAGAGAGATTCAGGATCATAGATTTTACAAGTCGACAAAGGGTAGACGAGAGAAAGCTGTAAACTTTCTCTCAGAACTGCGCGAAAACTTGTATTCCGGCTAAAAACAACGAGATACATCGTTTTAGATCAAAACTAGCGAGATTTACGTACTTCGATTTTACAAGTCGTCGAAGAGTAGATGAGAGATAGCTGTAAACTTTTTCTCTCAGAACTGCGCAAAAACTTGAATTTCGGCTCAGAACAACGGAATACATCGTTTTAGATCGAAAGTAGAGAGGTTCACGAACATAGATTTTACAAGTCGTCGAAGGGTAGACGAGAGTAGGCTGTAAACTTTCTCTCAGAACTGCGCGAAAGCTTGTATTCCGGCTCAAAACAACGGGATACATCGTTTTAGATCGAAACAAGCGAGATTTACGCACTTCGATTTTAGAAGTCGTCGAAGAAGAGACGAGAGAAAGCTGTTAACTTTTTCACTCAGAACTGCGCGTAAACTTGTATTCCGGCTCGAAACTACGGGATACATCGTTTTAGATTGAAACTAGCGCGATTTACGCACTTCGATTTTACAAGTCGTCGAAGAGTAGACGAGAGAAAGCTGTAAACGTTTTCTCTCTCAACTGCGCGAAAACTTGAATTCCGGCTCAAAACAACGGGATACATCGTTTTAGATCGAAACTAGAGAGATTCTGGATCATAGATTTTACAAGTCGACAAAGGGTAGACGAGCGAAAGCTGTAAACTGTCTCTCAGAACTGCGCGAAAACTTGTATTGCGGCTCAAAACCACGGGATACATCGTTTTAGATCAAAACGAGCGAGATTTACGCACTTCGATTTTACAAGTCGTCGAAGAGTAGACGAGAGAAAGCTGTTAACTTTTTCTCTCAGAACTGAGCGAAAACTTGTATTCCGGCTAAAAACAACGAGATACATCGTTTTAGATCAAAACTGGCGAGATTTACGTACTTCGATTTTACAAGTCGTCGAAGAGTAGACGAGAGAGAGCTGTTAACTTTTTCTCTCAGAACAGCGCGAAAACTTGTATTCCGGCTCAAAACAACGGGATACATCGTTTTAGATCGAAACTAGCGAGATTTACGTACTTCGATTTTACAAGTCGTCGAAGAGTAGACGAGATAGAGCTGTAAACTTTTTCTCTCAGAACGGCGCGAAAACTTCTATTCCGGCTCAGAACAACGGGATACATTGTTGTAGATCGAAACTAGCAAAATTCACGAACATCGATTTTAGAAGTCGCCGAAGAGTAGACGAGAGAAAGGTTTAAACTTTTTCTTTCAGAACTGCGCGAAAACTTGTATTCCGGCTCAAAACAACGGGGTACATCGTTTTAGATAGAAACTAGCGAGATTTACGCAATTCGATATTATATGTCGTCGAAAAGTAGACGAGAGAAGGCTGTAAGCTTTTTCTCTCAGAACTGCGCGAAAACTTGAATTGCGGCTCAAAACAACGGGATGCATCGATTTAGATCGAAACTAGCGAGATTTACGCACTTCGATTTTACAAGTCGTGGAAGAGTAGACGAGAGAAAGCTGTAAACGTTTCTCTCAGAACTGCGCGAAAACTTGAATTCCGGCTCAAAACAACAGGATACATCGTTTTAGATCAATACTAGCGAGATTCACGAACATCGATTTTACAAGTCGTCGAAGAGTAGACGAGAGAGAGCTGTAAACGTTTTCTCTCAGAACTGCGCGAAAACTTGTATTCCGGCTAAAAACAACGGGATACATCGTTTTAGATCGAAACTAGCTAGATTTACGCACTTCGATTTTACAAGTCGTCGAAGAGTAGACGAGAGAAAGCTATAAGCTTTTTCTCTCAGAACTGCGCGAAAACTTGAATTCCGGCTCAAAACAACGGGATACATCGTTTTAGATCGAAACTAGAGAGATTCAGGATCATAGATTTTACAAGTCGACAAAGGGTAGACGAGAGAAAGCTGTAAACTTTCTCTCAGAACTGCGCGAAAACTTGTATTCCGGGTCAAAACCACGGGATACATCGTTTTAGATCAAAACGAGCGAGATTTACGCACTTCGATTTTACAAGTCGTCGAAGAGTAGACAAGAGAAAGGTGTAAACATTTTCTCTCAGAACTGCGCAAAACTTGTATTCCGACTAAAAGCAACGAGATAGATTGTTTTAGATCAAAACTAGCGAGATTTACGTACTTTGATTTTACAAGTCGTCGAAGAGTAGACGAGAGAGAGCTGTAAACTTTTTCTCTCAGAACTGCGCCAAAACATGTATTCCGGCTCAAAATAACGGGATACATCGTTTTAGATCGAAACTAGCGAGATTCACGAACATCGATTTTAGAAGTCGCCGAAGAGTAGACGAGAGAAAGGTTTAAACTTTTTCTTTCAGAACTGCGCGAAAACTTGTATTCCGGCTCAAAACAACGAGATACATCGTTTTAGATCAAAACTAGCGAGATTTACGTACTTCGATTTTACAAGTCGTCGAAGAGTAGACGAGAGAGAGCTGTAAACTTTTTCTCTCAGAACGGCGCGAAAACTTCTATTCCGGCTCAAAACAACGGGATACATTGTTGTAGATCGAAACTAGCAAAATTCACGAACATCGATTTTTCAAGTCGCCGAAGAGTAGACAAGAGAAAGGTGTAAACATTTTCTCTCAGAACTGCGCAAAACTTGTATTCCGACTAAAAGCAACGAGATAGATCGTTTTAGATCAAAACTAGCGAGATTTACGTACTTTGATTTTACAAGTCGTCGAAGAGTAGACGAGAGAGAGCTGTAAACTTTTTCTCTCAGAACTGCGCCAAAACTTGTATTCCGGCTCAAAATAACGGGATACATCGTTTTAGATCGAAACTAGCGAGATTCACGAACATCGATTTTAGAAGTCGCCGAAGAGTAGACGAGAGAAAGGTTTAAACTTTTTCTTTCAGAACTGCGCGAAAACTTGTATTCCGGCTCAAAACAACGGGATACATCGTTTTAGATAGAAACTAGCGAGATTTACGCAATTCGATATTACATGTCGTCGAAAATTAGACGAGAGAAGGCTGTAAGCTTTTTCTCTCAGAACTGCGCGAAAACTTGAATTCCGGCTCAAAACAACGGGATGCATCGATTTAGATCGAAACTAGCGAGATTTACGCACTTCGATTTTACAAGTCGTGGAAGAGTAGACGAGAGAAAGCTGTAAACGTTTCTCTCAGAACTGCGCGAAAACTTGAATTCCGGCTCAAAACAACAGGATACATCGTTTTAGATCAATACTAGCGAGATTCACGAACATCGATTTTACAAGTCGTCGAAGAGTAGACGAGAGAGAGAGCTGTAAACGTTTTCTCTCAGAACTGCGCGAAAACTTGTATTCCGGCTAAAAACAACGGGATACATCGTTTTAGATCGAAACTAGAGAGATTCAGGATCATAGATTTTACAAGTCGACAAAGGGTAGACGAGAGAAAGCTGTAAACTTTCTCTCAGAACTGCGCGAAAACTTGTATTCCGGGTCAAAACCACGGGATACATCGTTTTAGATCAAAACGAGCGAGATTTACGCACTTCGATTTTACAAGTGGTCAAAGAGTAGACGAGAGAAAGCTGTTAACTTTTTCTCTCAGAACTGAGCGAAAACTTGTATTCCGGCTAAAAACAACGAGATACATCGTTTTAGATCAAAACTAGCGAGATTTACGTACTTCGATTTTACAAGTCGTCGAAGAGTAGATGAGAGATAGCTGTAAACTTTTTCTCTCAGAACTGCGCAAAAACTTGAATTTCGGCTCAGAACAACGGAATACATCGTTTCAGATCGAAAGTAGAGAGGTTCACGAACAGAGATTTTACAAGTCGTCGAAGGGTAGACGAGAGTAGGCTGTAAACTTTCTCTCAGAACTGCGCGAAAACTTGTATTCCGGCTCCAAACAACGGGATACATCGTTTTAGATCGAAACAAGCGAGATTTACGCACTTCGATTTTAGAAGTCGTCGAGGAAGAGACGAGAGAAAGCTGTTAACTTTTTCACTCAGAACTGCGCGTAAACTTGTAATCCGGCTCAAAACAACGGGATACATCGTTTTAGATCGAAACAAGCGAGATTTACGCACTTCGATTTTACAAGTCGTCGAAGAGTAGACGAGAGAGAGCTGTAAACTTTTTCTCTCAGAACGGCGCGAAAACTTCTATTCCGGCTCAAAACAACGGGATACATTGTTGTAGATCGAAACTAGCAAAATTCACGAACATCGATTTTTCAAGTCGCCGAAGAGTAGACAAGAGAAAGGTGTAAACATTTTCTCTCAGAACTGCGCAAAACTTGTATTCCGACTAAAAGCAACGAGATAGATCGTTTTAGATCAAAACTAGCGAGATTTACGTACTTTGATTTTACAAGTCGTCGAAGAGTAGACGAGAGAGAGCTGTAAACTTTTTCTCTCAGAACTGCGCCAAAACTTGTATTCCGGCTCAAAATAACGGGATACATCGTTTTAGATCGAAACTAGCGAGATTCACGAACATCGATTTTAGAAGTCGCCGAAGAGTAGACGAGAGAAAGGTTTAAACTTTTTCTTTCAGAACTGCGCGAAAACTTGTATTCCGGCTCAAAACAACGGGATACATCGTTTTAGATAGAAACTAGCGAGATTTACGCAATTCGATATTACATGTCGTCGAAAAGTAGACGAGAGAAGGCTGTAAGCTTTTTCTCTCAGAACTGCGCGAAAACTTGAATTCCGGCTCAAAACAACGGGATGCATCGATTTAGATCGAAACTAGCGAGATTTACGCACTTCGATTTTACAAGTCGTGGAAGAGTAGACGAGAGAAAGCTGTAAACGTTTCTCTCAGAACTGCGCGAAAACTTGAATTCCGGCTCAAAACAACAGGATACATCGTTTTAGATCAATACTAGCGAGATTCACGAACATCGATTTTACAAGTCGTCGAAGAGTAGACGAGAGAGAGCTGTAAACGTTTTCTCTCAGAACTGCGCGAAAACTTGTATTCCGGCTAAAAACAACGGGATACATCGTTTGAGATCGAAACTAGAGAGATTCAGGAACATAGATTTTACAAGTCGACAAAGGGTAGACGAGCGAAAGCTGTAAACTGTCTCTCAGAACTGCGCGAAAACTTGTATTCCGGCTCAAAACCACGGGATACATCGTTTTAGATCAAAACGAGCGAGATTTACGCAATTCGATTTTACAAGTCGTCGAAGAGTAGACGAGAGAAAGCTGTTAACTTTTTCTCTCAGAACTGAGCGAAAACTTGTATTCCGGCTAAAAACAACGAGATACATCGTTTTAGATCAAAACTGGCGAGATTTACGTACTTCGATTTTACAAGTCGTCGAAGAGTAGACGAGAGAGAGCTGTTAACTTTTTCTCTCAGAACAGCGCGAAAACTTGAATTCCGGCTCAAAACCACGGGATACATCGTTTTAGATCAAAACGAGCGAGATTTACGCACTTCGATTTTACAAGTCGTCGAAGAGTAGACGAGAGAAAGCTGTTAACTTTTTCGCTCAGAACTGAGCGAAAACTTGTATTCCGGCTAAAAACAACGAGATACATCGTTTTAGATCAAAACTAGCGAGATTTACGTACTTCGATTTTACAATTCGTCGAAGAGTAGACGAGAGAGAGCTGTAAACGTTTTCTCTCAGAACTGCGCGAAAACTTGTATTCCGGCTAAAAACAACGGGATACATCGTTTTAGATCGAAACTAGCTAGATTTACGCACTTCGATTTTACAAGTCGTCGAAGAGTAGACGAGAGAAAGCTATAAGCTTTTTCTCTCAGAACTGCGCGAAAACTTGAATTCCGGCTCAAAACAACGGGATACATCGTTTTAGATCGAAACTAGAGAGATTCAGGATCATAGATTTTACAAGTCGACAAAGGGTAGACGAGAGAAAGCTGTAAACTTTCTCTCAGAACTGCGCGAAAACTTGTATTCCGGGTCAAAACCACGGGATACATCGTTTTAGATGAAAACGAGCGAGATTTACGCACTTCGATTTTACAAGTCGTCGAAGAGTAGACAAGAGAAAGGTGTAAACATTTTCTCTCAGAACTGCGCAAAACTTGTATTCCGACTAAAAGCAACGAGATAGATTGTTTTAGATCAAAACTAGCGAGATTTACGTACTTTGATTTTACAAGTCGTCGAAGAGTAGACGAGAGAGAGCTGTAAACTTTTTCTCTCAGAACTGCGCCAAAACATGTATTCCGGCTCAAAATAACGGGATACATCGTTTTAGATCGAAACTAGCGAGATTCACGAACATCGATTTTAGAAGTCGCCGAAGAGTAGACGAGAGAAAGGTTTAAACTTTTTCTTTCAGAACTGCGCGAAAACTTGTATTCCGGCTCAAAACAACGAGATACATCGTTTTAGATCAAAACTAGCGAGATTTACGCACTTCGATTTTACAAGTCGTGGAAGAGTAGACGAGAGAAAGCTGTAAACGTTTCTCTCAGAACTGCGCGAAAACTTGAATTCCGGCTCAAAACAACAGGATACATCGTTTTAGATCAATACTAGCGAGATTCACGAACATCGATTTTACAAGTCGTCGAAGAGTAGACGAGAGAGAGCTGTAAACGTTTTCTCTCAGAACTGCGCGAAAACTTGTATTCCGGCTAAAAACAACGGGATACATCGTTTTAGATCGAAACTAGAGAGATTCAGGATCATAGATTTTACAAGTCGACAAAGGGTAGACGAGAGAAAGCTGTAAACTTTCTCTCAGAACTGCGCGAAAACTTGTATTCCGGGTCAAAACCACGGGATACATCGTTTTAGATCAAAACGAGCGAGATTTACGCACTTCGATTTTACAAGTGGTCAAAGAGTAGACGAGAGAAAGCTGTTAACTTTTTCTCTCAGAACTGAGCGAAAACTTGTATTCCGGCTCCAAACAACGGGATACATCGTTTTAGATCGAAACAAGCGAGATTTACGCACTTCGATTTTAGAAGTCGTCGAGGAAGAGACGAGAGAAAGCTGTTAACTTTTTCACTCAGAACTGCGCGTAAACTTGTAATCCGGCTCAAAACAACGGGATACATCGTTTTAGATCGAAACAAGCGAGATTTACGCACTTCGATTTTACAAGTCGTCGAAGGGTAGACGAGAGTAGGCTGTAAACTTTCTCTCAGAACTGCGCGAAAACTTCTATTCCGGCTAAAAACAACGAGATACATCGTTTTAGATCGAAACTAGCGAGATTCACGAACATCGATTTTACAAGTCGTCGAAGAGTAGACAAGAGAAAGGTGTAAACATTTTCTTTCAGAACTGCGCGAAAACTTGTATTCCGGCTAAAAACAACGAGATTCATCGTTTTAGATCAAAACTAGCGAGATTTACGTACTTGCATTTTACAAGTCGTCGAAGAGTAGACGAGAGAATGCTGTAAACTTTTTCTCTCAGAACTGCGCGAAAACTTCTATTCCGGCTCAAACAACGGGATACATTGTTTTAGATCGAAACTAGCAAAATTCACGAACATCGATTTTACAAGTCGTCGAAGAGTAGACAAGAGAAAGGTGTAAACATTTTCTCTCAGAACTGCGCAAAACTTGTATTCCGACTAAAAGCAACGAGATACATCGTTTTAGATCAAAACTAGCGAGATTCAGGAACATCGATTTTACAAGTCGTCGAAGAGTAGACGAGAGAGAGCTGTTAACTTTTTCTCTCAGAACAGCGCGAAAACTTGTATTCCGGCTCAAAACAACGGGATACATCGTTTTAGATCGAAACTAGCGCGATTTACGCACTTCGATTTTACAAGTCGTCGAAGAGTAGACGAGAGAAATCTGTTAACTTTTTCTCTCAGAACTGAGCGAAAACTTGAATTCCGGCTCAAAACAACGGGATACATCGTTTTAGATCAAAACTAGCGCGATTTACGCACTTCGATTTTACAAGTCGTCGAAGAGTAGACGAGAAAAAGCTGTAAACTTTTTCTCTCAGAACGGCGCGAAAACTTGTATTCCGGCTCAAAACAACGAGATACATCGTTTTAGAACGAAACTAGCGAGATTCACGAACATCAATTTTACAAGTCGTCGAAGAGTAGACGACAGAGAGCTGTAAACGTTTTCTCTCAGAACTGCGCGAAAACTTGTATTCCGGCTCAAAACAACGGGATACATCGTTTCAGATCGAAACTAGCGAGATTTACGCACTTCGATTTTATAAGTAGACAAAGTGTAGACGAGAGAAAGCTGTAAACTTTCTCTCAGAACTGCGCGAAAACTTAAATTCCGGCTCAAAACAACGGGATACATCGTTTTAGATCGAAACTAGCGAGATTCACGAACATCGATGTTACAAATCGTCGGAGTAGACGAGAGAGAGCTATAAACTTTTTCTCTCAGAACGGCGCGAAAACTTGTATTCCGGCTCAAAACAACGGGATACATCGTTTTAGATCGAAACTAGCGAGATTCGCGCACTTCGATTTTACAAGTCGTCGAAGAGTAGACGAGAGAAAGCTGCAAAACGTTTTCTCTCAGAACTGCGCGAAAACTTGAATTCCGGCTCAAAACAACGGGATACATCGTTTTAGATCGAAACTAGCGAGATCCACGAAGATCGATTTTACAAGTCGAAGTCGTCGAAGAGTAGACGAGAGAGAGCTATAAGCTTTTTCTCTCAGAACTGCGCGAAAACGTATTCCGGGTCAAAACAACGGGATACATCGTTTGAGATCGAAACTAGAGAGATTCAGGAACATAGATTTTACAAGTCGACAAAGGGTAGACGAGCGAAAGCTGTAAACTGTCTCTCAGAACTGCGCGAAAACTTGTATTCCGGCTCAAAACCACGGGATACATCGTTTTAGATCAAAACGAGCGAGATTTACGCAATTCGATTTTACAAGTCGTCGAAGAGTAGACGAGAGAAAGCTGTTAACTTTTTCTCTCAGAACTGAGCGAAAACTTGTATTCCGGCTAAAAACAACGAGATACATCGTTTTAGATCAAAACTGGCGAGATTTACGTACTTCGATTTTACAAGTCGTCGAAGAGTAGACGAGAGAGAGCTGTTAACTTTTTCTCTCAGAACAGCGCGAAAACTTGAATTCCGGCTCAAAACCACGGGATACATCGTTTTAGATCAAAACGAGCGAGATTTACGCACTTCGATTTTACAAGTCGTCGAAGAGTAGACGAGAGAAAGCTGTTAACTTTTTCGCTCAGAACTGAGCGAAAACTTGTATTCCGGCTAAAAACAACGAGATACATCGTTTTAGATCAAAACTAGCGAGATTTACGTACTTCGATTTTACAATTCGTCGAAGAGTAGACGAGAGAGAGCTGTAAACGTTTTCTCTCAGAACTGCGCGAAAACTTGTATTCCGGCTAAAAACAACGGGATACATCGTTTTAGATCGAAACTAGCTAGATTTACGCACTTCGATTTTACAAGTCGTCGAAGAGTAGACGAGAGAAAGCTATAAGCTTTTTCTCTCAGAACTGCGCGAAAACTTGAATTCCGGCTCAAAACAACGGGATACATCGTTTTAGATCGAAACTAGAGAGATTCAGGATCATAGATTTTACAAGTCGACAAAGGGTAGACGAGAGAAAGCTGTAAACTTTCTCTCAGAACTGCGCGAAAACTTGTATTCCGGGTCAAAACCACGGGATACATCGTTTTAGATCAAAACGAGCGAGATTTACGCACTTCGATTTTACAAGTCGTCGAAGAGTAGACAAGAGAAAGGTGTAAACATTTTCTCTCAGAACTGCGCAAAACTTGTATTCCGACTAAAAGCAACGAGATAGATTGTTTTAGATCAAAACTAGCGAGATTTACGTACTTTGATTTTACAAGTCGTCGAAGAGTAGACGAGAGAGAGCTGTAAACTTTTTCTCTCAGAACTGCGCCAAAACATGTATTCCGGCTCAAAATAACGGGATACATCGTTTTAGATCGAAACTAGCGAGATTCACGAACATCGATTTTAGAAGTCGCCGAAGAGTAGACGAGAGAAAGGTTTAAACTTTTTCTTTCAGAACTGCGCGAAAACTTGTATTCCGGCTCAAAACAACGAGATACATCGTTTTAGATCAAAACTAGCGAGATTTACGTACTTCGATTTTACAAGTCGTCGAAGAGTAGACGAGAGAGAGCTGTAAACTTTTTCTCTCAGAACGGCGCGAAAACTTCTATTCCGGCTCAAAACAACGGGATACATTGTTGTAGATCGAAACTAGCAAAATTCACGAACATCGATTTTTCAAGTCGCCGAAGAGTAGACAAGAGAAAGGTGTAAACATTTTCTCTCAGAACTGCGCAAAACTTGTATTCCGACTAAAAGCAACGAGATAGATTGTTTTAGATCAAAACTAGCGAGATTTACGTACTTTGATTTTACAAGTCGTCGAAGAGTAGACGAGAGAGAGCTGTAAACTTTTTCTCTCAGAACTGCGCCAAAACTTGTATTCCGGGTCAAAACCACGGGATACATCGTTTTAGATCAAAACGAGCGAGATTTACGCACTTCGATTTTACAAGTGGTCAAAGAGTAGACGAGAGAAAGCTGTAAACTTTCTCTCAGAACTGCGCGAAAACTTAAATTCCGGCTCAAAACAACGGGATACATCGTTTTAGATCGAAACTAGCGAGATTCACGAACATCGATGTTACAAATCGTCGGAGTAGACGAGAGAGAGCTATAAACTTTTTCTCTCAGAACGGCGCGAAAACTTGTATTCCGGCTCAAAACAACGGGATACATCGTTTTAGATCGAAACTAGCGAGATTCGCGCACTTCGATTTTACAAGTCGTCGAAGAGTAGACGAGAGAAAGCTGCAAAACGTTTTCTCTCAGAACTGCGCGAAAACTTGAATTCCGGCTCAAAACAACGGGATACATCGTTTTAGATCGAAACTAGCGAGATCCACGAAGATCGATTTTACAAGTCGAAGTCGTCGAAGAGTAGACGAGAGAGAGCTATAAGCTTTTTCTCTCAGAACTGCGCGAAAACGTATTCCGGGTCAAAACAACGGGATACATCGTTTGAGATCGAAACTAGAGAGATTCAGGAACATAGATTTTACAAGTCGACAAAGGGTAGACGAGCGAAAGCTGTAAACTGTCTCTCAGAACTGCGCGAAAACTTGTATTCCGGCTCAAAACCACGGGATACATCGTTTTAGATCAAAACGAGCGAGATTTACGCAATTCGATTTTACAAGTCGTCGAAGAGTAGACGAGAGAAAGCTGTTAACTTTTTCTCTCAGAACTGAGCGAAAACTTGTATTCCGGCTAAAAACAACGAGATACATCGTTTTAGATCAAAACTGGCGAGATTTACGTACTTCGATTTTACAAGTCGTCGAAGAGTAGACGAGAGAGAGCTGTTAACTTTTTCTCTCAGAACAGCGCGAAAACTTGAATTCCGGCTCAAAACCACGGGATACATCGTTTTAGATCAAAACGAGCGAGATTTACGCACTTCGATTTTACAAGTCGTCGAAGAGTAGACGAGAGAAAGCTGTTAACTTTTTCGCTCAGAACTGAGCGAAAACTTGTATTCCGGCTAAAAACAACGAGATACATCGTTTTAGATCAAAACTAGCGAGATTTACGTACTTCGATTTTACAATTCGTCGAAGAGTAGACGAGAGAGAGCTGTAAACGTTTTCTCTCAGAACTGCGCGAAAACTTGTATTCCGGCTAAAAACAACGGGATACATCGTTTTAGATCGAAACTAGCTAGATTTACGCACTTCGATTTTACAAGTCGTCGAAGAGTAGACGAGAGAAAGCTATAAGCTTTTTCTCTCAGAACTGCGCGAAAACTTGAATTCCGGCTCAAAACAACGGGATACATCGTTTTAGATCGAAACTAGAGAGATTCAGGATCATAGATTTTACAAGTCGACAAAGGGTAGACGAGAGAAAGCTGTAAACTTTCTCTCAGAACTGCGCGAAAACTTGTATTCCGGGTCAAAACCACGGGATACATCGTTTTAGATCAAAACGAGCGAGATTTACGCACTTCGATTTTACAAGTCGTCGAAGAGTAGACAAGAGAAAGGTGTAAACATTTTCTCTCAGAACTGCGCAAAACTTGTATTCCGACTAAAAGCAACGAGATAGATTGTTTTAGATCAAAACTAGCGAGATTTACGTACTTTGATTTTACAAGTCGTCGAAGAGTAGACGAGAGAGAGCTGTAAACTTTTTCTCTCAGAACTGCGCCAAAACATGTATTCCGGCTCAAAATAACGGGATACATCGTTTTAGATCGAAACTAGCGAGATTCACGAACATCGATTTTAGAAGTCGCCGAAGAGTAGACGAGAGAAAGGTTTAAACTTTTTCTTTCAGAACTGCGCGAAAACTTGTATTCCGGCTCAAAACAACGAGATACATCGTTTTAGATCAAAACTAGCGAGATTTACGTACTTCGATTTTACAAGTCGTCGAAGAGTAGACGAGAGAGAGCTGTAAACTTTTTCTCTCAGAACGGCGCGAAAACTTCTATTCCGGCTCAAAACAACGGGATACATTGTTGTAGATCGAAACTAGCAAAATTCACGAACATCGATTTTTCAAGTCGCCGAAGAGTAGACAAGAGAAAGGTGTAAACATTTTCTCTCAGAACTGCGCAAAACTTGTATTCCGACTAAAAGCAACGAGATAGATTGTTTTAGATCAAAACTAGCGAGATTTACGTACTTTGATTTTACAAGTCGTCGAAGAGTAGACGAGAGAGAGCTGTAAACTTTTTCTCTCAGAACTGCGCCAAAACTTGTATTCCGGGTCAAAACCACGGGATAGATCGTTTTAGATCAAAACGAGCGAGATTTACGCACTTCGATTTTACAAGTGGTCAAAGAGTAGACGAGAGAAAGCTGTTAACTTTTTCTCTCAGAACTGAGCGAAAACTTGTATTCCGGCTCCAAACAACGGGATACATCGTTTTAGATCGAAACAAGCGAGATTTACGCACTTCGATTTTAGAAGTCGTCGAGGAAGAGACGAGAGAAAGCTGTTAACTTTTTCACTCAGAACTGCGCGTAAACTTGTAATCCGGCTCAAAACAACGGGATACATCGTTTTAGATCGAAACAAGCGAGATTTACGCACTTCGATTTTACAAGTCGTCGAAGGGTAGACGAGAGTAGGCTGTAAACTTTCTCTCAGAACTGCGCGAAAACTTCTATTCCGGCTAAAAACAACGAGATACATCGTTTTAGATCGAAACTAGCGAGATTCACGAACATCGATTTTACAAGTCGTCGAAGAGTAGACAAGAGAAAGGTGTAAACATTTTCTTTCAGAACTGCGCGAAAACTTGTATTCCGGCTAAAAACAACGAGATTCATCGTTTTAGATCAAAACTAGCGAGATTTACGTACTTGCATTTTACAAGTCGTCGAAGAGTAGACGAGAGAATGCTGTAAACTTTTTCTCTCAGAACTGCGCGAAAACTTCTATTCCGGCTCAAACAACGGGATACATTGTTTTAGATCGAAACTAGCAAAATTCACGAACATCGATTTTACAAGTCGTCGAAGAGTAGACAAGAGAAAGGTGTAAACATTTTCTCTCAGAACTGCGCAAAACTTGTATTCCGACTAAAAGCAACGAGATACATCGTTTTAGATCAAAACTAGCGAGATTCACGAACATCGATTTTACAAGTCGTCGAAGAGTAGACGAGAGAGAGCTGTTAACTTTTTCTCTCAGAACAGCGCGAAAACTTGTATTCCGGCTCAAAACAACGGGATACATCGTTTTAGATCGAAACTAGCGCGATTTACGCACTTCGATTTTACAAGTCGTCGAAGAGTAGACGAGAGAAATCTGTTAACTTTTTCTCTCAGAACTGAGCGAAAACTTGAATTCCGGCTCAAAACAACGGGATACATCGTTTTAGATCAAAACTAGCGCGATTTACGCACTTCGATTTTACAAGTCGTCGAAGAGTAGACGAGAAAAAGCTGTAAACTTTTTCTCTCAGAACGGCGCGAAAACTTGTATTCCGGCTCAAAACAACGAGATACATCGTTTTAGAACGAAACTAGCGAGATTCACGAACATCAATTTTACAAGTCGTCGAAGAGTAGACGACAGAGAGCTGTAAACGTTTTCTCTCAGAACTGCGCGAAAACTTGTATTCCGGCTCAAAACAACGGGATACATCGTTTCAGATCGAAACTAGCGAGATTTACGCACTTCGATTTTATAAGTAGACAAAGTGTAGACGAGAGAAAGCTGTAAACTTTCTCTCAGAACTGCGCGAAAACTTAAATTCCGGCTCAAAACAACGGGATACATCGTTTTAGATCGAAACTAGCGAGATTCACGAACATCGATGTTACAAATCGTCGGAGTAGACGAGAGAGAGCTATAAACTTTTTCTCTCAGAACGGCGCGAAAACTTGTATTCCGGCTCAAAACAACGGGATACATCGTTTTAGATCGAAACTAGCGAGATTCGCGCACTTCGATTTTACAAGTCGTCGAAGAGTAGACGAGAGAAAGCTGCAAAACGTTTTCTCTCAGAACTGCGCGAAAACTTGAATTCCGGCTCAAAACAACGGGATACATCGTTTTAGATCGAAACTAGCGAGATCCACGAAGATCGATTTTACAAGTCGAAGTCGTCGAAGAGTAGACGAGAGAGAGCTATAAGCTTTTTCTCTCAGAACTGCGCGAAAACGTATTCCGGGTCAAAACAACGGGATACATCGTTTGAGATCGAAACTAGAGAGATTCAGGAACATAGATTTTACAAGTCGACAAAGGGTAGACGAGCGAAAGCTGTAAACTGTCTCTCAGAACTGCGCGAAAACTTGTATTCCGGCTCAAAACCACGGGATACATCGTTTTAGATCAAAACGAGCGAGATTTACGCAATTCGATTTTACAAGTCGTCGAAGAGTAGACGAGAGAAAGCTGTTAACTTTTTCTCTCAGAACTGAGCGAAAACTTGTATTCCGGCTAAAAACAACGAGATACATCGTTTTAGATCAAAACTGGCGAGATTTACGTACTTCGATTTTACAAGTCGTCGAAGAGTAGACGAGAGAGAGCTGTTAACTTTTTCTCTCAGAACAGCGCGAAAACTTGAATTCCGGCTCAAAACCACGGGATACATCGTTTTAGATCAAAACGAGCGAGATTTACGCACTTCGATTTTACAAGTCGTCGAAGAGTAGACGAGAGAAAGCTGTTAACTTTTTCGCTCAGAACTGAGCGAAAACTTGTATTCCGGCTAAAAACAACGAGATACATCGTTTTAGATCAAAACTAGCGAGATTTACGTACTTCGATTTTACAATTCGTCGAAGAGTAGACGAGAGAGAGCTGTAAACGTTTTCTCTCAGAACTGCGCGAAAACTTGTATTCCGGCTAAAAACAACGGGATACATCGTTTTAGATCGAAACTAGCTAGATTTACGCACTTCGATTTTACAAGTCGTCGAAGAGTAGACGAGAGAAAGCTATAAGCTTTTTCTCTCAGAACTGCGCGAAAACTTGAATTCCGGCTCAAAACAACGGGATACATCGTTTTAGATCGAAACTAGAGAGATTCAGGATCATAGATTTTACAAGTCGACAAAGGGTAGACGAGAGAAAGCTGTAAACTTTCTCTCAGAACTGCGCGAAAACTTGTATTCCGGGTCAAAACCACGGGATACATCGTTTTAGATCAAAACGAGCGAGATTTACGCACTTCGATTTTACAAGTCGTCGAAGAGTAGACAAGAGAAAGGTGTAAACATTTTCTCTCAGAACTGCGCAAAACTTGTATTCCGACTAAAAGCAACGAGATAGATTGTTTTAGATCAAAACTAGCGAGATTTACGTACTTTGATTTTACAAGTCGTCGAAGAGTAGACGAGAGAGAGCTGTAAACTTTTTCTCTCAGAACTGCGCCAAAACATGTATTCCGGCTCAAAATAACGGGATACATCGTTTTAGATCGAAACTAGCGAGATTCACGAACATCGATTTTAGAAGTCGCCGAAGAGTAGACGAGAGAAAGGTTTAAACTTTTTCTTTCAGAACTGCGCGAAAACTTGTATTCCGGCTCAAAACAACGAGATACATCGTTTTAGATCAAAACTAGCGAGATTTACGTACTTCGATTTTACAAGTCGTCGAAGAGTAGACGAGAGAGAGCTGTAAACTTTTTCTCTCAGAACGGCACGAAAACTTCTATTCCGGCTCAAAACAACGGGATACATTGTTGTAGATCGAAACTAGCAAAATTCACGAACATCGATTTTTCAAGTCGCCGAAGAGTAGACAAGAGAAAGGTGTAAACATTTTCTCTCAGAACTGCGCAAAACTTGTATTCCGACTAAAAGCAACGAGATAGATCGTTTTAGATCAAAACTAGCGAGATTTACGTACTTTGATTTTACAAGTCGTCGAAGAGTAGACGAGAGAGAGCTGTAAACTTTTTCTCTCAGAACTGCGCCAAAACTTGTATTCCGGCTCAAAATAACGGGATACATCGTTTTAGATCGAAACTAGCGAGATTCACGAACATCGATTTTAGAAGTCGCCGAAGAGTAGACGAGAGAAAGGTTTAAACTTTTTCTTTCAGAACTGCGCGAAAACTTGTATTCCGGCTCAAAACAACGGGATACATCGTTTTAGATAGAAACTAGCGAGATTTACGCAATTCGATATTACATGTCGTCGAAAAGTAGACGAGAGAAGGCTGTAAGCTTTTTCTCTCAGAACTGCGCGAAAACTTGAATTCCGGCTCAAAACAACGGGATGCATCGATTTAGATCGAAACTAGCGAGATTTACGCACTTCGATTTTACAAGTCGTGGAAGAGTAGACGAGAGAAAGCTGTAAACGTTTCTCTCAGAACTGCGCGAAAACTTGAATTCCGGCTCAAAACAACAGGATACATCGTTTTAGATCAATACTAGCGAGATTCACGAACATCGATTTTACAAGTCGTCGAAGAGTAGACGAGAGAGAGCTGTAAACGTTTTCTCTCAGAACTGCGCGAAAACTTGTATTCCGGCTAAAAACAACGGGATACATCGTTTTAGATCGAAACTAGAGAGATTCAGGATCATAGATTTTACAAGTCGACAAAGGGTAGACGAGAGAAAGCTGTAAACTTTCTCTCAGAACTGCGCGAAAACTTGTATTCCGGGTCAAAACCACGGGATACATCGTTTTAGATCAAAACGAGCGAGATTTACGCACTTCGATTTTACAAGTGGTCAAAGAGTAGACGAGAGAAAGCTGTTAACTTTTTCTCTCAGAACTGAGCGAAAACTTGTATTCCGGCTAAAAACAACGAGATACATCGTTTTAGATCAAAACTAGCGAGATTTACGTACTTCGATTTTACAAGTCGTCGAAGAGTAGATGAGAGATAGCTGTAAACTTTTTCTCTCAGAACTGCGCAAAAACTTGAATTTCGGCTCAGAACAACGGAATACATCGTTTCAGATCGAAAGTAGAGAGGTTCACGAACAGAGATTTTACAAGTCGTCGAAGGGTAGACGAGAGTAGGCTGTAAACTTTCTCTCAGAACTGCGCGAAAACTTGTATTCCGGCTCCAAACAACGGGATACATCGTTTTAGATCGAAACAAGCGAGATTTACACACTTCGATTTTAGAAGTCGTCGAGGAAGAGACGAGAGAAAGCTGTTAACTTTTTCACTCAGAACTGCGCGTAAACTTGTAATCCGGCTCAAAACAACGGGATACATCGTTTTAGATCGAAACTAGCGAGATTTACGTACTTCGATTTTACAAGTCGTCGAAGGGTAGACGAGAGTAGGCTGTAAACTTTCTCTCAGAACTGCGCGAAAACTTCTATTCCGGCTAAAAACAACGAGATACATCGTTTTAGATCGAAACTAGCGAGATTCACGAACATCGATTTTACAAGTCGTCGAAGAGTAGACAAGAGAAAGGTGTAAACATTTTCTTTCAGAACTGCGCGAAAACTTGTATTCCGGCTAAAAACAACGAGATTCATCGTTTTAGATCAAAACTAGCGAGATTTACGTACTTGCATTTTACAAGTCGTCGAAGAGTAGACGAGAGAATGCTGTAAACTTTTTCTCTCAGAACTGCGCGAAAACTTCTATTCCGGCTCAAACAACGGGATACATTGTTTTAGATCGAAACTAGCAAAATTCACGAACATCGATTTTACAAGTCGTCGAAGAGTAGACAAGAGAAAGGTGTAAACATTTTCTCTCAGAACTGCGCAAAACTTGTATTCCGACTAAAAGCAACGAGATACATCGTTTTAGATCAAAACTAGCGAGATTCACGAACATCGATTTTACAAGTCGTCGAAGAGTAGACGAGAGAGAGCTGTTAACTTTTTCTCTCAGAACAGCGCGAAAACTTGTATTCCGGCTCAAAACAACGGGATACATCGTTTTAGATCGAAACTAGCGCGATTTACGCACTTCGATTTTACAAGTCGTCGAAGAGTAGACGAGAGAAATCTGTTAACTTTTTCTCTCAGAACTGAGCGAAAACTTGAATTCCGGCTCAAAACAACGGGATACATCGTTTTAGATCAAAACTAGCGCGATTTACGCACTTCGATTTTACAAGTCGTCGAAGAGTAGACGAGAAAAAGCTGTAAACTTTTTCTCTCAGAACTGCGCGAAAACTTGAATTCCGGCTATAAACAACGGGATACATCGTTTTAGATCGAAACTAGCGAGATTTACGCACTTCGATTTTAAAAGTCGTCGTAGAGTAGACGAGAGAGAGCTGTAAACTTTTTCTCTCAGAACGGCGCGAAAACTTGTATTCCGGCTCAAAACAACGAGATACATCGTTTTAGAACGAAACTAGCGAGATTCACGAACATCAATTTTACAAGTCGTCGAAGAGTAGACGACAGAGAGCTGCAAACGTTTTCTCTCAGAACTGCGCGAAAACTTGAATTCCGGCTCAAAACAACGGGATGCATCGATTTAGATCGAAACTAGCGAGATTTACGCACTTCGATTTTACAAGTCGTGGAAGAGTAGACGAGAGAAAGCTGTAAACGTTTCTCTCAGAACTGCGCGAAAACTTGAATTCCGGCTCAAAACAACAGGATACATCGTTTTAGATCAATACTAGCGAGATTCACGAACATCGATTTTACAAGTCGTCGAAGAGTAGACGAGAGAGAGCTGTAAACGTTTTCTCTCAGAACTGCGCGAAAACTTGTATTCCGGCTAAAAACAACGGGATACATCGTTTTAGATCGAAACTAGAGAGATTCAGGATCATAGATTTTACAAGTCGACAAAGGGTAGACGAGAGAAAGCTGTAAACTTTCTCTCAGAACTGCGCGAAAACTTGTATTCCGGGTCAAAACCACGGGATACATCGTTTTAGATCAAAACGAGCGAGATTTACGCACTTCGATTTTACAAGTGGTCAAAGAGTAGACGAGAGAAAGCTGTTAACTTTTTCTCTCAGAACTGAGCGAAAACTTGTATTCCGGCTCCAAACAACGGGATACATCGTTTTAGATCGAAACAAGCGAGATTTACGCACTTCGATTTTAGAAGTCGTCGAGGAAGAGACGAGAGAAAGCTGTTAACTTTTTCACTCAGAACTGCGCGTAAACTTGTAATCCGGCTCAAAACAACGGGATACATCGTTTTAGATCGAAACAAGCGAGATTTACGCACTTCGATTTTACAAGTCGTCGAAGGGTAGACGAGAGTAGGCTGTAAACTTTCTCTCAGAACTGCGCGAAAACTTCTATTCCGGCTAAAAACAACGAGATACATCGTTTTAGATCGAAACTAGCGAGATTCACGAACATCGATTTTACAAGTCGTCGAAGAGTAGACAAGAGAAAGGTGTAAACATTTTCTTTCAGAACTGCGCGAAAACTTGTATTCCGGCTAAAAACAACGAGATTCATCGTTTTAGATCAAAACTAGCGAGATTTACGTACTTGCATTTTACAAGTCGTCGAAGAGTAGACGAGAGAATGCTGTAAACTTTTTCTCTCAGAACTGCGCGAAAACTTCTATTCCGGCTCAAACAACGGGATACATTGTTTTAGATCGAAACTAGCAAAATTCACGAACATCGATTTTACAAGTCGTCGAAGAGTAGACAAGAGAAAGGTGTAAACATTTTCTCTCAGAACTGCGCAAAACTTGTATTCCGACTAAAAGCAACGAGATACATCGTTTTAGATCAAAACTAGCGAGATTCACGAACATCGATTTTACAAGTCGTCGAAGAGTAGACGAGAGAGAGCTGTTAACTTTTTCTCTCAGAACAGCGCGAAAACTTGTATTCCGGCTCAAAACAACGGGATACATCGTTTTAGATCGAAACTAGCGCGATTTACGCACTTCGATTTTACAAGTCGTCGAAGAGTAGACGAGAGAAATCTGTTAACTTTTTCTCTCAGAACTGAGCGAAAACTTGAATTCCGGCTCAAAACAACGGGATACATCGTTTTAGATCAAAACTAGCGCGATTTACGCACTTCGATTTTACAAGTCGTCGAAGAGTAGACGAGAAAAAGCTGTAAACTTTTTCTCTCAGAACGGCGCGAAAACTTGTATTCCGGCTCAAAACAACGAGATACATCGTTTTAGAACGAAACTAGCGAGATTCACGAACATCAATTTTACAAGTCGTCGAAGAGTAGACGACAGAGAGCTGTAAACGTTTTCTCTCAGAACTGCGCGAAAACTTGTATTCCGGCTCAAAACAACGGGATACATCGTTTCAGATCGAAACTAGCGAGATTACCGCACTTCGATTTTATAAGCAGACAAAGTGTAGACGAGAGAAAGCTGTAAACTTTCTCTCAGAACTGCGCGAAAACTTAAATTCCGGCTCAAAACAACGGGATACATCGTTTTAGATCGAAACTAGCGAGATTCACGAACATCGATGTTACAAATCGTCGGAGTAGACGAGAGAGAGCTATAAACTTTTTCTCTCAGAACGGCGCGAAAACTTGTATTCCGGCTCAAAACAACGGGATACATCGTTTTAGATCGAAACTAGCGAGATTCGCGCACTTCGATTTTACAAGTCGTCGAAGAGTAGACGAGAGAAAGCTGCAAAACGTTTTCTCTCAGAACTGCGCGAAAACTTGAATTCCGGCTCAAAACAACGGGATACATCGTTTTAGATCGAAACTAGCGAGATCCACGAAGATCGATTTTACAAGTCGAAGTCGTCGAAGAGTAGACGAGAGAGAGCTATAAGCTTTTTCTCTCAGAACTGCGCGAAAACGTATTCCGGGTCAAAACAACGGGATACATCGTTTGAGATCGAAACTAGAGAGATTCAGGAACATAGATTTTACAAGTCGACAAAGGGTAGACGAGCGAAAGCTGTAAACTGTCTCTCAGAACTGCGCGAAAACTTGTATTCCGGCTCAAAACCACGGGATACATCGTTTTAGATCAAAACGAGCGAGATTTACGCAATTCGATTTTACAAGTCGTCGAAGAGTAGACGAGAGAAAGCTGTTAACTTTTTCTCTCAGAACTGAGCGAAAACTTGTATTCCGGCTAAAAACAACGAGATACATCGTTTTAGATCAAAACTGGCGAGATTTACGTACTTCGATTTTACAAGTCGTCGAAGAGTAGACGAGAGAGAGCTGTTAACTTTTTCTCTCAGAACAGCGCGAAAACTTGAATTCCGGCTCAAAACAACGGGATACATCGTTTTAGATCGAAACTAGCGCGATTTACGCACTTCGATTTTACAAGTCGTCGAAGAGTAGACGAGAGAAATCTGTTAACTTTTTCTCTCAGAACTGAGCGAAAACTTGAATTCCGGCTCAAAACAACGGGATACATCGTTTTAGATCAAAACTAGCGCGATTTACGCACTTCGATTTTACAAGTCGTCGAAGAGTAGACGAGAAAAAGCTGTAAACTTTTTCTCTCAGAACTGCGCGAAAACTTGAATTCCGGCTATAAACAACGGGATACATCGTTTTAGATCGAAACTAGCGAGATTTACGCACTTCGATTTTAAAAGTCGTCGTAGAGTAGACGAGAGAGAGCTGTAAACTTTTTCTCTCAGAACGGCGCGAAAACTTGTATTCCGGCTCAAAACAACGAGATACATCGTTTTAGAACGAAACTAGCGAGATTCACGAACATCAATTTTACAAGTCGTCGAAGAGTAGACGACAGAGAGCTGCAAACGTTTTCTCTCAGAACTGCGCGAAAACTTGAATTCCGGCTCAAAACAACGGGATGCATCGATTTAGATCGAAACTAGCGAGATTTACGCACTTCGATTTTACAAGTCGTGGAAGAGTAGACGAGAGAAAGCTGTAAACGTTTCTCTCAGAACTGCGCGAAAACTTGAATTCCGGCTCAAAACAACAGGATACATCGTTTTAGATCAATACTAGCGAGATTCACGAACATCGATTTTACAAGTCGTCGAAGAGTAGACGAGAGAGAGCTGTAAACGTTTTCTCTCAGAACTGCGCGAAAACTTGTATTCCGGCTAAAAACAACGGGATACATCGTTTTAGATCGAAACTAGAGAGATTCAGGATCATAGATTTTACAAGTCGACAAAGGGTAGACGAGAGAAAGCTGTAAACTTTCTCTCAGAACTGCGCGAAAACTTGTATTCCGGGTCAAAACCACGGGATACATCGTTTTAGATCAAAACGAGCGAGATTTACGCACTTCGATTTTACAAGTGGTCAAAGAGTAGACGAGAGAAAGCTGTTAACTTTTTCTCTCAGAACTGAGCGAAAACTTGTATTCCGGCTCCAAACAACGGGATACATCGTTTTAGATCGAAACAAGCGAGATTTACGCACTTCGATTTTAGAAGTCGTCGAGGAAGAGACGAGAGAAAGCTGTTAACTTTTTCACTCAGAACTGCGCGTAAACTTGTAATCCGGCTCAAAACAACGGGATACATCGTTTTAGATCGAAACAAGCGAGATTTACGCACTTCGATTTTACAAGTCGTCGAAGGGTAGACGAGAGTAGGCTGTAAACTTTCTCTCAGAACTGCGCGAAAACTTCTATTCCGGCTAAAAACAACGAGATACATCGTTTTAGATCGAAACTAGCGAGATTCACGAACATCGATTTTACAAGTCGTCGAAGAGTAGACAAGAGAAAGGTGTAAACATTTTCTTTCAGAACTGCGCGAAAACTTGTATTCCGGCTAAAAACAACGAGATTCATCGTTTTAGATCAAAACTAGCGAGATTTACGTACTTGCATTTTACAAGTCGTCGAAGAGTAGACGAGAGAATGCTGTAAACTTTTTCTCTCAGAACTGCGCGAAAACTTCTATTCCGGCTCAAACAACGGGATACATTGTTTTAGATCGAAACTAGCAAAATTCACGAACATCGATTTTACAAGTCGTCGAAGAGTAGACAAGAGAAAGGTGTAAACATTTTCTCTCAGAACTGCGCAAAACTTGTATTCCGACTAAAAGCAACGAGATACATCGTTTTAGATCAAAACTAGCGAGATTCACGAACATCGATTTTACAAGTCGTCGAAGAGTAGACGAGAGAGAGCTGTTAACTTTTTCTCTCAGAACAGCGCGAAAACTTGTATTCCGGCTCAAAACAACGGGATACATCGTTTTAGATCGAAACTAGCGCGATTTACGCACTTCGATTTTACAAGTCGTCGAAGAGTAGACGAGAGAAATCTGTTAACTTTTTCTCTCAGAACTGAGCGAAAACTTGAATTCCGGCTCAAAACAACGGGATACATCGTTTTAGATCAAAACTAGCGCGATTTACGCACTTCGATTTTACAAGTCGTCGAAGAGTAGACGAGAAAAAGCTGTAAACTTTTTCTCTCAGAACGGCGCGAAAACTTGTATTCCGGCTCAAAACAACGAGATACATCGTTTTAGAACGAAACTAGCGAGATTCACGAACATCAATTTTACAAGTCGTCGAAGAGTAGACGACAGAGAGCTGTAAACGTTTTCTCTCAGAACTGCGCGAAAACTTGTATTCCGGCTCAAAACAACGGGATACATCGTTTCAGATCGAAACTAGCGAGATTTACGCACTTCGATTTTATAAGTAGACAAAGTGTAGACGAGAGAAAGCTGTAAACTTTCTCTCAGAACTGCGCGAAAACTTAAATTCCGGCTCAAAACAACGGGATACATCGTTTTAGATCGAAACTAGCGAGATTCACGAACATCGATGTTACAAATCGTCGGAGTAGACGAGAGAGAGCTATAAACTTTTTCTCTCAGAACGGCGCGAAAACTTGTATTCCGGCTCAAAACAACGGGATACATCGTTTTAGATCGAAACTAGCGAGATTCGCGCACTTCGATTTTACAAGTCGTCGAAGAGTAGACGAGAGAAAGCTGCAAAACGTTTTCTCTCAGAACTGCGCGAAAACTTGAATTCCGGCTCAAAACAACGGGATACATCGTTTTAGATCGAAACTAGCGAGATCCACGAAGATCGATTTTACAAGTCGAAGTCGTCGAAGAGTAGACGAGAGAGAGCTATAAGCTTTTTCTCTCAGAACTGCGCGAAAACGTATTCCGGGTCAAAACAACGGGATACATCGTTTGAGATCGAAACTAGAGAGATTCAGGAACATAGATTTTACAAGTCGACAAAGGGTAGACGAGCGAAAGCTGTAAACTGTCTCTCAGAACTGCGCGAAAACTTGTATTCCGGCTCAAAACCACGGGATACATCGTTTTAGATCAAAACGAGCGAGATTTACGCAATTCGATTTTACAAGTCGTCGAAGAGTAGACGAGAGAAAGCTGTTAACTTTTTCTCTCAGAACTGAGCGAAAACTTGTATTCCGGCTAAAAACAACGAGATACATCGTTTTAGATCAAAACTGGCGAGATTTACGTACTTCGATTTTACAAGTCGTCGAAGAGTAGACGAGAGAGAGCTGTTAACTTTTTCTCTCAGAACAGCGCGAAAACTTGAATTCCGGCTCAAAACAACGGGATACATCGTTTTAGATCGAAACTAGCGCGATTTACGCACTTCGATTTTACAAGTCGTCGAAGAGTAGACGAGAGAAATCTGTTAACTTTTTCTCTCAGAACTGAGCGAAAACTTGAATTCCGGCTCAAAACAACGGGATACATCGTTTTAGATCAAAACTAGCGCGATTTACGCACTTCGATTTTACAAGTCGTCGAAGAGTAGACGAGAAAAAGCTGTAAACTTTTTCTCTCAGAACTGCGCGAAAACTTGAATTCCGGCTATAAACAACGGGATACATCGTTTTAGATCGAAACTAGCGAGATTTACGCACTTCGATTTTAAAAGTCGTCGTAGAGTAGACGAGAGAGAGCTGTAAACTTTTTCTCTCAGAACGGCGCGAAAACTTGTATTCCGGCTCAAAACAACGAGATACATCGTTTTAGAACGAAACTAGCGAGATTCACGAACATCAATTTTACAAGTCGTCGAAGAGTAGACGACAGAGAGCTGCAAACGTTTTCTCTCAGAACTGCGCGAAAACTTGAATTCCGGCTCAAAACAACGGGATGCATCGATTTAGATCGAAACTAGCGAGATTTACGCACTTCGATTTTACAAGTCGTGGAAGAGTAGACGAGAGAAAGCTGTAAACGTTTCTCTCAGAACTGCGCGAAAACTTGAATTCCGGCTCAAAACAACAGGATACATCGTTTTAGATCAATACTAGCGAGATTCACGAACATCGATTTTACAAGTCGTCGAAGAGTAGACGAGAGAGAGCTGTAAACGTTTTCTCTCAGAACTGCGCGAAAACTTGTATTCCGGCTAAAAACAACGGGATACATCGTTTTAGATCGAAACTAGAGAGATTCAGGATCATAGATTTTACAAGTCGACAAAGGGTAGACGAGAGAAAGCTGTAAACTTTCTCTCAGAACTGCGCGAAAACTTGTATTCCGGGTCAAAACCACGGGATACATCGTTTTAGATCAAAACGAGCGAGATTTACGCACTTCGATTTTACAAGTGGTCAAAGAGTAGACGAGAGAAAGCTGTTAACTTTTTCTCTCAGAACTGAGCGAAAACTTGTATTCCGGCTCCAAACAACGGGATACATCGTTTTAGATCGAAACAAGCGAGATTTACGCACTTCGATTTTAGAAGTCGTCGAGGAAGAGACGAGAGAAAGCTGTTAACTTTTTCACTCAGAACTGCGCGTAAACTTGTAATCCGGCTCAAAACAACGGGATACATCGTTTTAGATCGAAACAAGCGAGATTTACGCACTTCGATTTTACAAGTCGTCGAAGGGTAGACGAGAGTAGGCTGTAAACTTTCTCTCAGAACTGCGCGAAAACTTCTATTCCGGCTAAAAACAACGAGATACATCGTTTTAGATCGAAACTAGCGAGATTCACGAACATCGATTTTACAAGTCGTCGAAGAGTAGACAAGAGAAAGGTGTAAACATTTTCTTTCAGAACTGCGCGAAAACTTGTATTCCGGCTAAAAACAACGAGATTCATCGTTTTAGATCAAAACTAGCGAGATTTACGTACTTGCATTTTACAAGTCGTCGAAGAGTAGACGAGAGAATGCTGTAAACTTTTTCTCTCAGAACTGCGCGAAAACTTCTATTCCGGCTCAAACAACGGGATACATTGTTTTAGATCGAAACTAGCAAAATTCACGAACATCGATTTTACAAGTCGTCGAAGAGTAGACAAGAGAAAGGTGTAAACATTTTCTCTCAGAACTGCGCAAAACTTGTATTCCGACTAAAAGCAACGAGATACATCGTTTTAGATCAAAACTAGCGAGATTCACGAACATCGATTTTACAAGTCGTCGAAGAGTAGACGAGAGAGAGCTGTTAACTTTTTCTCTCAGAACAGCGCGAAAACTTGTATTCCGGCTCAAAACAACGGGATACATCGTTTTAGATCGAAACTAGCGCGATTTACGCACTTCGATTTTACAAGTCGTCGAAGAGTAGACGAGAGAAATCTGTTAACTTTTTCTCTCAGAACTGAGCGAAAACTTGAATTCCGGCTCAAAACAACGGGATACATCGTTTTAGATCAAAACTAGCGCGATTTACGCACTTCGATTTTACAAGTCGTCGAAGAGTAGACGAGAAAAAGCTGTAAACTTTTTCTCTCAGAACGGCGCGAAAACTTGTATTCCGGCTCAAAACAACGAGATACATCGTTTTAGAACGAAACTAGCGAGATTCACGAACATCAATTTTACAAGTCGTCGAAGAGTAGACGACAGAGAGCTGTAAACGTTTTCTCTCAGAACTGCGCGAAAACTTGTATTCCGGCTCAAAACAACGGGATACATCGTTTCAGATCGAAACTAGCGAGATTTACGCACTTCGATTTTATAAGTAGACAAAGTGTAGACGAGAGAAAGCTGTAAACTTTCTCTCAGAACTGCGCGAAAACTTAAATTCCGGCTCAAAACAACGGGATACATCGTTTTAGATCGAAACTAGCGAGATTCACGAACATCGATGTTACAAATCGTCGGAGTAGACGAGAGAGAGCTATAAACTTTTTCTCTCAGAACGGCGCGAAAACTTGTATTCCGGCTCAAAACAACGGGATACATCGTTTTAGATCGAAACTAGCGAGATTCGCGCACTTCGATTTTACAAGTCGTCGAAGAGTAGACGAGAGAAAGCTGCAAAACGTTTTCTCTCAGAACTGCGCGAAAACTTGAATTCCGGCTCAAAACAACGGGATACATCGTTTTAGATCGAAACTAGCGAGATCCACGAAGATCGATTTTACAAGTCGAAGTCGTCGAAGAGTAGACGACAGAGAGCTATAAGCTTTTTCTCTCAGAACTGCGCGAAAACGTATTCCGGGTCAAAACAACGGGATACATCGTTTGAGATCGAAACTAGAGAGATTCAGGAACATAGATTTTACAAGTCGACAAAGGGTAGACGAGCGAAAGCTGTAAACTGTCTCTCAGAACTGCGCGAAAACTTGTATTCCGGCTCAAAACCACGGGATACATCGTTTTAGATCAAAACGAGCGAGATTTACGCAATTCGATTTTACAAGTCGTCGAAGAGTAGACGAGAGAAAGCTGTTAACTTTTTCTCTCAGAACTGAGCGAAAACTTGTATTCCGGCTAAAAACAACGAGATACATCGTTTTAGATCAAAACTGGCGAGATTTACGTACTTCGATTTTACAAGTCGTCGAAGAGTAGACGAGAGAGAGCTGTTAACTTTTTCTCTCA
Organism: Amblyomma americanum; assembly: GCF_052857255.1. NCBI lineage: Eukaryota > Metazoa > Arthropoda > Arachnida > Ixodida > Ixodidae > Amblyomma > Amblyomma americanum. Next base: position 49,506,483 of record NC_135500.1, read on the forward strand.
GAACAGCGCGAAAACTTGAATTCCGGCTCAAAACCACGGGATACATCGTTTTAGATCAAAACGAGCGAGATTTACGCACTTCGATTTTACAAGTCGTCGAAGAGTAGACGAGAGAAAGCTGTTAACTTTTTCGCTCAGAACTGAGCGAAAACTTGTATTCCGGCTAAAAACAACGAGATACATCGTTTTAGATCAAAACTAGCGAGATTTACGTACTTCGATTTTACAATTCTTCGAAGAGTAGACGAGAGAGAGCTGTAAACGTTTTCTCTCAGAACTGCGCGAAAACTTGTATTCCGGCTAAAAACAACGGGATACATCGTTTTAGATCGAAACTAGCTAGATTTACGCACTTCGATTTTACAAGTCGTCGAAGAGTAGACGAGAGAAAGCTATAAGCTTTTTCTCTCAGAACTGCGCGAAAACTTGAATTCCGGCTCAAAACAACGGGATACATCGTTTTAGATCGAAACTAGAGAGATTCAGGATCATAGATTTTACAAGTCGACAAAGGGTAGACGAGAGAAAGCTGTAAACTTTCTCTCAGAACTGCGCGAAAACTTGTATTCCGGGTCAAAACCACGGGATACATCGTTTTAGATCAAAACGAGCGAGATTTACGCACTTCGATTTTACAAGTCGTCGAAGAGTAGACAAGAGAAAGGTGTAAACATTTTCTCTCAGAACTGCGCAAAACTTGTATTCCGACTAAAAGCAACGAGATAGATTGTTTTAGATCAAAACTAGCGAGATTTACGTACTTTGATTTTACAAGTCGTCGAAGAGTAGACGAGAGAGAGCTGTAAACTTTTTCTCTCAGAACTGCGCCAAAACATGTATTCCGGCTCAAAATAACGGGATACATCGTTTTAGATCGAAACTAGCGAGATTCACGAACATCAATTTAGAAGTCGCCGAAGAGTAGACGAGAGAAAGGTTTAAACTTTTTCTTTCAGAACTGCGCGAAAACTTGTATTCCGGCTCAAAACAACGAGATACATCGTTTTAGATCAAAACTAGCGAGATTTACGTACTTCGATTTTACAAGTCGTCGAAGAGTAGACGAGAGAGAGCTGTAAACTTTTTCTCTCAGAACGGCGCGAAAACTTCTATTCCGGCTCAAAACAACGGGATACATTGTTGTAGATCGAAACTAGCAAAATTCACGAACATCGATTTTTCAAGTCGCCGAAGAGTAGACAAGAGAAAGGTGTAAACATTTTCTCTCAGAACTGCGCAAAACTTGTATTCCGACTAAAAGCAACGAGATAGATTGTTTTAGATCAAAACTAGCGAGATTTACGTACTTTGATTTTACAAGTCGTCGAAGAGTAGACGAGAGAGAGCTGTAAACTTTTTCTCTCAGAACTGCGCCAAAACTTGTATTCCGGGTCAAAACCACGGGATACATCGTTTTAGATCAAAACGAGCGAGATTTACGCACTTCGATTTTACAAGTGGTCAAAGAGTAGACGAGAGAAAGCTGTTAACTTTTTCTCTCAGAACTGAGCGAAAACTTGTATTCCGGCTCCAAACAACGGGATACATCGTTTTAGATCGAAACAAGCGAGATTTACGCACTTCGATTTTAGAAGTCGTCGAGGAAGAGACGAGAGAAAGCTGTTAACTTTTTCACTCAGAACTGCGCGTAAACTTGTAATCCGGCTCAAAACAACGGGATACATCGTTTTAGATCGAAACAAGCGAGATTTACGCACTTCGATTTTACAAGTCGTCGAAGGGTAGACGAGAGTAGGCTGTAAACTTTCTCTCAGAACTGCGCGAAAACTTCTATTCCGGCTAAAAACAACGAGATACATCGTTTTAGATCGAAACTAGCGAGATTCACGAACATCGATTTTACAAGTCGTCGAAGAGTAGACAAGAGAAAGGTGTAAACATTTTCTTTCAGAACTGCGCGAAAACTTGTATTCCGGCTAAAAACAACGAGATTCATCGTTTTAGATCAAAACTAGCGAGATTTACGTACTTGCATTTTACAAGTCGTCGAAGAGTAGACGAGAGAATGCTGTAAACTTTTTCTCTCAGAACTGCGCGAAAACTTCTATTCCGGCTCAAACAACGGGATACATTGTTTTAGATCGAAACTAGCAAAATTCACGAACATCGATTTTACAAGTCGTCGAAGAGTAGACAAGAGAAAGGTGTAAACATTTTCTCTCAGAACTGCGCAAAACTTGTATTCCGACTAAAAGCAACGAGATACATCGTTTTAGATCAAAACTAGCGAGATTCACGAACATCGATTTTACAAGTCGTCGAAGAGTAGACGAGAGAGAGCTGTTAACTTTTTCTCTCAGAACAGCGCGAAAACTTGTATTCCGGCTCAAAACAACGGGATACATCGTTTTAGATCGAAACTAGCGCGATTTACGCACTTCGATTTTACAAGTCGTCGAAGAGTAGACGAGAGAAATCTGTTAACTTTTTCTCTCAGAACTGAGCGAAAACTTGAATTCCGGCTCAAAACAACGGGATACATCGTTTTAGATCAAAACTAGCGCGATTTACGCACTTCGATTTTACAAGTCGTCGAAGAGTAGACGAGAAAAAGCTGTAAACTTTTTCTCTCAGAACGGCGCGAAAACTTGTATTCCGGCTCAAAACAACGAGATACATCGTTTTAGAACGAAACTAGCGAGATTCACGAACATCAATTTTACAAGTCGTCGAAGAGTAGACGACAGAGAGCTGTAAACGTTTTCTCTCAGAACTGCGCGAAAACTTGTATTCCGGCTCAAAACAACGGGATACATCGTTTCAGATCGAAACTAGCGAGATTTACGCACTTCGATTTTATAAGTAGACAAAGTGTAGACGAGAGAAAGCTGTAAACTTTCTCTCAGAACTGCGCGAAAACTTAAATTCCGGCTCAAAACAACGGGATACATCGTTTTAGATCGAAACTAGCGAGATTCACGAACATCGATGTTACAAATCGTCGGAGTAGACGAGAGAGAGCTATAAACTTTTTCTCTCAGAACGGCGCGAAAACTTGTATTCCGGCTCAAAACAACGGGATACATCGTTTTAGATCGAAACTAGCGAGATTCGCGCACTTCGATTTTACAAGTCGTCGAAGAGTAGACGAGAGAAAGCTGCAAAACGTTTTCTCTCAGAACTGCGCGAAAACTTGAATTCCGGCTCAAAACAACGGGATACATCGTTTTAGATCGAAACTAGCGAGATCCACGAAGATCGATTTTACAAGTCGAAGTCGTCGAAGAGTAGACGAGAGAGAGCTATAAGCTTTTTCTCTCAGAACTGCGCGAAAACGTATTCCGGGTCAAAACAACGGGATACATCGTTTGAGATCGAAACTAGAGAGATTCAGGAACATAGATTTTACAAGTCGACAAAGGGTAGACGAGCGAAAGCTGTAAACTGTCTCTCAGAACTGCGCGAAAACTTGTATTCCGGCTCAAAACCACGGGATACATCGTTTTAGATCAAAACGAGCGAGATTTACGCAATTCGATTTTACAAGTCGTCGAAGAGTAGACGAGAGAAAGCTGTTAACTTTTTATCTCAGAACTGAGCGAAAACTTGTATTCCGGCTAAAAACAACGAGATACATCGTTTTAGATCAAAACTGGCGAGATTTACGTACTTCGATTTTACAAGTCGTCGAAGAGTAGACGAGAGAGAGCTGTTAACTTTTTCTCTCAGAACAGCGCGAAAACTTGAATTCCGGCTCAAAACCACGGGATACATCGTTTTAGATCAAAACAAGCGAGATTTACGCACTTCGATTTTACAAGTCGTCGAAGAGTAGACGAGAGAAAGCTGTTAACTTTTTCGCTCAGAACTGAGCGAAAACTTGTATTCCGGCTAAAAACAACGAGATACATCGTTTTAGATCAAAACTAGCGAGATTTACGTACTTCGATTTTACAATTCGTCGAAGAGTAGACGAGAGAGAGCTGTAAACGTTTTCTCTCAGAACTGCGCGAAAACTTGTATTCCGGCTAAAAACAACGGGATACATCGTTTTAGATCGAAACTAGCTAGATTTACGCACTTCGATTTTACAAGTCGTCGAAGAGTAGACGAGAGAAAGCTATAAGCTTTTTCTCACAGAACTGCGCGAAAACTTGAATTCCGGCTCAAAACAACGGGATACATCGTTTTAGATCGAAACTAGAGAGATTCAGGATCATAGATTTTACAAGTCGACAAAGGGTAGACGAGAGAAAGCTGTAAACTTTCTCTCAGAACTGCGCGAAATCTTGTATTCCGGGTCAAAACCACGGGATACATCGTTTTAGATCAAAACGAGCGAGATTTACGCACTTCGATTTTACAAGTCGTCGAAGAGTAGACAAGAGAAAGGTGTAAACATTTTCTCTCAGAACTGCGCAAAACTTGTATTCCGACTAAAAGCAACGAGATAGATTGTTTTAGATCAAAACTAGCGAGATTTACGTACTTTGATTTTACAAGTCGTCGAAGAGTAGACGAGAGAGAGCTGTAAACTTTTTCTCTCAGAACTGCGCCAAAACATGTATTCCGGCTCAAAATAACGGGATACATCGTTTTAGATCGAAACTAGCGAGATTCACGAACATCGATTTTAGAAGTCGCCGAAGAGTAGACGAGAGAAAGGTTTAAACTTTTTCTTTCAGAACTGCGCGAAAACTTGTATTCCGGCTCAAAACAACGAGATACATCGTTTTAGATCAAAACTAGCGAGATTTACGTACTTCGATTTTACAAGTCGTCGAAGAGTAGACGAGAGAGAGCTGTAAACTTTTTCTCTCAGAACGGCGCGAAAACTTCTATTCCGGCTCAAAACAACGGGATACATTGTTGTAGATCGAAACTAGCAAAATTCACGAACATCGATTTTTCAAGTCGCCGAAGAGTAGACAAGAGAAAGGTGTAAACATTTTCTCTCAGAACTGCGCAAAACTTGTATTCCGACTAAAAGCAACGAGATAGATCGTTTTAGATCAAAACTAGCGAGATTTACGTACTTTGATTTTACAAGTCGTCGAAGAGTAGACGAGAGAGAGCTGTAAACTTTTTCTCTCAGAACTGCGCCAAAACTTGTATTCCGGCTCAAAATAACGGGATACATCGTTTTAGATCGAAACTAGCGAGATTCACGAACATCGATTTTAGAAGTCGCCGAAGAGTAGACGAGAGAAAGGTTTAAACTTTTTCTTTCAGAACTGCGCGAAAACTTGTATTCCGGCTCAAAACAACGGGATACATCGTTTTAGATAGAAACTAGCGAGATTTACGCAATTCGATATTACATGTCGTCGAAAAGTAGACGAGAGAAGGCTGTAAGCTTTTTCTCTCAGAACTGCGCGAAAACTTGAATTCCGGCTCAAAACAACGGGATGCATCGATTTAGATCGAAACTAGCGAGATTTACGCACTTCGATTTTACAAGTCGTGGAAGAGTAGACGAGAGAAAGCTGTAAACGTTTCTCTCAGAACTGCGCGAAAACTTGAATTCCGGCTCAAAACAACAGGATACATCGTTTTAGATCAATACTAGCGAGATTCACGAACATCGATTTTACAAGTCGTCGAAGAGTAGACGAGAGAGAGCTGTAAACGTTTTCTCTCAGAACTGCGCGAAAACTTGTATTCCGGCTAAAAACAACGGGATACATCGTTTTAGATCGAAACTAGAGAGATTCAGGATCATAGATTTTACAAGTCGACAAAGGGTAGACGAGAGAAAGCTGTAAACTTTCTCTCAGAACTGCGCGAAAACTTGTATTCCGGGTCAAAACCACGGGATACATCGTTTTAGATCAAAACGAGCGAGATTTACGCACTTCGATTTTACAAGTGGTCAAAGAGTAGACGAGAGAAAGCTGTTAACTTTTTCTCTCAGAACTGAGCGAAAACTTGTATTCCGGCTAAAAACAACGAGATACATCGTTTTAGATCAAAACTAGCGAGATTTACGTACTTCGATTTTACAAGTCGTCGAAGAGTAGATGAGAGATAGCTGTAAACTTTTTCTCTCAGAACTGCGCAAAAACTTGAATTTCGGCTCAGAACAACGGAATACATCGTTTCAGATCGAAAGTAGAGAGGTTCACGAACAGAGATTTTACAAGTCGTCGAAGGGTAGACGAGAGTAGGCTGTAAACTTTCTCTCAGAACTGCGCGAAAACTTGTATTCCGGCTCCAAACAACGGGATACATCGTTTTAGATCGAAACAAGCGAGATTTACGCACTTCGATTTTAGAAGTCGTCGAGGAAGAGACGAGAGAAAGCTGTTAACTTTTTCACTCAGAACTGCGCGTAAACTTGTAATCCGGCTCAAAACAACGGGATACATCGTTTTAGATCGAAACTAGCGAGATTTACGTACTTCGATTTTACAAGTCGTCGAAGGGTAGACGAGAGTAGGCTGTAAACTTTCTCTCAGAACTGCGCGAAAACTTCTATTCCGGCTAAAAACAACGAGATACATCGTTTTAGATCGAAACTAGCGAGATTCACGAACATCGATTTTACAAGTCGTCGAAGAGTAGACAAGAGAAAGGTGTAAACATTTTCTTTCAGAACTGCGCGAAAACTTGTATTCCGGCTAAAAACAACGAGATTCATCGTTTTAGATCAAAACTAGCGAGATTTACGTACTTGCATTTTACAAGTCGTCGAAGAGTAGACGAGAGAATGCTGTAAACTTTTTCTCTCAGAACTGCGCGAAAACTTCTATTCCGGCTCAAACAACGGGATACATTGTTTTAGATCGAAACTAGCAAAATTCACGAACATCGATTTTACAAGTCGTCGAAGAGTAGACAAGAGAAAGGTGTAAACATTTTCTCTCAGAACTGCGCAAAACTTGTATTCCGACTAAAAGCAACGAGATACATCGTTTTAGATCAAAACTAGCGAGATTCACGAACATCGATTTTACAAGTCGTCGAAGAGTAGACGAGAGAGAGCTGTTAACTTTTTCTCTCAGAACAGCGCGAAAACTTGTATTCCGGCTCAAAACAACGGGATACATCGTTTTAGATCGAAACTAGCGCGATTTACGCACTTCGATTTTACAAGTCGTCGAAGAGTAGACGAGAGAAATCTGTTAACTTTTTCTCTCAGAACTGAGCGAAAACTTGAATTCCGGCTCAAAACAACGGGATACATCGTTTTAGATCAAAACTAGCGCGATTTACGCACTTCGATTTTACAAGTCGTCGAAGAGTAGACGAGAAAAAGCTGTAAACTTTTTCTCTCAGAACTGCGCGAAAACTTGAATTCCGGCTATAAACAACGGGATACATCGTTTTAGATCGAAACTAGCGAGATTTACGCACTTCGATTTTAAAAGTCGTCGTAGAGTAGACGAGAGAGAGCTGTAAACTTTTTCTCTCAGAACGGCGCGAAAACTTGTATTCCGGCTCAAAACAACGAGATACATCGTTTTAGAACGAAACTAGCGAGATTCACGAACATCAATTTTACAAGTCGTCGAAGAGTAGACGACAGAGAGCTGCAAACGTTTTCTCTCAGAACTGCGCGAAAACTTGAATTCCGGCTCAAAACAACGGGATGCATCGATTTAGATCGAAACTAGCGAGATTTACGCACTTCGATTTTACAAGTCGTGGAAGAGTAGACGAGAGAAAGCTGTAAACGTTTCTCTCAGAACTGCGCGAAAACTTGAATTCCGGCTCAAAACAACAGGATACATCGTTTTAGATCAATACTAGCGAGATTCACGAACATCGATTTTACAAGTCGTCGAAGAGTAGACGAGAGAGAGCTGTAAACGTTTTCTCTCAGAACTGCGCGAAAACTTGTATTCCGGCTAAAAACAACGGGATACATCGTTTTAGATCGAAACTAGAGAGATTCAGGATCATAGATTTTACAAGTCGACAAAGGGTAGACGAGAGAAAGCTGTAAACTTTCTCTCAGAACTGCGCGAAAACTTGTATTCCGGGTCAAAACCACGGGATACATCGTTTTAGATCAAAACGAGCGAGATTTACGCACTTCGATTTTACAAGTGGTCAAAGAGTAGACGAGAGAAAGCTGTTAACTTTTTCTCTCAGAACTGAGCGAAAACTTGTATTCCGGCTCCAAACAACGGGATACATCGTTTTAGATCGAAACAAGCGAGATTTACGCACTTCGATTTTAGAAGTCGTCGAGGAAGAGACGAGAGAAAGCTGTTAACTTTTTCACTCAGAACTGCGCGTAAACTTGTAATCCGGCTCAAAACAACGGGATACATCGTTTTAGATCGAAACAAGCGAGATTTACGCACTTCGATTTTACAAGTCGTCGAAGGGTAGACGAGAGTAGGCTGTAAACTTTCTCTCAGAACTGCGCGAAAACTTCTATTCCGGCTAAAAACAACGAGATACATCGTTTTAGATCGAAACTAGCGAGATTCACGAACATCGATTTTACAAGTCGTCGAAGAGTAGACAAGAGAAAGGTGTAAACATTTTCTTTCAGAACTGCGCGAAAACTTGTATTCCGGCTAAAAACAACGAGATTCATCGTTTTAGATCAAAACTAGCGAGATTTACGTACTTGCATTTTACAAGTCGTCGAAGAGTAGACGAGAGAATGCTGTAAACTTTTTCTCTCAGAACTGCGCGAAAACTTCTATTCCGGCTCAAACAACGGGATACATTGTTTTAGATCGAAACTAGCAAAATTCACGAACATCGATTTTACAAGTCGTCGAAGAGTAGACAAGAGAAAGGTGTAAACATTTTCTCTCAGAACTGCGCAAAACTTGTATTCCGACTAAAAGCAACGAGATACATCGTTTTAGATCAAAACTAGCGAGATTCACGAACATCGATTTTACAAGTCGTCGAAGAGTAGACGAGAGAGAGCTGTTAACTTTTTCTCTCAGAACAGCGCGAAAACTTGTATTCCGGCTCAAAACAACGGGATACATCGTTTTAGATCGAAACTAGCGCGATTTACGCACTTCGATTTTACAAGTCGTCGAAGAGTAGACGAGAGAAATCTGTTAACTTTTTCTCTCAGAACTGAGCGAAAACTTGAATTCCGGCTCAAAACAACGGGATACATCGTTTTAGATCAAAACTAGCGCGATTTACGCACTTCGATTTTACAAGTCGTCGAAGAGTAGACGAGAAAAAGCTGTAAACTTTTTCTCTCAGAACGGCGCGAAAACTTGTATTCCGGCTCAAAACAACGAGATACATCGTTTTAGAACGAAACTAGCGAGATTCACGAACATCAATTTTACAAGTCGTCGAAGAGTAGACGACAGAGAGCTGTAAACGTTTTCTCTCAGAACTGCGCGAAAACTTGTATTCCGGCTCAAAACAACGGGATACATCGTTTCAGATCGAAACTAGCGAGATTTACGCACTTCGATTTTATAAGTAGACAAAGTGTAGACGAGAGAAAGCTGTAAACTTTCTCTCAGAACTGCGCGAAAACTTAAATTCCGGCTCAAAACAACGGGATACATCGTTTTAGATCGAAACTAGCGAGATTCACGAACATCGATGTTACAAATCGTCGGAGTAGACGAGAGAGAGCTATAAACTTTTTCTCTCAGAACGGCGCGAAAACTTGTATTCCGGCTCAAAACAACGGGATACATCGTTTTAGATCGAAACTAGCGAGATTCGCGCACTTCGATTTTACAAGTCGTCGAAGAGTAGACGAGAGAAAGCTGCAAAACGTTTTCTCTCAGAACTGCGCGAAAACTTGAATTCCGGCTCAAAACAACGGGATACATCGTTTTAGATCGAAACTAGCGAGATCCACGAAGATCGATTTTACAAGTCGAAGTCGTCGAAGAGTAGACGAGAGAGAGCTATAAGCTTTTTCTCTCAGAACTGCGCGAAAACGTATTCCGGGTCAAAACAACGGGATACATCGTTTGAGATCGAAACTAGAGAGATTCAGGAACATAGATTTTACAAGTCGACAAAGGGTAGACGAGCGAAAGCTGTAAACTGTCTCTCAGAACTGCGCGAAAACTTGTATTCCGGCTCAAAACCACGGGATACATCGTTTTAGATCAAAACGAGCGAGATTTACGCAATTCGATTTTACAAGTCGTCGAAGAGTAGACGAGAGAAAGCTGTTAACTTTTTCTCTCAGAACTGAGCGAAAACTTGTATTCCGGCTAAAAACAACGAGATACATCGTTTTAGATCAAAACTGGCGAGATTTACGTACTTCGATTTTACAAGTCGTCGAAGAGTAGACGAGAGAGAGCTGTTAACTTTTTCTCTCAGAACAGCGCGAAAACTTGAATTCCGGCTCAAAACCACGGGATACATCGTTTTAGATCAAAACGAGCGAGATTTACGCACTTCGATTTTACAAGTCGTCGAAGAGTAGACGAGAGAAAGCTGTTAACTTTTTCGCTCAGAACTGAGCGAAAACTTGTATTCCGGCTAAAAACAACGAGATACATCGTTTTAGATCAAAACTAGCGAGATTTACGTACTTCGATTTTACAATTCGTCGAAGAGTAGACGAGAGAGAGCTGTAAACTTTTTCTCTCAGAACGGCGCGAAAATTTCTATTCCGGCTCAAAACAACGGGATACATTGTTGTAGATCGAAACTAGCAAAATTCACGAACATCGATTTTACAAGTCGTCGAAGAGTAGACAAGAGAAAGGTGCAAACATTTTCTCTCAGAACTGCGCAAATCTTGTATTCCGACTAAAAGCAACGAGATAGATTGTTTTAGTTCAAAACTAGCGAGATTTACGTACTTTGATTTTACAAGTCGTCGAAGAGTAGACGAGAGAGAGCTGTAAACTTTTTCTCTCAGAACTGCGCCAAAACTTGTATTCCGGCTCAAAATAACGGGATACATCGTTTTAGATCGAAACTAGCGAGATTCACGAACATCGATTTTAGAAGTCGCCGAAGAGTAGACGAGAGAAAGGTTTAAACTTTTTCTTTCAGAACTGCGCGAAAACTTGTATTCCTGCTCAAAACAACGGGATACATCGTTTTAGATAGAAACTAGCGAGATTTACGCAATTCGATATTACATGTCGTCGAAAAGTAGACGAGAGAAGGCTGTAAGCTTTTTCTCTCAGAACTGCGCGAAAACTTGAATTCCGGCTCAAAACAACGGGATGCATCGATTTAGATCGAAACTAGCGAGATTTACGCACTTCGATTTTACAAGTCGTGGAAGAGTAGACGAGAGAAAGCTGTAAACGTTTCTCTCAGAACTGCGCGAAAACTTGAATTCCGGCTCAAAACAACAGGATACATCGTTTTAGATCAAAACTAGCGAGATTCACGAACATCGATTTTACAAGTCGTCGAAGAGTAGACGAGAGAGAGCTGTAAACGTTTTCTCTCAGAACTGCGCGAAAACTTGTATTCCGGCTAAAAACAACGGGATACATCGTTTTAGATCGAAACTAGCTAGATTTGCGCACTTCGATTTTACAAGTCGTCGAAGAGTAGACGAGAGAAAGCTATAAGCTTTTTCTCTCAGAACTGCGCGAAAACTTGAATTCCGGCTCAAAACAACGGGATACATCGTTTTAGATCGAAACTAGAGAGATTCAGGATCATAGATTTTACAAGTCGACAAAGGGTAGACGAGAGAAAGCTGTAAACTTTCTCTCAGAACTGCGCGAAAACTTGTATTCCGGGTCAAAACCACGGGATACATCGTTTTAGATCAAAACGAGCGAGATTTACGCACTTCGATTTTAAAAGTGGTCAAAGAGTAGACGAGAGAAAGCTGTTAACTTTTTCTCTCAGAACTGAGCGAAAACTTGTATTCCGGCTAAAAACAAGGAGACGCATCGTTTTAGATCAAAACTAGCGAGATTTACGTACTTCGATTTTACAAGTCGTCGAAGAGTAGATGAGAGATAGCTGTAAACTTTTTCTCTCAGAACTGCGCAAAAACTTGAATTTCGGCTCAAAACATCGAGATACATCGTTTTAGATCGAAACTAGCTAGATTTACGCACTTCGATTTTACAAGTCGTCGAAGAGTAGACGAGAGAAAGCTATAAGCTTTTTCTCTCAGAACTGCGCGAAAACTTGAATTCCTGCTCAAAACAACGGGATACATCGTTTTAGATAGAAACTAGCGAGATTTACGCAATTCGATATTACATGTCGTCGAAAAGTAGACGAGAGAATGCTGTAAACTTTTTCTCTCAGAACTGCGCGAAAACTTCTATTCCGGCTCAAACAACGGGATACATTGTTTTAGATCGAAACTAGCAAAATTCACGAACATCGATTTTACAAGTCGTCGAAGAGTAGACAAGAGAAAGGTGTAAACATTTTCTCTCAGAACTGCGCAAAACTTGTATTCCGACTAAAAGCAACGAGATACATCGTTTTAGATCAAAACTAGCGAGATTCACGAACATCGATTTTACAAGTCGTTTAAGAGTAGACGAGAGAGAGCTGTTAACTTTTTCTCTCAGAACAGCGCGAAAACTTGTATTCCGGCTCAAAACAACGGGATACATCGTTTTAGATCGAAACTAGCGCGATTTACGCACTTCGATTTTACAAGTCGTCGAAGAGTAGACGAGAGAAATCTGTTAACTTTTTCTCTCAGAACTGAGCGAAAACTTGAATTCCGGCTCAAAACAACGGGATACATCGTTTTAGATCAAAACTAGCGCGATTTACGCACTTCGATTTTACAAGTCGTCGAAGAGTAGACGAGAAAAAGCTGTAAACTTTTTCTCTCAGAACAGCGCGAAAACTTGAATTCCGGCTCAAAACAACGGGATACATCGTTTTAGATCGAAACTAGCGCGATTTACGCACTTCGATTTTACAAGTCGTCGAAGAGTAGACGAGAAAAAGCTGTAAACTTTTTCTCTCAGAACTGCGCGAAAACTTGAATTCCGGCTATAAACAACGGGATACATCGTTTTAGATCGAAACTAGCGAGATTTACGCACTTCGATTTTAAAAGTCGTCGAAGAGTAGACGAGAGAGAGCTGTAAACTTTTTCTCTCAGAACGGCGCGAAAACTTGTATTCCGGCTCAAAACATCGAGATACATCGTTTTAGAACGAAACTAGCGAGATTCACGAACATCGATTTTACAAGTCGTCGAAGAGTAGACGAGAGAGAGCTGTAAACGTTTTCTCTCAGAACTGCGCGAAAACTTGTATTCCGGCTCAAAACAACGGGATACATCGTTTCAGATCGAAACTAGCGAGATTTACGCACTTCGAGTTTATAAGTAGACAAAGTGTAGACGAGAGAAAGCTGTAAACTTTCTCTCAGAACTGCGCGAAAACTTAAATTCCGGCTCAAAACAACGGGATACATCGTTTTAGATCGAAACTAGCGAGATTTACGCACTTCGATTTTAAAAGTCGTCGAAGAGTAGACGAGAGAGAGCTGTAAACTTTTTCTCTCAGAACGGCGCGAAAACTTGTATTCCGTCTCAAAACAACGGGATACATCGTTTTAGATCGAAACTAGCGAGATTTACGCACTTCAATTTTACAAGTCGTCGAAGAGTAGACGAGAGAAAGCTGCAAAACGTTTTCTCTCAGAACTGCGCGAAAACTTGAATTCCGGCTATAAACAACGGGATACATCGTTTTAGATCGAAACTAGCGAGATTTACGCACTTCGATTTTAAAAGTCGTCGAAGAGTAGACGGGAGAGAGCTGTAAACTTTTTCTCTCAGAACGGCGCGAAAACTTGTATTCCGGCTCAAAACAACGACATACATCGTTTTAGAACGAAACTAGCGAGATTCACGAACATCGATTTTACAAGTCGTCGAAGAGTAGACGAGAGAGAGCTGCAAACGTTTTCTCTCAGAACTGCGCGAAAACTTGTATTCCTGCTCAAAACAACGGGATACATCGTTTTAGATAGAAACTAGCGAGATTTACGCAATTCGATATTACATGTCGTCGAAAAGTAGACGAGAGAAGGCTGTAAGCTTTTTCTCTCAGAACTGCGCGAAAACTTGAATTCCGGCTCAAAACAACGGGATGCATCGATTTAGATCGAAACTAGCGAGATTTATGCACTTCGATTTTACAAGTCGTGGAAGAGTAGACGAGAGAAAGCTGTAAACGTTTCTCTCAGAACTGCGCGAAAACTTGAATTCCGGCTCAAAACAACAGGATACATCGTTTTAGATCAAAACTAGCGAGATTCACGAACATCGATTTTACAAGTCGTCGAAGAGTAGACGAGAGAGAGCTGTAAACGTTTTCTCTCAGAACTGCGCGAAAACTTGTATTCCGGCTAAAAACAACGGGATACACCGTTTTAGATCGAAACTAGAGAGATTCAGGATCATAGATTTTACAAGTCGACAAAGGGTAGACGAGAGAAAGCTGTAAACTTTCTCTCAGAACTGCGCGAAAACTTGTATTCCGGGTCAAAACCACGGGATACATCGTTTTAGATCAAAACGAGCGAGATTTACGCACTTCGATTTTACAAGTGGTCAAAGAGTAGACGAGAGAAAGCTGTTAACTTTTTCTCTCAGAACTGAGCGAAAACTTGTATTCCGGCTAAAAACAACGAGATACATCGTTTTAGATCAAAACTAGCGAGATTTACGTACTTCGATTTTACAAGTCGTCGAAGAGTAGATGAGAGATAGCTGTAAACTTTTTCTCTCAGAACTGCGCAAAAACTTGAATTTCGGCTCAGAACAACGGAATACATCGTTTTAGATCGAAAGTAGAGAGGTTCACGAACATAGATTTTACAAGTCGTCGAAGGGTAGACGAGAGTAGGCTGTAAACTTTCTCAGAACTGCGCGAAAACTTGTATTCCGGCTCAAAACAACAGGATACATCGTTTTAGATCGAAACAAGCGAGATTTACGCACTTCGATTTTAGAAGTCGTCGAAGAAGAGACGAGAGAAAGCTGTTAACTTTTTCTCTCAGAACTGCGCGTAAACTTGTATTCCGGCTCGAAACTACGGGATACATCGTTTTAGATCGAAACTAGCGCGATTTACGCACTTCGATTTTACAAGTCGTCGAAGAGTAGACGAGAAAAAGCTGTAAACTTTTTCTCTCAGAACTGCGCGAAAACTTGAATTCCGGCTATAAACAACGGAATACATCGTTTTAGATCGAAACTAGCGAGATTTACGCACTTCGATTTTATAAGTAGACAAAGTGTAGACGAGAGAAAGCTGTAAGCTTTCTCTCAGAACTGCGCGAAAACTTATATTCCGGCTCAAAACAACGGGATACATCGTTTTAGATCGAAACTAGCGAGATTCACGAACATCGATTTTACAAATCGTCGAAGAGTAGACGAGAGAGAACTATAAACTTTTTCTCTCAGAACGGCGCGAAAACTTGAATTCCGGCTCAAAACAACAGGATACATCGTTCTAGATTGAAACTAGCGAGATTTACGCAATACGATTTTACAAGTCGTCGAAGAGTAGACGAGAGAAAGCTGTAAACGTTTTCTCTCAGAACTGCGCGAAAACTTGAATTCCGGCTCAAAACAACGGGATACATCGTTTTAGATCGAAAGTAACGTGATTCACGAACATCGATTTTACAAGTCGTCGAAGAGTAGACGAGAGAGAGCTGTTAACTTTTTCTCTCAGAACTGAGCGAAAACTTGAATTCCGGCTCAAAACAACGGGATACATCGTTTTAGATCGAAACTAGCGCGATTTACGCACTTCGATTTTACAAGCCGTCGAAGAGTAGACGAGAGAAAGCTGTTAACTTTATCGCTCAGAACTGAGCGAAAACTTGTATTCCGGCTAAAAACAACGAGATACATCGTTTTAGATCAAAACTAGCGAGATTTACGTACTTCGATTTTACAAGTCGTCGAAGAGTAGACGAGAGAGAGCTGTAAACTTTTTCTCTCAGAACGGCGCGAAAACTTCTATTCCGGCTCAAAACAACGGGATACATTGTTGTAGATCGAAACTAGCAAAATTCACGAACATCGATTTTACAAGTCGTCGAAGAGTAGACAAGAGAAAGGTGTAAACATTTTCTCTCAGAACTGCGCAAAACTTGTATTACGACTAAAAGCAACGAGATAGATTGTTTTAGATCAAAACTAGCGAGATTTACGTACTTTGATTTTACAAGTCGTCGAAGAGTAGACGAGAGGGAGCTGTAAACTTTTTCTCTCAGAACTGCGCCAAAACTTGTATTCCGGCTCAAAATAACGGGATACATCGTTTTAGATCGAAGCTAGCGAGATTCACGAACATCGATTTTAGAAGTCGCCGAAGAGTAGACGAGAGAAAGGTTTAAACTTTTTCTTTCAGAACTGCGCGAAAACTTGTATTCCTGCTCAAAACAACGGGATACATCGTTTTAGATAGAAACTAGCGAGATTTACGCAATTCGATATTACATGTCGTCGAAAAGTAGACGAGAGAAGGCTGTAAGCTTTTTCTCTCAGAACTGCGCGAAAACTTGAATTCCGGCTCAAAACAACGGGATGCATCGATTTAGATCGAAACTAGCGAGATTTATGCACTTCGATTTTACAAGTCGTGGAAGAGTAGACGAGAGAAAGCTGTAAACGTTTCTCTCAGAACTGCGCGAAAACTTGAATTCCGGCTCAAAACAACAGGATACATCGTTTTAGATCAAAACTAGCGAGATTCACGAACATCGATTTTACAAGTCGTCGAAGAGTAGACGAGAGAGAGCTGTAAACGTTTTCTCTCAGAACTGCGCGAAAACTTGTATTCCGGCTAAAAACAACGGGATACATCGTTTTAGATCGAAACTAGCTAGATTTACGCACTTCGATTTTACAAGTCGTCGAAGAGTAGACGAGAGAAAGCTATAAGCTTTTTCTCTCAGAACTGCGCGAAAACTTGAATTCCGGCTCAAAACAACGGGATACATCGTTTTAGATTGAAACTAGAGAGATTCAGGATCATAGATTTTACAAGTCGACAAAGGGTAGACGAGAGAAAGCTGTAAACTTTCTCTCAGAACTGCGCGAAAACTTGTATTCCGGGTCAAAACCACGGGATACATCGTTTTAGATCGAAACTAGCGAGATTTACGCACTTCGATTTTAAAAGTCGTCGAAGAGTAGACGAGAGAGAGCTGTAAACTTTTTCTCTCAGAACGGCGCGAAAACTTGTATTCCGTCTCAAAACAACGGGATACATCGTTTTAGATCGAAACTAGCGAGATTTACGCACTTCAATTTTACAAGTCGTCGAAGAGTAGACGAGAGAAAGCTGCAAAACGTTTTCTCTCAGAACTGCGCGAAAACTTGAATTCCGGCTATAAACAACGGGATACATCGTTTTAGATCGAAACTAGCGAGATTTACGCACTTCGATTTTAAAAGTCGTCGAAGAGTAGACGAGAGAGAGCTGTAAACTTTTTCTCTCAGAACGGCGCGAAAACTTGTATTCCGGCTCAAAACAACGACATACATCGTTTTAGAACGAAACTAGCGAGATTCACGAACATCGATTTTACAAGTCGTCGAAGAGTAGACGAGAGAGAGCTGTAAACGTTTTCTCTCAGAACTGCGCGAAAACTTGTATTCCTGCTCAAAACAACGGGATACATCGTTTTAGATAGAAACTAGCGAGATTTACGCAATTCGATATTACATGTCGTCGAAAAGTAGACGAGAGAAGGCTGTAAGCTTTTTCTCTCAGAACTGCGCGAAAACTTGAATTCCGGCTCAAAACAACGGGATGCATCGATTTAGATCGAAACTAGCGAGATTTATGCACTTCGATTTTACAAGTCGTGGAAGAGTAGACGAGAGAAAGCTGTAAACGTTTCTCTCAGAACTGCGCGAAAACTTGAATTCCGGCTCAAAACAACAGGATACATCGTTTTAGATCAAAACTAGCGAGATTCACGAACATCGATTTTACAAGTCGTCGAAGAGTAGACGAGAGAGAGCTGTAAACGTTTTCTCTCAGAACTGCGCGAAAACTTGTATTCCGGCTAAAAACAACGGGATACACCGTTTTAGATCGAAACTAGAGAGATTCAGGATCATAGATTTTACAAGTCGACAAAGGGTAGACGAGAGAAAGCTGTAAACTTTCTCTCAGAACTGCGCGAAAACTTGTATTCCGGGTCAAAACCACGGGATACATCGTTTTAGATCAAAACGAGCGAGATTTACGCACTTCGATTTTACAAGTGGTCAAAGAGTAGACGAGAGAAAGCTGTTAACTTTTTCTCTCAGAACTGAGCGAAAACTTGTATTCCGGCTAAAAACAACGAGATACATCGTTTTAGATCAAAACTAGCGAGATTTACGTACTTCGATTTTACAAGTCGTCGAAGAGTAGATGAGAGATAGCTGTAAACTTTTTCTCTCAGAACTGCGCAAAAACTTGAATTTCGGCTCAGAACAACGGAATACATCGTTTTAGATCGAAAGTAGAGAGGTTCACGAACATAGATTTTACAAGTCGTCGAAGGGTAGACGAGAGTAGGCTGTAAACTTTCTCAGAACTGCGCGAAAACTTGTATTCCGGCTCAAAACAACGGGATACATCGTTTTAGATCGAAACAAGCGAGATTTACGCACTTCGATTTTAGAAGTCGTCGAAGAAGAGACGAGAGAAAGCTGTTAACTTTTTCTCTCAGAACTGCGCGTAAACTTGTATTCCGGCTCGAAACTACGGGATACATCGTTTTAGATCGAAACTAGCGCGATTTACGCACTTCGATTTTACAAGTCGTCGAAGAGTAGACGAGAAAAAGCTGTAAACTTTTTCTCTCAGAACTGCGCGAAAACTTGAATTCCGGCTATAAACAACGGAATACATCGTTTTAGATCGAAACTAGCGAGATTTACGCACTTCGATTTTATAAGTAGACAAAGTGTAGACGAGAGAAAGCTGTAAACTTTCTCTCAGAACTGCGCGAAAACTTAAATTCCGGGTCAAAACAACGGGATACATCGTTTTAGATCGAAACTAGCGAGATTCACGAACATCGATTTTACAAATCGTCGAAGAGTAGACGAGAGAGAACTATAAACTTTTTCTCTCAGAACGGCGCGAAAACTTGAATTCCGGCTCAAAACAACAGGATACATCGTTCTAGATTGAAACTAGCGAGATTTACGCAATACGATTTTACAAGTCGTCGAAGAGTAGACGAGAGAAAGCTGTAAACGTTTTCTCTCAGAACTGCGCGAAAACTTGAATTCCGGCTCAAAACAACGGGATACATCGTTTTAGATCGAAAGTAACGTGATTCACGAACATCGATTTTACAAGTCGTCGAAGAGTAGACGAGAGAGAGCTGTTAACTTTTTCTCTCAGAACTGAGCGAAAACTTGAATTCCGGCTCAAAACAACGGGATACATCGTTTTAGATCGAAACTAGCGCGATTTACGCACTTCGATTTTACAAGCCGTCGAAGAGTAGACGAGAGAAAGCTGTTAACTTTATCGCTCAGAACTGAGCGAAAACTTGTATTCCGGCTAAAAACAACGAGATACATCGTTTTAGATCAAAACTAGCGAGATTTACGTACTTCGATTTTACAAGTCGTCGAAGAGTAGACGAGAGAGAGCTGTAAACTTTTTCTCTCAGAACGGCGCGAAAACTTCTATTCCGGCTCAAAACAACGGGATACATTGTTGTAGATCGAAACTAGCAAAATTCACGAACATCGATTTTACAAGTCGTCGAAGAGTAGACAAGAGAAAGGTGTAAACATTTTCTCTCAGAACTGCGCAAAACTTGTATTACGACTAAAAGCAACGAGATAGATTGTTTTAGATCAAAACTAGCGAGATTTACGTACTTTGATTTTACAAGTCGTCGAAGAGTAGACGAGAGGGAGCTGTAAACTTTTTCTCTCAGAACTGCGCCAAAACTTGTATTCCGGCTCAAAATAACGGGATACATCGTTTTAGATCGAAGCTAGCGAGATTCACGAACATCGATTTTAGAAGTCGCCGAAGAGTAGACGAGAGAAGGCTGTAAGCTTTTTCTCTCAGAACTGCGCGAAAACTTGAATTCCGGCTCAAAACAACGGGATGCATCGATTTAGATTGAAACTAGCGAGATTTATGCACTTCGATTTTACAAGTCGTGGAAGAGTAGACGAGAGAAAGCTGTAAACGTTTCTCTCAGAACTGCGCGAAAACTTGAATTCCGGCTCAAAACAACAGGATACATCGTTTTAGATCAAAACTAGCGAGATTCACGAACATCGATTTTACAAGTCGTCGAAGAGTAGACGAGAGAGAGCTGTAAACGTTTTCTCTCAGAACTGCGCTAAAACTTGTATTCCGGCTAAAAACAACGGGATACATCGTTTTAGATCGAAACTAGCTAGATTTACGCACTTCGATTTTACAAGTCGTCGAAGAGTAGACGAGAGAAAGCTATAAGCTTTTTCTCTCAGAACTGCGCGAAAACTTGAATTCCGGCTCAAAACAACGGGATACATCGTTTTAGATCGAAACTAGAGAGATTCAGGATCATAGATTTTACAAGTCGACAAAGGGTAGACGAGAGAAAGCTGTAAACTTTCTCTCAGAACTGCGCGAAAACTTGTATTCCGGGTCAAAACCACGGGATACATCGTTTTAGATCAAAACGAGCGAGATTTACGCACTTCGATTTTACAAGTGGTCAAAGAGTAGACGAGAGAAAGCTGTTAACTTTTTCTCTCAGAACTGAGCGAAAACTTGTATTCCGGCAAAAAACAACGAGATACATCGTTTTAGATCAAAACTAGCGAGATTTACGTACTTCGATTTTACAATTCGTCGAAGAGTAGATGAGAGATAGCTGTAAACTTTTTCTCTCAGAACTGCGCAAAAACTTGAATTTCGGCTCAGAACAACGGAATACATCGTTTTAGATCGAAAGTAGAGAGGTTCACGAACATAGATTTTACAAGTCGTCGAAGGGTAGACGAGAGTAGGCTGTAAACTTTCTCTCAGAACTGCGCGAAAACTTGTATTCCGGCTCAAAACAACGGGATACATCGTTTTAGATCGAAACAAGCGAGATTTACGCACTTCGATTTTAGAAGTCGTCGAAGAAGAGACGAGAGAAAGCTGTTAACTTTTTCTCTCAGAACTGCGCGTAAACTTGTATTCCGGCTCGAAACTACGGGATACATCGTTTTAGATCGAAACTAGCGCGATTTACGCACTTCGATTTTACAAGTCGTCGAAGAGTAGACGACAAAAATCTGTTAACTTTTTCTCTCAGAACTGAGCGAAAACTTGAATTCCGGCTCAAAACAACGGGATACATCGTTTTAGATCGAAACTAGCGCGATTTACGCACTTCGATTTTACAAGTCGTCGAAGAGTAGACGAGAAAAAGCTGTAAACTTTTTCTCTCAGAACTGAGCGAAAACTTGAATTCCGGCACAAAACAACGGGATACATCGTTTTAAATCGAAACTAGCGCGATTTACGCACTTCGATTTTACAAGTCGTCGAAGAGTAGACGAGAAAAAGCTGTAAACTTTTTCTCTCAGAACTGCGTGAAAACTTGAATTCCGGCTATAAACAACGGGATACATCGTTTTAGATCGAAACTAGCGAGATTTACGCACTTTGATTTTAAAAGTCGTCGAAGAGTAGACGAAAGAGAGCTGTAAACTTTTTCTCTCAGAACGGCGCGAAAACTTGTATTCCGGCTCAAAACAACGAGATACATCGTTTTAGAACGAAACTAGCGAGATTCACGAACATCGATTTTACAAGTCGTCGAAGAGTAGACGAGAGAAAGCTGTAAACGTTTTCTCTCAGAACTGCGCGAAAACTTGTATTCCGGCTCAAAACAACGGGATACATCGTTTTAAATCGAAACTAGCGAGATTTACGCACTTCGATTTTACAAGTAAACAAAGTGTAGACGAGAGAAAGCTGTAAACTTTCTCTCCGAACTGCGCGAAAACCTAAATTCAGGCTCAAAACAACGGGATACATCGTTTTAGATCGAAACTAGCGAGATCCACGAACATCGATTTTACAAGTCGTCGAAGAGTAGACGAGAGAGAGCTGTTAACTTTTTCTCTCAGAACTGAGCGAAAACTTGAATTCCGGCTCAAAACAACGGGATACATCGTTTTAGATCGAAAGTAACGTGATTCACGAACATCGATTTTACAAGTCGTCGAAGAGTAGACGAGAGAGAGCTGTTAACTTTTTCTCTCAGAACTGAGCGAAAACTTGAATTCCGGCTCAAAACAACGGGATACATCGTTTTAGATCGAAACTAGCGCGATTTACGCACTTCGATTTTACAAGCCGTCGAAGAGTAGACGAGAGAAAGCTGTTAACTTTATCGCTCAGAACTGAGCGAAAACTTGTATTCCGGCTAAAAACAACGAGATACATCGTTTTAGATCAAAACTAGCGAGATTTACGTACTTCGATTTTACAAGTCGTCGAAGAGTAGACGAGAGAGAGCTGTAAACTTTTTCTCTCAGAACGGCGCGAAAACTTCTATTCCGGCTCAAAACAACGGGATACATTGTTGTAGATCGAAACTAGCAAAATTCACGAACATCGATTTTACAAGTCGTCGAAGAGTAGACAAGAGAAAGGTGTAAACATTTTCTCTCAGAACTGCGCAAAACTTGTATTACGACTAAAAGCAACGAGATAGATTGTTTTAGATCAAAACTAGCGAGATTTACGTACTTTTATTTTACAAGTCGTCGAAGAGTAGACGAGAGAAAGGTTTAAACTTCTTCTTTCAGAACTGCGCGAAAACTTGTATTCCTGCTCAAAACAACGGGATACATCGTTTTAGATAGAAACTAGCGAGATTTACGCAATTCGATATTACATGTCGTCGAAAAGTAGACGAGAGAAGGCTGTAAGCTTTTTCTCTCAGAACTGCGTGAAAACTTGAATTCCGGCTCAAAACAACGGGATGCATCGATTTAGATCGAAACTAGCGAGATTTACGCACTTCGATTTTACAAGTCGTGGAAGAGTAGACGAGAGAAAGCTGTAAACGTTTCTCTCAGAACTGCGCGAAAACTTGAATTCCGGCTCAAAACAACAGGATACATCGTTTTAGATCAAAACTAGCGAGATTCACGAACATCGATTTTACAAGTCGTCGAAGAGTAGACGAGAGAGAGCTGTAAACGTTTTCTCTCAGAACTGCGCGAAAACTTGTATTCCGGCTAAAAACAACGGGATACATCGTTTTAGATCGAAACTAGCTAGATTTACGCACTTCGATTTTACAAGTCGTCGAAGAGTAGACGAGAGAAAGCTATAAGCTTTTTCTCTCAGAACTGCGCGAAAACTTGAATTCCGGCTCAAAACAACGGGATACATCGTTTTAGATCGAAACTAGAGAGATTCAGGATCATAGATTTTACAAGTCGACAAAGGGTAGACGAGAGAAAGCTGTAAACTTTCTCTCAGAACTGCGCGAAAACTTGTATTCCGGGTCAAAACCACGGGATACATCGTTTTAGATCAAAACGAGCGAGATTTACGCACTTCGATTTTACAAGTGGTCAAAGAGTAGACGAGAGAAAGCTGTTAACTTTTTCTCTCAGAACTGAGCGAAAACTTGTATTCCGGCAAAAAACAACGAGATACATCGTTTTAGATCAAAACTAGCGAGATTTACGTACTTCGATTTTACAATTCGTCGAAGAGTAGATGAGAGATAGCTGTAAACTTTTTCTCTCAGAACTGCGCAAAAACTTGAATTTCGGCTCAGAACAACGGAATACATCGTTTTAGATCGAAAGTAGAGAGGTTCACGAACATAGATTTTACAAGTCGTCGAAGGGTAGACGAGAGTAGGCTGTAAACTTTCTCTCAGAACTGCGCGAAAACTTGTATTCCGGCTCAAAACAACGGGATACATCGTTTTAGATCGAAACAAGCGAGATTTACGCACTTCGATTTTAGAAGTCGTCGAAGAAGAGACGAGAGAAAGCTGTTAACTTTTTCTCTCAGAACTGCGCGTAAACTTGTATTCCGGCTCGAAACTACGGGATACATCGTTTTAGATCGAAACTAGCGCGATTTACGCACTTCGATTTTACAAGTCGTCGAAGAGTAGACGAGAGAAATCTGTTAACTTTTTCTCTCAGAACTGAGCGAAAACTTGAATTCCGGCTCAAAACAACGGGATACATCGTTTTAGATCGAAACTAGCGCGATTTACGCACTTCGATTTTACAAGTCGTCGAAGAGTAGACGAGAAAAAGCTGTAAACTTTTTCTCTCAGAACTGAGCGAAAACTTGAATTCCGGCACAAAACAACGGGATACATCGTTTTAAATCGAAACTAGCGCGATTTACGCACTTCGATTTTACAAGTCGTCGAAGAGTAGACGAGAAAAAGCTGTAAACTTTTTCTCTCAGAACTGCGCGAAAACTTGAATTCCGGCTATAAACAACGGGATACATCGTTTTAGATCGAAACTAGCGAGATTTACGCACTTTGATTTTAAAAGTCGTCGAAGAGTAGACGAAAGAGAGCTGTAAACTTTTTCTCTCAGAACGGCGCGAAAACTTGTATTCCGGCTCAAAACAACGAGATACATCGTTTTAGAACGAAACTAGCGAGATTCACGAACATCGATTTTACAAGTCGTCGAAGAGTAGACGAGAGAGAGCTGTAAACGTTTTCTCTCAGAACTGCGCGAAAACTTGTATTCCGGCTCAAAACAACGGGATACATCGTTTTAGATCGAAACTAGCGAGATTTACGCACTTCGATTTTACAAGTAAACAAAGTGTAGACGAGAGAAAGCTGTAAACTTTCTCTCAGAACTGCGCGAAAACCTAAATTCAGGCTCAAAACAAAGGGATACATCGTTTTCGATCGAAACTAGCGAGATCCACGAACATCGATTTTACAAGTCCAAGTCGTCGAAGAGTAGACGAGAGAAAGCTGTAAACGTTTTCTCTCAGAACTGCGCGAAAACTTGAATTCCGGCTCAAAACAACGGGATACATCGTTTTAGATCGAAACTAGCGAGATTCACGAACATCGATTTTACAAGTCGTCGAAGAGTAGACGAGAGAGAGCTGTTAACTTCTTCTCTCAGAACTGCGCGAAAACTTGTATTCCGGCTCAAAACAACGGGATACATCGTTTTAGATCGAAACTAGCGAGATTTACGCACTTCGATTTTACAAGTCGTCGTAGAGTAGACGAGAGAAATCTGTTAACTTTTTCTCTCAGAACTGAGCGAAAACTTGAATTCCGGCTCAAAACAACGGGATACATCGTTTTAGATCGAAACTAGCGCGATTTACGCACTTCGATTTTACAAGTCGTCGAAGAGTAGACGAGAAAAAGCTGTAAACTTTTTCTCTCAGAACTGCGCGAAAACTTGTATTCCGGCTATAAACAACGGGATACATCGTTTTAGATCGAAACTAGCGAGATTTACGCACTTCGATTTTAAAAGTCGTCGAAGAGTAGACGAGAGAGAGCTGTAAACTTTTTCTCTCAGAACGGCGCGAAAACTTGTATTCCGGCTCAAAACAACGAGATACATCGTTTTAGAACGAAACTAGCGAGATTCACGAACATCGATTTTACAAGTCGTCGAAGAGTAGACGAGAGAGAGCTGTAAACGTTTTCTCTCAGAACTGCGCGAAAACTTGTATTCCGGCTCAAAACAACGGGATACATCGTTTTAGATCGAAACTAGCGAGATTTACGCACTTCGATTTTACAAGTAAACAAAGTGTAGACGAGAGAAAGCTGTAAACTTTCTCTCCGAACTGCGCGAAAACCTAAATTCAGGCTCAAAACAACGGGATACATCGTTTTAGATCGAAACTAGCGAGATCCACGAACATCGATTTTACAAGTCCAAGTCGTCGAAGAGTAGACGAGAGAAAGCTGTAAATGTTTTCTCTCAGAACTGCGCGAAAACTTGAATTCCGGCTCAAAACAACGGGATACATCGTTTTAGATCGAAACTAGCGAGATTCACGAACATCGATTTTACAAGTCGTCGAAGAGTAGACGAGAGAGAGCTGTTAACTTTTTCTCTCAGAACTGCGCGAAAACTTGTATTCCGGCTCAAATCAACGGGATACATCGTTTTAGATCGAAACTAGCGAGATTTACGCACTTCGATTTTACAAGTCGTCGAAGAGTAGACGAGAAAAATCTGTTAACTTTTTCTCTCAGAACTGAGCGAAAACTTGAATTCCGGCTCAAAACAACGGGATACATTGTTTTAGATCGAAACTAGCGCGATTTACGCACTTCGATTTTACAAGTCGTCGAAGAGTAGACGAGAAAAAGCTGTAAACTTTTTCTCTCAGAACTGCGCGAAAACTTGAATTCCGGCTATAAACAACGGGATACATCGTTTTAGATCGAAACTAGCGAGATTTACGCACTTCGATTTTACAAGTCGTCGAAGAGTAGACGAGAGAAAGCTGCAAAACGTTTTCTCTCAGAACTGCGCGAAAACTTGAATTCCGGCTCAAAACACCGGGATACATCGTTTTAGATCGAAACTAGCGAGATTTACGCACTTCGATTTTAAAAGTCGTCGAAGAGTAGACGAGAGAGAGCTGTAAACTTTTTCTCTCAGAACGGCGCGAAAACTTGTATTCCGGCTCAAAACAACGAGATACATCGTTTTAGAACGAAACTAGCGAGATTCACGAACATCGATTTTACAAGTCGTCGAAGAGTAGACGAGAGAGAGCTGTAAACGTTTTCTCTCAGAACTGCGCGAAAACTTGTATTCCGGCTCAAAACAACGGGATACATCGTTTTAGATCGAAACTAGCGAGATTTACGCACTTCGATTTTACAAGTAGACAAAGTGTAGACGAGAGAAAGCTGTAAACTTTCTCTCAGAACTGCGCGAAAACTTAAATTCCGGCTCAAAACAACGGGATACATCGTTTTAGATCGAAACTAGCGAGATTCACGAACATCGATTTTACAAATCGTCGAAGAGTAGACGAGAGAGAGCTATAAACGTTTTCTCTCAGAACGGCGCGAAAACTTGTATTCCGGCTCAAAACAACGGGATACATCGTTTTAGATCGAAACTAGCGAGATTTACGCACTTCGATTTTACAAGTCGTCGAAGAGTAGACGAGAGAAAGCTGCAAAACGTTTTCTCTCAGAACTGCGCGAAAACTTGAATTCCGGCTCAAAACACCGGGATACATCGTCTTAGATCGAAACTAGCGAGATTTACGCACTTCAATTTTACAAGTCGTCGAAGAGTAGACGAGAGAAATCTGTTAACTTTTTCTCTCAGAACTGAGCGAAAACTTGAATTCCGGCTCAAAACAACGGGATACATCGTTTTAGATCGAAACTAGCGCGATTTACGCACTTCGATTTTACAAGTCGTCGAAGAGTAGACGAGAAAAAGCTGTAAACTTTTTTTCTCAGAACTGCGCGAAAACTTGAATTCCGGCTATAAACAACGGGATACATCGTTTTAGATCGAAACTAGCGAGATTTACGCACTTCGATTTTAAAAGTCGTCGAAGAGTAGACGAGAGAGAGCTTTAAACTTTTTCTCTCAGAACGGCGCGAAAACTTGTATTCCGGCTCAAAACAACGAGATACATCGTTTTAGAACGAAACTAGCGAGATTCACGAACATCGATTTTACAAGTCGTCGAAGAGTAGACGAGAGAGAGCTGTAAACGTTTTCTCTCAGAACTGAGCGAAAACTTGAATTCCGGCACAAAACAACGGGATACATCGTTTTAAATCGAAACTAGCGCGATTTACGCACTTCGATTTTACAAGTCGTCGAAGAGTAGACGAGAAAAAGCTGTAAACTTTTTCTCTCAGAACTGCGCGAAAACTTGAATTCCAGCTATAAACAACGGGATACATCGTTTTAGATCGAAACTAGCGAGATTTACGCACTTCGATTTTAAAAGTCGTCGAAGAGTAGACGAGAGAGAGCTGTAAACTTTTTCTCTCAGAACGGCGCGAAAACTTGTATTCCGGCTCAAAACAACGAGATACATCGTTTTAGAACGAAACTAGCGAGATTCACGAACATCGATTTTACAAGTCGTCGAAGAGTAGACGAGAGAGAGCTGTAAACGTTTTCTCTCAGAACTGCGCGAAAACTTGTATTCCGGCTCAAACCAACGGGATACATCGTTTTAGATCGAAACTAGCGAGATTTACGCACTTCGATTTTACAAGTAAACAAAGTGTAGACGAGAGAAAGCTGTAAACTTTCTCTCCGAACTGCGCGAAAACCTAAATTCAGGCTCAAAACAACGGGATACATCGTTTTAGATCGAAACTAGCGAGATCCACGAACATCGATTTTACAAGTCCAAGTCGTCGAAGAGTAGACGAGAGAAAGCTGTAAATGTTTTCTCTCAGAACTGCGCGAAAACTTGAATTCCGGCTCAAAACAACGGGATACATCGTTTTAGATCGAAACTAGCGAGATTCACGAACATCGATTTTACAAGTCGTCGAAGAGTAGACGAGAGAGAGCTGTTAACTTTTTCTCTCAGAACTGCGCGAAAACTTGTATTCCGGCTCAAATCAACGGGATACATCGTTTTAGATCGAAACTAGCGAGATTTACGCACTTCGATTTTACAAGTCGTCGAAGAGTAGACGAGAGAAATCTGTTAAATTTTCTCTCAGAACTGAGCGAAAACTTGAATTCCGGCTCAAAACAACGGGATACATTGTTTTAGATCGAAACTAGCGCGATTTACGCACTTCGATTTTACAAGTCGTCGAAGAGTAGACGAGAAAAAGCTGTAAACTTTTTCTCTCAGAACTGCGCGAAAACTTGAATTCCGGCTATAAACAACGGGATACATCGTTTTAGATCGAAACTAGCGAGATTTACGCACTTCGATTTTACAAGTCGTCGAAGAGTAGATGAGAGAAAGCTGCAAAACGTTTTCTCTCAGAACTGCGCGAAAACTTGAATTCCGGCTCAAAACACCGGGATACATCGTTTTAGATCGAAACTAGCGAGATTTACGCACTTCGATTTTAAAAGTCGTCGAAGAGTAGACGAGAGAGAGCTGTAAACTTTTTCTCTCAGAACGGCGCGAAAACTTGTATTCCGGCTCAAAACAACGAGATACATCGTTTTAGAACAAAACTAGCGAGATTCACGAACATCGATTTTACAAGTCGTCGAAGAGTAGACGAGAGAGAGCTGTAAACATTTTCTCTCAGAACTGCGCGAAAACTTGTATTCCGGCTCAAAACAACGGGATACATCGTTTTAGATCGAAACTAGCGAGATTTACGCACTTCGATTTTACAAGTAGACAAAGTGTAGACGAGAGAAAGCTGTAAACTTTCTCTCAGAACTGCGCGAAAACTTAAATTCCGGCTCAAAACAACGGGATACATCGTTTTAGATCGAAACTAGCGCGATTTACGCACTTCGATTTTACAAGTCGTCGAAGAGTAGACGAGAAAAAGCTGTAAACTTTTTCTCTCAGAACTGCGCGAAAACTTGAATTCCGGCTATAAACAACGGGATACATCGTTTTAGATCGAAACTAGCGAGATTTACGCACTTCGATTTTAAAAGTCGTCGAAGAGTAGACGAGAGAGAGCTTTAAACTTTTTCTCTCAGAACGGCGCGAAAACTTGTATTCCGGCTCAAAACAACGAGTTACATCGTTTTAGAACGAAACTAGCGAGATTCACGAACATCGATTTTACAAGTCGTCGAAGAGTAGACGAGAGAGAGCTGTAAACATTTTCTCTCAGAACTGCGCGAAAACTTGTATTCCGGCTCAAAACAACGGGATACATCGTTTTAGATCGAAACTAGCGAGATTTACGCACTTCGATTTTACAAGTAGACAAAGTGTAGACGAGAGAAAGCTGTAAACTTTCTCTCAGAACTGCGCGAAAACTTAAATTCCGGCTCAAAACAACGGGATACATCGTTTTAGATCGAAACTAGCGAGATTCACGAACATCGATTTTACAAATCGTCGAAGAGTAGACGAGAGAGAGCTATAAACGTTTTCTCTCAGAACGGCGCGAAAACTTGTATTCCGGCTCAAAACAACGGGATACATCGTTTTAGATCGAAACTAGCGAGATTTACGCACTTCGATTTTACAAGTCGTCGAAGAGTAGACGAGAGAAAGCTGCAAAACGTTTTCTCTCAGAACTGCGCGAAAACTTGAATTCCGGCTCAAAACACCGGGATACATCGTCTTAGATCGAAACTAGCGAGATTTACGCACTTCGATTTTACAAGTCGTCGAAGAGTAGACGAGAGAAATCTGTTAACTTTTTCTCTCAGAACTGAGCGAAAACTTGAATTCCGGCTCAAAACAACGGGATACATCGTTTTAGATCGAAACTAGCGCGATTTACGCACTTCGATTTTACAAGTCGTCGAAGAGTAGACGAGAAAAAGCTGTAAACTTTTTCTCTCAGAACTGCGCGAAAACTTGAATTCCGGCTATAAACAACGGGATACATCGTTTTAGATCGAAACTAGCGAGATTTACGCACTTCGATTTTAAAAGTCGTCGAAGAGTAGACGAGAGAGAGAGCTTTAAACTTTTTCTCTCAGAACGGCGCGAAAACTTGTATTCCGGCTCAAAACAACGAGATACATCGTTTTAGAACGAAACTAGCGAGATTCACGAACATCGATTTTACAAGTCGTCGAAGAGTAGACGAGAGAGAGCTGTAAACGTTTTCTCTCAGAACTGAGCGAAAACTTGAATTCCGGCACAAAACAACGGGATACATCGTTTTAAATCGAAACTAGCGCGATTTACGCACTTCGATTTTACAAGTCGTCGAAGAGTAGACGAGAAAAAGCTGTAAACTTTTTCTCTCAGAACTGCGCGAAAACTTGAATTCCGGCTATAAACAACGGGATACATCGTTTTAGATCGAAACTAGCGAGATTTACGCACTTCGATTTTACAAGTCGTCGAAGAGTAGATGAGAGAAAGCTGCAAAACGTTTTCTCTCAGAACTGCGCGAAAACTTGAATTCCGGCTCAAAACACCGGGATACATCGTTTTAGATCGAAACTAGCGCGATTTACGCACTTCGATTTTACAAGTCGTCGAAGAGTAGACGAGAAAAAGCTGTAAACTTTTTCTCTCAGAACTGCGCGAAAACTTGAATTCCGGCTATAAACAACGGGATACATCGTTTTAGATCGAAACTAGCGAGATTTACGCACTTCGATTTTAAAAGTCGTCGAAGAGTAGACGAGAGAGAGAGCTTTAAACTTTTTCTCTCAGAACGGCGCGAAAACTTGTATTCCGGCTCAAAACAACGAGATACATCGTTTTAGAACGAAACTAGCGAGATTCACGAACATCGATTTTACAAGTCGTCGAAGAGTAGACGAGAGAGAGCTGTAAACGTTTTCTCTCAGAACTGAGCGAAAACTTGAATTCCGGCTCAAAACAACGGGATACATTGTTTTAGATCGAAACTAGCGCGATTTACGCACTTCGATTTTACAAGTCGTCGAAGAGTAGACGAGAAAAAGCTGTAAACTTTTTCTCTCAGAACTGCGCGAAAACTTGAATTCCGGCTATAAACAACGGGATACATCGTTTTAGATCGAAACTAGCGAGATTTACGCACTTCGATTTTACAAGTCGTCGAAGAGTAGATGAGAGAAAGCTGCAAAACGTTTTCTCTCAGAACTGCGCGAAAACTTGAATTCCGGCTCAAAACACCGGGATACATCGTTTTAGATCGAAACTAGCGAGATTTACGCACTTCGATTTTAAAAGTCGTCGAAGAGTAGACGAGAGAGAGCTGTAAACTTTTTCTCTCAGAACGGCGCGAAAACTTGTATTCCGGCTCAAAACAACGAGATACATCGTTTTAGAACGAAACTAGCGAGATTCACGAACATCGATTTTACAAGTCGTCGAAGAGTAGACGAGAGAGAGCTGTAAACATTTTCTCTCAGAACTGCGCGAAAACTTGTATTCCGGCTCAAAACAACGGGATACATCGTTTTAGATCGAAACTAGCGAGATTTACGCACTTCGATTTTACAAGTAGACAAAGTGTAGACGAGAGAAAGCTGTAAACTTTCTCTCAGAACTGCGCGAAAACTTAAATTCCGGCTCAAAACAACGGGATACATCGTTTTAGATCGAAACTAGCGCGATTTACGCACTTCGATTTTACAAGTCGTCGAAGAGTAGACGAGAAAAAGCTGTAAACTTTTTCTCTCAGAACTGCGCGAAAACTTGAATTCCGGCTATAAACAACGGGATACATCGTTTTAGATCGAAACTAGCGAGATTTACGCACTTCGATTTTAAAAGTCGTCGAAGAGTAGACGAGAGAGAGCTTTAAACTTTTTCTCTCAGAACGGCGCGAAAACTTGTATTCCGGCTCAAAACAACGAGATACATCGTTTTAGAACGAAACTAGCGAGATTCACGAACATCGATTTTACAAGTCGTCGAAGAGTAGACGAGAGAGAGCTGTAAACATTTTCTCTCAGAACTGCGCGAAAACTTGTATTCCGGCTCAAAACAACGGGATACATCGTTTTAGATCGAAACTAGCGAGATTTACGCACTTCGATTTTACAAGTAGACAAAGTGTAGACGAGAGAAAGCTGTAAACTTTCTCTCAGAACTGCGCGAAAACTTAAATTCCGGCTCAAAACAACGGGATACATCGTTTTAGATCGAAACTAGCGAGATTCACGAACATCGATTTTACAAATCGTCGAAGAGTAGACGAGAGAGAGCTATAAACGTTTTCTCTCAGAACGGCGCGAAAACTTGTATTCCGGCTCAAAACAACGGGATACATCGTTTTAGATCGAAACTAGCGAGATTTACGCACTTCGATTTTACAAGTCGTCGAAGAGTAGACGAGAGAAAGCTGCAAAACGTTTTCTCTCAGAACTGCGCGAAAACTTGAATTCCGGCTCAAAACACCGGGATACATCGTCTTAGATCGAAACTAGCGAGATTTACGCACTTCGATTTTACAAGTCGTCGAAGAGTAGACGAGAGAAATCTGTTAACTTTTTCTCTCAGAACTGAGCGAAAACTTGAATTCCGGCTCAAAACAACGGGATACATCGTTTTAGATCGAAACTAGCGCGATTTACGCACTTCGATTTTACAAGTCGTCGAAGAGTAGACGAGAAAAAGCTGTAAACTTTTTCTCTCAGAACTGCGCGAAAACTTGAATTCCGGCTATAAACAACGGGATACATCGTTTTAGATCGAAACTAGCGAGATTTACGCACTTCGATTTTAAAAGTCGTCGAAGAGTAGACGAGAGAGAGAGCTTTAAACTTTTTCTCTCAGAACGGCGCGAAAACTTGTATTCCGGCTCAAAACAACGAGATACATCGTTTTAGAACGAAACTAGCGAGATTCACGAACATCGATTTTACAAGTCGTCGAAGAGTAGACGAGAGAGAGCTGTAAACGTTTTCTCTCAGAACTGAGCGAAAACTTGAATTCCGGCACAAAACAACGGGATACATCGTTTTAAATCGAAACTAGCGCGATTTACGCACTTCGATTTTACAAGTCGTCGAAGAGTAGACGAGAAAAAGCTGTAAACTTTTTCTCTCAGAACTGCGCGAAAACTTGAATTCCGGCTATAAACAACGGGATACATCGTTTTAGATCGAAACTAGCGAGATTTACGCACTTTGATTTTAAAAGTCGTCGAAGAGTAGACGAAAGAGAGCTGTAAACTTTTTCTCTCAGAACGGCGCGAAAACTTGTATTCCGGCTCAAAACAACGAGATACATCGTTTTAGAACGAAACTAGCGAGATTCACGAACATCGATTTTACAAGTCGTCGAAGAGTAGAAGAGAGAGAGCTGTAAACGTTTTCTCTCAGAACTGCGCGAAAACTTGTATTCCGGCTCAAAACAACGGGATACATCGTTTTAGATCGAAACTAGCGAGATTTACGCACTTCGATTTTACAAGTAAACAAAGTGTAGACGAGAGAAAGCTGTAAACTTTCTCTCAGAACTGCGCGAAAACTTAAATTCAGGCTCAAAACAACGGGATACATCGTTTTAGATCGAAACAAGCGAGATCCACGAACATCGATTTTACAAGTCCAAGTCGTCGAAGAGTAGACGAGAGAAAGCTGTAAACGTTTTCTCTCAGAACTGCGCGAAAACATGAATTCCGGCTCAAAACAACGGGATACATCGTTTTAGATCGAAACTAGCGAGATTCACGAACATCGATTTTACAAGTCGTCGAAGAGTAGACGAGAGAGAGCTGTTAACTTTTTCTCTCAGAACTGCGCGAAAACTTGTATTCCGGCTCAAAACAACGGGATACATCGTTTTAGATCGAAACTAGCGAGATTTACGCACTTCGATTTTACAAGTCGTCGAAGAGTAGACGAGAGAAATCTGTTAACTTTTTCTCTCAGAACTGAGCGAAAACTTGAATTCCGGCTCAAAACAACGGGATACATCGTTTTAGATCGAAACTAGCGAGATTCACGAACATCGATTTTACAAGTCGTCGAAGAGTAGACGAGAGAGAGCTGTTAACTTTTTCTCTCAGAACTGCGCGAAAACTTGTATTCCGGCTCAAAACAACGGGATACATCGTTTTAGATCGAAACTAGCGAGATTTACGCACTTCGATTTTACAAGTCGTCGAAGAGTAGACGAGAGAAATCTGTTAACTTTTTCTCTCAGAACTGAGCGAAAACATGAATTCCGGCTCAAAACAACGGGATACATCGTTTTAGATCGAAACTAGCGAGATTCACGAACATCGATTTTACAAGTCGTCGAAGAGTAGACGAGAGAGAGCTGTTAACTTTTTCTCTCAGAACTGCGCGAAAACTTGTATTCCGGCTCAAAACAACGGGATACATCGTTTTAGATCGAAACTAGCGAGATTTACGCACTTCGATTTTACAAGTCGTCGAAGAGTAGACGAGAGAAATCTGTTAACTTTTTCTCTCAGAACTGCGCGAAAACATGAATTCCGGCTCAAAACAACGGGATACATCGTTTTAGATCGAAACTAGCGAGATTCACGAACATCGATTTTACAAGTCGTCGAAGAGTAGACGAGAGAGAGCTGTTAACTTTTTCTCTCAGAACTGCGCGAAAACTTGTATTCCGGCTCAAAACAACGGGATACATCGTTTTAGATCGAAACTAGCGAGATTTACGCACTTCGATTTTACAAGTCGTCGAAGAGTAGACGAGAGAAATCTGTTAACTTTTTCTCTCAGAACTGAGCGAAAACTTAAATTCCGGCTCAAAACAACGGGATACATCGTTTTAGATCGAAACTAGCGAGATTCACGAACATCGATTTTACAAATCGTCGAAGAGTAGTCGAGAGAGAGCTATAAACGTTTTCTCTCAGAACGGCGCGAAAACTTGTATTCCGGCTCAAAACAACGGGATACATCGTTTTAGATCGAAACTAGCGAGATTTACGCACTTCGATTTTACAAGTCGTCGAAGAGTAGACGAGAGAAAGCTGCAAAACGTTTTCTCTCAGAACTGCGCGAAAACTTGAATTCCGGCTCAAAACACCGGGATACATCGTTTTAGATCGAAACTAGCGAGATCCACGAACATCGGTTTTACAAGTCCAAGTCGTCGAAGAGTAGACGAGAGAGAGCTGTAAACGTTTTCTCTCAGAACTGCGCGAAAATTTGTATTCCGGCTCAAAACAGCGGAATACATCGTTTTAGATCGAAACTAGCGAGATTTACGCACTACGATTTTACAAGTCGTCGAAGAGTAGACGAGAGAAAGCTGTAAACGTTTTCTCTGAGAACTGCGCGAAAACTTGAATTCCGGCTCAAAACAACGGGATACATCGTTTTAGATCGAAACTAGCGAGATTCACGAACATCGATTTTACAAGTCGTCGAAGAGTAGACGAGAGAGAGCTGTTAACTTTTTCTTTCAGAACTGCGCGAGAACTTGTATTCCGGCTCAAAACAACGGGATACATCGTTTTAGATCGAAACTAGCGAGATTTACGCACTTCGATTTTACAAGTCGTCGAAGAGTAGACGAGAGAAATCTGTTAAATTTTTCTCTCAGAACTGAGCGAAAACTTGAATTCCGGCTCAAAACAACGGGATACATCGTTTTAGATCGAAACTAGCGCTGTTTACGCACTTCGATTTTACAAGTCGTCGAAGAGTAGACGAGAAAAAGCTGTAAACTTTTTCTCTCAGAACTGCGCGAAAAGTTGAATTCCGGCAATAAACAACGGGATACATCGTTTTAGATCGAAACTAGCGAGATTTACGCACTTCGATTTTAAAAGTCGTCGAAGAGTAGACGAGAGAGAGCTGTAAACTTTTTCTCTCAGAACGGCGCGAAAACTTGTATTCCGGCTCAAAACAACGAGATACATCGTTTTAGAACGAAACTAGCGAGATTCACGAACTTCGATTTTACAAGTCGTCGAAGAGTAGACGAGAGAGAGCTGTAAACGTTTTCTCTCAGAACTGCGCGAAAACTTGTATTCCGGCTCAAAACAACGGGATACATCGTTTTAGATCGAAACTAGCGAGATTTACGCACTTCGATTTTACAAGTAGACAAAGTGCAGACGAGAGAAAGCTGTAAACGTTTTCTTTCAGAACTGCGCGAAAACTTGAATTCCGGCTCAAAACAACGGGATACATCGTTTTAGATCGAAACTAGCGCGATTTACGCACTTCGATTTTACAAGTCGTCGAAGAGTAGACGAGAGAAAGCTGCAAAACGTTTTCTCTCAGAACTGCGCGAAAACTTGAATTCCGGCTCAAAACACCGGGATACATCGTTTTAGATCGAAACTAGCGAGATCCACGAACATCGGTTTTACAAGTCCAAGTCGTCGAAGAGTAGACGAGAGAGACCTGTAAACGTTTTCTCTCAGAACTGCGCGAAAATTTGTATTCCGGCTCAAAACAGCGGGATACATCGTTTTAGATCGAAACTAGCGAGATTTACGCACTACGATTTTACAAGTCGTCGAAGAGTAGACGAGAGAAAGCTGTAAACGTTTTCTCTGAGAACTGCGCGAAAACTTGAATTCCGGCTCAAAACAACGGGATACATCGTTTTAGATCGAAACTAGCGAGATTCACGAACATCGATTTTACAAGTCGTCGAAGAGTAGACGAGAGAGAGCTGTTAACTTTTTCTTTCAGAACTGCGCGAAAACTTGTATTCCGGCTCAAAACAACGGGATACATCGTTTTAGATCGAAACTAGCGAGATTTACGCACTTCGATTTTACAAGTCGTCGAAGAGTAGACGAGAGAAATCTGTTAAATTTTTCTCTCAGAACTGAGCGAAAACTTGAATTCCGGCTCAAAACAACGGGATACATCGTTTTAGATCGAAACTAGCGCTGTTTACGCACTTCGATTTTACAAGTCGTCGAAGAGTAGACGAGAAAAAGCTGTAAACTTTTTCTCTCAGAACTGCGCGAAAAGTTGAATTCCGGCTATAAACAACGGGATACATCGTTTTAGATCGAAACTAGCGAGATTTACGCACTTCGATTTTAAAAGTCGTCGAAGAGTAGACGAGAGAGAGCTGTAAACTTTTTCTCTCAGAACGGCGCGAAAACTTGTATTCCGGCTCAAAACAACGAGATACATCGTTTTAGAACGAAACTAGCGAGATTCACGAACATCGATTTTACAAGTCGTCGAAGAGTAGACGAGAGAGAGCTGTAAACGTTTTCTCTCAGAACTGCGCGAAAACTTGTATTCCGGCTCAAAACAACGGGATACATCGTTTTAGATCGAAACTAGCGAGACTTACGCACTTCGATTTTACAAGTAGACAAAGTGTAGACGAGAGAAAGCTGTAAACGTTTACTCTCAGAACTGCGCGAAAACTTGAATTCCGGCTCTAAACAACGGGATACATCGTTTTAGATCGAAACTAGCGCGATTTACGCACTTCGATTTTATAAGTCGTCGAAGAGTAGACGAGAGAAAGCTGTAAACTTTTTCCCGCAGAACTGCGCGAAAACTTGAATTCCGGCTCAAAACAACGGGATACATCGTTTTAGATCGAAACTAGCGAGATTCACGAACATCGATTTCACAAGTCGTCGAAGAGTAGACGAGAGAGAGCTGTTACCTTTTCTCTCAGAACTGCGCGAAAACTTGTATTCCGGCTCAAAACAACGGTATACATCGTTTTAGATCGAAACTAGCGAGATTTACGCACTTCGATTTTACAAGTAGACAAAGTGTAGACGAGAAAAAGCTGTAAACGTTTTCTCTCATAACTGAGCGAAAACTTGAATTCCGGCTCAAAACAACGGGATACATCGTTTTAGATCGAAACTAGCGCGATTTACGCACTTCGATTTTATAAGTCGTCGAAGAGTAGACGAGAGAAAGCTGTAAACTTTTTCTCTCAGAACTGCGCGAAAACTTGAATTCCGGCTATAAACAACGGGATACATCGTTTTAGATCAAAACTAGCGAGATTTACGCACTTCGATTTTAAAAGTCGAAGAGTAGACGAGAGAAAGCTGTAAACTTTCTCTCAGAACTGCGCGAAAACTTAAATCCAGGCTCAAAACAACGGGATACAAC
This sequence comes from Amblyomma americanum, assembly GCF_052857255.1. Taxonomy (NCBI): domain Eukaryota; kingdom Metazoa; phylum Arthropoda; class Arachnida; order Ixodida; family Ixodidae; genus Amblyomma; species Amblyomma americanum. The sequence continues at coordinate 49,544,980 of NC_135500.1, forward strand.
TTTTTAGATCGAAACTAGCGAGATTCACGAACATCGATTTTACAAGTCGTCGAGGAGTAGACGAGAGAGAGCTGTAAACGTTTTCTCTCAGAACGGCGCGAAAACTTGTATTCCGGCTCAAAACAACGGGATACATCGTTATAGATCGAAACTAGCGAGATTTACGCACTTCGATTTTACAAGTCGCCGAAGAGTAGACGAGAGAAAGCTGCAAAACGTTTTCTCTCAGAACTGCGCGAAAACTTGAATTCCGGCTCAAAACAACGGGATACATCGTTTTAGATCGAAACTAGCAAGATCCACGAACATCGATTTTACAAGTCCAAGTCGTCGAAGAGTAGACGAGAGAGAGCTGTAAACGTTTTCTCTCAGAACTGCGCGAAAACTTGTATTCCGGCTCAAAACAACGGGATACATCGTTTTAGATCGAAACTAGCGAGATTTACGCACTACGATTTTACAAGTCGTCGAAGAGTGGACGAGAGAAAGCTGTAAACGTTTTCTCTCAGAACTGCGCGAAAACTTGAATTCCGGCTCAAAACAACGGGATACATCGTTTTAGATCGAAACTAGCGCGATTTACGCATTTCGATTATACAAGTCGTCGAAGAGTAGACGAGAGGAAGCTGTAAACTTTTTCTCTCAGAACTGCGCGAAAACTTGAATTCCGGCTATAAACAACGGGATGCATCGTTTTAGATCGAAAATAGCGAGATTTACGCACTTCGATTTTAAAAGTCGTCGAAGAGTAGACGAGAGAGAGCTGTAACTTTTTTCTCTCAGAACGGCGCGAAAACTTGTATTCCGGCTCAAAACAACGAGATACATCGTTTTAGAACGAAACTAGCGAGATTCACGAACATCAATTTTACAAGTCGTCGAAGAGTAGACGAGAGAGAGCTGTAAACGTTTTCTTTCAGAACTGCGCGAAAACTTGTATTCCGGCTCAAAACAACGGGATACATCGTTTTAGATCGAAACTAGCGAGATTTACGCACTTCGATTTTACAAGTCGTCGAAGAGTAGACGAGAGAAATCTGTTAAATTTTTCTCTCAGAACTGAGCGAAAACTTGAATTCCGGCTCAAAACAACGGGATACATCGTTTTAGATCGAAACTAGCGCTGTTTACGCACTTCGATTTTACAAGTCGTCGAAGAGTAGACGAGAAAAAGCTGTAAACTTTTTCTCTCAGAACTGCGCGAAAAGTTGAATTCCGGCTATAAACAACGGGATACATCGTTTTAGATCGAAACTAGCGAGATTTACGCACTTCGATTTTAAAAGTCGTCGAAGAGTAGACGAGAGAGAGCTGTAAACTTTTTCTCTCAGAACGGCGCGAAAACTTGTATTCCGGCTCAAAACAACGAGATACATCGTTTTAGAACGAAACTAGCGAGATTCACGAACATCGATTTTACAAGTCGTCGAAGAGTAGACGAGAGAGAGCTGTAAACGTTTTCTCTCAGAACTGCGCGAAAACTTGTATTCCGGCTCAAAACAACGGGATACATCGTTTTAGATCGAAACTAGCGAGATTTACGCACTTCGAATTTACAAGTAGACAAAGTGTAGACGAGAGAAAGCTGTAAACGTTTACTCTCAGAACTGCGCGAAAACTTGAATTCCGGCTCTAAACAACGGGATACATCGTTTTAGATCGAAACTAGCGCGATTTACGCACTTCGATTTTATAAGTCGTCGAAGAGTAGACGAGAGAAAGCTGTAAACTTTTTCCCGCAGAACTGCGCGAAAACTTGAATTCCGGCTCAAAACAACGGGATACATCGTTTTAGATCGAAACTAGCGAGATTCACGAACATCGATTTCACAAGTCGTCGAAGAGTAGACGAGAGAGAGCTGTTACCTTTTCTCTCAGAACTGCGCGAAAACTTGTATTCCGGCTCAAAACAACGGGATACATCGTTTTAGATCGAAACTAGCGAGATTTACGCACTTCGATTTTACAAGTAGACAAAGTGTAGACGAGAAAAAGCTGTAAACGTTTTCTCTCATAACTGAGCGAAAACTTGAATTCCGGCTCAAAACAACGGGATACATCGTTTTAGATCGAAACTAGCGCGATTTACGCACTTCGATTTTATAAGTCGTCGAAGAGTAGACGAGAGAAAGCTGTAAACTTTTTCTCTCAGAACTGCGCGAAAACTTGAATTCCGGCTATAAACAACGGGATACATCGTTTTAGATCGAAACTAGCGAGATTTACGCACTTCGATTTTAAAAGTCGAAGAGTAGACGAGAGAGAGCTGTAAACTTTTTCTCTCAGAACGGCGCGAAAACTTGTATTCCGGCTCAAAACAACGAGATACATCGTTTTAGAACGAAACTAGCGAGATTCACGAACATCGATTTTACAAGTCGTCGAAGTGTAGACGAGAGAGAGCTGTAAACGTTTTCTTTCAGAACTGCGCGAAAACTTGTATTCCGGCTCAAAACAACGGGATACATCGTTTTAGATCGAAACTAGCGAGATTTACGCACTTCGATTCTACAAGTAGACAAAGTGTAGACGAGAGAAAGCTGTAAACTTTCTCTCAGAACTGCGCGAAAACTTAAATCCAGGCTCAAAACAACGGGATACAACTTTTTAGATCGAAACTAGCGAGATTCACGAACATCGATTTTACAAGTCGTCGAGGAGTAGACGAGAGAGAGCTGTAAACGTTTTCTCTCAGAACGGCGCGAAAACTTGTATTCCGGCTCAAAACAACGGGATACATCGTTATAGATCGAAACTAGCGAGATTTACGCACTTCGATTTTACAAGTCGCCGAAGAGTAGACGAGAGAAAGCTGCAAAACGTTTTCTCTCAGAACTGCGCGAAAACTTGAATTCCGGCTCAAAACAACGGGATACATCGTTTTAGATCGAAACTAGCAAGATCCACGAACATCGATTTTACAAGTCCAAGTCGTCGAAGAGTAGACGAGAGAGAGCTGTAAACGTTTTCTCTCAGAACTGCGCGAAAACTTTTATTCCGGCTCAAAACAACGGGATACATCGTTTTAGATCGAAACTAGCGAGATTTACGCACTACGATTTTACAAGTCGTCGAAGAGTAGACGAGAGAAAGCTGTAAACGTTTTCTCTCAGAACTGCGCGAAAACTTGAATTCCGGCTCAAAACAACGGGATACATCGTTTTAGATCGAAACTAGCGCGATTTACGCATTTCGATTTTACAAGTCGTCGAAGAGTAGACGAGAGGAAGCTGTAAACTTTTTCTCTCAGAACTGCGCGAAAACTTGAATTCCGGCTATAAACAACGGGATGCATCGTTTTAGATCGAAAATAGCGAGATTTACGCACTTCGATTTTAAAAGTCGTCGAAGAGTAGACGAGAGAGAGCTGTAAACGTTTTCTTTCAGAACTGCGCGAAAACTTGTATTCCGGCTCAAAACAACGGGATACATCGTTTTAGATCGAAACTAGCGAGATTCACGAACATCGATTTTACAAGTCGTCGAAGAGTAGACGAGAGAGAGCTGTAAACGTTTTCTCTCAGAACGGCGCGAAAACTTGTATTCCGGCTCAAAACAACGGGATACATCGTTAAAGATCGAAACTAGTGAGATTTACGCACTTCGATTTTACAAGTCGCCGAAGAGTAGACGAGAGAAATCTGCAAAACGTTTTCTCTCAGAACTGCGCGAAAACTTGAATTCCGGCTCAAAACAGCGGGATACATCGTTTTAGATCGAAACTAGCGAGATCCACGAACATCGATTTTACAAGTCCAAGTCGTCGAAGAGTAGACGAGAGAGAGCTGTAAATGTTTTCTCTCAGAACTGCGCGAAAACTTGTATTCCGGCTCGAAACAACGGGATACATCGTTTTCGATCGAAACTAGCGAGATTTACGCACTACGATTTTACAAGTCGTCGAAGAGTAGACGAGAGAAAGCTGTAAACGTTTTCTCTCAGAACTGCGCGAAAACTTGAATTCCGGCTCAAAACAACGGGATACATCGTTTTAGATCGAAACTAGCGCGATATACGCACTTCGATTTTACAAGTCGTCGAAGAGTAGACGAGAAAAAGCTGTAAACTTTTTCTCTCAGAACTGCGCGAAAACTTGAATTCCGGCTATAAACAACGGGATACAACTTTTTAGATCGAAACTAGCGAGATTCACGAACATCGATTTTACAAGTCGTCGAGGAGTAGACGAGAGAGAGCTGTAAACGTTTTCTCTCAGAACGGCGCGAAAACTTGTATTCCGGCTCAAAACAACGGGATACATCGTTATAGATCGAAACTAGCGAGATTTACGCACTTCGATTTTACAAGTCGCCGAAGAGTAGACGAGAGAAAGCTGCAAAACGTTTTCTCTCAGAACTGCGCGAAAACTTGAATTCCGGCTCAAAACAACGGGATACATCGTTTTAGATCGAAACTAGCAAGATCCACGAACATCGATTTTACAAGTCCAAGTCGTCGAAGAGTAGACGAGAGAGAGCTGTAAACGTTTTCTCTCAGAACTGCGCGAAAACTTTTATTCCGGCTCAAAACAACGGGATACATCGTTTTAGATCGAAACTAGCGAGATTTACGCACTACGATTTTACAAGTCGTCGAAGAGTAGACGAGAGAAAGCTGTAAACGTTTTCTCTCAGAACTGCGCGAAAACTTGAATTCCGGCTCAAAACAACGGGATACATCGTTTTAGATCGAAACTAGCGCGATTTACGCATTTCGATTTTACAAGTCGTCGAAGAGTAGACGAGAGGAAGCTGTAAACTTTTTCTCTCAGAACTGCGCGAAAACTTGAATTCCGGCTATAAACAACGGGATGCATCGTTTTAGATCGAAAATAGCGAGATTTACGCACTTCGATTTTAAAAGTCGTCGAAGAGTAGACGAGAGAGAGCTGTAAACGTTTTCTTTCAGAACTGCGCGAAAACTTGTATTCCGGCTCAAAACAACGGGATACATCGTTTTAGATCGAAACTAGCGAGATTCACGAACATCGATTTTACAAGTCGTCGAAGAGTAGACGAGAGAGAGCTGTAAACGTTTTCTCTCAGAACGGCGCGAAAACTTGTATTCCGGCTCAAAACAACGGGATACATCGTTAAAGATCGAAACTAGTGAGATTTACGCACTTCGATTTTACAAGTCGCCGAAGAGTAGACGAGAGAAATCTGCAAAACGTTTTCTCTCAGAACTGCGCGAAAACTTGAATTCCGGCTCAAAACAGCGGGATACATCGTTTTAGATCGAAACTAGCGAGATCCACGAACATCGATTTTACAAGTCCAAGTCGTCGAAGAGTAGACGAGAGAGAGCTGTAAATGTTTTCTCTCAGAACTGCGCGAAAACTTGTATTCCGGCTCGAAACAACGGGATACATCGTTTTCGATCGAAACTAGCGAGATTTACGCACTACGATTTTACAAGTCGTCGAAGAGTAGACGAGAGAAAGCTGTAAACGTTTTCTCTCAGAACTGCGCGAAAACTTGAATTCCGGCTCAAAACAACGGGATACATCGTTTTAGATCGAAACTAGCGCGATATACGCACTTCGATTTTACAAGTCGTCGAAGAGTAGACGAGAAAAAGCTGTAAACTTTTTCTCTCAGAACTGCGCGAAAACTTGAATTCCGGCTATAAACAACGGGATACATCGTTTTAGATCGAAACTAGCGAGATTTACGCACTTCGATTTTAAAAGTCGTCGAAGAGTAGACGAGAGAGAGCTATAAACTTTATCTCTCAGAACGGCGCGAAAACTTGTATTCCGGCTCAAAACAACGAGATACATCGTTTTAGAACGAAACTAGCGAGATTCACGAACATCGATTTTACAAGTCGTCCAAGAGTAGACGAGACAGAGCTGTAAACGTTTTCTTTCAAAACTGCGCGAAAACTTGTATTCCGGCTCAAAACAACGGGATACATCGTTTTAGATCGAAACTAGCGAGATTTACGCACTTCGATTTTACAAGTAAACAAAGTGTAGACGAGAGAAAGCTGTAAACTTTCTCTCAGAACTGCGCGAAAACTTAAATTCAGGCTCAAAACAACGGGATACATCGTTTTAGATCGAAACTAGCGAGATTCACGAACATCGATTTTACAAGTCGTCGAAGAGTAGACGAGAGAGAGCTGTACACTTTTTCTCTCAGAACGGCGCGAAAACTTGTATTCCGGCTCAAAACAACAGGATACATCGTTATAGATCGAAACTAGCGAGATTTACGCACTTCGATTTTACAAGTCGTCGAAGAGTAGACGAGAGAAAGCTGTAAAACGTTTTCTCTCAGAACTGCGCGAAAACTTGAATTCCGGCTATAAACAACGGGATACATCGTTTTAGATCGAAACTAGCGAGATTTACGCACTTCAATTTTACAAGTCGTCGAAGAGTAGACGAGAGAATCTGTAAACATTTTCGCTCATAACTGCGCGAGAACTTGTATTCCGGCTAAAAACAACGGGATACATCGATTTAGATCAAAACAAGCAAAATTCACGAACATCCATTTTATAAGTCGTCGAAGAGTGGACGAGAGAAAGGTGTAAACTTTTTCTCTCAGAACTGCGCGAGAACTTGTATTCCGGCTCAAAACAACGAGATACATTATTTTAGATTGAAACTGGAGAGATTTACGCGCTTCGATTTTACAAGTCGTGTAAGAGTAGACGAGAGAGAGCTGTAATCTTTTTCTCTCAGAACTGCGCGAAAACTTGTATTCCGGCTCAAAACAACGGGATACATCGTTTTAGATCGAAACTAGCGAGATTCTCGAACATCGGTTTTACAAGTCGTCGAAGAGTAGACGAGAGAGAGCTGTAATCTTTTTCTCTCATAACTGCGCGAAAACTTGTATTCCGGCTCAAGACAACGGGATACATCATTTTAGATCGAAACTAGCGATATTTCCGCACTTCAATTTTACAAGTCGTCGAACAGTAGACGAGAGAAAGCTGTAAACGTTTTCTCTCATAACTGCGCGAAAACTTGTATTCCGGCTCAAAACAACCGGATACATCGTTTTAGCTCGAAACAAGCGAGATTTACGCACTTCGATTTTACAAGTCGTCGAAGAGTACACGAGAGAAAGCTGTAAAATTTTTCTCTCAGAACTGCGCGAAAACTTGAATTCCGGCTCAAAACAACGGGACACATCGTTTTAGATCGAAACTAGCGAGATTTACGCACTTCGATTTTACAAGTCGTCCAATAGTAAACGAGAGAAAGCTGTAAACGTTTTCTCTCAGAACTGCGCGAAAACTTGTATTCCGGCTCAGAACAACGGGATACATCGGTTTAGATCGACACTAGCGAGATTCTCGAACATCGATTTAACAAGTCGTCTAAGAGTCGACGAGAAAGAGCTGTAATCTTTTTCTCTCGGAACGGCGCGAAAACTTGTATTCCGGCTCAAAACAACGGGATACATCGTTTTAGATCGAAACTAGCGAGATCTACGCACTTCAATTTTACAAGTCGTTGAACAGTAGACGAGAGAATCTGTAAACATTTTCGCTCATAACTGCGCGAGAACTTGTATTCCGGCTCAAAACAACGGGATACATCGATTTAGATCAAAACTAGCAAAATTCACGAACATCGATTTTATAAGTCGTCGATGAGTGGACGAGAGAAAGGTGTAAACTTTTTCTCTCAGAACTGCGCGAGAACTTGTATTCCGGCTCAAAACAACGAGATACATCATTTTAGATTGAAACTGGAGAGATTTACGCGCTTCGATTTTACAAGTCCTGTAAGAGTAGACGAGAGAGAGCTGTAATCTTTTTCTCTCAGAACTGCGCGAAAACTTGTATTCCGGCTCAAAACAACTGGATACATCGTTTTAGATCTATACTAGCGAGATTCTCGAACATCGATTTTACAAGTCGTCGAAGAGTAGACGAGAGAGAGCTGTAATCTTTTTCTCTCAGAACTGCGCGAAAACTTGTATTCCGGCTCAAGACAACGGGATACATCATTTTAGATCGAAACTAGCGATATTTCCGCACTTCAATTTTACAAGTCGTCGAAGAGTAGACGAGAGAAAGCTGTAAACTTTTTCTCTGAGAACTGCGCGAAAACATGAATTCCGGCTCAAAACAACGGGATACATTGTTTTAGATCGAAACTAGCGAAATTTACACACTTCGATTTTAGAATTCGTCGAAGAGTAGACGAGAGAGCGCTGTAAACTTTTTCTCTCATAACTGCGCGAAAACTTGTATTCCGGCTCAAAACAACCGGATACATCGTTTTAGCTCGAAACAAGCGAGATTTACGCACTTCGATTTTACAAGTCGTCGAAGAGTACACGAGAGAAAGCTGTAAAATTTTTCTCTCAGAACTGCGCGAAAACTTGAATTCCGGCTCAAAACAACGGGATACATCGTTTTAGATCAAAACTAGCGAGATTTACGCACTTCGATTTTACAAGTCGTCCAATAGTAAACGAGAGAAAGCTGTAAACGTTTTCTCTCATAACTGCGCGAAAACTTGTATTCCGTCTCAAAACAACGGGATACATCGTTTCAGATGGAAAGTAGCAAAATTCACGATCATCCATTTTACAAGTCGTCGAAGAGCAGACGAGAGAAAGGTGTAATCTTTTTCTCTCAGAACTGCGCGAAAACTTGTATTCCGGCTCAAAACAAAGGGATACATCGTTTTAGATCAAAACTAACGAGATTTACGCACTTTGATTTTACAAGTCGTCGAAGAGTAGACGAGAGAGAGCTGTAAACTGTTTCTCTCAGAACTGCGCGAAAACTTGTATTCCGGCTCAGAACAACGGGATACATCGGTTTAGATCGACACTAGCGAGATTCTCGAACATCGATTTAACAAGTCGTCTAAGAGTCGACGAGAAAGAGCTGTAATCTTTTTCTCTCGGAACGGCGCGAAAACTTGTATTCCGGCTCAGAACAACGGGATACATCGTTTTAGATCGAAACTAGCGAGATCTACGCACTTCAATTTTACAAGTCGTCGAACAGTAGACGAGAGAATCTGTAAACATTTTCGCTCATAACTGCGCGAGAACTTGTATTCCGGCTCAAAACAACGGGATACATCGATTTAGATCAAAACTAGCAAAATTCACGAACATCGATTTTATAAGTCGTCGAAGAGTGGACGAGAGAAAGGTGTAAACGTTTTCTCTCAGAACTGCGCGAGAACTTGTATTCCGGCTCAAAACAACGAGACACATCATTTTAGACTGAAACTGGAGAGATTTACGCGCTTCGATTTTACAAGTCGTGTAAGAGTAGACGAGAGAGAGCTGTAATCTTTTTCTCTCAGAACTGCGCGAAAACTTGTATTCCGGCTCAAAACAACTGGATACATCGTTTTAGATCTATACTAGCGAGATTCTCGAACATCGATTTTACAAGTCGTCGAAGAGTAGACGAGAGAGAGCTGTAATATTTTTCTCTCAGAACTGCTCGAAAACTTGTATTCCGGCTCAAGACAACGGGATACATCATTTTAGATCGAAACTAGCGAGATCTACGCACTTCAGTTTTACAAGTCGTCGAACAGTAGACGAGAGAATCTGTAAACATTTTCGCTCATAACTGCGCGAGAACTTGTATTCCGGCTCAAAACAACGGGATACATCGATTTAGATCAAAACTAGCAAAATTCACGAACATCGATTTTATAAGTCGTCGAAGAGTGGACGAGAGAAAGCTGTAAACTTTCTCTCAGAACTGCGCGAAAACTTAAATTCCGTCTCAAAACAACGGGATACATCGTTTCAGATCGAAACTAGCGAGATTCACGAACATCGATTTTACAAGTCGTCGAAGAGTGGACGAGAGAAAGCTGTAAACTTTTTCTCTCAGAACTGCGCGAAAACTTGTATTCCGGCTCAAAACAACGAGATACATTGTTTTAGATCGAAACTAGCGAGATTCACGCACTTCGATTTTACAAGTCGTCGAAGAGTAGACGAGAAAAAGGTGTAAACTTTTTCTCTCTGAACTGCGCGAAAACTTGTATTCCGGCTCAAAACAACGGGATACATCGTTTTAGATTGAAACTAACGAGATTTACGCACTTTGATTTTACAAGTCGTGGAAGAGTAGACGAGAGAGCGCTGTAAACTTTTCTCTCATAACTGCGCGAAAACTTGTATTCCGGCTCAAAACAACCGGATACATCGTTTTAGCTCGAAACAAGCGAGATTTACGCACTTCGATTTTACAAGTCGTCCAATAGTAAACGAGAGAAAGCTGCAAACGTTTTCTCTCATAACTGCGCGAAAACTTGTATTCCGTCTCAAAACAACGGGATACATCGTTTCAGATGGAAAGTAGCAAAATTCACGATCATCGATTTTACAAGTCGTCGAAGAGCAGACGAGAGAAAGGTGTAATCTTTTTCTCTCAGAACTGCGCGAAAACTTGTATTCCGGCTCAAAACAAAGGGATACATCGTTTTAGATCAAAACTAACGAGATTTACGCACTTTGATTTTACAAGTCGTCGAAGAGTAGACGAGAGAGAGCTGTAAACTGTTTCTCTCAGAACTGCGCGAAAACTTGTATTCCGGCTCATAACAACGGGATACATCGGTTTAGATCGACACTAGCGAGATTCTCGAACATCGATTTAACAAGTCGTCTAAGAGTCGACGAGAAAGAGCTGTAATCTTTTTCTCTCGGAACGGCGCGAAAACTTGTATTCCGGCTCAAAACAACGGGATACATCGTTTTAGATCGAAACTAGCGAGATCTACGAACTTCAATTTTACAAGTCGTCGAACAGTAGACGAGAGAAAGGTGTAAACGTTTTCTCTCAGAACTGCGCGAGAACTTGTATTCCGGCTCAAAACAACGAGACACATCATTTTAGATTGAAACTGGAGAGATTTACGCGCTTCGATTTTACAAGTCGTGTAAGTAGACGAGAGAGAGCTGTAATCTTTTTCTCTCAGAACTGCGCGAAAACTTGTATTCCGGTTCAAAACAACAGGATACATCGTTTTAGATCGATACTAGGGAGATTCACGAACATCGATTTTACAAGTCGTCGAAGAGTGGACGAGAAAAAGCTGTAAACTTTTTCTCTCAGAACTGCGCGAAAACATGAATTCCGGCTCAAAACAACGGGATGCATTTTTTTAAATCGAAACTAGCGAGATTTACGTACTTCGATTTTAGAAGTCGTCGAAGAGTAGACGAAAGAGAGCTGTGAACTTTTTCTCTCAGAACTGCGCGAAAACTTGTATTCCGGCTCAAAACAACGGGATACATCGTTTTAGATCGAAACTGGGAAAATTCACGAACATCATTTTACAAGTCATCGAAGAGTAGACGAGAGAATGGTGTAAACTTTTTCTCCCAGAACTGCGCGAGAACATGTATTCCAGATCAAAACAACGGGATACATCGTTTTAGATCTAAACTAGCGAGATTCACGAACATAGATTTTTATAGTCGTCGATGAGTAGACGGGAGAAAGAGGTAAACTTTTACTCTCAGAACTGCGCGAAAACTTGTGTTCCGGCTCAAACAACGGGATACAACGTTTTAGTTCGAAACTAGCGAGATTAACGATCATCGATTTTACAAGTCGTCGAAGAGCAGACGAGAGAAAGGTGTAATCTTTTTCTCTCAGAACTGCGCGAAAACTTGTATTCCGGCTCAAAACAAAGGGATACATCGTTTTAGATCAAAACTAACGAGATTTACGCACTTTGATTTTACAAGTCGTCGAAGAGTAGACGAGAGAGAGCTGTAAACTGTTTCTCTCAGAACTGCGCGAAAACTTGTATTCCGGCTCAAAACAACTGGATACATCGTTTTAGATCTATACTAGCGAGATTCTCGAACATCGATTTTACAAGTCGTCGAAGAGTAGACGAGAGAGAGCTGTAATCTTTTTCTCTCAGAATTGCGCGAAAACTTGTATTCCGGCTCAAGACAACGGGATACATCATTTTAGATCGAAACTAGCGATATTTCCGCACTTCAATTTTACAAGTCGTCGAAGAGTAAACGAGAGAAAGCTGTAAACTTTTTCTCTGAGAACTGCGCGAAAACATGAATTCCGGCTCAAAACAACGGGATAAATTGTTTTAGATCGAAACTAGCGAGATTTAGACACTTCGATTTTAGAATTCGTCGAAGAGTAGACGAGAGAGCGCTGTAAACTTTTTCTCTCATAACTGCGCGAAAACTTGTATTCCGGCTCAAAACAACCGGATACATCGTTTTAGCTGGAAACAAGCGAGATTCTCGAACATCGATTTAACAAGTCGTCTAAGAGTCGACGAGAAAGAGCTGTAATCTTTTTCTCTCGGAACGGCGCGAAAACTTGTATTCCGGCTCAAAACAACGGGATACATCGTTTTAGATCGAAACTAGCGAGATCTACGCACTTCAATTTTACAAGTCGTCGAACAGTAGACGAGAGAATCTGTAAACATTTTCGCTCATAACTGCGCGAGAACTTGTATTCCGGCTCAAAACAACGGGATACATCGATTTAGATCAAAACTAGCAAAATTCACGAACATCGATTTTATAAGTCGTCGAAGAGTGGACGAGAGAAAGCTGTAAACTTTCTCTCAGAACTGCGCGAAAACTTAAATTCCGGCTCAAAACAACGAGATACATCGTTTTAGATCGAAACTAGCGAGATTCACGAACATCAATTTTACAAATCGTCGAAGAGTAGACGAGAGAGAGCTATAAACTTTTTCTCTCAGAACGGCGCGAAAACTTGTATTCCGGCTCAAAACAACGGGATACATTGTTTTAGATCGAAACTAGCGAGATCCACGAACATCGATTTTACAAGTCCAAGTCGTCGAAGAGTAGACGAGAGAAAGCTGTAAACGTTTTCTCTCAGAACTGCGCGAAAACTTGAATTCCGGCTCAAAACAACGGGATACATCGTTTTAGATCGAAACTAGCGAGATTCACGAACATCGATTTTACAAGTCGTCGAAGAGTAGACGAGAGAGAGAGCTGTTAACTTTTTCTCTCAGAACTGCGCGAAAACTTGTATTCCGGCTCAAAACAACGGGATACATCGTTTTAGATCGAAACTAGAGAGATTCAGGATCATAGATTTTACAAGTCGTCGAAGAGTAGACGAGAGAGAGCTGTTAACTTTTTCTCTCAGAACTGCGCGAAAACTTGTATTCCGGCTCAAAACAACGGGATACATCGTTTTAGATCAAAACTAGCGAGATTTACGCACTTCGATTTTACAAGTCGTCGAAGAGTAGACGAGAGAAATCTGTTAACTTTTTCTCTCAGAGCTGAGCGAAAACTTGAATTCCGGCTCAAAACAACGGGATACATCGTTTTAGATCGAAACTAGCGCGATTTACGCACTTCGATTTTACAAGTCGTCGAAGAGTACACGAGAGAAAGCTGTAAACTTTTTCTCTCAGAACTGCGCGAAAACTTGAATTCCGGCTCAAAACAACGGGATACATCGTTTTAGATCGAAACTAGCGAGATTTACGCACTTCGATTTTACAAGTCGTCCAATAGTAAACGAGAGAAAGCTGTAAACTTTTTCTCTCATAACTGCGCGAAAACTTGTATTCCGTCTCAAAACAACGGGATACATCGTTTCAGATAGAAAGTAGCAAAATTCACGATCATCGATTTTACAAGTCGTCGAAGAGCAGACGAGAGAAAGGTGTAAACTTTTTCTCTCAGAACTGCGCGAAAACTTGTATTCCGGCTCAAAACAAAGGGATACATCGTTTTAGATCGAAACTAACGAGATTTACGCACTTTGATTTTACAAGTCGTCGAAGAGTAGACGAGAGAGAGCTGTAAACTGTTCCTCTCAGAACTGCGCGAAAACTTGTATTCCGGCTCACAACAACGGGATACATCGGTTTAGATCGACACTAGCGAGATTCTCGAACATCGATTTTACAAGTCGTCGAAGAGTAGACGAGAGAGAGCTGTAAACTGTTCCTCTCAGAACTGCGCGAAAACTTGTATTCCGGCTGAGAACAACGGGATACATCGGTTTAGATCGACACTAGCGAGATTCTCGAACATCGATTTAACAAGTCGTCTAAGAGTAGACGAGAAAGAGCTGTAATCTTTTTCTCTCGGAACGGCGCGAAAACTTGTATTCCGGCTCAAAACAACGGGATACATTGTTTTAGATCGAAACTAGCGAGATTTACGCACTTCAATTTTACAAGTCGTCGAAGAGTAGACGAGAGAATCTGTAAACATTTTCGCTCATAACTGCGCGAGAACTTGTATTCCGGCTCAAAACGGGATACATCGATTTAGATCAAAACAAGCAAAATTCACGAACATCCATTTTATAAGTCGTCGAAGAGTGGACGAGAGAAAGGTGTAAACTTTTTCTCTCAGAACTGCGCGAGAACTTGTATTCCGGCTCAAAACAACGAGATACATTATTTTAGATTGAAACTGGAGAGATTTACACGCTTCGATTTTACAAGTCGTGTAAGAGTAGACGAGAGAGAGCTGTAATCTTTTTCTCTCAGAACTGCGCGAAAACTTGTATTCCGGCTCAAAACATCGGGATACATAGTTTTAGATTGAAACTAGCGAGATTCACGAACATCGATTTTACAAGTCGTCGATGAGTAGACCAGAGAAAGGTGCAAACTTTTTCTCTCAGAACTGCGCGAGAACTTGTATTCCGGCTCAAAACAACAGGATACATCGTTTTAGATCGAAACTAGCGAGATTCTCGAACGTCGGTTTTACAAGTAGTCGAAGAATAGACGAGAGAGAGCTGTAATCGTTTTCTCTCATAACTGCGCGAAAACTTGTATTCCGGCTCAAGACAACGGGATATATCATTTTAGATCGAAACTAGCGATATTTCCGCACTTCAATTTTACAAGTCGTCGAAGAGTAGACGAGAGAAAGCTGTAAACTTTTTCTCTGAGAACTGCGCGAAAACATGAATTCCGGCTCAAAACAACGGGATACATTGTTTTAGATCGAAACTAGCGAGATTTACGCACTTCGATTTTACAGGTCGTCGAAGAGTAGACGAGAGAGCGCTGTAAACTTTTTCTCTCATAACTGCGCGAAAACTTGTATTCCGGCTCAAAACAACCGGATACATCGTTTAAGCTCGAAACAAGCGAGATTTACGCACTTCGATTTTACAAGTCGTCGAAGAGTACACGAGAGAAAGCTGTAAACTTTTTCTCTCATAACTACGCGACAACTTGTATTCCGTCTCAAAACAACGGGATACATCGTTTCAGATCGAAACTAGCGAGATTCACGAACATCGATTTTACAAGTCGTCGAAGAGTGCACGAGAGAAAGCTGTAAACTTTTTCTCTCAGAACTGCGCGAAAACTTGTATTCCGGCTCAAAACAACGAGATACATCGTTTTAGATCGAAACTAGCGAGATTCACGCACTTCGATTTTACAAGTCGTCGAAGAGTAGACGAGAGAGAGCTGTAAACTATTTCTCTCAGAACTGCGCGAAAACTTGTATTCCGGCTCAAAACAACGGGATACATCATTTTAGATCGAAACTAGCGATATTTCCGCACTTCAATTTTACAAGTCGTCGAACAGTAGACGAGAGAAAGCTGTAAACTTTTTCTCTCAGAACTGCGCGAAAACATGAATTCCGGCTAAAACAACGAGATAGATTGTTTTAGATCGAAACCAGCGAGATTTACGCACTTCGATTTTAGAAGTCGTGGAGAGTAGACGAGAGAGCGCTGTAAACTTTTCTCTCATAACTGCGCGAAAACTTGTATTCCGGCTCAAAACAACCGGATACATCGTTTTAGCTCGAAACAAGCGAGATTTACGCACTTCGATTTTACAAGTCGTCGAAGAGTACACGAGAGAAAGCTGTAAAATTTTTCTCTCGGAACGGCGCGAAAACTTGTATTCCGGCTCAAAACAACGGGGTAAATTGTTTAGATCGAAACTAGCGAGATCTACGCACTTCAATTTTACAAGTCGTCGAACAGTAGACGAGAGAATCTGTAAACATTTTCGCTCATAACTGCGCGAGAACTTGTATTCCGGCTCAAAACAACGGGATACATCGATTTAGATCAAAACTAGCAAAATTCACGAACATCGATTTTATAAGTCGTCGAAGAGTGGACGAGAGAAAGATGTAAACTTTTTCTCTCAGAACTGCGCGAGAACTTGTATTCCGGCTCAAGACAACGGGATACATCATTTTAGATCGAAACTAGCGATATTTCCGCACTTCAATTTTACAAGTCGTCGAAGAGTAGACGAGAGAAAGCTGTAAACTTTTTCTCTGAGAACTGCGCGAAAACATGAATTCCGGCTCAAAACAACGGGATACATTGTTTTAGATCGAAACTAGCGAGATTTACACACTTCGATTTTAGAATTCGTCGAAGAGTAGACGAGAGAGCGCTGTAAACTTTTTCTCTCATAACTGCGCGAAAACTTGTATTCCGGCTCAAAACAACCGGATACATCGTTTTAGCTCGAAACAAGCGAGATTTACGCACTTCGATTTTACAAGTCGTCGAAGAGTACACGAGAGAAAGCTGTAAAATTTTTCTCTCAGAACAGCGCGAAAACATGAATTCCGGCTCAAAACAACGGGATACATCGTTTTAGATCGAAACTAGCGAGATTTACGCACTTCGATTTTACAAGTCGTCCAATAGTAAACGAGAGAAAGCTGTAAACGTTTTCTCTCATAACTGCGCGAAAACTTGTATTCCGTCTCAAAACAACGGGATACATCGTTTCAGATGGAAAGTAGCAAAATTCACGATCATCGATTTTACAAGTCGTCGAAGAGCAGACGAGAGAAAGGTGTAAACTGTTTCTCTCAGAACTGCGCGAAAACTTGTATTCCGGCTCAGAACAACGGGATATATCGGTTTAGATCGACACTAGCGAGATTCTCGAACATCGATTTAACAAGTCGTCTACGAGTCGACGAGAAAGAGCTGTAATCTTTTTCTCTCGGAACGGCGCGAAAACTTGTATTCCGGCTCAAAACAACGGGATACATCGTTTTAGATCGAAACTAGCGAGATCTACGCACTTCAATTTTACAAGTCGTCGAACAGTAGACGAGAGAATCTGTAAACATTTTCGCTCATAACTGCGCGAGAACTTGTATTCCGGCTCAAAACAACGGGATACATCGATTTAGATCAAAACTAGCAAAATTCACGAACATCGATTTTATAACTCGTCGAAGAGTGGACGAGAGAAAGGTGTAAACTTTTTCTCTCAGAACTGCGCGAGAACTTGTATTCCGGCTCAAAACAACGAGACACATCATTTTAGATTGAAACTGGAGAGATTTACGCGTTCGATTTTACAGGTCGTGTAAGAGTAGACGAGAGAGAGCTGTAATCTTTTTCTCTCAGAACTGCGCGAAAACTTGTATTCCGGCTCAAAACAACTGGATACATCGTTTTAGATCTATACTAGCGAGATTCTCGAACATCGATTTTAAGTGTCGTCGAAGAGTAGACGAGAGAGAGCTGTAATCTTTTTCTCTCAGAACTGCGCGAAAACTTGTATTCCGGCTCAAGACAACGGGATACATCATTTTAGATCGAAACTAGCGATATTTCCGCACTTCAATTTTACAAGTCGTCGAAGAGTAGACGAGAGAAAGCTGTAAACGTTTTCTCTGAGAACTGCGCGAAAACATGAATTCCGGCTCAAAACAACGGGATACATTGTTTTAGATCGAAACTAGCGAGATTTACACACTTCGATTTTAGAATTCGTCGAAGAGTAGACGAGAGAGCGCTGTAAACTTTTTCTCCCATAACTGCGCTAAAATTGTATTCCGGCTCAAAACAACCGGATACATCGTTTTAGCTCGAAACAAGCGAGGTATACGCACTTCGATTTTACAAGTCGTCGAAGAGTACACGAGAGAAAGCTGTAAACTTTTTCTCTCATAACTACGCGACAACTTGTATTCCGTCTCAAAACAACGGGATACATCGTTTCAGATCGAAACTAGCGAGATTCACGAACATCGATTTTACAAGTCGTCGAAGAGTGGACGAGAGAAAGCTGTAAACTTTTTCTCTCAGAACTGCGCGAAAACTTGTATTCCGGCTCAAAACAACGAGATACATCGTTTTAGATCGAAACTAGCGAGATTCACGCAATTCGATTTTACAAGTCGTCGAAGAGTAGACGAGAGAGAGCTGTAAACTATTTCTCTCAAAACTGCGCGAAAACTTGTAT
The DNA here is from genome assembly GCF_052857255.1 of Amblyomma americanum. Lineage (NCBI taxonomy): Eukaryota > Metazoa > Arthropoda > Arachnida > Ixodida > Ixodidae > Amblyomma > Amblyomma americanum. The sequence goes on from NC_135500.1 coordinate 49,563,185, forward strand.
TCCGGCTCAAAACAACGGGATACATCATTTTAGATCGAAACTAGCGATATTTCCGCACTTCAATTTTACAAGTCGTCGAACAGTAGACGAGAGAAAGCTGTAAACTTTTTCTCTCAGAACTGCGCGAAAACATGAATTCCGGCTAAAACAACGAGATAGATTGTTTTAGATCGAAACCAGCGAGATTTACGCACTTCGATTTTAGAAGTCGTGGAGAGTAGACGAGAGAGCGCTGTAAACTTTTCTCTCATAACTGCGCGAAAACTAGTATTCCGGCTCAAAACAACCGGATACATCGTTTTAGCTCGAAACAAGCGAGATTTACGCACTTCGATTTTACAAGTCGTCGAAGAGTACACGAGAGAAAGCTGTAAAATTTTTCTCTCGGAACGGCGCGAAAACTTGTATTCCGGCTCAAAACAACGGGGTAAATTGTTTAGATCGAAACTAGCGAGATCTACGCACTTCAATTTTACAAGTCGTCGAACAGTAGACGAGAGAATCTGTAAACATTTTCGCTCATAACTGCGCGAGAACTTGTATTCCGGCTCAAAACAACGGGATACATCGATTTAGATCAAAACTAGCAAAATTCACGAACATCGATTTTATAAGTCGTCGAAGAGTGGACGAGAGAAAGGTGTAAACTTTTTCTCTCAGAACTGCGCGAGAACTTGTATTCCGGCTCAAGACAACGGGATACATCATTTTAGATCGAAACTAGCGATATTTCCGCACTTCAATTTTACAAGTCGTCGAAGAGTAGACGAGAGAAAGCTGTAAACTTTTTCTCTGAGAACTGCGCGAAAACATGAATTCCGGCTCAAAACAACGGGATACATTGTTTTAGATCGAAACTAGCGAGATTTACACACTTCGATTTTAGAATTCGTCGAAGAGTAGACGAGAGAGCGCTGTAAACTTTTTCTCTCATAACTGCGCGAAAACTTGTATTCCGGCTCAAAACAACCGGATACATCGTTTTAGCTCGAAACAAGCGAGATTTACGCACTTCGATTTTACAAGTCGTCGAAGAGTACACGAGAGAAAGCTGTAAAATTTTTCTCTCAGAACAGCGCGAAAACATGAATTCCGGCTCAAAACAACGGGATACATCGTTTTAGATCGAAACTAGCGAGATTTACGCACTTCGATTTTACAAGTCGTCCAATAGTAAACGAGAGAAAGCTGTAAACGTTTTCTCTCATAACTGCGCGAAAACTTGTATTCCGTCTCAAAACAACGGGATACATCGTTTCAGATGGAAAGTAGCAAAATTCACGATCATCGATTTTACAAGTCGTCGAAGAGCAGACGAGAGAAAGGTGTAAACTGTTTCTCTCAGAACTGCGCGAAAACTTGTATTCCGGCTCAGAACAACGGGATATATCGGTTTAGATCGACACTAGCGAGATTCTCGAACATCGATTTAACAAGTCGTCTACGAGTCGACGAGAAAGAGCTGTAATCTTTTTCTCTCGGAACGGCGCGAAAACTTGTATTCCGGCTCAAAACAACGGGATACATCGTTTTAGATCGAAACTAGCGAGATCTACGCACTTCAATTTTACAAGTCGTCGAACAGTAGACGAGAGAATCTGTAAACATTTTCGCTCATAACTGCGCGAGAACTTGTATTCCGGCTCAAAACAACGGGATACATCGATTTAGATCAAAACTAGCAAAATTCACGAACATCGATTTTATAACTCGTCGAAGAGTGGACGAGAGAAAGGTGTAAACTTTTTCTCTCAGAACTGCGCGAGAACTTGTATTCCGGCTCAAAACAACGAGACACATCATTTTAGATTGAAACTGGAGAGATTTACGCGTTCGATTTTACAGGTCGTGTAAGAGTAGACGAGAGAGAGCTGTAATCTTTTTCTCTCAGAACTGCGCGAAAACTTGTATTCCGGCTCAAAACAACTGGATACATCGTTTTAGATCTATACTAGCGAGATTCTCGAACATCGATTTTAAGTGTCGTCGAAGAGTAGACGAGAGAGAGCTGTAATTTTTTTCTCTCAGAACTGCGCGAAAACTTGTATTCCGGCTCAAGACAACGGGATACATCATTTTAGATCGAAACTAGCGATATTTCCGCACTTCAATTTTACAAGTCGTCGAAGAGTAGACGAGAGAAAGCTGTAAACGTTTTCTCTGAGAACTGCGCGAAAACATGAATTCCGGCTCAAAACAACGGGATACATTGTTTTAGATCGAAACTAGCGAGATTTACACACTTCGATTTTAGAATTCGTCGAAGAGTAGACGAGAGAGCGCTGTAAGCTTTTTCTCCCATAACTGCGCTAAAACTTGTATTCCGGCTCAAAACAACCGGATACATCGTTTTAGCTCGAAACAAGCGAGATATACGCACTTCGATTTTACAAGTCGTCGAAGAGTACACGAGAGAAAGCTGTAAAATTTTTCTCTCAGAACTGCGCGAAAACTTGAATTCCGGCTCAAAACAACGGGATACATCGTTTTAGATCGAAACAAGCGAGATTTACGCACTTCGATTTTACAAGTCGTCCAATAGTAAACGAGAGAAAGCTGTAAACGTTTTCTCTCATAACTGCGCGAAAACTTGTATTCCGTTTAAAACAACGGGATACATCGTTTCAGATGGAAAGTAGCAAAATTCACGATCATCGATTTTACAAGTCGTCGAAGAGCAGACGAGAGAAAGGTGTAATCTTTTTCTCTCGGAACGGCGCGAAAACTTGTATTCCGGCTCAAAACAACGGGATACATCGTTTTAGATCGAAACTAGCGAGATTTACGCACTTCAATTTTACAAGTCGTCGAAGAGTAGACGAGAGAATATGTAAACATTTTCGCTCATAACTGCGCGAGAACTTGTATTCCGGCTCAAAACAACGGGATACATCGATTTAGATCAAAACAAGCAAAATTCACGAACATCCATTTTATAAGTCGTCGAAGAGTGGACGAGAGAAAGGTGTAAACTTTTTCTCTCAGAACTGCGCGAGAACTTGTATTCCGGCTCAAAACAACGAGATACATTATTTTAGATTGAAACTGGAGAGATTTACGCGCTTCGATTTTACAAGTCGTGTAAGAGTAGACGAGAAAGAGCTGTAATCTTTTTCTCTCAGAACTGCGCGAAAACTTGTATTCCGGCTCAAAACATCGGGATACATAGTTTTAGATTGAAACTAGCGAGATTCACGAACATCGATTTTACAAGTCGTCGATGAGTAGACCAGAGAAAGGTGCAAACTTTTTCTCTCAGAACTGCGCGAGAACTTGTATTCCGGCTCAAAACAACAGGATACATCGTTTTAGATCGAAACTAGCGAGATTCTCGAACGTCGGTTTTACAAGTCGTCGAAGAATAGACGAGAGAGAGCTGTAATCGTTTTCTCTCATAACTGCGCGAAAACTTGTATTCCGGCTCAAAACAACGGGATACATTGTTTTAGATCGAAACTAGCGAGATTTACGCACTTGGATTTTAGAATTCGTCGAAGAGTAGACGAGAGAGCGCTGTAAACTTTTTCTCTCATAACTGCGCGAAAACTTGTATTCCGGCTCAAAACAACCGGATACATCGTTTTAGCTCGAAACAAGCGAGATTTACGCACTTCGATTTTACAAGTCGTCGAAGAGTACACGAGAGAAAGCTGTAAACTTTTTCTCTACTCACTACGCGACAACTTGTATTCCGTCTCAAAACAACGGGATACATCGTTTCAGATCGAAACTAGCGAGATTCACGAACATCGATTTTACAAGTCGTCGAAGAGTGGACGAGAGAAAGCTGTAAACTTTTTCTCTCAGAACTGCGCGAAAACTTGTATTCCGGCTCAAAACAACGAGATACATCGTTTTAGATCGAAACTAGCGAGATTCACGCACTTCGATTTTACAAGTCGTCGAAGAGTAGACGAGAGAGAGCTGTAAACTATTTCTCTCAGAACTGCGCGAAAACTTGTATTCCGGCTCAAAACAACGGGATACATCATTTTAGATCGAAACTAGCGATATTTCCGCACTTCAATTTTACAAGTCGTCGAACAGTAGACGAGAGAAAGCTGTAAACTTTTTCTCTCAGAACTGCGCGAAAACATGAATTCCGGCTAAAACAATGAGATAGATTGTTTTAGATCGAAACCAGCGAGATTTACGCACTTCGATTTTAGAAGTCGTGGAGAGTAGACGAGAGAGCGCTGTAAACTTTTCTCTCATAACTGCGCGAAAACTTGTATTCCGGCTCAAAACAACCGGATACATCGTTTTAGCTCGAAACAAGCGAGATTTACGCACTTCGATTTTACAAGTCGTCGAACAGTAGACGAGAGAATCTGTAAACATTTTCGCTCATAACTGCGCGAGAACTTGTATTCCGGCTCAAAACAACGGGATACATCGATTTAGATCAAAACTAGCAAAATTCACGAACATCGATTTTATAAGTCGTCGAAGAGTGGACGAGAGAAAGGTGTAAACTTTTTCTCTCAGAACTGCGCGAGAACTTGTATTCCGGCTCAAAACAACGAGATACATCATTTTAGATTGAAACTGGAGAGATTTACGCGCTTCGATTTTACAAGTCCTGTAAGAGTAGACGAGAGAGAGCTGTAATCTTTTTCTCTCAGAACTGCGCGAAAACTTGTATTCCGGCTCAAAACAACTGGATACATCGTTTTAGATCTATACTAGCGAGATTCTCGAACATCGATTTTACAAGTCGTCGAAGAGTAGACGAGAGAGAGCTGTAATCTTTTTCTCTCAGAACTGCGCGAAAACTTGTATTCCGGCTCAAAACAACTGGATACATCGTTTTAGATCTATACTAGCGAGATTCTCGAACATCGATTTTAGAAGTCGTCGAAGAGTAGACGAGAGAGAGCTGTAATCTTTTTCTCTCAGAACTGCGCGAAAACTTTTATTCCGGCTCAAGACAACGGGATACATCATTTTAGATCGAAACTAGCGATATTTCCGCACTTCAATTTTACAAGTCGTCGAAGAGTAGACGAGAGAAAGCTGTAAACTTTTTCTCTGAGAACTGCGCGAAAACATGAATTCCGGCTCAAAACAACGGGATACATTGTTTTAGATCGAAACTAGCGAGATTTACACACTTCGATTTTAGAATTCGTCGAAGAGTAGACGAGAGAGCGCTGTAAACTTTTTCTCTCATAACTGCGCGAAAACTTGTATTCCGGCTCAAAACAACCGGATACATCGTTTTAGCTCGAAACAAGCGAGATTTACGCACTTCGATTTTACAAGTCGTCGAAGAGTACACGAGAGAAAGCTGTAAAATTTTTCTCTCAGAACAGCGCGAAAACTTGAATTCCGGCTCAAAACAACGGGATACATCGTTTTAGATCGAAACTAGCGAGATTTACGCACTTCGATTTTACAAGTCGTCCAATAGTAAACGAGAGAAAGCTGTAAACGTTTTCTCTCATAACTGCGCGAAAACTTGTATTCCGTCTCAAAACAACGGGATACATCGTTTCAGATGGAAAGTAGCAAAATTCACGATCATCGATTTTACAAGTCGTCGAAGAGCAGACGAGAGAAAGGTGTAAACTGTTTCTCTCAGAACTGCGCGAAAATTTGTATTCCGGCTCAGAACAACGGGATATATCGGTTTAGATCGACACTAGCGAGATTCTCGAACATCGATTTAACAAGTCGTCTACGAGTCGACGAGAAAGAGCTGTAATCTTTTTCTCTCGGAACGGCGCGAAAACTTGTATTCCGGCTCAAAACAACGGGATACATCGTTTTAGATCGAAACTAGCGAGATCTACGCACTTCAATTTTACAAGTCGTCGAACAGTAGACGAGAGAATCTGTAAACATTTTCGCTCATAACTGCGCGAGAACTTGTATTCCGGCTCAAAACAACGGGATACATCGATTTAGATCAAAACTAGCAAAATTCACGAACATCGATTTTATAACTCGTCGAAGAGTGGACGAGAGAAAGGTGTAAACTTTTTCTCTCAGAACTGCGCGAGAACTTGTATTCCGGCTCAAAACAACGAGACACATCATTTTAGATTGAAACTGGAGAGATTTACGCGTTCGATTTTACAGGTCGTGTAAGAGTAGACGAGAGAGAGCTGTAATCTTTTTCTCTCAGAACTGCGCGAAAACATGTATTCCGGCTCAAAACAACTGGATACATCGTTTTAGATCTATACTAGCGAGATTCTCGAACATCGATTTTAAGTGTCGTCGAAGAGTAGACGAGAAAGAGCTGTAATCTTTTTCTCTCAGAACTGCGCGAAAACTTGTATTCCGGCTCAAGACAACGGGATACATCATTTTAGATCGAAACTAGCGATATTTCCGCACTTCAATTTTACAAGTCGTCGAAGAGTAGACGAGAGAAAGCTGTAAACTTTTTCTCTGAGAACTGCGCGAAAACATGAATTCCGGCTCAAAACAACGGGATACATTGTTTTAGATCGAAACTAGCGAGATTTACACACTTCGATTTTAGAATTCGTCGAAGAGTAGACGAGAGAGCGCTGTAAACTTTTTCTCTCATAACTGCGCTAAAACTTGTATTCCGGCTCAAAACAACCGGATACATCGTTTTAGCTCGAAACAAGCGAGATATACGCACTTCGATTTTACAAGTCGTCGAAGAGTACACGAGAGAAAGCTGTAAAATTTTTCTCTCAGAACTGCGCGAAAACTTGAATTCCGGCTCAAAACAACGGGATACATCGTTTTAGATCGAAACAAGCGAGATTTACGCGCTTCGATTTTACAAGTCGTCCAATAGTAAACGAGAGAAAGCTGTAAACGTTTTCTCTCATAACTGCGCGAAAACTTGTATTCCGTCTCAAAACAACGGGATACATCGTTTCAGATGGAAAGTAGCAAAATTCACGATCATCGATTTTACAAGTCGTCGAAGAGCAGACGAGAGAAAGGTGTAATCTTTTTCTCTCAGAACTGCGCGAAAACTTGTATTCCGGCTCAAAACAAAAGGATACATCGTTTTAGATCGAAACTAACGAGATTTACGCACTTTGATTTTACAAGTCGTCGAAGAGTAGACGAGAGAGAGCTGTAAACTGTTTCTCTCAGAACTGCGCGAAAACTTGTATTCCGGCTCAGAACAACGGGATACATCGGTTTAGATCGACACTAGCGAGATTCTCGAACATCGATTTAACAAGTCGTCTAAGAGTCGACGAGAAAGAGCTGTAATCTTTTTCTCTCGGAACGGCGCGAAAACTTGTATTCCGGCTCAAAACAACGGGATACATCGTTTTAGATCGAAACTAGCGAGATCTACGCACTTCAATTTTACAAGTCGTCGAACAGTAGACGAGAAAATCTGTAAACATTTTCGCTCATAACTGCGCGAGAACTTGTATTCCGGCTCAAAACAACGGGATACATCGATTTAGATCAAAACTAGCAAAATTCACGAACATCGATTTTATAAGTCGTCGAAGAGTGGACGAGAGAAACGTGTAAACTTTTTCTCTCAGAACTGCGCGAGAACTTGTATTCCGGCTCAAAACAACGAGATACATCATTTTAGATTGAAACTGGAGAGATTTACGCGCTTCGATTTTACAAGTCGTGTAAGAGTAGACGAGAGAGAGCTGTAATCTTTTTCTCTCAGAACTGCGCGAAAACTTGTATTCCGGCTCAAAACAACTGGATACATCGTTTTAGAACTATACTAGCGAGATTCTCGAACATCGATTTTACAAGTCGTCGAAGAGTAGACGAGAGAGAGCTGTAATCTTTTTCTCTCAGAACTGCGCGAAAACTTGTATTCCGGCTCAAGACAACGGGATACATCATTTTAGATCGAAACTAGCGATATTTCCGCACTTCAATTTTACAAGTCGTCGAAGAGTAGACGAGAGAGCGCTGTAAACTTTTTCTCTCATAACTGCGCGAAAACTTGTATTCCGGCTCAAAACAACCGGATACATCGTTTTAGCTCGAAACAAGCGAGATTTACGCACTTCGATTTTACAAGTCGTCGAAGAGTACACGAGAGAAAGCTGTAAAATTTTTCTCTCAGAACAGCGCGAAAACTTGAATTCCGGCTCAAAACAACGGGATACATCGTTTTAGATCGAAACTAGCGAGATTTACGCACTTCGATTTTACAAGTCGTCCAATAGTAAACGAGAGAAAGCTGTAAACGTTTTTTCTCATAACTGCGCGAAAACTTGTATTCCGTCTCAAAACAACGGGATACATCGTTTCAGATGGAAAGTAGCAAAATTCACGATCATCGATTTTACAAGTCGTCGAAGAGCAGACGAGAGAAAGGTGTAAACTGTTTCTCTCAGAACTGCGCGAAAACTTGTATTCCGGCTCAGAACAACGGCATATATCGGTTTAGATCGACACTAGCGAGATTCTCGAACATCGATTTAACAAGTCGTCTACGAGTCGACGAGAAAGAGCTGTAATCTTTTTCTCTCGGAACGGCGCGAAAACTTGTATTCCGGCTCAAAACAACGGGATACATCGTTTTAGATCGAAACTAGCGAGATCTACGCACTTCAATTTTACAAGTCGTCGAACAGTAGACGAGAGAATCTGTAAACATTTTCGCTCATAACTGCGCGAGAACTTGTATTCCGGCTCAAAACAACGGGATACATCGATTTAGATCAAAACTAGCAAAATTCACGAACATCGATTTTATAAGTCGTCGAAGAGTGGACGAGAGAAAGGTGTAAACTTTTTCTCTCAGAACTGCGCGAGAACTTGTATTCCGGCTCAAAACAACGAGACACATCATTTTAGATTGAAACTGGAGAGATTTACGCGCTCGATTTTACAAGTCGTGTAAGAGCAGACGAGAGAGAGCTGTAATCTTTTTCTCTCAGAACTGCGCGAAAACTTGTATTCCGGCTCAAAACAACTGGATACATCGTTTTAGATCTATACTAGCGAGATTCTCGAACATCGATTTTAAGTGTCGTCGAAGAGTAGACGAGAGAGAGCTGTAATCTTTTTCTCTCAGAACTGCGCGAAAACTTGTATTCCGGCTCAAGACAACGGGATACATCATTTTAGATCGAAACTAGCGATATTCACGAACATCGATTTTACGAGTCTTCGAAGAGTAGACGAGAGAAAGGTGTAAACTTTTTCTCTCAGAACAGCGCGAGAACTTGTATTCCGGCTCAAAACAACGGGATACATCGTTTTAGATTGAAACTGGGAAAATTCACGAACATCATTTTACAAGTCATCGAAGAGTAGATGAGAGAATGGTGTAAACTTTTTCTCCCAGAACTGCGCGAGAACATGTATTCCAGATCAAAACAACGGGATACATCGTTTTAGATCTAAACTAGCGAGATTCACGAACATCGATTTTAATAGTCGTCGATGAGTAGACGGGAGAAAGGGGTAAACTTTTACTCTCAGAACTGCGCGAAAACTTCTGTTCCGGCTCAAAACAACGGGATACAACGTTTTAGTTCGAAACTAGCGAGATTTACGCACTTCGATTTTACAAGTCGTCGAAGAGTGGACGAGAAAAAGCTGTAAACTTTTTCTCTCAGAACTGCGCGAAAACATGAATTCCGGATCAAAACAACGGGATGCATTTTTTTAAATCGAAACTAGCGAGATTTACGTACTTCGATTTTAGAAGTCGTCGAAGAGTAGACGATAGAGAGCTGTAAACTTTTTCTCTCAGAACTGCGCGAAAACTTGTATTCCGGCTCAAAACAACGGGATACATCGTTTTACATTGAAACTAGCAAAATTCACGAACATCGATTTTACGAGTCTTCGAAGAGTAGAAGAGAGAAAGGTGTAAACTTTTTCTCTCAGAACTGCGCGAGAACTTGTATTCCGGCTTAAACCAACGGGATACATCGTTTTAGATCTATACTAGCGATATTTCCGCACTTCAATTTTACAAGTCGTCGAAGAGTAGACGAGAGAAAGCTGTAAACTTTTTCTCTCAGAACTGCGCGAAAACATGAATTCCGGCTCAAAACAACGCGATACATTGTTTTAGATCGAAACTAGCGAGATTTACGCGCTTCGATTTTAGAAGTCGTCGAAGAGTAGACGAGAGAGCGCTGTAAACGTTTTCTCTCATAACTGCGCGAAAACTTGTATTCCGGCTCAAAACAACCGGATACATCGTTTTAGCTCGAAACAAGCGAGGTTTACGCACTTCGATTTTACAAGTCGTCGAAGAGTAGACGAGAGAAAGGTGTGAACTTTTTCTCTCAGAACTACGCGAAAACTTGTATTCCGTCTCAAAACAACGGGATACATCGTTTCATATCGAAACTAGCAAAATTCACGAACATCGAATTTACAAGTCGTCGAAGAGCAGACGAGAGAAAGGTGTAAACTTTTTCTCTCAGAACTGCTCGAAAACTTGTATTCCGGCTCAAAACAACGGGATACATCGTTTTAGATTGAAAATACCGAGATTCACGAACATCGATTTTACAAGTCGTCGATGAGTGGACGAGAGAAAGCTGTAAACTTTTTCTCTCAGAACTGCGCGAAAACATGAATTCCGGCTCAAAACAACGGGATGCATTGTTTTAAATCGAAACTAGCGAGATTTACGTACTTCGATTTTAGAAGTCGTCGAAGAGTAGACGAAAGAGAGCTGTGAACTTTTTCTCTCAGAACTGCGCGAAAACTCGTATTCCGGCTCAAAACAACGGGATACATCGTTTTAGATCGAAACTGGGAAAATTCACGAACATCATTTTGCAAGTCATCGAAGAGTAGACGAGAGAATGGTGTAAACTTTTTCTCCCAGAACTGCGCGAGAACATGTATTCGAGCTCAAAACCACGGGATACATCGTTTTAGATCTAAACTAGAGAGATTCACGAACATCGATTTTACATGTCGTCGATGAGTAGACGGGAGAAAGGGGTAAACTTTTTCTCTCATAAATGCGCGAAAACTTGTATTCCGGCTCAAAACAACCGGATACATCGTTTTAGCTCGAAACAAGCGAGATTTACGCACTTCGATTTTACAAGTCGTCGAAGAGTACACGAGAGAAAGCTGTAAACTTTTTCCCTCAGAACTGCGCGAAAACTTGTATTCCGGCTCCAAACAACGGGATACATCGTTTTAGATCGAAACTAGCGAGATTCACGCACTTCGATTTTACAAGTCGTCGAAGAGTAGACGAGAGAAAGGTGTAAACTTTTTCTCTCAGAACTGCGCGAAAACTTGTATTCCGGTTGAAAACAACGGGATACATCGTTTTAGATCGATACTAGCGAGATTCACGAACATCGATTTTACAAGTCGTCGAAGAGTGGACGAGAAAAAGCTGTAAACTTTTTCTCTCAGAACTGCGCGAAAACATGAATTCCGGCTCAAAACAACGGGATGCATGGTTTTAAATCGAAACTAGCGAGATTTACGTACTTCGATTTTAGAAGTCGTCGAAGAGTAGACGAAAGAGAGCTGTGAACTTTTTCTCTCAGAACTACGCGAAAACTTGTATTCCGGCTCAAAACAACGCGATACATCGTTTTAGATCGAAACTGGGAAAATTCACGAACATCATTTTACAAGTCATCGAAGAGTAGACGAGAGAATGGTGTAAACTTTTTCTCCCAGAACTGCGCGAGAACGTGTATTCCAGCTCAAAACAACGGGATACATCGTTTTAGATCTAAACTAGCGAGATTTACGCACTTCAATTTTACAAGTCGTCGAAAAGTAGACGAGAGAATCTGTAGACATTTTCGCTCATAACTGCGCGAGAACTTGTATTCCGGCTCAAAACAACGGGATACATCGTTTTAGATCGAAACTAGCAAAATTCACGAACATCGATTTTACAAGTCGTCGAAGAGTGGACGAGAGAAAGGTGTAAACAGTTTCTCTCAGAACTGCGCGAGAACATGTATTCCGGCTCAAAATAACGAGATACAACATTTTAGATTGAAACTAGAGAGATTTACGCTCTTCGATTTTACGAGTCGTCGAAGAGTAGACGAGAGAGAGCTGTAAACTTTTTCTCTGAGAACTGCGCGAAAACTTGTATTCCAGCTCAAAACAACGGGATACATGATTTTAGATCGACACTAGCGAGATTCTCGAACATCGATTTTACAAGTCGTCTAAGAGTAGAAGAGAGCTGTAATCTTTTTCTCTCATAACTGCGCGAAAACCTGCATTCCGACTCAAAACAATGGGATCACCAACTAGCCCGGCAGCTTGCTCTCCTGGGATACATCGTTTTAGATTGAAACTAGCGAGATTCACGAACATCGATTTTACAAGTCGTCGATGAGTAGACCAGAGAAAGGTGTAAACTTTTTCTCTCAGAACTGCGCGAAAACTTGTATTCCGGCTCAAAACAACGGGATATATCGTTTTAGATCGAGACGAGCGGGATTTACGCACTTCAATTTTACAAGTCGTCGAAGAGTAGACGAGAGAAAGCTGAAAACTTTTTCGCTCATAACTGCGCGAGAACTTGTATTCCGGCTCAAAACAACGGGATACATCGTTTTAGATCGAAACTAGCGAGATTTACGCACTTTGATTTCACAAGTCGTCGAAGAGTAGACGAGAGAGAGCTGTAAACTATTTCTCTCAGAACTGCGCGAAAACTTGTATTCCAGCTCAAAACAACGGGATACATCGTTTTAGATCGACACTAGCGAGATTCTCGAACATCGAATTTACAAGTCGTGTAAGAGTAGACGAGAGAGAGCTGTAATCCTTTCCTCTCAGAACTGCGCGAAAACCTGTATTCCGGCTCAAAACAACGGTATACATCGTTTTAGATTGAAAATAGCGAGATTCACGAACATCCATTTTACAAGTCGTCGATGAGTAGACCAGAGAAAGGGGTAAACTTTTTCTCTCATAACTGCGCGAAAACTTGTATTCCGGCTCAAAACAACCGGATACATCGTTTTAGCTCGAAACAAGCGAGATTTACGCACTTCGATTTTACAAGTCGTCGAAGAGTACACGAGAGAGAGCTGTAAAATTTTTCTCTCAGAACTGCGCGAAAACTTGAATTCCGGCTCAAAACAACGGGATACATCGTTTTAGATCGAAACTAGCGAGATTTACGCACTTCGATTTTGCAAGTCGTCCAGAGTAAACGCGAGAAAGCTGTAAACTTTTTCTCTCATAACTACGCGAAAACATGTATTCCGTCTCAAAACAACGGGATACATCGTTTCAGATCGAAACTAGCAAAATTCACGAACATCGAATTTACAAGTCGTCGAAGAGTAGACGAGAGAAAGCTGTAAACTTTTTCTCTCAGAACTGCGCGAAAACATGAATTCCGGCTCAAAACAACGGGATGCATGTTTTAAATCGAAACTAGCGAGATTTACGTACTTCGATTTTAGAAGTCGTCGAAGAGTAGACGAAAGAGAGCTGTGAACTTTTTCTCTCAGAACTGCGCGAAAACTTGTATCCCGGCTCAAAACAACAGGATACATCGTTTTAGATCGAAACTGGGAAAATTCACGAACATCATTTTACAAGTCATCGAAGAGTAGACGAGAGAATGGTGTAAGCTTTTTCTCCCAGAACTGCGCGAGAACATGTATTCCAGCTCAAAACAACGGGATACATCGTTTTAGATCTAAACTAGCGAGATTCACGAACATCGATTTTACAAGTCGTCGATGAGTAGACGGGAAAAAGGGGGAAACTTTTTCTCTCATAACTGCGCGAAAACTTGTATTCCGGCTCAAAACAACAAGATACATCGTTTTAGCTCGAAACAAGCGCGATTTACGCACTTCGATTTTAAAACTCGTCGAAGAGTACACGAGAGAAAGCTGTAAAATTTTTCTCAGAACTGCGCGAAAACTTGTATTCCGGCTCGAAACAACGGGATACATCGTTTTAGATCGGAACTAGCGAGATTTACGCACTTTGATTTTACAAGTCGTTGAAGAGTAGACGAAAGAGAGCTGTAAACTATTTCTTTCAGAACTGCGCGAAAACTTGTATTCCGGCTCAAAACAACGGGATACATCGTTTTAGATCGAAACTAGCGAGATTCACGCACTTCGATTTTATAAGTCGTCGAAGAGTAGACGAGAGAAAGGTGTAAACTTTTCTCTCAGAACTGCGCGAAAACTTGTATTCCGGTTCAAAACAACGGGATACATCGTTTTAGATCGATACTAGCGAGATTCACGAACATCGATTTTACAAGTCGTCGAAGAGTGGACGAGAAAAAGCTGTAAACTTTTTCGCTCAGAACTACGCGAAAACATGAATTCCGGCTCAAAACAACGGGATGCATGGTTTTAAATCGAAACTAGCGAGATTTACGTACTTCGATTTTAGAAGTCGTCGAAGAGTAGACGAAAGAGAGCTGTGAACTTTTTCTCTCAGAACTACGCGAAAACTTGTATTCCGGCTCAAAACAACGGGATACATCGTTTTAGATCGAAACTGGGAAAATTCACGAACATCATTTTACAAGTCATCGAAGAGTAGACGAGAGAATGGTGTAAACTTTTTCTCCCAGAACTGCGCGAGAACATGTATTCCAGCTCAAAACAACAGGATACATCGTTTTAGATCTAAACTAGCGAGATTTACGCACTTCAATTTTACAAGTCGTCGAAAAGTAGACGAGAGAATCTGTAGACATTTTCGCTCATAACTGCGCGAGAACTTGTATTCCGGCTCAAAACAACGGGATACATCGTTTTAGATCGAAACTAGCAAAATTCACGAACATCGATTTTACAAGTCGTCGAAGAGTGGACGAGAGAAAGGTGTAAACAGTTTCTCTCAGAACTGCGCGAGAACTTGTATTCCGGCTCAAAATAACGAGATACAACATTTTAGATTGAAACTAGAGAGATTTACGCGCTTCAATTTTACGAGTCGTCGAAGAGTAGACGAGAGAGAGCTGTAAACTTTTTCTCTGAGAACTGCGCGAAAACTTGTATTCTAACTCAAAACAACGGGATACATGATTTTAGATCGACACTAGCGAGATTTGCGCACTTTGATTTCACAAGTCGTCGAAGAGTAGACGAGAGAGAGCTGTAAACTATTTCTCTCAGAACTGCGCGAAAACTTGTATTCCAGCTCAAAACAACGGGATACATCGTTTTAGATCGACACTAGCGAGATTCTCGAACATCGAATTTACAAGTCGTGTAAGAGTAGACGAGAGAGAGCTGTAATCTTTTCCTCTCAGAACTGCGCGAAAACCTGTATTCCGGCTCAAAACAACGGGATACATCGTTTTAGATTGAAACTAGCGAGATTCACGAACATCCATTTTACAAGTCGTCGATGAGTAGACCAGAGAAAGGTGTAAACTTTTTCTCTCAGAACTGCGCGAAAACTTGTATTCCGGCTTAAAACAACGGGATACATCGTTTTAGATCGAAACTAGCGAGATTTACGCACTTCGATTTTACAAGTCGTCGAAGAGTAGACGAGAGAAAGCTGAAAACTTTTTCGCTCACAACTGCGCGAGAACTTGTATTCCAGCTCAACGCAACGGGATACATCGTTTTAGATCGAAACTAGCAAAATTCACGAACATCGATTTTACGAGTCTTCGAAGAGTAGACGAGAGAAAGCTGTAAACTTTTTCTCTCAGAACTGCGCGAAAACATGAATTCCGGCTCAAAACAACGGGATGCATTGTTTTAAATCGAAACTAGCGAGATTTACGTACTTCGATTTTAGAAGTCGTCGAAGAGTAGACGAAAGAGAGCTGTGAACTTTTTCTCTCAGAACTGCGCGAAAACTCGTATTCCGGCTCAAAACAACGGGATACATCGTTTTAGATCGAAACTGGGAAAATTCACGAACATCATTTTGCAAGTCATCGAAGAGTAGACGAGAGAATGGCGTAAACTTTTTCTCCCAGAACTGCGCGAGAACATGTATTCGAGCTCAAAAGCACGGGATACATCGTTTTAGATCTAAACTAGCGAGATTCACGAACATCGATTTTACATGTCGTCGATGAGTAGACGGTAGAAAGGGGTAAACTTTTTCTCTCATAACTGCGCGAAAACTTGTATTCCGGCTCAAAACAACCGGATACATCGTTTTAGCTCGAAACAAGCGAGATTTACGCACTTCGATTTTACAAGTCGTCGAAGAGTACACGAGAGAAAGCTGTAAACTTTTTCCCTCAGAACTGCGCGAAAACTTGTATTCCGGCTCCAAACAACAGGATACATCGTTTTAGATCGAAATTAGCGAGATTCACGCACTTCGATTTTACAAGTCGTCGAAGAGTAGACGAGAGAAAGGTGTAAACTTTTTCTCTCAGAACTGCGCGAAAACTTGTATTCCGGTTGAAAACAACGGGATACATCGTTTTAGATCGATACTAGCGAGATTCACGAACATCGATTTTACAAGTCGTCGAAGAGTGGACGAGAAAAAGCTGTAAACTTTTCTCTCAGAACTGCGCGAAAACATGAATTCCGGCTCAAAACAACGGGATGCATGGTTTTAAATCGAAACTAGCGAGATTTACGTACTTCGATTTTAGAAGTCGTCGAAGAGTAGACGAAAGAGAGCTGTGAACTTTTTCTCTCAGAACTACGCGAAAACTTGTATTCCGGCTCAAAACAACGGGATACATCGTTTTAGATCGAAACTGGGAAAATTCACGAACATCATTTTACAAGTCATCGAAGAGTAGACGAGAGAATGGTGTAAACTTTTTCTCCCAGAACTGCGCGAGAACATGTATTCCAGCTCAAAACAACGGGATACATCGTTTTAGATCTAAACTAGCGAGATTTACGCACTTCAATTTTACAAGTCGTCGAAAAGTAGACGAGAGAATCTGTAGACATTTTCGCTCATAACTGCGCGAGAACTTGTATTCCGGCTCAAAACAACGGGATACATCGTTTTAGATCGAAACTAGCAAAATTCACGAACATCGATTTTACAAGTCGTCGAAGAGTGGACGAGAGAAAGGTGTAAACAGTTTCTCTCAGAACTGCGCGAGAACTTGTATTCCGGCTCAAAATAACGAGATACAACATTTTAGATTGAAACTAGAGAGATTTACGCGCTTCGATTTTACGAGTCGTCGAAGAGTAGACGAGAGAGAGCTGTAAACTTTTTCTCTGAGAACTGCGCGAAAACTTGTATTCCAGCTCAAAACAACGGGATACATGATTTTAGATCGACACTAGCGAGATTCTCGAACATCGATTTTACAAGTCGTCTAAGAGTAGAAGAGAGCTGTAATCTTTTTCTCTCATAACTGCGCGAAAACCTGCATTCCGACTCAAAACAACGGGATCACCAACTAGCCCGGCAGCTTGCTCTCCTGGGATACATCGTTTTAGATTGAAACTAGCGAGATTCACGAACATCGATTTTACAAGTCGTCGATGAGTAGACCAGAGAAAGGTGTAAACTTTTTCTCACAGAACTGCGCGAAAACTTGTATTCCGGCTCAAAACAACGGGATACATCGTTTTAGATCGAAACGAGCGAGATTTACGCACTTCAATTTTACAAATCGTCGAAGAGTAGACGAGAGAAAGCTGAAAACTTTTTCGCTCATAACTGCGCGAGAACTTGTATTCCGGCTCAAAACAACGGGATACATCGTTTTAGATCGAAACTAGCGAGATTTACGCACTTTGATTTCACAAGTCGTCGAAGAGTAGACGAGAAAGAGCTGTAAACTATTTCTCTCAGAACTGCGCGAAAACTTGTATTCCAGCTCAAAACAACGGGATACATCGTTTTAGATCGACACTAGCGAGATTCTCGAACATCGAATTTACAAGTCGTGTAAGAGTAGACGAGAGAGAGCTGTAATCTTTTCCTCTCAGAACTGCGCGAAAACCTGTATTCCGGCTCAAAACAACGGGATACATCGTTTTAGATTGAAACTAGCGAGATTCACGAACATCCATTTTACAAGTCGTCGATGAGTAGACCAGAGAAAGGTGTAAACTTTTTCTCTCAGAACTGCGCGAAAACTTGTATTCCGGCTTAAAACAACGGGATACATCGTTTTAGATCGAAACTAGCGAGATTTACGCACTTCGATTTTACAAGTCGTCGAAGAGTAGACGAGAGAAAGCTGAAAACTTTTTCGCTCACAACTGCGCGAGAACTTGTATTCCAGCTCAACGCAACGGGATACATCGTTTTAGATCGAAACTAACAAAATTCACGAACATCGATTTTACGAGTCTTCGAAGAGTAGACGAGAGAAAGGTGTAAACTTTTTCTCTCAGAACAGCGCGAGAACTTGTATTCCGGCTCAAAACAACGGGATACATCGTTTTAGATCTATACTAGCGAGATTCTCGAACATCGATTTTACAAGTCGTCGAAGAGTAGACGAGAGAGAGCTGTAAACTTTTTCTCTCAGAACTGCGCGAAAACTTGTATTCCGGCTCAAGACAACGGTATACATCATTTTAGATCGAAACTAGCGATATTTCCGCACTTCAATTTAACAAGTCGTCGAAGAGTAGACGAGAGAAAGCTGTAAACTTTTTCTCTCAGAACTGCGCGAAAACATGAATTCCGGCTCAAAACAACGGGATACATCGTTTTAGATCGAAACTAGCGAGATTTACGCACTTCGATTTTAGAAGTCGTCGAAGAGTAGACGAGAGAGCGCTGTAAACTTTTTCTCTCATAACTGCGCGAAAACTTCTATTCCGGCTCAAAACAACCGGACACATCGTTTTAGCTCGAAACAAGCGAGATTTACGCACTTCGATTTTACAAGTCGTCGAAGAGTACACGAGAGAGAGCTGTAAAATTTTTCTCTCAGAACTGCGCGAAAACTTGAATTCCGGCTCAAAACAACGGGATACATCGTTTTAGATCGAAAGTAGCGAGATTTACGCACTTCGATTTTACAAGTCGTCCAGAGTAAACGCGAGAAAGCTGTAAACTTTTTCTCTCATAACTACGCGAAAACATGTATTCCGTCTCAAAACAACGGGATACATCGTTTCAGATCGAAACTAGCAAAATTCACGAACATCGAATATACAAGTCGTCGAAGAGTAGACGAGAGAAAGCTGTAAACTTTTTCTCTCAGAACTGCGCGAAAACATGAATTCCGGCTCAAAACAACGGGATGCATGTTTTAAATCGAAACTAGCGAGATTTACGTACTTCGATTTTAGAAGTCGTCGAAGAGTAGACGAAAGAGAGCTGTGAACTTTTTCTCTCAGAACTGCGCGAAAACTTGTATTCCGGCTCAAAACAACGGGATACATCGTTTTAGATCGAAACTGGGAAAATTCACGAACATCATTTTCCAAGTCATCGAAGAGTAGACGAGAGAATGGTGTAAACTTTTTCTCCCAGAACTGCGCGAGAACATGTATTCCAGCTCAAAACAACGGGATACATCGTTTTAGATCTAAACTAGCGAGATTCACGAACATCGATTTTACAAGTCGTCGATGAGTAGACGGGAAAAAGGGGTAAACTTTTTCTCTCATAACTGCGCGAAAACTTGTATTCCGGCTCAAAACAACAAGATACATCGTTTTAGCTCGAAACAAGCGCGATTTACGCACTTCGATTTTAAAACTCGTCGAAGAGTACACGAGAGAAAGCTGTAAAATTTTTCTCAGAACTGCGCGAAAACTTGTATTCCGGCTCGAAACAACGGGATACATCGTTTTAGATCGAAACTAGCGAGATTTACGCACTTTGATTTTACAAGTCGTTGAAGAGTAGACGAGAGAGAGCTGTAAACTATTTCTTTCAGAACTGCGCGAAAACTTGTATTCCGGCTCAAAACAACGGGATACATTGTTTTAGATCGAAACTAGCGAGATTCACGCACTTCGATTTTACAAGTCGTCGAAGAGTAGACGAGAGAAAGGTGTAAACTTTTTCTCTCAGAACTGCGCGAAAACTTGTATTCCGGTTCAAAACAACGGGATACATCGTTTTAGATCGATACTAGCGAGATTCACGAACATCGATTTTACAAGTCGTCGAAGAGTGGACGAGAAAAAGCTGTAAACTTTTTCTCTCAGAACTACGCGAAAACATGAATTCCGGCTCAAAACAACAGGATGCATTGTTTTAAATCGAAACTAGCGAGATTTACGTACTTCGATTTTAGAAGTCGTCGAAGAGTAGACGAAAGAGAGCTGTGAACTTTTTCTCTCAGAACTGCGCGAAAACTTGAATTCCGGCTCAAAACAACGGGATACATCGTTTTAGATCGAAACTAGCGAGATTTACGCACTTCGATTTTACAAGTCGTCCAGAGTAAACGCGAGAAAGCTGTAAACTTTTTCTCTCATAACTACGCGAAAACATGTATTCCGTCTCAAAACAACGGGATACATCGTTTCAGATCGAAACTAGCAAAATTCACGAACATCGAATTTACAAGTCGTCGAAGAGTAGACGAGAGAAAGCTGTAAACTTTTTCTCTCAGAACTGCGCGAAAACATGAATTCCGGCTCAAAACAACGGGATGCATGTTTTAAATCGAAACTAGCGAGATTTACGTACTTCGATTTTAGAAGTCGTCGAAGAGTAGACGAAAGAGAGCTGTGAACTTTTTCTCTCAGAACTGCGCGAAAACTTGTATTCCGGCTCAAAACAACGGGATACATCGTTTTAGATCGAAACTGGGAAAATTCACGAACATCATTTTACAAGTCATCGAAGAGTAGACGAGAGAATGGTGTAAACTTTTTCTCCCAGAACTGCGCGAGAACATGTATTCCAGCTCAAAACAACGGGATACATCGTTTTAGATCTAAACTAGCGAGATTCACGAACATCGATTTTACAAGTCGTCGATGAGTAGACGGGAAAAAGGGGTAAACTTTTTCTCTCATAACTGCGCGAAAACTTGTATTCCGGCTCAAAACAACAAGATACATCGTTTTAGCTCGAAACAAGCGCGATTTACGCACTTCGATTTTAAAACTCGTCGAAGAGTACACGAGAGAAAGCTGTAAAATTTTTCTCAGAACTGCGTGAAAACTTGTATTCCGGCTCGAAACAACGGGATACATCGTTTTAGATCGAAACTAGCGAGATTTACGCACTTTGATTTTACAAGTCGTTGAAGAGTAGACGAGAGAGAGCTGTAAACTATTTCTTTCAGAACTGCGCGAAAACTTGTATTCCGGCTCAAAACAACGGGATACATTGTTTTAGATCGAAACTAGCGAGATTCACGCACTTCGATTTTACAAGTCGTCGAAGAGTAGACGAGAGAAAGGTGTAAACTTTTTCTCTCAGAACTGCGCGAAAACTTGTATTCCGGTTCAAAACAACGGGATACATCGTTTTAGATCGATACTAGCGAGATTCACGAACATCGATTTTACAAGTCGTCGAAGAGTGGACGAGAAAAAGCTGTAAACTTTTTCTCTCAGAACTACGCGAAAACATGAATTCCGGCTCAAAACAACAGGATGCATTGTTTTAAATCGAAACTAGCGAGATTTACGTACTTCGATTTTAGAAGTCGTCGAAGAGTAGACGAAAGAGAGCTGTGAACTTTTTCTCTCAGAACTGCGCGAAAACTTGTATTCCGGCTCAAAACAACGGGATACATCGTTTTAGATCGAAACTGGGAAAATTCACGAACATCATTTTACAAGTCATCGAAAAGTAGATGAGAGAATGGTGTAAACTTTTTCTCCCAGAACTGCGCGAGAACATGTATTCCAGCTCAAAACAACGGGATACATCGTTTTAGATCTAAACTAGCGAGATTCACGAACATCAATTTTAATAGTCGTCGATGAGTAGACGGGAGAAAGGGGTAAACTTTTACTCTCAGGACTGCGCGAAAACTTGTATTCCGGCTCAAAACAACGGGATACATCGTTTTAGATCGATACTAGCGAGATTCACGAACATCGATTTTACAAGTCGTCGAATAGCGGACGAGAGAAAGCTGTAAACGTTTTCTCTCATAACTGCGCGAAAACTTGTATTCCGGCTCAAAACAACCGGATACATCGTTTTAGCTCGAAACAAGCGAGATTTACGCACTTCGATTTTACAAGTCGTCGAAGAGTACACGAGAGAAAGCTGCAAACTTTTTCTCACATAACTGCGCGAAAACTTGTATTCCCTCTCAAAACAACGGGATACATCGTTTCAGATCGAAACTAGCAAAATTCACGAACACTGATTTTACAAGTCGTCGAAGAGTAGACGAGAGAAAGGTGTAAACTTTTTCTCTCAAAACTGCGCGAAAACTTGTGTTCCGGCTCAAAACAACGAGATACATCGTTTTAGATTGAAAATAGCGAGATTCACGAACATTGATTTTACAAGTCGTTGATGAGTAGACGAGAGAAAGGTGTAAACTTTTTCTCTCGGAACTGCGCGAAAACTTGTATTCTGGTTCAAAACAACGGGATACATCGTTTTAGATTGAAAATAGCGAGATTCACGAACATTGATTTTACAAGTCGTTGATGAGTAGACGAGAGAAAGGTGTAAACTTTTTCTCTCAGAACTGCGCGAAAACTTGTATTCCGGCTCAAAACAACGGGATACATCATTTTAGATCGAAACTAGCGAGATTTACTCACTTCAATTTTAGAAGTCGTCGAAGAGTAGACGAGAGAGCGCTCTAAACTTTTTCTCTCATAACTGCGCGAAAACTTGTATTCCGGCTCAAAACAACCGGATACATCGTTTTATACCCCTGTCACACGGGCATTTCGAGGGCCCTCGAACCGATAGTCTATCGACTCAAAGGCGATCGAGCGCTGCCACACGGGAAGTTTCAATGGCGATCGAGTCAATAGCCTATCGAGTCAACGGAGCAGCGCAGAACTCCATCGAGATTTCGAGGGCCTTCGAGCGCTGCCCAAGGTTGCTAGCGTTGCTTCGAGCGGCGCCAAGCGCACTTTCGTACACGACACATTCACGGTGAAAAAACATGAACAAACATTATTCGCATAAAATTTAATGCAAGCAGCCTGTAAAATTATTTTAAAATTATATTAGACTGGTTTTAAGTGCATTAAGCGCATTAATTTTGCGTTGCTTGCGTACTTAACGTTGACAGCATGGCGGCACCCTGCCCGCCCGCTTCACAGCGATAACAGCTTCGTCGCTAATCCCTCAAAGCAATATCGTGTTCCAAGCTGTTGTACTCGCCTTCAATTTGCCCATTCTTACCCTCGCATACAGTTTAAAGAGGCAAATAGCTCTTATTTTTCAAATATCATGGCGATTTCCCAGGTCTTAAGCCTGACGAAGCAGCGCTCCGACGCAGTTGGACTGGCTTGGTTTTGGCTCGTCTTGTATTAGTGTGGCTATAGCAGTGTATGCATATGTCCGTCGCGTACGTGTAATTAAAAGGGTTTTGAACGACTTTCGCGTATGCCTGTATTTCAGCATTTAGTATACATTTATTAAATATTTTTGTTATTTTTCCAGAATCCAAAGTAGCGATTGTGGCGCCACACATCCGTGGCGTAAGACACGAGAACCATTTCAATGGCCATTGAGATTTGCCGTGTAGCAGCGGCGAGTTCGATGGCGATTAAGAATCTCGAAGACCCTCGACTCGAGGGTGATTGAAACTGGCCGTGTGACAGGGGTATTAGCTCGAAACAAGCGAGATTTACGCACTTCGATTTTACAAGTCGAAGAGTACACGAGAGAAAGCTGTAAAATTTTTCTCTCAGAACTGCGCGAAAACTTGAATTCCGGCTCAAAACAACGGGATACATCGTTTTAGATCGAAACTAGCGAGATTTACGCACTTCGATTTTACAAGTCGTCCAAGAGTAGACGAGAGAGAGCTGTAAACTTTTTCTCTGAGAACTGCGAAAAAGCTTGTATTCCGGCTCAAAACAACGCGATACATCGTTTTAGATCGACACTAGCGAGATTCACGAACAACGATTTTACAAGTCGTCTAAGAGTAGACGAGAGAGAGCTGTAATCTTTTTCTCTCAGAACTGCGCGAAAACTTGTATTCCGGCTCAAAACAACGGGATACATCGTTTTAGATCGAAACTAGCGAGATTCACGCACTTCGATTTTACAAGTTGTCGAAGAGTAGACGAGAGAAAGGTGTAAACTTTTTCTCTCTGAACTGCGCGAAAACTTGTATTCCGGCTCAACACAACGGGATACATCGTTTTAGATCGATACTAGCGAGATTCACGAACATCGATTTTACAAGTCGTCAAAAAGTAGACGAGAGAGAGCTGTAAACTTTTTCTCAGAACTGCGCGAAAACTTGTATTCCGGCTCAAAACAACCGGATACATCGTTTTAGCTCGATACAAGCGAGATTTACGCACTTCAAGATTACAAGTCGTCGAGGAGTACACGAGAGAAAGCTGTAAAATTTTTCCCTCAGTACTGCGCGAAAACTTGTATTCCGGCTCGAAACAACGGGATACGTCGTTTTAGATCGAAACTAGCGAGATTCACGCACTTCGATTTTACAAGTCGTCGAAGAGTAGACGAGAGAAAGGTGTAAACTTTTTCTCTCAGAACTGCGCGAGAACTTGTATTCCGGTTCAAAACAACAGGATACATCGTTTTAGATCGATACTAGGGAGATTCACGAACATCGATTTTACAAGTCGTCGAAGAGTGGACGAGAAAAAGCTGTAAACTTTTTCTTTTTCTCTCAGAACTGCGCGAAAACATGAATTCCGGCTCAAAACAACGGGATGCATTTTTTTAAATCGAAACTAGCGAGATTTACGTACTTCGATTTTAGAAGTCGTCGAAGAGTAGACGAAAGAGAGCTGTGAACTTTTTCTCTCAGAACTGCGCGAAAACTTGTATTCCGGCTCAAAACAACGGGATACATCGTTTTAGATCGAAACTGGGAAAATTCACGAACATCATTTTACAAGTCATCGAAGAGTAGACGAGAGAATGGTGTAAACGTTTTCTCCCAGAACTGCGCGAGAACATGTATTCCGCCTCAAACCAACGGGATACATCGTTTTAGATCTATACTAGCGAGATTCTCGAACATCGATTTTACAAGTCGTCGAAGAGTAGACGAGAGAGAGCTGTAATCTTTTTCTCTCAGAACTGCGCGAAAACTTGTATTCCGGCTCAAGACCACGGGATACATCATTTTAGATCGAAACTAGCGATATTTCCGCACTTCAATTTTACAAGTCGTCGAAGAGTAGACGAGAGAAAGCTGTAAACTTTTTCTCTCAGAACTGCGCGAAAACATGAATTCCGGCTCAAAACAACGGGATACATTGTTTTAGATCGAAACTAGCGAGATTTACGCACTTCGATTTTAGAAGTCGTCGAAGAGTAGACGAGAGAGCGCTGTAAACGTTTTCTCTAGTAACTGCGCGAAAACTTGTATTCCGGCTCAAAACAACCGGATACATCGTTTTAGCTCGAAACAAGCGAGGTTTACGCACTTCGATTTTACAAGCCGTCGAAGAGTAGACGAGAGAAAGGTGTGAACTTTTTCTCTCATAACTACGCGAAAACTTGTATTCCGTCTCAAAACAACGGGATACATCGTTTCATATCAAAACTAGCAAAATTCACGAACATCGAATTTACAAGTCGTCGAAGAGTAGACGAGAGAAAGGTGTAAACTTTTTCTCTCAGAACTGCTCGAAAACTTGTATTCCGGCTCAAAACAACGGGATACATCGTTTTAGATTGAAAATAGCGAGATTTACGTACTTCGATTTTAGAAGTCGTCGAAGAGTAGACGAAAGAGAGCTGTGAACTTTTTCTCTCAGAACTGCGCGAAAACTTGTATTCCGGCTCAAAACAACGGGATACATCGTTTTAGATCGAAACTGGGAAAGTTCACGAACATCATTTTGCAAGTCATCGAAGAGTAGACGAGAGAATGGTGTAAACTTTTTGTCCCAGAACTGCGCGAGAACATGTATTCGAGCTCAAAACCACGGGATACATCGTTTTAGATCTAAACTAGCGAGATTCACGAACATCGATTTTACATGTCGTCGATGAGTAGACGGGAGAAAGGGGTAAACTTTTTCTCTCATAACTGCGCGAAAACTTGTATTCCGGCTCAAAACAACCGGATACATCGTTTTAGCTCGAAACAAGCGAGATTTACGCACTTCGATTTTAAAAGTCGTCGAAGAGTACACGAGAGAAAGCTGTAAAATTTTTCTCAGAACTGCGCGAAAACTTGTATTCCGGCTCGAAACAACGGGATACATCGTTTTAGATCGAAACTAGCGAGATTTACGCACTTTGATTTTACAAGTCGTTGAAGAGTAGACGAGAGAGAGCTGTAAACTATTTCTCTCAGAACTGCGCGAAAACTTGTATTCCGGCTCAAAACAACGGGATACATCGTTTTAGATCGAAACTAGCGAGATTCACGCACTTCGAATTTACAAGTCGTCGAAGAGTAGACGAGAGAAAGGTGTAAACTTCTTCTCTCAGAACTGCGCGAAAACTTGTATTCCGGTTCAAAACAACGGGATACATCGTTTTAGATCGATACTAGCGAGATTCACGAACATCGATTTTACAAGTCGTCGAAGAGTGGACGAGAAAAAGCTGTAAACTTTTTCTCTCAGAACTACGCGAAAACATGAATTCTGGCTCAAAACAACAGGATGCATTGTTTTAAATCGAAACTAGCGAGATTTACGTACTTCGATTTTAGAATTCGTCGAAGAGTAGACGAAAGAGAGCTGTGATTTTTTTCTCTCAGAACTGCGCGAAAACTTGTTTTCCGGCTCAAAACAACGGGATACATCGTTTTAGATCGAAACTGGGAAAATTCACGAACATCATTTTACAAGTCATCGAAGAGTAGATGAGAGAATGGTGTAAACTTTTTCTGCCTGAACTGCGCGAGAACATGTATTCCAGCTCAAAACAACGGGATACATCGTTTTAGATCTAAACTAGCGAGATTCACGAACATCAATTTTAATAGTCGTCGATGAGTAGACGGGAGAAAGGGGTAAACTTTTACTCTCAGAACTGCGCGAAAACTTGTATTCCGGCTCAAAACAACGGGATACATCGTTTTAGATCGATACTAGCGAGATTCACGAACATCGATTTTACAAGTCGTCGAATAGCGGACGAGAGAAAGCTGTAAACTTTTTCTCTCATAACTGCGCGAAAACTTGTATTCCGGCTCAAAACAACCGGATACATCGTTTTAGCTCGAAACAAGCGAGATTTACGCACTTCGATTTTACAAGTCGTCGAAGAGTACACGAGAGAAAGCTGCAAACTTTTTCTCACATAACTGCGCGAAAACTTGTATTCCCTCTCAAAACAACGGGATACATCGTTTCAGATCGAAACTAGCAAAATTCACGAACACTAATTTTACAAGTCGTTGAAGAGTAGACGAGAGAAAGGTGTAAACTTTTTCTCTCAAAACTGCGCGAAAACTTGTATTCCGGCTCAAAACAACGAGATACATCGTTTTAGATTGAAAATAGCGAGATTCACGAACATTGATTTTACAAGTCGTTGATGAGTAGACGAGAAAAAGGAGTAAACTTTTTCTCTCAGAACTGCGCGAAAACTTGTATTCCGGCTCAAAACAACGGGATACATCGTTTTAGATCGAAACTAGCGAGATTTACGCACTTCGATTTTACAAGTCGTCCAAGAGTAGACGAGAGAGAGCTGTAAACTTTTTCTCTGAGAACTGCGAGAAAGCTTGTATTCCGGCTCAAAACAACGCGATACATCGTTTTAGATCGACACTAGCGAGATTCTCGAACAACGATTTTACAAGTCGTCTAAGAGTAGACGAGAGAGAGCTGTAATCTTTTTCTCTCAGAACTGCGCGAAAACTTGTAATCCGGCTCAAAACAACGGGATACATCGTTTTAGATCGAAACTAGCGAGATTCACGCACTTCGATTTTACAAGTCGTCGAAGAGTAGACGAGAGAAAGGTGTAAACTTTTTCTCTCTGAACTGCGCGAAAACTTGTATTCCGGCTCAAAACAACGGGATACATCGTTTTAGATCGATACTAGCGAGATTCACGAACATCGATTTTACAAGTCGTCAAAAAGTAGACGAGAGAGAGCTGTAAACTTTTTCTCAGAACTGCGCGAAAACTTGTATTCCGGCTCAAAACAACCGGATACATCGTTTTAGCTCGAAACAAGCGAGATTTACGCACTTCAAGTTTACAAGTCGTCGAGGAGTACACGAGAGAAAGCTGTAAAATTTTTCCCTCAGTACTGCGCGAAAACTTGTATTCCGGCTCGAAACAACGGGATACATCGTTTTAGATCGAAACTAGCGAGATTCACGCACTTCGATTTTACAAGTCGTCGAAGAGTAGACGAGAGAAAGGTGTAAACTTTTTCTCTCAGAACTGCGCGAAAACTAGTATTCCGGTTCAAAACAACGGGATACATCGTTTTAGATCGATACTAGCGAGATTCACGAACATCGATTTTACAAGTCATCGAAGAGTAGACGAGAGAATGGTGTAAACTTTTTCTCCCAGAACTGCGCGAGAACATGTATTCCAGATCACAACAACGGGATACAACGTTTTAGTTCAAAACTAGCGAGATTTACGCACTTCGATTTTACAAGTCGTCGAAGAGTGGACGAGAAAAAGCTGTAAACTTTTTCTCACATAACTGCGCGAAAACATGAATTCCGGCTCAAAACAACGGGATGCATTTTTTTAAATCGAAACTAGCGAGATTTACGTACTTCGATTTTAGAAGTCGTCGAAGAGTAGACGATAGAGAGCTGTAAACTTTTTCTCTCAGAACTGCGCGAGAACTTGTATTCCGGCTCAAACCAACGGGATACATCGTTTTAGATCTATACTAGCGAGATTCTCGAACATCGATTTTACAAGTCGTCGAAGAGTAGACGAGAGAGAGCTGTAATCTTTTTCTCTCAGAACTGCGCGAAAACTTGTATTCCGGCTCAAGAGAACGGGATACATCATTTTAGATCGAAACTAGCGATATTTCCGCACTTCAATTTTACAAGTCGTCGAAGAGTAGACGAGAGAAAGCTGTAAACTTTTTCTCTCCGAACTGCGCGAAAACATGAATTCCGGCTCAAAACAACGGGATACATTGTTTTAGATCGAAACTAGCGAGATTTACGCACTTCGATTTTAGAAGTCGTCGAAGAGTAGACGAGAGAAAGGTGTGAACTTTTTCTCTCATAACTACGCGAAAACTTGTATTCCGTCTCAAACCAACGGGATACATCGTTTCATATCGAAACTAGCAAAATTCACGAACATCGAATTTACAAGTCGTCGAAGAGTAGACAAGAGAAAGGTGTAAACTTTTTCTCTCAGAACTGCTCGAAAACTTGTATTCCGGCTCAAAACAACGGGATACATCGTTTTAGATTGAAAATAGCGAGATTCACGAACATCGATTTTACAAGTCGTCGATGAGTGGACGAGAGAAAGCTGTAAACTTTTTCTCTCAGAACTGCGCGAAAACATGAATTCCGGCACAAAACAACGGGATGCATTGTTTTAAATCGAAACTAGCGAGATTTACGTACTTCGATTTTAGAAGTCGTCGAAGAGTAGACGAAAGAGAGCTGTGAACTTTTTCTCTCAGAACTGCGCGAAAACTTGTATTCCGGCTCAAAACAACGGGATACATCGTTTTAGATCGAAACTGGGAAAATTCACGAACATCATTTTGCAAGTCATCGAAGAGTAGACGAGAGAATGGTGTAAACTTTTTCTCCCAGAACTGCGCGAGAACATGTATTCGAGCTCAAAACCACGGGATACATCGTTTTAGATCTAAACTAGCGAGATTCACGAACATCGATTTTACATGTCGTCGATGAGTAGACGGGAGAAAGGGGTAAACTTTTTCTCTCATAACTGCGCGAAAACTTGTATTCCGGCTCAAAACAACCGGATACATCGTTTTAGCTCTAAACAAGCGAGATTTACGCACTTCGATTTTACAAGTCGTCGAAGAGTACACGAGAGAAAGCTGTAAACTTTTTCCCTCAGAACTGCGCGAAAACTTGTATTCCGGCTCGAAACAACGGGATACATCGTTTTAGATCGAAACTAGCGAGATTCACGCACATCGATTTTACAAGTCGTCGAAGAGTAGACGAGAGAAAGGTGTAAACTTTTTCTCTCAGAACTGCGCGAAAACTTGTATTCCGGTTGAAAACAACGGGATACATCGTTTTAGATCGATACTAGCGAGATTCGCGAACATCGATTTTACAAGTCGTCGAAGAGTGGACGAGAAACAGCTGTAAACTTTTTCTCTCAGAACTGCGCGAAAACATGAATTCCGGCTCAAAACAACGGGATGCATGGTTTTAAATCGAAACTAGCGAGATTTACGTACTTCGATTTTAGAAGTCGTCGAAGAGTAGACGAAAGAGAGCTGCGAACTTTTTCTCTCAGAACTGCGCGAAAACTTGTATTCCGGCTCAAAACAACGGGATACATCGTTTTAGATCGAAACTGGGAAAATTCACGAACATCATTTTACAAGTCATCGAAGAGTAGATGAGAGAATGGTGTAAACTTTTTCTCCCTGAACTGCGCGAGAACATGTATTCCAGCTCAAAACAACGGGATACATCGTTTTAGATCTAAACTAGCGAGATTCACGAACATCAATTTTAATAGTCGTCGATGAGTAGACGGGAGAAAGGGGTAAACTTTTACTCTCAGAACTGCGCGAAAACTTGTATTCCGGCTCAAAACAACGGGATACATCGTTTTAGATCGATACTAGCGAGATTCACGAACATCGATTTTACAAGTCGTCGAATAGCGGACGAGTGAAAGCTGTAAACTTTTTCTCTCATAACTGCGCGAAAACTTGTATTATGGCTCAAAACAACCGGATACATCGTTTTAGCTCGAAACAAGCGAGATTTACGCACTTCGATTTTACAAGTCGTCGAAGTGTACACGAGAGAAAGGTGTAAACTTTTTCTCTCAAAACTGCGCGAAAACTTGTATTCCGGCTCAAAACAACGGGATACATCGTTTTAGATCGAAACTGGGAAAGTTCACGAACATCATTTTGCAAGTCATCGAAGAGTAGACGAGAGAATGGTGTAAACTTTTTGTCCCAGAACTGCGCGAGAACATGTATTCGAGCTCAAAACCACGGGATACATCGTTTTAGATCTAAACTAGCGAGATTCACGAACATCGATTTTACATGTCGTCGATGAGTAGACGGGAGAAAGGGGTAAACTTTTTCTCTCATAACTGCGCGAAAACTTGTATTCCGGCTCAAAACAACCGGATACATCGTTTTAGCTCGAAACAAGCGAGATTTACGCACTTCGATTTTAAAAGTCGTCGAAGAGTACACGAGAGAAAGCTGTAAAATTTTTCTCAGAACTGCGCGAAAACTTGTATTCCGGCTCGAAACAACGGGATACATCGTTTTATATCGAAACTAGCGAGATTTACGCACTTTGATTTTACAAGTCGTTGAAGAGTAGACGAGAGAGAGCTGTAAACTATTTCTCTCAGAACTGCGCGAAAACTTGTATTCCGGCTCGAAACAACGGGATACATCGTTTTAGATCGAAACTAGCGAGATTCACGCACTACGATTTTACAAGTCGTCGAAGAGTAGACGAGAGAAAGGTGTAAACTTTTTCTCTCAGAACTGCGCGAAAACTTGTATTCCGGTTCAAAACAACAGGATACATCGTTTTAGATCGATACTAGGGAGATTCACGAACATCGATTTTACAAGTCGTCGAAGAGTGGACGAGAAAAAGCTGTAAACTTTTTCTCTCAGAACTGCGCGAAAACATGAATTCCGGCTCAAAACAACGGGATGCATTTTTTTAAATCGAAACTAGCGAGATTTACGTACTTCGATTTTAGAAGTCGTCGAAGAGTAGACGAAAGAGAGCTGTGAACTTTTTCTCTCAGAACTGCGCGAAAACTTGTATTCCGGCTCAAAACAACGGGATACATCGTTTTAGATCGAAACTGGGAAAATTCACGAACATCATTTTACAAGTCATCGAAGAGTAGAAGAGAGAAAGGTGTAAACTTTTTCTCTCAGAACTGCGCGAGAACTTGTATTCCGCCTCAAACCAACGGGATACATCGTTTTAGATCGAAACTGGGAAAGTTCACGAACATCATTTTGCAAGTCATCGAAGAGTAGACGAGAGAATGGTGTAAACTTTTTGTCCCAGAACTGCGCGAGAACATGTATTCGAGCTCAAAACCACGGGATACATCGTTTTAGATCTAAACTAGCGAGATTCACGAACATCGATTTTACATGTCGTCGATGAGTAGACGGGAGAAAGGGGTAAACTTTTTCTCTCATAACTGCACGAAAACTTGTATTCCGGCTCAAAACAACCGGATACATCGTTTTAGCTTGAAACAAGCGAGATTTACGCACTTCTATTTTAAAAGTCGTCGAAGAGTACACGAGAGAAAGCTGTAAAATTTTTCTCAGAACTGCGCGAAAACTTGTATTCCGGCTCGAAACAACGGGATACATCGTTTTAGATCGAAACTAGCGAGATTTACGCACTTTGATTTTACAAGTCGTTGAAGAGTAGACGAGAGAGAGCTGTAAACTATTTCTCTCAGAACTGCGCGAAAACTTGTATTCCGGCTCAAAACAACGGGATACATCGTTTTAGATCGAAACTAGCGAGATTCACGCACTTCGAATTTACAAGTCGTCGAAGAGTAGACGAGAGAAAGGTGTAAACTTCTTCTCTCAGAACTGCGCGAAAACATGAATTCTGGCTCAAAACAACAGGATGCATTGTTTTAAATCGAAACTAGCGAGATTTACGTACTTCAATTTTAGAATTCGTCGAAGAGTAGACGAAAGAGAGCTGTGAACTTTTTCTCTCAGAACTGCGCGAAAACTTGTTTTCCGGCTCAAAACAACGGGATACATCGTTTTAGATCGAAACTGGGAAAATTCACGAACATCATTTTACAAGTCATCGAAGAGTAGATGAGAGAATGGTGTAAACTTTTTCTGCCTGAACTGCGCGAGAACATGTATTCCAGCTCAAAACAACGGGATACATCGTTTTAGATCTAAACTAGCGAGATTCAGGAACATCAATTTTAATAGTCGTCGATGAGTAGACGCGAGAAAGGGGTAAACTTTTACTCTCAGAACTGCGCGAAAACTTGTATTCCGGCTCAAAACAACGGGATACATCGTTTTAGATCGATACTAGCGAGATTCACGAACATTGATTTTACAAGTCGTTGATGAGTAGACGAGAAAAAGGTGTAAACTTTTTCTCTCAGAACTGCGCGAAAACTTGTATTCCGGCTCAAAACAACGGGATACATCGTTTTAGATTGAAACTAGCGAGATTTACGCACTTCGATTTTACAAGTCGTCCAAGAGTAGACGAGAGAGAGCTGTAAACTTTTTCTCTGAGAACTGCGAGAAAGCTTGTATTCCGGCTCAAAACAACGCGATACATCGTTTTAGATCGACACTAGCGAGATTCTCGAACAACGATTTTACAAGTCGTCTAAGAGTAGACGAGAGAGAGCTGTAATCTTTTTCTCTCAGAACTGCGCGAAAACTTGTAATCCGGCTCAAAACAACGGGATACATCGTTTTAGATCGAAACTAGCGAGATTCACGCACTTCGATTTTACAAGTCGTCGAAGAGTAGACGAGAGAAAGGTGTAAACTTTTTCTCTCTGAACTGCGCGAAAACTTGTATTCCGGCTCAAAACAACGGGATACATCGTTTTAGATCGATACTAGCGAGATTCACGAACATCGATTTTACAAGTCGTCAAAAAGTAGACGAGAGAGAGCTGTAAACTTTTTCTCAGAACTGCGCGAAAACTTGTATTCCGGCTCAAAACAACCGGATACATCGTTTTAGCTCGAAACAAGCGAGATTTACGCACTTCAAGTTTACAAGTCGTCGAGGAGTACACGAGAGAAAGCTGTAAAATTTTTCCCTCAGTACTGCGCGAAAACTTGTATTCCGGCTCGAAACAACGGGATACATCGTTTTAGATCGAAACTAGCGAGATTCACGCACTTCGATTTTACAAGTCGTCGAAGAGTAGACGAGAGAAAGGTGTAAACTTTTTCTCTCAGAACTGCGCGAAAACTAGTATTCCGGTTCAAAACAACGGGATACATCGTTTTAGATCGATACTAGCGAGATTCACGAACATCGATTTTACAAGTCATCGAAGAGTAGACGAGAGAATGGTGTAAACTTTTTCTCCCAGAACTGCGCGAGAACATGTATTCCAGATCACAACAACGGGATACATCGTTTTAGATCTAAACTAGCGAGATTCACGAACATCGATTTTAATAGTCGTCGATGAGTAGACGGGAGAAAGGGGTAAACTTTTACTCTCAGAACTGCGCGAAAACATGTGTTCCGGCTCAAAACAACGGGATACAACGTTTTAGTTCAAAACTAGCGAGATTTACGCACTTCGATTTTACAAGTCGTCGAAGAGTGGACGAGAAAAAGCTGTAAACTTTTTCTCACATAACTGCGCGAAAACATGAATTCCGGCTCAAAACAACGGGATGCATTTTTTTAAATCGAAACTAGCGAGATTTACGTACTTCGATTTTAGAAGTCGTCGAAGAGTAGACGATAGAGAGCTGTAAACTTTTTCTCTCAGAACTGCGCGAAAACTTGTATTCAGGCTCAAAACAACGGGATACATCGTTTTAGATTGAAACTAGCAAAATTCACGAACATCGATTTTACGAGTCTTCGAAGAGTAGAAGAGAGAAAGGTGTAAACTTTTTCTCTCAGAACTGCGCGAGAACTTGAATTTCCGGCTCAAACCAACGGGATACATCGTTTTAGATCTATACTAGCGAGATTCTCGAACATCGATTTTACAAGTCGTCGAAGAGTAGACGAGAGAGAGCTGTAATCTTTTTCTCTCAGAACTGCGCGAAAACTTGTATTCCGGCTCAAGAGAACGGGATACATCATTTTAGATCGAAACTAGCGATATTTCCGCACTTCAATTTTACAAGTCGTCGAAGAGTAGACGAGAGAAAGCTGTAAAATTTTCTCTCCGAACTGCGCGAAAACATGAATTCCGGCTCAAAACAACGGGATACATTGTTTTAGATCGAAACTAGCGAGATTTACGCACTTCGATTTTAGAAGTCGTCGAAGAGTAGACGAGAGAAAGGTGTGAACTTTTTCTCTCATAACTACGCGAAAACTTGTATTCCGTCTCAAACCAACGGGATACATCGTTTCATATCGAAACTAGCAAAATTCACGAACATCGAATTTACAAGTCGTCGAAGAGTAGACAAGAGAAAGGTGTAAACTTTTTCTCTCAGAACTGCTCGAAAACTTGTATTCCGGCTCAAAACAACGGGATACATCGTTTTAGATTGAAAATAGCGAGATTCACGAACATCGATTTTACAAGTCGTCGATGAGTGGACGAGAGAAAGCTGTAAACTTTTTCTCTCGGAACTGCGCGAAAACATGAATTCCGGCTCAAAACAACGGGATGCATTGTTTTAAATCGAAACTAGCGAGATTTACGTACTTCGATTTTAGAAGTCGTCGAAGAGTAGACGAAAGAGAGCTGTGAACTTTTTCTCTCAGAACTGCGCGAAAACTTGTATTCCGGCTCAAAACAACGGGATACATCGTTTTAGATCGAAACTGGGAAAATTCACGAACATCATTTTGCAAGTCATCGAAGAGTAGACGAGAGAATGGTGTAAACTTTTTCTCCCAGAACTGCGCGAGAACATGTATTCGAGCTCAAAACCACGGGATACATCGTTTTAGATCTAAACTATCAAGATTCACAAACATCGATTTTACATGTCGTCGATGAGTAGACGGGAGAAAGGGGTAAACTTTTTCTCTCATAACTGCGCGAAAACTTGTATTCCGGCTCAAAACAACCGGATACATCGTTTTAGATCTAAACAAGCGAGATTTACGCACTTCGATTTTACAAGTCGTCGAAGAGTACACGAGAGAAAGCTGTAAACTTTTTCCCTCAGAACTGCGCGAAAACTTGTATTCCGGCTCGAAACAACGGGATACATCGTTTTAGACCGAAACTAGCGAGATTCACGCACATCGATTTTACAAGTCGTCGAAGAGTAGACGAGAGAAAGGTGTAAACTTTTTCTCTCAGAACTGCGCGAAAACTTGTATTCCGGTTGAAAACAACGGGATACATCGTTTTAGATCGATACTAGCGAGATTCGCGAACATCGATTTTACAAGTCGTCGAAGAGTGGACGAGAAACAGCTGTAAACTTTTTCTCTCAGAACTGCGCGAAAACATGAATTCCGGCTCAAAACAACGGGATGCATGGTTTTAAATCGAAACTAGCGAGATTTACGTACTTCGATTTTAGAAGTCGTCCAAGAGTAGACGAAAGAGAGCTGCGAACTTTTTCTCTCAGAACTGCGCGAAAACTTGTATTCCGGCTCAAAACAACGGGATACATCGTTTTAGATCGAAACTGGGAAAATTCACGAACATCATTTTACAAGTCATCGAAGAGTAGATGAGAGAATGGTGTAAAATTTTTCTCCCTGAACTGCGCGAGAACATGTATTCCAGCTCAAAACAACGGGATACATCGTTTTAGATCTAAACTTGCGAGATTCACGAACATCAATTTTAATAGTCGTCGATGAGTAGACGGGAGAAAGGGGTAAACTTTTACTCTCAGAACTGCGCGAAAACTTGTATTCCGGCTCAAAACAACGGGATACATCGTTTTAGATCGATACTAGCGAGATTCACGAACATCGATTTTACAAGTCGTCGAATAGCGGACGAGTGAAAGCTGTAAACTTTTTCTCTCATAACTGCGCGAAAACTTGTATTATGGCTCAAAACAACCGGATACATCGTTTTAGCTCGAAACAAGCGAGATTTACGCACTTCGATTTTACAAGTCGTCGAAGAGTACACGAGAGAAAGGTGTAAACTTTTTCTCTCAAAACTGCGCGAAAACTTGTATTCCGGCTCAAAACAACGGGATACATCGTTTTAGATCGAAACTGGGAAAGTTCACGAACATCATTTTGCAAGTCATCGAAGAGTAGACGAGAGAATGGTGTAAACTTTTTGTCCCAGAACTGCGCGAGAACATGTATTCGAGCTCAAAACCACGGGATACATCGTTTTAGATCTAAACTAGCGAGATTCACGAACATCGATTTTACATGTCGTCGATGAGTAGACGGGAGAAAGGGGTAAACTTTTTCTCTCATAACTGCACGAAAACTTGTATTCCGGCTCAAAACAACCGGATACATCGTTTTAGCTCGAAACAAGCGAGATTTACGCACTTCTATTTTAAAAGTCGTCGAAGAGTACACGAGAGAAAGCTGTAAAATTTTTCTCAGAACTGCGCGAAAACTTGTATTCCGGCTCGAAACAACGGGATACATCGTTTTAGATCGAAACTAGCGAGATTTACGCACTTTGATTTTACAAGTCGTTGAAGAGTAGATGAGAGAGAGCTGTAAACTATTTCTCTCAGAACTGCGCGAAAACTTGTATTCCGGCTCAAAACAACGGGATACATCGTTTTAGATCGAAACTAGCGAGATTCACGCACTTCGAATTTACAAGTCGTCGAAGAGTAGACGAGAGAAAGGTGTAAACTTCTTCTCTCAGAACTGCGCGAAAACTTGTATTCCGGTTCAAAACAACGGGATACATCGTTTTAGATCGATACTAGCGAGATTCACGAACATCGATTTTACAAGTCGTCGAAGAGTGGACGAGAAAAAGCTGTAAACTTTTTCTCTCAGAACTACGCGAAAACATGAATTCTGGCTCAAAACAACAGGATGCATTGTTTTAAATCGAAACTAGCGAGATTTACGTACTTCGATTTTAGAATTCGTCGAAGAGTAGACGAAAGAGAGCTGTGAACTTTTTCTCTCAGAACTGCGCGAAAACTTGTTTTCCGGCTCAAAACAACGGGATACATCGTTTTAGATCGAAACTGGGAAAATTCACGAACATCATTTTACAAGTCATCGAAGAGTAGATGAGAGAATGGTGTAAACTTTTTCTGCCTGAACTGCGCGAGAACATGTATTCCAGCTCAAAACAACGGGATACATCGTTTTAGATCTAAACTAGCGAGATTCACGAACATCAATTTTAATAGTCGTCGATGAGTAGACGGGAGAAAGGGGTAAACTTTTACTCTCAGAACTGCGCGAAAACTTGTATTCGGCTCAAAACAACGGGATACATCGTTTTAGATCGATACTAGCGAGATTCACGAACATCGATTTTACAAGTCGTCGAATAGCGGACGAGAGAAAGCTGTAAACTTTTTCTCTCATAACTGCGCGAAAACTTGTATTCCGGCTCAAAACAACCGGATACATCGTTTTAGCTCGAAACAAGCGAGATTTACGCACTTCGATTTTAAAAGTCGTCGAAGAGTACACGAGAGAAAGCTGTAAAATTTTTCTCAGAACTGCGCGAAAACTTGTATTCCGGCTCGAAACAACGGGATACATCGTTTTAGATCGAAACTAGCGAGATTTACGCACTTTGATTTTACAAGTCGTTGAAGAGTAGACGAGAGAGAGCTGTAAACTATTTCTCTCAGAACTGCGCGAAAACTTGTATTCCGGCTCAAAACAACGGGATACATCGTTTTAGATCGAAACTAGCGAGATTCACGCACTTCGAATTTACAAGTCGTCGAAGAGTAGACGAGAGAAAGGTGTAAACTTCTTCTCTCAGAACTGCGCGAAAACTTGTATTCCGGTTCAAAACAACGGGATACATCGTTTTAGATCGATACTAGCGAGATTCACGAACATCGATTTTACAAGTCGTCGAAGAGTGGACGAGAAAAAGCTGTAAACTTTTTCTCTCAGAACTACGCGAAAACATGAATTCTGGCTCAAAACAACAGGATGCATTGTTTTAAATCGAAACTAGCGAGATTTACGTACTTCGATTTTAGAATTCGTCGAAGAGTAGACGAAAGAGAGCTGTGAACTTTTTCTCTCAGAACTGCGCGAAAACTTGTTTTCCGGCTCAAAACAACGGGATACATCGTTTTAGATCGAAACTGGGAAAATTCACGAACATCATTTTACAAGTCATCGAAGAGTAGATGAGAGAATGGTGTAAACTTTTTCTGCCTGAACTGCGCGAGAACATGTATTCCAGCTCAAAACAACGGGATACATCGTTTTAGATCTAAACTAGCGAGATTCACGAACATCAATTTTAATAGTCGTCGATGAGTAGACGGGAGAAAGGGGTAAACTTTTACTCTCAGAACTGCGCGAAAACTTGTGTTCCGGCTCAAAACAACGGGATACAACGTTTTAGTTCAAAACTAGCGAGATTTACGCACTTCGATTTTACAAGTCGTCGAAGAGTGGACGAGAAAAAGCTGTAAACTTTTTCTCACATAACTGCGCGAAAACATGAATTCCGGCTCAAAACAACGGGATGCATTTTTTTAAATCGAAACTAGCGAGATTTACGTACTTCGATTTTAGAAGTCGTCGAAGAGTAGACGATAGAGAGCTGTAAACTTTTTCTCTCAGAACTGCGCGAAAACTTGTATTCCGGCTCAAAACAACGGGATACATCGTTTTAGATTGAAACTAGCAAAATTCACGAACATCGA
Source organism: Amblyomma americanum (assembly GCF_052857255.1). Taxonomy (NCBI): domain Eukaryota; kingdom Metazoa; phylum Arthropoda; class Arachnida; order Ixodida; family Ixodidae; genus Amblyomma; species Amblyomma americanum. The sequence continues at coordinate 49,602,783 of NC_135500.1, forward strand.
TTTTACGAGTCTTCGAAGAGTAGAAGAGAGAAAGGTGTAAACTTTTTCTCTCAGAACTGCGCGAGAACTTGTATTCCGGCTCAAACCAACGGGATACATCGTTTTAGATCTATACTAGCGAGATTTTCGAACATCGATTTTACAAGTCGTCGAAGAGTAGACGAGAGAGAGCTGTAATCTTTTTCTCTCAGAACTGCGCGAAAACTTGTATTCCGGCTCAAGAGAACGGGATACATCATTTTAGATCGAAACTAGCGATATTTCCGCACTTCAATTTTACAAGTCGTCGAAGAGTAGACGAGAGAAAGCTGTAAACTTTTTCTCTCCGAACTGCGCGAAAACATGAATTCCGGCTCAAAACAACGGGATACATTGTTTTAGATCGAAACTAGCGAGATTTACGCACTTCGATTTTAGAAGTCGTCGAAGAGTAGACGAGAGAAAGGTGTGAACTTTTTCTCTCATAACTACGCGAAAACTTGTATTCCGTCTCAAACCAACGGGATACATCGTTTCATATCGAAACTAGCAAAATTCACGAACATCGAATTTACAAGTCGTCGAAGAGTAGACAAGAGAAAGGTGTAAAATTTTTCTCTCAGAACTGCTCGAAAACTTGTATTCCGGCTCAAAACAACGGGATACATCGTTTTAGATTGAAAATAGCGAGATTCACGAACATCGATTTTACAAATCGTCGATGAGTGGACGAGAGAAAGCTGTAAACTTTTTCTCTCAGAACTGCGCGAAAACATGAATTCCGGCTCAAAACAACGGGATGCATTGTTTTAAATCGAAACTAGCGAGATTTACGTACTTCGATTTTAGAAGTCGTCGAAGAGTAGACGAAAGAGAGCTGTGAACTTTTTCTCTCAGAACTGCGCGAAAACTTGTATTCCGGCTCAAAACAACGGGATACATCGTTTTAGATCGAAACTGGGAAAATTCACGAACATCATTTTGCAAGTCATCGAAGAGTAGACGAGAGAATGGTGTAAACTTTTTCTCCCAGAACTGCGCGAGAACATGTATTCGAGCTCAAAACCACGGGATACATCGTTTTAGATCTAAACTAGCGAGATTCACGAACATCGATTTTACATGTCGTCGATGAGTAGACGGGAGAAAGGGGTAAACTTTTTCTCTCATAACTGCGCGAAAACTTGTATTCCGGCTCAAAACAACCGGATACATCGTTTTAGCTCTAAACAAGCGAGATTTACGCACTTCGATTTTACAAGTCGTCGAAGAGTACACGAGAGAAAGCTGTAAACTTTTTCCCTCAGAACTGCGCGAAAACTTGTATTCCGGCTCGAAACAACGGGATACATCGTTTTAGATCGAAACTAGCGAGATTCACGCACATCGATTTTACAAGTCGTCGAAGAGTAGACGAGAGAAAGGTGTAAACTTTTTCTCTCAGAACTGCGCGAAAACTTGTATTCCGGTTGAAAACAACGGGATACATCGTTTTAGATCGATACTAGCGAGATTCGCGAACATCGATTTTACAAGTCGTCGAAGAGTGGACGAGAAACAGCTGTAAACTTTTTCTCAGAACTGCGCGAAAACTTGTTTTCCGGCTCAAAACAACGGGATACATCGTTTTAGATCGAAACTGGGAAAATTCACGAACATCATTTTACAAGTCATCGAAGAGTAGATGAGAGAATGGTGTAAACTTTTTCTGCCTGAACTGCGCGAGAACATGTATTCCAGCTCAAAACAACGGGATACATCGTTTTAGATCTAAACTAGCGAGATTCACGAACATCAATTTTAATAGTCGTCGATGAGTAGACGGGAGAAAGGGGTAAACTTTTACTCTCAGAACTGCGCGAAAACTTGTGTTCCGGCTCAAAACAACGGGATACAACGTTTTAGTTCAAAACTAGCGAGATTTACGCACTTCGATTTTACAAGTCGTCGAAGAGTGGACGAGAAAAAGCTGTAAACTTTTTCTCACATAACTGCGCGAAAACATGAATTCCGGCTCAAAACAACGGGATGCATTTTTTTAAATCGAAACTAGCGAGATTTACGTACTTCGATTTTAGAAGTCGTCGAAGAGTAGACGATAGAGAGCTGTAAACTTTTTCTCTCAGAACTGCGCGAAAACTTGTATTCCGGCTCAAAACAACGGGATACATCGTTTTAGATTGAAACTAGCAAAATTCACGAACATCGATTTTACGAGTCTTCGAAGAGTAGAAGAGAGAAAGGTGTAAACTTTTTCTCTCAGAACTGCGCGAGAACTTGTATTCCGGCTCAAACCAACGGGATACATCGTTTTAGATCTATACTAGCGAGATTTTCGAACATCGATTTTACAAGTCGTCGAAGAGTAGACGAGAGAGAGCTGTAATCTTTTTCTCTCAGAACTGCGCGAAAACTTGTATTCCGGCTCAAGAGAACGGGATACATCATTTTAGATCGAAACTAGCGATATTTCCGCACTTCAATTTTACAAGTCGTCGAAGAGTAGACGAGAGAAAGCTGTAAACTTTTTCTCTCCGAACTGCGCGAAAACATGAATTCCGGCTCAAAACAACGGGATACATTGTTTTAGATCGAAACTAGCGAGATTTACGCACTTCGATTTTAGAAGTCGTCGAAGAGTAGACGAGAGAAAGGTGTGAACTTTTTCTCTCATAACTACGCGAAAACTTGTATTCCGTCTCAAACCAACGGGATACATCGTTTCATATCGAAACTAGCAAAATTCACGAACATCGAATTTACAAGTCGTCGAAGAGTAGACAAGAGAAAGGTGTAAAATTTTTCTCTCAGAACTGCTCGAAAACTTGTATTCCGGCTCAAAACAACGGGATACATCGTTTTAGATTGAAAATAGCGAGATTCACGAACATCGATTTTACAAATCGTCGATGAGTGGACGAGAGAAAGCTGTAAACTTTTTCTCTCAGAACTGCGCGAAAACATGAATTCCGGCTCAAAACAACGGGATGCATTGTTTTAAATCGAAACTAGCGAGATTTACGTACTTCGATTTTAGAAGTCGTCGAAGAGTAGACGAAAGAGAGCTGTGAACTTTTTCTCTCAGAACTGCGCGAAAACTTGTATTCCGGCTCAAAACAACGGGATACATCGTTTTAGATCGAAACTGGGAAAATTCACGAACATCATTTTGCAAGTCATCGAAGAGTAGACGAGAGAATGGTGTAAACTTTTTCTCCCAGAACTGCGCGAGAACATGTATTCGAGCTCAAAACCACGGGATACATCGTTTTAGATCTAAACTAGCGAGATTCACGAACATCGATTTTACATGTCGTCGATGAGTAGACGGGAGAAAGGGGTAAACTTTTTCTCTCATAACTGCGCGAAAACTTGTATTCCGGCTCAAAACAACCGGATACATCGTTTTAGCTCTAAACAAGCGAGATTTACGCACTTCGATTTTACAAGTCGTCGAAGAGTACACGAGAGAAAGCTGTAAACTTTTTCCCTCAGAACTGCGCGAAAACTTGTATTCCGGCTCGAAACAACGGGATACATCGTTTTAGATCGAAACTAGCGAGATTCACGCACATCGATTTTACAAGTCGTCGAAGAGTAGACGAGAGAAAGGTGTAAACTTTTTCTCTCAGAACTGCGCGAAAACTTGTATTCCGGTTGAAAACAACGGGATACATCGTTTTAGATCGATACTAGCGAGATTCGCGAACATCGATTTTACAAGTCGTCGAAGAGTGGACGAGAAACAGCTGTAAACTTTTTCTCAGAACTGCGAAAACATGAATTCCGGCTCAAAACAACGGGATGCATGGTTTTAAATCGAAACTAGCGAGATTTACGTACTTCGATTTTAGAAGTCGTCGAAGAGTAGACGAAAGAGAGCTGCGAACTTTTTCTCTCAGAACTGCGCGAAAACTTGTATTCCGGCTCAAAACAACGGGATACATCGTTTTAGATCGAAACTGGGAAAGTTCACGAACATCATTTTGCAAGTCATCGAAGAGTAGACGAGAGAATGGTGTAAACTTTTTGTCCCAGAACTGCGCGAGAACATGTATTCGAGCTCAAAACCACGGGATACATCGTTTTAGATCTAAACTAGCGAGATTCACGAACATCGATTTTACATGTCGTCGATGAGTAGACGGGAGAAAGGGGTAAACTTTTTCTCTCATAACTGCACGAAAACTTGTATTCCGGCTCAAAACAACCGGATACATCGTTTTAGCTCGAAACAAGCGAGATTTACGCACTTCTATTTTAAAAGTCGTCGAAGAGTACACGAGAGAAAGCTGTAAAATTTTTCTCAGAACTGCGCGAAAACTTGTATTCCGGCTCGAAACAACGGGATACATCGTTTTAGATCGAAACTAGCGAGATTTACGCACTTTGATTTTACAAGTCGTTGAAGAGTAGACGAGAGAGAGCTGTAAACTATTTCTCTCAGAACTTCGCGAAAACTTGTATTCCGGCTCAAAACAACGGGATACATCGTTTTAGATCGAAACTAGCGAGATTCACGCACTTCGAATTTACAAGTCGTCGAAGAGTAGACGAGAGAAAGGTGTAAACTTCTTCTCTAAGAACTGCGCGAAAACTTGTATTCCGGTTCAAAACAACGGGATACATCGTTTTAGATCGATACTAGCGAGATTCACGAACATCGATTTTACAAGTCGTCGAAGAGTGGACGAGAAAAAGCTGTAAACTTTTTCTCTCAGAACTACGCGAAAACATGAATTCTGGCTCAAAACAACAGGATGCATTGTTTTAAATCGAAACTAGCGAGATTTACGTACTTCGATTTTAGAATTCGTCGAAGAGTAGACGAAAGAGAGCTGTGAACTTTTTCTCTCAGAACTGCGCGAAAACTTGTTTTCCGGCTCAAAACAACGGGATACATCGTTTTAGATCGAAACTGGGAAAATTCACGAACATCATTTTACAAGTCATCGAAGAGTAGATGAGAGAATGGTGTAAACTTTTTCTGCCTGAACTGCGCGAGAACATGTATTCCAGCTCAAAACAACGGGATACATCGTTTTAGATCTAAACTAGCGAGATTCACGAACATCAATTTTAATAGTCGTCGATGAGTAGACGGGAGAAAGGGGTAAACTTTTACTCTCAGAACTGCGCGAAAACTTGTATTCGGCTCAAAACAACGGGATACATCGTTTTAGATCGATACTAGCGAGATTCACGAACATCGATTTTACAAGTCGTCGAATAGCGGACGAGAGAAAGCTGTAAACTTTTTCTCTCATAACTGCGCGAAAACTTGTATTCCGGCTCAAAACAACCGGATACATCGTTTTAGCTCGAAACAAGCGAGATTTACGCACTTCGATTTTAAAAGTCGTCGAAGAGTACACGAGAGAAAGCTGTAAAATTTTTCTCAGAACTGCGCGAAAACTTGTATTCCGGCTCGAAACAACGGGATACATCGTTTTAGATCGAAACTAGCGAGATTTACGCACTTTGATTTTACAAGTCGTTGAAGAGTAGACGAGAGAGAGCTGTAAACTATTTCTCTCAGAACTGCGCGAAAACTTGTATTCCGGCTCAAAACAACGGGATACATCGTTTTAGATCGAAACTAGCGAGATTCACGCACTTCGAATTTACAAGTCGTCGAAGAGTAGACGAGAGAAAGGTGTAAACTTCTTCTCTCAGAACTGCGCGAAAACTTGTATTCCGGTTCAAAACAACGGGATACATCGTTTTAGATCGATACTAGCGAGATTCACGAACATCGATTTTACAAGTCGTCGAAGAGTGGACGAGAAAAAGCTGTAAACTTTTTCTCTCAGAACTACGCGAAAACATGAATTCTGGCTCAAAACAACAGGATGCATTGTTTTAAATCGAAACTAGCGAGATTTACGTACTTCGATTTTAGAATTCGTCGAAGAGTAGACGAAAGAGAGCTGTGAACTTTTTCTCTCAGAACTGCGCGAAAACTTGTTTTCCGGCTCAAAACAACGGGATACATCGTTTTAGATCGAAACTGGGAAAATTCACGAACATCCTTTTACAAGTCATCGAAGAATAGATGAGAGAATGGTGTAAACTTTTTCTGCCTGAACTGCGCGAGAACATGTATTCCAGCTCAAAACAACGGGATACATCGTTTTAGATCTAAACTAGCGAGATTCACGAACATCAATTTTAATAGTCGTCGATGAGTAGACGGGAGAAAGGGGTAAACTTTTACTCTCAGAACTGCGCGAAAACTTGTGTTCCGGCTCAAAACAACGGGATACAACGTTTTAGTTCAAAACTAGCGAGATTTACGCACTTCGATTTTACAAGTCGTCGAAGAGTGGACGAGAAAAAGCTGTAAACTTTTTCTCACATAACTGCGCGAAAACATGAATTCCGGCTCAAAACAACGGGATGCATTTTTTGAAATCGAAACTAGCGAGATTTACGTACTTCGATTTTAGAAGTCGTCGAAGAGTAGACGATAGAGAGCTGTAAACTTTTTCTCTCAGAACTGCGCGAAAACTTGTATTCCGGATCAAAACAACGGGATACATCGTTTTAGATTGAAACTAGCAAAATTCACGAACATCGATTTTACGAGTCTTCGAAGAGTAGAAGAGAGAAAGGTGTAAACTTTTTCTCTCAGAACTGCGCGAGAACTTGTATTCCGGCTCAAACCAACGGGATACATCGTTTTAGATCTATACTAGCGAGATTTTCGAAGATCGATTTTACAAGTCGTCGAAGAGTAGACGAGAGAGAGCTGTAATCTTTTTCTCTCAGAACTGCGCGAAAACTTGTATTCCGGCTCAAGAGAACGGGATACATCATTTTAGATCGAAACTAGCGATATTTCCGCACTTCAATTTTACAAGTCGTCGAAGAGTAGACGAGAGAAAGCTGTAAACTTTTTCTCTCCGAACTGCGCGAAAACATGAATTCCGGCTCAAAACAACGGGATACATTGTTTTAGATCGAAACTAGCGAGATTTACGCACTTCGATTTTAGAAGTCGTCGAAGAGTAGACAAGAGAAAGGTGTGAACTTTTTCTCTCATAACTACGCGAAAACTTGTATTCCGTCTCAAACCAACGGGATACATCGTTTCATATCGAAACTAGCAAAATTCACGAACATCGAATTTACAAGTCGTCGAAGAGTAGACAAGAGAAAGGTGTAAAATTTTTCTCTCAGAACTGCTCGAAAACTTGTATTCCGGCTCCAAACAACGGGATACATCGTTTTAGATTGAAAATAGCGAGATTCACGAACATCGATTTTACAAATCGTCGATGAGTGGACGAGAGAAAGCTGTAAACTTTTTCTCTCAGAACTGCGCGAAAACATGAATTCCGGCTCAAAACAACGGGATGCATTGTTTTAAATCGAAACTAGCGAGATTTACGTACTTCGATTTTAGAAGTCGTCGAAGAGTAGACGAAAGAGAGCTGTGAACTTTTTCTCTCAGAACTGCGCGAAAACTTGTATTCCGGCTCAAAACAACGGGATACATCGTTTTAGATCGAAACTGGGAAAATTCACGAACATCATTTTGCAAGTCATCGAAGAGTAGACGAGAGAATGGTGTAAACTTTTTCTCCCAGAACTGCGCGAGAACATGTATTCGAGCTCAAAACCACGGGATACATCGTTTTAGATCTAAACTAGCGAGATTCACGAACATCGATTTTACATGTCGTCGATGAGTAGACGGGAGAAAGGGGTAAACTTTTTCTCTCATAACTGCGCGAAAACTTGTATTCCGGCTCAAAACAACCGGATACATCGTTTTAGCTCTAAACAAGCGAGATTTACGCACATCGATTTTACAAGTCGTCGAAGAGTAGACGAGAGAAAGGTGTAAACTTTTTCTCTCAGAACTGCGCGAAAACTTGTATTCCGGTTGAAAACAACGGGATACATCGTTTTAGATCGATACTAGCGAGATTCGCGAACATCGATTTTACAAGTCGTCGAAGAGTGGACGAGAAACAGCTGTAAACTTTTTCTCTCAGAACTGCGCGAAAACATGAATTCCGGCTCAAAACAACGGGATGCATGGTTTTAAATCGAAACTAGCGAGATTTACGTACTTCGATTTTAGAAGTCGTCGAAGAGTAGACGAAAGAGAGCTGCGAACTTTTTCTCTCAGAACTGCGCGAAAACTTGTATTCCGGCTCAAAACAACGGGATACATCGTTTTAGATCGAAACTGGGAAAATTCACGAACATCATTTTACAAGTCATCGAAGAGTAGATGAGAGAATGGTGTAAACTTTTTCTCCCTGAACTGCGCGAGAACATGTATTCCAGCTCAAAACAACGGGATACATCGTTTTAGATCTAAACTAGCGAGATTCACGAACATCAATTTTAATAGTCGTCGATGAGTAGACGGGAGAAAGGGGTAAACTTTTACTCTCAGAACTGCGCGAAAACTTGTATTCCGGCTCAAAACAACGGGATACATCGTTTTAGATCGATACTAGCGAGATTCACGAACATCGATTTTACAAGTCGTCGAATAGCGGACGAGTGAAAGCTGTAAACTTTTTCTCTCATAACTGCGCGAAAACTTGTATTATGGCTCAAAACAACCGGATACATCGTTTTAGCTCGAAACAAGCGAGATTTACGCACTTCGATTTTACAAGTCGTCGAAGAGTACACGAGAGAAAGGTGTAAACTTTTTCTCTCAAAACTGCGCGAAAACTTGTATTCCGGCTCAAAACAACGGGATACATCGTTTTAGATCGAAACTGGGAAAGTTCACGAACATCATTTTGCAAGTCATCGAAGAGTAGACGAGAGAATGGTGTAAACTTTTTGTCCCAGAACTGCGCGAGAACATGTATTCGAGCTCAAAACCACGGGATACATCGTTTTAGATCTAAACTAGCGAGATTCACGAACATCGATTTTACATGTCGTCGATGAGTAGACGGGAGAAAGGGGTAAACTTTTTCTCTCATAACTGCGCGAAAACTTGTATTCCGGCTCAAAAGAACCGGATACATCGTTTTAGCTCGAAACAAGCGAGATTTACGCACTTCGATTTTAAAAGTCGTCGAAGAGTACACGAGAGAAAGCTGTAAAATTTTTCTCAGAACTGCGCGAAAACTTGTATTCCGGCTCGAAACAACGGGATACATCGTTTTAGATCGAAACTAGCGAGATTTACGCACTTTGATTTTACAAGTCGTTGAAGAGTACACGAGAGAGAGCTGTAAACTATTTCTCTCAGAACTGCGCGAAAACTTGTATTCCGGCTCGAAACAACGGGATACATCGTTTTAGATCGAAACTAGCGAGATTCACGCACTTCGATTTTACAAGTCGTCGAAGAGTAGACGAGACAAAGGTGTAAACTTTTTCTCTCAGAACTGCGCGAAAACTTGTATTCCGGTTCAAAACAACAGGATACATCGTTTTAGATCGATACTAGGGAGATTCACGAACATCGATTTTACAAGTCGTCGAAGAGTGGACGAGAAAAAGCTGTAAACTTTTTCTCTCAGAACTGCGCGAAAACATGAATTCCGGCTCAAAACAACGGGATGCATTTTTTTAAATCGAAACTAGCGAGATTTACGTACTTCGATTTTAGAAGTCGTCGAAGAGTAGACGAAAGAGAGCTGTGAACTTTTTCTCTCAGAACTGCGCGAAAACTTGTATTCCGGCTCAAAACAACGGGATACATCGTTTTAGATCGAAACTGGGAAAATTCACGAACATCATTTTACAAGTCATCGAAGAGTAGACGAGAGAATGGTGTAAACTTTTTCTCCCAGAACTGCGCGAGAACATGTATTCCAGATCAAAACAACGGGATACATCGTTTTAGATCTAAACTAGCGAGATTCACGAACATAGATTTTTATAGTCGTCGATGAGTAGACGGGAGAAAGAGGTAAACTTTTACTCTCAGAACTGCGCGAAAACTTGTGTTCCGGCTCAAACAACGGGATACAACGTTTTAGTTCGAAACTAGCGAGATTAACGCACTTCGATTTTACAAGTCGTCGAAGAGTGGACGAGAAAAAGCTGTAAACTTTTTCTCTCAGAACTGCGTGAAAACATGAATTCCGGCTCAAAACAACGGGATGCATTTTTTTAAATCGAAACTAGCGAGATTTACGTACTTCGATTTTAGAAGTCGTCGAAGAGTAGACGATAGAGAGCTGTAAACTTTTTCTCTCAGAACTGCGCGAAAACATGTATTCCGGCTCAAAACAACGGGATACATCGTTTTAGATTGAAACTAGCAAAATTCACGAACATCGATTTTACGAGTCTTCGAAGAGTAGAAGAGAGAAAGGTGTAAACTTTTTCTCTCAGAACTGCGCGAGAACTTGTATTCCGCCTCAAACCAACGGGATACATCGTTTTAGATCTATACTAGCGAGATTCTCGAACATCGATTTTACAAGTCGTCGAAGAGTAGACGAGAGAGAGCTGTAATCTTTTTCTCTCAGAACTGCGCGAAAACTTGTATTCCGGCTCAAGACAACGGGATACATCATTTTAGATCGAAACTAGCGATATTTCCGCACTTCAATTTTACAAGTCGTCGAAGAGTAGACGAGAGAAAGCTGTAAACTTTTTCTCTCAGAACTGCGCGAAAACATGAATTCCGGCTCAAAACAACGGGATACATTGTTTTAGATCGAAACTAGCGAGATTTACGCACTTCGATTTTAGAAGTCGTCGAAGAGTAGACGAGAGAGCGCTGTAAACGTTTTCTCTAGTAACTGCGCGAAAACTTGTATTCCGGCTCAAAACAACCGGATACATCGTTTTAGCTCGAAACAAGCGAGGTTTACGCACTTCGATTTTACAAGCCGTCGAAGAGTAGACGAGAGAAAGGTGTGAACTTTTTCTCTCATAACTACGCGAAAACTTGTATTCCGTCTCAAAACAACGGGATACATCGTTTCATATCGAAACTAGCAAAATTCACGAACATCGAATTTACAAGTCGTCGAAGAGTAGACGAGAGAAAGGTGTAAACTTTTTCTCTCAGAACTGCTCGAAAACTTGTATTCCGGCTCAAAACAACGGGATACATCGTTTTAGATTGAAAATAGCGAGATTTACGTACTTCGATTTTAGAAGTCGTCGAAGAGTAGACGAAAGAGAGCTGTGAACTTTTTCTCTCAGAACTGCGCGAAAACTTGTATTCCGGCTCAAAACAACGGGATACATCGTTTTAGATCGAAACTGGGAAAGTTCACGAACATCATTTTGCAAGTCATCGAAGAGTAGACGAGAGAATGGTGTAAACTTTTTGTCCCAGAACTGCGCGAGAACATGTATTCGAGCTCAAAACCACGGGATACGTCGTTTTAGATCTAAACTAGCGAGATTCACGAACATCGATTTTACATGTCGTCGATGAGTAGACGGGAGAAAGGGGTAAACTTTTTCTCTCATAACTGCGCGAAAACTTGTATTCCGGCTCAAAACAACCGGATACATCGTTTTAGCTCGAAACAAGCGAGATTTACGCACTTCGATTTTAAAAGTTGTCGAAGAGTACACGAGAGAAAGCTGTAAAATTTTTCTCAGAACTGCGCGAAAACTTGTATTCCGGCTCGAAACAACGGGATACATCGTTTTAGATCGAAACTAGCGAGATTTACGCACTTAGATTTTACAAGTCGTTGAAGAGTAGACGAGAGAGAGCTGTAAACTATTTCTCTCAGAACTGCGCGAAAACTTGTATTCCGGCTCAAAACAACAGGATACATCAATTTAGATCGAAACTAGCGAGATTCACGCACTTCGAATTTACAAGTCGTCGAAGAGTAGACGAGAGAAAGGTGTAAACTTCTTCTCTCAGAACTGCGCGAAAACTTGTATTCCGGTTCAAAACAACGGGATATATCGTTTTAGATCGATACTAGCGAGATTCACGAACATCGATTTTACAAGTCGTCGAAGAGTGGACGAGAAAAAGCTGTAAACTTTTTCTCTCAGAACTACGCGAAAACATGAATTCTGGCTCAAAACAACAGGATGCATTGTTTTAAATCGAAACTAGCGAGATTTACGTACTTCGATTTTAGAATTCGTCGAAGAGTAGACGAAAGAGAGCTGTGAACTTTTTCTCTCAGAACTGCGCGAAAACTTGTTTTCCGGCTCAAAACAACGGGATACATCGTTTTAGATCGAAACTGGGAAAATTCACGAACATCATTTTACAAGTCATCGAAGAGTAGATGAGAGAATGGTGTAAACTTTTTCTGCCTGAACTGCGCGAGAACATGTATTCCAGCTCAAAACAACGGGATACATCGTTTTAGATCTAAACTAGCGAGATTCACGAACATCAATTTTAATAGTCGTCGATGAGTAGACGGGAGAAAGGGGTAAACTTTTACTCTCAGAACTGCGCGAAAACTTGTATTCCGGCTCAAAACAACGGGATACATCGTTTTAGATCGATACTAGCGAGATTCACGAACATCGATTTTACAAGTCGTCGAATAGCGGACGAGAGAAAGCTGTAAACTTTTTCTCTCATAACTGCGCGAAAACTTGTATTCCGGCTCAAAACAACCGGATACATCGTTTTAGCTCGAAACAAGCGAGATTTACGCACTTCGATTTTACAAGTCGTCGAAGAGTACACGAGAGAAAGCTGCAAACTTTTTCTCACATAACTGCGCGAAAACTTGTATTCCCTCTCAAAACAACGGGATACATCGTTTCAGATCGAAACTAGCAAAATTCACGAACACTAATTTTACAAGTCGTCGAAGAGTAGACGAGAGAAAGGTGTAAACTTTTTCTCTCAAAACTGCGCGAAAACTTGTATTCCGGCTCAAAACAACGAGATACATCGTTTTAGATTGAAAATAGCGAGATTCACGAACATTGATTTTACAAGTCGTTGATGAGTAGACGAGAAAAAGGTGTAAACTTTTTCTCTCAGAACTGCGCGAAAACTTGTATTCCGGCTCAAAACAACGGGATACATCGTTTTAGATCGAAACTAGCGAGATTTACGCACTTCGATTTTACAAGTCGTCCAAGAGTAGACGAGAGAGAGCTGTAAACTTTTTCTCTGAGAACTGCGAGAAAGCTTGTATTCCGGCTCAAAACAACGCGATACATCGTTTTAGATCGACACTAGCGAGATTCTCGAACAACGATTTTACAAGTCGTCTAAGAGTAGACGAGAGAGAGCTGTAATCTTTTTCTCTCAGAACTGCGCGAAAACTTGTAATCCGGCTCAAAACAACGGGATACATCGTTTTAGATCGAAACTAGCGAGATTCACGCACTTCGATTTTACAAGTCGTCGAAGAGTAGACGAGAGAAAGGTGTAAACTTTTTCTCTCTGAACTGCGCGAAAACTTGTATTCCGGCTCAAAACAACGGGATACATCGTTTTAGATCGATACTAGCGAGATTCACGAACATCGATTTTACAAGTCGTCGAATAGCGGACGAGAGAAAGCTGTAAACTTTTTCTCTCATAACTGCGCGAAAACTTGTATTCCGGCTCAAAACAACCGGATACATCGTTTTAGCTCGAAACAAGCGAGATTTACGCACTTCGATTTTACAAGTCGTCGAAGAGTACACGAGAGAAAGCTGCAAACTTTTTCTCACATAACTGCGCGAAAACTTGTATTCCCTCTCAAAACAACGGGATACATCGTTTCAGATCGAAACTAGCAAAATTCACGAACACTAATTTTACAAGTCGTCGAAGAGTAGACGAGAGAAAGGTGTAAACTTTTTCTCTCAAAACTGCGCGAAAACTTGTATTCCGGCTCAAAACAACGAGATACATCGTTTTAGATTGAAAATAGCGAGATTCACGAACATTGATTTTACAAGTCGTTGATGAGTAGACGAGAAAAAGGTGTAAACTTTTTCTCTCAGAACTGCGCGAAAACTTGTATTCCGGCTCAAAACAACGGGATACATCGTTTTAGATCGAAACTAGCGAGATTTACGCACTTCGATTTTACAAGTCGTCCAAGAGTAGACGAGAGAGAGCTGTAAACTTTTTCTCTGAGAACTGCGAGAAAGCTTGTATTCCGGCTCAAAACAACGCGATACATCGTTTTAGATCGACACTAGCGAGATTCTCGAACAACGATTTTACAAGTCGTCTAAGAGTAGACGAGGAGAGCTGTAATCTTTTTCTCTCAGAACTGCGCGAAAACTTGTAATCCGGCTCAAAACAACGGGATACATCGTTTTAGATCGAAACTAGCGAGATTCACGCACTTCGATTTTACAAGTCGTCGAAGAGTAGACGAGAGAAAGGTGTAAACTTTTTCTCTCTGAACTGCGCGAAAACTTGTATTCCGGCTCAAAACAACGGGATACATCGTTTTAGATCGATACTAGCGAGATTCACGAACATCGATTTTACAAGTCGTCAAAAAGTAGACGAGAGAGAGCTGTAAACTTTTTCTCAGAACTGCGCGAAAACTTGTATTCCGGCTCAAAACAACCGGATACATCGTTTTAGCTCGAAACAAGCGAGATTTACGCACTTCAAGTTTACAAGTCGTCGAGGAGTACACGAGAGAAAGCTGTAAAATTTTTCCCTCAGTACTGCGCGAAAACTTGTATTCCGGCTCGAAACAACGGGATACATCGTTTTAGATCGAAACTAGCGAGATTCACGCACTTCGATTTTACAAGTCGTCGAAGAGTAGACGAGAGAAAGGTGTAAACTTTTTCTCTCAGAACTGCGCGAAAACTAGTATTCCGGTTCAAAACAACGGGATACATCGTTTTAGATCGATACTAGCGAGATTCACGAACATCGATTTTACAAGTCATCGAAGAGTAGACGAGAGAATGGTGTAAACTTTTTCTCCCAGAACTGCGCGAGAACATGTATTCCAGATCACAACAACGGGATACATCGTTTTAGATCTAAACTAGCGAGATTCACGAACATCGATTTTAATAGTCGTCGATGAGTAGACGGGAGAAAGGGGTAAACTTTTACTCTCAGAACTGCGCGAAAACTTGTGTTCCGGCTCAAAACAACGGGATGCATTTTTTTAAATCGAAACTAGCGAGATTTACGTACTTCGATTTTAGAAGTCGTCGAAGAGTATACGATAGAGAGCTGTAAACTTTTTCTCTCAGAACTGCGCGAAAACTTGTATTCCGGCTCAAAACAACCGGATACATCGTTTTAGCTCGAAACAAGCGAGGTTTACGCACTTCGATTTTACAAGCCGTCGAAGAGTAGACGAGAGAAAGGTGTGAACTTTTTCTCTCATAACTACGCGAAAACTTGTATTCCGTCTCAAAACAACGGGATACATCGTTTCATATCGAAACTAGCAAAATTCACGAACATCGAATTTACAAGTCGTCGAAGAGTAGACGAGAGAAAGGTGTAAACTTTTTCTCTCAGAACTGCTCGAAAACTTGTATTCCGGCTCAAAACAACGGGATACATCGTTTTAGATTGAAAATAGCGAGATTTACGTACTTCGATTTTAGAAGTCGTCGAAGAGTAGACGAAAGAGAGCTGTGAACTTTTTCTCTCAGAACTGCGCGAAAACTTGTATTCCGGCTCAAAACAACGGGATACATCGTTTTAGATCGAAACTGGGAAAGTTCACGAACATCATTTTGCAAGTCATCGAAGAGTAGACGAGAGAATGGTGTAAACTTTTTGTCCCAGAACTGCGCGAGAACATGTATTCGAGCTCAAAACCACGGGATACGTCGTTTTAGATCTAAACTAGCGAGATTCACGAACATCGATTTTACATGTCGTCGATGAGTAGACGGGAGAAAGGGGTAAACTTTTTCTCTCATAACTGCGCGAAAACTTGTATTCCGGCTCAAAACAACCGGATACATCGTTTTAGCTCGAAACAAGCGAGATTTACGCACTTCGATTTTAAAAGTCGTCGAAGAGTACACGAGAGAAAGCTGTAAAATTTTTCTCAGAACTCCGCGAAAACTTGTATTCCGGCTCGAAACAACGGGATACATCGTTTTAGATCGAAACTAGCGAGATTTACGCACTTTGATTTTACAAGTCGTTGAAGAGTAGACGAGAGAGAGCTGTAAACTATTTCTCTCAGAACTGCGCGAAAACTTGTATTCCGGCTCAAAACAACAGGATACATCGTTTTAGATCGAAACTAGCGAGATTCACGCACTTCGAATTTACAAGTCGTCGAAGAGTAGACGAGAGAAAGGTGTAAACTTCTTCTCTCAGAACTGCGCGAAAACTTGTATTCCGGTTCAAAACAACGGGATACATCGTTTTAGATCGATACTAGCGAGATTCACGAACATCGATTTTACAAGTCGTCGAAGAGTGGACGAGAAAAAGCTGTAAACTTTTTCTCTCAGAACTACGCGAAAACATGAATTCTGGCTCAAAACAACAGGATGCATTGTTTTAAATCGAAACTAGCGAGATTTACGTACTTCGATTTTAGAATTCGTCGAAGAGTAGACGAAAGAGAGCTGTGAACTTTTTCTCTCAGAACTGCGCGAAAACTTGTTTTCCGGCTCAAAACAACGGGATACATCGTTTTAGATCGAAACTGGGAAAATTCACGAACATCATTTTACAAGTCATCGAAGAGTAGATGAGAGAATGGTGTAAACTTTTTCTGCCTGAACTGCGCGAGAACATGTATTCCAGCTCAAAACAACGGGATACATCGTTTTAGATCTAAACTAGCGAGATTCACGAACATCAATTTTAATAGTCGTCGATGAGTAGACGGGAGAAAGGGGTAAACTTTTACTCTCAGAACTGCGCGAAAACTTGTATTCCGGCTCAAAACAACGGGATACATCGTTTTAGATCGATACTAGCGAGATTCACGAACATCGATTTTACAAGTCGTCGAATAGCGGACGAGAGAAAGCTGTAAACTTTTTCTCTCATAACTGCGCGAAAACTTGTATTCCGGCTCAAAACAACCGGATACATCGTTTTAGCTCGAAACAAGCGAGATTTACGCACTTCGATTTTACAAGTCGTCGAAGAGTACACGAGAGAAAGCTGCAAACTTTTTCTCACATAACTGCGCGAAAACTTGTATTCCCTCTCAAAACAACGGGATACATCGTTTCAGATCGAAACTAGCAAAATTCACGAACACTAATTTTACAAGTCGTCGAAGAGTAGACGAGAGAAAGGTGTAAACTTTTTCTCTCAAAACTGCGCGAAAACTTGTATTCCGGCTCAAAACAACGAGATACATCGTTTTAGATTGAAAATAGCGAGATTCACGAACATTGATTTTACAAGTCGTTGATGAGTAGACGAGAAAAAGGTGTAAACTTTTTCTCTCAGAACTGCGCGAAAACTTGTATTCCGGCTCAAAACAACGGGATACATCGTTTTAGATCGAAACTAGCGAGATTTACGCACTTCGATTTTACAAGTCGTCCAAGAGTAGACGAGAGAGAGCTGTAAACTTTTTCTCTGAGAACTGCGAGAAAGCTTGTATTCCGGCTCAAAACAACGCGATACATCGTTTTAGATCGACACTAGCGAGATTCTCGAACAACGATTTTACAAGTCGTCAAAGAGTAGACGAGAGAGAGCTGTAATCTTTTTCTCTCAGAACTGCGCGAAAACTTGTAATCCGGCTCAAAACAACGGGATACATCGTTTTAGATCGAAACTAGCGAGATTCACGCACTTCGATTTTACAAGTCGTCGAAGAGTAGACGAGAGAAAGGTGTAAACTTTTTCTCTCTGAACTGCGCGAAAACTTGTATTCCGGCTCAAAACAACGGGATACATCGTTTTAGATCGATACTAGCGAGATTCACGAACATCGATTTTACAAGTCGTCGAATAGCGGACGAGAGAAAGCTGTAAACTTTTTCTCTCATAACTGCGCGAAAACTTGTATTCCGGCTCAAAACAACCGGATACATCGTTTTAGCTCGAAACAAGCGAGATTTACGCACTTCGATTTTACAAGTCGTCGAAGAGTACACGAGAGAAAGCTGCAAACTTTTTCTCACATAACTGCGCGAAAACTTGTATTCCCTCTCAAAACAACGGGATACATCGTTTCAGATCGAAACTAGCAAAATTCACGAACACTAATTTTACAAGTCGTCGAAGAGTAGACGAGAGAAAGGTGTAAACTTTTTCTCTCAAAACTGCGCGAAAACTTGTATTCCGGCTCAAAACAACGAGATACATCGTTTTAGATTGAAAATAGCGAGATTCACGAACATTGATTTTACAAGTCGTTGATGAGTAGACGAGAAAAAGGTGTAAACTTTTTCTCTCAGAACTGCGCGAAAACTTGTATTCCGGCTCAAAACAACGGGATACATCGTTTTAGATCGAAACTAGCGAGATTTACGCACTTCGATTTTACAAGTCGTCCAAGAGTAGACGAGAGAGAGCTGTAAACTTTTTCTCTGAGAACTGCGAGAAAGCTTGTATTCCGGCTCAAAACAACGCGATACATCGTTTTAGATCGACACTAGCGAGATTCTCGAACAACGATTTTACAAGTCGTCTAAGAGTAGACGAGAGAGAGCTGTAATCTTTTTCTCTCAGAACTGCGCGAAAACTTGTAATCCGGCTCAAAACAACGGGATACATCGTTTTAGATCGAAACTAGCGAGATTCACGCACTTCGATTTTACAAGTCGTCGAAGAGTAGACGAGAGAAAGGTGTAAACTTTTTCTCTCTGAACTGCGCGAAAACTTGTATTCCGGCTCAAAACAACGGGATACATCGTTTTAGATCGATACTAGCGAGATTCACGAACATCGATTTTACAAGTCGTCGAATAGCGGACGAGAGAAAGCTGTAAACTTTTTCTCTCATAACTGCGCGAAAACTTGTATTCCGGCTCAAAACAACCGGATACATCGTTTTAGCTCGAAACAAGCGAGATTTACGCACTTCGATTTTACAAGTCGTCGAAGAGTACACGAGAGAAAGCTGCAAACTTTTTCTCACATAACTGCGCGAAAACTTGTATTCCCTCTCAAAACAACGGGATACATCGTTTCAGATCGAAACTAGCAAAATTCACGAACACTAATTTTACAAGTCGTCGAAGAGTAGACGAGAGAAAGGTGTAAACTTTTTCTCTCAAAACTGCGCGAAAACTTGTATTCCGGCTCAAAACAACGAGATACATCGTTTTAGATTGAAAATAGCGAGATTCACGAACATTGATTTTACAAGTCGTTGATGAGTAGACGAGAAAAAGGTGTAAACTTTTTCTCTCAGAACTGCGCGAAAACTTGTATTCCGGCTCAAAACAACGGGATACATCGTTTTAGATCGAAACTAGCGAGATTTACGCACTTCGATTTTACAAGTCGTCCAAGAGTAGACGAGAGAGAGCTGTAAACTTTTACTCTCAGAACTGCGCGAAAACTTGTGTTCCGGCTCAAAACAACGGGATGCATTTTTTTAAATTGAAACTAGCGAGATTTACGTACTTCGATTTTAGAAGTCGTCGAAGAGTATACGATAGAGAGCTGTAAACTTTTTCTCTCAGAACTGCGCGAAAACTTGTATTCCGGCTCAAAACAACGGGATACATCGTTTTAGATTGAAACTAGCAAAATTCACGAACATCGATTTTACGAGTCTTCGAAGAGTAGAAGAGAGAAAGGTGTAAACTTTTTCTCTCAGAACTGCGCGAGAACTTGTATTCCGGCTCAAACCAACGGGATACATCGTTTTAGATCTATACTAGCGAGATTCTCGAACATCGATTTTACAAGTCGTCGAAGAGTAGACGAGAGAGAGCTGTAATCTTTTTCTCTCAGAACTGCGCGAAAACTTGTATTCCGGCTCAAGAGAACGGGATACATCATTTTAGATCGAAACTAGCGATATTTCCGCACTTCAATTTTACAAGTCGTCGAAGAGTAGACGAGAGAAAGCTGTAAACTTTTTCTCTCCGAACTGCGCGAAAACATGAATTCCGGCTCAAAACAACGGGATACATTGTTTTAGATCGAAACTAGCGAGATTTACGCACTTCGATTTTAGAAGTCGTCGAAGAGTAGACGAGAGAAAGGTGAGAACTTTTTCTCTCATAACTACGCGAAAACTTGTATTCCGTCTCAAACCAACGGGATACATCGTTTCATATCGAAACTAGCAAAATTCACGAACATCGAATTTACAAGTCGTCGAAGAGTAGACAAGAGAAAGGTGTAAACTTTTTCTCTCAGAACTGCTCCAAACCTTGTATTCCGGCTCAAAACAACGGGATACATCGTTTTAGATTGAAAATAGCGAGATTCACGAACATCGATTTTACAAGTCGTCGATGAGTGGACGAGAGAAAGCTGTAAACTTTTTCTCTCAGAACTGCGCGAAAACATGAATTCCGGCTCAAAACAACGGGATGCATTGTTTTAAATCGAAACTAGCGAGATTTACGTACTTCGATTTTAGAAGTCGTCGAAGAGTAGACGAAAGAGAGCTGTGAACTTTTTCTCTCATAACTACGCGAAAACTTGTATTCCGGCTCAAGAGAACGGGATACATCATTTTAGATCGAAACTAGCGATATTTCCGCACTTCAATTTTACAAGTCGTCGAAGAGTAGACGAGAGAAAGCTGTAAACTTTTTCTCTCCGAACTGCGCGAAAACATGAATTCCGGCTCAAAACAACGGGATACATTGTTTTAGATCGAAACTAGCGAGATTTACGCACTTCGATTTTAGAAGTCGTCGAAGAGTAGACGAGAGAAAGGTGAGAACTTTTTCTCTCATAACTACGCGAAAACTTGTATTCCGGCTCAAAACAACGGGATACATCGTTTTAGATCGAAACTGGGAAAATTCACGAACATCATTTTGCAAGTCATCGAAGAGTAGACGAGAGAATGGTGTAAACTTTTTCTCCCAGAACTGCGCGAGAACATGTATTCGAGCTCAAAACCACGGGATACATCGTTTTAGATCTAAACTAGCGAGATTCACGAACATCGATTTTACATGTCGTCGATGAGTAGACGGGAGAAAGGGGTAAACTTTTTCTCTCATAACTGCGCGAAAACTTGTATTCCGGCTCAAAACAACCGGATACATCGTTTTAGCTCTAAACAAGCGAGATTTACGCACTTCGATTTTACAAGTCGTCGAAGAGTACACGAGAGAAAGCTGTAAACTTTTTCCCTCAGAACTGCGCGAAAACTTGTATTCCGGCTCGAAACAACGGGATACATCGTTTTAGATCGAAACTAGCGAGATTCACGCACATCGATTTTACAAGTCGTCGAAGAGTGGACGAGAAACAGCTGTAAACTTTTTCTCTCAGAACTGCGCGAAAACATGAATTCCGGCTCAAAACAACGGGATGCATGGTTTTAAATCGAAACTAGCGAGATTTACGTACTTCGATTTTAGAAGTCGTCGAAGAGTAGACGAGAGCTGCGAACTTTTTCTCTCAGAACTGCGCGAAAACTTGTATTCCGGCTCAAAACAACGGGATACATCGTTTTAGATCGAAACTGGGAAAATTCACGAACATCATTTTACAAGTCATCGAAGAGTAGATGAGAGAATGGTGTAAACTTTTTCTCCCTGAACTGCGCCAGAACATGTATTCCAGCTCAAAACAACGGGATACATCGTTTTAGATCTAAACTAGCGAGATTCACGAACATCAATTTTAATAGTCGTCGATGAGTAGACGGGAGAAAGGGGTAAACTTTTACTCTCAGAACTGCGCGAAAACTTGTATTCCGGCTCAAAACAACGGGATACATCGTTTTAGATCGATACTAGCGAGATTCACGAACATCGATTTTACAAGTCGTCGAATAGCGGACGAGTGAAAGCTGTAAACTTTTTCTCTCATAACTGCGCGAAAACTTGTATTATGGCTCAAAACAACCGGATACATCGTTTTAGATCGAAACTGGGAAAGTTCACGAACATCATTTTGCAAGTCATCGAAGAGTAGACGAGAGAATGGTGTAAACTTTTTGTCCCAGAACTGCGCGAGAACATGTATTCGAGCTCAAAACCACGGGATACGTCGTTTTAGATCTAAACTAGCGAGATTCACGAACATCGATTTTACATGTCGTCGATGAGTAGACGGGAGAAAGGGGTAAACTTTTTCTCTCATAACTGCGCGAAAACTTGTATTCCGGCACAAAACAAACGGATACATCGTTTTAGCTCGAAACAAGCGAGATTTACGCACTTCGATTTTAAAAGTCGTCGAAGAGTACACGAGAGAAAGCTGTAAAATTTTTCTCAGAACTGCGCGAAAACTTGTATTCCGGCTCGAAACAACGGGATACATCGTTTTAGATCGAAACTAGCGAGATTTACGCACTTTGATTTTACAAGTCGTTGAAGAGTAGACGAGAGAGAGCTGTAAACTATTTCTCTAAGAACTGCGCGAAAACTTGTATTCCGGCTCAAAACAACGGGATACATCGTTTTAGATCGAAACTAGCGAGATTCACGCACTTCGAATTTACAAGTCGTCGAAGAGTAGACGAGAGAAAGGTGTAAACTTCTTCTCTCAGAACTGCGCGAAAACTTGTATTCCGGTTCAAAACAACGGGATACATCGTTTTAAATCGATACTAGCGAGATTCACGAACATCGATTTTACAAGTCGTCGAAGAGTGGACGAGAAAAAGCTGTAAACTTTTTCTCTCAGAACTACGCGAAAACATGAATTCTGGCTCAAAACAACAGGATGCATTGTTTTAAATCGAAACTAGCGAGATTTACGTACTTCGATTTTAGAATTCGTCGAAGAGTAGACGAAAGACAGCTGTGAACTTTTTCTCTCAGAACTGCGCGAAAACTTGTTTTCCGGCTCAAAACAACGGGATACATCGTTTTAGATCGAAACTGGGAAAATTCACGAACATCATTTTACAAGTCATCGAAGAGTAGATGAGAGAATGGTGTAAACTTTTTCTGCCTGAACTGCGCGAGAACATGTATTCCAGCTCAAAACAACGGGATACATCGTTTTAGATCTAAACTAGCGAGATTCACGAACATCAATTTTAATAGTCGTCGATGAGTAGACGGGAGAAAGGGGTAAACTTTTACTCTCAGAACTGCGCGAAAACTTGTATTCCGGCTCAAAACAACGGGATACATCGTTTTAGATCGATACTAGCGAGATTCACGAACATCGATTTTACAAGTCGTCGAATAGCGGACGAGAGAAAGCTGTAAACTTTTTCTCTCATAACTGCGCGAAAACTTGTATTCCGGCTCAAAACAACCGGATACATCGTTTTAGCTCGAAACAAGCGAGATTTACGCACTTCGATTTTACAAGTCGTCGAAGAGTACACGAGAGAAAGCTGTAAACTTTTTCTCTGAGAACTGCGAGAAAGCTTGTATTCCGGCTCAAAACAACGCGATACATCGTTTTAGATCGACACTAGCGAGATTCTCGAACAACGATTTTACAAGTCGTCTAAGAGTAGACGAGAGAGAGCTGTAATCTTTTTCTCTCAGAACTGCGCGAAAACTTGTAATCCGGCTCAAAACAACGGGATACATCGTTTTAGATCGAAACTAGCGAGATTCACGCACTTCGATTTTACAAGTCGTCGAAGAGTAGACGAGAGAAAGGTGTAAACTTTTTCTCTCTGAACTGCGCGAAAACTTGTATTCCGGCTCAAAACAACGGGATACATCGTTTTAGATCGATACTAGCGAGATTCACGAACATCGATTTTACAAGTCGTCAAAAAGTAGACGAGAGAGAGCTGTAAACTTTTTCTCAGAACTGCGCGAAAACTTGTATTCCGGCTCAAAACAACCGGATACATCGTTTTAGCTCGAAACAAGCGAGATTTACGCACTTCAAGTTTACAAGTCGTCGAGGAGTACACGAGAGAAAGCTGTAAAATTTTTCCCTCAGTACTGCGGGAAAACTTGTATTCCGGCTCGAAACAACGGGATACATCGTTTTAGATCGAAACTAGCGAGATTCACGCACTTCGATTTTACAAGTCGTCGAAGAGTAGACGAGAGAAAGGTGTAAACTTTTTCTCTCAGAACTGCGCGAAAACTAGTATTCCGGTTCAAAACAACGGGATACATCGTTTTAGATCGATACTAGCGAGATTCACGAACATCGATTTTAGAAGTCGTCGAAGAGTAGACGAAAGAGAGCTGTGAACTTTTTCTCTCAGAACTGCGCGAAAACTTGTATTCCGGCTCGAAACAACGGGATACATCGTTTTAGATCGAAACTAGCGAGATTCACGCACTTCGATTTTACAAGTCGTCGAAGAGTAGACGAGAGAAAGGTGTAAACTTTTTCTCTCAGAACTGCGCGAAAACTAGTATTCCGGTTCAAAACAACGGGATACATCGTTTTAGATCGATACTAGCGAGATTCACGAACATCGATTTTAGAAGTCGTCGATGAGTAGACGGGAGAAAGGGGTAAACTTTTTCTCTCATAACTGCGCGAAAACTTGTATTCCGGCTCAAAACAAACGGATACATCGTTTTAGCTCGAAACAAGCGAGATTTACGCACTTCGATTTTAAAAGTCGTCGAAGAGTACACGAGAGAAAGCTGTAAAATTTTTCTCAGAACTGCGCGAAAACTTGTATTCCGGCTCGAAACAACGGGATACATCGTTTTAGATCGAAACTAGCGAGATTTACGCAATTTGATTTTACAAGTCGTTGAAGAGTAGACGAGAGAGAGCTGTAAACTATTTCTCTCAGAACTGCGCGAAAACTTGTATTCCGGCTCAAAACAACGGGATACATCGTTTTAGATCGAAACTAGCGAGATTCACGCACTTCGAATTTACAAGTCGTCGAAGAGTAGACGAGAGAAAGGTGTAAACTTCTTCTCTCAGAACTGCGCGAAAACTTGTATTCCGGTTCAAAACAACGGGATACATCGTTTTAAATCGATACTAGCGAGATTCACGAACATCGATTTTACAAGTCGTCGAAGAGTGGACGAGAAAAAGCTGTAAACTTTTTCTCTCAGAACTACGCGAAAACATGAATTCTGGCTCAAAACAACAGGATGCATTGTTTTAAATCGAAACTAGCGAGATTTACGTACTTCGATTTTAGAATTCGTCGAAGAGTAGACGAAAGACAGCTGTGAACTTTTTCTCTCAGAACTGCGCGAAAACTTGTTTTCCGGCTCAAAACAACGGGATACATCGTTTTAGATCGAAACTGGGAAAATTCACGAACATCATTTTACAAGTCATCGAAGAGTAGATGAGAGAATGGTGTAAACTTTTTCTGCCTGAACTGCGCGAGAACATGTATTCCAGCTCAAAACAACGGGATACATCGTTTTAGATCTAAACTAGCGAGATTCACGAACATCAATTTTAATAGTCGTCGATGAGTAGACGGGAGAAAGGGGTAAACTTTTACTCTCAGAACTGCGCGAAAACTTGTATTCCGGCTCAAAACAACGGGATACATCGTTTTAGATCGATACTAGCGAGATTCACGAACATCGATTTTACAAGTCGTCGAATAGCGGACGAGAGAAAGCTGTAAACTTTTTCTCTCATAACTGCGCGAAAACTTGTATTCCGGCTCAAAACAACCGGATACATCGTTTTAGCTCGAAACAAGCGAGATTTACGCACTTCGATTTTACAAGTCGTCGAAGAGTACACGAGAGAAAGCTGTAAACTTTTTCTCTGAGAACTGCGAGAAAGCTTGTATTCCGGCTCAAAACAACGCGATACATCGTTTTAGATCGACACTAGCGAGATTCTCGAACAACGATTTTACAAGTCGTCTAAGAGTAGACGAGAGAGAGCTGTAATCTTTTTCTCTCAGAACTGCGCGAAAACTTGTAATCCGGCTCAAAACAACGGGATACATCGTTTTAGATCGAAACTAGCGAGATTCACGCACTTCGATTTTACAAGTCGTCGAAGAGTAGACGAGAGAAAGGTGTAAACTTTTTCTCTCTGAACTGCGCGAAAACTTGTATTCCGGCTCAAAACAACGGGATACATCGTTTTAGATCGATACTAGCGAGATTCACGAACATCGATTTTACAAGTCGTCAAAAAGTAGACGAGAGAGAGCTGTAAACTTTTTCTCAGAACTGCGCGAAAACTTGTATTCCGGCTCAAAACAACCGGATACATCGTTTTAGCTCGAAACAAGCGAGATTTACGCACTTCAAGTTTACAAGTCGTCGAGGAGTACACGAGAGAAAGCTGTAAAATTTTTCCCTCAGTACTGCGGGAAAACTTGTATTCCGGCTCGAAACAACGGGATACATCGTTTTAGATCGAAACTAGCGAGATTCACGCACTTCGATTTTACAAGTCGTCGAAGAGTAGACGAGAGAAAGGTGTAAACTTTTTCTCTCAGAACTGCGCGAAAACTAGTATTCCGGTTCAAAACAACGGGATACATCGTTTTAGATCGATACTAGCGAGATTCACGAACATCGATTTTACAAGTCATCGAAGAGTAGACGAGAGAATGGTGTAAACTTTTTCTCCCAGAACTGCGCGAGAACATGTATTCCAGATCACAACAACGGGATACATCGTTCTAGATCTAAACTAGCGAGATTCACGAACATCGATTTTAATAGTCGTCGATGAGTAGACGGGAGAAAGGGGTAAACTTTTACTCTCAGAACTCCGAGAAAACTTGTGTTCCGGCTCAAAACAACGGGATGCATTTTTTTAAATCGAAACTAGCGAGATTTACGTACTTCGATTTTAGAAGTCGTCGAAGAGTATACGATAGAGAGCTGTAAACTTTTTCTCTCAGAACTGCGCGAAAACTTGTATTCCGGCTCAAAACAACGGGATACATCGTTTTAGATTGAAACTAGCAAAATTCACGAACATCGATTTTACGAGTCTTCGAAGAGTAGAAGAGAGAAAGGTGTAAAGTTTTTCTCTCAGAACTGCGCGAGAACTTGTATTCCGGCTCAAACCAACGGGATACATCGTTTTAGATCTATACTAGCGAGATTCTCGAACATCGATTTTACAAGTCGTCGAAGAGTAGACGAGAGAGAGCTGTAATCTTTTTCTCTCAGAACTGCGCGAAAACTTGTATTCCGGCTCAAGAGAACGGGATACATCATTTTAGATCGAAACTAGCGATATTTCCGCACTTCAATTTTACAAGTCGTCGAAGAGTAGACGAGAGAAAGCTGTAAACTTTTTCTCTCCGAACTGCGCGAAAACATGAATTCCGGCTCAAAACAACGGGATACATTGTTTTAGATCGAAACTAGCGAGATTTACGCACTTCGATTTCAGAAGTCGTCGAAGAGTAGACGAGAGAAAGGTGAGAACTTTTTCTCTCATAACTACGCGAAAACTTGTATTCCGTCTCAAACCAACGGGATACATCGTTTCATATCGAAACTAGCAAAATTCACGAACATCGAATTTACAAGTCGTCGAAGAGTAGACAAGAGAAAGGTGTAAACTTTTTCTCTCAGAACTGCTCGAAAACTTGTATTCCGGCTCAAAACAACGGGATACATCGTTTTAGATTGAAAATAGCGAGATTCACGAACATCGATTTTACAAGTCGTCGATGAGTGGACGAGAGAAAGCTGTAAACTTTTTCTCTCAGAACTGCGCGAAAACATGAATTCCGGCTCAAAACAACGGGATGCATTGTTTTAAATCGAAACTAGCGAGATTTACGTACTTCGATTTTAGAAGTCGTCGAAGAGTAGACGAAAGAGAGCTGTGAACTTTTTCTCTCAGAACTGCGCGAAAACTTGTATTCCGGCTCAAAACAACGGGATACATCGTTTTAGATCGAAACTGGGAAAATTCACGAACATCATTTTGCAAGTCATCGAAGAGTAGACGAGAGAATGGTGTAAACTTTTTCTCCCAGAACTGCGCGATAACATGTATTCGAGCTCAAAACCACGGGATACATCGTTTTAGATCTAAACTAGCGAGATTCACGAACATCGATTTTACATGTCGTCGATGAGTAGACGGGAGAAAGGGGTAAACTTTTTCTCTCATAACTGCGCGAAAACTTGTATTCCGGCTCAAAACAACCGGATACATCGTTTTAGCTCTAAACAAGCGAGATTTACGCACTTCGATTTTACAAGTCGTCGAAGAGTACACGAGAGAAAGCTGTAAACTTTTTCCCTCAGAACTGCGCGAAAACTTGTATTCCGGCTCGAAACAACGGGATACATCGTTTTAGATCGAAACTAGCGAGATTCACGCACATCGATTTTACAAGTCGTCGAAGAGTAGACGAGAGAAAGGTGTAAACTTTTTCTCTCAGAACTGCGCGAAAACTTGTATTCCGGTTGAAAACAACGGGATACATCGTTTTAGATCGATACTAGCGAGATTCGCGAACATCGATTTTACAAGTCGTCGAAGAGTGGACGAGAAACAGCTGTAAACTTTTTCTCTCAGAACTGCGCGAAAACATGAATTCCGGCTCAAAACAACGGGATGCATGGTTTTAAATCGAAACTAGCGAGATTTACGTACTTCGATTTTAGAAGTCGTCGAAGAGTAGACGAAAGAGAGCTGCGAACTTTTTCTCTCAGAACTGCGCGAAAACTTGTATTCCGGCTCAAAACAACGGGATACATCGTTTTAGATCGAAACTGGGAAAATTCACGAACATCAATTTTAATAGTCGTCGATGAGTAGACGGGAGAAAGGGGTAAACTTTTACTCTCAGAACTGCGCGAAAACTTGTATTCCGGCTCAAAACAACGGGATACATCGTTTTAGATCGATACTAGAGAGATTCACGAACATCGATTTTAAAAGTCGTCGAATAGCGGACGAGTGAAAGCTGTAAACTTTTTCTCTCATAACTGCGCGAAAACTTGTATTATGGCTCAAAACAACCGGATACATCGTTTTAGCTCGAAACAAGCGAGATTTACGCACTTCGATTTTACAAGTCGTCGAAGAGTACACGAGAGAAAGGTGTAAACTTTTTCTCTCAAAACTGCGCGAAAACTTGTATTCCGGCTCAAAACAACGGGATACATCGTTTTAGATCGAAACTGGGAAAGTTCACGAACATCATTTTGCAAGTCATCGAAGAGTAGACAAGAGAATGGTGTAAACTTTTTGTCCCAGAACTGCGCGAGAACATGTATTCGAGCTCAAAACCACGGGATACATCGTTTTAGATCTAAACTAGCGAGATTCACGAACATCGATTTTACATGTCGTCGATGAGTAGACGGGAGAAAGGGGTAAACTTTTTCTCTCATAACTGCGCGAAAACTTGTATTCCGGCTCAAAACAACCGGATACATCGTTTTAGCTCGAAACAAGCGAGATTTACGCACTTCGATTTTAAAAGTCGTCGAAGAGTACACGAGAGAAAGCTGTAAAATTTTTCTCAGAACTGCGCGAAAACTTGTATTCCGGCTCGAAACAACGGGATACATCGTTTTAGATCGAAACTAGCGAGATTTACGCACTTTGATTTTACAAGTCGTTGAAGAGTAGACGAGAGAGAGCTGTAAACTATTTCTCTCAGAACTGCGCGAAAACTTGTATTCCGGCTCAAAAGAACGGGATACATCGTTTTAGATCGAAACTAGCGAGATTCACGCACTTCGAATTTACAAGTCGTCGAAGAGTAGACGAGAGAAAGGTGTAAACTTCTTCTCTCAGAACTGCGCGAAAACTTGTATTCCGGTTCAAAACAACGGGATACATCGTTTTAGATCGATACTAGCGAGATTCACGAACATCGATTTTACAGGTCGTCGAAGAGTGGACGAGAAAAAGCTGTAAATTTTTTTTCTCAGAACTACGCGAAAACATGAATTCTGGCTCAAAACAACCGGATGCATTGTTTTAAATCGAAACTAGCGAGATTTACGTACTTCGATTTTAGAATTCGTCGAAGAGTAGACGAAAGAGAGCTGTGAACTTTTTCTCTCAGAACTGCGCGAAAACTTGTTTTCCGGCTCAAAACAGCGGGATACATCGTTTTAGATCGAAACTGGGAAAATTCACGAACATCATTTTACAAGTCATCGAAGAGTAGATGAGAGAATGGTGTAAACTTTTTCTGCCTGAACTGCGCGAGAACATGTATTCCAGCTCAAAACAACGGGATACATCGTTTTAGATCTAAACTAGCGAGATTCACGAACATCAATTTTAATAGTCGTCGATGAGTAGACGGGAGAAAGGGGTAAACTTTTACTCTCAGAACTGCGCGAAAACTTGTATTCCGGCTCAAAACAACAGGATACATCGTTTTAGATCGATACTAGCGAGATTCACGAACATCGATTTTACAAGTCGTCGAATGGCGGACGAGAGAAAGCTGTAAACTTTTTCTCTCATAACTGCGCGAAAACTTGTATTCCGGCTCAAAACAACCGGATACATCGTTTTAGCTCGAAACAAGCGAGATTTACGCACTTCGATTTTACAAGTCGTCGAAGAGTACACGAGAGAGAGCTGTAAACTATTTCTCTCAGAACTGCGCGAAAACTTGTATTCCGGCTCAAAAGAACGGGATACATCGTTTTAGATCGAAACTAGCGAGATTCACGCACTTCGAATTTACAAGTCGTCGAAGAGTAGACGAGAGAAAGGTGTAAACTTTTTCTCTCAAAACTGCGCGAAAACTTGTATTCCGGCTCAAAACAACGAGATACATCGTTTTAGATTGAAAATAGCGAGATTCACGAACATTGATTTTACAAGTCGTTGATGAGTAGACGAGAAAAAGGTGTAAACTTTTTCTCTCAGAACTGCGCGAAAACTTGTATTCCGGCTCAAAACAACGGGATACATCATTTTAGATCGAAACTAGCGAGATTTACTCACTTCAATTTTAGAAGTCGTCGAAGAGTAGACGAGAGAGCGCTGTAAACTTTTTCTCTCATAACTGCGCGAAAACTTGTATTCCGGCTCAAAACAACCGGATACATCGTTTTAGCTCGAAACAAGCGAGATTTACGCACTTCGATTTTACAAGTCGAAAAGTACACGAGAGAAAGCTGTAAAATTTTTCTCTCAGAACTGCGCGAAAACTTGAATTCCGGCTCAAAACAACGGGATACATCGTTTTAGATCGAAACTAGCGAGATTTACTCACTTCGATTTTACAAGTCGTCCAAGAGTAGACGAGAGAGAGCTGTAAACTTTTTCTCTGAGAACTGCGAGAAAGCTTGTATTCCGGCTCAAAACAACGCGATACATCGTTTTAGATCGACACTAGCGAGATTCTCGAACAACGATTTTACAAGTCGTCTAAGAGTAGACGAGAGAGAGCTGTAATCTTTTTCTCTCAGAACTGCGCGAAAACTTGTAATCCGGCTCAAAACAACGGGATACATCGTTTTAGATCGAAACTAGCGAGATTCACGCACTTCGATTTTACAAGTCGTCGAAGAGTAGACGAGAGAAAGGTGTAAACTTTTTCTCTCTGAACTGCGCGAAAACTTGTATTCCGGCTCAAAACAACGGGATACATCGTTTTAGATCGATACTAGCGAGATTCACGAACATCGATTTTACAAGTCGTCAAAAAGTAGACGAGAGAGAGCTGTAAACTTTTTCTCAGAACTGCGCGAAAACTTGTATTCCGGCTCAAAACAACCGGATACATCGTTTTAGCTCGAAACAAGCGAGATTTACGCACTTCAAGTTTACAAGTCGTCGAGGAGTACACGAGAGAAAGCTGTAAAATTTTTCCCTCAGTACTGCGCGAAAACTTGTATTCCGGCTCGAAACAACGGGATACATCGTTTTAGATCGAAACTAGCGAGATTCACGCACTTCGATTTTACAATTCGTCGAAGAGTAGACGAGAGAAAGGTGTAAACTTTTTCTCTCAGAACTGCGCGAAAACTAGTATTCCGGTTCAAAACAACGGGATACATCGTTTTAGATCGATACTAGCGAGATTCACGAACATCGATTTTACAAGTCATCGAAGAGTAGACGAGAGAATGGTGTAAACTTTTTCTCCCAGAACTGCGCGAGAACATGTATTCCAGATCACAACAACGGGATACATCGTTTTAGATCTAAACTAGCGAGATTCACGAACATCGATTTTAATAGTCGTCGATGAGTAGACGGGAGAAAGGGGTAAACTTTTACTCTCAGAACTGCGCGAAAACTTGTGTTCCGGCTCAAAACAACGGGATACAACGTTTTAGTTCAAAACTAGCGAGATTTACGCACTTCGATTTTACAAGTCGTCGAAGAGTGGACGAGAAAAAGCTGTAAACTTTTTCTCACATAACTGCGCGAAAACATGAATTCCGGCTCAAAACAACGGGATGCATTTTTTTAAATCGAAACTAGCGAGATTTACGTACTTCCATTTTAGAAGTCGTCGAAGAGTAGACGATAGAGAGCTGTAAACTTTTTCTCTCAGAACTGCGCGAAAACTTGTATTCCGGCTCAAAACAACGGGATACATCGTTTTAGATTGAAACTAGCAAAATTCACGAACATCGATTTTACGAGTCTTCGAAGAGTAGAAGAGAGAAAGGTGTAAACTTTTTCTCTCAGAACTGCGCGAGAACTTGTATTTCGGCTCAAACCAACGGGATACATCGTTTTAGATCTATACTAGCGAGATTCTCGAACATCGATTTTACAAGTCGTCGAAGAGTAGACGAGAGAGAGCTGTAATCTTTTTCTCTCAGAACTGCGCGAAAACTTGTATTCCGGCTCAAGAGAACGGGATACATCATTTTAGATCGAAACTAGCGATATTTCCGCACTTCAATTTTACAAGTCGTCGAAGAGTAGACGAGACAAAGCTGTAAACTTTTTCTCTCCGAACTGCGCGAAAACATGAATTCCGGCTCAAAACAACGGGATACATTGTTTTAGATCGAAACTAGCGAGATTTACGCACTTCGATTTTAGAAGTCGTCGAAGACTAGACGAGAGAAAGGTGTGAACTTTTTCTCTCATAACTACGCGAAAACTTGTATTCCGTCTCAAACCAACGGGATACATCGTTTCATATCGAAACTAGCAAAATTCACGAACATCGAATTTACAAGTCGTCGAAGAGTAGACAAGAGAAAGGTGTAAACTTTTTCTCTCAGAACTGCTCGAAAACTTGTATTCCGGCTCAAAACAACGGGATACATCGTTTTAGATTGAAAATAGCGAGATTCACGAACATCGATTTTACAAGTCGTCGAAGAGTACACGAGAGAAAGCTGTAAACTTTTTCCCTCAGAACTGCGCGAAAACTTGTATTCCGGCTCGAAACAACGGGATACATCGTTTTAGATCGAAACTAGCGAGATTCACGCACATCGATTTTACAAGTCGTCGAAGAGTAGACGAGAGAAAGGTGTAAACTTTTTCTCTCAGAACTGCGCGAAAACTTGTATTCCGGTTGAAAACAACGGGATACATCGTTTTAGATCGATACTAGCGAGATTCGCGAACATCGATTTTACAAGTCCTCGAAGAGTGGACGAGAAACAGCTGTAAACTTTTTCTCTCAGAACTGCGCGAAAACATGAATTCCGGCTCAAAACAACGGGATGCATGGTTTTAAATCGAAACTAGCGAGATTTACGTACTTCGATTTTAGAAGTCGTCGAAGAGTAGACGAAAGAGAGCTGCGAGCTTTTTCTCTCAGAACTGCGCAAAAACTTGTATTCCGGCTCAAATCAACGGGATACATCGTTTTAGATCGAAACTGGGAAAATTCACGAACATCATTTTACAAGTCATCGAAGAGTAGATGAGAGAATGGTGTAAACTTTTTCTCCCTGAACTGCGCGAGAACATGTATTCCAGCTCAAAACAACGGGATACATCGTTTTAGATCTAAACTAGCGAGATTCACGAACATCAATTTTAATAGTCGTCGATGAGTAGACGGGAGAAAGGGGTAAACTTTTACTCTCAGAACTGCGCGAAAACTTGTGTTCCGGCTCAAAACAACGGGATGCATTTTTTTAAATCGAAACTAGCGAGATTTACGTACTTCGATTTTAGAAGTCGTCGAAGAGTATACGATAGAGAGCTGTAAACTTTTTCTCTCAGAACTGCGCGAAAACTTGTATTCCGGCTCAAAACAACGGGATACATCGTTTTAGATTGAAACTAGCAAAATTCACGAACATCGATTTTACGAGTCTTCGAAGAGTAGAAGAGAGAAAGGTGTAAACTTTTTCTCTCAGAACTGCGCGAGAACTTGTATTCCGGCTCAAACCAACGGGATACATCGTTTTAGATCTATACTAGCGAGATTCTCGAACATCGATTTTACAAGTCGTCGAAGAGTAGACGAGAGAGAGCTGTAATCTTTTTCTCTCAGAACTGCGCGAAAACTTGTATTCCGGCTCAAGAGAACGGGATACATCATTTTAGATCGAAACTAGCGATATTTCCGCACTTCAATTTTACAAGTCGTCGAAGAGTAGACGAGAGAAAGCTGTAAACTTTTTCTCTCCGAACTGCGCGAAAACATGAATTCCGGCTCAAAACAACGGGATACATTGTTTTAGATCGAAACTAGCGAGATTCACGCACTTCGATTTCCGAAGTCGTCGAAGAGTAGACGAGAGAAAGGTGAGAACTTTTTCTCTCATAACTACGCGAAAACTTGTATTCCGGCTCAAAACAACCGGATACATCGTTTTAGCTCTAAACAAGCGAGATTTACGCACTTCGATTTTACAAGTCGTCGAAGAGTACACGAGAGAAAGCTGTAAACTTTTTCCCTCAGAACTGCGCGAAAACTTGTATTCCGTCTCAAACCAACGGGATACATCGTTTCATATCGAAACTAGCAAAATTCACGAACATCGAATTTACAAGTCGTCGAAGAGTAGACAAGAGAAAGGTGTAAACTTTTTCTCTCAGAACTGCTCGAAAACTTGTATTCCGGCTCAAAACAACGGGATACATCGTTTTAGATTGAAAATAGCGAGATTCACGAACATCGATTTTACAAGTCGTCGATGAGTGGACGAGAGAAAGCTGTAAACTTTTTCTCTCAGAACTGCGCGAAAACATGAATTCCGGCTCAAAACAACGGGATGCATTGTTTTAAATTGAAACTAGCGAGATTTACGTACTTCGATTTTAGAAGTCGTCGAAGAGTAGACGAAAGAGAGCTGTGAACTTTTTCTCTCAGAACTGCGCGAAAACTTGTATTCCGGCTCAAAACAACGGGATACATCGTTTTAGATCGAAACTGGGAAAATTCACGAACATCATTTTGCAAGTCATCGAAGAGTAGACGAGAGAATGGTGTAAACTTTTTCTCCCAGAACTGCGCGAGAACATGTATTCGAGCTCAAAACCACGGGATACATCGTTTTAGATCTAAACTAGCGAGATTCACGAACATCGATTTTACATGTCGTCGATGAGTAGACGGGAGAAAGGGGTAAACTTTTTCTCTCATAACTGCGCGAAAACTTGTATTCCGGCTCAAAACAACCGGATACATCGTTTTAGCTCTAAACAAGCGAGATTTACGCACTTCGATTTTACAAGTCGTCGAAGAGTACACGAGAGAAAGCTGTAAACTTTTTCCCTCAGAACAGCGCGAAAACTTGTATTCCGGCTCGAAACAACGGGATACATCGTTTTAGATCGAAACTAGCGAGATTCACGCACATCGATTTTACAAGTCGTCGAAGAGTAGACGAGAGAAAGGTGTAAACTTTTTCTCTCAGAACTGCGCGAAAACTTGTATTCCGGTTGAAAACAACGGGATACATCGTTTAAGATCGAAACTAGCGAGATTCACGCACTTCGATTTTACAAGTCGTCGAAGAGTAGACGAGAGAAAGGTGTAAACTTTTTCTCTCTGAACTGCGCGAAAACTTGTATTCCGGCTCAAAACAACGGGATACATCGTTTTAGATCGATACTAGCGAGATTCACGAACATCGATTTTACAAGTCGTCAAAAAGTAGACGAGAGAGAGCTGTAAACTTTTTCTCAGAACTGCGCGAAAACTTGTATTCCGGCTCAAAACAACCGGATACATCGTTTTAGCTCGAAACAAGCGAGATTTACGCACTTCAAGTTTACAAGTCGTCGAGGAGTACACGAGAGAAAGCTGTAAAATTTTTCCCTCAGTACTGCGCGAAAACTTGTATTCCGGCTCGAAACAACGGGATACATCGTTTTAGATCGAAACTAGCGAGATTCACGCACTTCGATTTTACAAGTCGTCGAAGAGTAGACGAGAGAAAGGTGTAAACTTTTTCTCTCAGAACTGCGCGAAAACTAGTATTCCGGTTCAAAACAACGGGATACATCGTTTTAGATCGATACTAGCGAGATTCACGAACATCGATTTTACAAGTCATCGAAGAGTAGACGAGAGAATGGTGTAAACTTTTTCTCCCAGAACTGCGCGAGAACATGTATTCCAGATCACAACAACGGGATACATCGTTTTAGATCTAAACTAGCGAGATTCACGAACATCGATTTTAATAGTCGTCGATGAGTAGACGGGAGAAAGGGGTAAACTTTTACTCTCAGAACTGCGCGAAAACTTGTGTTCCGGCTCAAAACAACGGGATACAACGTTTTAGTTCAAAACTAGCGAGATTTACGCACTTCGATTTTACAAGTCGTCGAAGAGTGGACGAGAAAAAGCTGTAAACTTTTTCTCACATAACTGCGCGAAAACATGAATTCCGGCTCAAAACAACGGGATGCATTTTTTTAAATCGAAACTAGCGAGATTTACGTACTTCCATTTTAGAAGTCGTCGAAGAGTAGACGATAGAGAGCTGTAAACTTTTTCTCTCAGAACTGCGCGAAAACTTGTATTCCGGCTCAAAACAACGGGATACATCGTTTTAGATTGAAACTAGCAAAATTCACGAACATCGATTTTACGAGTCTTCGA
Organism: Amblyomma americanum; assembly: GCF_052857255.1. Lineage (NCBI taxonomy): Eukaryota > Metazoa > Arthropoda > Arachnida > Ixodida > Ixodidae > Amblyomma > Amblyomma americanum. The sequence continues at coordinate 49,639,586 of NC_135500.1, forward strand.
AGAGTAGAAGAGAGAAAGGTGTAAACTTTTTCTCTCAGAACTGCGCGAGAACTTGTATTCCGGCTCAAACCAACGGTGTACATCGTTTTAGATCTATACTAGCGAGATTCTCGAACATCGATTTTACAAGTCGTCGAAGAGTAGACGAGAGAGAGCTGTAATCTTTTTCTCTCAGAACTGCGCGAAAACTTGTATTCCGGCTCAAGAGAACGGGATACATCATTTTAGATCGAAACTAGCGATATTTCCGCACTTCAATTTTACAAGTCGTCGAAGAGTAGACGAGAGAAAGCTGTAAACTTTTTCTCTCCAAACTGCGCGAAAACATGAATTCCGGCTCAAAACAACGGGATACATTGTTTTAGATCGAAACTAGCGAGATTTACGCACTTCGATTTCAGAAGTCGTCGAAGAGTAGACGAGAGAAAGGTGAGAACTTTTTCTCTCATAACTACGCGAAAACTTGTATTCCGTCTCAAACCAACGGGATACATCGTTTCATATCGAAACTAGCAAAATTCACGAACATCGAATTTACAAGTCGTCGAAGAGTAGACAAGAGAAAGGTGTAAACTTTTTCTCTCAGAACTGCTCGAAAACTTGTATTCCGGCTCAAAACAACGGGATACATCGTTTTAGATTGAAAATAGCGAGATTCACGAACATCGATTTTACAAGTCGTCGATGAGTGGACGAGAGAAAGCTGTAAACTTTTTCTCTCAGAACTGCGCGAAAACATGAATTCCGGCTCAAAACAACGGGATGCATTGTTTTAAATCGAAACTAGCGAGATTTACGTACTTCGATTTTAGAAGTCGTCGAAGAGTAGACGAAAGAGAGCTGTGAACTTTTTCTCTCAGAACTGCGCGAAAACTTGTATTCCGGCTCAAAACAACGGGATACATCGTTTTAGATCGAAACTGGGAAAATTCACGAACATCATTTTGCAAGTCATCGAAGAGTAGACGAGAGAATGGTGTAAACTTTTTCTCCCAGAACTGCGCGAGAACATGTATTCGAGCTCAAAACCACGGGATACATCGTTTTAGATCTAAACTAGCGAGATTCACGAACATCGATTTTACATGTCGTCGATGAGTAGACGGGAGAAAGGGGTAAACTTTTTCTCTCATAACTGCGCGAAAACTTGTATTCCGGCTCAAAACAACCGGATACATCGTTTTAGCTCTAAACAAGCGAGATTTACGCACTTCGATTTTACAAGTCGTCGAAGAGTACACGAGAGAAAGCTGTAAACTTTTTCCCTCAGAACTGCGCGAAAACTTGTATTCCGGCTCGAAACAACGGGATACATCGTTTTAGATCGAAACTAGCGAGATTCACGCACATCGATTTTACAAGTCGTCGAAGAGTAGACGAGAGAAAGGTGTAAACTTTTTCTCTCAGAACTGCGCGAAAACTTGTATTCCGGTTGAAAACAACGGGATACATCGTTTTAGATCGAAACTAGCGAGATTCACGCACTTCGATTTTACAAGTCGTCGAAGAGTAGACGAGAGAAAGGTGTAAACTTTTTCTCTCTGAACTGCGCGAAAACTTGTATTCCGGCTCAAAACAACGGGATACATCGTTTTAGATCGATACTAGCGAGATTCACGAACATCGATTTTACAAGTCGTCAAAAAGTAGACGAGAGAGAGCTGTAAACTTTTTCTCAGAACTGCGCGAAAACTTGTATTCCGGCTCAAAACAACCGGATACATCGTTTTAGCTCGAAACAAGCGAGATTTACGCACTTCAAGTTTACAAGTCGTCGAGGAGTACACGAGAGAAAGCTGTAAAATTTTTCCCTCAGTACTGCGCGAAAACTTGTATTCCGGCTCGAAACAACGGGATACATCGTTTTAGATCGAAACTAGCGAGATTCACGCACTTCGATTTTACAAGTCGTCGAAGAGTAGACGAGAGAAAGGTGTAAACTTTTTCTCTCAGAACTGCGCGAAAACTAGTATTCCGGTTCAAAACAACGGGATACATCGTTTTAGATCGATACTAGCGAGATTCACGAACATCGATTTTACAAGTCATCGAAGAGTAGACGAGAGAATGGTGTAAACTTTTTCTCCCAGAACTGCGCGAGAACATGTATTCCAGATCACAACAACGGGATACATCGTTTTAGATCTAAACTAGCGAGATTCACGAACATCGATTTTAATAGTCGTCGATGAGTAGACGGGAGAAAGGGGTAAACTTTTACTCTCAGAACTGCGCGAAAACTTGTGTTCCGGCTCAAAACAACGGGATACAACGTTTTAGTTCAAAACTAGCGAGATTTACGCACTTCGATTTTACAAGTCGTCGAAGAGTGGACGAGAAAAAGCTGTAAACTTTTTCTCACATAACTGCGCGAAAACATGAATTCCGGCTCAAAACAACGGGATGCATTTTTTTAAATCGAAACTAGCGAGATTTACGTACTTCCATTTTAGAAGTCGTCGAAGAGTAGACGATAGAGAGCTGTAAACTTTTTCTCTCAGAACTGCGCGAAAACTTGTATTCCGGCTCAAAACAACGGGATACATCGTTTTAGATTGAAACTAGCAAAATTCACGAACATCGATTTTACGAGTCTTCGAAGAGTAGAAGAGAGAAAGGTGTAAACTTTTTCTCTCAGAACTGCGCGAGAACTTGTATTTCGGCTCAAACCAACGGGATACATCGTTTTAGATCTATACTAGCGAGATTCTCGAACATCAATTTTACAAGTCGTCGAAGAGTAGACGAGAGAGAGCTGTAATCTTTTTCTCTCAGAACTGCGCGAAAACTTGTATTCCGGCTCAAGAGAACGGGATACATCATTTTAGATCGAAACTAGCGATATTTCCGCACTTCAATTTTACAAGTCGTCGAAGAGTAGACGAGAGAAAGCTGTAAACTTTTTCTCTCCGAACTGCGCGAAAACATGAATTCCGGCTCAAAACAACGGGATACATTGTTTTAGATCGAAACTAGCGAGATTTACGCACTTCGATTTTAGAAGTCGTCGAAGAGTAGACGAGAGAAAGGTGTGAACTTTTTCTCTCATAACTACGCGAAAACTTGTATTCCGTCTCAAACCAACGGGATACATCGTTTCATATCGAAACTAGCAAAATTCACGAACATCGAATTTACAAGTCGTCGAAGAGTAGACAAGAGAAAGGTGTAAACTTTTTCTCTCAGAACTGCTCGAAAACTTGTATTCCGGCTCAAAACAACGGGATACATCGTTTTAGATTGAAAATAGCGAGATTCACGAACATCGATTTTACAAGTCGTCGAAGAGTACACGAGAGAAAGCTGTAAACTTTTTCCCTCAGAACTGCGCGAAAACTTGTATTCCGGCTCGAAACAACGGGATACATCGTTTTAGATCGAAACTAGCGAGATTCACGCACATCGATTTTACAAGTCGTCGAAGAGTAGACGAGAGAAAGGTGTAAACTTTTTCTCTCAGAACTGCGCGAAAACTTGTATTCCGGTTGAAAACAACGGGATACATCGTTTTAGATCGATACTAGCGAGATTCGCGAACATCGATTTTACAAGTCGTCGAAGAGTGGACGAGAAACAGCTGTAAACTTTTTCTCTCAGAACTGCGCGAAAACATGAATTCCGGCTCAAAACAACGGGATGCATGGTTTTAAATCGAAACTAGCGAGATTTACGTACTTCGATTTTAGAAGTCGTCGAAGAGTAGACGAAAGAGAGCTGCGAACTTTTTCTCTCAGAACTGCGCAAAAACTTGTATTCCGGCTCAAATCAACGGGATACATCGTTTTAGATCGAAACTGGGAAAATTCACGAACATCATTTTACAAGTCATCGAAGAGTAGATGAGAGAATGGTGTAAACTTTTTCTCCCTGAACTGCGCGAGAACATGTATTCCAGCTCAAAACAACGGGATACATCGTTTTAGATCTAAACTAGCGAGATTCACGAACATCAATTTTAATAGTCGTCGATGAGTAGACGGGAGAAAGGGGTAAACTTTTACTCTCAGAACTGCGCGAAAACTTGTATTCCGGCTCAAGACAACGGGATACATCGTTTTAGATCGAAACTAGCGAGATTCACGCACTTCGATTTTACAAGTCGTCGAAGAGTAGACGAGAGAAAGGTGTAAACTTTTTCTCTCTGAACTGCGCGAAAACTTGTATTCCGGCTCAAAACAACGGGATACATCGTTTTAGATCGATACTAGCGAGATTCACGAACATCGATTTTACAAGTCGTCAAAAAGTAGACGAGAGAGAGCTGTAAACTTTTTCTCAGAACTGCGCGAAAACTTGTATTCCGGCTCAAAACAACCGGATACATCGTTTTAGCTCGAAACAAGCGAGATTTACGCACTTCAAGTTTACAAGTCGTCGAGGAGTACACGAGAGAAAGCTGTAAAATTTTTCCCTCAGTACTGCGGGAAAACTTGTATTCCGGCTCGAAACAACGGGATACATCGTTTTAGATCGAAACTAGCGAGATTCACGCACTTCGATTTTACAAGTCGTCGAAGAGTAGACGAGAGAAAGGTGTAAACTTTTTCTCTCAGAACTGCGCGAAAACTAGTATTCCGGTTCAAAACAACGGGATACATCGTTTTAGATCGATACTAGCGAGATTCACGAACATCGATTTTACAAGTCATCGAAGAGTAGACGAGAGAATGGTGTAAACTTTTTCTCCCAGAACTGCGCGAGAACATGTATTCCAGATCACAACAACGGGATACATCGTTCTAGATCTAAACTAGCGAGATTCACGAACATCGATTTTAATAGTCGTCGATGAGTAGACGGGAGAAAGGGGTAAACTTTTACTCTCAGAACTCCGCGAAAACTTGTGTTCCGGCTCAAAACAACGGGATGCATTTTTTTAAATCGAAACTAGCGAGATTTACGTACTTCGATTTTAGAAGTCGTCGAAGAGTATACGATAGAGAGCTGTAAACTTTTTCTCTCAGAACTGCGCGAAAACTTGTATTCCGGCTCAAAACAACGGGATACATCGTTTTAGATTGAAACTAGCAAAATTCACGAACATCGATTTTACGAGTCTTCGAAGAGTAGAAGAGAGAAAGGTGTAAACTTTTTCTCTCAGAACTGCGCGAGAACTTGTATTCCGGCTCAAACCAACGGGATACATCGTTTTAGATCTATACTAGCGAGATTCTCGAACATCGATTTTACAAGTCGTCGAAGAGTAGACGAGAGAGAGCTGTAATCTTTTTCTCTCAGAACTGCGCGAAAACTTGTATTCCGGCTCAAGAGAACGGGATACATCATTTTAGATCGAAACTAGCGATATTTCCGCACTTCAATTTTACAAGTCGTCGAAGAGTAGACGAGAGAAAGCTGTAAACTTTTTCTCTCCGAACTGCGCGAAAACATGAATTCCGGCTCAAAACAACGGGATACATTGTTTTAGATCGAAACTAGCGAGATTTACGCACTTCGATTTCAGAAGTCGTCGAAGAGTAGACGAGAGAAAGGTGAGAACTTTTTCTCTCATAACTACGCGAAAACTTGTATTCCGTCTCAAACCAACGGGATACATCGTTTCATATCGAAACTAGCAAAATTCACGAACATCGAATTTACAAGTCGTCGAAGAGTAGACAAGAGAAAGGTGTAAACTTTTTCTCTCAGAACTGCTCGAAAACTTGTATTCCGGCTCAAAACAACGGGATACATCGTTTTAGAATGAAAATAGCGAGATTCACGAACATCGATTTTACAAGTCGTCGATGAGTGGACGAGAGAAAGCTGTAAACTTTTTCTCTCAGAACTGCGCGAAAACATGAATTCCGGCTCAAAACAACGGGATGCATTGTTTTAAATCGAAACTAGCGAGATTTACGTACTTCGATTTTAGAAGTCGTCGAAGAGTAGACGAAAGAGAGCTGTGAACTTTTTCTCTCAGAACTGCGCGAAAACTTGTATTCCGGCTCAAAACAACGGGATACATCGTTTTAGATCGAAACTGGGAAAATTCACGAACATCATTTTGCAAGTCATCGAAGAGTAGACGAGAGAATGGTGTAAACTTTTTCTCCCAGAACTGCGCGAGAACATGTATTCGAGCTCAAAACCACGGGATACATCGTTTTAGATCTAAACTAGCGAGATTCACGAACATCGATTTTACATGTCGTCGATGAGTAGACGGGAGAAAGGGGTAAACTTTTTCTCTCATAACTGCGCGAAAACTTGTATTCCGGCTCAAAACAACCGGATACATCGTTTTAGCTCTAAACAAGCGAGATTTACGCACTTCGATTTTACAAGTCGTCGAAGAGTACACGAGAGAAAGCTGTAAACTTTTTCCCTCAGAACTGCGCGAAAACTTGTATTCCGGCTCGAAACAACGGGATACATCGTTTTAGATCGAAACTAGCGAGATTCACGCACATCGATTTTACAAGTCGTCGAAGAGTAGACGAGAGAAAGGTGTAAACTTTTTCTCTCAGAACTGCGCGAAAACTTGTATTCCGGTTGAAAACAACGGGATACATCGTTTTAGATCGATACTAGCGAGATTCGCGAACATCGATTTTACAAGTCGTCGAAGAGTGGACGAGAAACAGCTGTAAACTTTTTCTCTCAGAACTGCGCGAAAACATGAATTCCGGCTCAAAACAACGGGATGCATGGTTTTAAATCGAAACTAGCGAGATTTACGTACTTCGATTTTAGAAGTCGTCGAAGAGTAGACGAAAGAGAGCTGCGAACTTTTTCTCTCAGAACTGCGCGAAAACTTGTATTCCGGCTCAAAACAACGGGATACATCGTTTTAGATCGAAACTGGGAAAATTCACGAACATCAATTTTAATAGTCGTCGATGAGTAGACGGGAGAAAGGGGTAAACTTTTACTCTCAGAACTGCGCGAAAACTTGTATTCCGGCTCAAAACAACGGGATACATCGTTTTAGATCGATACTAGAGAGATTCACGAACATCGATTTTAAAAGTCGTCGAATAGCGGACGAGTGAAAGCTGTAAACTTTTTCTCTCATAACTGCGCGAAAACTTGTATTATGGCTCAAAACAACCGGATACATCGTTTTAGCTCGAAACAAGCGAGATTTACGCACTTCGATTTTACAAGTCGTCGAAGAGTACACGAGAGAAAGGTGTAAACTTTTTCTCTCAAAACTGCGCGAAAACTTGTATTCCGGCTCAAAACAACGGGATACATCGTTTTAGATCGAAACTGGGAAAGTTCACGAACATCATTTTGCAAGTCATCGAAGAGTAGACAAGAGAATGGTGTAAACTTTTTGTCCCAGAACTGCGCGAGAACATGTATTCGAGCTCAAAACCACGGGATACATCGTTTTAGATCTAAACTAGCGAGATTCACGAACATCGATTTTACATGTCGTCGATGAGTAGACGGGAGAAAGGGGTAAACTTTTTCTCTCATAACTGCGCGAAAACTTGTATTCCGGCTCAAAACAACCGGATACATCGTTTTAGCTCGAAACAAGCGAGATTTACGCACTTCGATTTTAAAAGTCGTCGAAGAGTACACGAGAGAAAGCTGTAAAATTTTTCTCAGAACTGCGCGAAAACTTGTATTCCGGCTCGAAACAACGGGATACATCGTTTTAGATCGAAACTAGCGAGATTTACGCACTTTGATTTTACAAGTCGTTGAAGAGTAGACGAGAGAGAGCTGTAAACTATTTCTCTCAGAACTGCGCGAAAACTTGTATTCCGGCTCAAAAGAACGGGATACATCGTTTTAGATCGAAACTAGCGAGATTCACGCACTTCGAATTTACAAGTCGTCGAAGAGTAGACGAGAGAAAGGTGTAAACTTCTTCTCTCAGAACTGCGCGAAAACTTGTATTCCGGTTCAAAACAACGGGATACATCGTTTTAGATCGATACTAGCGAGATTCACGAACATCGATTTTACAGGTCGTCGAAGAGTGGACGAGAAAAAGCTGTAAACTTTTTCTCTCAGAACTACGCGAAAACATGAATTCTGGCTCAAAACAACCGGATGCATTGTTTTAAATCGAAACTAGCGAGATTTACGTACTTCGATTTTAGAATTCGTCGAAGAGTAGACGAAAGAGAGCTGTGAACTTTTTCTCTCAGAACTGCGCGAAAACTTGTTTTCCGGCTCAAAACAACGGGATACATCGTTTTAGATCGAAACTGGGAAAATTCACGAACATCATTTTACAAGTCATCGAAGAGTAGATGAGAGAATGGTGTAAACTTTTTCTGCCTGAACTGCGCGAGAACATGTATTCCAGCTCAAAACAACGGGATACATCGTTTTAGATCTAAACTAGCGAGATTCACGAACATCAATTTTAATAGTCGTCGATGAGTAGACGGGAGAAAGGGGTAAACTTTTACTCTCAGAACTGCGCGAAAACTTGTATTCCGGCTCAAAACAACAGGATACATCGTTTTAGATCGATACTAGCGAGATTCACGAACATCGATTTTACAAGTCGTCGAATGGCGGACGAGAGAAAGCTGTAAACTTTTTCTCTCATAACTGCGCGAAAACTTGTATTCCGGCTCAAAACAACCGGATACATCGTTTTAGCTCGAAACAAGCGAGATTTACGCACTTCGATTTTACAAGTCGTCGAAGAGTACACGAGAGAGAGCTGTAAACTATTTCTCTCAGAACTGCGCGAAAACTTGTATTCCGGCTCAAAAGAACGGGATACATCGTTTTAGATCGAAACTAGCGAGATTCACGCACTTCGAATTTACAAGTCGTCGAAGAGTAGACGAGAGAAAGGTGTAAACTTTTTCTCTCAAAACTGCGCGAAAACTTGTATTCCGGCTCAAAGCAACGAGATACATCGTTTTAGATTGAAAATAGCGAGATTCACGAACATTGATTTTACAAGTCGTTGATGAGTAGACGAGAAAAAGGTGTAAACTTTTTCTCTCAGAACTGCGCGAAAACTTGTATTCCGGCTCAAAACAACGGGATACATCATTTTAGATCGAAACTAGCGAGATTTACTCACTTCAATTTTAGAAGTCGTCGAAGAGTAGACGAGAGAGCGCTGTAAACTTTTTCTCTCATAACTGCGCGAAAACTTGTATTCCGGCTCAAAACAACCGGATACATCGTTTTAGCTCGAAACAAGCGAGATTTACGCACTTCGATTTTACAAGTCGAAAAGTACACGAGAGAAAGCTGTAAAATTTTTCTCTCAGAACTGCGCGAAAACTTGAATTCCGGCTCAAAACAACGGGATACATCGTTTTAGATCGAAACTAGCGAGATTTACGCACTTCGATTTTACAAGTCGTCCAAGAGTAGACGAGAGAGAGCTGTAAACTTTTTCTCTGAGAACTGCGAGAAAGCTTGTATTCCGGCTCAAAACAACGCGATACATCGTTTTAGATCGACACTAGCGAGATTCTCGAACAACGATTTTACAAGTCGTCTAAGAGTAGACGAGAGAGAGCTGTAATCTTTTTCTCTCAGAACTGCGCGAAAACTTGTAATCCGGCTCAAAACAACGGGATACATCGTTTTAGATCGAAACTAGCGAGATTCACGCACTTCGATTTTACAAGTCGTCGAAGAGTAGACGAGAGAAAGGTGTAAACTTTTTCTCTCTGAACTGCGCGAAAACTTGTATTCCGGCTCAAAACAACGGGATACATCGTTTTAGATCGGTACTAGCGAGATTCACGAACATCGATTTTACAAGTCGTCAAAAAGTAGACGAGAGAGAGCTGTAAACTTTTTCTCAGAACTGCGCGAAAACTTGTATTCCGGCTCAAAACAACCGGATACATCGTTTTAGCTCGAAACAAGCGAGATTTACGCACTTCAAGTTTACAAGTCGTCGAGGAGTACACGAGAGAAAGCTGTAAAATTTTTCCCTCAGTACTGCGCGAAAACTTGTATTCCGGCTCGAAACAACGGGATACATCGTTTTAGATCGAAACTAGCGAGATTCACGCACTTCGATTTTACAAGTCGTCGAAGAGTAGACGAGAGAAAGGTGTAAACTTTTTCTCTCAGAACTGCGCGAAAACTAGTATTCCGGTTCAAAACAACGGGATACATCGTTTTAGATCGATACTAGCGAGATTCACGAACATCGATTTTACAAGTCATCGAAGAGTAGACGAGAGAATGGTGTAAACTTTTTCTCCCAGAACTGCGCGAGAACATGTATTCCAGATCACAACAACGGGATACATCGTTTTAGATCTAAACTAGCGAGATTCACGAACATCGATTTTAATAGTCGTCGATGAGTAGACGGGAGAAAGGGGTAAACTTTTACTCTCAGAACTGCGCGAAAACTTGTGTTCCGGCTCAAAACAACGGGATACAACGTTTTAGTTCAAAACTAGCGAGATTTACGCACTTCGATTTTACAAGTCGTCGAAGAGTGGACGAGAAAAAGCTGTAAACTTTTTCTCACATAACTGCGCGAAAACATGAATTCCGGCTCAAAACAACGGGATGCATTTTTTTAAATCGAAACTAGCGAGATTTACGTACTTCCATTTTAGAAGTCGTCGAAGAGTAGACGATAGAGAGCTGTAAACTTTTTCTCTCAGAACTGCGCGAAAACTTGTATTCCGGCTCAAAACAACGGGATACATCGTTTTAGATTGAAACTAGCAAAATTCACGAACATCGATTTTACGAGTCTTCGAAGAGTAGAAGAGAGAAAGGTGTAAACTTTTTCTCTCAGAACTGCGCGAGAACTTGTATTCCGGCTCAAACCAACGGGATACATCGTTTTAGATCTATACTAGCGAGATTCTCGAACATCGATTTTACAAGTCGTCGAAGAGTAGACGAGAGAGAGCTGTAATCTTTTTCTCTCAGAACTGCGCGAAAACTTGTATTCCGGCTCAAGAGAACGGGATACATCATTTTAGATCAAAACTAGCGATATTTCCGCACTTCAATTTTACAAGTCGTCGAAGAGTAGACGAGAGAAAGCTGTAAACTTTTTCTCTCCGAACTGCGCGAAAACATGAATTCCGGCTCAAAACAACGGGATACATTGTTTTAGATCGAAACTAGCGAGATTTACGCACTTCGATTTTAGAAGTCGTCGAAGAGTAGACGAGAGAAAGGTGTGAACTTTTTCTCTCATAACTACGCGAAAACTTGTATTCCGTCTCAAACCAACGGGATACATCGTTTCATATCGAAACTAGCAAAATTCACGAACATCGAATTTACAAGTCGTCGAAGAGTAGACAAGAGAAAGGTGTAAACTTTTTCTCTCAGAACTGCTCGAAAACTTGTATTCCGGCTCAAAACAACGGGATACATCGTTTTAGATTGAAAATAGCGAGATTCACGAACACCGATTTTACAAGTCGTCGAAGAGTACACGAGAGAAAGCTGTAAACTTTTTCCCTCAGAACTGCGCGAAAACTTGTATTCCGGCTCGAAACAACGGGATACATCGTTTTAGATCGAAACTAGCGAGATTCACGCACATCGATTTTAAGGTCGTCGAAGAGTAGACGAGAGAAAGGTGTAAACTTTTTCTCTCAGAACTGCGCGAAAACTTGTATTCCGGTTTAAAACAACGGGATACATCGTTTTAGATCGATACTAGCGAGATTCGCGAACATCGATTTTACAAGTCGTCGAAGAGTGGACGAGAAACAGCTGTAAACTTTTTCTCTCAGAACTGCGCGAAAACATGAATTCCGGCTCAAAACAACGGGATGCATGGTTTTAAATCGAAACTAGCGAGATTTACGTACTTCGATTTTAGAAGTCGTCGAAGAGTAGACGAAAGAGAGCTGCGAACTTTTTCTCTCAGAACTGCGCAAAAACTTGTATTCCGGCTCATAACAACGGGATACATCGTTTTAGATCGAAACTGGGAAAATTCACGAACATCATTTTACAAGTCATCGAAGAGTAGATGAGAGAATGGTGTAAACTTTTTCTCCCTGAACTGCGCGAGAACATGTATTCCAGCTCAAAACAACGGGATACATCGTTTTAGATCTAAACTAGCGAGATTCACGAACATCAATTTTAATAGTCGTCGATGAGTAGACGGGAGAAAGGGGTAAACTTTTACTCTCAGAACTGCGCGAAAACTTGTATTCCGGCTCAAAACAACGGGATACATCGTTTTAGATCGATACTAGCGAGATTCACGAACATCGATTTTACAAGTCGTCGAATAGCGGACGAGTGAAAGCTGTAAACTTTTTCTCTCATAACTGCGCGAAAACTTGTATTATGGCTCAAAACAACCGGATACATCGTTTTAGCTCGAAACAAGCGAGATTTACGCACTTCGATTTTACAAGTCGTCGAAGAGTACACGAGAGAAAGGTGTAAACTTTTTCTCTCAAAACTGCGCGAAAACTTGTATTCCGGCTCAAAACAACGAGATACATCGTTTTAGATTGAAAAAAGCGAGATTCACGAACATTGATTTTACAAGTCGTTGATGAGTAGACGAGAAAAAGGTGTAAACTTTTTCTCTCAGAACTGCGCGAAAACTTGTATTCCGGCTCAAAACAACGGGATACATCATTTTAGATCGAAACTAGCGAGATTTACTCACTTCAATTTTAGAAGTCGTCGAAGAGTAGACGAGAGAGCGCTGTAAACTTTTTTTCTCATAACTGCGCGAAAACTTGTATTCCGGCTCAAAACAACCGGATACATCGTTTTAGCTCGAAACAAGCGAGATTTACGCACTTCGATTTTACAAGTCGAAAAGTACACGAGAGAAAGCTGTAAAATTTTTCTCTCAGAACTGCGCGAAAACTTGAATTCCGGCTCAAAACAACGGGATACATCGTTTTAGATCGAAACTAGCGAGATTTACGCACTTCGATTTTACAAGTCGTCCAAGAGTAGACGAGAGAGAGCTGTAAACTTTTTCTCTGAGAACTGCGAGAAAGCTTGTATTCCGGCTCAAAACAACGCGATACATCGTTTTAGATCGACACTAGCGAGATTCTCGAACAACGATTTTACAAGTCGTCTAAGAGTAGACGAGAGAGAGCTGTAATCTTTTTCTCTCAGAACTGCGCGAAAACTTGTAATCCGGCTCAAAACAACGGGATACATCGTTTTAGATCGAAACTAGCGAGATTCACGCACTTCGATTTTACAAGTCGTCGAAGAGTAGACGAGAGAAAGGTGTAAACTTTTTCTCTCTGAACTGCGCGAAAACTTGTATTCCGGCTCAAAACAACGGGATACATCGTTTTAGATCGGTACTAGCGAGATTCACGAACATCGATTTTACAAGTCGTCAAAAAGTAGACGAGAGAGAGCTGTAAACTTTTTCTCAGAACTGCGCGAAAACTTGTATTCCGGCTCAAAACAACCGGATACATCGTTTTAGCTCGAAACAAGCGAGATTTACGCACTTCAAGTTTACAAGTCGTCGAGGAGTACACGAGAGAAAGCTGTAAAATTTTTCCCTCAGTACTGCGCGAAAACTTGTATTCCGGCTCGAAACAACGGGATACATCGTTTTAGATCGAAACTAGCGAGATTCACGCACTTCGATTTTACAAGTCGTCGAAGAGTAGACGAGAGAAAGGTGTAAACTTTTTCTCTCAGAACTGCGCGAAAACTAGTATTCCGGTTCAAAACAACGGGATACATCGTTTTAGATCGATACTAGCGAGATTCACGAACATCGATTTTACAAGTCATCGAAGAGTAGACGAGAGAATGGTGTAAACTTTTTCTCCCAGAACTGCGCGAGAACATGTATTCCAGATCACAACAACGGGATACATCGTTTTAGATCTAAACTAGCGAGATTCACGAACATCGATTTTAATAGTCGTCGATGAGTAGACGGGAGAAAGGGGTAAACTTTTACTCTCAGAACTGCGCGAAAACTTGTGTTCCGGCTCAAAACAACGGGATACAACGTTTTAGTTCAAAACTAGCGAGATTTACGCACTTCGATTTTACAAGTCGTCGAAGAGTGGACGAGAAAAAGCTGTAAACTTTTTCTCACATAACTGCGCGAAAACATGAATTCCGGCTCAAAACAACGGGATGCATTTTTTTAAATCGAAACTAGCGACATTTACGTACTTCCATTTTAGAAGTCGTCGAAGAGTAGACGATAGAGAGCTGTAAACTTTTTCTCTCAGAACTGCGCGAAAACTTGTATTCCGGCTCAAAACAACGGGATACATCGTTTTAGATTGAAACTAGCAAAATTCACGAACATCGATTTTACGAGTCTTCGAAGAGTAGAAGAGAGAAAGGTGTAAACTTTTTCTCTCAGAACTGCGCGAGAACTTGTATTCCGGCTCAAACCAACGGGATACATCGTTTTAGATCTATACTAGCGAGATTCTCGAACATCGATTTTACAAGTCGTCGAAGAGTAGACGAGAGAGAGCTGTAATCTTTTTCTCTCAGAACTGCGCGAAAACTTGTATTCCGGCTCAAGAGAACGGGATACATCATTTTAGATCAAAACTAGCGATATTTCCGCACTTCAATTTTACAAGTCGTCGAAGAGTAGACGAGAGAAAGCTGTAAACTTTTTCTCTCCGAACTGCGCGAAAACATGAATTCCGGCTCAAAACAACGGGATACATTGTTTTAGATCGAAACTAGCGAGATTTACGCACTTCGATTTTAGAAGTCGTCGAAGAGTAGACGAGAGAAAGGTGTGAACTTTTTCTCTCATAACTACGCGAAAACTTGTATTCCGTCTCAAACCAACGGGATACATCGTTTCATATCGAAACTAGCAAAATTCACGAACATCGAATTTACAAGTCGTCGAAGAGTAGACAAGAGAAAGGTGTAAACTTTTTCTCTCAGAACTGCTCGAAAACTTGTATTCCGGCTCAAAACAACGGGATACATCGTTTTAGATTGAAAATAGCGAGATTCACGAACACCGATTTTACAAGTCGTCGAAGAGTACACGAGAGAAAGCTGTAAACTTTTTCCCTCAGAACTGCGCGAAAACTTGTATTCCGGCTCGAAACAACGGGATACATCGTTTTAGATCGAAACTAGCGAGATTCACGCACATCGATTTTACAAGTCGTCGAAGAGTAGACGAGAGAAAGGTGTAAACTTTTTCTCTCAGAACTGCGCGAAAACTTGTATTCCGGTTTAAAACAACGGGATACATCGTTTTAGATCGATACTAGCGAGATTCGCGAACATCGATTTTACAAGTCGTCGAAGAGTGGACGAGAAACAGCTGTAAACTTTTTCTCTCAGAACTGCGCGAAAACATGAATTCCGGCTCAAAACAACGGGATGCATGGTTTTAAATCGAAACTAGCGAGATTTACGTACTTCGATTTTAGAAGTCGTCGAAGAGTAGACGAAAGAGAGCTGCGAACTTTTTCTCTCAGAACTGCGCAAAAACTTGTATTCCGGCTCATAACAACGGGATACATCGTTTTAGATCGAAACTGGGAAAATTCACGAACATCATTTTACAAGTCATCGAAGAGTAGATGAGAGAATGGTGTAAACTTTTTCTCCCTGAACTGCGCGAGAACATGTATTCCAGCTCAAAACAACGGGATACATCGTTTTAGATCTAAACTAGCGAGATTCACGAACATCAATTTTAATAGTCGTCGATGAGTAGACGGGAGAAAGGGGTAAACTTTTACTCTCAGAACTGCGCGAAAACTTGTATTCCGGCTCAAAACAACGGGATACATCGTTTTAGATCGATACCAGCGAGATTCACGAACATCGATTTTACAAGTCGTCGAATAGCGGACGAGTGAAAGCTGTAAACTTTTTCTCTCATAACTGCGCGAAAACTTGTATTATGGCTCAAAACAACCGGATACATCGTTTTAGCTCGAAACAAGCGAGATTTACGCACTTCGATTTTACAAGTCGTCGAAGAGTACACGAGAGAAAGGTGTAAACTTTTTCTCTCAAAACTGCGCGAAAACTTGTATTCCGGCTCAAAACAACGAGATACATCGTTTTAGATTGAAAAAAGCGAGATTCACGAACATTGATTTTACAAGTCGTTGATGAGTAGACGAGAGAAAGGTGTAAACTTTTTCTCTCAGAACTGCGCGAAAACTTGTATTCCGGCTCAAAACAACGGGATACATCATTTTAGATCGAAACTAGCGAGATTTACTCACTTCAATTTCAGAAGTCGTCGAAGAGTAGACGAGAGAGCGCTGTAAACTTTTTCTCTCATAACTGCGCGAAAACTTGTATTCCGGCTCAAAACAACCGGATACATCGTTTTAGCTCGAAACAAGCGAGATTTACGCACTTCGATTTTACAACTCGAAAAGTACACGAGAGAAAGGTGTAAAATTTTTCTCTCAGAACTGCGCGAAAACTTGAATTCCGGCTCAAAACAACGGGATACATCGTTTTAGATCGAAACTAGCGAGATTTACGCACTTCGATTTTACAAGTCGTCCAAGAGTAGACGAGAGAGAGCTGTAAACTTTTTCTCTGAGAACTGCGAGAAAGCTTGTATTCCGGCTCAAAACAACGCGATACATCGTTTTAGATCGACACTAGCGAGATTCTCGAACAACGATTTTACAAGTCGTCTAAGAGTAGACGAGAGAGAGCTGTAATCTTTTTCTCTCAGAACTGCGCGAAAACTTGTAATCCGGCTCAAAACAACGGGATACATCGTTTTAGATCGAAACTAGCGAGATTCACGCACTTCGATTTTACAAGTCGTCGAAGAGTAGACGAGAGAAAGGTGTAAACTTTTTCTCTCTGAACTGCGCGAAAACTTGTATTCCGGCTCAACACAACGGGATACATCGTTTTAGATCGATACTAGCGAGATTCACGAACATCGATTTTACAAGTCGTCAAAAAGTAGACGAGAGAGAGCTGTAAACTTTTTCTCAGAACTGCGCGAAAACTTGTATTCCGGCTCAAAACAACCGGATACATCGTTTTAGCTCGAAACAACCGAGATTTACGCACTTCAAGTTTACAAGTCGTCGAGGAGTACACGAGAGAAAGCTGTAAAATTTTTCCCTCAGTACTGCGCGAAAACTTGTATTCCGGCTCGAAACAACGGGATACATCGTTTTAGATCGAAACTAGCGAGATTCACGCACTTCGATTTTACAAGTCGTCGAAGAGTAGACGAGAGAAAGGTGTAAACTTTTTCTCTCAGAACTGCGCGAAAACTAGTATTCCGGTTCAAAACAACGGGATACATCGTTTTAGATCGATACTAGCGAGATTCACGAACATCAATTTTACAAGTCGTCGAAGAGTGGACGAGAAAAAGCTGTAAACTTTTTCTCTCAGAACTGCGCGAAAACATGAATTCCGGCTCAAAACAACGGGATGCATTTTTTTAAATCGAAACTAGCGAGATTTACGTACTTCGATTTTAGAAGTCGTCGAAGAGTAGACGAAAGAGAGCTGTGAACTTTTTCTCTCAGAACTGCGCGAAAACTTGTATTCCGGCTCAAAACAACGGGATACATCGTTTTAAATCGAAACTGGGAAAATTCACGAACATCATTTTACAAGTCATCGAAGAGTAGACGAGAGAATGGTGTAAACTTTTTCTCCCAGAACTGCACGAGAACTTGTATTCCGGCTCAAACCAACGGGATACATCGTTTTAGATCTATACTAGCGAGATTCTCGAACATCGATTTTACAAGTCGTCGAAGAGTAGACGAGAGAGAGCTGTAATCTTTTTCTCTCAGAACTGCGCGAAAACTTGTATTCCGGCTCAAAACAACCGGATACATCGTTTTAGCTCGAAACAAGCGAGGTTTACGCACTTCGATTTTACAAGTCGTCGAAGAGTAGACGAGAGAAAGGTGTGAACTTTTTCTCTCATAACTACGCGAAAACTTGTATTCCGTCTCAAAACAACGGGATACATCGTTTCATATCGAAACTAGCAAAATTCACGAACATCGAATTTACAAGTCGTCGAAGAGTAGACGAGAGAAAGGTGTAAACTTTTTCTCTCATAACTACGCGAAAACTTGTATTCCGTCTCAAAACAACGGGATACATCGTTTCATATCGAAACTAGCAAAATTCACGAACATCGAATTTACAAGTCGTCGAAGAGTAGACGAGAGAAAGGTGTAAACTTTTTCTCTCAGAACTGCTCGAAAACTTGTATTCCGGCTCAAAACAACGGGATACATCGTTTTAGATTGAAAATAGCGAGATTCACGAACATCGATTTTACAAGTCGTCGATGAGTGGACGAGAGAAAGCTGTAAACTTTTTCTCTCAGAACTGCGCGAAAACATGAATTCCGGCTCAAAACAACGGGATACATCGTTTTAGATTGAAAATAGCGAGATTTACGTACTTCGATTTTAGAAGTCGTCGAAGAGTAGACGAAAGAGAGCTGTGAACTTTTTCTCTCAGAACTGCGCGAAAACTTGTATTCCGGCTCAAAACAACGGGATACATCGTTTTAGATCGAAACTGGGAAAGTTCACGAACATCATTTTGCAAGTCATCGAAGAGTAGACGAGAGAATGGTGTAAACTTTTTCTCCCAGAACTGCGCGAGAACATGTATTCGAGCTCAAAACCACGGGATACATCGTTTTAGATCTAAACTAGCGAGATTCACGAACATCTATTTTACATGTCGTCGATGAGTAGACGGGAGAAAGGGGTAAACTTTTTCTCTCATAACTGCGCGAAAACTTGTATTCCGGCTCAAAACAACCGGATACATCGTTTTAGCTCGAAACAAGCGAGATTTACGCACTTCGATTTTAAAAGTCGTCGAAGAGTACACGAGAGAAAGCTGTAAAATTTTTCTCAGAACTGGGCGAAAACTTGTATTCCGGCTCGAAACAACGGGATACATCGTTTTAGATCGAAACTAGCGAGATTCACGCACTTCGATTTTACAAGTCGTCGAAGAGTAGACGAGAGAAAGGTGTAAACTTTTTCTCTCAGAACTGCGCGAAAACTAGTATTCCGGTTCAAAACAACGGGATACATCGTTTTAGATCGATACTAGCGAGATTCACGAACATCGATTTTACAAGTCATCGAAGAGTAGACGAGAGAATGGTGTAAACTTTTTCTCCCAGAACTGCGCGAGAACATGTATTCCAGATCACAACAACGGGATACATCGTTTTAGATCTAAACTAGCGAGATTCACGAACATCGATTTTAATAGTCGTCGATGAGTAGACGGGAGAAAGGGGTAAACTTTTACTCTCAGAACTGCGCGAAAACTTGTGTTCCGGCTCAAAACAACGGGATACAACGTTTTAGTTCAAAACTAGCGAGATTTACGCACTTCGATTTTACAAGTCGTCGAAGAGTGGACGAGAAAAAGCTGTAAACTTTTTCTCACATAACTGCGCGAAAACATGAATTCCGGCTCAAAACAACGGGATGCATTTTTTTAAATCGAAACTAGCGAGATTTACGTACTTCGATTTTAGAAGTCGTCGAAGAGTAGACGATAGAGAGCTGTAAACTTTTTCTCTCAGAACTGCGCGAAAACTTGTATTCCGGCTCAAAACAACGGGATACATCGTTTTAGATTGAAACTAGCAAAATTCACGAACATCGATTTTACGAGTCTTCGAAGAGTAGAAGAGAGAAAGGTGTAAACTTTTTCTCTCAGAACTGCGCGAGAACTTGTATTCCGGCTCAAACCAACGGGATACATCGTTTTAGATCTATACTAGCGAGATTCTCGAACATCGATTTTACAAGTCGTCGAAGAGTAGACGAGAGAGAGCTGTAATCTTTTTCTCTCAGAACTGCGCGAAAACTTGTATTCCGGCTCAAGAGAACGGGATACATCATTTTAGATCGAAACTAGCGATATTTCCGCACTTCAATTTTACAAGTCGTCGAAGAGTAGACGAGAGAAAGCTGTAAACTTTTTCTCTCCGAACTGCGCGAAAACATGAATTCCGGCTCAAAACAACGGGATACATTGTTTTAGATTGAAAATAGCGAGATTCACGAACATCGATTTTACAAGTCGTCGAAGAGTACACGAGAGAAAGCTGTAAACTTTTTCCCTCAGAACTGCGCGAAAACTTGTATTCCGGCTCGAAACAACGGGATACATCGTTTTAGATCGAAACTAGCGAGATTCACGCACATCGATTTTACAAGTCGTCGAAGAGTAGACGAGAGAAAGGTGTAAACTTTTTCTCTCAGAACTGCGCGAAAACTTGTATTCCGGTTTAAAACAACGGGATACATCGTTTTAGATCGATACTAGCGAGATTCGCGAACATCGATTTTACAAGTCGTCGAAGAGTGGACGAGAAACAGCTGTAAACTTTTTCTCTCAGAACTGCGCGAAAACATGAATTCCGGCTCAAAACAACGGGATGCATGGTTTTAAATCGAAACTAGCGAGATTTACGTACTTCGATTTTAGAAGTCGTCGAAGAGTAGACGAAAGAGAGCTGCGAACTTTTTCTCTCAGAACTGCGCAAAAACTTGTATTCCGGCTCATAACAACGGGATACATCGTTTTAGATCGAAACTGGGAAAATTCACGAACATCATTTTACAAGTCATCGAAGAGTAGATGAGAGAATGGTGTAAACTTTTTCTCCCTGAACTGCGCGAGAACATGTATTCCAGCTCAAAACAACGGGATACATCGTTTTAGATCTAAACTAGCGAGATTCACGAACATCAATTTTAATAGTCGTCGATGAGTAGACGGGAGAAAGGGGTAAACTTTTACTCTCAGAACTGCGCGAAAACTTGTATTCCGGCTCAAAACAACGGGATACATCGTTTTAGATCGATACTAGCGAGATTCACGAACATCGATTTTACAAGTCGTCGAATAGCGGACGAGTGAAAGCTGTAAACTTTTTCTCTCATAACTGCGCGAAAACTTGTATTATGGCTCAAAACAACCGGATACATCGTTTTAGCTCGAAACAAGCGAGATTTACGCACTTCGATTTTACAAGTCGTCGAAGAGTACACGAGAGAAAGGTGTAAACTTTTTCTCTCAAAACTGCGCGAAAACTTGTATTCCGGCTCAAAACAACGAGATACATCGTTTTAGATTGAAAATAGCGAGATTCACGAACATTGATTTTACAAGTCGT
Organism: Amblyomma americanum; assembly: GCF_052857255.1. Taxonomy (NCBI): domain Eukaryota; kingdom Metazoa; phylum Arthropoda; class Arachnida; order Ixodida; family Ixodidae; genus Amblyomma; species Amblyomma americanum. The sequence goes on from NC_135500.1 coordinate 49,660,647, forward strand.
TGATGAGTAGACGAGAGAAAGGTGTAAACTTTTTCTCTCAGAACTGCGCGAAAACTTGTATTCCGGCTCAAAACAACGGGATACATCATTTTAGATCGAAACTAGCGAGATTTACTCACTTCAATTTTAGAAGTCGTCGAAGAGTAGACGAGAGAGCGCTGTAAACTTTTTCTCTCATAACTGCGCGAAAACTTGTATTCCGGCTCAAAACAACCGGATACATCGTTTTAGCTCGAAACAAGCGAGATTTACGCACTTCGATTTTACAACTCGAAAAGTACACGAGAGAAAGGTGTAAAATTTTTCTCTCAGAACTGCGCGAAAACTTGAATTCCGGCTCAAAACAACGGGATACATCGTTTTAGATCGAAACTAGCGAGATTTACGCACTTCGATTTTACAAGTCGTCCAAGAGTAGACGAGAGAGAGCTGTAAACTTTTTCTCTGAGAACTGCGAGAAAGCTTGTATTCCGGCTCAAAACAACGCGATACATCGTTTTAGATCGACACTAGCGAGATTCTCGAACAACGATTTTACAAGTCGTCTAAGAGTAGACGAGAGAGAGCTGTAATCTTTTTCTCTCAGAACTGCGCGAAAACTTGTAATCCGGCTCAAAACAACGGGATACATCGTTTTAGATCGAAACTAGCGAGATTCACGCACTTCGATTTTACAAGTCGTCGAAGAGTAGACGAGAGAAAGGTGTAAACTTTTTCTCTCTGAACTGCGCGAAAACTTGTATTCCGGCTCAACACAACGGGATACATCGTTTTAGATCGATACTAGCGAGATTCACGAACATCGATTTTACAAGTCGTCAAAAAGTAGACGAGAGAGAGCTGTAAACTTTTTCTCAGAACTGCGCGAAAACTTGTATTCCGGCTCAAAACAACCGGATACATCGTTTTAGCTCGAAACAACCGAGATTTACGCACTTCAAGTTTACAAGTCGTCGAGGAGTACACGAGAGAAAGCTGTAAAATTTTTCCCTCAGTACTGCGCGAAAACTTGTATTCCGGCTCGAAACAACGGGATACATCGTTTTAGATCGAAACTAGCGAGATTCACGCACTTCGATTTTACAAGTCGTCGAAGAGTAGACGAGAGAAAGGTGTAAACTTTTTCTCTCAGAACTGCGCGAAAACTAGTATTCCGGTTCAAAACAACGGGATACATCGTTTTAGATCGATACTAGCGAGATTCACGAACATCGATTTTACAAGTCGTCGAAGAGTGGACGAGAAAAAGCTGTAAACTTTTTCTCTCAGAACTGCGCGAAAACATGAATTCCGGCTCAAAACAACGGGATGCATTTTTTTAAATCGAAACTAGCGAGATTTACGTACTTCGATTTTAGAAGTCGTCGAAGAGTAGACGAAAGAGAGCTGTGAACTTTTTCTCTCAGAACTGCGCGAAAACTTGTATTCCGGCTCAAAACAACGGGATACATCGTTTTAAATCGAAACTGGGAAAATTCACGAACATCATTTTACAAGTCATCGAAGAGTAGACGAGAGAATGGTGTAAACTTTTTCTCCCAGAACTGCACGAGAACTTGTATTCCGGCTCAAACCAACGGGATACATCGTTTTAGATCTATACTAGCGAGATTCTCGAACATCGATTTTACAAGTCGTCGAAGAGTAGACGAGAGAGAGCTGTAATCTTTTTCTCTCAGAACTGCGCGAAAACTTGTATTCCGGCTCAAAACAACCGGATACATCGTTTTAGCTCGAAACAAGCGAGGTTTACGCACTTCGATTTTACAAGTCGTCGAAGAGTAGACGAGAGAAAGGTGTGAACTTTTTCTCTCATAACTACGCGAAAACTTGTATTCCGTCTCAAAACAAGGGGATACATCGTTTCATATCGAAACTAGCAAAATTCACGAACATCGAATTTACAAGTCGTCGAAGAGTAGACGAGAGAAAGGTGTAAACTTTTTCTCTCAGAACTGCTCGAAAACTTGTATTCCGGCTCAAAACAACCGGATACATCGTTTTAGCTCGAAACAAGCGAGATTTACGCACTTCGATTTTACAACTCGAAAAGTACACGAGAGAAAGGTGTAAAATTTTTCTCTCAGAACTGCGCGAAAACTTGAATTCCGGCTCAAAACAACGGGATACATCGTTTTAGATCGAAACTAGCGAGATTTACGCACTTCGATTTTACAAGTCGTCCAAGAGTAGACGAGAGAGAGCTGTAAACTTTTTCTCTGAGAACTGCGAGAAAGCTTGTATTCCGGCTCAAAACAACGCGATACATCGTTTTAGATCGACACTAGCGAGATTCTCGAACAACGATTTTACAAGTCGTCTAAGAGTAGACGAGAGAGAGCTGTAATCTTTTTCTCTCAGAACTGCGCGAAAACTTGTAATCCGGCTCAAAACAACGGGATACATCGTTTTAGATCGAAACTAGCGAGATTCACGCACTTCGATTTTACAAGTCGTCGAAGAGTAGACGAGAGAAAGGTGTAAACTTTTTCTCTCTGAACTGCGCGAAAACTTGTATTCCGGCTCAACACAACGGGATACATCGTTTTAGATCGATACTAGCGAGATTCACGAACATCGATTTTACAAGTCGTCAAAAAGTAGACGAGAGAGAGCTGTAAACTTTTTCTCAGAACTGCGCGAAAACTTGTATTCCGGCTCAAAACAACCGGATACATCGTTTTAGCTCGAAACAACCGAGATTTACGCACTTCAAGTTTACAAGTCGTCGAGGAGTACACGAGAGAAAGCTGTAAAATTTTTCCCTCAGTACTGCGCGAAAACTTGTATTCCGGCTCGAAACAACGGGATACATCGTTTTAGATCGAAACTAGCGAGATTCACGCACTTCGATTTTACAAGTCGTCGAAGAGTAGACGAGAGAAAGGTGTAAACTTTTTCTCTCAGAACTGCGCGAAAACTAGTATTCCGGTTCAAAACAACGGGATACATCGTTTTAGATCGATACTAGCGAGATTCACGAACATCGATTTTACAAGTCGTCGAAGAGTGGACGAGAAAAAGCTGTAAACTTTTTCTCTCAGAACTGCGCGAAAACATGAATTCCGGCTCAAAACAACGGGATGCATTTTTTTAAATCGAAACTAGCGAGATTTACGTACTTCGATTTTAGAAGTCGTCGAAGAGTAGACGAAAGAGAGCTGTGAACTTTTTCTCTCAGAACTGCGCGAAAACTTGTATTCCGGCTCAAAACAACGGGATACATCGTTTTAAATCGAAACTGGGAAAATTCACGAACATCATTTTACAAGTCATCGAAGAGTAGACGAGAGAATGGTGTAAACTTTTTCTCCCAGAACTGCACGAGAACTTGTATTCCGGCTCAAACCAACGGGATACATCGTTTTAGATCTATACTAGCGAGATTCTCGAACATCGATTTTACAAGTCGTCGAAGAGTAGACGAGAGAGAGCTGTAATCTTTTTCTCTCAGAACTGCGCGAAAACTTGTATTCCGGCTCAAAACAACCGGATACATCGTTTTAGCTCGAAACAAGCGAGGTTTACGCACTTCGATTTTACAAGTCGTCGAAGAGTAGACGAGAGAGAGCTGTAATCTTTTTCTCTCAGAACTGCGCGAAAACTTGTATTCCGGCTCAAAACAACCGGATACATCGTTTTAGCTCGAAACAAGCGAGGTTTACGCACTTCGATTTTACAAGTCGTCGAAGAGTAGACGAGAGAAAGGTGTGAACTTTTTCTCTCATAACTACGCGAAAACTTGTATTCCGTCTCAAAACAAGGGGATACATCGTTTCATATCGAAACTAGCAAAATTCACGAACATCGAATTTACAAGTCGTCGAAGAGTAGACGAGAGAAAGGTGTAAACTTTTTCTCTCAGAACTGCTCGAAAACTTGTATTCCGGCTCAAAACAACGGGATACATCGTTTTAGATTGAAAATAGCGAGATTCACGAACATCGATTTTACAAGTCGTCGATGAGTGGACGAGAGAAAGCTGTAAACTTTTTCTCTCAGAACTGCGCGAAAACATGAATTCCGGCTCAAAACAACGGGATACATCGTTTTAGATTGAAAATAGCGAGATTTACGTACTTCGATTTTAGAAGTCGTCGAAGAGTAGACGAAAGAGAGCTGTGAACTTTTTCTCTCAGAACTGCGCGAAAACTTGTATTCCGGCTCAAAACAACGGGATACATCGTTTTAGATCGAAACTGGGAAAGTTCACGAACATCATTTTGCAAGTCATCGAAGAGTAGACGAGAGAATGGTGTAAACTTTTTCTCCCAGAACTGCGCGAGAACATGTATTCGAGCTCAAAACCACGGGATACATCGTTTTAGATCTAAACTAGCGAGATTCACGAACATCTATTTTACATGTCGTCGATGAGTAGACGGGAGAAAGGGGTTAACTTTTTCTCTCATAACTGCGCGAAAACTTGTATTCCGGCTCAAAACAACCGGATACATCGTTTTAGCTCGAAACAAGCGAGATTTACGCACTTCGATTTTAAAAGTCGTCGAAGAGTACACGAGAGAAAGCTGTAAAATTTTTCTCAGAACTGGGCGAAAACTTGTATTCCGGCTCGAAACAACGGGATACATCGTTTTAGATCGAAACTAGCGAGATTCACGCACTTCGATTTTACAAGTCGTCGAAGAGTAGACGAGAGAAAGGTGTAAACTTTTTCTCTCAGAACTGCGCGAAAACTAGTATTCCGGTTCAAAACAACGGGATACATCGTTTTAGATCGATACTAGCGAGATTCACGAACATCGATTTTACAAGTCATCGAAGAGTAGACGAGAGAATGGTGTAAACTTTTTCTCCCAGAACTGCGCGAGAACATGTATTCCAGATCACAACAACGGGATACATCGTTTTAGATCTAAACTAGCGAGATTCACGAACATCGATTTTAATAGTCGTCGATGAGTAGACGGGAGAAAGGGGTAAACTTTTACTCTCAGAACTGCGCGAAAACTTGTGTTCCGGCTCAAAACAACGGGATACAACGTTTTAGTTCAAAACTAGCGAGATTTACGCACTTCGATTTTACAAGTCGTCGAAGAGTGGACGAGAAAAAGCTGTAAACTTTTTCTCACATAACTGCGCGAAAACATGAATTCCGGCTCAAAACAACGGGATGCATTTTTTTAAATCGAAACTAGCGAGATTTACGTACTTCGATTTTAGAAGTCGTCGAAGAGTAGACGATAGAGAGCTGTAAACTTTTTCTCTCAGAACTGCGCGAAAACTTGTATTCCGGCTCAAAACAACGGAATACATCGTTTTAGATTGAAACTAGCAAAATTCACGAACATCGATTTTACGAGTCTTCGAAGAGTAGAAGAGAGAAAGGTGTAAACTTTTTCTCTCAGAACTGCGCGAGAACTTGTATTCCGGCTCAAACCAACGGGATACATCGTTTTAGATCTATACTAGCGAGATTCTCGAACATCGATTTTACAAGTCGTCGAAGAGTAGACGAGAGAGAGCTGTAATCTTTTTCTCTCAGAACTGCGCGAAAACTTGTATTCCGGCTCAAGAGAACGGGATACATCATTTTAGATCGAAACTAGCGATATTTCCGCACTTCAATTTTACAAGTCGTCGAAGAGTAGACGAGAGAAAGCTGTAAACTTTTTCTCTCCGAACTGCGCGAAAACATGAATTCCGGCTCAAAACAACGGGATACATTGTTTTAGATCGAAACTAGCGAGATTTACGCACTTCGATTTTAGAAGTCGTCGAAGAGTAGACGAGAGAAAGGTGTGAACTTTTTCTCTCATAACTACGCGAAAACTTGTATTCCGTCTCAAACCAACGGGATACATCGTTTCATATCGAAACTAGCAAAATTCACGAATATCGAATTTACAAGTCGTCGAAGAGTAGACAAGAGAAAGGTGTAAACTTTTCCTCTCAGAACTGCTCGAAAACTTGTATTCCGGCTCAAAACAACGGGATACATCGTTTTAGATTGAAAATAGCGAGATTCACGAACATCGATTTTACAAGTCGTCGAAGAGTACACGAGAGAAAGCTGTAAACTTTTTCCCTCAGAACTGCGCGAAAACTTGTATTCCGGCTCGAAACAACGGGATACACCGTTTTAGATCGAAACTAGCGAGATTCACGCACATCGATTTTACAAGTCGTCGAAGAGTAGACGAGAGAAAGGTGTAAACTTTTTCTCTCAGAACTGCGCGAAAACTTGTATTCCGGTTTAAAACAACGGGATACATCGTTTTAGATCGATACTAGCGAGATTCGCGAACATCGATTTTACAAGTCGTCGAAGAGTGGACGAGAAACAGCTGTAAACTTTTTCTCTCAGAACTGCGCGAAAACATGAATTCCGGCTCAAAACAACGGGATGCATGGTTTTAAATCGAAACTAGCGAGATTTACGTACTTCGATTTTAGAAGTCGTCGAAGAGTAGACGAAAGAGAGCTGCGAACTTTTTCTCTCAGAACTGCGCAAAAACTTGCATTCCGGCTCATAACAACGGGATACATCGTTTTAGATCGAAACTGGGAAAATTCACGAACATCATTTTACAAGTCATCGAAGAGTAGATGAGAGAATGGTGTAAACTTTTTCTCCCTGAACTGCGCGAGAACATGTATTCCAGCTCAAAACAACGGGATACATCGTTTTAGATCTAAACTAGCGAGATTCACGAACATCAATTTTAATAGTCGTCGATGAGTAGACGGGAGAAAGGGGTAAACTTTTACTCTCAGAACTGCGCGAAAACTTGTATTCCGGCTCAAAACAACGGGATACATCGTTTTAGATCGATACTAGCGAGATTCACGAACATCGATTTTACAAGTCGTCGAATAGCGGACGAGTGAAAGCTGTAAACTTTTTCTCTCATAACTGCGCGAAAACTTGTATTATGGCTCAAAACAACCGGATACATCGTTTTAGCTCGAAACAAGCGAGATTTACGCACTTCGATTTTACAAGTCGTCGAAGAGTACACGAGAGAAAGGTGTAAACTTTTTCTCTCAAAACTGCGCGAAAACTTGTATTCCGGCTCAAAACAACGAGATACATCGTTTTAGATTGAAAATAGCGAGATTCACGAACATTGATTTTACAAGTCGTTGATGAGTAGACGAGAGAAAGGTGTAAACTTTTTCTCTCAGAACTGCGCGAAAACTTGTATTCCGGCTCAAAACAACGGGATACATCATTTTAGATCGAAACTAGCGAGATTTACTCACTTCAATTTTAGAAGTCGTCGAAGAGTAGACGAGAGAGCGCTGTAAACTTTTTCTCTCATAACTGCGCGAAAACTTGTATTCCGGCTCAAAACAACCGGATACATCGTTTTAGCTCGAAACAAGCGAGATTTACGCACTTCGATTTTACAACTCGAAAAGTACACGAGAGAAAGGTGTAAAATTTTTCTCTCAGAACTGCGCGAAAACTTGAATTCCGGCTCAAAACAACGGGATACATCGTTTTAGATCGAAACTAGCGAGATTTACGCACTTCGATTTTACAAGTCGTCCAAGAGTAGACGAGAGAGAGCTGTAAACTTTTTCTCTGAGAACTGCGAGAAAGCTTGTATTCCGGCTCAAAACAACGCGATACATCGTTTTAGATCGACACTAGCGAGATTCTCGAACAACGATTTTACAAGTCGTCTAAGAGTAGACGAGAGAGAGCTGTAATCTTTTTCTCTCAGAACTGCGCGAAAACTTGTAATCCGGCTCAAAACAACGGGATACATCGTTTTAGATCGAAACTAGCGAGATTCACGCACTTCGATTTTACAAGTCGTCGAAGAGTAGACGAGAGAAAGGTGTAAACTTTTTCTCTCTGAACTGCGCGAAAACTTGTATTCCGGCTCAACACAACGGGATACATCGTTTTAGATCGATACTAGCGAGATTCACGAACATCGATTTTACAAGTCGTCAAAAAGTAGACGAGAGAGAGCTGTAAACTTTTTCTCAGAACTGCGCGAAAACTTGTATTCCGGCTCAAAACAACCGGATACATCGTTTTAGCTCGAAACAACCGAGATTTACGCACTTCAAGTTTACAAGTCGTCGAGGAGTACACGAGAGAAAGCTGTAAAATTTTTCCCTCAGTACTGCGCGAAAACTTGTATTCCGGCTCGAAACAACGGGATACATCGTTTTAGATCGAAACTAGCGAGATTCACGCACTTCGATTTTACAAGTCGTCGAAGAGTAGACGAGAGAAAGGTGTAAACTTTTTCTCTCAGAACTGCGCGAAAACTAGTATTCCGGTTCAAAACAACGGGATACATCGTTTTAGATCGATACTAGCGAGATTCACGAACATCGATTTTACAAGTCGTCGAAGAGTGGACGAGAAAAAGCTGTAAACTTTTTCTCTCAGAACTGCGCGAAAACATGAATTCCGGCTCAAAACAACGGGATGCATTTTTTTAAATCGAAACTAGCGAGATTTACGTACTTCGATTTTAGAAGTCGTCGAAGAGTAGACGAAAGAGAGCTGTGAACTTTTTCTCTCAGAACTGCGCGAAAACTTGTATTCCGGCTCAAAACAACGGGATACATCGTTTTAAATCGAAACTGGGAAAATTCACGAACATCATTTTACAAGTCATCGAAGAGTAGACGAGAGAATGGTGTAAACTTTTTCTCCCAGAACTGCACGAGAACTTGTATTCCGGCTCAAACCAACGGGATACATCGTTTTAGATCTATACTAGCGAGATTCTCGAACATCGATTTTACAAGTCGTCGAAGAGTAGACGAGAGAGAGCTGTAATCTTTTTCTCTCAGAACTGCGCGAAAACTTGTATTCCGGCTCAAAACAACCGGATACATCGTTTTAGCTCGAAACAAGCGAGGTTTACGCACTTCGATTTTACAAGTCGTCGAAGAGTAGACGAGAGAAAGGTGTGAACTTTTTCTCTCATAACTACGCGAAAACTTGTATTCCGTCTCAAAACAACGGGATACATCGTTTCATATCGAAACTAGCAAAATTCACGAACATCGAATTTACAAGTCGTCGAAGAGTAGACGAGAGAAAGGTGTAAACTTTTTCTCTCAGAACTGCTCGAAAACTTGTATTCCGGCTCAAAACAACGGGATACATCGTTTTAGATTGAAAATAGCGAGATTCACGAACATCGATTTTACAAGTCGTCGATGAGTGGACGAGAGAAAGCTGTAAACTTTTTCTCTCAGAACTGCGCGAAAACATGAATTCCGGCTCAAAACAACGGGATACATCGTTTTAGATTGAAAATAGCGAGATTTACGTACTTCGATTTTAGAAGTCGTCGAAGAGTAGACGAAAGAGAGCTGTGAACTTTTTCTCTCAGAACTGCGCGAAAACTTGTATTCCGGCTCAAAACAACGGGATACATCGTTTTAGATCGAAACTGGGAAAGTTCACGAACATCATTTTGCAAGTCATCGAAGAGTAGACGAGAGAATGGTGTAAACTTTTTCTCCCAGAACTGCGCGAGAACATGTATTCGAGCTCAAAACCACGGGATACATCGTTTTAGATCTAAACTAGCGAGATTCACGAACATCGATTTTACATGTCGTCGATGAGTAGACGGGAGAAAGGGGTAAACTTTTTCTCTCATAACTGCGCGAAAACTTGTATTCCGGCTCAAAACAACCGGATACATCGTTTTAGCTCGAAACAAGCGAGATTTACGCACTTCGATTTTAAAAGTCGTCGAAGAGTACACGAGAGAAAGCTGTAAAATTTTTCTCAGAACTGGGCGAAAACTTGTATTCCGGCTCGAAACAACGGGATACATCGTTTTAGATCGAAACTAGCGAGATTTACGCACTTTGATTTTACAAGTCGTTGAAGAGTAGACGAGAGAGAGCTGTAAACTATTTCTCTCAGAACTGCGCGAAAACTTGTATTCCGGCTCAAAACAACGGGATACATCGTTTCATATCGAAACTAGCAAAATTCACGAACATCGAATTTACAAGTCGTCGAAGAGTAGACGAGAGAAAGGTGTAAACTTTTTCTCTCAGAACTGCTCGAAAACTTGTATTCCGGCTCAAAACAACGGGATACATCGTTTTAGATTGAAAATAGCGAGATTCACGAACATCGATTTTACAAGTCGTCGATGAGTGGACGAGAGAAAGCTGTAAACTTTTTCTCTCAGAACTGCGCGAAAACATGAATTCCGGCTCAAAACAACGGGATACATCGTTTTAGATTGAAAATAGCGAGATTTACGTACTTCGATTTTAGAAGTCGTCGAAGAGTAGACGAAAGAGAGCTGTGAACTTTTTCTCTCAGAACTGCGCGAGAACATGTATTCCAGCTCAAAACAACGGGATACATCGTTTTAGATCTAAACTAGCGAGATTCACGAACATCAATTTTAATAGTCGTCGATGAGTAGACGGGAGAAAGGGGTAAACTTTTACTCTCAGAACTGCGCGAAAACTTGTATTCCGGCTCAAAACAACGGGATACATCGTTTTAGATCGATACTAGCGAGATTCACGAACATCGATTTTACAAGTCGTCGAATAGCGGACGAGTGAAAGCTGTAAACTTTTTCTCTCATAACTGCGCGAAAACTTGTATTATGGCTCAAAACAACCGGATACATCGTTTTAGCTCGAAACAAGCGAGATTTACGCACTTCGATTTTACAAGTCGTCGAAGAGTACACGAGAGAAAGGTGTAAACTTTTTCTCTCAAAACTGCGCGAAAACTTGTATTCCGGCTCAAAACAACGAGATACATCGTTTTAGATTGAAAATAGCGAGATTCACGAACATTGATTTTACAAGTCGTTGATGAGTAGACGAGAGAAAGGTGTAAACTTTTTCTCTCAGAACTGCGCGAAAACTTGTATTCCGGCTCAAAACAACGGGATACATCATTTTAGATCGAAACTAGCGAGATTTACTCACTTCAATTTTAGAAGTCGTCGAAGAGTAGACGAGAGAGCGCTGTAAACTTTTTCTCTCATAACTGCGCGAAAACTTGTATTCCGGCTCAAAACAACCGGATACATCGTTTTAGCTCGAAACAAGCGAGATTTACGCACTTCGATTTTACAACTCGAAAAGTACACGAGAGAAAGGTGTAAAATTTTTCTCTCAGAACTGCGCGAAAACTTGAATTCCGGCTCAAAACAACGGGATACATCGTTTTAGATCGAAACTAGCGAGATTTACGCACTTCGATTTTACAAGTCGTCCAAGAGTAGACGAGAGAGAGCTGTAAACTTTTTCTCTGAGAACTGCGAGAAAGCTTGTATTCCGGCTCAAAACAACGCGATACATCGTTTTAGATCGACACTAGCGAGATTCTCGAACAACGATTTTACAAGTCGTCTAAGAGTAGACGAGAGAGAGCTGTAATCTTTTTCTCTCAGAACTGCGCGAAAACTTGTAATCCGGCTCAAAACAACGGGATACATCGTTTTAGATCGAAACTAGCGAGATTCACGCACTTCGATTTTACAAGTCGTCGAAGAGTAGACGAGAGAAAGGTGTAAACTTTTTCTCTCTGAACTGCGCGAAAACTTGTATTCCGGCTCAACACAACGGGATACATCGTTTTAGATCGATACTAGCGAGATTCACGAACATCGATTTTACAAGTCGTCAAAAAGTAGACGAGAGAGAGCTGTAAACTTTTTCTCAGAACTGCGCGAAAACTTGTATTCCGGCTCAAAACAACCGGATACATCGTTTTAGCTCGAAACAACCGAGATTTACGCACTTCAAGTTTACAAGTCGTCGAGGAGTACACGAGAGAAAGCTGTAAAATTTTTCCCTCAGTACTGCGCGAAAACTTGTATTCCGGCTCGAAACAACGGGATACATCGTTTTAGATCGAAACTAGCGAGATTCACGCACTTCGATTTTACAAGTCGTCGAAGAGTAGACGAGAGAAAGGTGTAAACTTTTTCTCTCAGAACTGCGCGAAAACTAGTATTCCGGTTCAAAACAACGGGATACATCGTTTTAGATCGATACTAGCGAGATTCACGAACATCGATTTTACAAGTCGTCGAAGAGTGGACGAGAAAAAGCTGTAAACTTTTTCTCTCAGAACTGCGCGAAAACATGAATTCCGGCTCAAAACAACGGGATGCATTTTTTTAAATCGAAACTAGCGAGATTTACGTACTTCGATTTTAGAAGTCGTCGAAGAGTAGACGAAAGAGAGCTGTGAACTTTTTCTCTCAGAACTGCGCGAAAACTTGTATTCCGGCTCAAAACAACGGGATACATCGTTTTAAATCGAAACTGGGAAAATTCACGAACATCATTTTACAAGTCATCGAAGAGTAGACGAGAGAATGGTGTAAACTTTTTCTCCCAGAACTGCACGAGAACTTGTATTCCGGCTCAAACCAACGGGATACATCGTTTTAGATCTATACTAGCGAGATTCTCGAACATCGATTTTACAAGTCGTCGAAGAGTAGACGAGAGAGAGCTGTAATCTTTTTCTCTCAGAACTGCGCGAAAACTTGTATTCCGGCTCAAAACAACCGGATACATCGTTTTAGCTCGAAACAAGCGAGGTTTACGCACTTCGATTTTACAAGTCGTCGAAGAGTAGACGAGAGAAAGGTGTGAACTTTTTCTCTCATAACTACGCGAAAACTTGTATTCCGTCTCAAAACAACGGGATACATCGTTTCATATCGAAACTAGCAAAATTCACGAACATCGAATTTACAAGTCGTCGAAGAGTAGACGAGAGAAAGGTGTAAACTTTTTCTCTCAGAACTGCTCGAAAACTTGTATTCCGGCTCAAAACAACGGGATACATCGTTTTAGATTGAAAATAGCGAGATTCACGAACATCGATTTTACAAGTCGTCGATGAGTGGACGAGAGAAAGCTGTAAACTTTTTCTCTCAGAACTGCGCGAAAACATGAATTCCGGCTCAAAACAACGGGATACATCGTTTTAGATTGAAAATAGCGAGATTTACGTACTTCGATTTTAGAAGTCGTCGAAGAGTAGACGAAAGAGAGCTGTGAACTTTTTCTCTCAGAACTGCGCGAAAACTTGTATTCCGGCTCAAAACAACGGGATACATCGTTTTAGATCGAAACTGGGAAAGTTCACGAACATCATTTTGCAAGTCATCGAAGAGTAGACGAGAGAATGGTGTAAACTTTTTCTCCCAGAACTGCGCGAGAACATGTATTCGAGCTCAAAACCACGGGATACATCGTTTTAGATCTAAACTAGCGAGATTCACGAACATCGATTTTACATGTCGTCGATGAGTAGACGGGAGAAAGGGGTAAACTTTTTCTCTCATAACTGCGCGAAAACTTGTATTCCGGCTCAAAACAACCGGATACATCGTTTTAGCTCGAAACAAGCGAGATTTACGCACTTCGATTTTAAAAGTCGTCGAAGAGTACACGAGAGAAAGCTGTAAAATTTTTCTCAGAACTGGGCGAAAACTTGTATTCCGGCTCGAAACAACGGGATACATCGTTTTAGATCGAAACTAGCGAGATTTACGCACTTTGATTTTACAAGTCGTTGAAGAGTAGACGAGAGAGAGCTGTAAACTATTTCTCTCAGAACTGCGCGAAAACTTGTATTCCGGCTCAAAACAACGGGATACATCGTTTCATATCGAAACTAGCAAAATTCACGAACATCGAATTTACAAGTCGTCGAAGAGTAGACGAGAGAAAGGTGTAAACTTTTTCTCTCAGAACTGCTCGAAAACTTGTATTCCGGCTCAAAACAACGGGATACATCGTTTTAGATTGAAAATAGCGAGATTCACGAACATCGATTTTACAAGTCGTCGATGAGTGGACGAGAGAAAGCTGTAAACTTTTTCTCTCAGAACTGCGCGAAAACATGAATTCCGGCTCAAAACAACGGGATACATCGTTTTAGATTGAAAATAGCGAGATTTACGTACTTCGATTTTAGAAGTCGTCGAAGAGTAGACGAAAGAGAGCTGTGAACTTTTTCTCTCAGAACTGCGCGAAAACTTGTATTCCGGCTCAAAACAACGGGATACATCGTTTTAGATCGAAACTGGGAAAGTTCACGAACATCATTTTGCAAGTCATCGAAGAGTAGACGAGAGAATGGTGTAAACTTTTTCTCCCAGAACTGCGCGAGAACATGTATTCGAGCTCAAAACCACGGGATACATCGTTTTAGATCTAAACTAGCGAGATTCACGAACATCGATTTTACATGTCGTCGATGAGTAGACGGGAGAAAGGGGTAAACTTTTTCTCTCATAACTGCGCGAAAACTTGTATTCCGGCTCAAAACAACCGGATACATCGTTTTAGCTCGAAACAAGCGAGATTTACGCACTTCGATTTTAAAAGTCGTCGAAGAGTACACGAGAGAAAGCTGTAAAATTTTTCTCAGAACTGCGCGAAAACTTGTATTCCGGCTCGAAACAACGGGATACATCGTTTTAGATCGAAACTAGCGAGATTTACGCACTTTGATTTTACAAGTCGTTGAAGAGTAGACGAGAGAGAGCTGTAAACTATTTCTCTCAGAACTGCGCGAAAACTTGTATTCCGGCTCAAAACAACGGGATACATCGTTTCATATCGAAACTAGCAAAATTCACGAACATCGAATTTACAAGTCGTCGAAGAGTAGACGAGAGAAAGGTGTAAACTTTTTCTCTCAGAACTGCTCGAAAACTTGTATTCCGGCTCAAAACAACGGGATACATCGTTTTAGATTGAAAATAGCGAGATTTACGCACCTCGATTTCAGAAGTCGTCGAAGAGTAGACGATAGAGAGCTGTAAACTTTTTCTCTCAGAAGTGCGCGAAAACTTGTATTCCGGCTCAAAACAACCGAATAGATTGTTTTAAATGGAAACTAGCGAGATTTACGCACTTCGATTTTACAAGTCGTCGAAGAGTACACGAAAGAAAGCTGTAAACTTTCTCTCTCAGAACGGCGCGAAGACTTCAATTCCGGCTCAAAACAACGGGATACATCGTTTTAGATCGAAACTAGCGTGATTTACGCACTTCGATTTTACAAGTCGTCGAAGAGTAGACGAAGAAAGGTGTAAACGTTTCCTGTCAGAACTGCGCGAAAACTTGTATTCCGGCTCAAAACAACAGGATACATCGTTTTAGATCGAAACTAGCGAGATTTACCAACTTTGATTTTACAAGTCGTCGAAGAGTAGACGAGAGAGAGCTGTAAACTATTTCTCTCAGAACTGCGCGAAAACTTGTATTCCGGCTCAAAACAACGAGATACATCTTTTTAGATTGAAACTAGAGAGATTTACGCGCTTCGATTTTACGAGTCGTCGAAGAGTAGACGCGAAAGAGCTGTAAACTTTTTCTCTGAGAACTGCGCGAAAACTTCTATTCCGGCTCAAAACAACGCGATACATCGCTTTAGATCGACACTAGCGAGATTCTCGAACATCGATTTTACAAGTAGTCTAAGAGTAGACGAGAGAGAGCTGTAATCTTTTTCTCTCAGAACTGCGCGAAAACTTGTATTCCGGCTCAAAACAACGGGATACATCGTTTTAGATTGAAACTAGCGAGATTCACGAACATCGATTTTACAAGTCGTCGATGAGTAAGAGAAAGGTGTAAACTTTTTCTCTCATAACTGCGCGAAAACTTGTATTCCGGCTCAAAACAACCGGATACATCGTTTTAGCTCGAAACTAGCGAGATTTACGCAGTTCGATTTTACAAGTCGTCGAAGAGTAAACGAGAGAAAGCTGTAAACTTTTTCTCTCATAACTACGCGAAAACTTGTATTCCGTCTCAAAACAACGGGATACATCGTTTCAGATCGAAACTAGCAAAATTCACGAACATCGAATTTACAAGTCGTCGAAGAGTAAACGAGAGAAAGCTGTCAACTTTTTCTCTCATAACTACGCGAAAACTTGTATTCCGTCTCAAAACAACGGGATACATCGTTTCAGATCGAAACTAGCAAAATTCACGAACATCGAATTTACAAGTCGTCGAAGAGTAGACGAGAGAAAGGTGTAAACTTTTTCTCTCAGAACTGCTCGAAAACTTGTATTCCGGCTCAAAACAACGGGATACATCGTTTTAGATTGAAAATAGCGAGATTCACGAATATCGATTTTACAAGTCGTCGATGAGTGGACGAGAGAAAGCTGTAAACTTTTTCTCTCAGAACTGCGCGAAAACATGAATTCCGGCTCAAAACAACGGGATCAATTGTTTTAAATCGAAACTAGCGAGATTTACGTACTTCGATTTTAGAAGTCGTCGAAGAGTAGACGAAAGAGAGCTGTGAACTTTTTCTCTCAGAACTGCGCGAAAACTTGTATTCCGGCTCAAAACAACGCGATACATCGTTTTAGATCGAAAATGGGAAAATTCACGAACATCATTTTACAAGTCATCGAAGAGTAGACGAGAGAATGGTGTAAACTTTTTCTCCCAGAACTGCGCGAGAACATGTATTCCAGCTCAAAACAACGGGACACATCGTTTTAGATCTAAACTAGCGAGATTCACGAACATCGATTTTACAAGTCGTCGATCAGTAGACGGGAGAAAGGGGTAAACTTTTTCTCTCATAACTGCGCGAAAACTTGTATTCCGGCTCAAAACAACGGGATACATCGTTTTAGATTGAAAATAGCGAGATTCACGAATATCGATTTTACAAGTCGTCGATGAGTGGACGAGAGAAAGCTGTAAACTTTTTCTCTCAGAACTGCGCGAAAACATGAATTCCGGCTCAAAACAACGGGATCAATTGTTTTAAATCGAAACTAGCGAGATTTACGTACTTCGATTTTAGAAGTCGTTGAAGAGTAGACGAAAGAGAGCTGTGAACTTTTTCTCTCAGAACTGCGCGAAAACTTGTATTCCGGCTCAAAACAACGCGATACATCGTTTTAGATCGAAAATGGGAAAATTCACGAACATCATTTTACAAGTCATCGAAGAGTAGACGAGAGAATGGTGTAAACTTTTTCTCCCAGAACTGCGCGAGAACATGTATTCCAGCTCAAAACAACGGGATACATCGTTTTAGATCTAAACTAGCGAGATTCACGAACATCGATTTTACAAGTCGTCGATCAGTAGACGGGAGAAAGGGGTAAACTTTTTCTCTCATAACTGCGCGAAAACTTGTATTCCGACTCAAAACAATCCGATACATCGTTTTAGCTCGAAACAATCGAGATTTACGCACTTCGATTTTACAAGTCGTCGAAGAGTACACGAGAGAAAGCTGTAAACTTTTTCTCTCAGAACTGCGCGAAAACATGAATTCCGGCTCAAAACAACGGGATCAATTGTTTTAAATCGAAACTAGCGAGATTTACGTACTTCGATTTTAAAAGTCGTCGAAGAGTAGACGAAAGAGAGCTGTGAACTTTTTCTCTCAGAACTGCGCGAAAACTTGTATTCCGGCTCAAAACAACGCGATACATCGTTTTAGATCGAAAATGGGAAAATTCACGAACATCATTTTACAAGTCATCGAAGAGTAGACGAGAGAATGGTGTAAACTTTTTCTCCCAGAACTGCGCGAGAACATGTATTCCAGCTCAAAACAACGGGATACATCGTTTTAGATCTAAACTAGCGAGATTCACGAACATCGATTTTACAAGTCGTCGATCAGTAGACGGGAGAAAGGGGTAAACTTTTTCTCTCATAACTGCGCGAAAACTTGTATTCCGACTCAAAACAATCCGATACATCGTTTTAGCTCGAAACAATCGAGATTTACGCACTTCGATTTTACAAGTCGTCGAAGAGTACACGAGAGAAAGCTGTAAAATTTTTTCTCTCAGAACTGCGCGAAAACTTGTATTCCGGCTCGAAACAACGGGATACATCGTTTTAGATCGAAACTAGCGAGATTCACGCACTTCGATTTTACAAGTCGTCGAAGAGTAGACGAGAGAGAGCTGTAAACTATTTCTCTCAGAACTGCGCGAAAACTTGTATTCCGGCTCAAAACAACGGGATACATCGTTTTAGATCGAAGCTAGCGAGATTCACGCACTTCGATTTTGCAAGTCGTCGAAGAGTAGACGAGAGAGAGCTGTAAACTATTTCTCTCAGAACTGCGCGAAAACTTGTATTCCGGCTCAAAACAACGAGATACATCTTTTTAGATTGAAACTAGAGAGATTCACGAATATCGATTTTACGAGTCGTCGAAGAGTAGACGCGAAAGAGCTGTAAACTTTTTCTCTGAGAACTGCGCGAAAACTTGTATTCCGCCTCAAAACAACGCGATACATCGTTTTAGATCGACACTAGCGAGATTCTCGAACATTGATTTTACAAGTCGTCTAAGAGTAGACGAGAAAGAGCTGTAATCTTCTTCTCTCAGAACTGCGCGAAAACTTGTATTCCGGCTCAAAACAACGGGATACATCGTTTTAAATCGAAACTAGCGAGATTTACGCACTTTGATTTTACAAGTCGTCGAAGAGTAGACGAGAGAGAGCTGTAAACTATTTCTCTCAGAACTGCGCGAAAACTTGTATTCCGGCTCAAAACAACGGGATACATCGTTTTAGATCGAAGCTAGCGAGATTCACGCACTTCGATTTTGCAAGTCGTCGAAGAGTAGACGAGAGAAAGGTGTAAACTTTTTCTCTCTGAACTGCGCGAAAACTTGTATTCCGGCTCAAAACAACGGGATACATCGTTTTAGATCGATACTAGCGAGATTCACGAACATCGATTTTACAAGTCGTCAAAAAGTAGACGAGAGACATCTGTAATCTTTTTCTCTCAGAACTGCGCGAAAACTTGTATTCCGGCTCAAAACAACGGGATACAACGTTTTAGATCGAAACTAGCGAGATTTACGCACCTCGATTTCAGAAGTCGTCAAAGAGTAGACGATAGAGAGCTGTAAACTTTTTCTCTCAGAAGTGCGCGAAAACTTGTATTCCGGCTCAAAACAACCGAATAAATTGTTTTAAATGGAAACTAGCGAGATTTACGCACTTCGATTTTACAATTCGTCAAAGAGCACACGAAAGAAAGCTGTAAACTTTCTCTCTCAGAACTGCGCGAAGACTTCAATTCCGGCTCAAAACAACGGGATACATCGTTTTAGATCGAAACTAGCGTGATTTACGCACTTCGATTTTACAAGTCGTCGAAGAGTAGACGAAGAAAGGTGTAAACGTTTCCTGTCAGAACTGCGCGAAAACTTGTATTCCGGCTCAAAACAACAGGATACATTGTTTTAGATCGAAACTAGCGAGATTTACCAACTTTGACTTTACAAGTCGTCGAAGAGTAGACGAGAGAGAGCTGTAAACTATTTCTCTCAAAACTGCGCGAAAACTTGTATTCCGGCTCAAACCAACGAGATACATCTTTTTAGATTGAAACTAGAGAGATTTACGCGCTTCGATTTTACGAGTCGTCGAAGAGTAGACGCGAAAGAGCTGTAAACTTTTTCTGTGAGAACTGCGCGAAAACTTCTATTCCGGCTCAAAACAACGCGATACATCGCTTTAGATCGACACTAGCGAGATTCTCGAACATCGATTTTACAAGTAGTCTAAGAGTAGACGAGAGAGAGCTGTAATCTTTTTCTCTCAGAACTGCGCGAAAACTTGTATTCCGGCTCAAAACAACGGGATACATCGTTTTAGATTGAAACTAGCGAGATTCACGAACATCGATTTTACAAGTCGTCGATGAGTAAGAGAAAGGTGTAAACTTTTTCTCTCATAACTGCGCGAAAACTTGTATTCCGGCTCAAAACAACCGGATACATCGTTTTAGCTCGAAACTAGCGAGATTTACGCAGTTCGATTTTACAAGTCGTCGAAGAGTAAACGAGAGAAAGCTGTAAACTTTTTCTCTCAGAACTGCTCGAAAACTTGTATTCCGGCTCAAAACAACGGGATACATCGTTTTAGATTGAAAATAGCGAGATTCACGAATATCGATTTTACAAGTCGTCGATGAGTGGACGAGAGAAAGCTGTAAACTTTTTCTCTCAGAACTGCGCGAAAACATGAATTCCGGCTCAAAACAACGGGATCAATTGTTTTAAATCGAAACTAGCGAGATTTACGTACTTCGATTTTAGAAGTCGTCGAAGAGTAGACGAAAGAGAGCTGTGAACTTTTTCTCTCAGAACTGCGCGAAAACTTGTATTCCGGCTCAAAACAACGCGATACATCGTTTTAGATCGAAGCTAGCGAGATTCACGCACTTCGATTTTGCAAGTCGTCGAAGAGTAGACGAGAGAAAGGTGTAAACTTTTTCTCTCTGAACTGCGCGAAAACTTGTATTCCGGCTCAAAACAACGGAATACATCGTTTTAGATCGATACTAGCGAGATTCACGAACATCGATTTTACAAGTCGTCAAAAAGTAGACGAGAGACATCTGTAATCTTTTTCTCTCAGAACTGCGCGAAGACTTGTATTCCGGCTCAAAACAACGGGATACAACGTTTTAGATCGAAACTAGCGAGATTTACGCACCTCGATTTCAGAAGTCGTCGAAGAGTAGACGATAGAGAGCTGTAAACTTTTTCTCTCAGAAGTGCGCGAAAACTTGTATTCCGGCTCAAAACAACCGAATAAATTGTTTTAAATGGAAACTAGCGAGATTTACGCACTTCGATTGTACAAGTCGTCGAAGAGTACACGAAAGAAAGCTGTAAGCTTTCTCTCTCAGAACTGCGCGTAGACTTCAATTCCGGCTCAAAACAACGGGATACATCGTTTTAGATCGAAACTAGCGTGATTTACGCACTTCGATTTTACAAGTCGTCGAAGAGTAGACGAGAGAAAGGTGTAAACGTTTTCTGTCAGAACTGCGCGAAAACTTGTATTCCGGCTCAAAACAACAGGATACATCGTTTTAGCTTGAAACAATCGAGATTTACGCACTTCGATTTTACAAGTCGTCGAAGAGTACACGAGAGAAAGCTGTAAACTTTTTCTCTCATAACTGCGCGAAAACTTGTATTCCGGCTCAAAACAACCGGATACATCGTTTTAGCTCGAAACAAGCGAGATTTACGCACTTCGATTTTAAAAGTCGTCGAAGAGTACACGAGAGAAAGCTGTAAAATTTTTCTCAGAACTGGGCGAAAACTTGTATTCCGGCTCGAAACAACGGGATACATCGTTTTAGATCGAAACTAGCGAGATTTACGCACTTTGATTTTACAAGTCGTTGAAGAGTAGACGAGAGAGAGCTGTAAACTATTTCTCTCAGAACTGCGCGAAAACTTGTATTCCGGCTCAAAACAACGGGATACATCGTTTCATATCGAAACTAGCAAAATTCACGAACATCGAATTTACAAGTCGTCGAAGAGTAGACGAGAGAAAGGTGTAAACTTTTTCTCTCAGAACTGCTCGAAAACTTGTATTCCGGCTCAAAACAACGGGATACATCGTTTTAGATTGAAAATAGCGAGATTCACGAACATCGATTTTACAAGTCGTCGATGAGTGGACGAGAGAAAGCTGTAAACTTTTTCTCTCAGAACTGCGCGAAAACATGAATTCCGGCTCAAAACAACGGGATACATCGTTTTAGATTGAAAATAGCGAGATTTACGTACTTCGATTTTAGAAGTCGTCGAAGAGTAGACGAAAGAGAGCTGTGAACTTTTTCTCTCAGAACTGCGCGAGAACATGTATTCCAGCTCAAAACAACGGGATACATCGTTTTAGATCTAAACTAGCGAGATTCACGAACATCAATTTTAATAGTCGTCGATGAGTAGACGGGAGAAAGGGGTAAACTTTTACTCTCAGAACTGCGCGAAAACTTGTATTCCGGCTCAAAACAACGGGATACATCGTTTTAGATCGATACTAGCGAGATTCACGAACATCGATTTTACAAGTCGTCGAATAGCGGACGAGTGAAAGCTGTAAACTTTTTCTCTCATAACTGCGCGAAAACTTGTATTATGGCTCAAAACAACCGGATACATCGTTTTAGCTCGAAACAAGCGAGATTTACGCACTTCGATTTTACAAGTAGTCGAAGAGTACACGAGAGAAAGGTGTAAACTTTTTCTCTCAAAACTGCGCGAAAACTTGTATTCCGGCTCAAAACAACGAGATACATCGTTTTAGATTGAAAATAGCGAGATTCACGAACATTGATTTTACAAGTCGTTGATGAGTAGACGAGAGAAAGGTGTAAACTTTTTCTCTCAGAACTGCGCGAAAACTTGTATTCCGGCTCAAAACAACGGGATACATCATTTTAGATCGAAACTAGCGAGATTTACTCACTTCAATTTTAGAAGTCGTCGAAGAGTAGACGAGAGAGCGCTGTAAACTTTTTCTCTCATAACTGCGCGAAAACTTGTATTCCGGCTCAAAACAACCGGATACATCGTTTTAGCTCGAAACAAGCGAGATTTACGCACTTCGATTTTACAACTCGAAAAGTACACGAGAGAAAGGTGTAAAATTTTTCTCTCAGAACTGCGCGAAAACTTGAATTCCGGCTCAAAACAACGGGATACATCGTTTTAGATCGAAACTAGCGAGATTTACGCACTTCGATTTTACAAGTCGTCCAAGAGTAGACGAGAGAGAGCTGTAAACTTTTTCTCTGAGAACTGCGAGAAAGCTTGTATTCCGGCTCAAAACAACGCGATACATCGTTTTAGATCGACACTAGCGAGATTCTCGAACAACGATTTTACAAGTCGTCTAAGAGTAGACGAGAGAGAGCTGTAATCTTTTTCTCTCAGAACTGCGCGAAAACTTGTAATCCGGCTCAAAACAACGGGATACATCGTTTTAGATCGAAACTAGCGAGATTCACGCACTTCGATTTTACAAGTCGTCGAAGAGTAGACGAGAGAAAGGTGTAAACTTTTTCTCTCTGAACTGCGCGAAAACTTGTATTCCGGCTCAACACAACGGGATACATCGTTTTAGATCGATACTAGCGAGATTCACGAACATCGATTTTACAAGTCGTCAAAAAGTAGACGAGAGAGAGCTGTAAACTTTTTCTCAGAACTGCGCGAAAACTTGTATTCCGGCTCAAAACAACCGGATACATCGTTTTAGCTCGAAACAACCGAGATTTACGCACTTCAAGTTTACAAGTCGTCGAGGAGTACACGAGAGAAAGCTGTAAAATTTTTCCCTCAGTACTGCGCGAAAACTTGTATTCCGGCTCGAAACAACGGGATACATCGTTTTAGATCGAAACTAGCGAGATTCACGCACTTCGATTTTACAAGTCGTCGAAGAGTAGACGAGAGAAAGGTGTAAACTTTTTCTCTCAGAACTGCGCGAAAACTAGTATTCCGGTTCAAAACAACGGGATACATCGTTTTAGATCGATACTAGCGAGATTCACGAACATCGATTTTACAAGTCGTCGAAGAGTGGACGAGAAAAAGCTGTAAACTTTTTCTCTCAGAACTGCGCGAAAACATGAATTCCGGCTCAAAACAACGGGATGCATTTTTTTAAATCGAAACTAGCGAGATTTACGTACTTCGATTTTAGAAGTCGTCGAAGAGTAGACGAAAGAGAGCTGTGAACTTTTTCTCTCAGAACTGCGCGAAAACTTGTATTCCGGCTCAAAACAACGGGATACATCGTTTTAAATCGAAACTGGGAAAATTCACGAACATCATTTTACAAGTCATCGAAGAGTAGACGAGAGAATGGTGTAAACTTTTTCTCCCAGAACTGCACGAGAACTTGTATTCCGGCTCAAACCAACGGGATACATCGTTTTAGATCTATACTAGCGAGATTCTCGAACATCGATTTTACAAGTCGTCGAAGAGTAGACGAGAGAGAGCTGTAATCTTTTTCTCTCAGAACTGCGCGAAAACTTGTATTCCGGCTCAAAACAACCGGATACATCGTTTTAGCTCGAAACAAGCGAGGTTTACGCACTTCGATTTTACAAGTCGTCGAAGAGTAGACGAGAGAAAGGTGTGAACTTTTTCTCTCATAACTACGCGAAAACTTGTATTCCGTCTCAAAACAACGGGATACATCGTTTCATATCGAAACTAGCAAAATTCACGAACATCGAATTTACAAGTCGTCGAAGAGTAGACGAGAGAAAGGTGTAAACTTTTTCTCTCAGAACTGCTCGAAAACTTGTATTCCGGCTCAAAACAACGGGATACATCGTTTTAGATTGAAAATAGCGAGATTCACGAACATCGATTTTACAAGTCGTCGATGAGTGGACGAGAGAAAGCTGTAAACTTTTTCTCTCAGAACTGCGCGAAAACATGAATTCCGGCTCAAAACAACGGGATACATCGTTTTAGATTGAAAATAGCGAGATTTACGTACTTCGATTTTAGAAGTCGTCGAAGAGTAGACGAAAGAGAGCTGTGAACTTTTTCTCTCAGAACTGCGCGAAAACTTGTATTCCGGCTCAAAACAACGGGATACATCGTTTTAGATCGAAACTGGGAAAGTTCACGAACATCATTTTGCAAGTCATCGAAGAGTAGACGAGAGAATGGTGTAAACTTTTTCTCCCAGAACTGCGCGAGAACATGTATTCGAGCTCAAAACCACGGGATACATCGTTTTAGATCTAAACTAGCGAGATTCACGAACATCGATTTTACATGTCGTCGATGAGTAGACGGGAGAAAGGGGTAAACTTTTTCTCTCATAACTGCGCGAAAACTTGTATTCCGGCTCAAAACAACCGGATACATCGTTTTAGCTCGAAACAAGCGAGATTTACGCACTTCGATTTTAAAAGTCGTCGAAGAGTACACGAGAGAAAGCTGTAAAATTTTTCTCAGAACTGGGCGAAAACTTGTATTCCGGCTCGAAACAACGGGATACATCGTTTTAGATCGAAACTAGCGAGATTTACGCACTTTGATTTTACAAGTCGTTGAAGAGTAGACGAGAGAGAGCTGTAAACTATTTCTCTCAGAACTGCGCGAAAACTTGTATTCCGGCTCAAAACAACGGGATACATCGTTTCATATCGAAACTAGCAAAATTCACGAACATCGAATTTACAAGTCGTCGAAGAGTAGACGAGAGAAAGGTGTAAACTTTTTCTCTCAGAACTGCTCGAAAACTTGTATTCCGGCTCAAAACAATGGGATACATCGTTTTAGATTGAAAATAGCGAGATTCACGAACATCGATTTTACAAGTCGTCGATGAGTGGACGAGAGAAAGCTGTAAACTTTTTCTCTCAGAACTGCGCGAAAACATGAATTCCGGCTCAAAACAACGGGATACATCGTTTTAGATTGAAAATAGCGAGATTTACGTACTTCGATTTTAGAAGTCGTCGAAGAGTAGACGAAAGAGAGCTGTGAACTTTTTCTCTCAGAACTGCGCGAAAACTTGTATTCCGGCTCAAAACAACGGGATACATCGTTTTAGATCGAAACTGGGAAAGTTCACGAACATCATTTTGCAAGTCATCGAAGAGTAGACGAGAGAATGGTGTAAACTTTTTCTCCCAGAACTGCGCGAGAACATGTATTCGAGCTCAAAACCACGGGATACATCGTTTTAGATCTAAACTAGCGAGATTCACGAACATCGATTTTACATGTCGTCGATGAGTAGACGGGAGAAAGGGGTAAACTTTTTCTCTCATAACTGCGCGAAAACTTGTATTCCGGCTCAAAACAACCGGATACATCGTTTTAGCTCGAAACAAGCGAGATTTACGCACTTCGATTTTAAAAGTCGTCGAAGAGTACACGAGAGAAAGCTGTAAAATTTTTCTCAGAACTGCGCGAAAACTTGTATTCCGGCTCGAAACAACGGGATACATCGTTTTAGATCGAAACTAGCGAGATTTACGCACTTTGATTTTACAAGTCGTTGAAGAGTAGACGAGAGAGAGCTGTAAACTATTTCTCTCAGAACTGCGCGAAAACTTGTATTCCGGCTCAAAACAACGGGATACATCGTTTCATATCGAAACTAGCAAAATTCACGAACATCGAATTTACAAGTCGTCGAAGAGTAGACGAGAGAAAGGTGTAAACTTTTTCTCTCAGAACTGCTCGAAAACTTGTATTCCGGCTCAAAACAACGGGATACATCGTTTTAGATTGAAAATAGCGAGATTTACGCACCTCGATTTCAGAAGTCGTCGAAGAGTAGACGATAGAGAGCTGTAAACTTTTTCTCTCAGAAGTGCGCGAAAACTTGTATTCCGGCTCAAAACAACCGAATAGATTGTTTTAAATGGAAACTAGCGAGATTTACGCACTTCGATTTTACAAGTCGTCGAAGAGTACACGAAAGAAAGCTGTAAACTTTCTCTCTCAGAACGGCGCGAAGACTTCAATTCCGGCTCAAAACAACGGGATACATCGTTTTAGATCGAAACTAGCGTGATTTACGCACTTCGATTTTACAAGTCGTCGAAGAGTAGACGAAGAAAGGTGTAAACGTTTCCTGTCAGAACTGCGCGAAAACTTGTATTCCGGCTCAAAACAACAGGATACATCGTTTTAGATCGAAACTAGCGAGATTTACCAACTTTGATTTTACAAGTCGTCGAAGAGTAGACGAGAGAGAGCTGTAAACTATTTCTCTCAGAACTGCGCGAAAACTTGTATTCCGGCTCAAAACAACGAGATACATCTTTTTAGATTGAAACTAGAGAGATTTACGCGCTTCGATTTTACGAGTCGTCGAAGAGTAGACGCGAAAGAGCTGTAAACTTTTTCTCTGAGAACTGCGCGAAAACTTCTATTCCGGCTCAAAACAACGCGATACATCGCTTTAGATCGACACTAGCGAGATTCTCGAACATCGATTTTACAAGTAGTCTAAGAGTAGACGAGAGAGAGCTGTAATCTTTTTCTCTCAGAACTGCGCGAAAACTTGTATTCCGGCTCAAAACAACGGGATACATCGTTTTAGATTGAAACTAGCGAGATTCACGAACATCGATTTTACAAGTCGTCGATGAGTAAGAGAAAGGTGTAAACTTTTTCTCTCATAACTGCGCGAAAACTTGTATTCCGGCTCAAAACAACCGGATACATCGTTTTAGCTCGAAACTAGCGAGATTTACGCAGTTCGATTTTACAAGTCGTCGAAGAGTAAACGAGAGAAAGCTGTAAACTTTTTCTCTCATAACTACGCGAAAACTTGTATTCCGTCTCAAAACAACGGGATACATCGTTTCAGATCGAAACTAGCAAAATTCACGAACATCGAATTTACAAGTCGTCGAAGAGTAAACGAGAGAAAGCTGTCAACTTTTTCTCTCATAACTACGCGAAAACTTGTATTCCGTCTCAAAACAACGGGATACATCGTTTCAGATCGAAACTAGCAAAATTCACGAACATCGAATTTACAAGTCGTCGAAGAGTAGACGAGAGAAAGGTGTAAACTTTTTCTCTCAGAACTGCTCGAAAACTTGTATTCCGGCTCAAAACAACGGGATACATCGTTTTAGATTGAAAATAGCGAGATTCACGAATATCGATTTTACAAGTCGTCGATGAGTGGACGAGAGAAAGCTGTAAACTTTTTCTCTCAGAACTGCGCGAAAACATGAATTCCGGCTCAAAACAACGGGATCAATTGTTTTAAATCGAAACTAGCGAGATTTACGTACTTCGATTTTAGAAGTCGTCGAAGAGTAGACGAAAGAGAGCTGTGAACTTTTTCTCTCAGAACTGCGCGAAAACTTGTATTCCGGCTCAAAACAACGCGATACATCGTTTTAGATCGAAAATGGGAAAATTCACGAACATCATTTTACAAGTCATCGAAGAGTAGACGAGAGAATGGTGTAAACTTTTTCTCCCAGAACTGCGCGAGAACATGTATTCCAGCTCAAAACAACGGGACACATCGTTTTAGATCTAAACTAGCGAGATTCACGAACATCGATTTTACAAGTCGTCGATCAGTAGACGGGAGAAAGGGGTAAACTTTTTCTCTCATAACTGCGCGAAAACTTGTATTCCGGCTCAAAACAACGGGATACATCGTTTTAGATTGAAAATAGCGAGATTCACGAATATCGATTTTACAAGTCGTCGATGAGTGGACGAGAGAAAGCTGTAAACTTTTTCTCTCAGAACTGCGCGAAAACATGAATTCCGGCTCAAAACAACGGGATCAATTGTTTTAAATCGAAACTAGCGAGATTTACGTACTTCGATTTTAGAAGTCGTCGAAGAGTAGACGAAAGAGAGCTGTGAACTTTTTCTCTCAGAACTGCGCGAAAACTTGTATTCCGGCTCAAAACAACGCGATACATCGTTTTAGATCGAAAATGGGAAAATTCACGAACATCATTTTACAAGTCATCGAAGAGTAGACGAGAGAATGGTGTAAACTTTTTCTCCCAGAACTGCGCGAGAACATGTATTCCAGCTCAAAACAACGGGATACATCGTTTTAGATCTAAACTAGCGAGATTCACGAACATCGATTTTACAAGTCGTCGATCAGTAGACGGGAGAAAGGGGTAAACTTTTTCTCTCATAACTGCGCGAAAACTTGTATTCCGACTCAAAACAATCCGATACATCGTTTTAGCTCGAAACAATCGAGATTTACGCACTTCGATTTTACAAGTCGTCGAAGAGTACACGAGAGAAAGCTGTAAACTTTTTCTCTCAGAACTGCGCGAAAACATGAATTCCGGCTCAAAACAACGGGATCAATTGTTTTAAATCGAAACTAGCGAGATTTACGTACTTCGATTTTAAAAGTCGTCGAAGAGTAGACGAAAGAGAGCTGTGAACTTTTTCTCTCAGAACTGCGCGAAAACTTGTATTCCGGCTCAAAACAACGCGATACATCGTTTTAGATCGAAAATGGGAAAATTCACGAACATCATTTTACAAGTCATCGAAGAGTAGACGAGAGAATGGTGTAAACTTTTTCTCCCAGAACTGCGCGAGAACATGTATTCCAGCTCAAAACAACGGGATACATCGTTTTAGATCTAAACTAGCGAGATTCACGAACATCGATTTTACAAGTCGTCGATCAGTAGACGGGAGAAAGGGGTAAACTTTTTCTCTCATAACTGCGCGAAAACTTGTATTCCGACTCAAAACAATCCGATACATCGTTTTAGCTCGAAACAATCGAGATTTACGCACTTCGATTTTACAAGTCGTCGAAGAGTACACGAGAGAAAGCTGTAAAATTTTTTCTCTCAGAACTGCGCGAAAACTTGTATTCCGGCTCGAAACAACGGGATACATCGTTTTAGATCGAAACTAGCGAGATTCACGCACTTCGATTTTACAAGTCGTCGAAGAGTAGACGAGAGAGAGCTGTAAACTATTTCTCTCAGAACTGCGCGAAAACTTGTATTCCGGCTCAAAACAACGGGATACATCGTTTTAGATCGAAGCTAGCGAGATTCACGCACTTCGATTTTGCAAGTCGTCGAAGAGTAGACGAGAGAGAGCTGTAAACTATTTCTCTCAGAACTGCGCGAAAACTTGTATTCCGGCTCAAAACAACGAGATACATCTTTTTAGATTGAAACTAGAGAGATTCACGAATATCGATTTTACGAGTCGTCGAAGAGTAGACGCGAAAGAGCTGTAAACTTTTTCTCTGAGAACTGCGCGAAAACTTGTATTCCGCCTCAAAACAACGCGATACATCGTTTTAGATCGACACTAGCGAGATTCTCGAACATTGATTTTACAAGTCGTCTAAGAGTAGACGAGAAAGAGCTGTAATCTTCTTCTCTCAGAACTGCGCGAAAACTTGTATTCCGGCTCAAAACAACGGGATACATCGTTTTAAATCGAAACTAGCGAGATTTACGCACTTTGATTTTACAAGTCGTCGAAGAGTAGACGAGAGAGAGCTGTAAACTATTTCTCTCAGAACTGCGCGAAAACTTGTATTCCGGCTCAAAACAACGGGATACATCGTTTTAGATCGAAGCTAGCGAGATTCACGCACTTCGATTTTGCAAGTCGTCGAAGAGTAGACGAGAGAAAGGTGTAAACTTTTTCTCTCTGAACTGCGCGAAAACTTGTATTCCGGCTCAAAACAACGGGATACATCGTTTTAGATCGATACTAGCGAGATTCACGAACATCGATTTTACAAGTCGTCAAAAAGTAGACGAGAGACATCTGTAATCTTTTTCTCTCAGAACTGCGCGAAAACTTGTATTCCGGCTCAAAACAACGGGATACAACGTTTTAGATCGAAACTAGCGAGATTTACGCACCTCGATTTCAGAAGTCGTCAAAGAGTAGACGATAGAGAGCTGTAAACTTTTTCTCTCAGAAGTGCGCGAAAACTTGTATTCCGGCTCAAAACAACCGAATAAATTGTTTTAAATGGAAACTAGCGAGATTTACGCACTTCGATTTTACAATTCGTCAAAGAGCACACGAAAGAAAGCTGTAAACTTTCTCTCTCAGAACTGCGCGAAGACTTCAATTCCGGCTCAAAACAACGGGATACATCGTTTTAGATCGAAACTAGCGTGATTTACGCACTTCGATTTTACAAGTCGTCGAAGAGTAGACGAAGAAAGGTGTAAACGTTTCCTGTCAGAACTGCGCGAAAACTTGTATTCCGGCTCAAAACAACAGGATACATTGTTTTAGATCGAAACTAGCGAGATTTACCAACTTTGACTTTACAAGTCGTCGAAGAGTAGACGAGAGAGAGCTGTAAACTATTTCTCTCAAAACTGCGCGAAAACTTGTATTCCGGCTCAAACCAACGAGATACATCTTTTTAGATTGAAACTAGAGAGATTTACGCGCTTCGATTTTACGAGTCGTCGAAGAGTAGACGCGAAAGAGCTGTAAACTTTTTCTGTGAGAACTGCGCGAAAACTTCTATTCCGGCTCAAAACAACGCGATACATCGCTTTAGATCGACACTAGCGAGATTCTCGAACATCGATTTTACAAGTAGTCTAAGAGTAGACGAGAGAGAGCTGTAATCTTTTTCTCTCAGAACTGCGCGAAAACTTGTATTCCGGCTCAAAACAACGGGATACATCGTTTTAGATTGAAACTAGCGAGATTCACGAACATCGATTTTACAAGTCGTCGATGAGTAAGAGAAAGGTGTAAACTTTTTCTCTCATAACTGCGCGAAAACTTGTATTCCGGCTCAAAACAACCGGATACATCGTTTTAGCTCGAAACTAGCGAGATTTACGCAGTTCGATTTTACAAGTCGTCGAAGAGTAAACGAGAGAAAGCTGTAAACTTTTTCTCTCAGAACTGCTCGAAAACTTGTATTCCGGCTCAAAACAACGGGATACATCGTTTTAGATTGAAAATAGCGAGATTCACGAATATCGATTTTACAAGTCGTCGATGAGTGGACGAGAGAAAGCTGTAAACTTTTTCTCTCAGAACTGCGCGAAAACATGAATTCCGGCTCAAAACAACGGGATCAATTGTTTTAAATCGAAACTAGCGAGATTTACGTACTTCGATTTTAGAAGTCGTCGAAGAGTAGACGAAAGAGAGCTGTGAACTTTTTCTCTCAGAACTGCGCGAAAACTTGTATTCCGGCTCAAAACAACGCGATACATCGTTTTAGATCGAAGCTAGCGAGATTCACGCACTTCGATTTTGCAAGTCGTCGAAGAGTAGACGAGAGAAAGGTGTAAACTTTTTCTCTCTGAACTGCGCGAAAACTTGTATTCCGGCTCAAAACAACGGAATACATCGTTTTAGATCGATACTAGCGAGATTCACGAACATCGATTTTACAAGTCGTCAAAAAGTAGACGAGAGACATCTGTAATCTTTTTCTCTCAGAACTGCGCGAAGACTTGTATTCCGGCTCAAAACAACGGGATACAACGTTTTAGATCGAAACTAGCGAGATTTACGCACCTCGATTTCAGAAGTCGTCGAAGAGTAGACGATAGAGAGCTGTAAACTTTTTCTCTCAGAAGTGCGCGAAAACTTGTATTCCGGCTCAAAACAACCGAATAAATTGTTTTAAATGGAAACTAGCGAGATTTACGCACTTCGATTGTACAAGTCGTCGAAGAGTACACGAAAGAAAGCTGTAAGCTTTCTCTCTCAGAACTGCGCGTAGACTTCAATTCCGGCTCAAAACAACGGGATACATCGTTTTAGATCGAAACTAGCGTGATTTACGCACTTCGATTTTACAAGTCGTCGAAGAGTAGACGAGAGAAAGGTGTAAACGTTTTCTGTCAGAACTGCGCGAAAACTTGTATTCCGGCTCAAAACAACAGGATACATCGTTTTAGCTTGAAACAATCGAGATTTACGCACTTCGATTTTACAAGTCGTCGAAGAGTACACGAGAGAAAGCTGTAATATTTTTCTCTCAGAACTGCGCGAAAACTTGTATTCCGGCTCGAAACAACGGGATACATCGTTTTAGATCGAAACTAGCGAGATTCACGCACTTCGATTTTACAAGTCGTCGAAGAGTAGACGAGAGAGAGCTGTAAACTATTTCTCTCAGAACTGCGCGAAAACTTGTATTCCGGCTCAAAACAACGGGATACATCGTTTTAGATCGAAGCTAGCGAGATTCACGCACTTCGATTTTGCAAGTCGTCGAAGAGTAGACGAGAGAGAGCTGTAAACTATTTCTCTCAGAACTGCGCGAAAACTTGTATTCCGGCTCAAAACAACGAGATACATCTTTTTAGATTGAAGCTAGAGAGATTCACGAATATCGATTTTACGAGTCGTCGAAGAGTAGACGCGAAAGAACTGTAAACTTTTTCTCTGAGAACTGCGCGAAAACTTCTATTCCGGCTCAAAACAACGCGATACATCGCTTTAGATCGACACTACTGAGATTCTCGAACATCGATTTTACAAGTCGTCTAAGAGTAGACGAGAGAGAGCTGTATTCTTTTTCTCTCAGAACTGCGCGAAAACTTGTATTCCGGCTCAAAACAACGGGATACATCGTTTTAGATTGAAACTAGCGAGATTCACGAACATCGATTTTACAAGTCGTCGATGAGTAAGAGAAAGGTGTAAACTTTTTCTCTCATAACTGCGCGAAAACTTGTATTCCGGCTCAAAACAACCGGATACATCGTTTTAGCTCGAAACTAGCGAGATTTACGCAGTTCGATTTTACAAGTCGTCGAAGAGTAAACGAGAGAAAGCTGTAAACTTTTTCTCTCATAACTACGCGAAAACTTGTATTCCGTCTCAAAACAACGGGATACATCGTTTCAGATCGAAACTAGCAAAATTCACGAACATCGAATTTACAAGTCGTCGAAGAGTAGACGAGAGAAAGGTGTAAACTTTTTCTCTCAGAACTGCTCGAAAACTTGTATTCCGGCTCAAAACAACGGGATACATCGTTTTAGATTGAAAATAGCGAGATTCACGAATATCGATTTTACAAGTCGTCGATGAGTGGACGAGAGAAAGCTGTAAACTTTTTCTCTCAGAACTGCGCGAAAACATGAATTCCGGCTCAAAACAACGGGATCAATTGTTTTAATCGAAACTAGCGAGATTTACGTACTTCGATTTTAGAAGTCGTCGAAGAGTAGACGAAAGAGAGCTGTGAACTTTTTCTCTCAGAACTGCGCGAAAACTTGTATTCCGGCTCAAAACAACGCGATACATCGTTTTAGATCGAAAATGGGAAAATTCACGAACATCATTTTACAAGTCATCGAAGAGTACACGAGAGAATGGTGTAAACTTTTTCTCCCAGAACTGCGCGAGAACATGTATTCCAGCTCAAAACAACGGGATACATCGTTTTAGATCTAAACTAGCGAGATTCACGAACATCGATTTTACAAGTCGTCGATCAGTAGACGGGAGAAAGGGGTAAACTTTTTCTCTCATAACTGCGCGAAAACTTGTATTCCGACTCAAAACAATCCGATACATCGTTTTAGCTCGAAACAATCGAGATTTACGCACTTCGATTTTACAAGTCGTCGAAGAGTAGACGAGAGAAAGGTGTAAACTTTTTCTCTCAGAACAGCGCAAAAACTTGTATTCCGGTTCAAAACAACGGGGTACATCGTTTTAGATCGATACTAGTGAGATTCCCGAACATCGATTTTACAAGTCGTCGAAGAGTGGACGAGAAAAAGCTGTAAACTTTTTCTCTCAGAACTGCGCGAAAACATGAATTCCGGCTCAAAACAACGGGATCAATTGTTTTAAATCGAAACTAGCGAGATTTACGTACTTCGATTTTAGAAGTCGTCGAAGAGTAGACGAAAGAGAGCTGTGAACTTTTTCTCTCAGAACTGCGCGAAAACTTGTATTCCGGCTCAAAACAACGCGATACATCGTTTTAGATCGAAAATGGGAAAATTCACGAACATCATTTTACAAGTCATCGAAGAGTAGACGAGAGAATGGTGTAAACTTTTTCTCCCAGAACTGCGCGAGAACATGTATTCCAGCTCAAAACAACGGGATACATCGTTTTAGATCTAAACTAGCGAGATTCACGAACATCGATTTTACAAGTCGTCGATCAGTAGACGGGAGAAAGGGGTAAACTTTTTCTCTCATAACTGCGCGAAAACTTGTATTCCGACTCAAAACAATCCGATACATCGTTTTAGCTCGAAACAATCGAGATTTACGCACTTCGATTTTACAAGTCGTCGAAGAGTACACGAGAGAAAGCTGTAAACTTTTTCTCTCAGAACTGCGCGAAAACATGAATTCCGGCTCAAAACAACGGGATCAATTGTTTTAAATCGAAACTAGCGAGATTTACGTACTTCGATTTTAAAAGTCGTCGAAGAGTAGACGAAAGAGAGCTGTGAACTTTTTCTCTCAGAACTGCGCGAAAACTTGTATTCCGGCTCAAAACAACGCGATACATCGTTTTAGATCGAAAATGGGAAAATTCACGAACATCATTTTACAAGTCATCGAAGAGTAGACGAGAGAATGGTGTAAACTTTTTCTCCCAGAACTGCGCGAGAACATGTATTCCAGCTCAAAACAACGGGATACATCGTTTTAGATCTAAACTAGCGAGATTCACGAACATCGATTTTACAAGTCGTCGATCAGTAGACGGGAGAAAGGGGTAAACTTTTTCTCTCATAACTGCGCGAAAACTTGTATTCCGACTCAAAACAATCCGATACATCGTTTTAGCTCGAAACAATCGAGATTTACGCACTTCGATTTTACAAGTCGTCGAAGAGTACACGAGAGAAAGCTGTAAAATTTTTCTCTCAGAACTGCGCGAAAACTTGTATTCCGGCTCGAAACAACGGGATACATCGTTTTAGATCGAAACTAGCGAGATTCACGCACTTCGATTTTACAAGTCGTCGAAGAGTAGACGAGAGAGAGCTGTAAACTATTTCTCTCAGAACTGCGCGAAAACTTGTATTCCGGCTCAAAACAACGGGATACATCGTTTTAGATCGAAGCTAGCGAGATTCACGCACTTCGATTTTGCAAGTCGTCGAAGAGTAGACGAGAGAGAGCTGTAAACTATTTCTCTCAGAACTGCGCGAAAACTTGTATTCCGGCTCAAAACAACGAGATACATCTTTTTAGATTGAAACTAGAGAGATTCACGAATATCGATTTTACGAGTCGCCGAAGAGTAGACGCGAAAGAGCTGTAAACTTTTTCTCTGAGAACTGCGCGAAAACTTGTATTCCGCCTCAAACAACGCGATACATCGTTTTAGATCGACACTAGCGAGATTCTCGAACATTGATTTTACAAGTCGTCTAAGAGTAGACGAGAAAGAGCTGTAATCTTCTTCTCTCAGAACTGCGCGAAAACTTGTATTCCGGCTCAAAACAACGGGATACATCGTTTTAAATCGAAACTAGCGAGATTTACGCACTTTGATTTTACAAGTCGTCGAAGAGTAGACGAGAGAGAGCTGTAAACTATTTCTCTCAGAACTGCGCGAAAACTTGTATTCCGGCTCAAAACAACGGGATACATCGTTTTAGATCGAAGCTAGCGAGATTCACGCACTTCGATTTTGCAAGTCGTCGAAGAGTAGACGAGAGAAAGGTGTAAACTTTTTCTCTCTGAACTGCGCGAAAACTTGTATTCCGGCTCAAAACAACGGGATACATCGTTTTAGATCGAAACTAGCGAGATTTACGCACCTCGATTTCAGAAGTCGTCAAAGAGTAGACGATAGAGAGCTGTAAACTTTTTCTCTCAGAAGTGCGCGAAAACTTGTATTCCGGCTCAAAACAACCGAATAAATTGTTTTAAATGGAAACTAGCGAGATTTACGCACTTCGATTTTACAATTCGTCAAAGAGCACACGAAAGAAAGCTGTAAACTTTCTCTCTCAGAACTGCGCGAAGACTTCAATTCCGGCTCAAAACAACGGGATACATCGTTTTAGATCGAAACTAGCGTGATTTACGCACTTCGATTTTACAAGTCGTCGAAGAGTAGACGAAGAAAGGTGTAAACGTTTCCTGTCAGAACTGCGCGAAAACTTGTATTCCGGCTCAAAACAACAGGATACATCGTTTTAGATCGAAACTAGCGAGATTTACCAACTTTGA
Organism: Amblyomma americanum; assembly: GCF_052857255.1. NCBI lineage: Eukaryota > Metazoa > Arthropoda > Arachnida > Ixodida > Ixodidae > Amblyomma > Amblyomma americanum. Next base: position 49,697,128 of record NC_135500.1, read on the forward strand.
CTTTACAAGTCGTCGAAGAGTAGACGAGAGAGAGCTGTAAACTATTTCTCTCAAAACTGCGCGAAAACTTGTATTCCGGCTCAAAACAACGAGATACATCTTTTTATATTGAAACTAGAGAGATTTACGCGCTTCGATTTTACGAGTCGTCGAAGAGTAGACGCGAAAGAGCTGTAAACTTTTTCTGTGAGAACTGCGCGAAAACTTCTATTCCGGCTCAAAACAACGCGATACATCGCTTTAGATCGACACTAGCGAGATTCTCGAACATCGATTTTACAAGTAGTCTAAGAGTAGACGAGAGAGAGCTGTAATCTTTTTCTCTCAGAACTGCGCGAAAACTTGTATTCCGGCTCAAAACAACGGGATACATCGTTTTAGATTGAAACTAGCGAGATTCACGAACATCGATTTTACAAGTCGTCGATGAGTAAGAGAAAGGTGTAAACTTTTTCTCTCATAACTGCGCGAAAACTTGTATTCCGGCTCAAAACAACCGGATACATCGTTTTAGCTCGAAACTAGCGAGATTTACGCAGTTCGATTTTACAAGTCGTCGAAGAGTAAACGAGAGAAAGCTGTAAACTTTTTCTCTCAGAACTGCTCGAAAACTTGTATTCCGGCTCAAAACAACGGGATACATCGTTTTAGATTGAAAATAGCGAGATTCACGAATATCGATTTTACAAGTCGTCGATGAGTGGACGAGAGAAAGCTGTAAACTTTTTCTCTCAGAACTGCGCGAAAACATGAATTCCGGCTCAAAACAACGGGATCAATTGTTTTAAATCGAAACTAGCGAGATTTACGTACTTCGATTTTAGAAGTCGTCGAAGAGTAGACGAAAGAGAGCTGTGAACTTTTTCTCTCAGAACTGCGCGAAAACTTGTATTCCGGCTCAAAACAACGCGATACATCGTTTTAGATCGAAGCTAGCGAGATTCACGCACTTCGATTTTGCAAGTCGTCGAAGAGTAGACGAGAGAAAGGTGTAAACTTTTTCTCTCTGAACTGCGCGAAAACTTGTATTCCGGCTCAAAACAACGGAATACATCGTTTTAGATCGATACTAGCGAGATTCACGATCATCGATTTTACAAGTCGTCAAAAAGTAGACGAGAGACATCTGTAATCTTTTTCTCTCAGAACTGCGCGAAGACTTGTATTCCGGCTCAAAACAACGGGATACAACGTTTTAGATCGAAACTAGCGAGATTTACGCACCTCGATTTCAGAAGTCGTCGAAGAGTAGACGATAGAGAGCTGTAAACTTTTTCTCTCAGAAGTGCGCGAAAACTTGTATTCCGGCTCAAAACAACCGAATAAATTGTTTTAAATGGAAACTAGCGAGATTTACGCACTTCGATTTTACAAGTCGTCGAAGAGTACACGAAAGAAAGCTGTAAGCTTTCTCTCTCAGAACTGCGCGTAGACTTCAATTCCGGCTCAAAACAACGGGATACATCGTTTTAGATCGAAACTAGCGTGATTTACGCACTTCGATTTTACAAGTCGTCGAAGAGTAGACGAGAGAAAGGTGTAAACGTTTTCTGTCAGAACTGCGCGAAAACTTGTATTCCGGCTCAAAACAACAGGATACATCATTTTAGATCGAAACTAGCGAGATTTACGCACTTTGATTTTACAAGTCGTCGAAGAGTAGACGAGAGAGAGCTGTAAACTATTTCTCTCAGAACTGCGCGAAAACTTGTATTCCGGCTCAAAACAACGAGATACATCTTTTTAAATTGAAACTAGAGAGATTCACGAATATCAATTTTACGAGTCGTCGAAGAGTAGACGCGAAAGAGCTGTAAACTTTTTCTCTGAGAACTGCGCGAAAACTTCTATTCCGGCTCAAAACAACGCGATACATCGCTTTAGATCGACACTACTGAGATTCTCGAACATCGATTTTACAAGTCGTCTAAGAGTAGACGAGAGAGAGCTGTAATCTTTTTCTCTCAGAACTGCGCGAAAACTTGTATTCCGGCTCAAAACAACGGGATACATCGTTTTAGATTGAAACTAGCGAGATTCACGAACATCGATTTTACAAGTCGTCGATGAGTAAGAGAAAGGTGTAAACTTTTTCTCTCATAACTGCGCGAAAACTTGTATTCCGGCTCAAAACAACCGGATACATCGTTTTAGCTCGAAACTAGCGAGATTTACGCAGCTCGATTTTACAAGTCGTCGAAGAGTAAACGAGAGAAAGCTGTCAACTTTTTCTCTCATAACTACGCGAAAACTTGTATTCCGTCTCAAAACAACGGGATACATCGTTTCAGATCGAAACTAGCAAAATTCACGAACATCGAATTTACAAGTCGTCGAAGAGTAGACGAGAGAAAGGTGTAAACTTTTTCTCTCAGAACTGCTCGAAAACTTGTATTCCGGCTCAAAACAACGGGATACATCGTTTTAGATTGAAAATAGCGAGATTCACGAATATCGATTTTACAAGTCGTCGATGAGTGGACGAGGGAAAGCTGTAAACTTTTTCTCTCAGAACTGCGCGAAAACATGAATTCCGGCTCAAAACAACGGGATCAATTGTTTTAAATCGAAACTAGCGAGATTTACGTACTTCGAATTTAGAAGTCGTCGAAGAGTAGACGAAAGAGAGCTGTGAACTTTTTCTCTCAGAACTGCGCGAAAACTTGTATTCCGGCTCAAAACAACGCGATACATCGTTTTAGATCGAAAATGGGAAAATTCACGAACATCATTTTACAAGTCATCGAAGAGTAGACGAGAGAATGGTGTAAACTTTTTCTCCCAGAGCTGCGCGAGAACATGTATTCCAGCTCAAAACAACGGGATACATCGTTTTAGATCTAAACTAGCGAGATTCACGAACATCGATTTTACAAGTCGTCGATCAGTAGACGGGAGAAAGGGGTAAACTTTTTCTCTCATAACTGCGCGAAAACTTGTATTCCGATTCAAAACAATCCGATACATCGTTTTAGCTCGAAACAATCGAGATTTACGCACTTCGATTTTACAAGTCGTCGAAGAGTACACGAGAGAAAGCTGTAAACTTTTTCTCTCAGAACTGCGCGAAAACATGAATTCCGGCTCAAAACAACGGGATCAATTGTTTTAAATCGAAACTAGCGAGATTTACGTACTTCGATTTTAAAAGTCGTCGAAGAGTAGACGAAAGAGAGCTGTGAACTTTTTCTCTCAGAACTGCGCGAAAACTTGTATTCCGGCTCAAAACAACGCGATACATCGTTTTAGATCGAAAATGGGAAAATTCACGAACATCATTTTACAAGTCATCGAAGAGTAGACGAGAGAATGGTGTAAACTTTTTCTCCCAGAACTGCGCGAGAACATGTATTCCAGCTCAAAACAACGGGATACATCGTTTTAGATCTAAACTAGCGAGATTCACGAACATCGATTTTACAAGTCGTCGATCAGTAGACGGGAGAAAGGGGTAAACTTTTTCTCTCATAACTGCGCGAAAACTTGTATTCCGACTCAAAACAATCCGATACATCGTTTTAGCTCGAAACAATCGAGATTTACGCACTTCGATTTTACAAGTCGTCGAAGAGTACACGAGAGAAAGCTGTAATATTTTTCTCTCAGAACTGCGCGAAAACTTGTATTCCGGCTCGAAACAACGGGATACATCGTTTTAGATCGAAACTAGCGAGATTCACGCACTTCGATTTTACAAGTCGTCGAAGAGTAGACGAGAGAGAGCTGTAAACTATTTCTCTCAGAACTGCGCGAAAACTTGTATTCCGGCTCAAAACAACGGGATACATCGTTTTAGATCGAAGCTAGCGAGATTCACGCACTTCGATTTTGCAAGTCGTCGAAGAGTAGACGAGAGAGAGCTGTAAACTATTTTTCTCAGAACTGCGCGAAAACTTGTATTCCGGCTCAAAACAACGAGATACATCTTTTTAGATTGAAACTAGAGAGATTCACGAATATCGATTTTACGAGTCGTCGAAGAGTAGACGCGAAAGAACTGTAAACTTTTTCTCTGAGAACTGCGCGAAAACTTCTATTCCGGCTCAAAACAACGCGATACATCGCTTTAGATCGACACTACTGAGATTCTCGAACATCGATTTTACAAGTCGTCTAAGAGTAGACGAGAGAGAGCTGTAATCTTTTTCTCTCAGAACTGCGCGAAAACTTGTATTCCGGCTCAAAACAACGGGATACATCGTTTTAGATTGAAACTAGCGAGATTCACGAACATCGATTTTACAAGTCGTCGATGAGTAAGAGAAAGGTGTAAACTTTTTCTCTCATAACTGCGCGAAAACTTGTATTCCGGCTCAAAACAACCGGATACATCGTTTTAGCTCGAAACTAGCGAGATTTACGCAGTTCGATTTTACAAGTCGTCGAAGAGTAAACGAAAGCTGTAAACTTTTTCTCTCATAACTACGCGAAAACTTGTATTCCGTCTCAAAACAACGGGATACATCGTTTCAGATCGAAACTAGCAAAATTCACGAACATCGAATTTACAAGTCGTCGAAGAGTAGACGAGAGAAAGGTGTAAACTTTTTCTCTCAGAACTGCTCGAAAACTTGTATTCCGGCTCAAAACAACGGGATACATCGTTTTAGATTGAAAATAGCGAGATTCACGAATATCGATTTTACAAGTCGTCGATGAGTGGACGAGAGAAAGCTGTAAACTTTTTCTCTCAGAACTGCGCGAAAACATGAATTCCGGCTCAAAACAACGGGATCAATTGTTTTAATCGAAACTAGCGAGATTTACGTACTTCGATTTTAGAAGTCGTCGAAGAGTAGACGAAAGAGAGCTGTGAACTTTTTCTCTCAGAACTGCGCGAAAACTTGTATTCCGGCTCAAAACAACGCGATACATCGTTTTAGATCGAAAATGGGAAAATTCACGAACATAATTTTACAAGTCATCGAAGAGTACACGAGAGAATGGTGTAAACTTTTTCTCCCAGAACTGCGCGAGAACATGTATTCCAGCTCAAAACAACGGGATACATCGTTTTAGATCTAAACTAGCGAGATTCACGAACATCGATTTTACAAGTCGTCGATCAGTAGACGGGAGAAAGGGGTAAACTTTTTCTCTCATAACTGCGCGAAAACTTGTATTCCGACTCAAAACAATCCGATACATCGTTTTAGCTCGAAACAATCGAGATTTACGCACTTCGATTTTACAAGTCGTCGAAGAGTAGACGAGAGAAAGGTGTAAACTTTTTCTCTCAGAACAGCGCAAAAACTTGTATTCCGGTTCAAAACAACGGGATACATCGTTTTAGATCGATACTAGTGAGATTCCCGAACATCGATTTTACAAGTCGTCGAAGAGTGGACGAGAAAAAGCTGTAAACTTTTTCTCTCAGAACTGCGCGAAAACATGAATTCCGGCTCAAAACAACGGGATGCATTGTTTTAAATCGAAACTAGCGAGATTTACGTGCTTCGATTTTAGAAGTCCTCGAAGAGTAGACGAAAGAGAGCTGTGAACTTTTTCTCTCAGAACTGCGCGAAAACTTGTATTCCGGCTCAAAACAACGGGATACATCGTTTTAGATCGAAACTGGGAAAATTCACGAACATCATTTTACAAGTCGTCGAAGAGTAGACGAGAGAATCTGTAGACATTTTCGCTCATAACTGCGCGAGAACTTGTATTCCGGCTCAAAACAACGGGATACATCGTTTTAGATCGAAACTAGCAAAATTCACGAACATCGATTTTACAAGTCGTCGAAGAGTGGACGAGAGAAAGCTGTAAACTTTTTCTCTCAGAACTGCGCGAGAACTTGTATTCCGGCTCAAAACAACGGGATACATCGTTTTAGATCGATACTAGCGACATTCTCGAACATCGATTTTACAAGTCGTCTAAGAGTAGACGAGAGAGAGCTGTAAACTATTTCTCTCAGAACTGCGCGAAAACTTGTATTCCGGCTCAAAACAACGGGATACATCGTTTTAGATCGAAACTAGCGAGATTCACGCACTTCGATTTTACAAGTCGTCGAAGAGTAGACGAGAGAGCACTGTAAACTTTTTCTCTCATAACTGAGCGAAAACTTGTATTCCATCTCAAAACAACGGCATACATCGTTTCAGATCGAAACTAGCAAAATTCACGAACATCGATTTTACAAGTCGTCGAAGAGTAGACGAGAGAAAGCTGTAAACTTTTTCTCTCAGAACTGCGCGAAAACATGTATTCCAGCTCAAAACAACGGGATACATCGTTTTAGATCTAAACTAGCGAGATTCACGAACATCGATTTTACAAGTCGTCGATCAGTAGACGGGAGAAAGGGGTAAACTTTTTCTCTCATAACTGCGCGAAAACTTGTATTCCGACTCAAAACAATCCGATACATCGTTTTAGCTCGAAACAATCGAGATTTACGCACTTCGATTTTACAAGTCGTCGAAGAGTACACGAGAGAAAGCTGTAAAATTTTTCTCTCAGAACTGCGCGAGAACTTGTATTCCGGCTCGAAACAACGGGATACATCGTTTTAGATCGAAACTAGCGAGATTCACGCACTTCGATTTTACAAGTCGTCGAAGAGTAGACGAGAGAGAGCTGTAAACTATTTCTCTCAGAACTGCGCGAAAACTTGTATTCCGGCTCAAAACAACGGGATACATCGTTTCAGATCGAAGCTAGCGAGATTCACGCACTTCGATTTTGCAAGTCGTCGAAGAGTAGACGAGAGAAAGGTGTAAACTTTTTCTCTCTGAACTGCGCGAAAACTTGTATTCCGGCTCAAAACAACGGGATACATCGTTTTAGATCGATACTAGCGAGAATCACGAACATCGATTTTACAAGTCGTCAAAAAGTAGACGAGAGACATCTGTAGTCTTTTTCTCTCAGAACTGCGCGAAAACTTGTTTTCCGGCTCAAAACAACGGGATACAACGTTTTAGATCGAAACTAGCGAGATTTACGCACCTCGATTTCAGAAGTCGTCGAAGAGTAGACGATAGAGAGCTGTAAACTTTTTCTCTCAGAAGTGCGCGAAAACTTGTATTCCGGCTCAAAACAACCGAATAAATTGTTTTAAATGGAAACTAGCGAGATTGACGCACTTCGATTTTACAAGTCGTCGAAGAGTACACGAAAGAAAGCTGTAAACTTTCTCTCTCAGAACTGCGCGAAGACTTCAATTCCGGCTCAAAACAACGGGATACATCGTTTTAGATCGAAACTAGCGTGATTTACGCACTTCGATTTTACAAGTCGTCGAAGAGTAGACGAGAGAAAGGTGTAAACGTTTTCTGTCAGAACTGCGCGAAAACTTGTATTCCGGCTCAAAACAACAGGATACATCGTTTTAGATCGAAACTAGCGAGATTTACGCACTTTGATTTTACAAGTCGTCGAAGAGTAGACGAGAGAGAGCTGTAAACTATTTCTCTCAGAACTGCGCGAAAACTTGTATTCCGGCTCAAAACAACGAGATACATCTTTTTAGATTGAAACTAGAGAGATTTACGCGCTTCGATTTTACGAGTCGTCGAAGAGTAGACGCGGAAGAGCTGTAAACGTTTTCTCTGAGAACTGCGCGAAAACTTCTATTCCGGCTCAAAACAACGCGATACATCGCTTTAGATCGACACTAGCGAGATTCTCGAACATCGATTTTACAAGTCGTCTAAGAGTAGACGAGAGAGAGCTGTAATCTTTTTCTCTCAGAACTGCGCGAAAACTTGTATTCCGGCTCAAAACAACGGGATACATCGTTTTAGATTGAAACTAGCGAGATTCACGAACATCGATTTTACAAGTCGTCGATGAGTAAGAGAAAGGTGTAAACTTTTTCTCTCATAACTGCGCGAAAACTTGTATTCCGTCTCAAAACAACGGGATACATCGTTTCAGATCGAAACTAGCAAAATTCACGAACATCGAATTTACAAGTCGTCGAAGAGTAGACGAGAGAAAGGTGTAAACTTTTTCTCTCAGAACTGCTCGAAAACTTGTATTCCGGCTCAAAACAACGGGATACATCGTTTTAGATTGAAAATAGCGAGATTCACGAATATCGATTTTACAAGTCGTCGATGAGTGGACGAGAGAAAGCTGTAAACTTTTTCTCTCAGAACTGCGCGAAAACATGAATTCCGGCTCAAAACAACGGGATCAATTGTTTTAAATCGAAACTAGCGAGATTTACGTACTTCGATTTTAGAAGTCGTCGAAGAGTAGACGAAAGAGAGCTGTGAACTTTTTCTCTCAGAACTGCGCGAAAACTTGTATTCCGGCTCAAAACAACGCGATACATCGTTTTAGATCGAAAATGGGAAAATTCACGAACATCATTTTACAAGTCATCGAAGAGTAGACGAGAGAATGGTGTAAACTTTTTCTCCCAGAACTGCGCGAGAACATGTATTCCAGCTCAAAACAACGGGATACATCGTTTTAGATCTAAACTAGCGAGATTCACGAACATCGATTTTACAAGTCGTCGATCAGTAGACGGGAGAAAGGGGTAAACTTTTTCTCTCATAACTGCGCGAAAACTTGTATTCCGACTCAAAACAATCCGATACATCGTTTTAGCTCGAAACAATCGAGATTTACGCACATCGATTTTACAAGTCGTCGAAGAGTAGACGAGAGAAAGGTGTAAACTTTTTCTCTCAGAACAGCGCAAAAACTTGTATTCCGGTTCAAAACAACGGGATACATCGTTTTAGATCGATACTAGTGAGATTCCCGAACATCGATTTTACAAGTCGTCGAAGAGTGGACGAGAAAAAGCTGTAAACTTTTTCTCTCAGAACTGCGCGAAAACATGAATTCCGGCTCAAAACAACGGGATGCATTGTTTTAAATCGAAACTAGCGAGATTTACGTGCTTCGATTTTAGAAGTCCTCGAAGAGTAGACGAAAGAGAGCTGTGAACTTTTTCTCTCAGAACTGCGTGAAAACTTGTATTCCGGCTCAAAACAACGGGATACATCGTTTTAGATCGAAACTGGGAAAATTCACGAACATCATTTTACAAGTCGTCGAAGAGTAGACGAGAGAATCTGTAGACATTTTCGCTCATAACTGCGCGAGAACTTGTATTCCGGCTCAAAACAACGGGATACATCGTTTTAGATCGAAACTAGCAAAATTCACGAACATCGATTTTACAAGTCGTCGAAGAGTGGACGAGAGAAAGCTGTAAACTTTTTCTCTCAGAACTGCGCGAGAACTTGTATTCCGGCTCAAAACAACGGGATACATCGTTTTAGATCGATACTAGCGACATTCTCGAACATCGATTTTACAAGTCGTCTAAGAGTAGACGAGAGAGAGCTGTAAACTATTTCTCTCATAACTGCGCGAAAACTTGTATTCCGGCTCAAAACAACGGGATACATCGTTTTAGTTCGAAACTAGCGAGATTCACGAACATCGAATTTACAAGTCGTCGAAGAGTAGACGAGAGAAAGCTGTAAACTTTTTCTCTCAGAACTGCGCGAGAACTTGTATTCCGGCTCAAAACAACGGGATACATCGTTTCAGATCGATACTAGCGACATTCTCGAACATCGATTTTACAAGTCGTCTAAGAGTAGACGAGAGAGAGCTGTAAACTTTTTCTCTCTGAACTACGCGAAAACTTGTATTCCGTCTCAAAACAACGGGATACATCGTTTCAGATCGAAACTAGCAAAATTCACGAACATCGAATTTACAAGTCGTCGAAGAGTAGACGAGAGAAAGGTGTAAACTTTTTCTCTCAAAACTGCTCGAAAACTTGTATTCCGGCTCAAAACAACGGGATACATCGTTTTAGATTGAAAATAGCGAGATTCACGAATATCGATTTTACAAGTCGTCGATGAGTGGACGAGAGAAAGCTGTAAACTTTTTCTCTCAGAACTGCGCGAAAACAAGAATTCCGGCTCAAAACAACGGGATCAATTGTTTTAAATCGAAACTAGCGAGATTTACGTACTTCGATTTTAGAAGTCGTCGAAGAGTAGACGAAAGAGAGCTGTGAACTTTTTCTCTCAGAACTGCGCGAAAACTTGTATTCCGGCTCAAAACAACGCGATACATCGTTTTAGATCTAAAATGGGAAAATTCACGAACATCATTTTACAAGTCATCGAAGAGTAGACGAGAGAATGGTGTAAACTTTTTCTCCCAGAACTGCGCGAGAACATGTATTCCAGCTCAAAACAACGGGATACATCGTTTTAGATCTAAACTAGCGAGATTCACAAACATCGATTTTACAAGTCGTCGATCAGTAGACGGGAGAAAGGGGTAAACTTTTTCTCTCATAACTGCGCGAAAACTTGTATTCCGACTCAAAACAATCCGATACATCGTTTTAGCTCGAAACAATCGAGATTTACGCACTTCGATTTTACAAGTCGTCGAAGAGTAGACGAGAGAAAGGTGTAAACTTTTTCTCTCAGAACAGCGCAAAAACTTGTATTCCGGTTCAAAACAACGGGATACATCGTTTTAGATCGATACTAGTGAGATTCCCGAACATCGATTTTACAAGTCGTCGAAGAGTGGACGAGAAAAAGCTGTAAACTTTTTCTCTCAGAACTGCGCGAAAACATGAATTCCGGCTCAAAACAATGGGATGCATTGTTTTAAATCGAAACTAGCGAGATTTACGTGCTTCGATTTTAGAAGTCCTCGAAGAGTAGACGAAAGAGAGCTGTGAACTTTTTCTCTCAGAACTGCGCGAAAACTTGTATTCCGGCTCAAAACAACGGGATACATCGTTTTAGATCGAAACTGGGAAAATTCACGAACATCATTTTACAAGTCGTCGAAGAGTAGACGAGATAATCTGTAGACGTTTTCGCTCATAACTGCGCGAGAACTTGTATTCCGTCTCAAAACAACGGGATACATCGTTTTAGATCGATACTAGCGACATTCTCGAACATCGATTTTACAAGTCGTCTAAGAGTAGACGAGAGAGAGCTGTAAACTATTTCTCTCAGAACTGCGCGAAAACTTGTATTCCGGCTCAAAACAACGGGATACATCGTTTTAGATCGAAACTAGCGAGATTCACGCACTTCGATTTTACAAGTCGTCGAAGAGTAGACGAGAGAGCACTGTAAACTTTTTCTCTCATAACTGAGCGAAAACTTGTATTCCGTCTCAAAACAACGGCATACATCGTTTCAGATCGAAACTAGCAAAATTCACGAACATCGATTTTACAAGTCGTCGAAGAGTAGACGAGAGAAAGCTGTAAACTTTTTCTCTCAGAACTGCGCGAAAACATGTATTCCAGCTCAAAACAACGGGATACATCGTTTTAGATCTAAACTAGCGAGATTCACGAACATCGATTTTACAAGTCGTCGATCAGTAGACGGGAGAAAGGGGTAAACGTTTTCTCTCATAACTGCGCGAAAACTTGTATTCCGACTCAAAACAATCCGATACATCGTTTTAGCTCGAAACAATCGAGATTTACGCACTTCGATTTTACAAGTCGTCGAAGAGTACACGAGAGAAAGCTGTAAAATTTTTCTCTCAGAACTGCGCGAGAACTTGTATTCCGGCTCGAAACAACGGGATACATCGTTTTAGATCGAAACTAGCGAGATTCACGCACTTCGATTTTACAAGTCGTCGAAGAGTAGACGAGAGAGAGCTGTAAACTATTTCTCTCAGAACTGCGCGAAAACTTGTATTCCGGCTCAAAACAACGGGATACATCGTTTTAGATCGAAGCTAGCGAGATTCACGCACTTCGATTTTGCAAGTCGTCGAAGAGTAGACGAGAGAAAGGTGTAAACTTTTTCTCTCTGAACTGCGCGAAAACTTGTATTCCGGCTCAAAACAACGGGATACATCGTTTTAGATCGATACTAGCGAGAATCACGAACATCGATTTTACAAGTCGTCAAAAAGTAGACGAGAGACATCTGTAGTCTTTTTCTCTCAGAACTGCGCGAAAACTTGTTTTCCGGCTCAAAACAACGGGATACAACGTTTTAGATCGAAACTAGCGAGATTTACGCACCTCGATTTCAGAAGTCGTCGAAGAGTAGACGATAGAGAGCTGCTAACTTTTTCTCTCAGAAGTGCGCGAAAACTTGTATTCCGGCTCAAAACAACCGAATAAATTGTTTTAAATGGAAACTAGCGAGATTTACGCACTTCGATTTTACAAGTTGTCGAAGAGTACACGAAAGAAAGCTGTAAACTTTCTCTCTCAGAACTGCGCGAAGACTTCAATTCCGGCTCAAAACAACGGGATACATCGTTTTAGATCGAAACTAGCGTGATTTACGCACTTCGATTTTACAAGTCGTCGAAGAGTAGACGAGAGAAAGGTGTAAACGTTTTCTGTCAGAACTGCGCGAAAACTTGTATTCCGGCTCAAAACAACAGGATACATCGTTTTAGATCGAAACTAGCGAGATTTACGCACTTTTATTTTACAAGTCGTCGAAGAGTAGACGAGAGAGTGCTGTAAACTATTTCTCTCAGAACTGCGCGAAAACTTGTATTCCGGCTCAAAACAACGAGATACATCTTTTTAGATTGAAACTAGAGAGATTGACGCGCTTCGATTTTACGAGTCGTCGAAGAGTAGACGCGGAAGAGCTGTAAACGTTTTCTCTGAGAACTGCGCGAAAACTTCTATTCCGGCTCAAAACAACGCGATACATCGCTTTAGATCGACACTAGCGAGATTCTCGAACATCGATTTTACAAGCCGTCTAAGAGTAGACGAGAGAGAGCTGTAATCTTTTTCTCTCAGAACTGCGCGAAAACTTGTATTCCGGCTCAAAACAACGGGATACATCGTTTTAGATTGAAACTAGCGAGATTCACGAACATCGATTTTACAAGTCGTCGATGAGTAAGAGAAAGGTGTAAACTTTTTCTCTCATAACTGCGCGAAAACTTGTATTCCGGCTCAAAACAACCGGATACATCGTTTTAGCTCGAAACTAGCGAGATTTACGCAGTTCGATTTTACAAGTCGTCGAAGAGTAAACGAGAGAAAGCTGTAAACTTTTTCTCTCATAACTACGCGAAAACTTGTATTCCGTCTCAAAACAACGGGATACATCGTTTCAGATCGAAACTAGCAAAATTCACGAACATCGAATTTACAAGTCGTCGAAGAGTAGACGAGAGAAAGGTGTAAACTTTTTATCTCAGAACTGCTCGAAAACTTGTATTCCGGCTCAAAACAACGGGATACATCGTTTTAGATTGAAAATAGCGAGATTCACGAATATCGATTTTACAAGTCGTCGATGAGTGGACGAGAGAAAGCTGTAAACTTTTTCTCTCAGAACTGCGCGAAAACATGAATTCCGGCTCAAAACAACGGGATCAATTGTTTTAAATCGAAACTAGCGAGATTTACGTATTTTAGAAGTCGTCGAAGAGTAGACGAAAGAGAGCTGTGAACTTTTTCTCTCAGAACTGCGCGAAAACTTGTATTCCGGCTCAAAACAACGCGATACATCGTTTTAGATCGAAAATGGGAAAATTCACGAACATCATTTTACAAGTCATCGAAGAGTAGACGAGAGAATGGTGTAAACTTTTTCTCCCAGAACTGCGCGAGAACATGTATTCCAGCTCAAAACAACGGGATACATCGTTTTAGATCTAAACTAGCGAGATTCACGAACATCGATTTTACAAGTCGTCGATCAGTAGACGGGAGAAAGGGGTAAACTTTTTCTCTCATAACTGCGCGAAAACTTGTATTCCGACTCAAAACAATTCGATACATCGTTTTAGCTCGAAACAATCGAGATTTACGCACTTCGATTTTACAAGTCGTCGAAGAGTAGACGAGAGAAAGGTGTAAACTTTTTCTCTCAGAACAGCTCAAAAACTTGTATTCCGGTTCAAAACAACGGGATACATCGTTTTAGATCGATACTAGTGAGATTCCCGAACATCGATTTTACAAGTCGTCGAAGAGCGGAAGAGAAAAAGCTGTAAACTTTTTCTCTCAGAACTGCGCGAAAACATGAATTCCGGCTCAAAACAACGGGATGCATTGCTTTAAATCGAAACTAGCGAGATTTACGTGCTTCGATTTTAGAAGTCCTCGAAGAGTAGACGAAAGAGAGCTGTGAACTTTTTCTCTCAGAACTGCGCGAAAACTTGTATTCCGGCTCAAAACAACGGGATACATCGTTTTAGATCGAAACTGGGAAAATTCACGAACATCATTTTACAAGTCGTCGAAGAGTAGACGAGAGAATCTGTAGACATTTTCGCTCATAACTGCGCGAGAACTTGTATTCCGGCTCAAAACAACGGGATACATCGTTTTAGATCGAAACTAGCAAAATTCACGAACATCGATTTTACAAGTCGTCGAAGAGTGGACGAGAGAAAGCTGTAAACTTTTTCTCTCAGAACTGCGCGAGAACTTGTATTCCGGCTCAAAACAACGGGATACATCGTTTTAGATCGATACTAGCGACATTCTCGAACATCGATTTTACAAGTCGTCTAAGAGTAGACGAGAGAGAGCTGTAAACTATTTCTCTCAGAACTGCGCGAAAACTTGTATTCCGGCTCAAAACAACAGGATACATCGTTTTAGATCGAAACTAGCGAGATTCACGCACTTCGATTTTACAAGTCGTCGAAGAGTAGACGAGAGAGCACTGTAAACTTTTTCTCTCATAACTGAGCGAAAACTTGTATTCCGTCTCAAAACAACGGCATACATCGTTTCAGATCGAAACTAGCAAAATTCACGAACATCGATTTTACAAGTCGTCGAAGAGTAGACGAGAGAAAGCTGTAAACGTTTTCTCTCAGAACTGCGCGAAAACATGTATTCCAGCTCAAAACAACGGGATACATCGTTTTAGATCTAAACTAGCGAGATTCACGAACATCGATTTTACAAGTCGTCGATCAGTAGACGGGAGAAAGGGGTAAACTTTTTCTCTCATAACTGCGCGAAAACTTGTATTCCGACTCAAAACAATCCGATACATCGTTTTAGCTCGAAACAATCGAGATTTACGCACTTCGATTTTACAAGTCGTCGAAGAGTACACGAGAGAAAGCTGTAAAATTTTTCTCTCAGAACTGCGCGAGAACTTGTATTCCGGCTCGAAACAACGGGATACATCGTTTTAGATCGAAACTAGCGAGATTCACGCACTTCGATTTTACAAGTCGTCGAAGAGTAGACGAGAGAGAGCTGTAAACTATTTCTCTCAGAACTGCGCGAAAACTTGTATTCCGGCTCAAAACAACGGGATACATCGTTTTAGATCGAAGCTAGCGAGATTCACGCACTTCGATTTTGCAAGTCGTCGAAGAGTAGACGAGAGAAAGGTGTAAACTTTTTCTCTCTGAACTGCGCGAAAACTTGTATTCCGGCTCAAAACAACGGGATACATCGTTTTAGATCGATACTAGCGAGAATCACGAACATCGATTTTACAAGTCGTCAAAAAGTAGACGAGAGACATCTGTAGTCTTTCTCTCAAAACTGCGCGAAAACTTGTTTTCCGGCTCAAAACAACGGGATACAACGTTTTAGATCGAAACTAGCGAGATTTACGCACCTCGATTTCAGAAGTCGTCGAAGAGTAGACGATAGAGAGCTGTAAACTTTTTCTCTCAGAAGTGCGCGAAAACTTGTATTCCGGCTCAAAACAACCGAATAAATTGTTTTAAATGAAAACTAGCGAGATTTACGCACTTCGATTTTACAAGTCGTCGAAGAGTACACGAAAGAAAGCTTTAAACTTTCTCTCTCAGAACTGCGCGAAGACTTCAATTCCGGCTCAAAACAACGGGATACATCGTTTTAGATCGAAACTAGCGTGATTTACGCACTTCGATTTTACAAGTCGTCGAAGAGTAGACGAGAGAAAGGTGTAAACGTTTTCTGTCAGAACTGCGCGAAAACTTGTATTCCGGCTCAAAACAACAGGATACATCGTTTTAGATCGAAACTAGCGAGATTTACGCACTTTGATTTTACAAGTCGTCGAAGAGTAGACGAGAGAGAGCTGTAAACTTTTTCTCCCAGAACTGCGCGAGAACATGTATTCCAGCTCAAAACAACGGGATACATCGTTTTAGATCTAAACTAGCGAGATTCACGAACATCGATTTTACAAGTCGTCGATCAGTAGACGGGAGAAAGGGGTAAACTTTTTCTCTCATAACTGCGCGAAAACTTGTATTCCGACTCAAAACAATCCGATACATCGTTTTAGCTCGAAACAATCGAGATTTACGCACTTCGATTTTACAAGTCGTCGAAGAGTAGACGAGAGAAAGGTGTAAACTTTTTCTCTCAGAACAGCGCAAAAACTTGTATTCCGGTTCAAAACAACGGGATACATCGTTTTAGATCGATACTAGTGAGATTCCCGAACATCGATTTTACAAGTCGTCGAAGAGTGGACGAGAAAAAGCTGTAAACTTTTTCTCTCAGAACTGCGCGAAAACATGAATTCCGGCTCAAAACAACGGGATGCATTGTTTTAAATCGAAACTAGCGAGATTTACGTGCTTCGATTTTAGAAGTCCTCGAAGAGTAGACGAAAGAGAGCTGTGAACTTTTTCTCTCAGAACTGCGCGAAAACTTGTATTCCGGCTCAAAACAACGGGATACATCGTTTTAGATTGAAACTGGGAAAACTCACGAACATCATTTTACAAGTCGTCGAAGAGTAGACGAGAGAATCTGTAGACATTTTCGCTCATAACTGCGCGAGAACTTGTATTCCGGCTCAAAACAACGGGATACATCGTTTTAGATCGAAACTAGCAAAATTCACGAACATCGATTTTACAAGTCGTCGAAGAGTGGACGAGAGAAAGCTGTAAACTTTTTCTCTCAGAACTGCGCGAGAACTTGTATTCCGGCTCAAAACAACGGGATACATCGTTTTAGATCGATACTAGCGACATTCTCGAACATCGATTTTACAAGTCGTCTAAGAGTAGACGAGAGAGAGCTGTAAACTATTTCTCTCAGAACTGCGCGAAAACTTGTATTCCGGCTCAAAACAACGGGATACATCGTTTTAGATCGAAACTAGCGAGATTCACGCACTTCGATTTTACAAGTCTTCGAAGAGTAGACGAGAGAGCACTGTAAACTTTTTCTCTCATAACTGAGCGAAAACTTGTATTCCGTCTCAAAACAACGGCATACATCGTTTCAGATCGAAACTAGCAAAATTCACGAACATCGATTTTACAAGTCGTCGAAGAGTAGACGAGAGAAAGCTGTAAACGTTTTCTCTCAGAACTGCGCGAAAACATGTATTCCAGCTCAAAACAACGGGATACATCGTTTTAGATCTAAACTAGCGAGATTCACGAACATCGATTTTACAAGTCGTCGATCAGGAGACGGGAGAAAGGGGTAAACTTTTTCTCTCATAACTGCACGAAAACTTGTATTCCGACTCAAAACAATCCGATACATCGTTTTAGCTCGAAACAATCGAGATTTACGCACTTCGATTTTACAAGTCGTCGAAGAGTACACGAGAGAAAGCTGTAAAATTTTTCTCTCAGAACTGCGCGAGAACTTGTATTCCGGCTCGAAACAACGGGATACATCGTTTTAGATCGAAACTAGCGAGATTCACGCACTTCGATTTTACAAGTCGTCGAAGAGTAGACGAGAGAGAGCTGTAAACTATTTCTCTCAGAACTGCGCGAAAACTTGTATTCCGGCTCAAAACAACGGGGTACATCGTTTTAGATCGAAGCTAGCGAGATTCACGCACTTCGATTTTGCAAGTCGTCGAAGAGTAGACGAGAGAAAGGTGTAAACTTTTTCTCTCTGAACTGCGCGAAAACTTGTATTCCGGCTCAAAACAACGGGATACATCGTTTTAGATCGATACTAGCGAGAATCACGAACATCGATTTTACAAGTCGTCAAAAAGTAGACGAGAGACATCTGTAGTCGTTTTCTCTCAGAACTGCGCGAAAACTTGTTTTCCGGCTCAAAACAACGGGATACAACGTTTTAGATCGAAACTAGCGAGATTTACGCACCTCGATTTCAGAAGTCGTCGAAGAGTAGACGATAGAGAGCTGCAAACTTTTTCTCTCAGAAGTGCGCGAAAACTTGTATTCCGGCTCAAAACAACCGAATAAATTGTTTTAAATGGAAACTAGCGAGATTTACGCACTTCGATTTTACAAGTCGTCGAAGAGTACACGAAAGAAAGCTGTAAACTTTCTCTCTCAGAACTGCGCGAAGACTTCAATTCCGGCTCAAAACAACGGGATACATCGTTTTAGATCGAAGCTAGCGAGATTCACGCACTTCGATTTTGCAAGTCGTCGAAGAGTAGACGAGAGAAAGGTGTAAACTTTTTCTCTCTGAACTGCGCGAAAACTTGTATTCCGGCTCAAAACAACGGGATACATCGTTTTAGATCGATACTAGCGAGAATCACGAACATCGATTTTACAAGTCGTCAAAAAGTAGACGAGAGACATCTGTAGTCTTTTTCTCTCAGAACTGCGCGAAAACTTGTTTTCCGGCTCAAAACAACGGGATACAACATTTTAGATCGAAACTAGCGAGATTTACGCACCTCGATTTCAGAAGTCGTCGAAGAGTAGACGATAGAGAGCTGCAAACTTTTTCTCTCAGAAGTGCGCGAAAACTTGTATTCCGGCTCAAAACAACCGAATAAATTGTTTTAAATGGAAACTAGCGAGATTTACGCACTTCGATTTTACAAGTCGTCGAAGAGTAGACGAGAGAAAGGTGTAAACGTTTTCTGTCAGAACTGCGCGAAAACTTGTATTCCGGCTCAAAACAACAGGATACATCGTTTTAGATCGAAACTAGCGAGATTTACGCACTTTTATTTTACAAGTCGTCGAAGAGTAGACGAGAGAGAGCTGTAAACTATTTCTCTCAGAACTGCGCGAAAACTTGTATTCCGGCTCAAAACAACGAGATACATCTTCTTAGATTGAAACTAGAGAGATTTACGCGCTTCGATTTTACGAGTCGTCGAAGAGTAGACGCGGAAGAGCTGTAAACGTTTTCTCTGAGAACTGCGCGAAAACTTCTATTCCGGCTCAAAACAACGCGATACATCGCTTTAGATCGACACTAGCGAGATTCTCGAACATCGATTTTACAAGTCGTCTAAGAGTAGACGAGAGAGAGCTGTAATCTTTTTCTCTCAGAACTGCGCGAAAACTTGTATTCCGGCTCAAAACAACGGGATACATCGTTTTAGATTGAAACTAGCGAGATTCACGAACATCGATTTTACAAGTCGTCGATGAGTAAGAGAAAGGTGTAAACTTTTTCTCTCATAACTGCGCGAAAACTTGTATTCCGGCTCAAAACAACCGGATACATCGTTTTAGCTCGAAACTAGCGAGATTTACGCAGTTCGATTTTACAAGTCGTCGAAGAGTAAACGAGAGAAAGCTGTAAACTTTTTCTCTCATAACTACGCGAAAACTTGTATTCCGTCTCAAAACAACGGGATACATCGTTTCAGATCGAAACTAGCAAAATTCACGAACATCGAATTTACAAGTCGTCGAAGAGTAGACGAGAGAAAGGTGTAAACTTTTTCTCTCAGAACTGCTCGAAAACTTGTATTCCGGCTCAAAACAACGGGATACATCGTTTTAGATTGAAAATAGCGAGATTCACGAATATCGATTTTACAAGTCGTCGATGAGTGGACGAGAGAAAGCTGTAAACTTTTTCTCTCAGAACTGCGCGAAAACATGAATTCCGGCTCAAAACAACGGGATCAATTGTTTTAAATCGAAACTAGCGAGATTTACGTACTTCGATTTTAGAAGTCGTCGAAGAGTAGACGAAAGAGAGCTGTGAACTTTTTCTCTCAGAACTGCGCGAAAACTTGTATTCCGGCTCAAAACAACGCGATACATCGTTTTAGATCGAAAATGGGAAAATTCACGAACATCATTTTACAAGTCATCGAAGAGTAGACGAGAGAATGGTGTAAACTTTTTCTCCCAGAACTGCGCGAGAACATGTATTCCAGCTCAAAACAACGGGATACATCGTTTTAGATCTAAACTAGCGAGATTCACGAACATCGATTTTACAAGTCGTCGATCAGTAGACGGGAGAAAGGGGTAAACTTTTTCTCTCATAACTGCGCGAAAACTTGTATTCCGACTCAAAACAATCCGATACATCGTTTTAGCTCGAAACAATCGAGATTTACGCACTTCGATTTTACAAGTCGTCGAAGAGTAGACGAGAGAAAGGTGTAAACTTTTTCTCTCAGAACAGCGCAAAAACTTGTATTCCGGTTCAAAACAACGGGATACATCGTTTTAGATCGATACTAGTGAGATTCCCGAACATCGATTTTACAAGTCGTCGAAGAGTGGACGAGAAAAAGCTGTAAACTTTTTCTCTCAGAACTGCGCGAAAACATGAATTCCGGCTCAAAACAACGGGATGCATTGTTTTAAATCGAAACTAGCGAGATTTACGTGCTTCGATTTTAGAAGTCCTCGAAGAGTAGACGAAAGAGAGCTGTGAACTTTTTCTCTCGGAACTGCGCGAAAACTTGTATTCCGGCTCAAAACAACGGGATACATCGTTTTAGATCGAAACTGGGAAAATTCACGAACATCATTTTACAAGTCGTCGAAGAGTAGACGAGAGAATCTGTAGACATTTTCTCTCATAACTGCGCGAGAACTTCTATT
Source organism: Amblyomma americanum (assembly GCF_052857255.1). NCBI lineage: Eukaryota > Metazoa > Arthropoda > Arachnida > Ixodida > Ixodidae > Amblyomma > Amblyomma americanum. The sequence goes on from NC_135500.1 coordinate 49,717,834, forward strand.
CCGGCTCAAAACAACGGGATACATCGTTTTAGATCGAAACTAGCAAAATTCACGAACATCGATTTTACAAGTCGTCGAAGAGTGGACGAGAGAAAGCTGTAAACTTTTTCTCTCAGAACTGCGCGAGAACTTGTATTCCGGCTCAAAACAACGGGATACATCGTTTTAGATCGATACTAGCGACATTCTCGAACATCGATTTTACAAGTCGTCTAAGAGTAGACGAGAGAGAGCTGTAAACTATTTCTCTCAGAACTGCGCGAAAACTTGTATTCCGGCTCAAAACAACGGGATACATCGTTTTAGATCGAAACTGGCGAGATTCACGCACTTCGATTTTACAAGTCGTCGAAGGGTAGACGAGAGAGCACTGTAAACTTTTTCTCTCATAACTGAGCGAAAACTTGTATTCCGTCTCAAAACAACGGCATACATCGTTTCAGATCGAAACTAGCAAAATTCACGAACATCGATTTTACAAGTCGTCGAAGAGTAGACGAGAGAAAGCTGTAAACTTTTTCTCTCAGAACTGCGCGAAAACATGTATTCCAGCTCAAAACAACGGGATACATCGTTTTAGATCTAAACTAGCGAGACTCACGAACATCGATTTTACAAGTCGTCGATCAGTAGACGGGAGAAAGGGGTAAACTTTTTCTCTCATAACTGCGCGAAAACTTGTATTCCGACTCAAAACAATCCGATACATCGTTTTAGCTCGAAACAATCGAGATTTACGCACTTCGATTTTACAAGTCGTCGAAGAGTACACGAGAGAAAGCTGTAAAATTTTTCTCTCAGAACTGCGCGAGAACTTGTATTCCGGCTCGAAACAACGGGATACATCGTTTTAGATCGAAACTAGCGAGATTCACGCACTTCGATTTTACAAGTCGTCGAAGAGTAGACGAGAGAGAGCTGTAAACTATTTCTCTCAGAACTGCGCGAAAACATGAATTCCGGCTCAAAACAACGGGATGCATTGTTTTAAATCGAAGCTAGCGAGATTTACGTGCTTCGATTTTAGAAGTCCTCGAAGAGTAGACGAAAGAGAGCTGTGAACTTTTTCTCTCAGAACTGCGCGAAAACTTGTATTACGGCTCAAAACAACGGGATACATCGTTTTAGATCGAAACTGGGAAAATTCACGAACATCATTTTACAAGTCGTCGAAGAGTAGACGAGAGAATCTGTAGACATTTTCGCTCATAACTGCGCGAGAACTTGTATTCCGGCTCAAAACAACGGGATACATCGTTTTAGATCGAAACTAGCAAAATTCACGAACATCGATTTTACAAGTCGTCGAAGAGTGGACGAGAGAAAGCTGTAAACTTTTTCTCTCAGAACTGCGCGAGAACTTGTATTCCGGCTCAAAACAACGGGATACATCGTTTTAGATCGATACTAGCGACATTCTCGAACATCGATTTTACAAGTCGTCTAAGAGTAGACGAGAGAGAGCTGTAAACTATTTCTCTCAGAACTGCGCGAAAACTTGTATTCCGGCTCAAAACAACGGGATACATCGTTTTAGATCGAAACTAGCGAGATTCACGCACTTCGATTTTACAAGTCGTCGAAGGGTAGACGAGAGAGCACTGTAAACTTTTTCTCTCATAACTGAGCGAAAACTTGTATTCCGTCTCAAAACAACGGCATACATCGTTTCAGATCGAAACTAGCAAAATTCACGAACATCGATTTTACAAGTCGTCGAAGAGTAGACGAGAGAAAGCTGTAAACTTTTTCTCTCAGAACTGCGCGAAAACATGTATTCCAGCTCAAAACAACGGGATACATCGTTTTAGATCTAAACTAGCGAGATTCACGAACATCGATTTTACAAGTCGTCGATCAGTAGACGGGAGAAAGGGGTAAACTTTTTCTCTCATAACTGCGCGAAAACTTGTATTCCGACTCAAAACAATCCGATACATCGTTTTAGCTCGAAACAATCGAGATTTACGCACTTCGATTTTACAAGTCGTCGAAGAGTACACGAGAGAAAGCTGTAAAATTTTTCTCTCAGAACTGCGCGAGAACTTGTATTCCGGCTCGAAACAACGGGATACATCGTTTTAGATCGAAACTAGCGAGATTCACGCACTTCGATTTTACAAGTCGTCGAAGAGTAGACGAGAGAGAGCTGTAAACTATTTCTCTCAGAACTGCGCGAAAACTTGTATTCCGGCTCAAAACAACGGGATACATCGTTTTAGATCGAAGCTAGCGAGATTCACGCACTTCGATTTTGCAAGTCGTCGAAGAGTAGACGAGAGAAAGGTGTAAACTTTTTCTCTCTGAACTGCGCGAAAACTTGTATTCCGGCTCAAAACAACGGGATACATCGTTTTAGATCGATACTAGCGAGAATCACGAACATCGATTTTACAAGTCGTCAAAAAGTAGACGAGAGACATCTGTAGTCTTTTTCTCTCAGAACTGCGCGAAAACTTGTTTTCCGGCTCAAAACAACGGGATACAACGTTTTAAATCGAAACTAGCGAGATTTACGCACCTCGATTTCAGAAGTCGTCGAAGAGTAGACGATAGAGAGCTGTAAACTTTTTCTCTCAGAAGTGCGCGAAAACTTGTATTCCGGCTCAAAACAACCGAATAAATTGTTTTAAATGGAAACTAGCGAGATTTACGCACTTCGATTTTACAAGTCGTCGAAGAGTACACGAAAGAAAGCTGTAAACTTTCTCTCTCAGAACTGCGCGAAGACTTCAATTCCGGCTCAAAACAACGGGATACATCGTTTTAGATCGAAACTAGCGTGATTTACGCACTTCGATTTTACAAGTGTAAACGTTTTCTGTCAGAACTGCGCGAAAACTTGTATTCCGGCTCAAAACAACAGGATACATCGTTTTAGATCGAAACTAGCGAGATTTACGCACTTTGATTTTACAAGTCGTCGAAGAGTAGACGAGAGAGAGCTGTAAACTATTTCTCTCAGAACTGCGCGAAAACTTGTATTCCGGCTCAAAACAACGAGATACATCTTTTTAGATTGAAACTAGAGAGATTTACGCGCTTCGATTTTACGAGTCGTCGAAGAGTAGACGCGGAAGAGGTGTAAACGTTTTCTCTGAGAACTGCGCGAAAACTTCTATTCCGGCTCAAAACAACGCGATACATCGCTTTAGATCGACACTAGCGAGATTCTCGAACATCGATTTTACAAGTCGACCAAGAGTAGACGAGAGAGAGCTGTAATCTTTTTCTCTCAGAACTGCGCGAAAACTTGTATTCCGGCTCAAAACAACGGGATACATCGTTTTAGATTGAAACTAGCGAGATTCACGAACATCGATTTTACAAGTCGTCGATGAGTAAGAGAAAGGTGTAAACTTTTTCTCTCATAACTGCGCGAAAACTTGTATTCCGGCTCAAAACAACCGGATACATCGTTTTAGCTCGAAACTAGCGAGATTTACGCAGTTCGATTTTACAAGTCGTCGAAGAGTAAACGAGAGAAAGCTGTAAACTTTTTCTCTCATAACTACGCGAAAACTTGTATTCCGTCTCAAAACAACGGGATACATCGTTTCAGATCGAAACTAGCAAAATTCACGAACATCGAATTTACAAGTCGTCGAAGAGTAGACGAGAGAAAGGTGTAAACTTCTTCTCTCAGAACTGCTCGAAAACTTGTATTCCGGCTCAAAACAACGGGATACATCGTTTTAGATTGAAAATAGCGAGATTCACGAATATCGATTTTACAAGTCATCGAAGAGTAGACGAGAGAATGGTGTAAACTTTTTCTCCCAGAACTGCGCGAGAACATGTATTCCAGCTCAAAACAACGGGATACATCGTTTTAGATCTAAACTAGCGAGATTCACGAACATCGATTTTACAAGTCGTCGATCAGTAGACGGGAGAAAGGGGTAAACTTTTTCTCTCATAACTGCGCGAAAACTTGTATTCCGACTCAAAACAATCCGATACATCGTTTTACCTCGAAACAATCGAGATTTACGCACTTCGATTTTACAAGTCGTCGAAGAGTAGACGAGAGAAAGGTGTAAACTTTTCTCTCAGAACTGCGCAAAAACTTGTATTCCGGTTCAAAACAACGGGATACATCGTTTTAGATCGATACTAGCGAGATTCCCGAACATCGATTTTACAAGTCGTCGAAGAGTGGACGAGAAAAAGCTGTAAACTTTTTCTCTCAGAACTGCGCGAAAACATGAATTCCGGCTCAAAACAACGGAATGCATTGTTTTAAATCGAAACTAGCGAGATTTACGTGCTTCGATTTTAGAAGTCCTCGAAGAGTAGACGAAAGAGAGCTGTGAACGTTTTTTCTCAGAACTGCGCGAAAACTTGTATTCCGCCTCAAAACAACGGGATACATCGTTTTAGATCGAAACTGGGAAAATTCACGAACATCATTTTGCAAGTCGTCGAAGAGTAGACGAGAGAATCTGTAGACATTTTCGCTCATAACTGCGCGAAAACTTGTATTCCGGCTCAAAACAACGGGATACATCGTTTTAGATCGAAACTAGCGAGATTCACGCACTTCGATTTTACAAGTCGTCGAAGAGTAGACGAGAGAGCACTGTAAACTTTTTCTCTCATAACTGAGCGAAAACTTGTATTCCGTCTCAAAACAACGGCATACATCGTTTCACATCGAAACTAGCAAAATTCACGAACATCGATTTTACAAGTCGTCGAAGAGTAGACGAGAGAGAGCTGTAATCTTTTTCTCTCAGAACTGCGCGAAAACTTGTATTCCGGCTCAAAACAACGGGATACATCGTTTCAGACCGAAACTAGCGAGATTTACGCACCTCGATTTCAGATGTCGTCGAAGAGTAGACGATAGAGAGCTGTAAACTTTTTCTCTCAGAACTGCGCGAAAACTTGTATTCCGGCTCAAAACAACCGAATAAATTGTTTTAGATCGAAACTAGTGAGATTCACGCACTTCGATTTTACAAGTCGTCGAAGAGTAGACGAGAGAGCACTGTAAACTTTTTCTCTCATAACTGAGCGAAAACTTGTATTCCGTCTCAAAACAACGGCATACATCGTTTCAGATCGACACTAGCGAGATTCTCGAACATCGATTTAACAAGTCGTCTTAGAGTAGACGAGAAAGAGCTTTAATCTTTTTCTCTCGGAACGGCGCGAAAACTTGTATTCCGGCTCAAAACAACCGAATAAATTGTTTTAGATCGAAACTAGCGAGATTTACGCACTTTGATTTTACAAGTCGTTGAAGAGTAGACGAGAGGGAGCTGTAAACTTTTTCTCTCAGAACTGCGCGAAAACTTGTATTCCGGCTCAAAACAACGGGATACATCGTTTCAGACCGAAACTAGCGAGATTTACGCACCTCGATTTCAGAAGTCGTCGAAGAGTAGACGATAGAGAGCTGTAAACTTTTTCTCTCAGAACTGCGCGAAAACTTGTATTCCGGCTCAAAACAACGGGATACATCGTTTCAGATCGAAACTGGGAAAATTCACGAACATCATTTTACAAGTCATCGAAGAGTAGACGAGAGAAAGGTGTAAACTTTTTCTCCGAGAACTGCGCGAGAACATGTATTCCAGCTCAAAACAACGGGATACATCGTTTTAGATCTAAACTAGCGAGATTCACGAACATCGATTTTCCAAGTCGTCGATGAGTAGACGGGAGAAAGCTGTAAACATTTTCTCTCAGAACTGCGCGAAAACATGAATTCCGGCTCAAAACAACGGGATGCATTGTTTTAGATCGAAACTAGCGAGATTTACGTACTTCAATTTTAGAAGTCGTCGAAGAGTAGACGAAAGAGAGCTGTGAACGTTTTCTCTCAGAACTGCGCGAAAGCTTGTATTCCGGCTCAAAACAACGGGATACATCGTTTCAGATCGAAACTAGCGAGATTTACGCACCTCGATTTCAGAAGTCGTCGAAGGGTAGACGATAGACAGCTGTAAACTTTTTCTCTCAGAACTGCGCGAAAACTTGTATTCCGTCTCAAAACAACGGGATACATCGTTTCATATCGAAACTAGCAAAATTCACGAACATCGATTTTACAAGTCGTCGAAGAGTAGACGAGAGAAAGGTGTAAACTTTTTCTCTCAGAACTGCGCGAAGACTTCAATTCCGGCTCAAAACAACGGGATACATCGTTTTAGATCGAAACTAGCGTGATTTACGCACTTCGATTTTACAAGTCGTCGAAGAGTAAACGAGAGAAAGCTGTAAACTTTTTCTCTCATAACTGCGCGAAAACTTGTATTCCGTCGCAAAACAACGGGATACATCGTTTCATATCGAAACTAGCAAAATTCACGAACATCGATTTTACAAGTCGTCGAAGAGTAGACGAGAGAAAGGTGTAAACGTTTTCTCTCAGAACTGCGCGAAAACTTGTATTCCGGCTCAAAACAACGGGATACATCGTTTTAGATAGAAACTAACAAGATTTACGCACTTTGATTTTACAAGTCGTCGAAGAGTAGACGAGAGAGAGCTGTATACTATTTCTCTCAGAACTGCGCGCAAACTAGTATTCCGGCTCAAAACAACGGATACATCGTTTCAGATCGACACTAGCGAGATTCTCGAACATCGATTTAACAAGTCGTCTAAGAGTAGACGAGAAAGAGCTGTAATCTTTTTCTCTCGGAACGGCGCGAAAACTTGTATTCCGGCTCAAAACAACGGGATACATCGTTTTAGATTGAAAATAGCGAGATTCACGAACATCGATTTTACAAGTCGTCGATGAGTAGACGAGAGAAAGGTGTAAACCTTTTCTCTCAGAATTGCACGAAAACTTGTATTCCGGCTCAAAACAACGGGATACATCGTATTAGATCGAAACTAGCGAGATTTACGCACTTTGATTTTACAAGTCGTTGAAGAGTAGACGAGAGGGAGCTGTAAACTTTTTCTCTCAGAACTGCGCGAAAACTTGTATTCCGGCTCAAAACAACGGGATACATCGTTTTAGATCGAAACTAGCGAGATTTCCGCACTTCGATTTTACAAGTTGTCGAAGAGTAGACGAGAGAAAGTTGTAAACTTTTTCTCTCAGAACTGCGCGAATACATGAATTCCGGCTCAAAACAACGGGATGCATTGTTTTAGATCGAAACTAGCGAGATTTACGCACTTCGATTTTACAAGTCGTCCAAGAGTAAACGAGAGAAAGCTGTAAACTTTTTCTCTCATAACTGCGCGAAAACTTGTATTCCGTCTCAAAACAACGGGATACATCGTTTCAGATCGAAACTGGGAAAATTCACGAACATCATTTTACAAGTCATCGAAGAGTAGACGAGAGAAAGGTGTAAACTTTTACTCCGAGAACTCCGCGAGAACATGTATTCCAGCTCAAAACAACGGGATACATCGTTTTAGATCTAAACTAGCGAGATTCACGAACATCGATTTTACAAGTTGTCGAAGAGTAGACGAGAGAAAGTTGTAAACTTTTTCTCTCAGAACTGCGCGAATACATGAATTCCGGCTCAAAACAACGGGATGCATTGTTTTAGATCGAAACTAGCGAGATTTACGCACTTCGAATTTACAAGTCGTCCAAGAGTAAACGAGAGAAAGCTGTAAACTTTTTCTCTCATAACTGCGCGAAAACTTGTATTCCGTCTCAAAACAACGGGATACATCGTTTCAGATCGAAACTGGGAAAATTCACGAACATCATTTTACAAGTCATCGATGAGTAGACGGGAGAAAGGGGTAAACGTTTTCTCTCAGAACTGCTCGAAAACTTGTATTCCGGCTCAAAACAACGGGATACATTGTTTTAGATCGAAACTAGCGAGAATTCCGCACTTCGATTTTACAAGTCGTCGAACAGTAGACGAGAGAAAGCTGTAAACATTTTCTCTCAGAACTGCGCTAAAACATGAATTCCGGCTCAAAACAACGGGATGCATTGTTTTAGATCGAAACTAGCGCGATTTACGTACTTCGATTTTAGAAGTCGTCGAAGAGTAGACGAAAGAGAGCTGTGAACGTTTTCTCTCAGAACTGCGCGAAAGCTTGTATTCCGGCTCAAAACAACGGGATATATCGTTTCAGATCGAAACTAGCGAGATTTACGCACCTCGATTTCAGAAGTCGTCGAAGAGTAGACGATAGAGAGCTGTAAACTTTTTCTCTCAGAACTGCGCGAAAACTTGTATTCCGGCTCAAAACAACCGAATAAATTGTTTTAGATCGAAACTAGTGAGATTTACGCACTTCGATTTTACAAGTCGTCGAAGAGTAGACGAGAGAAAGCTGTAAACTTTCTCTCTCAGAACTGCGCGAAAACTTCAAATCCGGCTCAAAACAACGGGATACATCGTTTTAGATCGAAACTAGGGAGATTTACGCACTTCGATTTTACAAGTCGTCGAAGAGTAGACGAAAGAAAGCTGTAAAATTCTCGCTCATAACTGCGCGAGAACTTGTATTCCGGCTCAAAACAACGGGATACATCGTTTTAGATCGAAACTAGCAAAATTCACGAACATCGATTTTACAACTCGTCGAAGAGTAGACGAGAGAAAGGTGTAAACTTTTTCTCTCAGAACTGCGCGAGAACTTGTATTCCGGCTCAAAACAACGGGATACATCGTTTTAGATCGAAACTAGCGAGATTTACGCAGTTCGATTTTACAAGTCGTCGAAGAGTAAACGAGAGAAAGCTGTAAACTTTTTCTCTCATAACTACGCGAAAACTTCTATTCCGCCTCAAAACAACGGGATACATCGTTTCAGATCGAAACTAGCAAAATTCACGAACATCGAATTTACAAGTCGTCGAAGAGTAGACGAGAGAAAGGTGTAAACTTTTTCTCTCAGAACTGCTCGAAAACTTGTATTCCGGCTCAAAACAACGGGATACATCGTTTTAGATTGAAAATAGCGAGATTCACGAATATCGATTTTACAAGTCGTCGATGAGTGGACGAGAAAAAGCTGTAAACTTTTTCTCTCAGAACTGCGCGAAAACATGAATTCCGGCTCAAAACAACGGGATCAATTGTTTTCAATCGAAACTAGCGAGATTTACGTTCTTCGATTTTACAAGTCGTCGAAGAGTAGACGAAAGAGAGCTGTGAACTTTTTCTCTCAAAACTGCGCGAAAACTTGTATTCCGGCTCAAAACAACGCGATACATCGTTTTAGATCGAAAATGGGAAAATTCACGAACATCATTTTACAAGTCATCGAAGAGTAGACGAGAGAATGGTGTAAACTTTTTCTCCCAGAACTGCGCGAGAACATGTATTCCAGCTCAAAACAACGGGATACATCGTTTTAGATCTAAACTAGCGAGATTCACGAACATCGATTTTACAAGTCGTCGATCAGTAGACGGGAGAAAGGGGTAAACTTTTTCTCTCATAACTGCGCGAAAACTTGTATTCCGACTCAAAACAATCCGATACATCGTTTTAGCTCGAAACAATCGAGATTTACGCACTTCGATTTTACAAGTCGTCGAAGAGTACACGAGAGAAAGCTGTAAAATTTTTCTCTCAGAACTGCGCGAAAACTTGTATTCCGGCTCGAAACAACGGGATACATCGTTTTAGATCTAAACTAGCGAGATTCACGCACTTCGATTTTACAAGTCGTCGAACAGTGGACGAGAAAGAACTGTAAAATTTTTCTCTGAGAACTGCGCGAAAACTTGTATTCCGCCTCAAAACAACGCGATACATCGTTTTAGATCGACACTAGCGAGATTCTCGAACATTGATTTTACAAGTCGTCTAAGAGTAGACGAGAAAGAGCTGTAATCTTCTTCTCTCAGAACTGCGCGAAAACTTGTATTCCGGCTCGAAACAACGGGATACATCGTTTTAGATCGAAACTAGCGAGATTCACGCACTTCGATTTTACAAGTCGTCGAAGAGTAGACGATAGAGAGCTGTAAACTTTTTCTCTCAGAAGTGCGCGAAAACTTGTATTCCGGCTCAAAACAACCGAATAAATTGTTTTAAATGGAAACTAGCGAGATTTACGCACTTCGATTTTACAAGTCGTCGAAGAGTACACGAAAGAAAGCTGTAAACTTTCTCTCTCAGAACTGCGCGAAGACTTCAATTCCGGCTCAAAACAACGGGATACATCGTTTTAGATCGAAACTAGCGTGATTTACGCACTTCGATTTTACAAGTCGTCGAAGAGTAGACGAGAGAAAGGTGTAAACGTTTTCTGTCAGAACTGCGCGAACACTTGTATTCCGGCTCAAAACAACAGGATACATCGTTTTAGATCGAAACTAGCGAGATTTACCAACTTTGATTTTACAAGTCGTCGAAGAGTAGACGAGAGAGAGCTGTAAACTATTTCTCTCAGAACTGCGCGAAAACTTGTATTCCGGCTCAAAACAACGAGATACATCTTTTTAGATTGAAACTAGAGAGATTTACGCGCTTCGATTTTACGAGTCGTCGAAGAGTAGACGCGAAAGAGCTGTAAACTTTTTCTCTGAGAACTGCGCGAAAACTTCTATTCCGGCTCAAAACAACGCGATACATCGCTTTAGATCGACACTAGCGAGATTCACGAACATCGATTTTACAAGTCGTCAAAAAGTAGACGAGAGACATCTGTAATCTTTTTCTCTCAGAACTGCGCGAAAACTTGTATTCCGGCTCAAAACAACGGGATACAACGTTTTAGATCGAAACTAGCGAGATTTACGCACCTCGATTTCAGAAGTCGTCGAAGAGTAGACGATAGAGAGCTGTAAACTTTTTCTCTCAGAAGTGCGCGAAAACTTGTATTCCGGCTCAAAACAACCGAATAAATTGTTTTAAATGGAAACTAGCGAGATTTACGCACTTCGATTTTACAAGTCGTCGAAGAGTACACGAAAGAAAGCTGTAAACTTTCTCTCTCAGAACTGCGCGAAGACTTCAATTCCGGCTCAAAACAACGGGATACATCGTTTTAGATCGAAACTAGCGTGATTTACGCACTTCGATTTTACAAGTCGTCGAAGAGTAGACGAGAGAAAGGTGTAAACGTTTTCTGTCAGAACTGCGCGAAAACTTGTATTCCGGCTCAAAACAACAGGATACATCGTTTTAGATCGAAACTAGCGAGATTTACGCACTTTGATTTTACAAGTCGTCGAAGAGTAGACGAGAGAGAGCTGTAAACTATTTCTCTCAGAACTGCGCGAAAACTTGTATTCCGGCTCAAAACAACGAGATACATCTTTTTAGATTGAAACTAGAGAGATTCACGAATATCGATTTTACGAGTCGTCGAAGAGTAGACGCGAAAGAGCTGTAAACTTTTTCTCTGAGAACTGCGCGAAAACTTCTATTCCGGCTCAAAACAACGCGATACATCGCTTTAGATCGACACTACTGAGATTCTCGAACATCGATTTTACAAGTCGTCTAAGAGTAGACGAGAGAGAGCTGTAATCTTTTTCTCTCAGAACTGCGCGAAAACTTGTATTCCGGCTCAAAACAACGGGATACATCGTTTTAGATTGAAACTAGCGAGATTCACGAACATCGATCTTACAAGTCGTCGAAGAGTAGACGAGAGAGAGCTGTAAACTATTTCTCTCAGAACTGCGCGAAAACTTGTATTCCGGCTCAAAACAACGGGATACATCGTTTTAGATCGAAGCTAGCGAGATTCACGCACTTCGATTTTGCAAGTCGTCGAAGAGTAGACGAGAGAAAGGTGTAAACTTTTTCTCTCTGAACTGCGCGAAAACTTGTATTCCGGCTCAAAACAACGGGATACATCGTTTTAGATCGATACTAGCGAGATTCACGAACATCGATTTTACAAGTCGTCAAAAAGTAGACGAGAGACATCTGTAATCTTTTTCTCTCAGAACTGCGCGAAAACTTGTATTCCGGCTCAAAACAACGGGATACAACGTTTTAGATCGAAACTAGCGAGATTTACGCACCTCGATTTCAGAAGTCGTCGAAGAGTAGACGATAGAGAGCTGTAAACTTTTTCTCTCATAACTACGCGAAAACTTGTATTCCGGCTTAAAACAACGGGATACATCGTTTTAGATTGAAAATAGCGAGATTCACGAATATCGATTTTACAAGTCGTCGATGAGTGGACGAGAGAAAGCTGTAAACTTTTTCTCTCAGAACTGCGCGAAAACATGAATTCCGGCTCAAAACAACGGGATCAATTGTTTTAAATCGAAACTAGCGAGATTTACGTACTTCGATTTTAGAAGTCGTCGAAGAGTAGACGAAAGAGAGCTGTGAACTTTTTCTCTCTGAACTGCGCGAAAACTTGTATTCCGGCTCAAAACAACGCGATACATCGTTTTAGATCGAAAATGGGAAAATTCACGAACATCATTTTACAAGTCATCGAAGAGTAGACGAGAGAATGGTGTAAACTTTTTCTCCCAGAACTGCGCGAGAACATGTATTCCAGCTGAAAACAACGGGATACATCGTTTTAGATCTAAACTAGCGAGATTCACGAACATCGATTTTACAAGTCGTCGATCAGTAGACGGGAGAAAGGGGTAAACTTTTTCTCTCATAACTGCGCGAAAACTTGTATTCCGACTCAAAACAATCCGATACATCGTTTTAGCTCGAAACAATCGAGATTTACGCACTTCGATTTTACAAGTCGTCGAAGAGTACACGAGAGAAAGCTGTAAAATTTTTCTCTCAGAACTGCGCGAAAACTTGTATTCCGGCTCGAAACAACGGGATACATCGTATTAGATCGAAACTAGCGAGATTTACGCACTTTGATTTTACAAGTCGTTGAAGAGTAGACGAGAGGGAGCTGTAAACTTCTTCTCTCAGAACTGCGCGAAAACTTGTATTCCGGCTCAAAACAACGGGATACATCGTTTTAGATCGAAACTAGCGAGATTTCCGCACTTCGATTTTACAAGTTGTCGAAGAGTAAACGAGAGAAAGCTGTAAACTTTTTCTCTCATAACTGCGCGAAAACTTGTATTCCGTCTCAAAACAACGGGATACATCGTTTCAGATCGAAACTGGGAAAATTCACGAACATCATTTTACAAGTCATCGAAGAGTAGACGAGAGAAAGGTGTAAACTTTTTCTCCGAGAACTCCGCGAGAACATGTATTCCAGCTCAAAACAACGGGATACATCGTTTTAGATCTAAACTAGCGAGATTCACGAACATCGATTTTCCAAGTCGTCGATGAGTAGACGGGAGAAAGGGGTAAACGTTTTCTCTCAGAACTGCTCGAAAACTTGTATTCCGGCTCAAAACAACGGGATACATTGTTTTAGATCGAAACTAGCGAGAATTCCGCACTTCGATTTTACAAGTTGTCGAACAGTAGACGAGAGAAAGCTGTAAACATTTTCTCTCAGAACTGCGCGAAAACATGAATTCCGGCTCAAAACAACGGGATGCATTGTTTTAGATCGAAACTAGCGAGATTTACGTACTTCGATTTTAGAAGTCGTCGAAGAGTAGACGAAAGAGAGCTGTGAACGTTTTCTCTCAGAACTGCGCGAAAGCTTGTATTCCGGCTCAAAACAACGGGATATATCGTTTCAGATCGAAACTAGCGAGATTTACGCACCTCGATTTCAGAAGTCGTCGAAGAGTAGACGATAGAGAGCTGTAAACTCTTTCTCTCAGAACTGCGCGAAAACTTGTATTCCGGCTCAAAACAACCGAATAAATTGTTTTAGATCGAAACTAGTGAGATTTACGCACTTCGATTTTACAAGTCGTCGAAGAGTAGACGAGAGAAAGCTGTAAACTTTCTCTCTCAGAACTGCGCGAAAACTTCAAATCTGGCTCAAAACAACGGGATACATCGTTTTAGATCGAAACTAGCGAGATTTACGCACTTCGATTTTACAAGTCGTCGAAGAGTAGACGAAAGAAAGCTGTAAAATTCTCGCTCATAACTGCGCGAGAACTTGTATTCCGGCTCAAAACAACGGGATACATCGTTTTAGATCGAAACTAGCAAAATTCACGAACATCGATTTTACAACTCGTCGAAGAGTAGACGAGAGAAAGGTGTAAACTTTTTCTCTCAGAACTGCGCGAGAACTTGCATTCCGGCTAAAACAACGAGATACATGATTTTGGATTGAAACTAGAGAGATTTACGCGCTTCGATTTTACGAGTCGTCGAAGAGTAGACGAGAAAGAACTGTAAAATTTTTCTCTGAGAACTGCGCGAAAACTTGTATTCCGGCTCAAAACAACGCGATACATCGTTTTAGATCGACACTAGCGAGATTCTCGAACATCGATTTTACAAGTCCTAAAAAAGTAGACGAGAGAGATCTGTAATCTTTTTCTCTCAGAACTGCGCGAAAACTTGAATACCGGCTCTAAACAACGGGATACATCGTTTTAGATCGAAACTAGCGAGATTTACGCACTTCGATATTACAAGTCGTCGAAGAGTACACGAGAAAACTGTAAACTTTTTCTCTCAGAACTGCGCGAAAACATGAATTCCGGCTCAAAACAACGGGATACAACGTTTTAGATTGAAACTAGCGAGATTTCCGCACTTCGATTTTGAAAGTCGTCGAAGAGTAGACGAGAGAACGCTGCAAACTTTTTCTCTCAGAACTGCGCGAAAACTTGTATTCCGGCTCAAAACAACGGGATACATTGTTTTAGATCGAAACTAGCGAGAATTCCGCACTTCGATTTTACAAGTCGTCGAAGAGTAGACGAGAGAAAGCTGTAAACATTTTCTCTCAGAACTGCGCGAAAACATGAATTCCGGCTCAAAACAACGGGATGCATTGTTTTAGATCGAAACTAGCGAGATTTACGTACTTCGATTTTAGAAGTCGTCGAAGAGAAGACGAAAGAGAGCTGTAAACTTTTTCTCTCAGAACTGCGCGAAAACTTGTATTCCGGCTAAAACAACCGAATAAATTCTTTTAGATCGAAACTAGCGAGAATTCCGCACTTCGATTTTACAAGTCGTCGAAGAGTAGACGAGAGAAAGCTGTAAACATTTTCTCTCACAACTGCGCGAAAACTTGTATTCCGGCTCAAAACAACGGGATACATCGTTTTAGATCGAAACTAGCGAGATTTACGCACTTCGATTTTACAAGTCGTCGAAGAGTAGACGAGAGAAAGCTGTAAACTTTCTCGCTCATAACTGCGCGAGAACTTGTATTCCGGCTCAAAACAACGGGATACATCGTTTTAGATCGAAACTAGCGAGATTTACGCAGTTCGATTTTACAAGTCGTCGAAGAGTAAACGAGAGAAAGCTGTAAACTTTTTCTCTCATAACTACGCGAAAACTTGTATTCCGCCTCAAAACAACGGGATACATCGTTTCAGATCGAAACTAGCAAAATTCACGAACATCGAATTTACAAGTCGTCGAAGAGTAGACGAGAGAAAGGTGTAAACTTTTTCTCTCAGAACTGCTCGAAAACTTGTATTCCGGCTCAAAACAACGGGATACATCGTTTTAGATTGAAAATAGCGAGATTCACGAATATCGATTTTACAAGTCGTCGATGAGTGGACGAGAGAACGCTGTAAACTTTTTCTCTCAGAACTGCGCGAAAACATGAATTCCGGCTCAAAACAACGGGATCAATTGTTTTAAATCGAAACTAGCGAGATTTACGTTCTTCGATTTTAGAAGTCGTCGAAGAGTAGACGAAAGAGAGCTGTGAACTTTTTCTCTCAAAACTGCGCGAAAACTTGTATTCCGGCTCAAAACAACGCGATACATCGTTTTAGATCGAAAATGGGAAAATTCACGAACATCATTTTACAAGTCATCGAAGAGTAGACGAGAGAATGGTGTAAACTTTTTCTCCCAGAACTGCGCGAGAACATGTATTCCAGCTCAAAACAACGGGATACATCGTTTTAGATCTAAACTAGCGAGATTCACGAACATCGATTTTACAAGTCGTCGATCAGTAGACGGGAGAAAGGGGTAAACTTTTTCTCTCATAACTGCGCGAAAACTTGTATTCCGACTCAAAACAATCCGATACATCGTTTTAGCTCGAAACAATCGAGATTTACGCACTTCGATTTTACAAGTCGTCGAAGAGTACACGAGAGAAAGCTGTAAAATTTTTCTCTCAGAACTGCGCGAAAACTTGTATTCCGGCTCGAAACAACGGGATACATCGTTTTAGATCGAAACTAGCGAGATTCACGCACTTCGATTTTACAAGTCGTCGAACAGTGGACGAGAAAGAACTGTAAAATTTTTCTCTGAGAACTGCGCGAAAACTTGTATTCCGCCTCAAAACAACGCGATACATCGTTTTAGATCGACACTAGCGAGATTCTCGAACATTGATTTTACAAGTCGTCTAAGAGTAGACGAGAAAGAGCTGTAATCTTCTTCTCTCAGAACTGCGCGAAAACTTGTATTCCGGCTCGAAACAACGGGATACATCGTTTTAGATCGAAACTAGCCAGATTCACGCACTTCGATTTTACAAGTCGTCGAAGAGTAGACGAGAGAGAGCTGTAAACTATTTCTCTCAGAACTGCGCGAAAACTTGTATTCCGGCTCAAAACAACCGGATGCATCGTTTTAGATCGAAGCTAGCGAGATTCACGCACTTCGATTTTGCAAGTCGTCGAAGAGTAGACGAGAGAAAGGTGTAAACTTTTTCTCTCTGAACTGCGCGAAAACTTTAATTCCGGCTCAAAACAACGGGATACATCGTTTTAGATCGATACTAGCGAGATTCACGAACATCGATTTTACAAGTCGTCAAAAAGTAGACGAGAGACATCTGTAATCTTTTTCTCTCAGAACTGCGCGAAAACTTGTATTCCGGCTCAAAACAACGGGATACAACGTTTTAGATCGAAACTAGCGAGATTTACGCACCTCGATTTCAGAAGTCGTCGAAGAGTAGACGATAGAGAGCTGTAAACTTTTTCTCTCAGAAGTGCGCGAAAACTTGTATTCCGGCTCAAAACAACCGAATAAATTGTTTTAAATGGAAACTAGCGAGATTTACGCACTTCGATTTTACAAGTCGTTGAAGAGTACACGAAAGAAAGCTGTAAACTTTCTCTCTCAGAACTGCGCGAAGACTTCAATTCCGGCTCAAAACAACGGGATACATCGTTTTAGATCGAAACTAGCGTGATTTACGCACTTCGATTTTACAAGTCGTCGAAGAGTAGACGAGAGAAAGGTGTAAACGTTTTCTGTCAGAACTGCGCGAAAACTTGTATTCCGGCTCAAAACAACAGGATACATCGTTTTGGATCGAAACTAGCGAGATTTACCAACTTTGATTTTACAAGTCGTCGAAGAGTAGACGAGAGAGAGCTGTAAACTATTTCTCTCAGAACTGCGCGAAAACTTGTATTCCGGCTCAAAACAACGAGATACATCTTTTTAGATTGAAACTAGAGAGATTTACGCGCTTCGATTTTACGAGTCGTCGAAGAGTAGACGCGAAAGAGCTGTAAACTTTTTCTCTGAGAACTGCGCGAAAACTTCTATTCCGGCTCAAAACAACGCGATACATCGCTTTAGATCGACACTAGCGAGATTCACGAACATCGATTTTACAAGTCGTCAAAAAGTAGACGAGAGACATCTGTAATTTTTTTCTCTCAGAACTGCGCGAAAACTTGTATTCCGGCTCAAAACAACCGGATACATCGTTTTAGCTCGAAACTAGCGAGATTTACGCAGTTCGATTTTACAAGTCGTCGAAGAGTAAACGAGAGAAAGCTGTAAACTTTTTCTCTCATAACTACGCGAAAACTTGTATTCCGTCTCAAAACAACGGGATACATCGTTTCAGATCGAAACTAGCAAAATTCACGAACATCGAATTTACAAGTCGTCGAAGAGTAGACGAGAGAAAGGTGTAAACTTTTTCTCTCAGAACTGCTCGAAAACTTGTATTCCGGCTCAAAACAACGGGATACATCGTTTTAGATTGAAAATAGCGAGATTCACGAATATCGATTTTACAAGTCGTCGATGAGTGGACGAGAGAAAGCTGTAAACTTTTTCTCTCAGAACTGCGCGAAAACATGAATTCCGGCTCAAAACAACGGGATCAATTGTTTTAAATCGAAACTAGCGAGATTTACGTTCTTCGATTTTAGAAGTCGTCGAAGAGTAGACGAAAGAGAGCTGTGAACTTTTTCTCTCAAAACTGCGCGAAAACTTGTATTCCGGCTCAAAACAACGCGATACATCGTTTTAGATCGAAAATGGGAAAATTCACGAACATCATTTTACAAGTCATCGAAGAGTAGACGAGAGAATGGTGTAAACTTTTTCTCCCAGAACTGCGCGAGAACATGTATTCCAGCTCAAAACAACGGGATACATCGTTTTAGATCTAAACTAGCGAGATTCACGAACATCGATTTTACAAGTCGTCGATCAGTAGACGGGAGAAAGGGGTAAACTTTTTCTCTCATAACTGCGCGAAAACTTGTATTCCGACTCAAAACAATCCGATACATCGTTTTAGCTCGAAACAATCGAGATTTACGCACTTCGATTTTACAAGTCGTCGAAGAGTACACGAGAGAAAGCTGTAAAATTTTTCTCTCAGAACTGCGCGAAAACTTGTATTCCGGCTCGAAACAACGGGATACATCGTTTTAGATCGAAACTAGCGAGATTCACGCACTTCGATTTTACAAGTCGTCGAACAGTGGACGAGAAAGAACTGTAAAATTTTTCTCTGAGAACTGCGCGAAAACTTGTATTCCGCCTCAAAACAACGCGATACATCGTTTTAGATCGACACTAGCGAGATTCTCGAACATTGATTTTACAAGTCGTCTAAGAGTAGACGAGAAAGAGCTGTAATCTTCTTCTCTCAGAACTGCGCGAAAACTTGTATTCCGGCTCGAAACAACGGGATACATCGTTTTAGATCGAAACTAGCCAGATTCACGCACTTCGATTTTACAAGTCGTCGAAGAGTAGACGAGAGAGAGCTGTAAACTATTTCTCTCAGAACTGCGCGAAAACTTGTATTCCGGCTCAAAACAACCGGATGCATCGTTTTAGATCGAAGCTAGCGAGATTCACGCACTTCGATTTTGCAAGTCGTCGAAGAGTAGACGAGAGAAAGGTGTAAACTTTTTCTCTCTGAACTGCGCGAAAACTTTAATTCCGGCTCAAAACAACGGGATACATCGTTTTAGATCGATACTAGCGAGATTCACGAACATCGATTTTACAAGTCGTCAAAAAGTAGACGAGAGACATCTGTAATCTTTTTCTCTCAGAACTGCGCGAAAACTTGTATTCCGGCTCAAAACAACGGGATACAACGTTTTAGATCGAAACTAGCGAGATTTACGCACCTCGATTTCAGAAGTCGTCGAAGAGTAGACGATAGAGAGCTGTAAACTTTTTCTCTCAGAAGTGCGCGAAAACTTGTATTCCGGCTCAAAACAACCGAATAAATTGTTTTAAATGGAAACTAGCGAGATTTACGCACTTCGATTTTACAAGTCGTTGAAGAGTACACGAAAGAAAGCTGTAAACTTTCTCTCTCAGAACTGCGCGAAGACTTCAATTCCGGCTCAAAACAACGGGATACATCGTTTTAGATCGAAACTAGCGTGATTTACGCACTTCGATTTTACAAGTCGTCGAAGAGTAGACGAGAGAAAGGTGTAAACGTTTTCTGTCAGAACTGCGCGAAAACTTGTATTCCGGCTCAAAACAACAGGATACATCGTTTTGGATCGAAACTAGCGAGATTTACCAACTTTGATTTTACAAGTCGTCGAAGAGTAGACGAGAGAGAGCTGTAAACTATTTCTCTCAGAACTGCGCGAAAACTTGTATTCCGGCTCAAAACAACGAGATACATCTTTTTAGATTGAAACTAGAGAGATTTACGCGCTTCGATTTTACGAGTCGTCGAAGAGTAGACGCGAAAGAGCTGTAAACTTTTTCTCTGAGAACTGCGCGAAAACTTCTATTCCGGCTCAAAACAACGCGATACATCGCTTTAGATCGACACTAGCGAGATTCACGAACATCGATTTTACAAGTCGTCAAAAAGTAGACGAGAGACATCTGTAATTTTTTTCTCTCAGAACTGCGCGAAAACTTGTATTCCGGCTCAAAACAACCGGATACATCGTTTTAGCTCGAAACTAGCGAGATTTACGCAGTTCGATTTTACAAGTCGTCGAAGAGTAAACGAGAGAAAGCTGTAAACTTTTTCTCTCATAACTACGCGAAAACTTGTATTCCGTCTCAAAACAACGGGATACATCGTTTCAGATCGAAACTAGCAAAATTCACGAACATCGAATTTACAAGTCGTCGAAGAGTAGACGAGAGAAAGGTGTAAACTTTTTCTCTCAGAACTGCTCGAAAACTTGTATTCCGGCTCAAAACAACGGGATACATCGTTTTAGATTGAAAATAGCGAGATTCACGAATATCGATTTTACAAGTCGTCGATGAGTGGACGAGAGAAAGCTGTAAACTTTTTCTCTCAGAACTGCGCGAAAACATGAATTCCGGCTCAAAACAACGGGATCAATTGTTTTAAATTGAAACTAGCGAGATTTACGTTCTTCGATTTTAGAAGTCGTCGAAGAGTAGACGAAAGAGAGCTGTGAACTTTTTCTCTCAAAACTGCGCGAAAACTTGTATTCCGGCTCAAAACAACGCGATACATCGTTTTAGATCGAAAATGGGAAAATTCACGAACATCATTTTACAAGTCATCGAAGAGTAGACGAGAGAATGGTGTAAACTTTTTCTCCCAGAACTGCGCGAGAACATGTATTCCAGCTCAAAACAACGGGATACATCGTTTTAGATCTAAACTAGCGAGATTCACGAACATCGATTTTACAAGTCGTCGATCAGTAGACGGGAGAAAGGGGTAAACTTTTTCTCTCATAACTGCGCGAAAACTTGTATTCCGACTCAAAACAATCCGATACATCGTTTTAGCTCGAAACAATCGAGATTTACGCACTTCGATTTTACAAGTCGTCGAAGAGTACACGAGAGAAAGCTGTAAAATTTTTCTCTCAGAACTGCGCGAAAACTTGTATTCCGGCTCGAAACAACGGGATACATCGTTTTAGATCGAAACTAGCCAGATTCACGCACTTCGATTTTACAAGTCGTCGAACAGTGGACGAGAAAGAACTGTAAAATTTTTCTCTGAAAACTGCGCGAAAACTTGTATTCCGCCTCAAAACAACGCGATACATCGTTTTAGATCGACACTAGCGAGATTCTCGAACATTGATTTTACAAGTCGTCTAAGAGTAGACGAGAAAGAGCTGTAATCTTCTTCTCTCAGAACTGCGCGAAAACTTGTATTCCGGCTCGAAACAACGGGATACATCGTTTTAGATCGAAACTAGCGAGATTCACGCACTTCGATTTTACAAGTCGTCGAAGAGTAGACGAGAGAGAGCTGTAAACTATTTCTCTCAGAACTGCGCGAAAACTTGTATTCCGGCTCAAAACAACCGGATGCATCGTTTTAGATCGAAGCTAGCGAGATTCACGCACTTCGATTTTGCAAGTCGTCGAAGAGTAGACGAGAGAAAGGTGTAAACTTTTTCTCTCTGAACTGCGCGAAAACTTGTATTCCGGCTCAAAACAACGGGATACAACGTTTTAGATCGAAACTAGCGAGATTTACGCACCTCGATTTCAGAAGTCGTCGAAGAGTAGACGATAGAGAGCTGTAAACTTTTTCTCTCAGAAGTGCGCGAAAACTTGTATTCCGGCTCAAAACAACCGAATAAATTGTTTTAAATGGAAACTAGCGAGATTTACGCACTTCGATTTTACAAGTCGTTGAAGAGTACACGAAAGAAAGCTGTAAACTTTCTCTCTCAGAACTGCGCGAAGACTTCAAATCCGGCTCAAAACAACGGGATACATCGTTTTAGATCGAAACTAGCGTGATTTACGCACTTCGATTTTACAAGTCGTCGAAGAGTAGACGAGAGAAAGGTGTAAACTATTTCTCTCAGAACTGCGCGAAAACTTGTATTCCGGCTCAAAACAACCGGATGCATCGTTTTAGATCGAAGCTAGCGAGATTCACGCACTTCGATTTTGCAAGTCGTCGAAGAGTAGACGAGAGAAAGGTGTAAACTTTTTCTCTCTGAACTGCGCGAAAACTTGTATTCCGGCTCAAAACAACGGGATACAACGTTTTAGATCGAAACTAGCGAGATTTACGCACCTCGATTTCAGAAGTCGTCGAAGAGTAGACGATAGAGAGCTGTAAACTTTTTCTCTCAGAAGTGCGCGAAAACTTGTATTCCGGCTCAAAACAACCGAATAAATTGTTTTAAATGGAAACTAGCGAGATTTACGCACTTCGATTTTACAAGTCGTTGAAGAGTACACGAAAGAAAGCTGTAAACTTTCTCTCTCAGAACTGCGCGAAGACTTCAAATCCGGCTCAAAACAACGGGATACATCGTTTTAGATCGAAACTAGCGTGATTTACGCACTTCGATTTTACAAGTCGCGAAGAGTAGACGAGAGAAAGGTGTAAACGTTTTCTCTCAGAACTGCGCGAAAACTTGTATTCCGGCTCAAAACAACAGGATACATCGTTTTAGATCGAAACTAGCGAGATTTACCAACTTTGATTTTACAAGTCGTCGAAGAGTAGACGAGAGAGAGCTGTAAACTATTTCTCTCAGAACTGCGCGAAAACTTGTATTCCGGCTCAAAACAACGAGATACATCTTTTTAGATTGAAACTAGAGAGATTTACGCGCTTCGATTTTACGAGTCGTCGAAGAGTAGACGCGAAAGAGCTGTAAACTTTTTCTCTGAGAACTGCGCGAAAACTTCTATTCCGGCTCAAAACAACGCGATACATCGCTTTAGATCGACACTAGCGAGATTCACGAACATCGATTTTACAAGTCGTCAAAAAGTAGACGAGAGACATCTGTAATTTTTTTCTCTCAGAACTGCGCGAAAACTTGTATTCCGGCTCAAAACAACCGGATACATCGTTTTAGCTCGAAACTAGCGAGATTTACGCAGTTCGATTTTACAAGTCGTCGAAGAGTAAACGAGAGAAAGCTGTAAACTTTTTCTCTCATAACTACGCGAAAACTTGTATTCCGTCTCAAAACAACGGGATACATCGTTTCAGATCGAAACTAGCAAAATTCACGAACATCGAATTTACAAGTCGTCGAAGAGTAGACGAGAAAAAGGTGTAAACTTTTTCTCTCAGAACCGCTCGAAAACTTGTATTCCGGCTCAAAACAACGGGATACATCGTTTTAGATTGAAAATAGCGAGATTCACGAATATCTATTTTACAAGTCGTCGATGAGTGGACGAGAGAAAGCTGTAAACTTTTTCCCTCAGAACTGCGCGAAAACATGAATTCCGGCTCAAAACAACGGGATCAATTGTTTTAAATCGAAACTAGCGAGATTTACGTACTTCGATTTTAGAAGTCGTCGAAGAGTAGACGAAAGAGAGCTGTGAACTTTTTCTCTCCGAACTGCGCGAAAACTTGTATTCCGGCTCAAAACAACGCGATACATCGTTTTAGATCGAAAATGGGAAAATTCACGAACATCATTTTACAAGTCATCGAAGAGTAGACGAGAGAATGGTGTAAACTTTTTCTCCCAGAACTGCGCGAGAACATGTATTCCAGCTGAAAACAACGGGATACATCGTTTTAGATCTAAACTAGCGAGATTCACGAACATCGATTTTACAAGTCGTCGATCAGTAGACGGGAGAAAGGGGTAAACTTTTTCTCTCATAACTGCGCGAAAACTTGAATTCCGACTTAAAACAATCCGATACATCGTTTTAGCTCGAAACAATCGAGATTTACGCACTTCGATTTTACAAGTCGTCGAAGAGTACACGAGAGAAAGCTGTAAAATTTTTCTCTCAGAACTGCGCGAAAACTTGTATTCCGGCTCGAAACAACGGGATACATCGTTTTAGATCGAAACTAGCGAGATTCACGCACTTCGATTTTACAAGTCGTCGAAGAGTAGACGAGAGAGAGCTGTAAGCTATTTCTCTCAGAACTGCGCGAAAACTTGTATTCCGGCTCAAAACAACGGGATACATCGTTTTAGATCGAAGCTAGCGAGATTCACGCACTTCGATTTTGCAAGTCGTCGAAGAGTAGACGAGAGAAAGGTGTAAACTTTTTCTCTCTGAACTGCGCAAAAACTTGTATTCCGGCTCAAAACAACGGGATACATCGTTTTAGATCGATGCTAGCGAGAATCACGAACATCGATTTTACAAGTCGTCAAAAAGTAGACGAGAGACATCTGTAGTCTTTTTCTCTCAGAACTGCGCGAAAACTTGTTTTCCGGCTCAAAACAACGGGATACAACGTTTTAGATCGAAACTAGCGAGATTTAGGCACCTCGATTTCAGAAGTCGTCGAAGAGTAGACGAAAGAGAGCTGTAAACTTTTTCTCTCAGAAGTGCGCGAAAACTTGTATTCCGGCTCAAAACAACCGAATAAATTGTTTTAAATGGAAACTAGCGAGATTTACGCACTTCGATTTTACAAGTCGTCGAAGAGTACACGAAAGAAAGCTGTAAACTTTCTCTCTCAGAACTGCGCGAAGACTTCAATTCCGGCTCAAAACAACGGGATACATCGTTTTAGATCGAAACTAGCGTGATTTACGCACTTCGATTTTACAAGTCGTCGAAGAGTAGACGAGAGAAAGGTGTAAACGTTTTCTGTCAGAACTGCGCGAAAACTTGTATACCGGCTCAAAACAACAGGATAGATCGTTTTAGATCGAAACCAGCGAGATTTACGCACTTTGATTTTACAAGTCGTCGAAGAGTAGACGAGAGAGAGCTGTAAACTATTTCTCTCAGAACTGCGCGAAAACTTGTATTCCGGCTCAAAACAACGAGATACATCTTTTTAGATTGAAACTAGAGAGATTCACGAATATCGATTTTACGAGTCGTCGAAGAGTAGACGCGAAAGAGCTGTAAACTTTTTCTCTGAGAACTGCGCGAAAACTTCTATTCCGGCTCAAAACAACGCGATACATCGCTTTAGATCGACACTACTGAGATTCTCGAACATCGATTTTACAAGTCGTCTAAGAGTAGACGAGAGAGAGCTGTAATCTTTTTCTCTCAGAACTGCGCGAAAACTTGTATTCCGGCTCAAAACAACGGGATACATCGTTTTAGATTGAAACTAGCGAGATTCACGAACATCGATCTTACAAGTCGTCGAAGAGTAGACGAGAGAGAGCTGTAAACTATTTCTCTCAGAACTGCGCGAAAACTTGTATTCCGGCTCAAAACAACGGGATACATCGTTTTAGATCGAAGCTAGCGAGATTCACGCACTTCGATTTTGCAAGTCGTCGAAGAGTAGACGAGAGAAAGGTGTAAACTTTTTCTCTCTGAACTGCGCGAAAACTTGTATTCCGGCTCAAAACAACGGCATACATCGTTTTAGATCGATACTAGCGAGATTCACGAACATCGCTTTTACAAGTCGTCAAAAAGTAGACGAGAGACATCTGTAATCTTTTTCTCTCAGAACTGCGCGAAAACTTGTATTCCGGCTCAAAACAACGGGATACAACGTTTTAGATCGAAAGTAGCGAGATTTACGCACCTCGATTTCAGAAGTCGTCGAAGAGTAGACGATAGAGAGCTGTAAACTTTTTCTCTCAGAAGTGCGCGAAAACTTGTATTCCGGCTCAAAACAACCGAATAAATTGTTTTAAATGGAAACTAGCGAGAATTACGCACTTCGATTTTACAAGTCGTCGAAGAGTACACGAAAGAAAGCTGTAAACTTTCTCTCTCAGAACTGCGCGAAGACTTCAATTCCGGCTCAAAACAACGGGATACATCGTTTTAGATCGAAACTAGCGTGATTTACGCACTTCGATTTTACAAGTCGTCGAAGAGTAGACGAGAGAAAGGTGTAAACTTTTTCTCTCTGAACTGCGCGAAAACTTGTATTCCGGCTCAAAACAACGGGATACA
This sequence comes from Amblyomma americanum, assembly GCF_052857255.1. Lineage (NCBI taxonomy): Eukaryota > Metazoa > Arthropoda > Arachnida > Ixodida > Ixodidae > Amblyomma > Amblyomma americanum. The sequence continues at coordinate 49,743,834 of NC_135500.1, forward strand.
ACGTTTTAGATCGAAACTAGCGAGATTTACGCACCTCGATTTCAGAAGTCGTCGAAGAGTAGACGATAGAGAGCTGTAAACTTTTTCTCTCAGAAGTGCGCGAAAACTTGTATTCCGGCTCAAAACAACCGAATAAATTGTTTTAAATGGAAACTAGCGAGATTTACGCACTTCGATTTTACAAGTCGTTGAAGAGTACACGAAAGAAAGCTGTAAACTTTCTCTCTCAGAACTGCGCGAAGACTTCAAATCCGGCTCAAAACAACGGGATACATCGTTTTAGATCGAAACTAGCGTGATTTACGCACTTCGATTTTACAAGTCGTCGAAGAGTAGACGAGAGAAAGGTGTAAACTATTTCTCTCAGAACTGCGCGAAAACTTGTATTCCGGCTCAAAACAACCGGATGCATCGTTTTAGATCGAAGCTAGCGAGATTCACGCACTTCGATTTTGCAAGTCGTCGAAGAGTAGACGAGAGAAAGGTGTAAACTTTTTCTCTCTGAACTGCGCGAAAACTTGTATTCCGGCTCAAAACAACGGGATACAACGTTTTAGATCGAAACTAGCGAGATTTACGCACCTCGATTTCAGAAGTCGTCGAAGAGTAGACGATAGAGAGCTGTAAACTTTTTCTCTCAGAAGTGCGCGAAAACTTGTATTCCGGCTCAAAACAACCGAATAAATTGTTTTAAATGGAAACTAGCGAGATTTACGCACTTCGATTTTACAAGTCGTTGAAGAGTACACGAAAGAAAGCTGTAAACTTTCTCTCTCAGAACTGCGCGAAGACTTCAAATCCGGCTCAAAACAACGGGATACATCGTTTTAGATCGAAACTAGCGTGATTTACGCACTTCGATTTTACAAGTCGCGAAGAGTAGACGAGAGAAAGGTGTAAACGTTTTCTCTCAGAACTGCGCGAAAACTTGTATTCCGGCTCAAAACAACAGGATACATCGTTTTAGATCGAAACTAGCGAGATTTACCAACTTTGATTTTACAAGTCGTCGAAGAGTAGACGAGAGAGAGCTGTAAACTATTTCTCTCAGAACTGCGCGAAAACTTGTATTCCGGCTCAAAACAACGAGATACATCTTTTTAGATTGAAACTAGAGAGATTTACGCGCTTCGATTTTACGAGTCGTCGAAGAGTAGACGCGAAAGAGCTGTAAACTTTTTCTCTGAGAACTGCGCGAAAACTTCTATTCCGGCTCAAAACAACGCGATACATCGCTTTAGATCGACACTAGCGAGATTCACGAACATCGATTTTACAAGTCGTCAAAAAGTAGACGAGAGACATCTGTAATTTTTTTCTCTCAGAACTGCGCGAAAACTTGTATTCCGGCTCAAAACAACCGGATACATCGTTTTAGCTCGAAACTAGCGAGATTTACGCAGTTCGATTTTACAAGTCGTCGAAGAGTAAACGAGAGAAAGCTGTAAACTTTTTCTCTCATAACTACGCGAAAACTTGTATTCCGTCTCAAAACAACGGGATACATCGTTTCAGATCGAAACTAGCAAAATTCACGAACATCGAATTTACAAGTCGTCGAAGAGTAGACGAGAAAAAGGTGTAAACTTTTTCTCTCAGAACCGCTCGAAAACTTGTATTCCGGCTCAAAACAACGGGATACATCGTTTTAGATTGAAAATAGCGAGATTCACGAATATCGATTTTACAAGTCGTCGATGAGTGGACGAGAGAAAGCTGTAAACTTTTTCCCTCAGAACTGCGCGAAAACATGAATTCCGGCTCAAAACAACGGGATCAATTGTTTTAAATCGAAACTAGCGAGATTTACGTACTTCGATTTTAGAAGTCGTCGAAGAGTAGACGAAAGAGAGCTGTGAACTTTTTCTCTCCGAACTGCGCGAAAACTTGTATTCCGGCTCAAAACAACGCGATACATCGTTTTAGATCGAAAATGGGAAAATTCACGAACATCATTTTACAAGTCATCGAAGAGTAGACGAGAGAATGGTGTAAACTTTTTCTCCCAGAACTGCGCGAGAACATGTATTCCAGCTGAAAACAACGGGATACATCGTTTTAGATCTAAACTAGCGAGATTCACGAACATCGATTTTACAAGTCGTCGATCAGTAGACGGGAGAAAGGGGTAAACTTTTTCTCTCATAACTGCGCGAAAACTTGAATTCCGACTTAAAACAATCCGATACATCGTTTTAGCTCGAAACAATCGAGATTTACGCACTTCGATTTTACAAGTCGTCGAAGAGTACACGAGAGAAAGCTGTAAAATTTTTCTCTCAGAACTGCGCGAAAACTTGTATTCCGGCTCGAAACAACGGGATACATCGTTTTAGATCGAAACTAGCGAGATTCACGCACTTCGATTTTACAAGTCGTCGAAGAGTAGACGAGAGAGAGCTGTAAGCTATTTCTCTCAGAACTGCGCGAAAACTTGTATTCCGGCTCAAAACAACGGGATACATCGTTTTAGATCGAAGCTAGCGAGATTCACGCACTTCGATTTTGCAAGTCGTCGAAGAGTAGACGAGAGAAAGGTGTAAACTTTTTCTCTCTGAACTGCGCAAAAACTTGTATTCCGGCTCAAAACAACGGGATACATCGTTTTAGATCGATGCTAGCGAGAATCACGAACATCGATTTTACAAGTCGTCAAAAAGTAGACGAGAGACATCTGTAGTCTTTTTCTCTCAGAACTGCGCGAAAACTTCTTTTCCGGCTCAAAACAACGGGATACAACGTTTTAGATCGAAACTAGCGAGATTTAGGCACCTCGATTTCAGAAGTCGTCGAAGAGTAGACGAAAGAGAGCTGTAAACTTTTTCTCTCAGAAGTGCGCGAAAACTTGTATTCCGGCTCAAAACAACCGAATAAATTGTTTTAAATGGAAACTAGCGAGATTTACGCACTTCGATTTTACAAGTCGTCGAAGAGTACACGAAAGAAAGCTGTAAACTTTCTCTCTCAGAACTGCGCGAAGACTTCAATTCCGGCTCAAAACAACGGGATACATCGTTTTAGATCGAAACTAGCGTGATTTACGCACTTCGATTTTACAAGTCGTCGAAGAGTAGACGAGAGAAAGGTGTAAACGTTTTCTGTCAGAACTGCGCGAAAACTTGTATACCGGCTCAAAACAACAGGATAGATCGTTTTAGATCGAAACCAGCGAGATTTACGCACTTTGATTTTACAAGTCGTCGAAGAGTAGACGAGAGAGAGCTGTAAACTATTTCTCTCAGAACTGCGCGAAAACTTGTATTCCGGCTCAAAACAACGAGATACATCTTTTTAGATTGAAACTAGAGAGATTCACGAATATCGATTTTACGAGTCGTCGAAGAGTAGACGCGAAAGAGCTGTAAACTTTTTCTCTGAGAACTGCGCGAAAACTTCTATTCCGGCTCAAAACAACGCGATACATCGCTTTAGATCGACACTACTGAGATTCTCGAACATCGATTTTACAAGTCGTCTAAGAGTAGACGAGAGAGAGCTGTAATCTTTTTCTCTCAGAACTGCGCGAAAACTTGTATTCCGGCTCAAAACAACGGGATACATCGTTTTAGATTGAAACTAGCGAGATTCACGAACATCGATCTTACAAGTCGTCGAAGAGTAGACGAGAGAGAGCTGTAAACTATTTCTCTCAGAACTGCGCGAAAACTTGTATTCCGGCTCAAAACAACGGGATACATCGTTTTAGATCGAAGCTAGCGAGATTCACGCACTTCGATTTTGCAAGTCGTCGAAGAGTAGACGAGAGAAAGGTGTAAACTTTTTCTCTCTGAACTGCGCGAAAACTTGTATTCCGGCTCAAAACAACGGCATACATCGTTTTAGATCGATACTAGCGAGATTCACGAACATCGCTTTTACAAGTCGTCAAAAAGTAGACGAGAGACATCTGTAATCTTTTTCTCTCAGAACTGCGCGAAAACTTGTATTCCGGCTCAAAACAACGGGATACAACGTTTTAGATCGAAAGTAGCGAGATTTACGCACCTCGATTTCAGAAGTCGTCGAAGAGTAGACGATAGAGAGCTGTAAACTTTTTCTCTCAGAAGTGCGCGAAAACTTGTATTCCGGCTCAAAACAACCGAATAAATTGTTTTAAATGGAAACTAGCGAGAATTACGCACTTCGATTTTACAAGTCGTCCAAGAGTAAACGAGAGAAAGCTGTAAACTTTTTCTCTCATAACTGCGCGAAAACTTGTATTCCGTCTCAAAACAACGGGATACATCGTTTCAGATCGAAACTGGGAAAATTCACGAACATCATTTTACAAGTCATCGATGAGTAGACGGGAGAAAGGGGTAAACGTTTTCTCTCAGAACTGCTCGAAAACTTGTATTCCGGCTCAAAACAACGGGATACATTGTTTTAGATCGAAACTAGCGAGAATTCCGCACTTCGATTTTACAAGTCGTCGAACAGTAGACGAGAGAAAGCTGTAAACATTTTCTCTCAGAACTGCGCTAAAACATGAATTCCGGCTCAAAACAACGGGATGCATTGTTTTAGATCGAAACTAGCGAGATTTACGTACTTCGATTTTAGAAGTCGTCGAAGAGTAGACGAAAGAGAGCTGTGAACGTTTTCTCTCAGAACTGCGCGAAAGCTTGTATTCCGGCTCAAAACAACGGGATATATCGTTTCAGATCGAAACTAGCGAGATTTACGCACCTCGATTTCAGAAGTCGTCGAAGAGTAGACGATAGAGAGCTGTAAACTTTTTCTCTCAGAACTGCGCGAAAACTTGTATTCCGGCTCAAAACAACCGAATAAATTGTTTTAGATCGAAACTAGTGAGATTTACGCACTTCGATTTTACAAGTCGTCGAAGAGTAGACGAGAGAAAGCTGTAAACTTTCTCTCTCAGAACTGCGCGAAAACTTCAAATCCGGCTCAAAACAACGGGATACATCGTTTTAGATCGAAACTAGGGAGATTTACGCACTTCGATTTTACAAGTCGTCGAAGAGTAGACGAAAGAAAGCTGTAAAATTCTCGCTCATAACTGCGCGAGAACTTGTATTCCGGCTCAAAACAACGGGATACATCGTTTTAGATCGAAACTAGCAAAATTCACGAACATCGATTTTACAACTCGTCGAAGAGTAGACGAGAGAAAGGTGTAAACTTTTTCTCTCAGAACTGCGCGAGAACTTGTATTCCGGCTCAAAACAACGGGATACATCGTTTTAGATCGAAACTAGCGAGATTTACCAACTTTGATTTTACAAGTCGTCGAAGAGTAGACGAGAGAGAGCTGTAAACTATTTCTCTCAGAACTGCGCGAAAACTTGTATTCCGGCTCAAAACAACGAGATACATCTTTTTAGATTGAAACTAGAGAGATTTACGCGCTTCGATTTTACGAGTCGTCGAAGAGTAGACGCGAAAGAGCTGTAAACTTTTTCTCTGAGAACTGCGCGAAAACTTCTATTCCGGCTCAAAACAACGCGATACATCGCTTTAGATCGACACTAGCGAGATTCACGAACATCGATTTTACAAGTCGTCAAAAAGTAGACGAGAGACATCTGTAATTTTTTTCTCTCAGAACTGCGCGAAAACTTGTATTCCGGCTCAAAACAACCGGATACATCGTTTTAGCTCGAAACTAGCGAGATTTACGCAGTTCGATTTTACAAGTCGTCGAAGAGTAAACGAGAGAAAGCTGTAAACTTTTTCTCTCATAACTACGCGAAAACTTGTATTCCGTCTCAAAACAACGGGATACATCGTTTCAGATCGAAACTAGCAAAATTCACGAACATCGAATTTACAAGTCGTCGAAGAGTAGACGAGAAAAAGGTGTAAACTTTTTCTCTCAGAACCGCTCGAAAACTTGTATTCCGGCTCAAAACAACGGGATACATCGTTTTAGATTGAAAATAGCGAGATTCACGAATATCGATTTTACAAGTCGTCGATGAGTGGACGAGAGAAAGCTGTAAACTTTTTCCCTCAGAACTGCGCGAAAACATGAATTCCGGCTCAAAACAACGGGATCAATTGTTTTAAATCGAAACTAGCGAGATTTACGTACTTCGATTTTAGAAGTCGTCGAAGAGTAGACGAAAGAGAGCTGTGAACTTTTTCTCTCCGAACTGCGCGAAAACTTGTATTCCGGCTCAAAACAACGCGATACATCGTTTTAGATCGAAAATGGGAAAATTCACGAACATCATTTTACAAGTCATCGAAGAGTAGACGAGAGAATGGTGTAAACTTTTTCTCCCAGAACTGCGCGAGAACATGTATTCCAGCTGAAAACAACGGGATACATCGTTTTAGATCTAAACTAGCGAGATTCACGAACATCGATTTTACAAGTCGTCGATCAGTAGACGGGAGAAAGGGGTAAACTTTTTCTCTCATAACTGCGCGAAAACTTGAATTCCGACTTAAAACAATCCGATACATCGTTTTAGCTCGAAACAATCGAGATTTACGCACTTCGATTTTACAAGTCGTCGAAGAGTACACGAGAGAAAGCTGTAAAATTTTTCTCTCAGAACTGCGCGAAAACTTGTATTCCGGCTCGAAACAACGGGATACATCGTTTTAGATCGAAACTAGCGAGATTCACGCACTTCGATTTTACAAGTCGTCGAAGAGTAGACGAGAGAGAGCTGTAAGCTATTTCTCTCAGAACTGCGCGAAAACTTGTATTCCGGCTCAAAACAACGGGATACATCGTTTTAGATCGAAGCTAGCGAGATTCACGCACTTCGATTTTGCAAGTCGTCGAAGAGTAGACGAGAGAAAGGTGTAAACTTTTTCTCTCTGAACTGCGCAAAAACTTGTATTCCGGCTCAAAACAACGGGATACATCGTTTTAGATCGATGCTAGCGAGAATCACGAACATCGATTTTACAAGTCGTCAAAAAGTAGACGAGAGACATCTGTAGTCTTTTTCTCTCAGAACTGCGCGAAAACTTCTTTTCCGGCTCAAAACAACGGGATACAACGTTTTAGATCGAAACTAGCGAGATTTAGGCACCTCGATTTCAGAAGTCGTCGAAGAGTAGACGAAAGAGAGCTGTAAACTTTTTCTCTCAGAAGTGCGCGAAAACTTGTATTCCGGCTCAAAACAACCGAATAAATTGTTTTAAATGGAAACTAGCGAGATTTACGCACTTCGATTTTACAAGTCGTCGAAGAGTACACGAAAGAAAGCTGTAAACTTTCTCTCTCAGAACTGCGCGAAGACTTCAATTCCGGCTCAAAACAACGGGATACATCGTTTTAGATCGAAACTAGCGTGATTTACGCACTTCGATTTTACAAGTCGTCGAAGAGTAGACGAGAGAAAGGTGTAAACGTTTTCTGTCAGAACTGCGCGAAAACTTGTATACCGGCTCAAAACAACAGGATAGATCGTTTTAGATCGAAACCAGCGAGATTTACGCACTTTGATTTTACAAGTCGTCGAAGAGTAGACGAGAGAGAGCTGTAAACTATTTCTCTCAGAACTGCGCGAAAACTTGTATTCCGGCTCAAAACAACGAGATACATCTTTTTAGATTGAAACTAGAGAGATTCACGAATATCGATTTTACGAGTCGTCGAAGAGTAGACGCGAAAGAGCTGTAAACTTTTTCTCTGAGAACTGCGCGAAAACTTCTATTCCGGCTCAAAACAACGCGATACATCGCTTTAGATCGACACTACTGAGATTCTCGAACATCGATTTTACAAGTCGTCTAAGAGTAGACGAGAGAGAGCTGTAATCTTTTTCTCTCAGAACTGCGCGAAAACTTGTATTCCGGCTCAAAACAACGGGATACATCGTTTTAGATTGAAACTAGCGAGATTCACGAACATCGATCTTACAAGTCGTCGAAGAGTAGACGAGAGAGAGCTGTAAACTATTTCTCTCAGAACTGCGCGAAAACTTGTATTCCGGCTCAAAACAACGGGATACATCGTTTTAGATCGAAGCTAGCGAGATTCACGCACTTCGATTTTGCAAGTCGTCGAAGAGTAGACGAGAGAAAGGTGTAAACTTTTTCTCTCTGAACTGCGCGAAAACTTGTATTCCGGCTCAAAACAACGGCATACATCGTTTTAGATCGATACTAGCGAGATTCACGAACATCGCTTTTACAAGTCGTCAAAAAGTAGACGAGAGACATCTGTAATCTTTTTCTCTCAGAACTGCGCGAAAACTTGTATTCCGGCTCAAAACAACGGGATACAACGTTTTAGATCGAAAGTAGCGAGATTTACGCACCTCGATTTCAGAAGTCGTCGAAGAGTAGACGATAGAGAGCTGTAAACTTTTTCTCTCAGAAGTGCGCGAAAACTTGTATTCCGGCTCAAAACAACCGAATAAATTGTTTTAAATGGAAACTAGCGAGAATTACGCACTTCGATTTTACAAGTCGTCCAAGAGTAAACGAGAGAAAGCTGTAAACTTTTTCTCTCATAACTGCGCGAAAACTTGTATTCCGTCTCAAAACAACGGGATACATCGTTTCAGATCGAAACTGGGAAAATTCACGAACATCATTTTACAAGTCATCGATGAGTAGACGGGAGAAAGGGGTAAACGTTTTCTCTCAGAACTGCTCGAAAACTTGTATTCCGGCTCAAAACAACGGGATACATTGTTTTAGATCGAAACTAGCGAGAATTCCGCACTTCGATTTTACAAGTCGTCGAACAGTAGACGAGAGAAAGCTGTAAACATTTTCTCTCAGAACTGCGCTAAAACATGAATTCCGGCTCAAAACAACGGGATGCATTGTTTTAGATCGAAACTAGCGAGATTTACGTACTTCGATTTTAGAAGTCGTCGAAGAGTAGACGAAAGAGAGCTGTGAACGTTTTCTCTCAGAACTGCGCGAAAGCTTGTATTCCGGCTCAAAACAACGGGATATATCGTTTCAGATCGAAACTAGCGAGATTTACGCACCTCGATTTCAGAAGTCGTCGAAGAGTAGACGATAGAGAGCTGTAAACTTTTTCTCTCAGAACTGCGCGAAAACTTGTATTCCGGCTCAAAACAACCGAATAAATTGTTTTAGATCGAAACTAGTGAGATTTACGCACTTCGATTTTACAAGTCGTCGAAGAGTAGACGAGAGAAAGCTGTAAACTTTCTCTCTCAGAACTGCGCGAAAACTTCAAATCCGGCTCAAAACAACGGGATACATCGTTTTAGATCGAAACTAGGGAGATTTACGCACTTCGATTTTACAAGTCGTCGAAGAGTAGACGAAAGAAAGCTGTAAAATTCTCGCTCATAACTGCGCGAGAACTTGTATTCCGGCTCAAAACAACGGGATACATCGTTTTAGATCGAAACTAGCAAAATTCACGAACATCGATTTTACAACTCGTCGAAGAGTAGACGAGAGAAAGGTGTAAACTTTTTCTCTCAGAACTGCGCGAGAACTTGTATTCCGGCTCAAAACAACGGGATACATCGTTTTAGATCGAAACTAGCGAGATTTACGCAGTTCGATTTTACAAGTCGTCGAAGAGTAAACGAGAGAAAGCTGTAAACTTTTTCTCTCATAACTACGCGAAAACTTCTATTCCGCCTCAAAACAACGGGATACATCGTTTCAGATCGAAACTAGCAAAATTCACGAACATCGAATTTACAAGTCGTCGAAGAGTAGACGAGAGAAAGGTGTAAACTTTTTCTCTCAGAACTGCTCGAAAACTTGTATTCCGGCTCAAAACAACGGGATACATCGTTTTAGATTGAAAATAGCGAGATTCACGAATATCGATTTTACAAGTCGTCGATGAGTGGACGAGAAAAAGCTGTAAACTTTTTCTCTCAGAACTGCGCGAAAACATGAATTCCGGCTCAAAACAACGGGATCAATTGTTTTCAATCGAAACTAGCGAGATTTACGTTCTTCGATTTTACAAGTCGTCGAAGAGTAGACGAAAGAGAGCTGTGAACTTTTTCTCTCAAAACTGCGCGAAAACTTGTATTCCGGCTCAAAACAACGCGATACATCGTTTTAGATCGAAAATGGGAAAATTCACGAACATCATTTTACAAGTCATCGAAGAGTAGACGAGAGAATGGTGTAAACTTTTTCTCCCAGAACTGCGCGAGAACATGTATTCCAGCTCAAAACAACGGGATACATCGTTTTAGATCTAAACTAGCGAGATTCACGAACATCGATTTTACAAGTCGTCGATCAGTAGACGGGAGAAAGGGGTAAACTTTTTCTCTCATAACTGCGCGAAAACTTGTATTCCGACTCAAAACAATCCGATACATCGTTTTAGCTCGAAACAATCGAGATTTACGCACTTCGATTTTACAAGTCGTCGAAGAGTACACGAGAGAAAGCTGTAAAATTTTTCTCTCAGAACTGCGCGAAAACTTGTATTCCGGCTCGAAACAACGGGATACATCGTTTTAGATCTAAACTAGCGAGATTCACGCACTTCGATTTTACAAGTCGTCGAACAGTGGACGAGAAAGAACTGTAAAATTTTTCTCTGAGAACTGCGCGAAAACTTGTATTCCGCCTCAAAACAACGCGATACATCGTTTTAGATCGACACTAGCGAGATTCTCGAACATTGATTTTACAAGTCGTCTAAGAGTAGACGAGAAAGAGCTGTAATCTTCTTCTCTCAGAACTGCGCGAAAACTTGTATTCCGGCTCGAAACAACGGGATACATCGTTTTAGATCGAAACTAGCGAGATTCACGCACTTCGATTTTACAAGTCGTCGAAGAGTAGACGATAGAGAGCTGTAAACTTTTTCTCTCAGAAGTGCGCGAAAACTTGTATTCCGGCTCAAAACAACCGAATAAATTGTTTTAAATGGAAACTAGCGAGATTTACGCACTTCGATTTTACAAGTCGTCGAAGAGTACACGAAAGAAAGCTGTAAACTTTCTCTCTCAGAACTGCGCGAAGACTTCAATTCCGGCTCAAAACAACGGGATACATCGTTTTAGATCGAAACTAGCGTGATTTACGCACTTCGATTTTACAAGTCGTCGAAGAGTAGACGAGAGAAAGGTGTAAACGTTTTCTGTCAGAACTGCGCGAACACTTGTATTCCGGCTCAAAACAACAGGATACATCGTTTTAGATCGAAACTAGCGAGATTTACCAACTTTGATTTTACAAGTCGTCGAAGAGTAGACGAGAGAGAGCTGTAAACTATTTCTCTCAGAACTGCGCGAAAACTTGTATTCCGGCTCAAAACAACGAGATACATCTTTTTAGATTGAAACTAGAGAGATTTACGCGCTTCGATTTTACGAGTCGTCGAAGAGTAGACGCGAAAGAGCTGTAAACTTTTTCTCTGAGAACTGCGCGAAAACTTCTATTCCGGCTCAAAACAACGCGATACATCGCTTTAGATCGACACTAGCGAGATTCACGAACATCGATTTTACAAGTCGTCAAAAAGTAGACGAGAGACATCTGTAATCTTTTTCTCTCAGAACTGCGCGAAAACTTGTATTCCGGCTCAAAACAACGGGATACAACGTTTTAGATCGAAACTAGCGAGATTTACGCACCTCGATTTCAGAAGTCGTCGAAGAGTAGACGATAGAGAGCTGTAAACTTTTTCTCTCAGAAGTGCGCGAAAACTTGTATTCCGGCTCAAAACAACCGAATAAATTGTTTTAAATGGAAACTAGCGAGATTTACGCACTTCGATTTTACAAGTCGTCGAAGAGTACACGAAAGAAAGCTGTAAACTTTCTCTCTCAGAACTGCGCGAAGACTTCAATTCCGGCTCAAAACAACGGGATACATCGTTTTAGATCGAAACTAGCGTGATTTACGCACTTCGATTTTACAAGTCGTCGAAGAGTAGACGAGAGAAAGGTGTAAACGTTTTCTGTCAGAACTGCGCGAAAACTTGTATTCCGGCTCAAAACAACAGGATACATCGTTTTAGATCGAAACTAGCGAGATTTACGCACTTTGATTTTACAAGTCGTCGAAGAGTAGACGAGAGAGAGCTGTAAACTATTTCTCTCAGAACTGCGCGAAAACTTGTATTCCGGCTCAAAACAACGAGATACATCTTTTTAGATTGAAACTAGAGAGATTCACGAATATCGATTTTACGAGTCGTCGAAGAGTAGACGCGAAAGAGCTGTAAACTTTTTCTCTGAGAACTGCGCGAAAACTTCTATTCCGGCTCAAAACAACGCGATACATCGCTTTAGATCGACACTACTGAGATTCTCGAACATCGATTTTACAAGTCGTCTAAGAGTAGACGAGAGAGAGCTGTAATCTTTTTCTCTCAGAACTGCGCGAAAACTTGTATTCCGGCTCAAAACAACGGGATACATCGTTTTAGATTGAAACTAGCGAGATTCACGAACATCGATCTTACAAGTCGTCGAAGAGTAGACGAGAGAGAGCTGTAAACTATTTCTCTCAGAACTGCGCGAAAACTTGTATTCCGGCTCAAAACAACGGGATACATCGTTTTAGATCGAAGCTAGCGAGATTCACGCACTTCGATTTTGCAAGTCGTCGAAGAGTAGACGAGAGAAAGGTGTAAACTTTTTCTCTCTGAACTGCGCGAAAACTTGTATTCCGGCTCAAAACAACGGGATACATCGTTTTAGATCGATACTAGCGAGATTCACGAACATCGATTTTACAAGTCGTCAAAAAGTAGACGAGAGACATCTGTAATCTTTTTCTCTCAGAACTGCGCGAAAACTTGTATTCCGGCTCAAAACAACGGGATACAACGTTTTAGATCGAAACTAGCGAGATTTACGCACCTCGATTTCAGAAGTCGTCGAAGAGTAGACGATAGAGAGCTGTAAACTTTTTCTCTCATAACTACGCGAAAACTTGTATTCCGGCTTAAAACAACGGGATACATCGTTTTAGATTGAAAATAGCGAGATTCACGAATATCGATTTTACAAGTCGTCGATGAGTGGACGAGAGAAAGCTGTAAACTTTTTCTCTCAGAACTGCGCGAAAACATGAATTCCGGCTCAAAACAACGGGATCAATTGTTTTAAATCGAAACTAGCGAGATTTACGTACTTCGATTTTAGAAGTCGTCGAAGAGTAGACGAAAGAGAGCTGTGAACTTTTTCTCTCTGAACTGCGCGAAAACTTGTATTCCGGCTCAAAACAACGCGATACATCGTTTTAGATCGAAAATGGGAAAATTCACGAACATCATTTTACAAGTCATCGAAGAGTAGACGAGAGAATGGTGTAAACTTTTTCTCCCAGAACTGCGCGAGAACATGTATTCCAGCTGAAAACAACGGGATACATCGTTTTAGATCTAAACTAGCGAGATTCACGAACATCGATTTTACAAGTCGTCGATCAGTAGACGGGAGAAAGGGGTAAACTTTTTCTCTCATAACTGCGCGAAAACTTGTATTCCGACTCAAAACAATCCGATACATCGTTTTAGCTCGAAACAATCGAGATTTACGCACTTCGATTTTACAAGTCGTCGAAGAGTACACGAGAGAAAGCTGTAAAATTTTTCTCTCAGAACTGCGCGAAAACTTGTATTCCGGCTCGAAACAACGGGATACATCGTATTAGATCGAAACTAGCGAGATTTACGCACTTTGATTTTACAAGTCGTTGAAGAGTAGACGAGAGGGAGCTGTAAACTTCTTCTCTCAGAACTGCGCGAAAACTTGTATTCCGGCTCAAAACAACGGGATACATCGTTTTAGATCGAAACTAGCGAGATTTCCGCACTTCGATTTTACAAGTTGTCGAAGAGTAAACGAGAGAAAGCTGTAAACTTTTTCTCTCATAACTGCGCGAAAACTTGTATTCCGTCTCAAAACAACGGGATACATCGTTTCAGATCGAAACTGGGAAAATTCACGAACATCATTTTACAAGTCATCGAAGAGTAGACGAGAGAAAGGTGTAAACTTTTTCTCCGAGAACTCCGCGAGAACATGTATTCCAGCTCAAAACAACGGGATACATCGTTTTAGATCTAAACTAGCGAGATTCACGAACATCGATTTTCCAAGTCGTCGATGAGTAGACGGGAGAAAGGGGTAAACGTTTTCTCTCAGAACTGCTCGAAAACTTGTATTCCGGCTCAAAACAACGGGATACATTGTTTTAGATCGAAACTAGCGAGAATTCCGCACTTCGATTTTACAAGTTGTCGAACAGTAGACGAGAGAAAGCTGTAAACATTTTCTCTCAGAACTGCGCGAAAACATGAATTCCGGCTCAAAACAACGGGATGCATTGTTTTAGATCGAAACTAGCGAGATTTACGTACTTCGATTTTAGAAGTCGTCGAAGAGTAGACGAAAGAGAGCTGTGAACGTTTTCTCTCAGAACTGCGCGAAAGCTTGTATTCCGGCTCAAAACAACGGGATATATCGTTTCAGATCGAAACTAGCGAGATTTACGCACCTCGATTTCAGAAGTCGTCGAAGAGTAGACGATAGAGAGCTGTAAACTCTTTCTCTCAGAACTGCGCGAAAACTTGTATTCCGGCTCAAAACAACCGAATAAATTGTTTTAGATCGAAACTAGTGAGATTTACGCACTTCGATTTTACAAGTCGTCGAAGAGTAGACGAGAGAAAGCTGTAAACTTTCTCTCTCAGAACTGCGCGAAAACTTCAAATCTGGCTCAAAACAACGGGATACATCGTTTTAGATCGAAACTAGCGAGATTTACGCACTTCGATTTTACAAGTCGTCGAAGAGTAGACGAAAGAAAGCTGTAAAATTCTCGCTCATAACTGCGCGAGAACTTGTATTCCGGCTCAAAACAACGGGATACATCGTTTTAGATCGAAACTAGCAAAATTCACGAACATCGATTTTACAACTCGTCGAAGAGTAGACGAGAGAAAGGTGTAAACTTTTTCTCTCAGAACTGCGCGAGAACTTGCATTCCGGCTAAAACAACGAGATACATGATTTTGGATTGAAACTAGAGAGATTTACGCGCTTCGATTTTACGAGTCGTCGAAGAGTAGACGAGAAAGAACTGTAAAATTTTTCTCTGAGAACTGCGCGAAAACTTGTATTCCGGCTCAAAACAACGCGATACATCGTTTTAGATCGACACTAGCGAGATTCTCGAACATCGATTTTACAAGTCCTAAAAAAGTAGACGAGAGAGATCTGTAATCTTTTTCTCTCAGAACTGCGCGAAAACTTGAATACCGGCTCTAAACAACGGGATACATCGTTTTAGATCGAAACTAGCGAGATTTACGCACTTCGATATTACAAGTCGTCGAAGAGTACACGAGAAAACTGTAAACTTTTTCTCTCAGAACTGCGCGAAAACATGAATTCCGGCTCAAAACAACGGGATACAACGTTTTAGATTGAAACTAGCGAGATTTCCGCACTTCGATTTTGAAAGTCGTCGAAGAGTAGACGAGAGAACGCTGCAAACTTTTTCTCTCAGAACTGCGCGAAAACTTGTATTCCGGCTCAAAACAACGGGATACATTGTTTTAGATCGAAACTAGCGAGAATTCCGCACTTCGATTTTACAAGTCGTCGAAGAGTAGACGAGAGAAAGCTGTAAACATTTTCTCTCAGAACTGCGCGAAAACATGAATTCCGGCTCAAAACAACGGGATGCATTGTTTTAGATCGAAACTAGCGAGATTTACGTACTTCGATTTTAGAAGTCGTCGAAGAGAAGACGAAAGAGAGCTGTAAACTTTTTCTCTCAGAACTGCGCGAAAACTTGTATTCCGGCTAAAACAACCGAATAAATTCTTTTAGATCGAAACTAGCGAGAATTCCGCACTTCGATTTTACAAGTCGTCGAAGAGTAGACGAGAGAAAGCTGTAAACATTTTCTCTCACAACTGCGCGAAAACTTGTATTCCGGCTCAAAACAACGGGATACATCGTTTTAGATCGAAACTAGCGAGATTTACGCACTTCGATTTTACAAGTCGTCGAAGAGTAGACGAGAGAAAGCTGTAAACTTTCTCGCTCATAACTGCGCGAGAACTTGTATTCCGGCTCAAAACAACGGGATACATCGTTTTAGATCGAAACTAGCGAGATTTACGCAGTTCGATTTTACAAGTCGTCGAAGAGTAAACGAGAGAAAGCTGTAAACTTTTTCTCTCATAACTACGCGAAAACTTGTATTCCGCCTCAAAACAACGGGATACATCGTTTCAGATCGAAACTAGCAAAATTCACGAACATCGAATTTACAAGTCGTCGAAGAGTAGACGAGAGAAAGGTGTAAACTTTTTCTCTCAGAACTGCTCGAAAACTTGTATTCCGGCTCAAAACAACGGGATACATCGTTTTAGATTGAAAATAGCGAGATTCACGAATATCGATTTTACAAGTCGTCGATGAGTGGACGAGAGAACGCTGTAAACTTTTTCTCTCAGAACTGCGCGAAAACATGAATTCCGGCTCAAAACAACGGGATCAATTGTTTTAAATCGAAACTAGCGAGATTTACGTTCTTCGATTTTAGAAGTCGTCGAAGAGTAGACGAAAGAGAGCTGTGAACTTTTTCTCTCAAAACTGCGCGAAAACTTGTATTCCGGCTCAAAACAACGCGATACATCGTTTTAGATCGAAAATGGGAAAATTCACGAACATCATTTTACAAGTCATCGAAGAGTAGACGAGAGAATGGTGTAAACTTTTTCTCCCAGAACTGCGCGAGAACATGTATTCCAGCTCAAAACAACGGGATACATCGTTTTAGATCTAAACTAGCGAGATTCACGAACATCGATTTTACAAGTCGTCGATCAGTAGACGGGAGAAAGGGGTAAACTTTTTCTCTCATAACTGCGCGAAAACTTGTATTCCGACTCAAAACAATCCGATACATCGTTTTAGCTCGAAACAATCGAGATTTACGCACTTCGATTTTACAAGTCGTCGAAGAGTACACGAGAGAAAGCTGTAAAATTTTTCTCTCAGAACTGCGCGAAAACTTGTATTCCGGCTCGAAACAACGGGATACATCGTTTTAGATCGAAACTAGCGAGATTCACGCACTTCGATTTTACAAGTCGTCGAACAGTGGACGAGAAAGAACTGTAAAATTTTTCTCTGAGAACTGCGCGAAAACTTGTATTCCGCCTCAAAACAACGCGATACATCGTTTTAGATCGACACTAGCGAGATTCTCGAACATTGATTTTACAAGTCGTCTAAGAGTAGACGAGAAAGAGCTGTAATCTTCTTCTCTCAGAACTGCGCGAAAACTTGTATTCCGGCTCGAAACAACGGGATACATCGTTTTAGATCGAAACTAGCCAGATTCACGCACTTCGATTTTACAAGTCGTCGAAGAGTAGACGAGAGAGAGCTGTAAACTATTTCTCTCAGAACTGCGCGAAAACTTGTATTCCGGCTCAAAACAACCGGATGCATCGTTTTAGATCGAAGCTAGCGAGATTCACGCACTTCGATTTTGCAAGTCGTCGAAGAGTAGACGAGAGAAAGGTGTAAACTTTTTCTCTCTGAACTGCGCGAAAACTTTAATTCCGGCTCAAAACAACGGGATACATCGTTTTAGATCGATACTAGCGAGATTCACGAACATCGATTTTACAAGTCGTCAAAAAGTAGACGAGAGACATCTGTAATCTTTTTCTCTCAGAACTGCGCGAAAACTTGTATTCCGGCTCAAAACAACGGGATACAACGTTTTAGATCGAAACTAGCGAGATTTACGCACCTCGATTTCAGAAGTCGTCGAAGAGTAGACGATAGAGAGCTGTAAACTTTTTCTCTCAGAAGTGCGCGAAAACTTGTATTCCGGCTCAAAACAACCGAATAAATTGTTTTAAATGGAAACTAGCGAGATTTACGCACTTCGATTTTACAAGTCGTTGAAGAGTACACGAAAGAAAGCTGTAAACTTTCTCTCTCAGAACTGCGCGAAGACTTCAATTCCGGCTCAAAACAACGGGATACATCGTTTTAGATCGAAACTAGCGTGATTTATGCACTTCGATTTTACAAGTCGTCGAAGAGTAGACGAGAGAAAGGTGTAAACGTTTTCTGTCAGAACTGCGCGAAAACTTGTATTCCGGCTCAAAACAACAGGATACATCGTTTTGGATCGAAACTAGCGAGATTTACCAACTTTGATTTTACAAGTCGTCGAAGAGTAGACGAGAGAGAGCTGTAAACTATTTCTCTCAGAACTGCGCGAAAACTTGTATTCCGGCTCAAAACAACGAGATACATCTTTTTAGATTGAAACTAGAGAGATTTACGCGCTTCGATTTTACGAGTCGTCGAAGAGTAGACGCGAAAGAGCTGTAAACTTTTTCTCTGAGAACTGCGCGAAAACTTCTATTCCGGCTCAAAACAACGCGATACATCGCTTTAGATCGACACTAGCGAGATTCACGAACATCGATTTTACAAGTCGTCAAAAAGTAGACGAGAGACATCTGTAATTTTTTTCTCTCAGAACTGCGCGAAAACTTGTATTCCGGCTCAAAACAACCGGATACATCGTTTTAGCTCGAAACTAGCGAGATTTACGCAGTTCGATTTTACAAGTCGTCGAAGAGTAAACGAGAGAAAGCTGTAAACTTTTTCTCTCATAACTACGCGAAAACTTGTATTCCGTCTCAAAACAACGGGATACATCGTTTCAGATCGAAACTAGCAAAATTCACGAACATCGAATTTACAAGTCGTCGAAGAGTAGACGAGAGAAAGGTGTAAACTTTTTCTCTCAGAACTGCTCGAAAACTTGTATTCCGGCTCAAAACAACGGGATACATCGTTTTAGATTGAAAATAGCGAGATTCACGAATATCGATTTTACAAGTCGTCGATGAGTGGACGAGAGAAAGCTGTAAACTTTTTCTCTCAGAACTGCGCGAAAACATGAATTCCGGCTCAAAACAACGGGATCAATTGTTTTAAATCGAAACTAGCGAGATTTACGTTCTTCGATTTTAGAAGTCGTCGAAGAGTAGACGAAAGAGAGCTGTGAACTTTTTCTCTCAAAACTGCGCGAAAACTTGTATTCCGGCTCAAAACAACGCGATACATCGTTTTAGATCGAAAATGGGAAAATTCACGAACATCATTTTACAAGTCATCGAAGAGTAGACGAGAGAATGGTGTAAACTTTTTCTCCCAGAACTGCGCGAGAACATGTATTCCAGCTCAAAACAACGGGATACATCGTTTTAGATCTAAACTAGCGAGATTCACGAACATCGATTTTACAAGTCGTCGATCAGTAGACGGGAGAAAGGGGTAAACTTTTTCTCTCATAACTGCGCGAAAACTTGTATTCCGACTCAAAACAATCCGATACATCGTTTTAGCTCGAAACAATCGAGATTTACGCACTTCGATTTTACAAGTCGTCGAAGAGTACACGAGAGAAAGCTGTAAAATTTTTCTCTCAGAACTGCGCGAAAACTTGTATTCCGGCTCGAAACAACGGGATACATCGTTTTAGATCGAAACTAGCGAGATTCACGCACTTCGATTTTACAAGTCGTCGAACAGTGGACGAGAAAGAACTGTAAAATTTTTCTCTGAGAACTGCGCGAAAACTTGTATTCCGCCTCAAAACAACGCGATACATCGTTTTAGATCGACACTAGCGAGATTCTCGAACATTGATTTTACAAGTCGTCTAAGAGTAGACGAGAAAGAGCTGTAATCTTCTTCTCTCAGAACTGCGCGAAAACTTGTATTCCGGCTCGAAACAACGGGATACATCGTTTTAGATCGAAACTAGCCAGATTCACGCACTTCGATTTTACAAGTCGTCGAAGAGTAGACGAGAGAGAGCTGTAAACTATTTCTCTCAGAACTGCGCGAAAACTTGTATTCCGGCTCAAAACAACCGGATGCATCGTTTTAGATCGAAGCTAGCGAGATTCACGCACTTCGATTTTGCAAGTCGTCGAAGAGTAGACGAGAGAAAGGTGTAAACTTTTTCTCTCTGAACTGCGCGAAAACTTTAATTCCGGCTCAAAACAACGGGATACATCGTTTTAGATCGATACTAGCGAGATTCACGAACATCGATTTTACAAGTCGTCAAAAAGTAGACGAGAGACATCTGTAATCTTTTTCTCTCAGAACTGCGCGAAAACTTGTATTCCGGCTCAAAACAACGGGATACAACGTTTTAGATCGAAACTAGCGAGATTTACGCACCTCGATTTCAGAAGTCGTCGAAGAGTAGACGATAGAGAGCTGTAAACTTTTTCTCTCAGAAGTGCGCGAAAACTTGTATTCCGGCTCAAAACAACCGAATAAATTGTTTTAAATGGAAACTAGCGAGATTTACGCACTTCGATTTTACAAGTCGTTGAAGAGTACACGAAAGAAAGCTGTAAACTTTCTCTCTCAGAACTGCGCGAAGACTTCAATTCCGGCTCAAAACAACGGGATACATCGTTTTAGATCGAAACTAGCGTGATTTACGCACTTCGATTTTACAAGTCGTCGAAGAGTAGACGAGAGAAAGGTGTAAACGTTTTCTGTCAGAACTGCGCGAAAACTTGTATTCCGGCTCAAAACAACAGGATACATCGTTTTGGATCGAAACTAGCGAGATTTACCAACTTTGATTTTACAAGTCGTCGAAGAGTAGACGAGAGAGAGCTGTAAACTATTTCTCTCAGAACTGCGCGAAAACTTGTATTCCGGCTCAAAACAACGAGATACATCTTTTTAGATTGAAACTAGAGAGATTTACGCGCTTCGATTTTACGAGTCGTCGAAGAGTAGACGCGAAAGAGCTGTAAACTTTTTCTCTGAGAACTGCGCGAAAACTTCTATTCCGGCTCAAAACAACGCGATACATCGCTTTAGATCGACACTAGCGAGATTCACGAACATCGATTTTACAAGTCGTCAAAAAGTAGACGAGAGACATCTGTAATTTTTTTCTCTCAGAACTGCGCGAAAACTTGTATTCCGGCTCAAAACAACCGGATACATCGTTTTAGCTCGAAACTAGCGAGATTTACGCAGTTCGATTTTACAAGTCGTCGAAGAGTAAACGAGAGAAAGCTGTAAACTTTTTCTCTCATAACTACGCGAAAACTTGTATTCCGTCTCAAAACAACGGGATACATCGTTTCAGATCGAAACTAGCAAAATTCACGAACATCGAATTTACAAGTCGTCGAAGAGTAGACGAGAGAAAGGTGTAAACTTTTTCTCTCAGAACTGCTCGAAAACTTGTATTCCGGCTCAAAACAACGGGATACATCGTTTTAGATTGAAAATAGCGAGATTCACGAATATCGATTTTACAAGTCGTCGATGAGTGGACGAGAGAAAGCTGTAAACTTTTTCTCTCAGAACTGCGCGAAAACATGAATTCCGGCTCAAAACAACGGGATCAATTGTTTTAAATTGAAACTAGCGAGATTTACGTTCTTCGATTTTAGAAGTCGTCGAAGAGTAGACGAAAGAGAGCTGTGAACTTTTTCTCTCAAAACTGCGCGAAAACTTGTATTCCGGCTCAAAACAACGCGATACATCGTTTTAGATCGAAAATGGGAAAATTCACGAACATCATTTTACAAGTCATCGAAGAGTAGACGAGAGAATGGTGTAAACTTTTTCTCCCAGAACTGCGCGAGAACATGTATTCCAGCTCAAAACAACGGGATACATCGTTTTAGATCTAAACTAGCGAGATTCACGAACATCGATTTTACAAGTCGTCGATCAGTAGACGGGAGAAAGGGGTAAACTTTTTCTCTCATAACTGCGCGAAAACTTGTATTCCGACTCAAAACAATCCGATACATCGTTTTAGCTCGAAACAATCGAGATTTACGCACTTCGATTTTACAAGTCGTCGAAGAGTACACGAGAGAAAGCTGTAAAATTTTTCTCTCAGAACTGCGCGAAAACTTGTATTCCGGCTCGAAACAACGGGATACATCGTTTTAGATCGAAACTAGCCAGATTCACGCACTTCGATTTTACAAGTCGTCGAACAGTGGACGAGAAAGAACTGTAAAATTTTTCTCTGAGAACTGCGCGAAAACTTGTATTCCGCCTCAAAACAACGCGATACATCGTTTTAGATCGACACTAGCGAGATTCTCGAACATTGATTTTACAAGTCGTCTAAGAGTAGACGAGAAAGAGCTGTAATCTTCTTCTCTCAGAACTGCGCGAAAACTTGTATTCCGGCTCGAAACAACGGGATACATCGTTTTAGATCGAAACTAGCGAGATTCACGCACTTCGATTTTACAAGTCGTCGAAGAGTAGACGAGAGAGAGCTGTAAACTATTTCTCTCAGAACTGCGCGAAAACTTGTATTCCGGCTCAAAACAACCGGATGCATCGTTTTAGATCGAAGCTAGCGAGATTCACGCACTTCGATTTTGCAAGTCGTCGAAGAGTAGACGAGAGAAAGGTGTAAACTTTTTCTCTCTGAACTGCGCGAAAACTTGTATTCCGGCTCAAAACAACGGGATACAACGTTTTAGATCGAAACTAGCGAGATTTACGCACCTCGATTTCAGAAGTCGTCGAAGAGTAGACGATAGAGAGCTGTAAACTTTTTCTCTCAGAAGTGCGCGAAAACTTGTATTCCGGCTCAAAACAACCGAATAAATTGTTTTAAATGGAAACTAGCGAGATTTACGCACTTCGATTTTACAAGTCGTTGAAGAGTACACGAAAGAAAGCTGTAAACTTTCTCTCTCAGAACTGCGCGAAGACTTCAAATCCGGCTCAAAACAACGGGATACATCGTTTTAGATCGAAACTAGCGTGATTTACGCACTTCGATTTTACAAGTCGTCGAAGAGTAGACGAGAGAAAGGTGTAAACTATTTCTCTCAGAACTGCGCGAAAACTTGTATTCCGGCTCAAAACAACCGGATGCATCGTTTTAGATCGAAGCTAGCGAGATTCACGCACTTCGATTTTGCAAGTCGTCGAAGAGTAGACGAGAGAAAGGTGTAAACTTTTTCTCTCTGAACTGCGCGAAAACTTGTATTCCGGCTCAAAACAACGGGATACAACGTTTTAGATCGAAACTAGCGAGATTTACGCACCTCGATTTCAGAAGTCGTCGAAGAGTAGACGATAGAGAGCTGTAAACTTTTTCTCTCAGAAGTGCGCGAAAACTTGTATTCCGGCTCAAAACAACCGAATAAATTGTTTTAAATGGAAACTAGCGAGATTTACGCACTTCGATTTTACAAGTCGTTGAAGAGTACACGAAAGAAAGCTGTAAACTTTCTCTCTCAGAACTGCGCGAAGACTTCAAATCCGGCTCAAAACAACGGGATACATCGTTTTAGATCGAAACTAGCGTGATTTACGCACTTCGATTTTACAAGTCGCGAAGAGTAGACGAGAGAAAGGTGTAAACGTTTTCTCTCAGAACTGCGCGAAAACTTGTATTCCGGCTCAAAACAACAGGATACATCGTTTTAGATCGAAACTAGCGAGATTTACCAACTTTGATTTTACAAGTCGTCGAAGAGTAGACGAGAGAGAGCTGTAAACTATTTCTCTCAGAACTGCGCGAAAACTTGTATTCCGGCTCAAAACAACGAGATACATCTTTTTAGATTGAAACTAGAGAGATTTACGCGCTTCGATTTTACGAGTCGTCGAAGAGTAGACGCGAAAGAGCTGTAAACTTTTTCTCTGAGAACTGCGCGAAAACTTCTATTCCGGCTCAAAACAACGCGATACATCGCTTTAGATCGACACTAGCGAGATTCACGAACATCGATTTTACAAGTCGTCAAAAAGTAGACGAGAGACATCTGTAATTTTTTTCTCTCAGAACTGCGCGAAAACTTGTATTCCGGCTCAAAACAACCGGATACATCGTTTTAGCTCGAAACTAGCGAGATTTACGCAGTTCGATTTTACAAGTCGTCGAAGAGTAAACGAGAGAAAGCTGTAAACTTTTTCTCTCATAACTACGCGAAAACTTGTATTCCGTCTCAAAACAACGGGATACATCGTTTCAGATCGAAACTAGCAAAATTCACGAACATCGAATTTACAAGTCGTCGAAGAGTAGACGAGAAAAAGGTGTAAACTTTTTCTCTCAGAACCGCTCGAAAACTTGTATTCCGGCTCAAAACAACGGGATACATCGTTTTAGATTGAAAATAGCGAGATTCACGAATATCGATTTTACAAGTCGTCGATGAGTGGACGAGAGAAAGCTGTAAACTTTTTCCCTCAGAACTGCGCGAAAACATGAATTCCGGCTCAAAACAACGGGATCAATTGTTTTAAATCGAAACTAGCGAGATTTACGTACTTCGATTTTAGAAGTCGTCGAAGAGTAGACGAAAGAGAGCTGTGAACTTTTTCTCTCCGAACTGCGCGAAAACTTGTATTCCGGCTCAAAACAACGCGATACATCGTTTTAGATCGAAAATGGGAAAATTCACGAACATCATTTTACAAGTCATCGAAGAGTAGACGAGAGAATGGTGTAAACTTTTTCTCCCAGAACTGCGCGAGAACATGTATTCCAGCTGAAAACAACGGGATACATCGTTTTAGATCTAAACTAGCGAGATTCACGAACATCGATTTTACAAGTCGTCGATCAGTAGACGGGAGAAAGGGGTAAACTTTTTCTCTCATAACTGCGCGAAAACTTGAATTCCGACTTAAAACAATCCGATACATCGTTTTAGCTCGAAACAATCGAGATTTACGCACTTCGATTTTACAAGTCGTCGAAGAGTACACGAGAGAAAGCTGTAAAATTTTTCTCTCAGAACTGCGCGAAAACTTGTATTCCGGCTCGAAACAACGGGATACATCGTTTTAGATCGAAACTAGCGAGATTCACGCACTTCGATTTTACAAGTCGTCGAAGAGTAGACGAGAGAGAGCTGTAAGCTATTTCTCTCAGAACTGCGCGAAAACTTGTATTCCGGCTCAAAACAACGGGATACATCGTTTTAGATCGAAGCTAGCGAGATTCACGCACTTCGATTTTGCAAGTCGTCGAAGAGTAGACGAGAGAAAGGTGTAAACTTTTTCTCTCTGAACTGCGCAAAAACTTGTATTCCGGCTCAAAACAACGGGATACATCGTTTTAGATCGATGCTAGCGAGAATCACGAACATCGATTTTACAAGTCGTCAAAAAGTAGACGAGAGACATCTGTAGTCTTTTTCTCTCAGAACTGCGCGAAAACTTGTTTTCCGGCTCAAAACAACGGGATACAACGTTTTAGATCGAAACTAGCGAGATTTAGGCACCTCGATTTCAGAAGTCGTCGAAGAGTAGACGAAAGAGAGCTGTAAACTTTTTCTCTCAGAAGTGCGCGAAAACTTGTATTCCGGCTCAAAACAACCGAATAAATTGTTTTAAATGGAAACTAGCGAGATTTACGCACTTCGATTTTACAAGTCGTCGAAGAGTACACGAAAGAAAGCTGTAAACTTTCTCTCTCAGAACTGCGCGAAGACTTCAATTCCGGCTCAAAACAACGGGATACATCGTTTTAGATCGAAACTAGCGTGATTTACGCACTTCGATTTTACAAGTCGTCGAAGAGTAGACGAGAGAAAGGTGTAAACGTTTTCTGTCAGAACTGCGCGAAAACTTGTATACCGGCTCAAAACAACAGGATAGATCGTTTTAGATCGAAACCAGCGAGATTTACGCACTTTGATTTTACAAGTCGTCGAAGAGTAGACGAGAGAGAGCTGTAAACTATTTCTCTCAGAACTGCGCGAAAACTTGTATTCCGGCTCAAAACAACGAGATACATCTTTTTAGATTGAAACTAGAGAGATTCACGAATATCGATTTTACGAGTCGTCGAAGAGTAGACGCGAAAGAGCTGTAAACTTTTTCTCTGAGAACTGCGCGAAAACTTCTATTCCGGCTCAAAACAACGCGATACATCGCTTTAGATCGACACTACTGAGATTCTCGAACATCGATTTTACAAGTCGTCTAAGAGTAGACGAGAGAGAGCTGTAATCTTTTTCTCTCAGAACTGCGCGAAAACTTGTATTCCGGCTCAAAACAACGGGATACATCGTTTTAGATTGAAACTAGCGAGATTCACGAACATCGATCTTACAAGTCGTCGAAGAGTAGACGAGAGAGAGCTGTAAACTATTTCTCTCAGAACTGCGCGAAAACTTGTATTCCGGCTCAAAACAACGGGATACATCGTTTTAGATCGAAGCTAGCGAGATTCACGCACTTCGATTTTGCAAGTCGTCGAAGAGTAGACGAGAGAAAGGTGTAAACTTTTTCTCTCTGAACTGCGCGAAAACTTGTATTCCGGCTCAAAACAACGGCATACATCGTTTTAGATCGATACTAGCGAGATTCACGAACATCGCTTTTACAAGTCGTCAAAAAGTAGACGAGAGACATCTGTAATCTTTTTCTCTCAGAACTGCGCGAAAACTTGTATTCCGGCTCAAAACAACGGGATACAACGTTTTAGATCGAAAGTAGCGAGATTTACGCACCTCGATTTCAGAAGTCGTCGAAGAGTAGACGATAGAGAGCTGTAAACTTTTTCTCTCAGAAGTGCGCGAAAACTTGTATTCCGGCTCAAAACAACCGAATAAATTGTTTTAAATGGAAACTAGCGAGAATTACGCACTTCGATTTTACAAGTCGTCGAAGAGTACACGAAAGAAAGCTGTAAACTTTCTCTCTCAGAACTGCGCGAAGACTTCAATTCCGGCTCAAAACAACGGGATACATCGTTTTAGATCGAAACTAGCGTGATTTACGCACTTCGATTTTACAAGTCGTCGAAGAGTAGACGAGAGAAAGGTGTAAACGTTTTCTGTCAGAACTGCGCGAAAACTTGTATTCCGGCTCAAAACAACGAGATACATCTTTTTAGATTGAAACTAGAGAGATTCACGAATATCGATTTTACGAGTCGTCGAAGAGTAGACGCGAAAGAGCTGTAAACTTTTTCTCTGAGAACTGCGCGAAAACTTCTATTCCGGCTCAAAACAACGCGATACATCGCTTTAGATCGACACTACTGAGATTCTCGAACATCGATTTTACAAGTCGCTAAGAGTAGACGAGAGAGAGCTGTAATCTTTTTCTCTCAGAACTGCGCGAAAACTTGTATTCCGGCTCAAACCAACGGGATACATCGTTTTAGATTGAAACTAGCGAGATTCACGAACATCGATTTTACAAGTCGTCGATGAGTAAGAGAAAGGTGTAAACTTTTTCTCTCATAACTGCGCGACAACTTGTATTCCGGCTCAAAACAACCGGATACATCGTTTTAGCTCGAAACTAGCGAGATTTACGCAGTTCGATTTTACAAGTCGTCGAAGAGTAAACGAGAGAGAGCTGTAAACTTTTTCTCTCATAACTACGCGAAAACATGTATTCCGTCTCAAAACAACGGGATACATCGTTTCAGATCGAAACTAGCAAAATTCACGAACATCGAATTTACAAGTCGTCGAAGAGTAGACGAGAGAAAGGTGTAAACTTTTTCTCTCAGAACTGCTCGAAAACTTGTATTCCGGCTCAAAACAACGGGATACATCGTTTTAGATTGAAAATAGCGAGATTCACGAATATCGATTTTACAAGTCGTCGATGAGTGGACGAGAGAAAGCTGTAAACTTTTTCTCTCAGAACTGCGCGAAAACATGAATTCCGGCTCAAAACAACGGGATCAATTGTTTTAAATCGAAACTAGCGAGATTTACGTACTTCGATTTTAGAAGTCGTCGAAGAGTAGACGAAAGAGAGCTGTGAACTTTTTCTCTCAGAACTGCGCGAAAACTTGTATTCCGGCTCAAAACAACGCGATACATCGTTTTAGATCGAAAATGGGAAAATTCACGAACATCATTTTACAAGTCATCGAAGAGTAGACGAGAGAATGGTGTAAACTTTTTCTCCCAGAACTGCGCGAGAACATGTATTCCAGCTCAAAACAACGGGATACATCGTTTTTGATCTAAACTAGCGAGATTCACGAACATCGATTTTACAAGTCGTCGATCAGTAGACGGGAGAAAGGGGTAAACTTTTTCTCTCATAACTGCGCGAAAACTTGTATTCCGACTCAAAACAATCCGATACATCGTTTTAGCTCGAAACAATCGAGATTTACGCACTTCGATTTTACAAGTCGTCGAAGAGTACACGATAGAAAGCTGTAAAATTTTTCTCTCAGAACTGCGCGAAAACTTGTATTCCGGCTCGAAACAACGGGATACATCGTTTTAGATCGAAACTAGCGAGATTCACGCACTTCGATCTTACAAGTCGTCGAAGAGTAGACGAGAGAGAGCTGTAAACTATTTCTCTCAGAACTGCGCGAAAACTTGTATTCCGGCTCAAAACAACGGGATACATCGTTTTAGATCGAAGCTAGCGAGATTCACGCACTTCGATTTTGCAAGTCGTCGAAGAGTAGACGAGAGAAAGGTGTAAACTTTTTCTCTCTGAACTGCGCGAAAACTTGTATTCCGGCTCAACACAACGGGATACATCGTTTTAGATCGATACTAGCGAGATTCACGAACATCGATTTTACAAGTCGTCAAAAAGTAGACGAGAGACATCTGTAATCTTTTTCTCTCAGAACTGCGCGAAAACTTGTTTTCCGGCTCAAAACAACGGGATACAACGTTTTAGATCGAAACTAGCGAGATTTGCGCACCTCGATTTCAGAAGTCGTCGAAGAGTAGACGATAGAGAGCTGTAAACTTTTTCTCTCAGAAGTGCGCGAAAACTTGTATTCCGGCTCAAAACAACCGAATAAATTGTTTTAAATGGAAACTAGCGAGATTTACGCACTTCGATTTTACAAGTCGTCGAAGAGTACACGAAAGAAAGCTGTAAACTTTCTCTCTCAGAACTGCGCGAAGACTTCAATTCCTGCTCAAAACAACGGGATACATCGTTTTAGATCGAAACTAGCGTGATTTACGCACTTCGATTTTACAAGTCGTCGAAGAGTAGACGAGAGAAAGGTGTAAACGTTTTCTCTCAGAACTGCGCGAAAACTTGTATTCCGGCTCAAAACAACAGGATACATCGTTTTAGATCGAAACTAGCGAGATTTACGCACTTTGATTTTACAAGTCGTCGAAGAGTAGACGAGAGAGAGCTGTAAACTATTTCTCTCAGAACTGCGCGAAAACTTGAATTCCGGCTCAAAACAACGAGATACATCTTTTTAGATTGAAACTAGAGAGATTTACGCGCTTCGATTTTACGAGTCGTCGAAGAGTAGACGCGAAAGAGCTGTAAACTTTTTCTCTGAGAACTGCGCGAAAACATCTATTCCGGCTCAAAACAACGCGATACATCGCTTTAGATCGACACTAGCGAGATTCTCGAACATCGATTTTACAAGTCGTCTAAGAGTAGACGAGAGAGAGCTGTAATCTTTTTCTCTCAGAACTGCGCGAAAACTTGTATTCCGGCTCAAAACAACGCGATACATCGTTTTAGATTGAAACTAGCGCGATTCACGAACATCGATTTTACAAGTCGTCGATGAGTAAGAGAAAGGTGTAAACTTTTTCTCTCATAACTGCGCGAAAACTTGTATTCCGGCTCAAAACAACCGGATACATCGTTTTAGCTCGAAACTAGCGAGATTTACGCAGTTCGATTTTACAAGTCGTCGAAGAGTAAACGAGAGAAAGCTGTAAACTTTTTCTCTCATAACTACGCGAAAACTTGTATTCCGTCTCAAAACAACGGGATACATCGTTTCAGATCGAAACTAGCAAAATTCACGAACATCGAATTTACAAGTCGTCGAAGAGTAGACGAGAGAAAGGTGCAAACTTTTTCTCTCAGAACTGCTCGAAAACTTGTATTCCGGCTCAAAACAACGGGATACATCGTTTTAGATTGAAAATAGCGAGATTCACGAATATCGATTTTACAAGTCGTCGATGAGTGGACGAGAGAAAGCTGTAAACTTTTTCTCTCAGAACTGCGCGAATACATGAATTCCGGCTCAAAACAACGGGATCAATTGTTTTAAATCGAAACTAGCGAGATTTACGTACTTCGATTTTAGAAGTCGTCGAAGAGTAGACGAAAGAGAGCTGTGAACTTTTTCTCTCAGAACTGCGCGAAAACTTGTATTCCGGCTCAAAACAACGGGATACATCGTTTTAGATCGAAACTAGCAAAATTCACGAACATCGATTTTACAAGTCGTCGAAGAGTGGACGAGAGAATCTGTAGACATTTTCGCTCATAACTGCGCGAGAACTTGTATTCCGGCTCAAAACAACGGGATACATCGTTTTAGATCGAAACTAGCAAAATTCACGAACATCGATTTTACAAGTCGTCGAAGAGTGGACGAGAGAAAGCTGTAAACTTTTTCTCTCAGAACTGCGCGAGAACTTGTATTCCGGCTCAAAACAACGGGATACATCGTTTTAGATCGATACTAGCGAGATTCTCGAACATCGATTTTACAAGTCGTCACAGAGTAGACGAGAGAGAGCTGTAAACTATTTCTCTCAGAACTGCGCGAAAACTTGTATTCCGGCTCAAAATAACGGGATACATCGTTTTAGATCGAAACTAGCGAGATTCACGCACTTCGATTTTACAAGTCGTCGAAGAGTAGACGAGAGAGCACTGTAAACTTTTTCTCTCATAACTGAGCGAAAACTTGTATTCCGTCTCAAAACAACGGCATACATCGTTTCAGATCGAAACTAGCAAAATTCACGAACATCGATTTTACAAGTCGTCGAAGAGTAGACGAGAGAGAGCTGTAATCTTTTTCTCTCAGAACTGCGCGAAAACTTGTATTCCGGCTCAAAACAACGGGATACAACGTTTTAGATCGAAACTAGCGAGATTTACGCACCTCGATTTCAGAAGTCGTCGAAGAGTAGACGATAGAGAGCTGTAAACGTTTTCTCTCAGAAGTGCGCGAAAACTTGTATTCCGGCTCAAAACAACCGAATAAATTGTTTTAAATGGAAACTAGCGAGATTTACGCACTTTGATTTTACAAGTCGTCGAAGAGTAGACGAGAGAGAGCTGTAAACTATTTCTCTCAGAACTGCGCGAAAACTTGTATTCCGGCTCAAAACAACGAGATACATCTTTTTAGATTGAAACTAGAGAGATTTACGCGCTTCGATTTTACGAGTCGTCGAAGAGTAGACGCGAAAGAGCTGTAAACTTTTTCTCTGAGAACTGCGCGAAAACTTCTATTCCGGCTCAAAACAACGCGATACATCGCTTTAGATCGACACTAGCGAGATTCTCGAACATCCATTTTACAAGTCGTCTAAGAGTAGACGAGAGAGAGCTGTAATCTTTTTCTCTCAGAACTGCGCGAAAACTTGTATTCCGGCTCAAAACAACGGGATACATCGTTTTAGATTGAAACTAGCGAGATACACGAACATCGATTTTACAAGTCGTCGATGAGTAAGAGAAAGGTGTAAACTTTTTCTCTCATAACTGCGCGAAAACTTGTATTCCGGCTCAAAACAACCGGATACATCGTTTTAGCTCGAAACTAGCGAGATTTACGCAGTTCGATTTTACAAGTCGTCGAAGAGTACACGAGAGAAAGCTGTAAAATTTTTCTCTCAGAACTGCGCGAAAACTTGAATTCCGGCACAAAACAACGGGATACATCGTTTCAGATCGAAACTAGCGAGATGCACGCACTTCGATTTTGCAAGTCGTCCAAGAGTAAACGAGAGAAAGGTGTAAACTTTTTCTCTCAGAACTGCGCGAAAACTTGTATTCCGGCTCAAAACAACGGGGTACATCGTTTTAGATCAAAACTAGCGAGATTTACGCACTTTGATTTTACAAGTCGTCGATGA
Organism: Amblyomma americanum; assembly: GCF_052857255.1. NCBI lineage: Eukaryota > Metazoa > Arthropoda > Arachnida > Ixodida > Ixodidae > Amblyomma > Amblyomma americanum. Next base: position 49,775,641 of record NC_135500.1, read on the forward strand.
GTAGACGAGAGAGAGCTGTAAACTATTTCTCTCAGAACTGCGCGAAAACTTGTATTCCGTCTCAAAACAACGGGATATATCGTTTCAGATCGAAACTAGCGAGATGCACGCACTTCGATTTTGCAAGTCGTCCAAGAGTAAACGAGAGAAAGGTGTAAACTTTTTCTCTCAGAACTGCGCGAAAACTTGTATTCCGGCTCAAAACAACGGGGTACATCGTTTTAGATCAAAACTAGCGAGATTTTCGCACTTTGATTTTAGAAGTCGTCGAAGAGTAGACGAAAGAGAGCTGTGAACGTTTTCTCTCAGAACTGCGCGAAAGCTTGTATTCCGGCTCAAAACAACGGGATACATCGTTTCAGATCGAAACTAGCGAGATTTACGCACCTCGATTTCAGAAGTCGTCGAAGGATAGACGATAGAGAGCTGTAAACTTTTTCTCTCAGAACTGCGCGAAAACTTGTATTCCGGCTCAAAACAACCGAATAAATTGTTTTAGATCGAAACAAGTGAGATTTACGCACTTCGATTTTACAAGTCGAAGAGTAGACGAGAGAAAGCTGTAAACTTTCTCTCTCAGAACTGCGCGAAAACTTCAATCCCGGCTCAAAACAACGGGATACATCGTTTTAGATCGAAACTAGCGAGATTTACGCACTTCGATTTTACAAGTCGTCGAAGAGTAGACGAGAGAAAGCGGTAAACTTTCTCGCTCATAACTGCGCGAGAACTTGTATTCCGGCTCAAAACAACGGGATACATCGTTTTAGATCGAAACTAGCAAAATTCACGAACATCGATTTTACAACTCGTCGAAGAGTAGACGAGAGAAAGGTGTAAACTTTTTCTCTCAGAACAGCGCGAGAACTTGTATTCCGGCTAAAACAACGAGATACATGATTTTAGATTGAAACTAGAGAGATTCACGCGCTTCGATTTTACGAGTCGTCGAAGAGTAGACGAGAAAGAACTGTAAAATTTTTCTCTGAGAACTGCGCGAAAACTTGTATTCCGGCTCAAACCAACGCGATACATCGTTTTAGATTTACACTAGCGAGATTCTCGAACATCGATTTTACAAGTCGTCTAAGAGTAGACGAGAGAGAGCTGCAATCTTTTTCTCTCAGAACTGCGCGAAAACTTGTATTCCGGCTCAAAACAACGGGATACATCGTTTTAGATCGAAACTAGCGAGATTCACGCACTTAGATTTTGCAAGTCGTCGAAGAGTAGACAAGAGAAAGGTGTAAACTTTTTCTCTCTGAACTGCGCGAAAATTTGTATTCCGGCTCAAAACAACGGGATACATCGTTTTAGATCGATACTAGCGAGATTCACGAACATCGATTTTACAAGTCGTCAAAAAGTAGACGAGAGAGATCTGTAATCTTTTTCTCTCAGAACTGCGCGAAAACTTGAATACCGGCTCAAAACAACGGGATACATCGTTTTAGATCGAAACTAGCGAGATTTACGCACTTCGATATTACAAGTCGTCGAAGAGTACACGAGAGAAAACTGTAAACTTTTTCTCTCAGAACTGCGCGAAAACATGAATTCCGGCTCAAAACAACGGGATACAACGTTTTAGATTGAAACTAGCGAGATTTCCGCACTTCGATTTTACAAGTCGTCGAAGAGTAGACGAGAGAACGCTGTAAACTTTTTCTCTCAGAACTGCGCGAAAACTTGTATTCCGGCTCAAAACAACGGGATACATTGTTTTAAATCGAAACTAGCGAGAATTCCGCATTTCGATTTTACAAGTCGTCGAAGAGTAGACGAGAGAAAGCTGTAAACATTTTCTCTCAGAACTGCGCGAAAACATGAATTCCGGCTCAAAACAACGGGATGCATTGTTTTAGATCGAAACTAGCGAGATTTACGTACTTCGATTTTAGAAGTCGTGGAAGAGTAGACGATAGAGAGCTGTAAACTTTTTCTCTCAGAACTGCGCGAAAACTTGTATTCCGGCTCAAAACAACCGAATAAGTTGTTTTAGATCGAAACTAGCGAGAATTCCGCACTTCGATTTTACAAGTCGTCGAAGAGTAGACGAGAGAAAGCTGTAAACATTTTCTCTCAGAACTGCGCGAAAACTTGTATTCCGGCTCAAAACAACGGGATACATCGTTTTAGATCGAAACTAGCAAAATTCACGAACATCGATTTTACAACTCGTCGAAGAGTAGACGAGAGAAAGGTGTAAACTTTTTCTCTCAGAACTGCGCGAGAACTTGTATTCCGGCTAAAACAACGAGATACATGATTTTAGATTGAAACTAGAGAGATTTACGCGCTTCCATTTTACGAGTCGTCGAGGAGTAGACGAGAAAGAACTGTAAAATTTTTCTCTGAGAACTGCGCGAAAACTTGTATTCCGCCTCAAAACAACGCGATACATCGTTTTAGAACGACACTAGCGAGATTCTCGAACATTGATTTTACAAGTCGTCTTAGAGTAGACGAGAAAGAGCTGTAATCTTTTTCTCTCAGAACTGCGCGAAAACTTGTATTCCGGCTCAAAACAACGGGATACATCGTTTTAGATCGAAACTAGCGAGATTTACGCACTTTGATTTTACAAGTCGTCGAAGAGTAGACGAGAGAGAGCTGTAAACTATTTCTCTCAGAACTGCGCGCAAACTTGTATTCCGGCTCAAAACAACGGGATACATCGTTTTAGATCGAAGCTAGCGAGATTCACGCACTTCGATTTTGCAAGTCGTCGAAGAGTAGACGAGAGAAAGGTGTAAACTTTTTCTCTCTGAACTGCGCGAAAACTTGTATTCCGGCTCAAAACAACGGGATACATCGTTTTAGATCGATACTAGCGAGATTCACGAACATCGATTTTACAAGTCGTCAAAAAGTAGACGAGAGACATCTGTAATCTTTTTCTCTCAGAACTGCGCGAAAACTTGTATTCCGGCTCAAAACAACGGGATACAACGTTTTAGATCGAAACTAGCGAGATTTTACGCACCTCGATTTCAGAAGTCGTCGAAGAGTAGACGATAGAGAGCTGTAAACTTTTTCTCTCAGAAGTGCGCGAAAACTTGTATTCCGGCTCAAAACAACCGAATAAATTGTTTTAAATGGAAACTAGCGAGATTTACGCACTTCGATTTTACAAGTCGTCGAAGAGTACACGAAAGAAAGCTGTAAACTTTCTCTCTCAGAACTGCGCGAAGACTTCAAATCCGGCTCAAAACAACGGGATACATCGTTTTAGATCGAAACTAGCGTGATTTACGCACTTCGATTTTACAAGTCGTCCAAGAGTAAACGAGAGAAAGCTGTAAACTTTTTCTCTCATAACTGCGCGAAAACTTGTATTCCGTCTCAAAACAACGGGATATATCGTTTCAGATCGAAACTAGCGAGATGCACGCACTTCGATTTTGCAAGTCGTCCAAGAGTAAACGAGAGAAAGGTGTAAACTTTTTCTCTCAGAACTGCGCGAAAACTTGTATTCCGGCTCAAAACAACGGGGTACATCGTTTTAGATCAAAACTAGCGAGATTTACGCACTTTGATTTTACAAGTCGTCGATGAGTAGACGAGAGAGAGCTGTAAACTATTTCTCTCAGAACTGCGCGAAAACTTGTATTCCGGCTCAAAACAACGGGATACATCGTTTTAGATCGAAACTAGCGAGATTTACGCACTTTGATTTCACATGTCGTCGAAGAGTAGACGAGAGACAGCTGTAAACTATTTCTCTCAGAACTGCGCGAAAACTTGTATTCCGGCTCAAAACAACGGGATACATCGTTTTAGATCGAAACTAGCGAGATTTACGCACTTTGATTTTACAAGTCCTCGAAGAGTAGACGAGAGCTGTAAACTATTTCTCTCAGAACTGCGCGAAAACTTGTACTCCGGCTCAAAACAACGGTATACATCGTTTTAGATTGAAACTAGCGAGATTTACGCACTTTGATTTCACAAGTCGTCGAAGAGTAGACGAGAGAGAGCTGTAAACTATTTCTCTCAGAACTGCGCGAAAACTTGTACTCCGGCTCAAAACAACGGTATACATCGTTTTAGATTGAAACTAGCGAGATTCACGCACTTTGATTTTACAAGTCGTCGAAGAGTAGACGAGAGAAAGGTGTAAACTTTTTCTCTCAGAATTGCGCGAAAACTTGTACTCCGGCTCAAAACAACGGGATACATCGTTTTAGATCGAAACTAGCGAGATTTACGCACTTTGATTTTACAAGTCCTCGAAGAGTAGACGAGAGCTGTAAACTATTTCTCTCAGAACTGCGCGAAAACTTGTACTCCGGCTCAAAACAACGGGATACATCGTTTTAGATCGAAACTAGCGAGATTTACGCACTTTGATTTCACAAGTCGTCGAAGAGTAGACGAGAGAGAGCTGTAAACTATTTCTCTCAGAACTGCGCGAAAACTTGTATTCCGGCTCAAAACAACGGGATACATCGTTTTAGATCGAAACTAGCGAGATTTACGCACTTTGATTTTACAAGTCCTCGAAGAGTAGACGAGAGCTGTAAACTATTTCTCTCAGAACTGCGCGAAAACTTGTACTCCGGCTCAAAACAACGGGATACATCGTTTAAAATCGAAACTAGCTAGATTTACGCCCTTCGATTTTACAAGTCGTCGAAGAGTAGACGAGAGAGAGCTGTAATCTTTTTCTCTCAGAACTGCGTGAAAACTTGTATTCCGGCTCAAAACATCGGGATACATCGGTTTAGATCGAAACTAGCGATATTTCAGCACTTCAATTTTACAAGTCGTCGAAGAGTAGACGAGAGAAAGCTGTAAACTTTTTCTCTCAGAACTGCGCGAAAACATGAATTCCGGCTCGAAACAACGGGATACATTGTTTTAGATCGAAACTAGCGAGATTTACGCACTTCGATTTTAGAATTCGATTTTAGACTTAGATTTTACACGAATAAATCAGCTACTTTGGTGAGACTCTTGGTCGTTTCGGGGCAGAAAATCTCAGTAAATTTTTGCAGTTTCTCTCCTACAAAGGAACTAAAATTTGAGAAAATAATCGTCAATAACTCTGCCATTACAGAAAAAAGGAGATAGCTGATGCTTTTAATACTTACTTCCAAAGCGTGTAAAATCAAATATGACGTTTTACGACTATTCTCTGGACAGCTTCGAGTGCAGTGTTAAAATTACCAGAGAAGTAACTGTAGAACTACTCCTACGGCTTGACGCCAAGAAATCACCAGCCCATTTATTATTCCCGCTGCCCTTTTTAAAATGTACGCTGAAATACTAGGCAAGTTTTTGATCGTATTCTTTAATAAGTCTCTTTAATCGGTTATAGTACCGGATGAATGGAAAATTTCCCGTATGGTTCCGGTTTTTAAAAGTGGCCGCAGACTGCAAGTCGGTAATTACCGCCATGTTTCACTGATTTCCACCCCCTGCAAAGTGCTAGAACGCGTACTCAACAAATACTTCAACAATTTTTACACTAGACGGAAATAATGACAAAAGCGCAACATATGGTTTGAGTCGAGCATTCTCCAGTACAACACAACGAGTGGCCACTGTAGATGTCTTGCCAAAGTACTTGATTGTGGTGGCCAGGTCGACATAATTTGTTTAGATTATTGAAAAGATTTTGATAGAGTTCCTCATCATACACTAGTAACAAAAATTAAATTCATAGTCATTGCGAATCAAACAATCAATAAGGTCACATCATATTTATAAAAACGAAGGCACTTTGTCGACAGCATTGGAGCCAACTCTCGATCCTTAGAGGTTTGCTCAGACGTGCCTCAGGGCTCGGTGTTGGGTTCAGTACTCTTCAATATCTACATAAATTACCTCCCAGAAGCTCTAGAACCCTCTGTGTCCGTAAAGCTGTTTGTGGATGATTGTATATTTAATTCTATCAAATCTGTTTCTGACCAGCTTACTTTGGACTAAAATCTACAACTATTAGCAACATGGTGTAACGAATGGGAACTGGTTAATAACTTTGACAAAACAGTTTCTCTCTGCATCAGTAAAAAGACAACGCCACTTAATTTTACATATAACACAAAGAGCAATGTAATCAGAGGTGTAAAAGAGTATAAGTAATGTAAGAGTGGTTTATTTGGCGACGCTGATGATGATGGAAGAAGCGGTGAAGCAGCGGTGGTCCGCCGCCGGTCAGGCTGAGCAGGGTCTCGCTCGGAGCGATGGCAGTGCGGCTGTACTAATCCCCATCTTCTTCTTCACAACGGCCCCGGGAAGAAAAGAAGCCATTCTAGCGACTCAAGGTGCCGACAATACAACCGGGTCGTAGTACGGCTTTAGGCGTTGAGCATGCTGTTACGAACGGCGGCAGCCAGTCTGGATTAGCAATGGCGACGGCAAGTCTCACCTGTTGGCAGCCAACAGCCAACGCTTATGCTTCTTCTGGATGGCTCGCAGCAAATCGATGGAGATCGCTCCCAGGCCTGCCGTCAAGGACCACGTGGAATGGACCCAGCTGTCAGCTGGTATCAATAACCGAGCTTTGCGCGGTCGGAGTGTGGGACCCGGAAGAGCGGAAGCCTGAAGCTTGGACACAACCGAACCACTTTCCGTAATCTCCGACTCCGCTGCGACGAGCGAGGGGCCTTTATCTTCCTCAATCGTCGTGACTATGTCGGGGAATAAAGGGGCCTCATTTCCGGTGGCTCGTCGGCGGGCGGAGCACCGCGGTAGGCTGGCGGTCATCGTCCCCAACCGACGCAAGCACCTCTAAGGACAATGGACCGCTTTCGGCCCCTCTTCCCGACCTTGCATTCTGGCCTTGCGCGTCGGCTGTCATCTAATGAATAACAGGTGCCGGCAGCACGTGGGAGCCTTCGACTGGCCAGTTAACATCACCTTCCGCAGTCTACGTGAACCCGACGGCATCCCAGGCTCGACATGCGACTGGGGCGTGTCCATATGCGCGGTGGTGTGAGTTTGTGCGAACAAGTGAAAGTTTCAGGCCACTCCCACCCCGGCAAGGGCGTCCTCAACCTGGAGAATCTAGGGAAGATGAACGCTATAAGACTCGACAGCGAGCGCATTCAAATAGATCCCAACTTTTGATCCTCATGCTTGTAAAAATGTAAATAAACCTACTGTACAGTTTCCTCCTTAACGGAGTCTGACAACGTCCTTCGGACCCGGGACCTGCGGTGTTGATCGAGCCAGCCTACTGAAGGCCCCTCCGTCTCCAACACTAGTGGCACCGGTGGCGTTGAAGTGCAATCTCCAACACTGGTGGCCTGCGGTGGCGTGCATCTCCAACAACGCACAGTCTCGTGGCCACGGCGGCGGAGATCGGCAGACGGCGTTAGTGGCTCAGTAATGTAGTTGACTGGAAATGTACGCTCCAGGACGCGGTAGTGGCCATGATATTTAGAAATAAGTTTCTTGGAGAGGCCAGGAGTACTGTAGGGTATCCACAGCCACATGAGTGAACCAGGTGGGAAGGCCGGTACAAGCTGCTCTTCGTCATGGCGGTGTTTGTGGTGTCCCTCAGTGTCTGTCGTGAGCGACCTTGCTATCTGGCGGCAGTGTTCGGCGTGCTGGGCAGCTTCAGAGTGAGTTGTACGCTCAGATGCGGCAAGCTGGTCGGGAGTCGGGACGCATGAATGCTGGCCGTAAAGCATAAAAAAACGAAGAACCCGCTGGTATATTGTGTAGCAGTGTTATAGGCGTACGTTATATAGGGGAGAACAAGGTCTCAGTTCGTGCCGTTGGCAGCGACGTACATGACCAGCATGTCACCAAGGATGCGATTAAAGCGTTCGGTTGGGACATTTGTTTGTGGACGGTAGGCGGTACAAGTCCAATTAATTATTTTGCACTCGGCGAGCAAAGCTTCGACGTCGTCAGACAGGAAGACGCGCCCTCTGTCACTGAGCAGTAGACGAGAAGCACCGGCGCGAGAAATGAAACGCTGCAGAATAGACGACGCCGCATCGCGAGCTGTGGCAGCCTGTCACATATATTAAGGAGCCTAAATGAAATTTTAAAGGAAAAAGTTGTGAAGAACACGACGTGGCTTAACCGAAGAATAAAGAAGAGGGAGAAGCATTCGGTGAGGTGGAGAGAGATGATTGGTGGAGAAGCATTCGGTGAGGTGGAGAGCGATGATTGGTGGAGAAGAGAAGACGACCACGACAAGACTTACGTGGACTAACACCGAAGCTATAAAAGGGCGAGGGAGAGCGAGGTACAGGGGGGAACAGCAGAGAAGCGGAGGCTCCGGCGTGTCAGGGACGCATCGGCTGGAAGAGAGCGACGCCGGCTACTGCTTCGGTGAGCTCGCGTTCTACGGCATCGCATCGTGGACTTCCTGCCGTGCCTAAGCCCGTTCCGGGGAGTCAACCTAGGACGCTACCACCTGCTACGGCCAGGGGTATCTCCGGCGCTGTTGCCACCCATCCGGGTGGTGCCCCCAACGCCAACAACACCGGCATCAGCTCCACGGGCGCTTGGACCTGGAGCTTGTATGACGCAGCCAGCGACGCCAGCCCAAGCACGTCGAACGCCGCCTCGACGCCGCCTACTGGATCCACACAACGCCGCAGCCGCACCGAACCAACCGTGAGCTCGAACGCTGACCACGAATAGTAGAATGTTAGTAGTAGACGCTGGTAGCAGTGTGCCCGGGTCGTGTGTATTTAAAGTCTTTGTGTTGTGTGTTAGTTTTGTGTTGTAGTGTGTGTGTCACGTAGGGTGTATTAAATGTGCGTTTGTGTGGGTACACCCGTCGCCTAGTCCATTCTTTCGACCCGAGTGTTCTCCGGGGAGATCCGTGACACAGCCGGGAGCGCAGCGGCGTCAGCATACCTGGTCAGATTATCAATGGCAACAGTGACCCAGCGGCTGCCAGCAGCGGTGTGCGGCAGAGGGCCGTAAAGGGGGCGAAGCGGAGAGGATAGAGGCTGCAACTCGCCAGCGGCGCGATGAGCCTTTGCTTACGGCGTTGGCAGGCCGGGCACGAGCGGACGTATTTGAGTACGAAGTTGTACACGCCGTGCCAGTAGTACCTGAGACGGATGCGAGTGTAAGTTTTGAGTACTCCGGCGTGACCGCATTGCGGGCCAGCGTGAAAACAGGTGCAGATTTGGGAGCGTAGATGGCGTGGAATGACGAGAAGCCATTTGCGTCCATCACGGTTGTAGTTACGCCAATAAAGGAGGTTATCGCGAATGACAGAATGTGAAGCTTGGCCGCGAAGGGTGCGGGAGGCCGCAACCTTACGTAAATGGGTCGGAGAGAAAGTCGAGAAGAGAGACAATTCATTGATCTTTACGCTGCTCTGAAAGCATGTCGCTGATGGCGAGCGAAGGCGCAGTGGCTTCGGGGGCGGAGAGGCTGGCAATCGGCAATCTCGGCCGGTAGCGGGCCGCATAGGCGTCCTGATGCTTGCAGCCCGACCGGTAGACGACGCGTATGGTATATTCTTGAAGCGGGGAGAGCCCAGCGAGCCAGGCGGCCGGAGGGATCTTTTAAAGAAGAAAGCCAACAAAGGGCATGGTGGTCCGTGACCACGCCAAAAGGACGCCCATAGAGTTCAGGGTGAAACTTGCCGAGGGCCCAAACGATGTCCAAGCATTCTTTTTTCGCGACGGATTAGTTGGACTCGGCTATAGTCAGGGTGCGGCTGGCATAAGCAACTGCATATTCGTCGCATCCAGATTTGCGCTGAGCGTGCACAGCACCGAGCCCAATACCACTGGCGTCAGTGTGTACTTCGGTTGGAGCTAGCGGGTCAAAGTTGCGCAGGATGGGTGGTGTCGTGAGGAGATTGCGCATGGTTGTAGGCATTGTCAAAGTATCTAGGTGTCACAATAGCGTCACGGCTCAAATGGACGAAACACATCGATAATATAGTATGTTCTTTCGCCCGCAGAAAGTTAGGATTTCTCAAGTTTCGGATGGCCGGTTTCCCTACTGCCCTGAGACTGAAGGCATATAAATCCATTCTGCGGCCAAGTCTCGAATATACCTGCATTGTATCGGGCCCCTACACAACAGATGACACCCAAAGACTAAAAAAAAGCAACGCCTTGCGGCTCGCTTTATTTTCAACCTTTACAGGCACCTAGACTCTCTCTCCTTCGGCCTTTTTAAACTTGCAGACTTACAGCCACTTGCAGACAGAAGAAAGAAAGCCCGTCCCAATTTCTCTCATTCATCATACTTTTCTCGACTTGGTATTCGACCCGGAAATTACATCGCTAATGGTTCTAGACAAGCCTCGCGCGATAAGCACACATTTATCCTGAAACCTATCTTTGCAAGCACAAATACATATAACTTTTCCTTTTTTCAAGAACAGTTTCTGATTAGAATGCTCAACAGAAGAACTCTCGGTTGCTTTCTAACCATTCTTGATTTGTTCAATGTTGTCTTAGTAGCTGTACTGTAAACACATGTTCAATTTTACCTTTGCATTGCTTATTTTGTGGCATGTATATTGTTCGGTACTATCGTACTTGCTTTGCTTTTTCCCCTGTATGTATTTCCCTCTCCTGCTTGGACATGCAGCATGTCCGCTATATTCAATAAATAAATAAACCAAACATAAACCAATTCACGCTTGAATGAGGTGGGGGTGAATAAACCTGACTTCCAACTGCTCAATGAGGCGTTTTAGGTCGGAGACCGAGCGTTGCTGCTGTGCAAAAGAGCTGGGGCTGATGGGTCCGAAGAAGGCATCCTCATCGTCGTCTGGCGGCTGTGCATCTACAGGGGCTCGTGAGAGGCAGTCGGCATCTGAGTCAGAACAGCAGCTTGGGCTTGTTGGAGATCCATCTCTAAGTAACAGCGCAAAAAACACAGACGGGACACAGAACAAGAACACACAACGAGCGCTGACCTTCAACAAGTTTATCTCCAGGCGTGCATTGCTTTGTACCCGGATTCGGAACCGCACGTGACCTCTGCCACACACTTCCACGAGAATCATCATACATCCAACAGCTCCAGTTCTTTCTTTTTTTTGTCAAAAGTACAAATGGTCTGCTGACACAATCATCACCAAGCTTTGCTATCTCGGCTGCCTCAATTATCTCTCGAACCAGCTGCTCGCCGTGCTTATCAATCACTTTACATCGCGAATACTCAGCCGATCAAGATTTGGATGGGCAATCCCTCACCTGTATCGGCGTTACTTTTGTGTTCTTTTAGACTTTTGTTGGTCCATCTACCGCGGGCGGCTACGGAGCAGGAAAGTGCCATATGCGTCACAGCCGGAGTGGACGCGGTCGCACGCTGCAAGTTGCGCAACAGAGGCCTCCCTGTCGGACGGGCGGTGAAGTACCTGAAACAACATTCACTCTCGTTGCTGACCTCGGACAAAGAGGGGGGATTCGCTTGGATGCCAAAAAGATGTCTGCCATGCTAAGGCTCTAGACGTCATCAGTTCCTTTTTTGACAAGCACCAGATGTCTGTTTTAAAGAAAGCAAAGTCAATTGCGAAGCAGCTATGTGGTAACCTGAAGCTTGACTGCCTAGTGGATGTTATTGAACATAGTAAAAAATCATCCCTTGATATGTGGTTCACGGTGAAGACGCATAAGCCAGAATGGTCCCTAAGGGTCATAATATCTGAGGAAGTTACATGGCAAAAAACAGTTGCCCTGTTCTTAAAATGTACGTGGTTTAGTTTATAAGTGAAAATTCTAGCAGTGACTTAGCGGTATGTTCGGTAGATGTTAAAGATTTGTATGAGTATTTGTAGGAGTAACCATAAGCAGCAATCTATCGTGGAACTTCCACATAAACAATATCTGCGCTGCTGCATTTCAAAAATTGTGCTGCTTAAGACAAACTAAGAAATGTTCCTTCTAGCATTAAGCTACTTTGTTATTCTTCAATAATTAGACCTAAACTCGAAGAAGTATGCATAGTGTGGGACCCGTAAAATTACCGTAATGTAAAAAATTTGGAAAGAATACAGAGAAGAGCTTTAAGGTTTATTTTTAATAAATATGCAAGGACTGACTCCCCAAACACTTTAACGGAGAATAATAAAACTGAACCACTTGAGCATCAGAGAAGAAAGCTTAGGTTAGAATTTATTTCTTACTATATAAAAAACTTGGTTTGGATCACTCATCATACATTACGCCGGCACCAACCAGACAAACTCGTCAACACCATCCCAGTTCTCTAACCCCTACATTCGCTAAAACAGACACAAGTTCTCGTTCTTTCCACGCACAACAACAGATTGGAATCAGCTAATTAAACCATTGTCCCATGAGTTTTAACCAATTAATGCTATATTGTGTTTTTTTAAGTGTTGCGTTTTTTTTGTGTGTGTGTGGTTTGAGTGACTTGTTCGCCCACCCTGCTTGGGCTCAAGTCTCCGCAGTATTTTGTTCATAAAAAAATAAAAAATGTATTGATACTTACGGAGCAATCACGTTCCAAAACGCCTGCGGGGTATCGACAGGTTGGTTTTTGCTTTCCGTGTACCTTAAGTCCACTTATGTGATCTGGGAAGGGAACGTCTACCTTCAGAAACACGGCGAGTGCATAGGGTTATGCATTGCACCAACCCTTAGTGACTTAGACCTTGCACAAAAAGATAGGTCTCTTCTCAACACCCTCACGGGAAGCAGCGTGCTGAAGGTGTTCAGATATGTCGACGACTACTTAATGCTTTGTAATGGCAGCGGCACGAACACCCTTGACGTGACCTTAGAGGCTGTAGCCTGCATTAATCATGATTTCTAGCCGTTAATTGTAACGCACGAGATTCCTGTGCAAGGGTAGATGAAATTCTTTGACCTGAGACTACATTTCACTAAAGGAAAACCGTGGTGGGTCTATGAACCCAGAGGCGACAAGACACCACTGCATTTCCAATCGGCGCTCTCCAAACTGGAGAAAAGGGTCATTGTAAACCTGTGTTTGTCAAACGCTCTAGAGAAGTCGTGCATTCACACGATGGAGGCTTCCTTTCATCGCCAGGTTGAACGCCTTTTGGGGGCTGGGTACCCCTCACACCTTAATGTGTAGTAATAAGTAAACAAGAAACTTAAACTGCGTGACAACGGCAGGAACCCATAGATAAACGAAATATTGTGGCCCTTCCTTATATCCATAACAACTACCACCACCTAAAAAAGATTGGGCGAAAAGCTGGAGTTAATGCTCACAGCCCCGGAACAACTAAAAAGCCTTTGCCGGCGCTTCAACGCTGAAGAGCCACAAAAACGGCGCGGGTGCACAATAAATCACCAGACTCACTTGTCGAGTGCGCGGAAGGCGTTGTTTATTCCCTTTCATTGAAAGGTGCAAAAGAGTGCATAGGTCATACCGGCAGATGCACCAACGGAAGACTAAAAGAACACAAAATTAACGTCGATCAAGCACGCAGGCGTATTGAAATACATGAGAGAGATTGCCCATCCAAATCTTGCTCGGCTGACTATGCACGATGTAAAGCGACCGTTAAACACGGCGAGCAGCTTGTTCGCAAGACAGAGGCAGCCGAGATAGCAAAGCTTGGTGAAGATTGTGTCAGCAATATCAGGCCCCGACCCTTGTGCTTTTTGTGTGTTCCATATTTTGTTGAACCGCATCCTTTGTGCTATTGTGGGCTTCGGCATGTTGTGTGTACAGCAAGCGTCCCCCCAACATTCTTGATGGGGATGTGTTAAGCTAGAAGCCCACGGCGCCGATGGGTCTACCCCCCCCCCCCCACCCCGCCGCCCCCTGTTCCCAGGAGCGGGCATCCCCGGGGGGGGGGGGGGGGGGAATAGAGGAATGCACGTCGAGGCGTGGTGAACTCGGATAGGGTGCCTCTTTGCCAGCTACGGAACTAATCGCTTTCTGTTCTGGCGCCGTGTCAACCATCTCCCGCGGAAGACATTCCTTGGTTGTCAATCCGGTGCGTGGCAGTCGACGGAATGCGCATGCAGCGAGCTGCGTACGCGGAGTCACGCGCCCTGCACGTTCCGAAAGGAGCGTGGTCCACTAGGCTCGGACCGGTGAGCCCTGGGCTCCACCCACTTGTACACAGCACGGCTATTGGTTTAAATTGGGCGAGAGCTGGTTTGGTAAAGCTCCGCCCAATTATCGAAGGGGTTAAAAACCCGCTGCAAAGAATGACTTAGGACGAGCACGCCGAGTCTCAAGGTCGGCCTTTTTTAAACTGCCCTTTTGCTCATATGCCTTTTTTATCAATCAGTTTTGTCATAAGTTGGAATTGCTGCCCCAACCGGCAAAGTGTCGCCGGACGAAGACCCGAAGTGCTCTTCGTACCGCTAACCGCCGTATATTCGATCACCGGCCAGCGTGTCATAGTTATAAAGCCCAGGGAAAGCGTTTCTCTTCACGAGGCGTTCACAGAAACCGGCTACGGCACTGCCATTTCACCGTACCTCGGGTTGAAACGGGCCCGCGCCATCTCCGTTCTACCCTCACGAGAGCAAAACCTCATCATTGTGCATACCCCGGACATCGAGGCGGCCGACCAGCTTATCGGGGACTTCGCAGTAAATTCCGACAATGGGTCTATCCCGCTTCGGGGTTACCTAAGACAAGACGGCGGCAACATGTGCCACGGCGTGATCGTGGTCCGTAACTCGGACACCACGGAAACTCTTAAAGACCGAGTGTGCTGGCGCGCCGGCACCATCCTGGAAATCCGGAAGTTCGGGACATCCAACAAAGCACGCATCACTTTCGCGGGTAAGCACAAGCCCCGTTACGTACATTATGACAACATGGTCGTCTCTGTGAGAAACTACTACAGAACTATCCCGGCGTGCGGCCAGTGTGGGGTCGTCGGGCATCGCGCTGATGCGTGTCCAAACCTGCGATCGAACACCTGTGGACTCTGCGGATTCCAAGCTCCGCTAGTGGAGGGGGTGCCGGCTCCTCACAACTGTGTTCCCCGGTGTTCTCTGTGCGGTGGCTCCCATGCCACCAACTCTCGTGACTGTGCAGCAAAATTCCGCACACCCAAGACGAAAAAGAAAAAAAACGGCGTCCAAGAAGAAAAGCCGCTATCTTGGGCCTCCCGGCGATCAGCATGGCCAGGAAATCTCCAACACCGAGAACCCACCTACCGGAGGTGCTGCAAAACAACCATCCAAGGTGTCGCCACCACACGGCGGACTGGCGAAACAGTCGACAGAAACGCGCGGTGATACCAGGGCCTGGGTCAACGCAGTCAAAAATGGCCACCAGGTGAGCGGTTTGGGTGGGGCTGCTTCTCTCTCCCCCCTTTCCACTCCCTTTCCAAGGGCGCATAGCGCCGAGCAAGATCAAATAGCAGCACTCAGGGCCCAAAATGAGATGCTGCTAAAGAAAA
The DNA here is from genome assembly GCF_052857255.1 of Amblyomma americanum. NCBI lineage: Eukaryota > Metazoa > Arthropoda > Arachnida > Ixodida > Ixodidae > Amblyomma > Amblyomma americanum. The sequence continues at coordinate 49,790,957 of NC_135500.1, forward strand.
TTAACGAATTGGAATCTAAAATCAACCAGTCTTCTTCTCCCCCCTCGCCTCCCGCGGCTGAGGTAATGGAGAGTGAGCTCGTGGTACCGAAGGCGGTAACAAGTTTGGAGGCCGCATTCGAGGCCCGCCTCGGGGCCACAGAGGCCCGATTCGCCGCTATAGAAAATCAAATTTCAATGATGGTAAACGCCATCTCCAAATTGCAAGAGACAATCCCCGCGATGATTGCCCAACAAATTGCGAATTCCTTGCGCTCCTCGCCAGGCCCGGCGATCCCTTACCCGGCCGCCCTCACAAAACTTCTAGACGCACCCCCGAGGTAGCCGATGACGACAACTGCTCACTCTCTGGTATGGAGGATACCCCCTTCCGGCGAGTGTTGGCTCCGGAGCAGTGTCAGTACAACCCCTCCTCAATCTAAATGACCATGGCGAGCAGCCCTAAGATCAGGCGCTCCCCAAGAACCAATTCGGCCACCCCCGTCCAAATTGTCCGGTGGAACTGTCGGGGCTTCCGTTCTCGCGCAAAGAGGGCGGATCTCCGACTTTACCTTTCAACTTTCGATTCTTTTCCCGCGGTGGTTGCCCTCCAGGAGCCAGGGAGTGGCGTCACCCTCACAAATTGCATCCCCTTTCAGCAGGACCCCTCTTCCTGCGTCTGCGTGCATAAAAATTATACGGCTAATCTAGTTGACTTGGAACTTTACACAGAATATTCCTATACGATGGTGACTCTTCTTCCGCTCAAGAAACAAGATGCACCACTCCACGTACTCAACATATACTGTTCCCCCAAACTCAAAAATGTAACGTTCGCAGCACTCTTTAGCCGCGCTCTAAAGGCTGCGGGCAGGGACCCCTGGTGATTGTGGGCGATTTCAACGCCCACAGTACACTATGGGGATACGTGCGTGAAGAGAAGCGGGGACGCAAGCTAGCGGAACTCGCGTCCACGCTGGGCCTGACTCTTCACACTGACCCTGCATATCCAACGCGGCTGGGTAATTCCGTGACCCGGGATACTTGTCCGGATCTCACCTTTACCAAAAACATTGTACACGCAGAATGGATCAACACCGAGGAAACCCTCGGTAGTGACCACTGCCTTATCAATACCACCGTAAGGACTAAACCATTGGCAAGACCCCACGCACAAGCTCGGCTTCTAGACTGGAATAAGTTCCGGCAAAACTACATCAATTCGGCGTCTATCCACGAACAAGGCTACCACGCGTGGGCACAAGGATTGGTTACACACCTTCGTTCGGTGGAAACACAAATTCAGCTCTCGGAGGCCACTCCGGAGGTGGACAACCACCTTCTGCACCTCTGGGAGGCGCGGCACAGCCTCGTCCGCAGATGGCGCCGCCAAAAACGTAACAGAAAGCTCAAAATTCGTATCGCCGAGCTCACCCAGCGAGCGGCAGAGTACGCGGCCCAACTCGCCGACTCGAACTGGGTAGACCGCTGCAACACGGCGGCCAGACAAATGTCGAGCCGGAGCACGTGGCGCCTTTTCCGCGCCCTAATTGACCCGACTCAAACCCGCGTCGAGACACAAAAACATCTCCGACGAGCTATTCATAGCTTCGTTGGAAATACATCAAAATTAGCATGCAAACTGCGCGACCAGTATCTTTGCACTAAGCAGGACCCCGGAGGACCCGCGTTCTCGTATGCAGGTTCAGAGAACGCGAATCTGGATCAACCGTTCCAGTTGCATGACCTCAAGGCGGCCCTGGCTAAAATGAAACGAGGAACGGCACCGGGCAGGGGCAAGATAACTGTGAAAATGCTTGCTAATCTTCCCGATCCCGCCTACGAAACCCTCCTCGCTTTCATCAACTCGATCTGGCTTGGTGAGGCACCTCTACCAATTGAATGGAAGACCGCCCTGGTAACTTTCATTCCGAAAGCCGGCAAAGCCATAAACACAGACAACCTCCGCCCCATCTCCCTCACGTCTTGCGCGGGAAAGCTGATGGAGACCATGGTGCGGGATAGGCTGTCTGGGTTTCTGGAAAATGAACATACATTCGCAGACACCATGTTCGGTTTCCGCCCGCAGAGGTCCGCTCAAGATGTTCTACTTCAACTCGACCGAGAAATTCTCAACCCTGTCGAATATCCCTTCAACGATAAGGCAGTACTCGCCCTTGACTTGAAGGGGGCTTTCGACAATGTCACACACGAAATCATCCTGCAACATCTCTCCCAAACGAACTGTGGACATAACACGTTTCAGTACATCAAGCAATCTCTCTCGGATCGACGAAGTTTCATCCGAATACAAGACGAAGAACACGGCCCATATAAACTGGGAACGAGAGGAACCCCACAGGGTGCGGTCCTCTCGCCATTACTTTTCAATCTGGCCATGATGAAACTCCCGGCTCAGCTGGCGAAGGTCGAAGGCATCCAGCACGCGCTGTACGCCGACGACATAACCATCTGGGCCAAACACGGATCGGTTGGAGACATTGAGGCCAACCTGCAGCAAGCGGCGGAGATCGTGGACGCTTACGCCCGCCGCTGCGGCCTTCAGTGCTCACCGTCAAAATCCGAATTTGTGCACATTCGCCCGTCGCTTCAGTGCGCCACCAAAATGGAACTATCTCTGGCCAGCGGCCCGATACCCGAACACGATGAGATTAGAGTACTTGGTCTCCTTATCCACAAACATCGACGGGCTGATACCACACTAGCAAAACTGCGCAAGGTGGGGGACCAGGTGGGCCGGATGGTCCGCCGGGTTTCCAACAAACGCGGGGGGTTACGGTGCAGAGACGCTTTGCGGCTGGCGCATGCATTCGTGACCAGTCGAGTCCTCTACTCGACTCCTTACCTCCACCTGCGAAAGTTTGATGAGAACGCCCTCGAAGTGATTCTCAGAAAGATGTACAAGCGTGCCCTCGATCTCCCGATCACCACATCCAACCAGCGTCTCATGGGCCTGGGGATGGTTAACACATTCGCGGAGCTCCGGGAGGCGCACTTGACAAATCAATACACAAGGCTTTCAAAAACGCCGTCGGGTCGCCGCCTATTAGCCCTACACATCCACCACCCAACACTTACGGAAGAGCGCGTACGCATTCCTGAAATCTGGAGATACGCCCTGCACGTACGCACTCTTCCGGCCAACATGACACGTGACGACCACAGTGGCAGGCGCCTTTTCGGGCGGAGGCACTGGCCCGTCACTATGGGAACAAACATGGCATCTTCTACGTGGACGCCTCAGGCACTCACCATGGGGGGTGGCACACGGCCGCAGTCGTCCACCAAAAAATCGTGGTGAATGGCCTAACGTTCCGAGCTCAAGACAACACATGCGGAAGAAGTTGCCATCGCGTTAGCCGCCGCAGACCAGGAGTCGCGAGTGATCGTCACAGACTCGAGAGGGGCCTGCAGAAATATTAAACAGGGGTACATTCCTATCTGCGCATCGCATCCTTCAAAACAGTAACTACCTCGGGGCCCCCGCGTCTCGAACGATTGTATGGGCTCCAGCTCATATGGGCCTCGAAGGCAATGAAACGGCAGACGCCGCCGCCCGCGCGCTCACTCTCCGGGCAATGCCTTCAGACCCTTTGGATACGGATCCCGAACCCAATCCGGCCCTCACTTTTCGAAAAATTACTGACTTATTCCAATTCGGCCATGCAATTTATCACAAGCCTTGTAAGGGCCTCACAAAGGTGGAGGAACGCACACTCCTCCGCCTTTACACCAAAACGCTGCTGTGCCCGGCAGTTTTAAAACACTTTGATCCTGCCTGTACAGGAGAATGCCCACACTGTGCGGAGAAGTCTTCGGACATCGTTCACATGGTGTGGGCATGCCAGTCAACCCCGAACCTCGCCTCCAAACCCAACCCCACCCGGGAGGACTGGGAGGCAGCCCTGCTCGGCTGCTCGGACCTAGCAAGCCAGAAGGCCCTGGTCCACCGAGCTCGAGTCGCGGCGGTCGCCAATGGGCTCCTGTAATGAGGAGCCCACCTAGAGATTGCGAGAGGTTGCTCCGGCTACCTCAAGCTTCCTCCCTGAAATAAAGTTTTTCACACAGCGTGTTATCATCATTCACCGCTCGCGAGGAGCGATCAACTAGCCCAATCCGGCCGTCCCACCGGAAGGAGGGCGTTTAACTGCCGCACTCATTTAAAGCCATATTCAAATGGCGACCGCAACTTCACTCGCGGACGCATTCCAGGCCCCGCTGCTGGCATCCTTGCCCCCCTCCATATTTGTTCGAGCCACCCCTGTAAAGCTGCCCATTCCGATGCTCGAGCTTTCGTCAAGCGTAAAGCAGGGCGGAGGTTCGGGATGCCTTGGTCTCCTACACCGAAATCTCCCTACATTATCATGAGCAGACTCCACTACCCCCCGCCCTAACTCCCAGTAAACTTCAGCAGGTGACCTGGCGCCAACTGCATCTCTCCCCACCACACCAATTCACACTTCTCGCCGAAATGCATCCTTTGCAGGGCACCCAGAGGCCATTTCCACCACATTCTACACATCTGCTCAGAGTTCCAACCACTTTCCAAAAGGGCAAAAAACAAACCTCGAGCGCTCAGATGCTGCGGTGTCCAGCTCCAATCGGGCTGTACAGCAGCTCATGGCCACTAATGCAACTAAGAGCCTACCTATTCATTGCTCGTACACGTTACGGCTCTAAAGCATGAAGTGTTCACAGAGCATTGTCGGCAGGACTTGTGTTGCCTCTTCTCCTTTAGAGCTTCCATTCCTTTACAAGCCATGCATGCAGTTGGTACATTTTGAGTCAAACTTTCTATCTGCATTTCCAATTTGGAGCAGAGTTATTTTTATGCTTCGCTGATCTCTGCACTGCACATTTTCCTTTTGGACAGTCTGGTCTGGGTTTGCTCGGTACAGGTATGCTGAACGCCATGACTTCGTTGGCAGCTGTACAAGTCTGCACGATAGCATTCACGCACTCGTAGCTCTGCACCTGCCTTCTGCAGATTCTTGATGCTTGGCCTGCATGTTCTATGGATTGCTTGCTTGACCTGTTCCGTTGTCGCTAGCAGCTAGTAACAGTTACCTGCTGCCTCCACACACTCCACCCCATGTTCACTACCACCCATGCTACACTGTCTTCTAGCATCATTAACCATGCTCTGCAGTTTGACATAATAGCTACCATAAATATCCCATTTTAAGCAGACTTGGGGAAATAAGGTTTGAGTACCAATGGTGATGAAAAGGACAGTACTCAGCCCCCATGTCATGCTACTGGATGAAAAAGGAGACCAGCCTTACATGCACACAAACAAACACATGGAAACCTTTATTGCCAGAACTACTCCAGCTGAGGTGCTGCTGCTGATGACATAAAATGATGATGTCCGGGCAGACTGTGCTTCAGCGAGACTGGCTGCGACTGCCTCGGCGTGCAGGGCTGGCAGTGCGCCTTCCACCGTTCTCAGACGCGTCCCGGCGAGAGCGGTGCTGCAAGCACACGCGGCCAAGTCAGGCACAGTGAGGGTGCACCCAGAAATGCCATGCAGCATAGGCAGTGATCCATGAATATACACATCAAAATTCTATTGAAATGGGTTTGTAACCGTGTCGCAAAAGTAAAGACGTCTCAAGTGCAGAAAATTTTTATTTTTACTGCTCACATTTTCAAACTACGGCACTCAGTACTTCAATCCACCTGAAAAGAGAAAGCAGCCAAGGCTTCAATCAATGCGATGCAGAATTTTTAACTTTGCACAAGAGGAGCCTAGGTCACTCTTGGAATCTTATGCTTAACAAATCTGCTTGCTTTAACCAGTAGTGCTTTAGTCCAAAATCAATAATGGCGCAACCTCTTTTTTTTTCTCAATAATTGCCAGCTATCTTGCAATTCCTTCTGCAATGACTCTGCCCACAAGGTTTAGGTTTGACTCCGAGGAATGTGGCTGATATCTTGCCACTTTGCAACCAACCAGGCTGCAGCTTACTCAACACAGCTAGCTGCTGGCCAAGCCTACAATTTGTGCAAGCTCAAAGGTCACAAAACATAGCCCTGTACAAAGAAGGACAGCACGTCTATGCCGAAGCATACCACACCATACTTTGTGCAGCACTGCTGCAGTCATTAAAGGCACATTGAGGTGGATTTCAAATCGTATATAAGGCGCTGAAGTTCACAACTAGACATCTTGCAGACTGTGTCTCAACTTATTTTTGCAACTGCGCAGCACAATCACACACAAAGTGCACCATTTACTCCCTTGTGTTCAGTGTGAGGGAAAGAACAGCACAGCAAAAATTGCCGTGACCTTAAAAATGAGGAATCCATGAGTGGGTTCACTAGGGACACTGCCACCAAGCAAGCTGTTATCAGGAAGCACTGTTTCTCACATACTCGTCATTAATGACTTGTGTGCAGACAGCATGTCAGCTAGACCCTAAGCAGTGCATTCAGCCTGCCATGGTACTGATTGGCGTTCAGATTCCAAGACATCGGCAGTTCTCTAGAGCTCATTCCTAATCCATTCACCAGAGGTTTCAATCAGCACAGCTGAACCATGACTCAGTTACTTTGATTTTTTAGCATAAGAAGTATGCCAAGAAGTGCATTTGCAAACGAAAAAACATGAGCTGTGGCCTTCTACTTCAGATTCCAGTTTCGTTATTTTGCAACACTTTAGGTGTGGTTTGTGTGTGAAGAAATAGGTTTAAAGTATTTGGCTCATATGTTACATTTGTGCCTCACTTTATTGCATTAGAGGAGATGTTCTTGATCTCTGTGCTCGATACTGAACTCAGTGGCACAAGCAAACAATTTACCACATGCGAAGATGTGACTGGGATGAGAATACCCCAGCACATGATCGCACTTGGGGCACGGATGTAAAATTACGCCTCACTGGTGCCTAATAATCAGCTCTGCATAATGCTACTGCCTTGAAAAGGCTCAAACATGCGGGTGGTATATGCGGTCGCAGTTCTTTGCTCTCACCATGCTACTGTCTAAGAAAACATTGGATACTGAGCTAGCCCACTGCAGTGTCAGTGCCAGCCAAACAACTTTCTTGCCTGCATCGTCTGTGTGGGTAAAACACAGCTTTAAGAGCCACTGAATCCCGCCCAGAAAGCTACTGTACGAACGGCTTCACCAGTCTATAACTGAGTTGTGACATTTGTTTTTGTCCTTTAAAATGAACGTTTCTCTTAAAACACAGTTCTTAATTTTTTTGGTAATTTTTTTTAGGGCTGAATAAGTTTTTTTCAGTGATACAGTCAAGCCCACTATTATAACGAACTTGACGGTCGCGCGAAGTTCGTTCGCAGTATGTGCACTTCCCATTTTGAAGCCAGAAATGTCAAGTTTAAGGAAAGTCGTTTATTGCTTATAAAGCTCGTTATAAACGTCTGCTTCTTCAAAGGAGACCATACCACAATGTTTTCCAAACCACCAAGACCAGACATACTTTATGTTCCTTGCCAAAGCCCGAAGTGCCTAAAGAAGCTGCTTTAAGAACAGGATATAACTAATAGCGGGTAAACCATTAGCGGCTACTAGATATTGATCGGTATCCTCGTCATCGTAACGATTCTCGGCAGCGGGCAGTGCTTTGCACCAACCAAGTCACCTCAGGCGAAATCATGTTCAGCTCTCTGTGCATCAACAATGCGTTGTTACAAATCCACATGTGTCTAATCAAGCGAATGTTCATCACTGTTCTTATCCGTTCCTTGGAACACAAAGCATGCTTTATGGAAGCAATTCCTGATGCACTCTACAGTCAGTCCCATCCACATGACCTTACTGATTTCCATAGCAGCGAATAAAGATATCTGAATACAAACATCACCACCTGGTGCGTGAACTGCGATCAGCATGAGCTGGATGATGCACCAATGGTAGCACATCTTCAGTTCGTGAGCGGCGGCCACGTCCTGTGGCTGAATCCTGCACTTCACACTTGGTGGCGAGAAGGTCGTCACTACAGCCATCGCGCCATTAGAACTTATGCCTAGTTTCATGATCGTTGCACTAAAAACGTCACGCGTTATCTGGGCCTTTGTGTTTGGCCTGCTGCGTACGAAAACATAGTCCCCGAAGCATAGCGCAGTGCGAGACTTGCTGGTGACGCCACTGGTCACTGCCGCTCCTCCTAGAGCCCATTAGGGTGTTCAACGCAAAAGCTTGCCGTCGCTTTCACCAATGGACGTGTCGCCTTTCAAGGCACGAGTTTTCAATGGCAGCATCTGGTAAAACTGTGCCGTTTTGCCGGCAGTGCCTCGCCTTTTTGAAGTGAAAGCTTCACTACACTAGGTAAAGCCACTCTTAGCGTGCGTCACTAAATTTGACCATCCTAGAGCCAGATATCATGCTTTTGCGGGGTTTAGGTGGCCACTGCGATGTAGAGACCCGAGAGCTATTGTGCCCTTTCCTTTCGTCAATACACATGCTTTCGCATTCCTCCACGTAAGCAGACATAAGTGCCCTCAGTTGCGTTTCGCCTCCATCGAAACGCGGCCACCGCGGTCGGGTTCGAACCCGGGTACTCCGGCTCAGTGCTTGCCAGTGATGTAGAAAGCAATTAAGGGGGGGATGAGGGTCTTGAAAACTTTTTTTTTATTTCTTAACATATCTTCCTGAAAATTGGCATGCAGATATATCTTTGAATGCTAATCACAAATATATATACAGATTTTATATATCTCATCTAGAAATGATGATATGGCAAAATAATTTATGCCACTTAGGTCGTTTCTTACGGGCCATTATGGTGATTTCTTAATTAAAAAAACTAGTTTTAAAGTAATTCTGTCATTCTTAAGGGCCCATTGCACATCCTAAAGCTCAAGAAATTTTTATAAAGTCATCACATAGGTCATGAATGAATAACAAAGTAGGAAAAAAAACAATGCGGGAGTAATTAGCTTACATCTGACCTAATTGCTAGTCTATTGGGTTTAATGAGAATTGGAAAGCTTTAGGATGTAGCTGAGGTGTTGCTGAAAAAAATGATACCTACTTCAATAAAATCAGTCGATGCAAACATTATGAAAAGTTCGGTTAGGCAAAGGCATTTTATCGAAAAAGCAAAGCTGAGAAAATTGCATTCAAAGTTCTGCTTACTCTGCCATTTTTGTTTACTGATCATATGGAAAAATTTAATGCTTTAGCATGCCGCCCAGTCATTGCCAAACACAATAACACCAAATTTACAGAAATCTGTTCATGTAAAGATTATGAAAACCTCTGTATTGCATTGGCACTAGACAAAAAAAAGCTCAGAAAATCACTTGCTATTTTCTTTGAATCTGCCAGACATTCACAAAAGTCCTGGGCAGTAGTCCTGGGTGCTGTCAGGCTTGTGCTTCTTGGCCATCCTCTTCTTCACCTTTTCAGCATTGGTGTGACCTTTATCAGACCTGCACAGCCTCTGTTTATCTTTTTCAAGGCTCCTACCAATGAGGCAGCTCCCAGGCCTGTAACCAAGCTGTGCTGCAACAGCTCTGCTGGTTGTTGCCATTCCTTGGTTGAAGCGAGAAACTGCTTCTTGCGAGGTTAAAAACAGGACAGTGAGGAGTGTCTAATGCCAATGTTCAAGCTTCAGCTTAGAGCGCACGTCTTGGCGCTCTGCCAAGTTCGCCGAGCCCCCCCCCCCCCCCCCCCCCCCCCAAGGAGCTCTCCTCAAAATATATATATAAAAAAAAACAAATGATGTTATCAGCGGCGGCAGCGGCTTGGCGCGCTGCTTGCCGAAGCGTTGAGCACGCCAGCTCGGTTCAGCCGGGTCCGTCGGCACCAAGCGTCGTGCGCAAACGCCGAAGTCGACGTTAGGCTTAGGTCAGCCGGCTCTGCGCTTCCGACGACACGGAATTCGAAGCGGCTTGCAGCGTATCAAATGTCGACATTTTCCACGGGCTCAGTCCAGGCACATCCACCGGCACTGCAGAGACTTGCGGTAACACCGAAGTTGACGGCGATCGGCATTGTCCAGCCGCGTCCACCGGCGATGCTGGCGTCAACAGGGTTTGTTCAGCCGCGTCCACCGGCGAAGCTGTTGTTGGCGAGCTCAGTCCAGCCGCATGCACCGAGGGTACAGCAGCTTGCGGCATCACCGAAGCTGCAGCTCTCGACGATGCAGCGCTCTACTTATTCCATGCGAGTCTCTTTTCGCCGACTGCTTTTCGCGTGCTTGCTTTCAAGCGCGCGTCTCGGGCCATTGTGACACACGGAACAAAGACACCAGGCAGGCAAATACACGCAAAAGCACGAAATTTGAGGCTAAAAGAAGCGATTCAATAGCCAAAATATCTACAATAACGATAAGGAAAACGGCAGAACGAAAAATACTAGGAAACAAAGAGGAGCGCGAAAAATGACGGGCGTGCAGGCGAAAGCAGACGACGGGAAGGAGCCGTACAAAGCAGCCGCGGGGACCAAAGCATGCGTCACGGCCAATCAGAGGGCTGCGCCTCGAGGAGGCGCCCGTTTTACCCAATCGGCGGCCGTCTCGCGACGCTTTCCCCCCTTGCGAACGGGTGCTGATAGCTCCGCTGTGCGAGGGTCTACAGCTTGCCGAAAGGTGCCAAATTGGGGAGCGGGAAACAAGGTTTCAAACGAGACCAAGATGGCGCCGATCGGTTCGCGTCGCGCGGAGCTACGGCAGCTTGAAAATGGGGCAAACCTTCGCGCTTGGCGTTCAATTTCGGCTCACCGACGTTTCTAAATTGCCGTTTTTTTCATACTTTGAGTTGGAATTCAGCTAAAATATTTTGTAGAGGCATAGTTGGGACATTAAAGACTTCAAAATCGCAATTTTTGAAAATTGCCATTTTTGACCATTTTTCGCGATTTCAAGACCCGCGTCCCCCCTTAAGAAAGCATGAATGGGTGATGCAAGATATGTTTGCGAGCTGGGTTTGCAAGTTTGACAAGGATATGGTGGCAGAGAAGTGGTGGGCTGTGCTTATCCTTAACAATTGCATAGTGCATAAAGTCCAAGTTTTGCAGTGAACTTCACATTTTTGCCAGACAACAGTAGCAATAAAAGTCAGCCCCTTGACCAGGGTGTCATCGCCACTGTAAAGGCACTCTACAAGAAACATATTTGCGAATGAGTTTTGCTGAACATATAGCAGCAGCAGCCCCTTAAAGGACCACTGACCACCCTCTGGTCGAAAATATTTTGTACCTCTCTCATAGCAAGGCATAGTCTTCGGAAGGCGTGGCGGCAAAAATTGTTTTGAAAAGTCTCATTAATAGCGTAGTTACAGCGATCACAATGCTTCTCTCCTCCTGTTCCCTCCCCGAGATTTTTCTCCCTCACGCCTCGTCGAGTAGGCTTTGCAAGCGAAATTCGCCCTTCCTCCTTCGATGTTAGCCGAAGGCGTGGTGTCTGGTGGAGTACGTCACTACCCGGGATATTTCATGGCGGGGGTGGGGGGAACGGGGGGGGCCACCCAACACCCTCTTTATTTTGCTCATCAGGGTGTTTCCTCGCGATATGTTTCTTTGTCCTTCCTGGCCCTAGTTATTTTTGTTTTTTCAAGCATTTTTTCGCCTCCTCCACTCCCTACCCGCCCTTCCCCGTTGGGTATGCAACAAAACAGCTTGACCCCCGCCTTTTCCCGGCCTGTGTTCGTCCCCCGCTTCTCCACCATCATTGCGCATTGCTTGACACGCGTGCCTTGCTCCGCTGTGCTCACAGATGTTTTTCTGCACTCCGCGCCTTCGATGTTATCTGAGGCTGCTTTGCCTAGGAGACATTTTTGCCTAGGATCGTGGTTCGAATCCAGTCGCTACGCGCACATCAATCGACGAAACAGCGTTGTTGCATTTTCTCTGCACACTGAACGATAGAGACGCGATCGGCTAACCACCTCAACATGTTAGCGAGCGCATCCTTTCATATATCTGTTTGCTTTTGTCAGTGACATACCCAGTTAGCGAGTGTCCTTTTCATGACTTTTTTTTTGTGTGCGTGCATGGTGTGAGAGGCCTCCCCGCCGTTCTACGACCAGAGGGGCGGGATTCACCTTTGTTCGAAACGCACGGCAAAGTGCGGACCCGGCAACCGTCCAGTATTTCTTGGAATTGCACATTTGCACTTCTCCAAGGGTGTTTATGTGTTCTGTGTGTTTGTGTCTTTTCTTTGCTCCTAAACTTCCTGTCTTTCAACAGAGCAGAGAAAAACCAAGGCAGCCGCAGTAAGATGGACGAGCGAGAAGCAGTGTGTGCGAGAGAGGGAAACCGTCTACGACACACGATGCGGCACACGCACAGAATACGCTGAACCATACATGAACTGGCACGTGTAACTAAAAACATTGTGGGGAGGGGGTGTATGTGTGTGCGTAAACGGAAGGCGCTATGGAAAGCGCGCGCGCAATGAGTAGACAGACACGACGAACTAGCTACGCCCACCCTTCGCACGTCAGTCAAAACGATGCACCAATGGAATGCCTTTCGCGAGGGTCTTCGAGATGGCGTCAACTTGAAGGCTCGGGAGCCAGAGTAGAGATAAGGAGGTTGGTTTCTCGAAGGAAAGAGTGAACGGGCTTTGATTTGAATTTTTACTGCTTTTCGGGACGGGCATGGCTCCAGTATTTTGCAGAGGTTATCTTCAATGCCTCATCTATGCACTGGGCTTGTTTGGCTAAAATGCCCAGACCCCTGGTCAGTGGCTCTTTAACTCTTTCCTGCCCACGCCTATGCCCATCGATAGCCCGCTATCGATGGTTGCAAGTTCGTATTTACGCGCTTTCGAAGCGTTTACGGACATGCTGCGCCATCTAGTAAGTAATAAAGGAACTATTCTTTCAGTTTTGGTTTTTTGTTTCACGTTTTCGCCGCGCGGGGGTTTTAAACGACACTTCGAAGTTAGGTGACGCTCCCTCGTTGTGTCCGTGATGGCGTCGACATCGCGCGCTTCTGCTCCGCGCAAATGTCGCGCTTCCATCGATCCCGATGCATCTGCGAGCGATGTTTTTGAAGATGAAAGCAGCAGCGACTCGGAGGACAACTTCAGTTCGTCGGATTTTAGTACTGAAAGCGAAAGTGCGTTGATCCAGCCCGGAACGGCCGCAGGCATCCGTCGGTAAGTTTCGGTTTCTCTGAATCGTTTCGCTGCGCTCCCACGCTGATCTGTAGATATCCTCCGTGTGCTGAAGGTCAGATTTCTTATCTGCAGGGTGGCAACGTCTTTCGGGAGGGACCATTTGCCGGCGGCTGCGCAGGGTGTCGTGTTTTCTCCTGCACGACGGCCAGGCCTCGACCTCGGCATCGCGCTCCGGAGTGGCGCTAGGCGGTTCTCCAGAGCCGTTGATTTCTTTTTTCTTTTTTTCACTGGTGAAATCATCCGAGAGATATGCGACAATACAAATAAATATGCCTGGATGCATATTCTTGAAAAACCAACTTACGGTGAGAGAGATGGGTCCTGGAGAGAAGTGACACCGGATGAAATGCAGAAGTTCATCGGACTGCTAATCTACATGGGTATCGTGCAAGTCCCACGTCTGCACTCATATTGGAACACGGGGAGATTGTTCGCAGGCCTTGTACCACCGAAAGTGATGCCGAGAAGGCGATTCAAGGCATTACTGGCATTCTTGAGTGTGACGGACCCAGAGAAGACCACTGCCGCAACCCACGGGAAGCTTCACCGCGTATCTTCTCTGCTAAAACACATGAACGTTTCGTCTCCGCAGTTCTTTCAGCCGCATCGGTACCTGTCCGTTGACGAGAGGATGGTGAAGTCGAAAGGTCGTTCTGGAATTCGGCAGTATATGAGGGATAAAGTAATAAAATGGGGGTATAAATTGTGGGTTCTGGCTGATTCAAAAACTGGCTACACGGTTCAATTCAATGTGTATACCGGAAAGCGAGAAGCGCCCAGTGCACGTGGTTTGGCATTTGATGTTGTGACGCGGCTGTGTGAGAACTACCTTGATCAGGGATACTTAATTTTTTTGGACAACTTTTACACATCAACATCTTTGTTCATCCATCTACTGGAATTCAAGACACTAGCTTGCGGAACGACCCGAAAAGACCGCCGCGGTTTTCCCAGCGAACTAAAGGACACAAAATGGGAAAAAAAAGCAGGAAGAGGAGATGTTCGATGGCTGCGGGACAAGGACGTATTGTATCTGCAATGGAAGGATAAGCGGGTTGTCCACATGATGTCGACAGCCCACACCGCTAACGACTATGTTATTGCGAAGCGAAGAAAAAAAGTCGAGAACAAATGGACCGAAGTCTCAATCAGAAAGCCGCAACTCATAGACGACTACAATGTGGGCATGCTGGGAGTCGACAAATCTGACCAGCTTATCGGATCCTACAACGTCCTCATGAAGTGCGTGCGCTGGTGGAAGACCCTGTTCTTCCATTGTATAGACATTGCTGTAGTCAACAGTTTTATACTGTTTGATGAGCACCGCCGACAGCATCCAGAGGTGGCAGAACTGTCAAGAATCTCGCGCTTCGACCAGTTCGCCTTCAGACTAGAACTGACTGAGCAGCTGCTGGGATTTGATGAGCGACCTTCTGTAAACCCCGCCGTTCCTCCAGTTGTTCCACCAGGTGGTGCACCCCAAGGTCTTCAGCACAAGCCAAAAAAAATGGAGCGTTATAGGAACTGTAAGTTGTGCTATGAAGACAGAAAAGTTGAACAGAAAACAAATGTCTTCTGTGAGACCTGTGCTATCAATTTGTGTTTCACTACGTCGAGAAACTGTTTTGCCCGTTGGCATGACACGCACCATGCCTAACGTTTTTTTTTCCGCCTCAATAAGTTCTGGACATAGAAAGCTGAAATTTTGTGAAACATTGTACAGATGTATCCTCAACAAAATGTATATACTGAAATTTTTTTATATTTTGTGTGTGTAAAAAAATGTTGATGTTTTTGTATATTTTGTCCAGTGTTGTTTGAAATTTTTGTGCAATTTTGTTTTTCAAAATTTTCTCCAATTAACATGTTCATTGAGACTAACACCATTAAAAAGACAATTTCCTCTTCTCAACAATGATACTATTTCCTTGAGTATCAAGCATGTTTTGTTGAAGGAACAAAAATATTTCCTATACCACCCAAAAACCACTACTTTTCCCATGGGCAGGAAAGTGTTAAGGTGCATTTAAGGAATTCAAAAAACATGGTGGTTGCTTCGTGGTGACAGTTGAAAGCAGCAAAATAAGCAAGTGCTTTCTAACAGCTGGCTTCGTATGTAATGCCAATGTTCTTGAAGCCGATGAGCAGAGTGATGTTGAAGTCGATGAGGCAGTCAACGCCAACGACGTGTGGTCCGGCCTCTTTGAGAGCAACTTTGTTTCTGCAACAGACACTTTTGAAGAATATGTGCATGCCAGTGAAACTGAGCTAGCTGTCTGCAAGGAACTGAGCATGAACACCGAGATTGTTGCAGCAGTGCGCAGTGACGTGAAGCTTGTGACCGAAGACGAATCGGAAGGTGAGGACAATGTAGATCCGATGCCATATGTGCCATGCAAAGAGGTGCTCGAATACCTCGGAGTGACAAGGCGCTTCAGTGTTTAAGCCTTCTTGAGGATGAAATCATTTGAAGTGCACCAGTCACCGTTGCGTGCTGCAGTGCTTTGGGAAGAAATCAAAACTAACCAGCATTTCCCACTTGGCTTTTTTTCTTTTGCGACCTCCAATCACTGCAAGCTGCTTATAAACAGTGCTATAACTACAGAAAACTCCCAGCTGTCGCTCTCACGCTGATTAAATTTTGCCTCTCCACCTCGAGTTTTTAGAGAAATTTTATAATACAAATATTGGCTATACGAACTATTTTTACTTTTTTTACCTCATCGCTATAATGAGATTTCACTGTATTCTCTCTTTTCATGTGACCAGATACTCACAAAAGGTATGCCGGGCATATATTTGTTTCTGCAATATTTTTTGGGAGGCCTCTTCAAAAACGTTCTTAGCTAAAACTGATTATGTTAAAAAGTACATTTATCAAGCTATATTTTGATACATTAACTTTGAAAATTTTTTGCTTCCAGTGAAAAATATATACAGGTGAACCTCGATATAACGAACCTCGATAGAACGAAGTTCAACTTTTTTTGGTTCAGTTTCTTGCTTCCACTGAAATGCATGTGTTTTTTTCCTCGATTTAACGAAGTGGTTTCGCGCTGAAGTTTCGATGCAACAAAGTTTATGGGAGCACAGAAAAACTACGCCACTTTATGAAGTATATTCAAATTTTATTTTGTAAGAAACATGTTTGTAGAGGAAAATGTTACCCCACTGCGGCGCCCCGGGCGCACAGACGTGCAAATAGTGCCCTCTCTGACGTTTCAACGTCTACAGCAATGTTGTCAATCCTATCCAACCCAAGCCTAGAGTCTCTCGTTCGTTGGCACAGGAAGGCACGCTGCCACAAGAAGTCATTTCTTTCTCTGATCGTGGTGCTCTTTTGTGCAACAATGAGTGGTGCGCCCCGGAAGAGAAAAGTGCTTTCTCTTGATCTTAAAGCGAAAATGATCAAAGAAGTAGCCGCCGGCGAGAAGAAGAAGAAAGTGGCGGACAGATGCGATATAACGCTGAATACCTTTTCAACCATTTTAAAGGCGAAGGACAACATATTGTGTGCTGTCAGCGACAGCGGCCTGAGTGGGACAAGGAAGAGGCTGAAAGCGGCTACGTACGGCGACGTGGAGAAAGCCACATTCATGTGGTTCATAGAAATGCGCAAAGAACATGCCTCTGGGTGGTGCCATACTTCAACAGAAAGCCCTGGACTTTGCAAGTGTGCTTGGGTGTGACGAATTCAAGGCTAGCAGCGGGTGGCTACATTCATTTTGAAGAGCGCCACAATATCGTTGGCAAAGTAATCAGCGGTGAAAGTGCGGAGGCGAATGCCATTGGAGCCGCTGATTGGCTTCGTGTCCGCGTTCCAGGCATTCTCGCCCGCTATGACATCGCGGACATTTATAATGCCGATGAAACGGCATTATTTTATCGCCTTTTGCCGAAGAGGACCCTGGCTCTGAAAAATGAACGTTGCCATGGCGGCAAGCAGAGCAAGCGTCTAACTGTGTTGCTATGTGCAAACATGGATGGAACGGATAAACGCAAGCTGCTGGTCATCAGAGTTAGTGGAAGACCACGTTGTTTCATTGGAAGGTTGATGCCCGTCAAGTACGTCAGTAACGAAAGGCTTGGATGACACGAGCCCTGTTCAGAGACTGGCTTAATGAGCTGGATGAGGAAATGGGGCAGCAGAAGAGAAAAATCTGCCTTCTCCTGGACAACTGTTCAGTGCACCACGTTGACGTGGAGCTGTCAAACGTCGCGCTAGAATTTCTACCCGCAAATTGCACATCCCTAATCCAGCCATTGGATCAAGGTGTAATAAACAGAGTAAAGTGTGCTTACAAGAAGCGCATGATCGAGAGAATTTTGCTCAACGTGCGCCTAAAGGGGAGAGGCTCCTCGAAAAAACTTTTTTTTTAATTATGAAGTTAGAGGGCTGAAATTTGCACAGCTAGTATAAATTGAGCTTCTGTTTTTAAATATGTAATCAGTTTTTTGATAACTATAGAAGTTCAATTTTTATTCTCAATGAAATGTATAATTAGCTCCTTTTTTGTGCACACAATTTTTATTAGTAATCATTATTACAGAGAATTTTAAAACATCCTGGGTAGTTCATTACAAGCTGCAGAATGTTGAAATCTAGGTGAAATTATATTTGTCTGCATCTTTTTCAGGCAAAAAATTCATGAAAATTAGGGTGTCATTTTCTTTTGTACGTCAGTCTGTTGATATGATGCTCTAATAAAAATATGGTAAGCCTAATTATATAAACTAGATTTCCACACTCTATGCACCCCAAGGAACATCTGTGCAAAATTTCATTGTGATCCAAGAAGTACAAGAGGAAAAAATTGTGTGCACAAACTTTAAAAACGGGCAAAAACACCAATTTGAGAAAAACTCAATTGAAAGTTCATTTGTATGTTGGAGGCCAATATTTTGTCTCAAATCACATAAAACTTGGTGGCAATATAGTTTAACATGTTGGCCACTAGCCCACAAGATTAGAACTCTCCTGCAGCATATGTTTGGCCCTCACGGTTCTTGCGAACGGAGTCCTCAGTGCGTGCTCGCTTCACCTGGCTGCGGCGATGAGACTTTGCTTCAGCAGTCAGCTTGGCAGACATCTTTTTAACTCTGCTCTGGTCACTTTCCAAGCTGAGTCTGACCAGCTGCTTAGAAGGGAGGATTCCCAGTTCTTCTAGCACCTTTTCGAAGCTGGAGTGGCCCCTGTTGAACCACAGGACTGCAATGGCAGTGGCTGTCTCCACTGCAGTCCGTGATGCGAATCGGCTCTTTGGACACAGCATCCAAATCTTGCTGTTGAGGGATTCAGCAGCGTTCTGAGTCTTCCCTCGCAAACAGCGGGTAAGCAGTTTCGAGTCTGTCAAGCGTTTGTATATTGGCAGCACTGCTTTTCCTTGGACTTTGGTTAGGAGGGGGGTGTGGTCCGGAGCTGGTTCTCCCAGAGCTTGGGCTCTCTTCTGCCTGCACCAAGACTCATTCCCATCAGGGCAAAACCTGTGGCTGCTTGCACCATTGCTGGAGCACGAATGGAGGTAGGACGCCCACATTGCACAGTACATGCCTCTTACACTGCCCCGGTTGCTTGTTATTGCAATCTGATAATAGTTTTGCAATTTCTGGATGGCCTTTTCACCAAGTTTCTGCCCACGTGGCAGTGGTGTCTTCAACTTCCTTAGTGCAGTGCCAAGACGTTTAGAAACGTGGTTTGTGCAGTCTTCTTTGGTCACTGCCGTCGGCCCATAAACCTGTGCGTCAGAAACTGCAGCATATGCCTTGCTGTCACCATCACTAAGAAATGTGGTGAACCGCATGTTGTAGGACTGCGTCCTGCTCCAGATGCGTAGTGCTGCTTCTGTTTCCATTGCATGCGATGAGCACTCAACATTTTTTTCACACACAGGAGAATGAAAGGCCTTCCATACTTCATCCTCTTCTTCACCAAGTGCTTTGTGGCTGCTACAGCCGTGGCAGTAGTTGGTCAGCACTTCGAAGTCTAGGCAAAGGCCAGTGTCCACAGAAATGGCAGTGCCAACACCATGGTGGCTCTTGTGCCCACGCTTCTGCCAGGTTCCATCAAACATGACCGCAACAACGTCAGTCTCAGCAGTCTCCAATGCAGTTATCCGTCTTGCTTCTGCAAGATTGGCGGCTGCTGCTTTGGTGGCGGCGATGTGTATTTTCTTCGCTATGTTTTGGAATGTCTTATGGTGAAGTGGCTTTTGATAATGCAAACAAATGCTCGGTAGCCGTGCTAGGCGATGCAACACGAGCGGATACGAAAGTGCGGAGGTGGCTCCACTACACGGCGACAGCCAATGGCGGCCTCGGGTTCGTGTCACGTGACAACAGGAGCGCTCCGCAGACGCGGGAAAAAAGCATTTTCTTTATATTTTCTCGTGAAAATACGAAACTGACGGAGGTGCCAGTCGAAAGAAGAAGGCTTAGCCTAATTTTTGCAAGTGGCCGCAATGGCGGCCGGCGCCGCTGCCATGAGCGGCGGCAGCTCAAAGATGGCCGAAATTGGGCAGCACGCGCGACTTTTTCGGTCACCGCGGGTCATTTAGACACGTTTTTAACTAACTTGTCGTACAAATCTTACTTTCATATTTTGCTGCATGAAAGCAGGATGTTCAAAGATGATATAGCAAGCGAAAACAGAAAATTGAAAATTTTCAAAATAATGCCGATTTTTCGACCCGCGTCTCCCCTTAAACGCGACACCAAGATTGACATGTCTATGGGCATAGAAATGCTATCTGCGTCCTGGCAGTCTATGAGCAAGGAAACTATTGTAAACTGCATTAGAAAGGCTGGCATAAAAGCTGTGTGCGACTCATTGGATGCGGCAGACAACGATGAAGCGAGCGAAGGAGAGGCGCCTGCACAGTCAGATTTTGCTGATGCGTGGCAGCAGCTGAGCGAGGAAGGCAGCATTCCCGAGGATGTAAGCCTTACAGACTTCATCACCAGTGATGAATATGCTGTCACAACAGAACAATTGGACAACACCGCAATAATTGAAAGCGTTCAAGAGAAAACCGTTGTGCAGGACGGTGACGACACCGAGGAGGCAACACAGATGCCTACAGCAACAGAAGTGCTCAATTCCATTGACATTTTGCGGAGTTATTGGTAGCGGTAGCCACCAATAACTCCACAAAATGTCAATGAAATTGAGCACGGTAGCCACCAACGAACGCCTCATTACGCCGATGCTCATGAGCAAACGTCAGGCAAAAATAACTGACTTCATGACTGCACCAACTCACACTGCATCATGAAGTGATTTGATGCAGTCATGAAGTCACTTGCCTTTTGCAATGATTTGAGAATAAAGGTTCTTCGTTTTTGAACTATGCTTAGTTTTTGAACTCGCGTCAATCTCGCCCGGTCGTGGTGGCTCGGTGGTCACGGCGCTGGACTGCTGATCCAGATAATGCGGCGGCTGCGTTTCAATGGAGGCGAAATGCAAGGCGCCCGTGTACTGCGTGACGTAGCTCCGGTTAAACCCCATGTGGTCGTAATTTTCGGAGCCCTCCGCTACGCCCTGTCCTGTCCTGTGAAGTTCCAGTTGACAGTAGATCACGTCCCGCGCCGCATGCGGTGCACAAAGCTAGCCTAACTACCTGCGCCATTTTGCAGGGCCTCATACTTGCACGTCCCATTCCCATCAGCCCGTGATGGAGCGCAGTGTTGCTTGATGCCATTAATGGATTTCCGCACCGCTTGGTTTCGTTTTCGGTGATGCCGCACGCTTCGTGGCACGTCTTCACAGCAACACACGAAGCTCGCTTTAATTTTTCACTTGCGGCATTATCTCCATATCTCATTCAAGATTTTGAGATACCCGCAATTCGCTGAGAAAATACTGTAAGGTAATGGGCAGCAAAATGCATGGCGCTGCGGGGAGCAGCTCGACTCTACAGAAAATTTCAACTAAACCAATAATTTGAGATGTGCCATTTCGAGGAAACGAAGCTTGACTGAACTACTCTTGCCGCTATATTTGCTTGTCGTTTCTTCTCAAATCGGTTGTAATATCATCACGTGAGCGGAATAAAACAGAATGATTGTTGTTTGAATGTACAATTTCATTAACGGAACTGGAAGACAAAAACCTCGTTGCAACGAAGTTCGCGATATAACGAAATTTTTTCCCGAAAAATTTCTAGCTCAAAAAGTTTTTGAGTTACGCGCTCTTAGTTTTGATGGCGTTTATTTGCAATTTTCACGAACTACAGGCACCACTGTAATCGAGTCAACACGGCAACTGTAAAAGAGATTCTTCCGATCAGCCTGGGTGCATTAAACTTCCTTGATTGCACACGTGAGTCATGCTTTTTTACTGAAGGTGAGTGGCCAGTTTTAGATAAATACATACTTTTTATTAGTCTGTGTAAAGCCCCGTACCGATGAAAAACTGGAGATCATCGACCTGTCCTGTCGCCCGCCTCCATGATGTTTTTAATGTAATGATTGCCAGTGCCAAGCTCCTATATAGCTATTTGCGGCCACGTTATCTGAGACTTGAAACCGGTTTTAGTTTTATGGGGTTTAACATCCCAAAGCGACTTAGGCTATGAGGGACACCATAGTTGAGGGGCCCGGATAATTTCGTCCACTTAGTGTTCTTTAACGTGCACTGATATCGCACAGTACATAGGCTTCTAGAACTCTGCCTCCATCAAAATGCGACCGCCGCGGCCAGGATCAAACCCACGTCTTTCAGGTCAGCAGCCGAGCACCACAACCACTGTGCCACCGCGGCAGTTTCGAAACTAGTCATTCATGAAAACGCCAAAACAAAATAAAAGCGAAAACAAAATTTTCCATAACGCTGTAAAATGCGCTTTTAGAGACACATTAAAAAAGAAATAAAAACAATACAACCAGGAAGAAGGCCCAGCACACAAAAAAGTGTGTCCATCACGGACAACCATCTGCTGGGCACTGCAGTGGGTCAACGATTGATGCTGGGACCACAGCTAGTGTTCTGCATGGTCTTACCCGGCTGTCACGTGGAGAGGGGCTGCGAGTCCAGCTGCGGCGACGGCTTGACGACCTAGATGAACACCGTTGAAACAAAATTAGCAGAAATCTGCAGAGTTCCAGTGGGGCATGAAAACAACGACGATTTTCCTCCAAAAAACTAAATTTAAAGGGGGACACAGCTCGTTGGGCCGAAAATTGGTCAAAAAATTGTATTTTTGATTATATCATTTTCGCGGTCCTGAGGTCATTGCGCACAGCTAGCTACGAATTTTCGTTAAAAAAACCACCTAATCCATGCGATATAACGTTCCAAATAAGTGAAATACGCGCTTCGTCGGCACCATTTTGGTTTTGTTTGAAAGGTCGCAAACAAAGAAATAATTGTAAAAAACGCGCGCTGCTATTGGTTTTCCAAATAACGTGACTAAAATGGCAATTTTTGGTTAGCTCGCGGCTTCAACTACTTGCAGCCCAGCGCCATTTTGAGTTGGTCATGCCGTCCCACTGCCAAGTGAGGTTCGTGAAGTGCTAAGTGCGAAATATTTCGATTCGCACAAGTCTTAGGCCTAAAAGCACTAAAAGGGAGCGAATGGTGGAGATCCAACGCACGGTAGGTATGCTGCATCATGTATCCTGGTGTCTACATTCAACGACGACGGTCTGCGATGGCCCAATAATGCCGTAACCGGCGGTGCTTAGCACGACAGGAAGGAATGAACACATAGTAGAAATCTGAAGCGCGTTGGGTACGCTGCATCGCCAAACCCCGTTATCTACAATCACCAATGAAGTGCAGGCACTTTGCAATGGCCTGATAACGCCGTCACTGGCAATGCTTAGCGCGACAGTGAGGAGTGATCAGGGCGATTCCTGCCGCATACAGATGGCGTAATTGTGACTGTGCCAGTGAAGAGGCAATACCTAAGCAGCTTTCATTGATAGCTTGCAACAACATGATAGATCCAGCTTTCCAGTAAAGCTGGTGGCGCGGCGCCAGCGGCGGTCGCGAAATGGCACCCTGCAACGTGCGGAATCAGAAGCCTTGACGAAATATACTTGGTTCTGAATGTATTGAGGTGCAAGACGAGCAAAGAGCGCTTAGGGGCCGACTGCGATCACCGATGTTGAGATACAATCGCGCACCGCAACTTTGGGGAGGTCGCGATGCAATGGCATTCGCCTCAAGTTCCAGCCTCCAGACCACGCCATCTGTTTGCCAGCAGTTGCCTTGTTGAGAGCGTAATTATGTCGACGGGGAATGGTGCTTCCACATCAGAAATCAGCCAGAACTCATTTCAGTGATTTCTAGGTAGCCCTCGTGTCAAGAAAAGTATGGTAAGAACATTTTACAGATTTCTCAAAACTGCATTTTTGGCACATTTAGAATTTTGGAGGAGCGATATCTCCAGTTCTATACCAGCTATTACTGCAATTCTTTTTGTGCCAGAAAGAAAAATGCACAGGTTGTGCAATAATGCTAACTTTAAACTGCCGCTTCCTTGGAAAAGTAAATTCTTTGTCTCAGTCACCAAAATGAGCTTTTTTCTGTCAAGTTTGACCAGCTGAACTTTTGCCCAGGTATAGCTAGAATGCACATTTATGCCTTATTGCACTCCTTAGTGACTCGAGATCATTTATAGATAGAAATCTTCTCCACAAGATCTTATGTTTATTAACCAAGCTTCCTCCAAACAAAAGGCACACTTTTTTAAGATAAATCTATAAAACTGTCTGCTGAAGGAGGAAACCATTTGCAGTTTTGGAATCAGTACATGAAAATGCATGAACAGTGAAAATTTGGTGTACATCTACGCATAAATAAATAAAATAGTTCTAAGAGTGGCGTCCCCCCATTAGGGAGTATTAAAGACCCCAGTAGTGTCTCCTAACCACAGCATGACAAGAAGTGCACAGAAGAGCCCAGAAAGGTGGTCTGCTCCTTACCTTGACCTTGAGCGGGAACGACGGCCACGTGAGCGGTATGACCTGTGCCCACTGCGGCTCCTGCTACGGCTGCGACTACGGCTATGGCTCCTGCTGTAATGCAATTCAAAGGCCGAGGACAGACACGCAAATCAACAACACCACTCTGTCAGCTGCGTTCATGGCTACCCCACCCATCAAATTATTATTAGCAAAGAGAAGTTTTCTCTCTTCTAAATTAGAATGAGCATCAGCAGTATGGGACCCTCAGCAGATTACCGCATTCTCCTATGTTTCAAGTCCCACCTCCCCTCCAAATGGCAGTTTTTCTCAAACAAAAACAAAAATGCACACGAGTCGCACCAGTGTAAAACACACACGGTCATTCAGTAAGTGCAATAAAAATGCACGCACTTCAGTTAGAGAGAGAGGCAAAAATGCATGCACCAGCTGTTGTGCTTAGGCGATCCTTGAGCTTTGGACAGCGTGCCTTCTTCACGCGTTCTGCCTTTTAGAATGCGAGCTCAGAGGTCGAGCTTTGTGGTGCTGTTGGCGCCTTATGCAGCACAGACAATGGCAGCGTGCTAAGAGCAGCAGCGCGCCATACATGGCCAGTAGTGGTGCGTTTCTGAAAAGCTATAGACAACAGCCAATGCTTAAAATCTGAGACACTAAACTAGTAACCGCCCAGCGAGTTTTTTTTGGTTTCATTGAGCAGAGCGCTGTCAAGGCTTGACACAATTCCCGGATCTTTTTTTTTTGCACAGGTTGACGGCATGGTTCCGATTCTCCAGCACATTACCAACAGCACGCAACTTGAATTTTGCACCATAGCTAGCAGGTGGTGCCACGAACAAAAACAATGTGCAACACGCATGGTGCCTTGAACGCACGTGAAGCGAAACAGAAGTGAACGCCCAAGCCACCTGTAGCCTCACCCTCACTTCTCCCTCCTAACACCCCAAAATGAGGGGAGACATCCCTTTTCCACTGGTCTCCCCCACTTCCCTATCACCACTTTGCCAACTGAGGCAGGTGGCGCTGTGAATGCAGACCACAGTGCGAAACTGAGGAATGAGCTGATAAGAGTTAACGTGCTAAAATGCTGCAAAAGACTGGAAAAGAAATAAAGAAGCAACATACAAGCGCCGAACGTGAAAATGAGTTTCACGCGATGTCCCAATAAATACAGAAGCCCTAGAGCTCAAGCAAAAAAAAAGCCAAAATCCAATACTGATATTACCACTTCTACTGGCCCACATCTAAAAAGCCTCCCTCTATCTATGATAGACAAACAGACAGCACGCTCAGGCACTTGTCACCTCTTTTGAGGGTATGGAAGGTTCGTGCAATTCTTATTTTCGCCAACTTCCAGAAGCGCAAAGCACCAGCATGCTATCACACGCTTAGAGAGTTGGTCCCTTTGTCCACTCTGACATCATTGGTGTGCCCTCTTAAGTCATTTAAGCATCGCCCAGTCAGGAAGACTGAAGTGGCACCGCATGACTGAGGAGTTTCGTATGCCACCTAGCTTTTGGATTTGATAAATTGCGTCACGTGCTTCGTATGACACTCATCTTGTTTCTGTCTTTGTTGATCTCGTTAACTTTCCTGCACCATTTGCACACCACCCCGTCCCTCGAGTTTCTTCAGCTCATGACTAAAGCGATGAGTACGGGAATGTTGCTGTCTTGACAGCACTTCCTGCAAGACACTTTCAGGTGGCTGGTTGACGCAGTTCATACACCCTGGCTAAGTGACTTTATGCTAGCCCATGCTGATGGAAATTTGAACCAGGCCCTGCATGGCAGCAATTCTGAGCATGTTTTTTGGTTCGTAGACGACTAAATCATAATCTTCAGGAATTAAAGCAGTAGCTTCCCAAGGGAAGCTGATGCCTATCCCAAACGTACTGTCCAATACCCAGGGCCTTTGAGCAAACGAATAAAAGAAGTAAAAGCATGTCACTGCACACTTCACACTTTTTCTAACCTATGCACAACTGGGACCCTTTTGGCACATTTTGTCAGTTTTCCTGATGTGCCATGGCCATCAAGTACCAGTGTCTCCAGCTTGCTGAATGCAACTACAGTAAAAGCTCGTTAATTCGAAATCGCTTAATTCAAACCGCCGGTTAATTCGAACTGATGCCCGGGTCCCTGCAAAGCCCTATGTATATCAATGGGCCGGAACGCCCGATAATTCGAACGTACCGGTACTCACGTCGGTTAATTCGAACTAGGAGCCGGCAGCCGACATTGCTTCTCGTAAATAGAAGTCGCCTCGTAACGAGTACAATGCATTGAAATTTTTTTTTTTAATATGCACAGCGACGAGAATAAATTAGCCAGCGCGCATTTTTGCACGCACGAGGCGAGCCGCCAATTTCCTTGCTGGAGCCTCCGGCGTTGTTGTTGTTGCGACTGAGGGAAGGATGAAAAGGAAAGTGCACGGGCCTGCCGATTGGCTCAGGCCGAGCCATCACCGCTGCCGCGTGCAGATAGAGGAGAGTTCAAAGATAAGAGGAAAGAAAGAAAAGACGCGCGTCGCAACAACCGCGTACGCCACAGCGGACGCTGGCTGAAAAAACAGATTAACGGCTGAAGCCGCGCTCGCTCATCGCTCGCTGCACACCACTCTCCGGCGCATGCCGTAGCAGGTTTTCTCTGACGCGCGGGCGCCGCCGCCGCCGATGCTCCGGAGCAAGCCGTTTCAGGTTTTCGTTGCGCTGCGGCGGCTGCGATCGGTGGAATGCACGAGCAGTCTTTTCTTGTCGCATTTTGCATGAGCTTGCTCGTTTGTGTGGTATCTCGCCGCTGACGTCTCATCGACTGTGCCGATCATGGCGAGCCGTGGAAAGTACTCGGCAAAGGATTTAAGGACTAAAGTTGAAATATTGCACGCGGTTGAACGTGGTCTCTTAACGAAGACAGCGATTGCCGAGAAGTATGGCATCAAAAAAAGCACGTTGTCTACCTACATCAAGAACAAGGACTCTATCATCGATGCTTACCAAAAGGAGATTGAGCCCTCGCGGAAAAGACTACGGACGTCGGCTCACCCCGAGATGGAGACTGCTGTCATTACGTGGATAAAGGATGTTCGCAGCAGAAATATTCCATTAAGTGGACCCATAATTGCTGCGAAGGCAGCGGACTTCGCCAACCAAATGGGCATCAGCGACTTCAATGCATCGGAAGGCTGGTTATCACGTTTTAAGGCCCGCCACGGGCTGACGTTTAAGAACGTCTGCGGAGAGGCAGCCGCAGTCGACAAAGAAACCTGCGAAAATTGGGTCTCAGGTGAATTGAAGGAATATCTTGCCGATTACCCGCTCAGCGATGTTTTCAATGCTGATGAAACCGCACTTTATTTTAAGTTGCTCCCAAACAAGACTGTGAGCTATAAAGGTGATACGTGCTCGGGCGGAAAGCGCAGCAAGGAAAGAGTTACCGTGCTAGTGTGCGTGAATGTGACGGGCACGGAACGGTGCTGCTTGCTCGTGATAGGCAAAGCAGCGAAGCCTCGTTGCTTTAAGGGCACAGGGTAAGCCCTATACTTCCCATGCATTTTAGGCCATGTTGAGGTACATGTTTCTCACTAACTGATAACAGTAGCTTAATAATACATATATCATTGTTTGCCAAATTTTGTGCTCTTTTTACTGAACTAGAATATTTGAAATGTGTTGAAAATTCGATTTTTAATAAATTTTGTTCCGGTAGTACACAAATCTGGCCTTTCTTTGCGCATTTCAAAATTCATAACAGAATAACTGCTCAGTGAAATTGCTTAATTCTAGTTCAGTAGTTGGCAACACTTATGTAGATGATTGCAAAAAAAAATCAGCCGTCTGTCTTGAAAGGCATTGGAAATAATGGTACCTTTGTAAGAAAAAACACTGTTTTGAGATAATAGAGCGTAAAGAGAAAAAAGATGTGAAAAACCATTTTTTATTCGCAGAAACGCCTCCATAGTAATTGGTTTAATAGTCCCCTGCTTCGTAGTCACTGTCGCTGTCATTTTTTCGCTTTTCGGCTTGTCGTTTTGACTGTCGGGCCTCTTTTGTAAGCTGTCGTGTTGCTCGGTCCACAAAGTACATGCGCTTATGGTCAGCTTCCCTCAGCCACTTGATGGTGTTGCTCCCTGGGTTCAATCCACACGCCTTCAAAACGTTGGCCCGTGCGATGCTACCATCATTAAATGAAAGAACAGCATCCAGTGTTGCCATCCGTAGGGTCCGAAGCCTAACAAACACATTCTTTGGCGCGCGTTCCCAAACAACATGGTTGAACGACTCATTTGCATTTTGAGTTCGCCCATGCAGGCACTTCTCTAGGAGCTCAGCCTTCGATAGCTCCCTATAAATGGGTTTGATAGCCTCCAAGACAGATGCAGGCAAACTCTCCTTGTGGAAAAATGGCTTGCCCTCTGACTGACTTCTGTTGAAGGCACACCACGTATCAGGTCCCTTTGGGCAAAGTCCATGGCATGGGTCATCGTCTGTGGCCGATAAGTGGAAGAAGGTTGCCCAAACGGCCTTTCGCATTTCATCCAGGTTTCCTACATTTCTTCTGATGGCCAAACCATAGTACGTCTGGAGCTTGTCTATTACTGCATCAGTCAGTCGGCCTCGGCCCGAGAGGCTCTTTCCATCAGAGAGTTTTCCTGCTTTGTTTCTTTTTAGCCTTCGTAACCTTGTGCCCATCCTTTTTTGCACGTGCCCTATGCACTCAACCTTGGATATTTCAACGGAATCACCATATGGCATTTGTGCCTTCACAGCCATAAAAGCCTTGCTGTCACCATCCCCAAGGTATTTGACGTATCGAACGCCGTGAAGCTCCTCACTCCTGCCGAAAATTTTCAGTGCTCCTGCGACATCCATTCCACCGCTGGTGCCTTGGTAGTTGCTTTGGCACACCTCTCTATGAAGGGGGTCACTGTTTGTACCCTTGATGCTGCACTTTGGACAACGTTTAGACAAAACCTCCACATCCAGCACTTTCCCAGAGTCTACACTGGTCGCAGAGACTATGCCGTTATTGGAAGTATGGCCTCGCTTCTGCCAGCTTCCATCAAGAGCAACTGCGATGTCTTTATCCCCCTCATTCAGCTGCACAGCTTCGTCAGCTGCCCTTTTCATCGACTCCTGAGCAGCAGCTTCGATGTGACCTAGAAGCTCTTGATTGTATTTCGCAAACTTTGTCGGCGGCTTAGGAAGGTTTAGCATAGCACAGAGTATATTTCCTGCAGCCATTCCCTTACCAATGGACCTCAAGGCATACACTAACCTGAGGTTGGCTTCATAGAGGCCAGAAGAAGTTTTCTTTGACGTCTCAAATCGTTGTGCGGCACTACACACTTCACAGTTCAAACTGTAAACGCTTGCAACACCTACCCGTTTTGTCACAATTTCGATGAGCTCAACACTTCCACCGCACTCTCTGCACACGCAAATCTGTGTAATTGCGGCACAAATGCCGTCCATGTCCATTAAGGCATATTGGCTGCTGCTCTGTAGCACATCCTCTTCCTGGAAGCACAGAGAAAATCTTGAAAGCTTCGATGTCGAGGAGCTGGCGCGTTCGGCGTTCGGGATCTCATTCGGTCGTGGACATCCTTTTGCTTTTTCACGATGAGCGTAGCGGTTGCCGTGAAATTCACGCCTGACGAAGGCCTTCTTTGCCCTGGGCATCTCAACTTATCAGCAGCAACCAACACCGGCACAATTTACAATACTGATCGAAAGGGATAGCACTCGGACGCAGCTGCATGAAGGTTGCAGAAACGTGGAAAAAACGTGCAAAGCGTCTCAGGATTGTCTTGGCTAAAAAAGAGGAGCTGTACAATAGTTGCCAGACAATTTTGTATATGTAGCTGATTTTAAACAAGTTTTGAAATCAGGTGGTGGACTTCTTGGTTGAAAAAATTGACGTTAATCCTGAAAGGGGGCGTGGCCGCTCACTACTTGGTTTCGGAAAAAGTTTTTTTCAGTTGTAAATATGGCTTTCTGAGGAAAGTGCGATCATGGAACATGTGTAGAAAGAATTGAACTTCTAAAATTCCAAAAGAAAAAAAAAACGATTTTTTTCTAATTTTACCTTACCCTGTGCCCTTAAAGGCGTGAAGACTCTCCCTGTTGAGTACACTTCGAACAAGAAGTCGTGGATGACGCGAGCAATCTTCACGGACTGGTTGCGCACACTAGACAGAAAGTTCGCGGCACAGAATAGAAATATTCTTTTGTTCGTCGACAACTGTTCGGCGCATTGTGACATCAATGGACTGAAGGCGATCCGTCTGGCATTTTTGCCAAAAAACACTACTGCTGTGCTGCAGCCTATGGACCTCGGGATTATTAAAAATCTAAAGACTCTGTACAGGCGCCACCTCCTAGAACGGATTCTTGTATGCATGGAAAGCGGGAAGCCTTATGATGTCAACCTGCTCGGAGCTTGCCACATGCTGGCAACATCGTGGAACGCCGTCAAGGCAGACACTATCGCTAACTGTTTCCGCAAGTGTGGCTTCAGTGAAACCACAGAAGCCTGCTGCACAGCCGACTTTGATGTTCAAGTGGATCAAGATGATGGCTCCATCGTGCTGGACCCTGCCTACGTTGTTTTATCGGAGGGTGTGGACTTCGAGAGCTTTGTCGACGTAGACAACGGCGTGGAGACAACGGGGCCTTTAACTGACGCCGAGATTATCGAGGCTGCGTCCAGTCAGCAGCACGACTCACGCGCGGCGAGCACGCCTGACAGCAACGACGAGTCCGACAAAGAGGACGATCCGTTGTCTCCTCCGAGCGCATGTGAAGCAGCATCGGGACTCGATCTGGCTGCGCGCTATTTCTCCACCGATGAGAATTCGGATGCTGCGCTGGAGATGTTGGGCAAGTTGCAGACAATGCTTCTCGAGTCGCGGCGAAGAAAGCGCAAACAAATGCAAATCACCGATTATTTTTCATGTTGATATGCTTCGATCATTATTCTTTTGTTAATAAACATGTTTTTGAAGCATAAATAGTGTCATATTTCATCATTAAGCCTGACGCTCACGTGGGTACATTTATCATTAGTTCCAGGCGCATAAATTGATTGGATATCTTTATTTCCTTTGGTGTTTGGACTCGCATGATTTTAATACCCGCAATCGCCGACCTCAAAGAGTAGTAGTGCGTATTCCTCGATAACGATCCCAGATATGGCTATTTTGGCTTCGGCCCTAGCAGCCAAATGCAATGGCCATCTTTTTTTTTTTTTGCCGCCCGCTCGTTAATTCAAACTCCGCTTAATTCGAACAATTTTTCAGTCCCCCACGAGTTCGAATTAACGAGCTTTTACTGTAGTGTGAGAGCAGACAGCTTAGAATGTAAGCCTCCCACTATACTACAGAAAAGCTGGCAGCTTGCAAAAAAGAGATTTTGGCAACCTCAAGTTATAAGCCCAATTGTATGCAAATCAACTGCACTCACATAAGTGCGCACCAGAAAGCTCGCATGAGAGACTGTTTTGCTGTCCTCACGTTCCCCGCCATTTCTAAATCCTATGCTGCAATGGAGTTCAAATGGCAAAAACTAAGCCTGCTGAAAGATCTGGCACAGCTGTACCAAGTAAAAAAAAAACAACAAAAACTACCACCTAGTATCGTAGCCAAAGCAACAAGTTCAACAATGGGAACAAAAAGTCTCTGCCAGGACAAATTGAGAAGACTTGTTGCATCCTCACCGTCCTCCTCCCCCATAGTAGTGGGCCCTCTCACGGTCCAGCTCGGGGCAGTCACGGGCCCAGTGGCCAGTCCGACGGCACCGGTAGCACTCGTCAAAGCTTTGATACCCCATCCGGTCCTAAAGAATGAAAGAGGGCCCCTGAAACCATACTCTGCACACAAAGGGGTGAATGCATGTGCCTCCCCCCGGTTCGAGAAGCGCTGTTTGGTGCGGATGAAGTATCAATGTGATAGTAAGCAGATAGGCTGTTTTCTCACAAACATTTTCAGACTTGATATAAAAGAAGTGGGCGCAAAACTTGGACAAGGACCGAAAAGAAACACAAATGACGACTGAAAAGCGCTTGTCAGTCGTCATTTGTGTTTCTCTGTCCTTGTCGAAGTTTTGCTCCCACTTCTATCATGCAAAGCCAACTAGCCCGACAACGCGCTCTCAAAAGTGGCCCATTGCTGTAAACCTGCTAGGGTGGATTAGCGGGTCGGTATTAGCACAGTCCCATACAATAATCCAGTGGAAGTTACTTGGAACATTCTAGAAGATGACTCTACACATGGCCATATAAGGTCAATGCAACCAGTTCCAACAGAAGTTTTGGCGCAAAGACCTTAAGGACAGCATCAGACACTAATTGTAGACACCATAGCAGGCAACCTAAATGTCATTGCATTTTATTTTTAAGACGTTAACAAGGTCCCCAAGTTTTAGACGACTGAACAAAGTGCCTACATAGCTTCAATTGGCAGGCGGTCAATAAGCATAAGCAACCTTTCTGTCTCCACGGCAAAATCGCAAGGTGACACTCTAGCAACAGCACAGCGATAACAATAAGAAAGGAACACATTAAGAGCACTCGGCTAGTGATGACTCATGAGCGACATGGACACGTTTTCTATCAGACAGACACTACCTAACTGAACACTAATTACATTTCAGACCTACATGTAAAGTAACAAAGTCCCTTTATTGCGCACTACCTGAGAGTTGCAATTAACAAAGTCCCTTTATTATGCGCTACCTGAGAGTTGCAATTTGCATTCTTTTCTACTCCACATTACAAGTCGTTTGCAGCACTGCATAGGCTACAGCAAACTGAGCCAATCAGAATGGCGTGTGCTGCAAAACGTGTTCCTCCGCTCCCCTCACCCAGTGACTGGTGCTCCACCAGTGGGAAGGAAAGGGTCTCGGCAGGAGTCTCGACAGACTTGGCGGACGCTCCGTTTATGAACGGCAGCATCGCAACAGGCCTCCACAGAGCTGTGTTCGTACGGACTTTCTCTGCTAATTCAAGCAGTGAATGAAATGCTCACTGTACTTTCAAAACACCACCCTGAACCACCTTTTCAATTACTGCAATGATTGTTCAAATATAGTCCCAAGACTCATATGTTGTCTTCCTTCGCCGCTTATTGGACAACAGCTCTTTCACAGTGCTGCAAACAACTTGTGAGACGAAGTATAGCTGTACGTACAGGGCCGTCCAAAATATGTGTGAACACGGCACAGCATGGCCGTGCGCTGCGGAGAGCCTGCGAGTCCGGCGCGGCCACGCATCGAAGCAAAGCCGCGCAAGTGCACAGGGAACTAGGGAAGGTGCTTTGCGTCGTCTGCTACAGCGGGTGCCAGCAACTGAGGGCTCGAAGCGGAGTTGCTAGAAAGCACACTTCACTCAATGTGCCATACTGCAGCTGTTTTAGAGTGCCAGCACTGAGCCGAAAAGGCGTTGTCTGCGGCAGTTAATGCAGTCCCTGGTTTGGCCTTGATGGGCCGTGTATAGACTGCATAGCATGATACTAATCATGATTTGGCATGACTCAACATGACTTCCATGAGTTAACATGAATATTATACTGCATGATTTTCCATGACTGCCACAATTTGTACTGACTCAACATGACTCGGTAGGACTAACATCAATAAACGTCACTATTACAGCCTAGTATGGATTTCCAGGACTGCCACGTCACGTTTTGTTATGGCAAGTGATGCTCTAAAGCCTCATTATACTGTGCGATGTCAGTGCACATCAAAAAACCCCAGGTGCTCGAAATTTCTGGAGACCTTCACTACGGCGTCACTCATAGCCTAAGTCACTTTGGGACGTTAAACCCCCATAAACCATAAAACTATAAAGCCTCATCATGATTTGACATGACTAGGCCAGGCTAAACCTGACCAAGTATTTAACATGACTTACCACAACTAAATATAACTATCATGAAAAAGCATGATTTGCCAGCACTGCAATGACTTGCATGGCTTGCCTTTGCTAAAGTAAGCGTGATTAAAAATGATTTGCATGATGCTCCATGGTTAACCATGTTTAGCACTTGTCATGCCTAATAATTATATGACTCAGCATGACATGAAAACAGAAGAAAATTTAAACATTTTAAAATTTAAAAGGTTGCTTTTAAGGCGAAAGCCTTTAATGGCTCATGCTCGTGGCCCTGTCCGTCCGTTACGCTCTTGCGCCATTGGCAGTTCACTGCGTATGTGCAAGGTGGAACCACCGGTGCACGCGTCGTGCCTGCGCCAGACGCCTCAAACTGTCAACCAAGTCAGGTGCCATGCAGCCTCCCTCCTAGCGCTCGCTTCAATGGAGTCTCAGAATGCAGGCAAACGCAAGGGTACAACTTCCCCAGCCACACAGCGACAGAAGACCAATGAGCGAATGCGTCGGCATTTGCTTAATGCTTCATTCCGTCCGTACGCGAGATCTCTCACAATATAGCTGTCAATCAAATGATGTCAACTTGATAAGAAAAAAAATCCTTGCGCACGGCAGGATTCGAACCACCATCCTTCCGTTCCGCAGCCGAGCATGCTAATGACTGCGCTACTTCTTGCCAACGCATATGTAGTAACAATTGTGTACCTAATTAACATCTTAACCACATATCAGTGACACAAGCATCAACACCGCGCTAAAGGCTTTCACCACACCACACTTTAGGTCAACAGAGAGCACCCCTGAATTTTTTTTCTTCTGATTTCTAATGATGTGTCTAAGTAATTACCCTATACTGCCACTGATGAGCACCGCAATATAATGAAAAAAAAAACACCCCCATGGTCCTTGGTTCTGATACTGTTGGCTTCCATCATGCATGTTTAGCTATGGCAAGCTATGCATGTCATGGCAGTGCTGGCAAATAATGCCGAGTCATGTTTAATCAGGGCATGTCACGCTCAGTAGTGGAAGTCCTGGGAAATCAGTCATGTTATGTTAATCATGCTGAGTCGTATAGAGTCGGGGCAAGTTCTTGCATTCGTGGCAAATCATGCTGATTCATAAAAGTCAGGTTTAGTCAATGCAAGTCATGGTAAGTCCTGTTTTATACTTTTAGTCAGGACAAGTTCCGATCAAGTTATCAGGGCAAGTCATATAAATCATGGTCTGTCACGCAAATAATTTTGAATCCCGTTTATAATGAAACTCATGTTCAGGAAAGGGAAGTCATGCATATCATGGTAGTCCTGACAATTTATTCCGAGTCATGATTGTCATATTTAGTCATGGTATGTGATGTTGATACTGAGTCCTGTTTAGCCTGGGCAAGTCATGCTAAGTAACGAAAAACAATGATAAGCCTTCATATGCATGTTTAGTCATTGCAAGTCATGCTAATTTGCAGCAGTCCTGGAAAATCCTACTGAGCTGTGATAGGGACATTTAGTGCTTTGAGTCATGGTGAGTCAGTTCAAGTTACGATAGTCATGGCACATCATGTTTTACTGAGTCAAGGTAGTCACGATAAGGCATGTTTAATCATGTCATCAATCATGATTACCATGCTATGCAGTTTATAGACTCTGCTCATCAAACCAGGCCGGGGACCACATTAACTGCGGCAGACAACAGTTTTTAGGCTGAGTCGAAGCCTCAGTGGTGGCGCTCTAAAACGGCTGCAGTATGGCGCAGTGAGTGAAGTGTGCTTTCCAGCAACTCCGCTTCGGGCCCTCAATCGCTGGCGCCCACTGAAATGTACTCCACGGCAAAGCAAGAGTGGTGCACTCCAGCACTGTAGCAGACGACGTGAAGCACCTCACCTAGTTCCCTGTGCGTTTGTGCGGCCGCGCCGGACACGCAGGTGCTCCGCAGAGCGTGGCCCCGCTGAGCCGTGTTCACATATATTTTGGACGACCCTGCACATATGGGAACCTCTCAAAAAGCAAGTGACCAATGCTGCGCTGTGACCCTGGAGCCCATTTATGAAAGACATGCTTTGCAGACAAGCCACGTCATCTCTCTGCACTGCAAAAACATCAGGTGCTTCTTCAGAACAGCCCACACCACGATGTCCCTCGGGCATCTGTGTCGATAATTCGCCAGTCCCTTTTAGTGCAATTTATTGGCAGCAGAACGGGGGGAAAAAATACAGGACCTTCAACATACTAACTATGCTCCCAGGTGACTCAACACAGTCGAGCGACTTCCATATTGAGAGCAACGTAAAACTAAGAATTATCTTATTTAGGGCTATGAAATGTATTCTTCAGAAATTGCCATTTTTGCCATCACCCAGAGATCTCTTGCTTACCGCCATTCCTAGAATAGTAAAATGCAAATGCCAACATTCTTCTGCCAGGTTTCTCAGCCTCACAATCAGGTATATATGAAAATTAGCTTTCAAGGTCGCAAAGAAATGAAGGTAGTAAATGACAGTAGGCTGTCCCTTTAATGCATATGGATGTTACAATGCCTCAATGTACAATGTCTTCCTACGCACAAATCACTGAACAAGACATACAGAACTATAGCCACCCTCCTTCTGCAGACATCTAAACTAGTTCAAAAGACACAGAGAAGACACAAGGACAGGACGCATACAAGTGTGTGTCCTTTTGCACTACTTGAGATGCCTGCAATTAGTAACAAACCACCCTAATTAGGAGCCTTGGCAGCCCCCTCATTCCCTGAAGAATGACAGATTTCTAGCAGAATGACAGATTTCTAGCAGAAAGGAGCTGTGAACTCAAAACTCCAACACTGCCAACACACCTTCCCTACCTTAGGCTACTACAAGTGCCCATTCCTGAGAAAGGAGGTCAGAAGAGGAGGGCAGTGATTTAGAAACCAGTTATGCCAAAACCAGACTACAGCATGCAACCCCCCTTCCCACTTGCATAACGCACTTCATAGTAGCTACTGTGGTACAGACTAAATATGGACACTGAATGGCAGCCAACACATATCTAGACACAAGGAGACGGACTCCTTCTGAAAGCTGATAAGATTTCCCAATGCTAAAAGTTTGTCAACCTTCATTTTACGAAAGGAGCAGTGAGCCCAGTATGGAATCAATTTTAAGAACTGCATAACGCAGCACCAGTACTTGCGTAGTATGGCAACGTACCCGAGGTCTGTCTGGTGTCTGCCTAGTCTGCTGGGGACACACATGTAAAAAAAGAAAAATAACAGCAACCCACGTATGTGGCACCATCCCAATGTGGCAGCAGAAACAGGTGCTTGATGTGCACACAAGGCGAGAGAGCTGCTTTGATCACCAGCAGCAGCCAAGCTAAATCTGCTGCACAACAAAGGCCTCTCCATATCCTTCCAAAGCTGCCCTGTACCAGCTGTGTACCTCATTCACCCACCTGACTCTCTGGCGCCACTCCCCGTGTGTCTCTTGAAATCCATTCCATTGCGATAAGAGACCATCGGTTATATCTTCCCTTCATATTATATGCCTTGCCTGCAACCATTTCTTTTTCTTGATTTCAACTTGAATATTGTTCAAATCGCATTTGTTCCCTGACCTCTCCTTAATGTCACACCAACCATTTTACTTTGCATAGCTCGATGCACTCTCCTCAACCCAACTTTGGCCCTTTTTGCTAGCCGCCAAGCTTCGGCCCCACATGGGAATACAGGCAACATACAACTATTATGCACTTTCCTTATGAGGGATACCGTTACATTGCTATTCATTACCAGAGAGTACCTGGCAAATGCTTGCCACTCCATTCTCATTATCCTAGTTATTTCATGCTCATCCAGACCTACAGGACATCCAAGAACTACTGTGCAAAAATCTGGCAATAACAGACATCCGTACAACAAACACAAACAGCAGAGACTGTGCTAGGCTTACTGCACTGGCCAGCAACACTAGTGAAGCCAGTTTACATGCAACTATCACTGATAAAATAAGCACTACAACAACAGTATATCACAAACTCTTTCTGGTACAACAAAACTCCTGGCAATTTTTTAAATATCTGAACATTTTTAAAGTTCATTTGCTAGGTCACCAAACACTTAAGAATTTTTTTTGCGCTGTATGTACAGTATGTTACACAGTTAAAGGGAACATGCGGTCGCGTGAAGTTGACTTTTTGCGAGTCAGTGCTGCGGAAAGCCGGAAAGAATGTTCAGCTGATTATGGTCCAGAGTTTTTTTTTCAGCATTCTGTCCCTGTGCATGGATCTCATTTTTCACACCCACAACATATCGATTACCTCTTCTCGCTGCTGAATTGGCTTTTTCCATTCTGTGGTCGCGTTCCGTGTAAAATAAGCAACATTTTCTCCGGACTAGATTTTCCACGTGTGAGTTACTTGGTTCATAAGCCACTCAACGCGTACAGTACATGTTAAGGGGAATATGAACCAAGGCACTGACATGTGAATAATCTAGTCCAGAGAAAATGTTGCTTATTTCGCACGAAACGTGACCACAGAATGTAAAAAGCCAATTCAACAGCGAGAAGTAATCGATGCGTTGTGGGTGTGAAAAATGAGATCCATGCAAGGGGACAAAATGCCGAAAAAAAACTCTGGACCATAATAAGCTCGGCATTCTTTCCAGCTTTCCACAGCAGCGCCTCGTGGAAAGCCAACTTTACGCGACCGCATGCTCCCTTTAACAGTGTATCATACTGTACATGGCACGCTGCTCTTCTGGTGAGCATCAGTTCTGTTTTCTTTCTAGCTGTCTAACAATTTAGAACTGCCTTTATGCTCTGTTACTTGGTATACATAGGCGACTAATTTTTCAGACCTGTACAATATTACAGCTTTCATTCAGGAATCATCACGTGCCTAACAGGAACGTGTATTCACAATCCATATTTCAGGCTCTCTGGAGTAGATATTGCGAACTAGCATAGATGCAAACGAAATCACTACACAAAACCAAGTAACTCTCTCCAGCAGAAGGCATACATAATGAGTGGATTGTTTATTTCTGCACCTCACTGCCAATCGAGTTAATGGCACGCTCTTCATCCAAGTGGCAAATAAAAGTGTGCGATCCAGGGCGTACACAATCGTCTTCATGAACGGGACAGTGCGAGCATCATGGCTCAACACGCCACCGCTACGCGTGGCGCACTGAAGAGTGGCAGGAGGGGGAGGGGGGGGGGGGGGGGGAGGGCAAAGGCCACTTGGAGCAGCACACGATTGCTCACTTCTTCCTGATTGCTCACTTCTTCCTACGAGTTCCACCTCTTGTTTTTTGCGACAGCAGTTGCCCAGGGAATCAGCCACTGTCCTCGCCTCAGGCGGTAAGCTGTGTGCATATCAGCAAGCCAGCGCAGAACTGCTTTGTGGCATGGTTCATGGCATGCCATAGGTTTGCACAAAGCTCACAGCCATGCCACACATTTTGGTATCGGTCACGGGTGGACTCACATGACAGACCAAGGACCACTTTTCACCCTTGGATTAGGCACCACGTGACATTTCATTTCCAGTCCAAGTGGTGGAGGCCTGGTCATGTTGGTGAACTAAGCATAGCGAAAGGCCCCTATGCATGCTTAATCTGCTTACCATCCACGATAAACATAAAAATAAATTGTTTAAATTGCCACTAGGCATTGATCACAGGTGATTGAAAAACTCAGACTGCTATGATACGCGAACGCGGCAGTTACGGACTTGCTGAGTCATCTGGTTTGTTGTTCACACACTGAACTTTCATTCCTGCCTAACTTGAATTTTTGCCATGATGTGGTAATTTTTGAAATGCGCTGAGGGTGCAGCGTCGAATGCTCCGAGCAAGGCGTTAAAATCTGGAATGGTGCGATGCACAGATTGCTCAACAGGATAGAAAGCTGGGCTGGTTGAAGGTTGTCAATGACAAAATTGACAGGCGCGTGTCCCGTGCCCTCTTTTGAAGCAAAAGCTTCACTGAGCTAGCTGCAGCGCGTTTCGCGTATGCCGGAGTTTGACGGCACGATTCAGGTGTCCATTGATATAGTATGTGAGACAGTTACAGCCCCATATCCTTCCCTCAAAACCAATTTTAAAAACCAATCTTCAATTTTCGCTCAGTCGTGCTTTGAACTATGTGGTGGTAGTGACAGATGTGCACTGCATGTGTTGGCATTCATAACGCTGAAGCAGAAACGCGGCATTGAAGCTACTGACCGTCGGCGTTCTTTGTGTTTGTTGGGGTTAGCATCCGCAACGTTCTAGACTCCGACGATTTTGAGGAAAGGAAGGTGCATAACTGGCTCCCTGGGGCAGTGGACGGCTCAATTGCACTTTGAGGTACGTGGCTCGCGGTGGTGAGAGACGTGGGTGGTGAGCGACATCGTTGTGGCAGACACGCAGCACTGCAGCAATAGGCTGCACAGTTCATTGGGTGACCAACCTCTCATGTTTAACCATTAATTTAACCACCACCAAGCAAGGTGGAAGCATTGCCTATCCAGTGTGCGGAACGCACGCAATGTTAGAGACCAAGCCACGTCTACTTACCCCATACACCACAGCTTTCGCTCTCTAACCAGGTTCACCAGTAGTTGAACCGCAGCTAATTTTTTTCTCTGTGCTTGTAAAGTTTACGCCTATAAATTTCGTCATGCACAGATGGCGTAACATTCGGCAGTGAAAAAGAATGCACACTGTGAACTTGCACTGTTTCCTCCCAATTCCCTTGTACCACCGCACTTCCAACCTAAACACGCATTTTCGAACCATCAGTATAATCATCCATGAAGCTGTCAGCTTCCTATGCATAGACTATACACTGCATGTTTTCTTTTCATAACGGATACAAAATTAGCACGCTCTGAAAGATTACTGTGTGGCATTTACCCACCACCACTCAAAAGATTCACATGAGGCACAAAAAAACTGAACTGACATCGCTGTTGCTTCGTCATTTTATGCAGTACCAATGCTAGAGCCAGCCTGACAAGAGCTGGAATGAGTAGAAGCAGTGAGGAAGCAGTGATACAATGCACTTGAAGAGATTTAGTTATAAATTGTTAAGCTGTGGTAGGCAAACACATGGTGACCCATGCATCTTAAGCATCATTACAAAGCAGAAAACATGCCATCAAAATTTGGTGTCTACAGTGAAGTTGCTCTGACCAGCAAAGATCTTTACTCTATCAGTTTGCTGGTGATAGCTTGGCTCTCGGGATGCCGTCTGGTAATTTGGGTACATACTGAAGAACAGTTGTGGTTTAGAATAGGAACACAAATACCTTCCATCCTGCTCTTATCATCCCGTTAGGAGCCGCCGAAAAAAAAAAAGCTAAGCTACATTCTCAAGTGAACTTCAAACTGTCCACCCTTTTGAAAAAAATAACCCAAGTCACCCAACCCCTAGTTATACTCATTATTAAGGTACATTTCTAAGCTGGCTGCAGATTTTTAACGATACAGTCCTGAAGGAAACTTTTTTTTCATTACAGCAAATTGTTTAGGCACATTGTGTAAAAAGATTCTAGAGATGGTGTCAGATGCATTAGCGACGAAGTACAGCACAGCAAGCTAAGTGCGAGCGTATGTCCTGCAGTCAAACTATTGACAGTGTGACAGACACGCCGCCCCTGCACCTCTTTTTCCACTGCCAGATTATTCTGGCCGTCTAATTTTCACGGCAAATTAGGTCATGAGAAATGACAAACTGTGGGTGCCCATGCAAAGGTTTCAAAGGAAATGGAATAGTGTGGGTGTATATGCCAGCTGTCTTTGCATTGTTAATGGGTTTTTTACACAGCAGAGCAATATTACAGGCTATCAAGTGTGCCACAGTGGACAGCTCCGATTGTTCTGACAACACATGGGGTTCTGTAGCTGTGCACTGTAACCAGGGCGTATCTGAGACTGCACCTTGACATCCATTATCAGATCTGCTACAAAGCTGCCTTGTTTTCCTTTCTTCCCCACAGCCGCCTACACATGTATTAGCAGTGTATTCAAACAACAGATAGTCACGCAGTTGGCGACGACTCACCTTGCCGGCCGAGGGTCGGAAGGAGGGCCCACGGGCCCACTCCACCACCACGCTCTGGCCCCGGATCTCCCGGCCATTCTCGTACTTGACCGCATCCTGCGGTGGGCCCAGCGCAGCTGCGGGTCAGCTCTCACGTGTGGCGTGCACCACACTCCATTGGGAAGGTAGGTCACCACCGCTGGGCACCCCCCCACGTCTATCCCCTCCCCCCCCCCCAATCAGCCACTTGAGCCCCACTATGCTCCCACAGCTGCCACCAGAGCGACCCCCACCTTTGCATGAGACAAGCGGGACAAACAAGCATGCCAGCAAGCACAGGCTGCACAAGAAAAGCACACTTGAAAAGCCACAGGGTGGCAATGCAGACAGCATGTCTTTGCCAGCAAGAGAGGCGCGTGCTGACAACATCAGCAGGGCACAAAATCAGCCGCAGTGTACTAACCAATGACTCGTAGCATGTCCCTGAGAGCCACAAGAGTTGCCCCAGTCAACAGTTTCATGCGACAAAAGCTTACACTGCACTTTCCACCTTGTCAGTTGCTAGGCACTTCATAAAGAAACGGCTACCATAACACACAGCACACAAGGAGCCAACGGCAGATCCGCATCACCTGCATCCAGCTACAACTGCCGTTTTATGCCTGAAATATGTTTTCTGACATCCTATAGAGCTGCCATTCATGCTTGTGAACAAAGCTTTGAAATGCTGGGTTAGGATGCCGAGCCCACCTAACGCACCAGTCAAGAGCATAGCAGGGCCAGTATTGTGGCCTATGTCAAAACGCAGTCAAGTAATGGAGCCACACACGTGCAGCCAGTGCGGCAACAATGAAAGAAATAGTGCGGCCGTTTCAACTGGGGACAAGAGTACAGTACCGCAAATGCACCATTTGGTCAGGAACAAGCAAGCTACCTGCTGATGACCGCACTTAACAGAAAGTGAAATTTAAATACAAGGGCCGCATTTCAACACGGTGAGGAGTGTTTTGCAAGGCATGTATGCAATGGCATGCACGTGCCTTGTTTCTCTGCAACATGCTCTGCAGCATAAACACTTCTGCCAGTTCAAGCACTGGTGCTCGGAAAATAATATCCCACGAGAGGACAGCCATGATATCTCTGGCCACTGCCAGCTGCGCGTTCGCAAACTGCAGGCCCAGCGGTCTCGAACTTGTTGCTACAAGGCACTGACTCGGCGATCACTTCCCTCGCCAGCTTACACACATCTAGGCATGCAACAAGAACAGAAAAATGCTCAAGAAACAAAAGGCTAAGCGGCGTCAGTGAAAGCAGCACAGAAGCAGACTTCTTACTCTCAAGATGAGGGATGCCAGCATGAGTGAAACCAGCAACACAAAGCAGCAACAAGCAACTAGCAAATGCATGCCGATAGGAGGGAAAAGGAAAGGAAAAAGGAAGGAAGTGAAATAAGGCAGAGGCACACCACCTTGACACGCAGTGGGCAACACAGCGTACCCAAGGGGCCGCTCCGCTGGCAGCCCGAGCAATGTGGATGGATCACTAAACAAAACGGAACAGGAAGGGGCCGAGGGACGCCATAGTCGCCGCCAGTTGCAGAGAGGAGGAGGAATTGGGCACCGTACGCACGCACACACACGCACTTCCGCTTAATGCTCATTTGCAAACAATGGGTGGCTCTCTCTCGCCGCGGGGGTGGGGCGCAAGGCAGTGTCGTGTCGTGTCCGCACACAAAGGCAACGCTCTCTCATCATCATGGCCGCCGCCGGCTGCCCAGTCGGTAGCGCTCGGTCAGTCGGCGTGGCTCTCAGTCGGTAGGCCAGAGCCCCCCTCTCTCTGTCAGTGGTGCCCACACTCTCCCTCCGGTCGGGCGGTCTGTCCACTGGAATGAGCCAGCGGCTGGAGCAGGCACACACGCGGCCATACCATTCTCCCCACAGTGGACCACCACTCAGGCAAAGGGTCACGAGCACCCAGCCATAGCCCATGCTGACCACGCATGTTGCACTCACATCAAACTATGCTCCTGCTATGCTGTGGGTGCAAGCCTAACTGCAGAGTGTTTCAGAGATACTGAAGCGGTAGTAAGGACCACCTGACAGCTTACAGCATTCTAGCTACAAAGACACCACTCTCGCTGAAAAGGGAGCTTTTAAGAGCTAGAAAAGGTAAAAAAAAAAGAAATAAAGTAGATGTCACCACCAGCCCCGGCCATATCGGCAAACAAACTGCGGTGGCTTCGGACAGATTTCATGGCATGCACCTCTGAGGCTAAGCTACACTGCCTTCCCTTCTGAATATGCCAGTGATGAGTTTGAATCGAGTGGGAGAAAAAAATTCTGAGTACAATTTTCTTGGCTATAAATACTTCTTTTGCTGCCAAACATGGACACACGAGCCAAAGGTTCAATTTGCACAAGCAACAGAAGTTGGACGGAGTTGTCCTCAGCCTTCCCTTAAGGAACTCATGAGCCACACACTCCAGGTCTGAAAGACCTGTAAGGCCAAAATTTTCACACCTATTTCCAAATCGCAGCACCTAGGGGGAAACGCCGGAAACAGTGATCTGGGTGCTAACATGCCTTGGGGCAGCATATGCTGCGACAAACCACACCTACAATCTACAAGTTTTCACACGAGAATTTTGCATCAATTTGCCTTCCCCACGAGAAAATCAAATGTGTCCAATCATGCTGCCGATTTCACAACCTAGTGGCCCGCAGAAGCAGATTTAGTGTGAGGCCACATCCCCACCCAAACCTGCTCGATACAAACCAGCTCACCGACTGCCACAGTGTAAACGAGAAGTAAAAAAAATCACCAACTGAGAGTCCGATGAAAAGGGCTGAGCCCCTCTTGCGTCTCACGCAGCTCTGGCTGGGAAAAATGCACTCTGCTTGCCAAGCAGGTACATTTGATACCCCCTCCTGAATCTCAACGCACTTTCTTCCAGTGCTCCTGGTTAGATTTGGGA
Source organism: Amblyomma americanum (assembly GCF_052857255.1). NCBI lineage: Eukaryota > Metazoa > Arthropoda > Arachnida > Ixodida > Ixodidae > Amblyomma > Amblyomma americanum. The sequence continues at coordinate 49,835,843 of NC_135500.1, forward strand.
GGAATCAGCCACACACACAAGCGAGACCTGGCAGGCTCTTCTGGCTGCCCAAAGGCTCCTTCTGCAGAGCACAACCACACTCTCACCACAGTAGTGCCTCCTTTTGCAATGGAAGGGAAGCACACTTACCTCTGCATCGCGGTGATCCTCATAGTCCACAAATGCATAGGCCATGCCAGTGCCTGGAGGAAGCAAGGCACCAGTTATCAGTCATGATGGTGGCGGCAAAAAAAGAGCAAGGGCAGCCCACAGGCTCAATTCCTCTGGACCACATCCAACGAGCTGGCCCCACCGAGCAGGGCGGTTTTATGGGTCACTCTCGAAGGGAGGGTCATTTAAGCGATGCATTTGTTCGACTTAACTGACCAAAAATGGTGTTCAGCATGGTTTTCCTAAGTAAGTAAATATTTCTTGCCTGGATGGGGGGTTGCCTTGACAGTTTGTTCATTGAAGGCGATGTCCTATTCAGGTCAAGAGTAACTGACAACCCCCCTACAAGTTCCAAACTGTGCTGCACTGCATGCAGGCACCACCTGACGTTGCATTCCCGGTATCGACACCGGCACAGTGCAGTGTAATGCGGCATGGTTCGGAACTTGGAGGGTTTTGACCCCAACAGTACACTGTGGTGAATCTACATCATCACAGACCAATAGTTTTTAATGTCAACAAGTAACAATGCCCACCTTCCTCCAAACTGAAAGACAACGCAAACTGATGAGTTCTACATAAAAATATCAGAGGGGAAGGACAGGCACCTGCTCTTTCATGCAATGTAAAGACTGGCCACATATGGGCACAGGACTAGTACCCTACATATACTACAGATCAGTGTTTCCCCATGTATTCAGGTATAAGCAACCTTCAGCTTATTCATATATAGACATTTTCATGACCCTCGGGAAAAACGCTTTCTGGGCTGTGGGAACAACATGGGAGAGGTTAACACTAACTCTTTCCTGTACTACCACACAACCCAGTGCCCAATATGGCGGCACCCATAGAGCTTTTTGAAAAGGTTGCCTTCTACTATATGCAGCATGTTTGTAAGGTGTCCGCCAGAACAAGATATTTAGCCGCTGCAGTCGCTCAGTGGTTATGGTACTCAACTGTTGACCCGAAAGACATGGGCTCGATCCTAGTCGCAGCAGTCGAATTTCGATGGAGGCAAAATTCTACAGGCCAGTGTACTCTGCAATATCAGTGCACGTTTAAGAACCTCACGTGGTACAAATTTTCGGAGCCCTTCACTACAACGCCCCTCGTAGCCTGAGTCGCTTTGGGCCATTAAACCCCCGTAAATAAACAAAACAGAACAAGATATTAACCCAATTAAGCCTAATTCACAAGACGTGTAGCTGATGTACCCACATTGAAGGGCCGACATCAAAACTGAGAAAATGGCATGTCACCAATTAGTAGCATTTAGCATTTGATCCATATTGTGTAGCTAAAGAGCTACACAAAAGACCAAACTGAAGGCTTCGAACCATCTCAAAGGCCCAGAAATAATAAAATTTAACCAACAAGTCGCATCTTCCAAAAAGCCAGATGAATTGTTGGAAGTAACACATCAGCATCCCCTTTTTTCTTTCTTTGCACAGGTTGTCAGAGTGATATCGAACATTTGAACCAAGCACAGACTGTTGACATCACCACTACCAGCCTGACTGTGCCCCCCGCAGGGCAAAGGCGAGAACACAGTGCTCAACAATTAACCCTGCCCTGCGCCAGCCGCAGCCATTCTATACACGCAAACTTCTTGATCTCATCCGCCCACCTAACTTTCTGCCGCCCCTGCTACGCTTCCCTTCTCTTGGAATCCAGTCTGTTAATCTGAAGGACCATCGGTTATCTTGCCTTTGCATTACAACATACTGGCAAATTCGCAACAGTGGGCAGTATAGGGCTGAAATCCCTACAAAATTTTTTTTTAACGAGTTCCTTGTTATTACAGCTTTCCCAACCAAGTCGCGACGGCAAACAGTGATGTGGTGGAAGCCTCTTATGCGCACAGTTTGTATGCATTCACAATGATTCACTGCTGTGTATATTATTTCCACTATTCTTGATGATGTATGTCAATTAAAATCCAGTTTAAAAAATTTCTCTGAAATTTATACCAATCAAGGAGCACTGACACCAAATTTTTGTTTGTGCATTTCTTTCAAATGGTGCGCTAGACACTAGCATACATGATAACTGCTCCCTTATAATTGACTGTTTTTCGTGCTGTTTCGGTTTTAACAACCAAATGATGGCTGCGACATGCAAGAACTGTTATTTATTTATACAAGTACCTGCAGCACCACAAGGGCATTATTGCAGGGAGGGACGATTGGAGGAAAATGAACATGTGACAAAAACTTAGACCAGCTAAGCACAGTTGGTTGAAGCAAGAAAGTAAAAATACGTAACATCAATAAGTCATCTCGATGGCAAACGGTCTTCAGTGAACGCCGGTGCAAAATTGCAACACAGAAATGGAAAGGTTACACTATCGCATGAAGTGCACTGCCAGCCAGAAGATATGAAGTAAACGGGATATTAATCTACGACAGACTGTGTGACAATAAAGACAAACTGAACACGTTTTACATTCACCAATGCTCTTGGGAAGCCTATTCCAGTGTGCGGAAGCATGCGTAAAAATTGAATTACAGTAGACATCAGTACGCCAGTACATTTCAAGAACTTTCAGCTTGTGTCGCATCCTTTAGAGATGAAGTGGGGAGGGAAAATGTACAAGTTCTTATTCATTCCTGTGAGATCAGGGTAAGCTTGGAAAAAAAGTAGTAATTTTGCAGTTAATCTGCGGTGTACTAGTGTTTTCCAACCAAGGTTCTCTTTAACTAATGTAATACTGCTACGGAAGTAATAATTACGAAATACAAATCATGCAGCGCGGTTTTGGACACGTTCCAAGCTTTTCTATAAAATTAGCACTTTGAGGATCCCATAACGCGAAAGCCTATTAGAGTACCGGACAAACATTTATGTAAAGCAGTTCTTTTACTTTCTGGGGGGCTTTATAAAAACTACGTCCAACGAGGTTTAGCATACGAGATGAGTTTAAGGTTAAGCATTCAATATGTCTGTTCCAGGCTAAATTTTCTGAAAAACAAACCCAGAGATATTTGTATGTCGGACCTTTTCAAGAAGTAGTCTGTCAAATTTATACACTGATCTCACAGGAAAGAGTTTACATGTGAATGAAATAAACTGACATTTAGCACTGCTCAAAGACATGCCCCACTTAGCACACCAAGCATGAATTCTGTTTAGATCATTCTGCAAACTGCTAACATCACAATATATTTCTACATTCCTGTATATGGCACAATCATAAGCATATAACCCTCACTTTGCATTCTAGATTTTGGACGTCATTTATAAAGACTAGAAATAACAAAGGCCCCAAAACAGACCCTTGGAGCACGCCAGAGGTTACGGTGACAGGTGTTGATTTAGTCCCGTTTATTAAAGCATGCTGTGTTCACCAAGACAAGTAATTTCTAATCCAATCTACTATTGTAGGGTGTATACTGAGACAAGAAAATTTATGCGAGAGCAATGCATGAGAAATGGTGTCAAAAGCTTTCCGGAAATCCAAAAATATGCAGTCTATCTGAAATTCAAGGTCAAATGAGCAAAAGAGATCATGGGACAGCTCTACCAGTTGAATCGAACATAAAAAGCCAGGCCTGAATCCATGTTCAGCATTCGAAAAGAAATTATTGCTTTGAAGGTGTTTCATCACAGCCCTGTACATAATGTGTTCTATTGTTTTGTAACATATGCATGTCAGAGAAATAGGCCTGTAGTTTTTTAGTACACTTTTGGGACAATTCTTATGAATAGGAGCGACGTGGGCTACCTTCCACTCTACAGGCAATGAAATGGTATTTAATGATTTATTAAACAGAGCTACTAAAAATGTGCAATTTCTTGTGAACAGGATTTTAATGCCTGCAACAGAATGCCATCAGGACCGCCAACCGATTTGTTGTTCAGGTCGGAAATAAGCTTGAGAACACCGTTATATGTGACAGTAACCATAGGCATTTTCTCGAAAACTATTCCTTGTATTTCAGGCAGTTCACCAGTGTACGTCGTAGAAAAAAAGCTTTTAAAATAAGAATTCAGACAGCAAGCCTTCTCATAATCATCAAGCACAGTTTTCTCGCCAACTGATAAACTAGGGACAGTAATGGCCTCTTTACTATTATAACAAATTTCCAAAATTCTTTAGGATTATCCATCAACTTTGCGTCAAGCGATGAAATATAAGTTCGTTTCTTTACCTTTATTTCTTGCTTATTTTTGTAGTTCACGTGACGCATTTCCTGGAAAACAGACTGATCGCGAGTCTTTAAATATGAAGCATACAGGCGGCGTTTCTTAATTAGTGAGCGAACTTTCTTATCCACCCAAGGTTTATCATTCCGGCGCCTATTGTCAAAAGTTTGGAAGGTATATATGTTTCAATTAAAGCCTTTACTTTATCTCTAAAAAGAATCCAAGCTTCATGTATGTCCACTGACTGGCTGACCTCATAAAAAATAGGGAAGAAATTATAAAGCTCTCGTGACAAAGACGTGTAATCACCTTTCTAGGATATTTATGGCCTGATCTAACTGAAGCGGCACTACACGTGGCAACGACGCAATCGTGATCACTGATACCAGGGATGACAGCTACATTTTGGATCAACAACTCAGAGCTAGCGAAAAACAAATCCAAAGTGCTGGCAGAAAAATGATCTCGTCGTGTACATTCGGACACGAAATGGATTAGGTCATTAGTTGTAATAAACTCTAAGGCAAGAGATAGGGCAGTCAAATCTGTGAATACAGGTATGCCATTTTCCCAGTCAACAAAAGGCCTATTAAAGTCACCCCCAAGAATATACTTAAAAAGTTTGATAGCTCGGTAAATGATTCCGGATTACACGAACTAGGAGACCGGTAAAAAGACCCAACAGCGAGGTAACTGCCATTGCTCGTTCTAACCCTGCACCATATGAATTCAGAATTATTTAAAGAAGTAGGTAGTTCACTACTCTGAAGGCATTCATTAATGAGAAGAAAAACGTCAGCACCATGTGTGTTTCTGTCACACTAATAAACATCATAACCACACGGAAATACTTCAGCATTGGCGACGGATTCACGAAGCGAGGATTCAGTTCCGATCACTATGTGCGGTTGGACAACAGAAAGCAAAGTAGAAAACTCGACCTTAGATTTCAACCTTCGGCAGTTAACTACCAAAACATTAAGAGTAAGGTAACAAGCGTTACATTTCGCGCCAGTACATAAGGTTTAAGGTTTTGCACAATGCTTGACCATTAGCTATTTTTTTATTAGCGTTACTACCTTTTTTCCTCTATCATAGCCAAAGATTTTTTTGCCCATGTGTAGTTTATTGAAACGAGCTTAAATGAGAGGTTTGTGGCTAGAGCATATTCAACAAGTTTTGATTGTGCATATCGATAGCACAACTGAAATCCCCTTGAACTGCGCATTCCTTATCTTTCAGCTTGGATCCACATGACAAAAGTTGTTCCTTAACTTTAAACCTACAGAAATTGACAATAATTGGCCGCTTCTTTCCCTCACGAAACGTTCCCAGCCTATGAGCATGCTATATATCTTCTGTTGTGGTAGTCTGTTTGAAGTTAGTTTCAAAAAACGCGATGGCTTTTTCTCAGAGTCTCTCCAACTTTCATTTTCATACCAAGTTATTTCTGCACGACCTGTGGTTTGCATCGTCAAGGGATATTTTAATTTAGACCATTTTTTGCAGATTTTCTCAGGACCCTTCTTTCGCTAAAAAGAGATCACTTTGAAGAAAAGCGACTCTGTCCTGTAGTTCTTGTAGCGAAAGAAGACTGCTCTCTCTTGACATCTTCAAGCTTGGAGAAAAAACGAGTCTGCCCTTGCTCAAGCCTGCGGACAACCGCATAAATTCCTTCAATACTAGCACTACCTTCAGTACAACCAGCATCTGGATAAAGGACAGGGTTTAATTCGATATCCCCGGAGAGAAGTAAATGTAATCCACAGAAAGCACGATAGGCAAAAGAACGTAAACCGATACATTTTCTCACGACACCGCAACCACACATCGGTCAGAACACCGGTAACAAGATGCAGGGATTCGGTAACTAATTTGTGCAAAAAGAGGAGGTAAGCTCATGTCGACAGCGATGTCGCACCTTGTTTACACTATGTGAGGCATAAAAAAAAGAAAACGCTACACAATCGCTGATACGTAGCTTTAGTTCATTACAACACTTAGGGCAGCTTGCTTGAAGAGCTGGAATAATAAACGTCAGCAGTTATACTGCAGTACTTTTCCTGCCTCATGTGACCTAAACAAACCTTACTCTTTGCAGCCATCATTCAGTTGATGAAACCAGAACAGCATGAGAAAAGAAATTCAATTATAAATTATTTCGTGGTTGTAAGCAAATACCACATGGTGGTCCATGTGCTCTAATGTCTTAAGCATCAATACAAAGAAGAAAACATGCAGCCAATATGAGGTATCTTTAAACTCCTTTAACCCTTTGCGGTCCTCAGTCGGGCCCCACCCAACAATACAACTCTCCTGTAGGGGTCCACTGTCTGGCACCACCTAACAAGCTTTTCCATAGTTGAATTGCACTTTTTTTTTTTGCTGCACAGGATGCACCACCTGCTAGGCAAGCAATAAGCTAATTTCTCTTCTGTTTGTAATTTTTAAGCTCAAGGGCAGTGCATAAGTGATTTGGATCTTTGGTACATATGAACGTTCTGCGGTTGCTTACACGCTGCTGGCAGCACAGCATGGCCACATTCTCTCAAAATGCTTTCAATGGCAAGAACAGTTAAGATTTCAGCAAAAGAGAGTATAATTTCAGTAAGGAAGACTACTGTGTGCCTCCATGAGGTGATGAAGACAGCGATATCACAGAATCAAGTGGCAGCAGCAACGACGACAACTGCATTGAGAGACTGGTGACATGCGTGCATCAAATGGTGGAGGAAGCTATTTTTCTAGCTTCTGGAAGTTTCCACCCTAAACAGCTTCACTTTAATAAAAATGCAGCAGCTCAGACAGGACCCTAGGGTGCAGTCACACCTTCAGTACCGTCGGAACCTCATCAAACAGCTGGTCGGTGATGCGACGGCCTGCGCTAAAACATGGGGCCCAACTGCACGTTTAAACAGTGAGGAAAGGCTGGATAGCAGGCCTAGCTTCACATATATGCTCCCCGGCTGAAGCAGCAAAGATTGCATGGTTTGCAGTGACCGAAAAACTACAGAGGTTTACATTTGAATCAGTGTGAAAGCAGATTTCTGCCACTTTGAAGACGACGATGGGTGGGCACTGGTGTCCAAATCCTGTCCACACAGCCCACAAAAGCTTTTGCTTTAAAATCCCTGACTGCACCCGAGGAAATGCTCCAAGCAGTTCCACACGCTGCCAAAATACTATTGAGAGGCTTGGACAGGTACAGAAACCTCAAAAATAAACTTGACTGATGTATTTTTGCACAGGTATCATTTTCTTCCATGGCGTGGAAAACGGGCAAAATAGTTTCGGACTGGAAAGGCCTTGAGGCGTAAAGTTTCCCGCCCCGATTCAAACTTGTGACACAGAGAAGGAGTGGTTGCTTTGAAGCTTATGGCGGTGTCCATTCAGTGGAAACAGTGCAGCCAAACTTTCCTTTCATACTGAGGTTGCCCACATATAGGCGTTGCACATGCGCAGGTTCATGCACCATACCATATGCCATCTGTACATGGGCAAAGGCACCTGTCCTCTGTAAAATAAGCTAGAGGCCTAGAGATTTCTGAGCATTTTTCATACAAACACGATTTCTACTCTGCTGCAATTCTATAGGTTCAAGTGCACTAATCATGTGGATGCAGTGGTGCAATATTTAACCCCTACATGCCAGCATCCTAGATGTAGGACCCTACTTTTATGTGCAGTAACTAAAAGTTTATAGTGCAAAAGCTTGCGCCCGCTAGTACAGATTCAAGAGGTTCTTAACTTTCCCCATGCAAGGGCTGCATTGTGTGCGTTGTGTGCACTATGAAATATCTGCCAGTCTTCTGGAAGCCATTTTTCAAAATCAACTTCACTGCAATTCTTCAAGAGGAGCAAACAAGATTTGCACACTGTCATGATAGAACCTAACCCCATGCGTGACACAAAATGTAATATTAGAGTCAATATCATATGTTTGAAGCCTTACCACGTGTAATAAGTAGTGTATCTACATTATAGGACGCCACAAAAGTCAGTATTTGGAAGTCCTTCCATCAATAAAAGGATAATTTTGACGTGGAACAAACAGTATACATAAGAAAATAAAATATTTTAACTTTTTTTAAATTCCTGAAGTTTGGCATATGTGTGTTAAGAACTGTATTTGCCGGACTTCACTCAACTCACAAATTGACCAATAAATCCGGTTAGATTTCTAGACATTGAAATAACTGAGATGTGCACTTATCACAGCCACATGTGCTTGCTACATAAAAAGGCAAAATGATATGATTATGATATGTGTCGACGCAAAATATGTGTGGGTCGAAGCTACACTGTGAGATCAGAGATTTTATAGTACCGATGGCATATGAATGGGGTGGTGCATAGTGTTACAAAATCATGTGAATATAAGGAAGGGCATAGCATTAAGCTCAAATAAACAGCAGCAAGCAGCTTTCCATACAACCGTAATGGCTCTATTACTTGAAAAATACAACCAAAATTTTTTAAAGAAAATAACAAGGAAAGAATGATGCTTGATGCACTACAGAGTGCACTCACACGGGAGGTTGCTCTATGCACCACAATGTAGTGCCAACTAGGATCGAATGAAGCTCCTCCATAGAGTTTCTGCCAAAGAGCGTGAAGCCTGTTTCACATGCAAGCGAAAACACTAGCGAATCCTGCCCCCGCAGCGCAAAAACCTGTTTCGAGTCATCGTGGCAGCTCAAGCAGCGAGGTTCCAACAAGTTGAAAATTTTTCCTTGCGACGCACTGCTCAACCGTTCACTTCGCTCAGCTGCTTGCCCATTAACCAGCCTTGAGCATCACAGAGGGGCTTTATCAAGGAACAGCCTAGTCAGCAGGTGCCTTTTAAACAGCTAACTTCTCTCCAAAACAACTCATAATGTAGCCTAAAGGGTGGGAAGCAATAACTGATTTGCAGGCAGGTAATAACTGGTTACAGGTGGAAAATATAAGGAGATTGAAAAAATGATTTAGACAATGGTTTAAACAATGATTTGGCTCAAAAGCATCCCAAAATGCAACCTGGAAGTGAACACACCTCCAGTGGTAATGAATTTGTGTGCTGTTAATGCTCTGTTGAAAGAATAGAAAAAAAGCAAATCAGTAAAAAGAGGACACATGCGCACAACCGAAGACAGAACGCTGGCAAATGGCAACAAGTTATGCCGTGCATGTAGCAAAATCCGTTGCTGGCACATGCCGCAGTGCACAGAGCATTACTCGAGAAGGAAAAAGCCAGGCCTGTTGTGATGGCACATATACACAGGCTCGAAAGATTCTTTGAAAGCAGAATATAGCAGCTGTTTTTATTTCAATGTGTAAAAAAAAGGTAAACTTTAGTGGAAGAAACGCGAGAACCAACGCTAATCGCAGAATGAACCTTCCCCTAAAGTTGACAAGCGTTTCCCGTTCATTTGTTCTTGCACATCCGCTAGTAATAAGCCATTTCTTAGTTCGCCAGCCCCTTATTATGTCTCAATGTTTGATTTACACGGCTGCAAGAATGTCAAAAATTCTAACTTCGGTCGCGTTTTTTTTTTTTGTTTTCATCGAGTAAAAATAGCGTGTCGGACAAATATTCCTCAAAAAACACGAGGCCACCTTTGCCTCCTCACTGCTGGCACAAGGCACGTATGCAAAGAACTTTGAAAATTGAAGCCTTAAAGGTTTCCCGGTACTCGACGTTTCTCTTGTATTGTTCCTGCGCCGGCTTCCTTTAGGGAAAAAAAAAAAAAAAAGAACCAGCATGCACGTCACACCGCACTAAACCGCCCCAAATCAGCCAAACCGCAACAGCTATAGCAAGGCGTAAAGAGCCTTTATTAACAGAAATGAAGCTGGACGCAGCTTTTTACTGCAGTAATGCTCGCCCTGTTTACGCAACTTAAGAAAAGAAGCACACTTGCACCATAAGAGTACCGGGGCACCTGCTGTCGAACGTTAGGCTGCGTGGACTTTCCAATCGATCAGCGGAGCGCCGCGAAAGCTAATCGAAAACACGGCGAACAAGCAATATCGCGCAGACGGCCTCAATGCGATGTGCGTACAATTAACAGACATTAGCGGCCGCCGAACAATAAAGCACAACGAGCGGTAACTGCGTAATGAGGAGCCATCTTGGCTCTTCTGCGGCCTCAAACGTTCCAAGCGTCGTCAGGTAAAGAAGCGTCGTTCAGCTTTCCCCAAGCGCTCAATGTGTAAAGATATGCTAGGACGTGACCTCAGCATTAAAGTGACGTACTCAAATTGGTCCGATCATGTTCCAGCGGCACCAGTTGTCTAGTCATGAACGGCCTAACGCGGCGCAAGGCTTAGGAGAGGATACGCCACTCACCGTATTTAACGTCGCATCGAAGCAGACGGCCGTACCGCTCGAAAACTTGCTCCACGTCTCGTTCTCTGGTATCTAAAGGCAAGCGACCGATGAATAACTGCCCGCGACCAGACATATTCGTGCCTCTTTACGTAGGAAATGACCGCTATACACAACTACGCAGCCACAACAAAGCGTGTTCTATTCTGCCGGGGCTATGGTGGGGGGCACTCGAGAGCCGCCAGAGGGCCAGAGTATAGCCAGAGCTTCAGCCAGCCTCAGCTCTATCACCGCCAGAGGGCCCTAACAACGTCACGGCATTACAGTCACTGGATAATTATTTTATCCAGTGACTCTACACAGCATATGTAAAGGGCTACACCCTACAGTGGAAAGCAGCGGCTGATTTACTCGAGGCATTGGGGCTAAAGGACAGCGAAGGGAAAGTACATTTTAAGCGGGTAGAAATAACTAAGCGAAGGGTATCTGCTTGGTGGCTAAAATCAAGAGAGAGTAAAATCTCATAAGTAATGGCTAGGTGGCTTGAGTTACCTCTCGATTTAAGGGGTTCAGCCGTATCCATCCATCCATCCATATTGTCTCAACGTGATCATGGCCGCTGTCACGCTGATTCAGAGAGGATGATCTTTGCATTTATCCAGTTCTATAACAAAGCGAGAGAGAGAGATCGACACAGAGAAATTAATATTGCCACGCTATCTGGCAATCGGCGCGCGTGCTTTGAATGACGCTTGAACACACGTAGTGGTTAAAGGGGCTTGAACGGATGCTGGTTACACTTCAGATAGATTCTTTGTGTCGCACAGATGCTGTCTCAAAAAGAATGACTAGAATCGATGCATAGGAACGGGAGTTATTCAGCGAAGAAATTTCAAAATACAAGTAAACAAAATGCTGCTCTCAAGTCTATTTTCGCGCAGCTTCCCATTCTTATTTCACTCTCCCAATGACGACACACTGTGCGACCAATCAAAACAGCCAATCTTAGCACGTGACGGAAGTTTACACACCATGGTTGCCTGTTCTCTGCAACTCGCTCATGACAAGGCTGGCGGCGCCGTTTGCATGGTTACAACAACCATGTGAACGCCCAGCTGACCCAGCGATGCTTCATCGTCACCTCGACGGCGCAGAAGGGAACACTGATCAGCGACGTTCCCTTACTTATGGACCCCAACTCGAGTGCGAGATACTGCGACGGTGTGACAGCCTGCGCAAGATATCAGACATTTAGCATAACGCGTACCTCTACTGCTTACCGCCAACCATAGCCCCTAGCGCGCTGGTTGGTCACGGCGAGCAAGGAGCACGCGCTGATGACGGGAACGTTGCGCCATCTGGCGCCGCCGCCCGGTGATCCTCCACAAGCTGACGATGCACACTGTCTGCTAAATGTTAACTGTACGCATCATTCCTTGGGACCGAAACGAACGCTTATAGAGTGCAATGGCTCGATCGGATCAACTCCGCAAAGCCGCTCTCAGATACATAGACAGTACCCATAAGTGTTAATGCTAAGTCGTAGGATGTTTACAGAGAGGCGCAAAGTCCGCCGATGCAAAAAGTAGCCAGAGCACGCAGGAAGGAAACCATAGGAGAGGCCCTCGCTATACAAGCGTTTGCGGGCAGGTGGGCTGGAAACGCTGATTGGTCAAACAAAATGTGACGTCACGCCTGAAACGTCATGTGACGTTTTGGTCACGTGATTTTTAATGACGTCATGTCGGGTTGGGAAGAGAGATATTTACTCTAGATTTTTCTCGGAATTCCCCACGTTTTTGACAGCGCGCGCGGGTTCAAAAAGCGCACCTGATGCGCCGCGCTTTCACACACTGCATGCGCAAATCCTTGGCACATCCCCCCGCGTGGGTATGTGCCATATATATTTACTGACGTGAAGAAGAAGAGTGTGGGCTACAAACACTGCCTGTACTTGTGCTCTTCCTTTTATTTGTTGTCTGTTTGCATTGTAAGGCATTAATAGGTAGAAAGGCATGCACGTAATGGGCATACCCTGTACGCATGAATGCGGAAGATGGTCATGGTTGTCCAAGCATTGCCATCAAAGCAACGGGACCTTCAAGAAACAGCTAGGATATGGTTGTGACCCCTCACATGCAGTGATACTCACACAATTTGAAAATGTTGCAAGTTACAGCAGTCCCGTGGTTATATTGCTGCAAAACAATTAAGCTAGCCCATTCATGCGGAAATATTTTTAGAGGCTGCCAAAAAGGAACATGTCAAAAAGTTACACGTCCTGTTTCATTGTGTTTGAAATGAGGCTTAAGATTAAATTAATGTTACAAATACGCGCTGAAGAAATGAAACGATTAAACCCTCATGTGAAGGAAATACAAAAGGGTATATTTACGAAAACTTATTTACAAGCTAAAATAGCATCGCACACACACTCTCACGGGTTCCTTGTCGTCTGTCACTTGACTGAGTCGCCTCCAAGCGCTGCAGGCTACCGCGCACCTGCAGTGCACCGGAAGCGCACACACACACAAACACACACTCTCACGCGCACACGTGCATGGGTCCACTTGAAAGGAGACGCCGCACGGCTCTCCGGTTCGTACTTCGGGCAGCGGCGGCATTTCCCGCGGCCCTAACGACCACACCAATAAGCTAACGAAGCGGGCGCCCATCGGTCCGTTCGCAGAACGGAGGGTGCCGCCAAGGACGCCCTCCCGCACCGAAAGCACACATGCGGGCACAAAAGAACGCTCGCTGCGCAGAACGACACTCACAGAGAAACACATGTATATGAGAAATGGCCCCTTCTTACAAATGATGGTGGTAAACGAAATGAACAAGCAACTGCTGTGCAATCCATGCACTGTCATGCAGTACTTACACAATCACAGTCCAGTGACTGCAGAGCGGTCTGCAACCAGTAACTTGCAAAAAAACTATACTATGCAGCGAGCTTGTTTGCACGGTATTTGTTACATTTATCGAACGATCACATGAAACTGGTATGGCTATTTCTACACAGTGCATTTCCTAAAGATTCCTTTCTGCCATACTGTACTTTTTGCCCAAAATGCTTCTTACAGAGTCATAAATTGTTACGTACGCGCATAAAGATGTTTGTAGCAGGTGTGTGAGCGTGAACAAAAAAAACTTATTTTCCTTAATTCTTCAGTATTCCTGATTATGACGACATATGGGCATTTATAAGTTAGTACAATTTTTTTCACGCATCACAATTAACTGATGCACCGATGTGTTTGGTACACATTCATCTTCAGACATTTCATGTCTGTTTGGTCAAAAAATACGAAATAATAGTTGACTGCATTAGTTTTGACTAGCATCACACAGCATACTCTTGAAATTCCTCTAGCTGTTGTACAGAAGTCTGTAATTGGCTTCATTGCATAGCTTCATACTTGAACCATTTAAACTCTGCAAACTGTTCTTTTTACCGCACATGGCGACATGGCATGCGAAGCCGCGTGGGAACGGGCGAGGAGGATTCGGAGGTACAGCTGCAACTTCGCTGGAATCCAAAGACAGCTAGGCACTTGTCACGGTTTATTTCGGAAAGGCGGCTATGCCCCAGTAAAGTTGCGTAAGGTCTTTCCTTGCAGACCTTACTAAGTTCCTTCACTTCGCACCAGAAATGCTCACCGCCCGAGACGGTTACTTGGTTGGATGACCAAAGGCTTCTTGGCACCAAAGGTGCTCCGTCAGAGACGATATTGCGACTTTGCAGAATGCAGGTATTTCAGGGGAGTATAACTTGACTGTATTTACACAAATATTTACATTGCAAGCAGATTGATACACATGAAAGACAAGTTAAAAGTGGCAAAAAGGTTAGAAAGGGGGGGGGGGGGGGGGGCACTTGACCCCAATGGCGCTCCTTTTCAGCACCACCCCGCCGTCGCCCGCCTCCGATTGAACAGGCGGGGGGTTCAAAGGGGAGCTGCCGCGGAGAGGCCGGGCAGCTCGTCCTAATGACCGCGCAGAACATGCGTCACTGACAGCCCCCTTCCTTTCGCCGTCTTGTCCATCGTGCGTCGCGTCGAGCCCGACAAAGAAAAGGCCGTCACCCCCCCCCCCCTTCCCCTTCTGAATCGGGGGGCGGGGGGGGGGGGCGGAAATTCCGCAAATAGTTTCCCAGAGGCATCCTTTTTTTTTTCATGGGGTCAAGGAAGGTGGCCCAAGCAGTGCGAGGCAACGTTCTCTGTTCATTCTAGAGAAGCAAGCTTACACTGCAAAATTAAACCTTGTCTTTCTCTTCCAAATGCAATTAACTAGGAGTCTTGTCCAACCATTCCAGCTTGTTATGTGGGCACACCCAAACATTTTTTATTTCCGTGTAACTCGCAGCTCTTCTTCACCTTGGTCATTGTAGCCGCTATTGTTTCTCAAGTACCATGCAACATCTTGTTATTAGCAGTTGCTAATTCAAGCCTTCTGCAGGGTTTGAAGGACCTTTTTAATTGGAAATGAGAACATGTGCACAGGGTGGAAAGCGCGTGATCTGCCAGGAAACACTAAAGCGGCCCCGAGAAGGGATCTTTATTAAGGATGACAGCCATCTTGGGCCTCTTCACTTGGCAACGACGACACAGCGTGCGCGGTCCCTATGGTTAGGCCCCAGCTGTGGAAGCCATCCTCGGACACGACCATGACCTTCGACATCTGATGTTTTTATTTAAAAACACAGGGACCAAAGTCGTGCTGTATGCAGTGCGATCGCCATGTGGTTCCATAATCATCCACCTAGCCCGGCTCTTTGGACGGATTCAGGAAACGACTGAAAAGAACAAAAGTAACGAGCAAACAAAGGTGCGCTGCATAAAAGTTAGAACGCAAAGAAACGAAGGCGCGCTGCGCTGGGATAATGCTGTAGCGAGGTCTAATACGTAAATTTTCATGGCTGGCGTGGATTTCCACAAAGCGCAAGTAGTCGCTACGGAGATAAACAAAGGCGCACTGGAGCTGGGTATGTATCATGTTTAACTGCGCAAAGAAACGAAGACAGAGAACAAGAAGGCACGACACGAGCGCAGACTATCAACCGATTTTTTATTCAAGGAAAAAAGGCCTATATATGCATCTTCAGCCCGCGAAAAACATGCTAAAAAACCCGAAAGCGCAAACCCTATCACACACCATCTTGGCACATGTAACGTGATGCCACTGATCACAACCTAAAAGCAATCTCCGCATCGTCAGAGACAAGATACAAAACAAACAAATAGCGAACTCACAGGCACACTCCTGCCAAGCTAGCGCTCCACACCGCCTGCTTGCGCTAAAGAAACTGCGCAAAAAAGGTATCTCCCCATCAATGAGGCCTACAGATGGTGATTCTACACAGTCATCTGATTCCTTCTTGATCTGGTACGCTTCCACCAACTCCCTGCAAACCTGATCCCTGTGTTTAAACAAGACGCTGGTCTTGTTCAATCGTGGGAAGCAATCTTTGCACTCTTTGCAGTGCAAGGCGAGATTAGAGGAAGGTGCGCCCTTCAACGACCTGCGATGCTCTGCTAACATCTCGTTAATACATCGACCCGTCTGGCCGATGTACTTCTTCCCACACGAGAGGGGGACTTCGTATACGACTCCAGTCTTACACTCTGTGAGCCTGGTTTTCTGTCTGTGCGCTATCGAGCACTCAGCTCCAGCACGATTGCTCTCAGGCTCGAGCTTCTTTCGCACAGCACTACAAATCCTTGAAAGATTATGCTTTGCCATGAAAATCACGTCCGCCCCGTATCTCGCCACAACTTTTTTGAGCCGGTGTGAAATTCCATTCCCTGAACGTTCAGGACAATCATATCCGAGCGCAACACTTGGCAGCATGTTGTGTCGGGATTTGTACAGCGACATTTGAGCTCACTCAAGCTTTCGGATCCTTTCTTGGTGAACAATTCCGCAAGTGTGGGTAAGTACCTGTCTGGGCTGGATAAGAAAAAGTACTCTGCCTTCAGCATCGATGTGGAGGACTTATTTTATTCGCTACCCCATGCTCAGCTCATGAAGAGAGTGTAAGACTGCATTGTAAAAGACAATGACGAGTTGGTGTTCGTGGCGGGGTGCGGGGGTTTTCATAGAAAGTTTCCTGGAGCTGCTATCATTTTACCTAGAGTCAACCGTTGTTGGGCGGGGCGAAAAGGTGTACGTCCAAAAATCGGGTGTGTGCATCGGCTCCCGTGTGGCACCCGTTTTGAGCGATATTTACTTGAGCAGGATGGATCAAGAACTGGCACAAAATCTTGCTGACCTCGCGCTAAAAGTGTTCCGTTACGTCGATGATTTTTTAATCATTCTTGAGTCCAACTCTCCCAGGGCAGTTCCGGACGTCGTCAAAATCTTCAAAGATACAGGTAGTGTCCTGAGATTCACCTTCGAACTACCCAGCTCAGCTACCCTACAGTTTTTAGACCGACCGCAGCGGTGGCCAAGTGATTGAGCATCCGCCTCGCATGCGGGAGGTGCGGGGTTCGATCCCCAGTGCCGCCGGGTACCCACCGGGGATACAATGGGTACAAGCTTTTCCCTGGTCTGGTGCTCGGCTTATTTAGGGTGAAATGCTTGGGAAATGGGTCTTTGACCCCACCTTGAGAAAAAGAAAATACCTTGTGTCAAGGCGTATTTGGCCATAGATGCCCTTGCGCCATAAAAAAAAGTTTTTATACCTCAACATCCATTATCTAGAGAGCAGGGTCTGTTGGGAATATCACCCTAGGGCAAAAAAAACCTCTCTTGAACGTCACTTAGGGGCATTCCACACTCGTCAAGGCGGGTATAGCGACTTCATGCTTAAAAGAGCTCTTGGGAAATCCTGTACACACAGAGCGGAGGCTTGCTTCCTGGGGCAGGTAGAGAGGCTGAAAGAAGCCGGGTATCCTGATCTGAGTTCGCTCAGATCTCCGAAAGGATCCTGTTCAAAGGAGGGAGGCCCATGCTAGTAAAAAAGAGGACGGTGGACGTAGACAAGTGGTGGGCATCTCCATACATCCATTGAATTTCACACCGGCTCAAAAAAATTGGGGCGAGATACGGGGCGGACGTGATTTTCACGGCAATGAATAAGCTTGCAAGGAATGTTATCGGCGGTCGCACGTGCATGACAATCCTTTCGACATGCGTGACGATGCCCACCGAAGGCATTTCAGGCTGTCGAAGGGACTTGTACGCTGGCTAAGCGAAGAGCGCGGAACATGCGTCACTGACAGCCCCCTTCCTTTCGCCGTCTTGTCCATCGTGCGTCGCGCCGAGCCCGACAAAGAGGAGGCCGTCACCCCCCCCCCCCCCCCACCCACCCTTTCCTCCTGAATGGGGGGGGGGGGGAGGCGGAGATTCCGCAAATAGTTTCCCACAGGCATCCTGTTTTTTTTTTTTTTTTTCATGGGGTCAAGGAAGGTGGCCCAAGCAGTGTGAGGCAACGTTCTCTGTTCATTCTAGAGAAGCAAACTTACACTGCAAAATTAAACCTTGTCTTTCTCTTCCAAATGCAATTAACTAGGAGTCCTGTCTAAAACCATTTCAGGTTGTTATGTGGGCACCCCCAACCTTTTTTATTTCCGTGTAACTCCAGCACTTCTTCACCTTTGTCATTGTAGCCGCTATTGTTCAAGTACCATGCAACATCTTGTTATTAGCACTTGCTAATTCATGCCTTCTGCAGGGTTTAAAGGGCCTTTTTAATTGGAAATGAGAGCATGTGCACAGGGTGGAAAGCGCGTGATCTGCCAGGAAACACTAAAGCGGCCCCGAGAAGGGATCTTTATTAAGGATGCCAGATATCTTGGGCCTCTCCACTTGGCAACGACGACAAAGCGTGTGCGGTCCCTATGGTTAGGCCCCAGCTGTGGAAGCCATCCTCGGACACGACCATGACATTCGACATCTGATGTTTTTATTTAAAACACAGGGACCAAAGTCGTGCTGTATGCAGTGCAATCGCCATGTGGTTCCATAATCATCCATTTAGCCCGGCTCTTTGGACGGATTCAGGAAACGACTGAAAAGAACAAAAGTAACGAGCGAACAAAGGTGCGCTGCATAAAAGTTGGAACGTAAAGAGACGAAGGCACGCTGTGCTAATGCTGTAGCGAGGTCTAACATGTAAAATTTCGCGGCTGGCGTCGATTTCTACAAAGCGCGAGTAGTGCCTATGGAAATAAACAAAGGCGCACTGGAGATGGGTAAGTCTGTATACAAGCACGAGTTTTTGTCTCTACCAGCGATTTACTAGCTCACACCGCGCTATTTTGATGTCTGGCGTCGATTTCGACAGAGAGGGAATACGGGCACGAAACGGGACGCTCGCGATCTGCCAGGAAACAATGAGGTGGCCCTAAAAAGGGCCGTTTGCAGGAGCACTTCAACCGCGACCTGCAGCGGCGTGGCGGCGCGGTGAGCAGTAGGCCCAGCAGTGGTCCGTCTTGTGCCCTTTGGCTCCGCACCGACGACACCGGTGCACGACGTACACCTCTCCTGGTCTTGCCCTTGAAGCCGACGCTATCCCTGGTCCGTAGATCTTGACGAGGGCCGCGACGATAATCTTTGACATCTGGTCGATGCCCCGGTCTCTCGCCACGTGATATCGGTCTGCGGCAAACAAGGAAGCATCGGCTTGCCAGAAGCATCCAGGAAACGATGCTGCAAAAAAGGTTACGTTACAAGCGCCGCAATTTGGTGAGTTCTGCTCGAGAAAACTTGCGAAAATGTTGTTCAACCCTTACCTCGGGATTGAGAATGTGCACGCCCGACAAGCGCTTCAGCGTGGCTGACAGACGACGGTTCAGCTGGCGACGCCGGCGGTCCTCAAATTGCGCCTTACGTGGCTCATCGAAATGGCGTGGCAAGACTTTGAAGACCAGCACGACACTGGCCACATTCTCCTGCAGCAGCAAAACGAGGTCCTGGAATGCGCAAAACATGTAGGTAAGCGGTACAGCACTTCATGAAGCGAAATTTGAGATAAAATGCCTACCTTTATGTGGCTGGAAGCGAAATTTGAGATAAAATGCGTACCTTTATGTGGCTGGCGATTTCTCGCGGGTCATCTCCTCTGTCGAGATCGTTGCCGCCAACATATAGGACCACAAAATCGGCGCGCCGAAAGCATGTCTCGGGAATTATTTCAACTAGGCTGATTGCGTCGTGGCCGCTAAAGCTGAAAGTGCATGTTCTCACTACCGGCGAAAGCCGCAAGCGAGAACTGCACAAAAATTTCAGCTGGCTGTCGCCGACGAGCACACCACGCAAAAAAGCCATAGCTGGACAGCTCCCGAAACAAGCGCTGCTGCCGAGCCCCACGAACCGAATGCCATGCTGCGCGGCGGCCGGCCAGCCGGCCCTAGCGATTCCCCAGGCACTCTAGGGACAGGCCGAGAGAGGCGCGGCGACCCCACATCCGGTTGAGAATGAGGGCGAAGCGAAAAAACGTCACGCAGACACGCATCCCACCGACCAATCGGCGTTTCCAGCCCACCTGCACCCAAACGCTTCTCTCGCTATCCAAGCCGCATGACAAAAAACGTGCAGGAAGTCACGTGGTTTTGCAAGGCCTACTGGGATTTGTTGGCCGATGGCGCAGCCAATAGCAGCGTTGGGCGCAGCGGCGTCGTCTGCGTGTTCCTTCATTTTTGTGTATTTTTCCCGCGCTGTTTTAACCACGAAGAAATACAAACTCGTCCAGACCGTGTCCTTGTAAGCATACCCGTTGCGTCTACATTCCCCTATGCATGACGGTCACAACTGGTGGCGACCGATATACGTGGGCCGCAGTGTGCTCACCGAAGCGTGCAGTGCCAAGGAAGCCGCGCCGCATGCGATGGTATCCGTCAGCAAAGCGATACGCGAAGCAGTCTGAAGCGTACCATATGTTTACTGTACGCTGTGCGAGCGATATGTCAACTGCGTGCAAGTTTTCTCCGATATGGACCCAGTGGATCGACCGACCCGCGCTCCTGTCTCGATCGAGTGCTGTTGTGCGAGCGTAAGGACACATAGCCGGGTTTATGAGGCGCAGTGTTAGGTTTAAAACATTTGCGCTTAAGGGTGGTGAAGTGTAAGGCCATGCCTCTGTAAGATTGAGTGTACCTCGCAACTTACCGTTTACCGAGATGCCGAGTCGACCCTCGCGACCACCTCGCCGAGTTGCACTTTCTTGCATTCAGCTGATTAAACGGATTAATGAAGTCCAAAATATGTATTTTATTGGACAATCAAAATATGAGCTTTAAAAAGGTTTGATACAGCATAACACTTATTACAAAACATAGCTTGCTACCTGAAGCAAGCAAAACCTTTTAACAAAAGTGATAACACATGGAAGGAGAACACACATAAAAAGGATTCAACAAAAAAGACCAGAAGAAAAAATGCACAACTGAATTAGATCACTTTGCAACCATGAAACATTCGAACAGAGAGAGTAAAACATATATAGGAAGGCAGTAAATGGGGGCTTTGAGACAGAAAAATATTTGTGGACCGATCTTGCCAAATTGTGTGAAAGCTTTCATTTCTCGGTAGTTGTTTCTGCATCACAAAGTTGATAAAATTTAAGCGATGCAAATGCAAAGTAATTGGAGCACTGCATGGAAGTGACTTGAAAAATTGGTAACGGTTGTCGCAGCTAGTGGAAAAAGTGAATCATTTTCCTCCCTTCTGCTTCATGTATTCCTTTCTGTAATATATGTAAAGAAAGAGAGCACCCTGCTGACACTGTTTCTATTGTTGCATTGTTGTATTTGACTTTTATCTGCCTAGCCTGAAACAGTATAGAAATAGCATAGTTTTCTGTCCAATTTTCTGCTCTGTTTGTTGTGTACTATGTGGTACTTGTGTGCACATGCTGTTTTATATTTGTCAAAACCACGAGCCAACCAACATAGTCTGCACATAAGTCGGGCATTTGAGCTGTGCACAACTAAGGCATGATGACAGCTAAAGAATGTTTAATATAATGTACAAATTGCGGCTGGTAGAATGATAAGGTTGTCCTCTGTATGCATGAATGTACCAAGTGCATGTGGAAAAATGTTTTCATCATTTAAGAACATGAATTTGTTGCAAAACTTATATGCTAGGGCTTACTCTGTTGCTGCGTGCAGTGGGATGATCACCCCCTTTTGACACTATTACTTTGAAAGGCCAAAATCACCGTCAGTTGTGTTGAATATCTAGAACTAAAATTGTAAGTATGGTACACTAATTACTCTCTTGATTATTCTGGCTTCTATAGTATGAAATGCACTTCATATTTTTTACAAAATACGAGATACTTCAGTCACCGTGTACCCTAAAGGACAGTAGTGCAGGCACGCTGTAAAGAAAGCTGTGGGAGACTGCTAACTGCAGCCCCTATTCTTGAACATCAGTGACCAATAGTATATGTCCATCTGTGAATCTACAGCATATAGATTCATGAACAAGAACTAGCATTTGCGCTCTGGTTGATTCAGTAGCAATCAAGCTAAATGAAAACCCTGATTACTCCTGAAAAAACTGACAGTGACTGCCATCAAGCATGAGCCTAAGTCGGTGGTGTACATGACGCATTCACATTAAAAAGCTATTCTTTTCAATACTCAGTATGACAGGTTGTAATGTACTCTAAACTGTGAGCGGCCGTTTGAATAGAATTTTATTCTGACAAAGTCAGACATGAAAGTCTGTTACATGTGAGATTCTTATTCAGCTCATATTGCGGCAGCAAGCTGCAGTGTCAACATCAAGCATGGGACCCCTATGGGCTGGTTGCATTCATACTCTACGGTAAATTAAGACATGTGCTGACGAAAACCAAGTCTGATTTTTGAATTCTCACTGTCGCATCAGTCACTGCCCCTTGAATTGAGTTATTTTTTTAAACATCTGCCGGACCTGAGCAGTGTGCAGGCTCTCGGTTGCCTGCTTGCCAACATGAAACAAGCGCATGTTGATGTAATTTTCTGCAACACTTCTGACAAGGTGTATGTAATGATTGTCGAGTGGAGAGTTGTCGAACATGTGCTCATGAAGTACATTGAAGAGCTCTCTACCGTGGAATGCGTAAAGAACCTCGTGGAGAAGATCATTGAGTAGTGTTCTTGATGCCAATTTGTTCAGGCGCACTGCCGTCCTGATCACCGCCTCCGATTTTTGACAGACCTTCAGTACACTTTCTGATGGGTATTTCAGCCCTCCTCTGCTTTTTCCCTTAATTAGTGAGTAAATGTTTCCTCGTTCTGTTGTGAGTAGTGCACTTGTGCAGTGCTCACAAGTCAGCTTTGCAGCCAATTTATGAGCTACATAACCTGCCATGTAAGCCACAATTCGGCCTCCACATTCACTGATGTAGCCTGGAGCTATGATGTAGTCATGGTCTGCAGCTGTTACCTGAGACTGCTGAACAGCATCACTGTCTAGAAGTTGCCTCCTTGGTGCTGATATATTCAAGACCTGAGAAGAAATAACTGTTGCACTGCTGCATGACAATATGGAGATGCTGTCCAGGCTCAGACAGTTGCCTGCTGATACATCAGCCAGTTCACTTTGAACAATCACTTTTTTGAAGGCAGCACGAAACTGCTGTGTAGTAGGGTTGTCATTATGCCCGCCATGTGCTCGAATCAGGCCAAAAAACAGTTCCAAATGGTCCTGGCAAATTTTGTGGGCCGGAATGTATTTCAGCACTCGTTTTTCAGTGACAAGAAAATGAAAAAGACTAATCAGGCTTTGCATGCAGATGATAAAACCTAAGAAACCTGTCTTTCGGTTTGTTTCAATCATTCGTCTTCCATTTGCAGACTCCTTCAAGGAAGAGAGGTAATGGGTTGTGGTTTTGAACATGCCTTCGAAAGCTTCAATGTTCTTTTCATTTATAGGTTTCTTCCAACCTTTCTGATATGGGCTTCTAGAATTTAGGGCATCAAATGTCTCATTAATTTTCAACAAAAAATTCACTGTTGCCTGTGTGCCAGAAAAACCTTCCAGGTCAAGTTCCCTGCACTCGGCTAGTGCTGTCGCAACAGAAGTGCTCATTACTTGGGCAGCAAGTCTAACTTTCATGGGCTGCCTCTGGCACTCAATATGAGCTCTGCGCAACTTGTTAGCCAAATGTAGGCCTTCTTTCTGTTGCACAGTATGCAGCCGCTCAATATGCTCCCATGACACTGTCCTTCCTTGGTGGTCAATAAAGTACCTCTTGTGTGCCAGTGCATTCCTCACAAGTTTTAGCGTATGGCAGGGATCCAAAAAAGCTGCCACTGGTTCCTGGGTAGCATGGTGTCGAAAGGTTGTTTTTAGGTCTCCCACATGTTGAAAATCACACCCAAGCTCTTGCAACATAGCCAGATTTGCGGGCGCCCCGTCACAAGTGAGTGAAGCAACCATAGCTCCAGCATCATGTGCCTTATGAAGGCACTGGGTGACAAGGTTAGCCCTCTGTGTTCCAATTAGGCCATCAACTAGGAAGTACCAAAGGGGCAACTTCCATCGCCCATTAATAGCCACAGCCATTATAACGAATGCAGCCTTTGCTTGTGGCAAAGAGTCGCTGTCAATGCCATTGCCAAAGTCAACAAACCCTTCAAAGCTGCGTTTGTTCCACTGGATGTTTTGCCGAATAGCCATTTCATCAACCATGAGGCTGCAAATTGTTCGGTGTCCCTTGCTTGCTGTTTCAGCACACTTCATTTTTAGTGCATTGAAAGCTTCTGTTGAAAGTCCTGCCTGGCCATCAACAGTCTCATTCCATTTTCGCAGAGTTCTGGGATGTGGGAGGCACGTGTCAAAAACTTTCCTGACATACTGATAGGCTCGTGGGGAATAGGAATTTAAAGTTAAGGCAAAAGTTCTCAGTTCAGGGGAGTACTGCTTTGGAGTGCCAATTCCACCATGCTTTCCGACTTGTCTTTCAAGTAGGTGCTTATTTACTTTACCCAGACCATCTAAAACAGACACTTGCTCTGTCAGGAGGATATTCTCCGTAGTTAAAGCTGACAGAACAGATTTTAGTTCCGCATTTTTCTTTTGCAGTCTCCGCCTTGTTTGCTGCAGCCTTTTTATGCTTTTTCTTGACTGAGCATGCATTGCAGAAAACCATGCAGCCCTTGCTCTCAAGTAAGCTTTTTCGGGTGTGTCCTCCTATGAAGAGAGATAGAAAATGCAATGCATCATTAGAGCAATGCACACCCAAGCCTTGCATACCACAGTTACAACAGTGTGCACATATAAAACACAAAGCACTCTGAATGTTCCATTGAAAGAAGAATGAAGGAGCTCAGTTAATCTTCTCGTCCTACTTTAATATCAAAGTGTTTCACCTCCTATGGAAATGCTTAGCATGCCATCACTCACAACGCACAGAAAATTCACTTGATCATCTTTTTCTCGCACATTGTACCATAGCAACAGATCATTTGCCCTGTCACATATTTTACCAGTACCTCACCTCGCATCAAGCCGGTAATGCCTACAAGGGTAACCCTGTTTTTGTCCAGATGGAAAAGTACAAAAATTCACCTGTGACCTTAATGATGAAAGAATGCAATGATTTACCTTGCAGGATTGCCATGATAACAGAGTCTTTGTTATTTCAGTCAGGATCACTTTCTTACATGGATTCCTCACACTTTCAGTAACAAAATTTGATTTCTCAGATGACTAATTCGCACCTGCTGTTTATTTTTTCTTTGTGAATTTTCGTAAGAATACTTACTTGGCAATGATGTTTCTTGACTTGCACCTGAGTGCCGTACCTACGCTGCTTTTTTTGTTTTTGAAACAATTTTGTTCCGCTTTGAGTTCCCCCGATCTCCCCCTATGTAATGCCCCTAGTGGACCCTTAGGGTACTTGAATAGATCAATAAATGAAGCTGTGACTCACCGATTCTCCTCTGGTAGATGGAGAGGTGTCCAAGAAGAAGATTCCATAATGTGCTCCTCAGCTTGATATGCAGGCCACTCACACACTTAAAAATTCATTGGTTTATTGATTCATCATTGCATACAATATACCATGCAGATCAGTTAGTAGATATTAGTAAAAACTGCCACGGCGAAATCAAGCTAAGTCCATTCACACAGTCTGGGTGCCTGCACATGCTGTGTTAAAGATTATGCTAATAATGCATGCTGTGGATGGGCCACTCACGCTATCAAATACGCTCTTGGCATATGCACAAGCATTTGACATTCATGGTGTTGAATTCTGCTTCAGAAATAGGCACATTTGATAGGTCCATTTACCATTGCTGGCCTCCTTCGTGGCGTCCCAACAGAGGCTGGGGCGGTTGGCAAAGTCGGAAGTTCCTGCATAAGATAAACTGTTTAGTAATGCAGCCCACCTTAGAATGCCTGTTGCCCTGTTCCCCTCCGCCATGCATCAAGGCATAAGAAGGAAAGTAGGACATGAGGCTAATCACAAAATTACTCGGCATGCCCACTACTGGGCCACGCAACAGCTTCAGTGCATATTTACTCAATGCCTTTCGATGTCACTGCAAAAGAAAAACGCTCGCACATTGTTAAACTCATATCACCAAGCATGTTAAGGTAATGTTATATGTCTACACATTTTATTTTTATTATACACTCAAAGTGTTGCAGAAATAAAGCAGGATTAATAGCACAACTGTGTAGAAGCGTGAATACATACAGCTTTAAAAATTATTGCATTAAATTTTGTGTCGTGCAATCTCCTTTTCCGAATGCCCACTGGAACTGACGTTAAAGAGGTTGGCATGTACCCATATAAGAAGTATTTCATGAAAACTTATACAAGGAACAACTGAGAAAAAATAAAACATGACAGTACAAATTTTTCATGTAGCACGCATGCCAGTTTGCACCGAATACTTTCTACATAGCTGTCAATGACCTTGTCCAAAATCAGTAAAACCAGTTTGGAATAACGTGAGAAAATTTTGTAGAAAAGATATCACTGACCTGGTGGAGTATGTCTTGCATAGCCAAATTTTTCTTGATACTGACAGATTATTTGTAGTGGAACTCTGACGAGATGACTATATTGATTTGTGTAACGAACATAAGCAATGAAGGCACATGAAAGAATATTGTGGCAGTTACTAATGTGCTTATGTGGTTCCACAAAAAGGTACCATCCTATATGAAGGATGTTTGCAGAACCTACTGCACTCTGCTACTGTCTCCGGTAAGCACGGGGCCTGACAAACAACTGCACGTTCTACTGCACTTTACATTGCAGAATTGCAACGACATCCTACCTCATGCAGTGAATAAACCTGGATGGAAACCACACAGGACGATATGAAACTTACTGGTGTAAGTTGAAAGGCTTGAGATGGCCCTGGCTGAATGTCCAGCATTGTGGCCACATCCATAGATGCCTGTAAAAAAATTTTGTTCAGGAGAAATGTGTGTGTACCGAGACATAACAAGCGTTCAGTTTTAAGCACCTAGTGAAAAGTGGAGAAGCATCACACTACTAGACCGTTTTGAGTTATGTCTGAAGGAATAAAGATATGACTGGTGTGCTGAGGTGGCTTGGTCAAAACTTCCTCTGAGCCTGCGCCAGGAAGCTTTCTTTTACATAAAAATTCACCCGTTTCGTGACTCGTGCTGCGAGATAAACTGAGACACTGTCAATCTTCTAGCAGTTGCTGTCACAAAATTGTATATCGTAACATACCTGTTGTGATGGGCCTGGTGAAGTTTCCTGGCTTTCAGTGACATCCATAGGTGCCTGTGAAAAAAAATTTTATTCTTGAGAAATATGCTTCTACCAAAGCATAAGATGTATTCAGTTCTAAGCAACTACTGAAAAATAGAAAAGCATCACACTGCTAGGCTGTGCTTTCAGTTCTGTCAAAAGGATTATAAAAAATGACTAATGTGTTGAGGCGATTCAGAGAAAACTTCCTCTGAGCCAGTGCCAGGATGAATTCTGTTACAGAAATTTGTTTTTGGTCGCTCGTGCTGCGACATAAACGCAGACACTGTTGTTCTTCGAATTGATGCAGTCACAAAATGGCATATTGTAAAAGACCTGTTGTGATGGGCCTGCCAAAGTCTCCTGGCTTTCAGCGACATCCATAGGTGCCTGTAAAAAAAAATTTATTCTGGAGGAATGTCATCATCGTCATCATCAGCCTGACTACGCCCACTGAAGGGTGAAGGCCTCTCCCATGTCTCCAATTAACCCTGTCCTTTGCCAGCTGCGGCCACCGCATTCCCGCAAACTCCTTAATCTCACCCGCCCACCTAACTTCCTGCCGCCCCCTGCTACGCTTGCCTTCTCTTGGAATCCACTCTATTACCCTTAAGGACCAGCGGTTATCTTGCCTTTGCATTACGTGCCCTGCCCAAGCCCACTTCTTCCCCTTGATTTCAACTAGGATGTCATTAAGCCACGTTTGTTCCCTCATCCACTCTGCCTACTTCTGGTTTCTTAACGTTACACCTGTCATTTTCCTATCCATAGCTCACTGTGTTGTCCTTAACTTAAGCTGAACCCTCTCTATTAGCCTCCACATTTCTGCCCCACAGATGAGTACCGGTAAGATACAGCTGTCGTAGACTTTTCTCTTGAGGGATAATGGTAAACTGCCATTCATGATCTGGGAGAACCTGCCATATGCGCTCCACCCATTCTTATTCTTCTAGTTATTTCCCTTTCATGATCTGTATTAGTGGTCACTACCTGCCCTAAGTAGGCATATTCTCTTACTACTTCCAGCACCTCGCTACCAATTGCGAACTGCTGTTTCTACTTTGGTTTTCTGCATATTATTTTTTAGCCCCACCATTCTGCTCTGCCGTCTAACTCATTGATCATGCTTTGCAGTTCTTGTCCTGAGTGGCTTAGCAAGGCAATGTCATCAGCGAATCGCAAATTACTCAGGTAATCTCCATTAACTCTTATCCCCAAATTTTCCCATTTCAGGCCGCGGAATACCTCCTGTAAACAGGCAGTGAATAGCATTGGCGATATCGTGTCTCCCTGCCTGACACCCTTCCTTATTGGAATTTTATTGCTGACTATATGGAGGACTATGGTAGGTGTGCAATCGTTATAAATATCTTCCAATATTTTCACATAACACTCTTCCACACGCTGATTCTGCAGTGCCTGCATGACAGTTGAGGTTTCCACTGAGTTAAATGCTTTCTCGTAATCAATGAAGGCCATATATAGGGGTCGGTTATAATCTGTGCATTCCTATATCACTCACTGATAGCGTGAACATGATCTATTGTTGAGTATCTTTTACGAAAGCCTGCCTAATTATTTGGTTGATTAAAGCCTACGGTTGTCCTGACTATTAGCGATTACCTTAGCAAATACTTAGTAGGCAATGAACAGTAAGCTGATCGGTCTGTAATTCTTCAAGTCCTTGACGTCGCCTTTATAAAGATAATGTTAGCATTCTTCCAAGCTCCTGGTACTCTCGAGGTCACAAGGCATTGCATATATAGGATGGCTAGTTCTACTAGCACAATCTCCCCTCCCTCCTTCAACTAATCTGCTGTTACCTGATCCTCACCAGCTGCTTTCCCGCTTTTCATTCCTACTAAGGCTTCCGTTACTTCCTCTTCTCTTACTGCTACGGGATGTCCCATTGCTGTGCGCTGCGGCTTCTCTCATTAACGTTCTGATTGCATTGGCTACTGCATAGATTTGTGTCTCTTTGGCTATTTGATATCTTATGCATATTGCTAATGATACTGCCCTCTTTGCCTGTTAACGCATACATCATATACCAAGCATACAAGGTGTTCAGCTTTAAGCAGCTAGTGAAAGATGGAGGTGGAGCATCACACTTTAGGACTGTTTTGAGTGCTGTCTGAAGGGTTAAGAAATATGATGACTAGTGTGTCGTGGGATTCGGATAAATCTTCTGGTGAGCCCGTGCCAGGAAGCAGTGTTTGTAGCTCCTACTCCAATATATACACAGCCACTGTGATGCTTTGAATAGCTGTAGTAGTCACAAAACAGCGCTTTCTGAAAATACCTGTTGCAGTGGAGACGATGGAGATGTGCGACTTTGTGTTAGTGCTTGCTGGGCGCCATGCTTAGCAGTGGCAGCAACAGCTGTGCCATCGCCTGGCTGCTGTGAAAGGGGTTCCTGCTGTAAATGAATAATGAGGTGCATCACATGGTCGCAGTAGAACGCCAGCCTTAGCTAAAAAGATGCATGTAATTCAACAGACAGATGTACCAATCTGAGACTGTCAATATGGAACACAGCCAGTGGGCGAGAATGCACCCATTTCTTAAGAAAGCAACAGCAGAAAAATGCATTGTTAGCACAGCAGGTCTACCATAATTTTGAGAAGGGAGAGTGGGGTGTCTCTCCTCAGGTTCACCCAGCTATACCCCATGAAGTGTGTATGGTATGTGTATGAGGAATTATATATGCAGAACTGCCGTATCTGTATAATAAGGGAGCTAATTATACTCATTGGCATCCACCCAAGCGCAGCTGTGCGGCTAAAGGAAAGCTATAAATTGTTTCCACAGAAACTTCGCAAAAGAAAACGGGATTCCCCTAAACATTTGGCGAAGCTTTCTGCCTGTGTTTTGCCTTTTTTTCTTTGTCTCATGCTTCCCTTTTTCCTTATGTGTATGACATTCACCGTATTTACTCGCGTAATTTGCGCCCGCACATAGATTGTGCACCCCAAAAAGTTTCAAACTTTTAACCCGATAAAAAAAAAAACTACTCGCACATTTTGCGCACTATGCTGAGCCAGACCAACAGCATGTACGCGGGTGCGAACTGTACCGTTTACCTGGCTTGCTCGCGCTGGCGGTCGCTGTCCCGGACGAACAGTTATGCGCGCGCCCGAATCCAAAACTCTACCGTACCGTTTGCTATACGGTTTGCCGCTAGTCAGTCGGGCCACACGCAAGGGCCCGGTTTTATGGCCCGTTATCTCCTCCCACGGCTGACTTCGCGATTAAATCTTTGCCCGTTTATTGCTTTGAGCTAAGCACGTGCCGTCATGTCATGCCACCCCGCGGGGAGCTATAGCGTGGGGAAGGGGGGAGGGGGGGGGACGTGTCAACCTTGTTGCCATGGGGCGAGGGGTGCCAACCTTTTTTTTTAGGACGTGTTCGGATAACTCGCTTGCGCGTAAATTGCGCACCCTCTTTTTGGAGCTCTAATTAAAGAAAAAACGTGCGCAAATCACGCGAGCAAATACGTACGGTGCTCTATGCCTTATGGAACTTCTTTGTGATTTCCTTTGTAAACGAACTATAGTTTTAAGGAATTACAGTGCTCTCTCAGTGACACT
This sequence comes from Amblyomma americanum, assembly GCF_052857255.1. Lineage (NCBI taxonomy): Eukaryota > Metazoa > Arthropoda > Arachnida > Ixodida > Ixodidae > Amblyomma > Amblyomma americanum. Next base: position 49,866,726 of record NC_135500.1, read on the forward strand.
TCCCAGGTGCTATGGCCGAGATGACAACAAATAATGCACCGCCTACTGCTAGGCGCAAACATTTGCACAGTACAAGTAATAATTAAATAGAAATGATGCCCCAAGGAAAACTGTGGTGTGCTCGATGCTCTCTTTTTTATTTTCTTCTAATGATGGAGTGCGTAAGCTAATAAATAAATAAATTATCATGTACAGTAAGCAGAATTTCACCAGAGCCATATATAAACCGCAGCCAGTTTAGGAGTATAATGACACAATTACTTTTTATCAGTGCGGGAGTACTGTAGCCGCGCTACTCGATCATAACGTCTAGCTAAAGCCATTTATTCACAAATCGTTCTATTTCTTGCACGAACACCTAAAACATCATATTGAACGCATGCTTATGCAGTCAAGTTATAATAAAGCACCTTCTCAATAAGAGCATATCTTTCCAATCTCTTGAGAATGTATAGAAGGTGGTTCCTCACCTGAAGGGGGACGGCATCCGCACGTATACGAACTACGAGCGGCGACATCCGATCGAAGTGCTCGGGCAGGAAATGTTTCGAACATACGCAGGTCCATTTTGCTGGCTCCCAGTCTCTTTGGCCTGGTCTAACGGCCTCAGTCCACTGCCTCCTTCGCTCTGGATCTTTCGGAAACCTGTTTGAAAACAATACTATTCACTGCACTCGGACAAAGAGCCACCAATAAGGCCGGGGCGGTACGAATACCACGTTCACGCCGTGTCGTGCGTTATGTTCTGCGAGCATGCATTTTACTCATTACGCAGTCAATTAAATACGAAAACAAAATGCAGTATACTTACGTGTGGAAAGTGACGCCCGGTTCTTGTCCTGGCGTGCGCGACCGACACCCAGGAACGCAGCAGCTGGGCATCGCAGCGTCTTTGTTGTCAATGGGAGCAGAAGTCTCACTTTCCGCCGTGTCTGATAGCTGCCGACAGCCTGGCGCGGCGCGAAATCGTCTGCTCGCGCCGCTCGCGTTGATCTTCGCGGCGCTCGCATGCCATTGGCTGAGAAAACGGCCAAGTGTCATGGCGGAGCCCTCGCTTCCGGCTTCAAAAAATGTGACGTAGCAACCTCTCCTCTTTTCCTTCTTTCCTCCATGAGCCAGAGCCTCTACTGCTGGATTTTTGTTTTACTTGCTTTACAGTGCTTTTATTTAGGGCAAACAACTTGGTTTTGTTAATGTCATGTAGAACGCAAAAACTTGACAAAACGTATCTCTAGTTATTAACACAATTTGCAGTATATTAACTCTTTGTCCAATCATAAAGCTCGCCCTTCGTGATGTCATATCCGCTGCTAAAAACCGCCACTGTATGGTGACACCGTCAGCGCAATGAATTTGTTTTTGCGAGCTAATTAAAATATTAAAAACCACAGTATACGCGATACGACCGATGCTAATAGCATCACTATAACTCATTCTATGCAATCAACGAGCAAAACAATGCACTGAAAATGTCTTTCGGGGCCCCTTTAAAGCCTTTGTGGAGGGGCTTTAACCGTCATGGCGGGGCTTTAAAATTGGTGTTGGCAAAACAACACCACAGACAAAACTGTAGTAGCCACTGAGCATATTGGCGCCTCGCCCTACTGATACGGTGGTAGTGCACCACAGAGTTTCTTAGAGGGAAAGCTGGTGGCGCTGCACCTGAGCCTCCATGGGCGCTCAAAGCGTCATGGTGCGATAAGCTACTTGGTGCGGGACAGTCGGTTTTTTCAGGAACAGAGAGAGGCGTTGCTGAGATGTCGCGTTCCGTCCAAGGCACAGACTTTGGTGCAAACGTAGTGCGCAAAAGCCATAGTAGTGAAAACGCAGGAGCGCACGACTCGAATAAAAGGTTATTGGTTTCCGAAGTGCCATTAAAAAACTCTTAACGTGTTAAAACGACAAAATTTTTTTCAAAAACATATTTCTTTTTTAAAAAGCTCCTGTTAAGCACGAAATGCTGGATTTTGTTGTCTGCAATACTTGGCCGATAGGATAGCAAGCCATCGCTTATTCTGGGCAAACTTTATATTTACATACTTTTCTGCTCGTTTGTTGCAATTTAGAGACAGGGTACTGAATGTTAGGGCATTCTTGATTATCGAACAACGTTTGTTTTTTCATTATTTTTTGGCCAAAAGTTGTGGTTCTGCAGTCGGTAGCTCTCCGCCCCATGATGCTTAGAGCGCCCATGGTGGCTCAGGGGGTCTCGAGGAAGCTCCATGGAAACTCCCATAGGCGGGAGCCAGCTTTCCCTCTAGTTAATAGTAAGAAACTCTATGTAGTGGACCGCATGCTAAATTCGGAGGTCGTGGGTTCGGATGCCACCGGTGGCATGTCGTTGTTTCTTCCTCCACTTTCTAATCAGTTTTCAAGCCATAGCTTGGATTAGATTAATATTTCATTGATTAACACCGCAAATTAATAGGAGATAGAAACATTCGCCTATGACTTCCTTAGTTTCGGTGACCGTTGGTTTCCTCATACGTATTACTAAACCAATTTAGGCAACTCCCCAACATAGAGTTTCTTACTATTGCCTAGAGGGAATGCTGGCGTCTTGTCTATGGGGGTTCGCATGGAGCTTCCTCAAGAGCACTTCAGGCACCATGGGCACTCTAAGCATCATGGGCCAGTGCGCTACCGACTGCAGAACCACATCCTTTGGCCCAAAAATAATGCAAAATAAACGTTGTTGGATAATCAAGAATGCCGTAACATTCAATATCATGTCTGCAACAAACGAGCAGAAAACCGTGTAAATGAAGTTTTCCCAAAATAAGAGATGGCTTGCTCGCCTATTAACTAAATATTGTTTATCCCAAAATCCAATATTTCGGGCTTAACAGGCGCACTTTTAAATAAATATGCTTTTGAAAAAAAACGTTGCCGCTTGAACGCTGTAAGAGGTTTTTTAATGGCGCTTCAGAAAACAAAGTTTTTATGCTGTTGCGTTTTCGCTACTATGGATTTTCTGCACTACGTTTGCGCCATAGTGGTCTGCGCGTGGGGCGCGCCATGGATGGAATGGGACATGCAAAATGAAAATTGGTTTTCGAGGAAAGAAAATGGCGCAGTAACTGTCTCACATCTTGGTGGGCACAACAACGGCGCCGAGAAGGGAGGAAAGTAGCAATCCTCAGTAACGCCATTCTGTGTTCCTGAAAAAATCCCACTATCCCGCACCAGGTAGCTCTACGGCCCCTGATGCTTTGAGCGTCCATGGTGGCTGAAGTGTCGCCATGTTTCACTCTAGGTAATCATCATCAGCCTGACTACGCCCACTGCAAGGCAACGGTCTCTCCCATATCTCTCCAATTAACCCTGTCCTGTGCCGACTGCAACCACCTTAGGCCCACAAACTTCTTAATCTCATCCGCCCACCTAACTTTCTGCTGCCCTCTGCTACGCTTGCCTTCTCTTGAATCCACTCCGTTACCCTTAAAGAGGCTGTTGAAGCGGGTCTCAACAACGATGCGATGTGCCTAGGATGCCAAAGGACGTCGCTTCGCAAGTATCCACCAGCAAGAGTTTTTTAGATGCCTTTTTGTGGAGGCTTGAATGAATGAATGAATGAATGAATGAATGAATGAATGAATGAATGAATGAATGAACTTTATTTCCGTCATCATGGGACCTCACGGTCGGGGCGCAGCAATTAGGAGGAGGTGCCTCCTAGCCGGCTCTCAGCAACGGAGTCCGCGGAGAGAGTCTTGTAGCAAGCTGTCTCCGCCTGATGGATGATGAGTCTTTGCTAATCCGGGTCGTGGCTCCGGGCAAGCTCTTCCCAGGTGGCAAGGTCTGAGATGCTTTGTGATTTAGCCCCAGGAGAATCCTGACACTCCCAAATTAAGTGATTTTGCGAAGTCATTCCGTGGCAGTGTAACATATAATAATGAGTCTGAAAGAAAAGTATGAACGAAAGAGGTTTGCAGAAGACGACGCGGATGGCGATAATGATGTCGTGATTTAAAGGAAGAATAGAGATGAAGAAGTATTCGGTGAGGTGTGAATAGATGATTAGCGGAGAAGAGAAGAAGAGGACGATGACAAGACTTACGTGGACTAACGCCAAGGCTATAAAAGCGCGAGGGAGAGCGAGGCACGGGGGGAGGAACAGAGATGCGGGGGCTGCAGCGGGTTGGGGACGATTCGGCTGGAAGAGAGAAAGGCCAGCTACTGCTCCGGTAAGCTCGAGTTCTACGGCTTCGCACCGTGGACTTCCTGCCGTTCCTGAGTCCGTTCCGGGGAGTCAACAGAGGGCGCTACCACCTGCTACGGCCAGGGGTGTCTCCAGCGCTGTTGCCACCCATCCGGGTGGTGCCCCCAACGCCAACAACATCGGCATCACCTCCACGGGCGCTTGGACCGGGAGCTCGTACGACGTAGCCAACGACGCCGCCAGCGCCGCCAGCCTGATCACGTCGAACGTCATCTCGACGCCGGCTACTGGACCCATGCAACACCGCATCCGCCCCGAAACAACCATGAGCACGAACGCTAACAGCAGAACGCTAGTAGTAGACGCTAGTAGCAGTGTTACCGGGTCGTGTGTATTGATAGTCTGTGTTGTGTGTTAGTTTTGTTAGTTTTGTGTGGTAGTGTTTGTGTCACGCAGGGTGTATTAAATGTGCGTCTGTGTGGGTACACCTGTCGCCTAGTTCACTCTTTCGGCCCGAGTTTTCTCCGGGGAGATCCGTGACAGAGTTAAGTAGCGTTCTGCTGTTAGCGGTCGGCGTTCGTGCTCATGGTTGTTTCGGGGCGGATGCGGTGTTGCATGGGTCCAGTAGCCGGCGTCGAGATGGCGTTCGACGTGATCAGGCTGGCGGCGACATTGGCTGCGTCGTACAAGCTCCCGGTCCAAGCGCCCGTGGAGGTGATGTCGGTGACGTTGGCGTTGGGGGCACCACCCAGATGGGTGGCAACAGCGCCGGAGACACCCCTGGCCGTAGCAGGTGGTAGCGTCCTCCGCTGACTCCCCGGAACAGGCTCAGGAACGGCAGGAAGTCCACAATGCGAAGCCGTAGAACGCGAGCTCTACGGAGCAGTAGCCGGCGTCGCTCTCTTCCAGCCGATGTGTCCCTGACCCGCCGGAGCCTCCGCTTCCCTGCTGTTCCCCCAGTGCCTCGCTCTCGCTCGCCCTTTTATAGCCTTGGCGTTAGTCCACGTAAGCCTTGTCGTCCTCTTCACCTTTCTTCTCCACCAATCATCTCTCTCCTCCGCACCGAATGCTTCTTCATCTTCTTTAGTCTTCGGTTAATCCGCGTCATCCTTATCGCCATCCTCGTCGTCTTCTTCAAGCCTCTTTCGTTCATATTTTTATTTCAGACTCCCTATTATATGTGGCAGGCAGCTACTGCAGAGCTCCGGCTCCCCATGGAGTGTATTCATCGTGTAGTAGAGTTCGGAATCTGTTGACCTGAAGCCTCCTCCAGGCCCTGGACTCCTTTGGAGTGAGTGACCTATCCGGAAGTGAGATTATTCTCCTATCCAGTCTAGGTGTTTCAGTTATTTCTTTATACGTTATGAGAGGGTCCTTTTTCTCACTCAGGGACACTTCCAGAGCAGCTCGGATGTGTAATTCTCGAGCGAGGCTGTGAGCAGCCTCATTCCCCGGAATGCCCTCATGAGCAGAAACCCATATGAGGGAGATCTCTGTGCTTGAGGGGCACCTTCTTGGTAATTTGGCGGCTTGACTGGAGACCGCCCCCATACAAATGTTGCGAACAGCTGCCTTACTGTAAGAAAAGATGATCTCGGCTTTGGTACTGACGCATGCTAGGGCAGTAGCAGCCTCCTCTGCCACTAACGCATTCCTAGTAATAATCGATGCTACAGTCACTTCCTCTCCATTCCCATCAACGGCGGCAATGACGGAGGCGCCATCAGACCCACAGGCTGCGTCGCAGAAGGCTACGTTACACGGCGGGTCCCGGGCAAGATTGTTCATTATTGTTCGACTCTATGTCTTCTTATTTCTTTATCGTTCTCTGGGTGCACGATACTAGGTATACTGGCAATTTTGAGATGCTTCCGTATGTATAAGGGGATTAGCTCTGCACTATACGGGGGTTTCCTCTCCCTCTCCCCTAGGTCACAGAGGACCTGCCTGCTATTCAAGAGCTAAGCTTCTAAATTTGCGCTTCTATTACTGCCCTGGTGATCTCCACACAAGTATTTGGACTCCCATACTAAGCAGTTTCTCCGTTGAGGAGTTCGGTGGGATGCCGAGAGCTCTTTTGTGTGCATTTTGTATTAACTTGTCTATTTTCTCCTCTTGATGACAAGATTCAGAAATGAAGTCACGTATGCAAACCTACTCACTATGAATGCTTGTACTAATCTCAGGATACAGTGCTCTCGCAGGCCTTTGTTTCTGAGGGAGATCCGCCTAAAGATGCCTATGACCTCGGTGACGTAGGTACTAAGCTTCTTGATAGTGGTTGTGTTACGTCTGTTCGTTTCGAGAAAGTGTCCAAGGACTCTTATAGTGTCAACCCTCGGTACTAACTTACCACCAACGACAACCTCTATCGGGCCGTATAGGAGAGGGAAGCGAATCTCTTTCTTCATCTGGTATTTGGTATTAAGCGAGATAAGGTTTTTGAGGGGAGCAGGAAAGCCCTCTCTCCAGAGCACAGTTTTCAACTACCTCTGCCGCTGCGTGCAGTCCGTGTGAGATGTCAGCGTTCGTTCCCCCTGTTGTCCAAATGGTTATGTCATCGGCATAAATGCTATGCATTAGCCCCTCAATTTTATTTAGTCTGTGGTATAGTGTTCTCGTGGAAAAATTGAAGAACATTGTAGAGAGGCCTGAACCTTGAGGGGTCCCCTTATTGCCGAGCCCAGTCTGCTTCGACGAGAGCCTTACTAAGCTTATAGCGGTCTTTCGATTGCTTAAGAACCTTTTGACATAGTTGAAGCACTTGATGCCTACTCCGGCCTCACTGAGGCCTTCAAGGACCGCTCTATGCTAGATAGGCATAATCAAGTTGATATTGTTTTTCTTGATTTCGAGAAATCATTCGATCGTGTGTCTCATCAAAAATTACTGCAGAAGTTAAAACCTATACCGAAACACGAGTGCCTACTCTCATGGATCGAAGCCTATCTTTCGCATAGACGTCAAAGTGTGGTTGTTGATGGTGTCCTCTCTGATGCTGTCCCAGTAGAATCCGGTATTCCGCAGGGCTCAGTCTTGGGTCCCCTTTTCTTTCTAGTATTTATTATTGACATAGTTCACAACGTACATGTTAAAATACGGCTTTTCGCAGACGATTGCATACTTTATCAAGAAATTTCTAGCCCTGAAGATCAACTCCTTTTAAGCGATTCACTGTCTGCAGTAGAAAAATGGTGCTCCACGTGGCAAATGACTTTGAATTCCAACAAGACAGTAGCGATGACTGTGACACGTAAAAAGAATCCTTTTAGTTTTACATACCGCTTAGCCAATGAGCCCCTCTTAGTTGTCAACGCTTTTAAATACTTAGGAATTCAGATAGTCTCAGAGACCTTCGATGGAATGAGCACATATCGTATATAGAAAAAAAAGCTCTAAGACAACTGCACTACTTGAGAAAAACGCTGGCACAATCCACACAAGAAATAAAGCTTTTAGCTTACAAGACATTTGTTCGGCCAATGTTGGAATATGCTGCGGCAGTGTGGGATCCCTGGACCGAAAGTAGCAAACTTAAAATAGAAAATGTCCAACGCAAAGCTGCTAGATTTATCTTTAATTATTACAGTTGGAATATTTCCCCAACAGCCCTACTGCAAACCGCAGGACTTGAACACCTGGCCATGCGTCGTCATCGAGAAAAATTAAAGTTATTCTACTTGTATTATCACAATAAACTAACAATAGAGGAAGGAATTTTAGTTGAGCACACATCTCGACACCCTACAAGCTCTTACCATACTAAGAAAGTTGCCGCGTTTTCATGCAAAACTAATGTATTTAAGTATTCGTTCTTTCCCCATACTATCATTAAGTGGAATGGTTTACCTGCTGATGTTGTCAATTGCGAATCGGTGAATTTATTTTTACAAGCTCTGAAGGATGTATAGGGCTCTTATGTATCCTTGTTTTGGGCCAAGTCTGATGCCTTCGTTTGCTGCCAGGATCGATGTCATCATATGTTCTGTCTTTGTAATCGATTTTTGTATGTACTGGTTTTTGCTCTGTTCGCTATCTGCTTCTTTTGCAATGTACTTGTCATTTTTATCAATATGTTTGTACCCCACTCCTGCCTAAGGCCTGTAACACAGGCCGGCAGAATTTGCTAAATAAATAAATAAATAAATAAATAAATAAATAAATAAATAACATTATGGAAAGCTTTTGTAAGATCCAGACCCAAGATTGCCCTGTCCTCTTTAGTTCCGTCGGTATCATCAAGTATACCACGTTTAAGCCTTAACATAACGTCCTGTGCGCTAAGACACGGCCTATAATCTACCATTTCAATCCCTCGCTCTCCATGTAGCGCAAGAATTTTGTCTGCACAGCCTTTTCCATGAGCTTGCCCAAGCAAGACGTCAGAGAGATGGGTCTCATGTTGCCCAGATCAAGGCTTTTGCCTGGCTTAGGGATAAGTAGTATTTTAGAGACTTTCCCTTCCTCCGGTAAATCCTCCCCGTCCCAAATCTTGTTCATTAGGTCAGTTAGAAAAGAGATAGAATTCTCATCCAAGCTCTTTAGAGTGGTGTTGGTGATCCGTCAGGACATGGAGCCGATTTCTTTTTCAGGTCCTGTAACGCTGCTCACACCTCTGCAACCTCGAATGAAGAATCAATGCTTTTACTTTCCCCGCCTTCATATCCCGGTAGTGGAGAGCCTGTGTCCTGACAAACGTATACGTTTTGCGAATCTGAGTTGTGTAGTCAAAATTTGAATTTGCGCGTCTTCGCGCCTTTCCCTCTCCTCTCGTCAGTTTTTGCACGGTGAGATGTCGGCTGTCCTCCGCCGGCCCCTCGAACTCGCCCCCTCCGCCAGCTGCCGACGCACGCGAACCAATGCTGTTGTTGTTGTTGAAAACTTTTATTGTCCAACAGAGAAAGACCACACCGCCTGGGTCGCTCTGTCTCACCCCCCTTTACAGGGGAGAGGACTTAGGAGCGGCCCAGCCGCACGGGATGGTCGCATTCGATGCTGGCCGGGTTGGTTTCGCCGGCGGCCTCTTCTGCCAGTTGGACGGCGGTGATTTGGAGCTCAGGGTCCGAGCTCCGCAACAAGGTTTCCTAGGCTTCCCTACTGCTAATGTTTTGCGCCCTGCCTGGGGAGTAAGCGCACTCCCAAATTATATGGTCGAGGGTTCCTCTCGCCCCATACTTTTTACATTTATCGTCCTCGCAGTCCGATCGGATACGTTTGTTTAGTACTGGGTTTGGGTATACTCCAGTCTGCAGGCGTCTCCATGCCGTCGCCTGACTCCTATTTAACGCCGTGTTTGGTGGGGGAAAATACCTCCGGCATTGCTTGTAGTGTTCGGCAATCTCTTGATACGAGATTAATCGCCCTTCTCTATCATGTTCGGCCTGAGCCGACCCATCCTGTACAGCACGGAGGTAGAGATCTCGGGCTGCACTGAGGGCCGCCTCGTTACCGCTGACAGATTCGTGCGCCGGGGTCCAGATAATGTTGATCGTCCTATCAATCACTCCTTGTGTTAAAATTTTGGTGGTGAGGGGGTTTATCACTCCCTCTGCTGAAATTTTGGATTGCAGTCTTACTGTCGCTAATAATATATCTAGCTTTGGTGCCAGCGCAAGCGATCGCTATCGCGGCTTCCTCCGCTATCTCGGTTTCTTTCCCTAGTATGGTGGCCGCCGTGATGAGGGTGCCCTCCCCATCTACCGCCACTATGGTCATGTATCGACTGTGTCTGTCCCCTGCCGCATCTACGTAGGCGACTTCAATTCGGGGTTTACCCCGATATATTCTTTCTATCGCTTCCGCCCTTTTCTGTCTCCTTTCCTTATTAAACTCAGGGTGCATATTCTTGGGTAGGGGAGGGATTCTTAGGTGCGCCGATTTCCCTGTCAATGTCGACCCTTTCCTTTTGCCCCTGTCTGTGGCCATTCCAAGATTACTTAGCGTAGCTCTTCCCACTCGCGTCGTGCTGAGTCTTTCAAGTAGCGAGGTTTTAACCGCTTCCGCGATTTCTGCAATCGTATTATGCAGTCCTAGGGCCAGTAGCTTCTCCGTCGATGTACAAAATGGGAGCCCTAGGGCCTTTTTTACGCATTTCCTGATGAGCGCGTCTATCTTGCTCCTCTCATCTGCCTTTAGGTTCAGATATGGCGTGGCGTATCCCACTCTACTAATGATGAAGGCCTGTACCAACCTTAGGAGGTTTTTTTCCTTGAGGCCGCCTCCCTTACGTGAGACCCTCCTGATGAGGTTTAATGTCTGGGTCGCGTGGTTTTCTAATTTGTTAATTGTGATCGTGTTCCTCCCGTGTGTTTGTAAGTGGAGGCCCAATATTCGTATTGTCTCTACCTTTGGTATTTCCCTTCCTTCCACGTACACCTGTGGGTCAGAGGGAGGTTTGTTCCTGAGTGCCTTGTCATTATACACGAAGATTTCTGATTCTTCAGGCGAATATTTAAGTCCTCTGTCCTCCGCGTACTGTGAGATGACGTCTGCTGCCGCCTGCAGTGTTTGATTGATCTCTGCGTCGCTCCCTCTGTTGATCCAGAGGTTGATGTCGTCCGCGTACAGGCTGTAGTTTAAGTTGTAGTTCCCAATTTTTCGCAATTCCTTCGGGAGCCCTCTCATGGCCATGTTGAAAAGAGTGGGTGACAGTACCGATCCCTGAGGTGTCCCCCTGTTACCCAGCCTGGTCACGCCGGATTGTATTTCCTGGAAAGTTATAACCGCCGTGCGGTCCGTTAAAAAATTTCTGATATAACGATAGGTTTTTAGCCCTATTCCTGCCTGCTGGAGCCCCTCCAGAATGGCTTCGTGCTTGACGTTGTCGAAGGCCTTTTTTAGGTCTAGTCCCATAATGACTTTCGCGTCTTTGGTTCTGGAATGAATTATGTCTTGCTGCAGCCGCAGCATGACGTCCTGTGTGCTCAGATGGGGCCTGAAGCCATACATCTCGTCTAGCCATTTCTCTGTTTCCTCCATATAATTTGAAATTCTGGTCTGAATGATGTGTTCCATTAACTTTCCGACACATGACGTGAGTGATATAGGCCGGAGGTTTTCCAGCTGCGGTTGCTTCCCGGGTTTTGGAATCAGGATCACGGTAGCCTCTTTCCACAGCGGTGGGATCTCCCCTTTTTCTCAGCAATCCTGCATGTAGCTGGTAAGGGCCTCTATCGAGGTGTCATCTAAGTTCCTGAGCATCTTATTCGTGACTCCATCTGGCCCTGGAGCCGACTTGGTTTTGAGTTTCGCTATCTCCGCCCTTACTTCAGCTCTCGTGATGGGCGCGTCTAACTTCTCATTTGGAATCCCGTGGTAGTCGGGTAGCTCTCTAATTTCCGTGTCGCCTATGTATGTCTCGACGAGTTTTTTCATGAATATGTCGTCGTCCTGTTCTTCGCATGCGTGTCTATCTTTAGCCATTTTGACTCGTGCTTGTGTTTTGGACGTGTCAGGGTCTAATAAATGTCTTAGGATATTCCACGTCTGGGGGAGATTCATATTCCTTTCCATGTCACTACATTTGTTAGTCCAATTTTGTTCACACAGCTTAAAGGCGTAATCTTCTGTTTCTTTGTTATGACGCGCCAGCCTTCTTCTGAGGTTTTTGTTGTTTCTACCTTGCCTTTTAAGTCGACGTTCCATGCCCTGTTTGGCCTCCCACATGTGTAAGAGTCGGGCATCCGCTATTTCCGGAGCTTTTTCTCCTTCTAGCGTCTTAGTTGTTTTCCTGGTGTCTTTCTTTACCGCTTCGCACCAGTCCTCTATATTTCCTATCTTTGTTATGTCTCTGTTCCCCCTAATCTCTCTAAATCGGTCCCAGTCTGTGATTTTCGTCCGGAAACACTTTTTTCCTTTGACTTTACTCCTGATTTCAACCGTGGTTTCCACTATTGAGTGGTCGCTCCCCAGATTGAGTTCCGTATTTATCCATTGCGTCGTTTCTACATTTTTAATCAGGGTCAGGTCCGGTGAGGTATCGGCGGTAATGCTGTTCCCCGCCCGCGTGGGGTGTAACGGGTCAGTCAGCAATGTTATCCTAAGGTTATGCGTGTCCTCCCACAACTGTCTCCCCTTTGCGTCTTCCTTAGTGTACCCCCACTCCGGGTGATGGGCGTTAAAATCCCCTACTATAATTAGCGGCTGGTTCCCCGCTTTTTTAAGTGTCTTGTTCATTATCGCCCTGAAGCGGACCTTCCGTTGTCGCGGTGGGCTGTAATTATTGAGTAGGAAAGTGTTTGATTCCTCCTTTTTCCCTGTTAGAAATTCTACAAAGACGTTTTCTATGACGTTGTCTTCTAATTCGTGTTCGATCGTTGCTACGTTTCTCTGCACCAGTGTTGTAACTCTCGATTTGTCCCCTTTCCCACTGTGGACGGCGCGATACCCTTGTAATCTGGCCGGGCCACCGGTCTCCTGCAACGCTATAGCAAGGGGGGCTGATTCGCGGAGCGACAGCGTGCTCTGCAATACCGGTCGCTTGCGCCGATACCCGCGACAGTTCCACTGCCAAATTTGGATGTTATTGGGCGGTCTGTCCATTATTCAACTTTGTCATGTTCTCCTCAAGTAGAGTCACTCTCGCATTTAGGTTGGCGCTTTCCCCCTTCAATTGCTGGAGCGCCTCCGTCATGAGGTGAAAGTGATTTTGCATCTGTATCTGCATTTGTTGAATCTGATTGGCTATGTCCTCAAGTTTACTGTCTCTTTCCTTAGCAAAATTCTTAAGACTTCTCTCCAGTTTCGCATTTAATTTCTCTACCTTTTCATCCACTGCCCGGTCTGAGTAGTTTTCCTCCCTGACTTTGCGTTTAGATGCGGGTGGAGAGGTACCCTCGACCATCATATTAATCTCCGCACCCTTGCTGTCGGCTTGAGCGCTAAAAGGGTCGCCTTCGATTTTGTTGGGCGCCGCTATTTTAGATCCGCCTGCTTTTGTTTGAGATTGAGGCGTCACTGTATTGCGCTCTGTTTTTAAATTTTGTATGTCCTCCTTTAAACTAAGGATCGTTGCATTCATGCTCTTAATAATGTGCGTCAATTTTTCTATTTCCTCGTCTTTTTTGTCCTTAATATTTCCGCCCTGGGTAGCCGTGCTTGCGAAGCTCACGCCTTTGCTCTCACCATTATGGGTTGTTGATAAGCCTCGGGCTCGACTGGGGGTCTTGGCTCTCGAGCTCGACAGTCCTCTGGAATGGCTCCTTCCCCTGGATTGGTTCCTCCCTCTGGAAGAGCTTCGTCCCCTGGAGGCTGTCCGCTGCTCCTCTCCTAGTCTAGGGAAGGAACTCGTCCTGGGCTTGTATCCTTCCTTCTCCCCGTCTGGTCTGGCCCTTGGGCGGCTCTGGTGTTCTTGGGTTTTTGCGATGCGGTTGGTTGCGCCCCCCGTGTCCGCTTCTTCCTTCATCTTCTTTTCCCAGTGTCTCTTTTTGATTTCGTACGGTGTACGATGGATCAGCTTGCATTTGCTGTCCCCCAGCATGTGATCTTTCCCGCAGAGTTGGCACTTCAGCTTGCAGGTGTGGGCCTCTGGTGGATTTTCCTGTCCGCAACCACGGCATTTGATGTTTGCCGGGTTTGGACACACGTCAATTCTATGGCCTAGTCTTCCGCATGCCTTGCATACTTCGTATTTCTTCTTATACAGGTAGCATCTGTGAGGGGCTCCCCCAAGGGGGGTACTCTCTCCTCCTTGAAGAGTATTAATATAGTCGTGGAATCTTTCCCGAGTCTTCTTACCCCGATAACCTCCGGGTTTGCCTTGTGCCTTAGCATCTGCATGATCTCCTCTTGGGTGAAAATCCTATCCACCCCGTGCACCACTCGCTTGCCGCAGCCGTCCGGAGTGGCCACGTAGGCGAAGACTGGCACCTGTTCTTCCTCCCCTAGCTTGATTAGGTTTATGCTCACGTATTTCATCTTCCTTTCCCCACTTGTCGTAGCGATGAGGATGGAATGTTGTTTCGTGTTGGTTATCACGATGTCTTCCTCTTCCGTTTCTTGAATATTCACGCCCGCCGACGCCTTGACCATTCTTGTTAAGTGTGCAGGTCCACGTTGAAGGAGTCTATCTAGTCCACCTTTGGGTCGGAGAATAATCTTGTCCGCTCCCTCCGGTATTTGTGCCTCCTGTTTCTCTACTGAAAATGCTGCCAGTTTTCTTCCGGCCTGCTGGAGCCTGAACTGCTCGGCCTCGATTTCCCTCCTGCTCTTCTCGAGCGCGACAACCTTCTTCCCTCTGCACTGGAACCACTGTCCCGGAGCCGTGAACTCCCGCGGGTCCACTTCGTCACCTTCAACCACCTCCATGATGGCTGCCCTCGTTTCAAATTTCCCGCGCGCTTCGTGCCGCGCGCCGTGGCGCTGCTGCTCCTCACGCTAGGGGCGCCGCTGCGCCGCTGCTGCTCCCTCGGCTCCCCCGCCGGGGCTCCGACCATATATCGCCCGGGTTAGGCTTAGCTCGCTTCGCCTCAAAAATCCTGGATTATTCGAAAAATCGAACTCACTTGGTGGAAAACTTGGTATCCTCGTATTCCCGGCAAGTTCCGACCTCCGATTCTTCACTCGTTTTCAGTCGATGGGCAGGATTTCTCCCGATAACAGCGTCAAAGCATGGAGCTGTGCTGAGACACGTGTGATCATGCCCACCGAGAGAGGGCGCTCCGAACCAATGCTAGCAGTCCGCTGCTGACGTAACGAGCGCTACATGAACGCAAAGAGCGAGGATTCGGGCGAAAGCCCAGCACCACAGGTCGCCACTACACGCAGAAGCGGGAGTTTTAGAAATTGCATTGTAAATTATCGGCTCGCTTTTGAGGTCTTGTACGCGGCATGAATGCCCGTTAGCCTGTACTCTACATAATGTGAACATTTTATAGACAACCTCAAGCACCCTTCTCAGGGACCTTTTAAGGACCAGCTGTTATCTTGCCTTCGCATTACATGCCCTGCCCAAGTCCAGCAGAGGAGTGCCGACTTTCCACGTGCAAAAAGTGACGAAAGGAGAGGGCGCGAAGACGCTGAAATTCAAATTTTTATTACAGATGACTCAGCTTCTACAAAGCGCACTAAAGGAAATCTTGCTGGACAATATTCATGAAGCGGAGTGCTTTAACACCCCAGCATACCGCAACCTAATACCCCTGTCAGACGGGACTTCTTCTCGGCCTTTGCCGCAAAGTTGTCTTATTGCACTAAAGGAGGAAAACCGAAAAGGAGCAGCGACGATGCTACACGGCAAATCCAAAGGAGCAAGAACGCGGCCTCCGTGAATGCCAAAAGTCAGCGCTGTGTGTGAAGCGGCGCTAGTAATATTATGAAATTAAAGCAGACGGTAGCACTTCAGCTAAGAGTGCATTCGTTTATGTTGAAAAAAGTAGCTATCACGATAATAAACGAGCGTTCTGACGGCGAGAAACGGATATTTTGAAACAAAGTTTCTTTTTTTTTTTCATCGTTCTCGGTCCGACCACGGTAGGCGCACTTTTCCGTTCGGCTCCTCGTTGTGTTCGAGAAACGTGCTTTGTTGCTTGTGTCTTTGTGCACACAAGCAAACTCAAAACACGCACTCAACAAAGAGCAAACGAAGAAAAAACAGCAAAGCGAGATGCGCAAGCACGTGTGTGTCGATGCGGCTGCTGAAAAGTGTTCAAGTTCTTTCTTAGCTGTGTGGATGTCTTTAGTCATAGCCTCCTCTACGGTTAAGTGCACTGTAACGCAAAATTAACCATTGAATAAGATAAATTAGATATTTTTTACGGTTTCAAAACTAAAAATTGCGTCAATTTTTTATTCTTTGAGCTCGCTAGCTGGCGCTGCCGTCTGGGTTGTTCCTTTAAGCAACTTTAAGGCCGCTGACGGCCGCCTTTATTGCTACGGAACTTTATCGCAAAGGTCTCGACTCTTTGCCGTGTAGATGCGCGTCACGCGCCTTTGGGGCAAAGGACCTTAATTTCTAAGGCCTTACAAGTGCCCGTGTGACAGGGGTATAAATTTTTAGAGCCCCTTTAAGTGTTCCCTCTAAATTTTGTAGCGAGAGCTACACCGGGCTACCTGTCGAGCATTTCGCGGTGCATGGGAAAGGCCAGTTGTGTGCATGCGCCGTTACCATGGCAACCGGAAAGGAGCAAGGTGCGGCGTGCGCTTCGCCGTCGCCGCGACGCGCACGCAGGCGCGAGCAGGGTGCAGATATCTGTACATGTCAGATATCCGCGCCTAAGCGCGCGCGCGTCGGAAGCGGGGTCCGGTTTACAACAATAGGAGGACCGCGGGGATCTCGAGGACTCGTTTCTTCATGGCTTGAAGCTCTTTCAGGTTCCTAGAACTTTTCTTCGTTGTTTAAGTTGTCCTTTCAGCGCCCCCCAAATCCCATTTCTTCACGCTTGAAATTCGTTTGGTCGGCTCGAGAGGGGGAACGAGCCAGCACAGGGAGCATGGATGTGGGTGCCTTTTTTCGACGCCCGTCGCGGCACAGCGCTGGGCGCGCAGGCGCTCTAAAGTCACTGGAACGGGAAAAGTACCGCAAGCAGCCGCCATATTTGGTCCAGCGCCGCTGGCTGTGCACTCTTATTTCTGCCCATGGGCACCCTGCAATGCAGTTGGATGGATGGATGGATGGATGGATGGATGGATGGATGGATGGATGGATGGATGGATGGATGGATGGATGGATGGATGGATGGATGGATGGATGGATGGATGGATGGATGGATGGATGGATGGATGGATGGATGGATACGGCTGAACCCTTTACATCGGGCGGTGGCTCAAGCCACCTAGCCATGTCTTGTGAAAGTTTACTTCTTGTCTTGCTTTTAGCCACCAATCAGATAACCTTCGCTTGGTTACTTCTAACCTCTTAAAATCCACTTTCCCTTCACTGTCCCTAAACCCCAATGCCTTGGGTAAGTCAGCCCCGCTGCCTTCGACTGTAGGGTGAAGCCCTTTACAGGAGAGTATCAAGTGTTCAGCCGTTTCCTCCTCCTCGCCGCACGCAATGCACAAAGTGTCAATCTCCTGGTACCTGACTCTATACGTCTTAGTCCGCAAAACTCCAGTCCTGGCCTCAAACAACAAAGAACTTCCCCTACAATTATCATAGATATTTTCATTGACAATTTCCTGTTTAATGGTCCGGTATGTTTCCAGTGCCGATTTCGTCAGCATCCCTGTTTTCCACAAAGCTCTCTCTGTTTCTTTAACCTTTTTCTTAACCGATAATTGCTGATTTGCCCCCTTACTGCTGTCCAGATATTTGCTTGTCAATTTTCTAGTTCGCTTTCTCCATTTCGTGTCAACATTCTTTATATACAGGTATCTGAAAACTTTCCTAGCCCACCGCTTTTCCTCCATCTTTCTCAATCGTTCCTCAAATGCTATCTTACTGCTAGCCTCTCTGCTCTCGAAAGACGCCCATCCCATATCACCCTGTACCCCCTGATTTGGTGTATTGCCATGTGCTCCCAAAGCTAACCTCCCTACTTCCCGTTGCCTAATTTCCAGCCTTGCTTGAACATCTGGCCTCATACACAGGACCGCATTACCGAAGGTCAGGCTAGGGACCATCACCCCTTTCCAGATCCCTCTTACCACCTCATACCTATTGTAATTCCACAGTGCCCTATTTTTCATGACAGCTGCATTCCTACTAGCTTTATTCATTACATATTTTTCATGCTCTGTCAGATACTCAACACTGTTATTTATCCACACCCCAAGATACTTGTACTCATTCACTACTTTTAGCACGAACTCCTGTATTCTATGCTCGCCGCCCTCTTCATTAAATATCATGACTGCAGATTTTTCCTTACTATACTTGAAGCCTAATCTATCTCCCTCTGTACTGCATATGTCTAACAACTTCTGCAGGTCTTCCTTGTTGTCAGCCATTATCACTATATCATCCGCGTATAATAGTCCCGGTAATGTCTGTTTAATCAATTCCCCTTGCTTGAAAAAAGATAGGTTGAAGCCTAGTCCGCTCCCCTCTAGCTTGGTCTCCAACCCTTGCAGGTACAACATGAACAACAAAGAGGACAGAGGACATCCTTGTCTAAGCCACCGCTGTATCTCTACAGGCCCTGATACATTTTTTCCCATTTTATGAGCACTCTGTTACCTCTATATATATATATCTTTTAAAAGATTAATTACTCCATTTTCCACATCCAATGTGCCCTGTATGTCCCACAAATGCTCCTGAGTAACGTTATCATAGGCTCCCCTAATATCCAAAAATGCTAGCCATAAGGGCCTATGTTCCTTTTTCGCAATTTCTATACACTGTGTCGATGAAAATAGATTGTCCTCCAACCTCCTTTGTTTCCGGAACCCATTCTGTAGTTCCCCTAACACCCCCTCGTTCTGCACCCAAGCCTGCAGTCTATCCTTTATAATTTGCATCACCATTCTGTAAGCCACAGATGTCACTGTTATGGGGCGATAGTTACTTACGTCTGCTTTGTCCCCCTTTCCCTTATATATCATGTTCATTCTACTTAATCGCCATTCATCGGGGACTTTCTCGTCCACTATCATTTTGTTCACTACCTGTATTAATGTTTGCTTGGATTTTGGTCCTAACTTCTTTATCAACATAATCGGGATACCATCTGGTCCTGTTGATGTGCCACTAGGAAC
Organism: Amblyomma americanum; assembly: GCF_052857255.1. Classification (NCBI taxonomy): domain Eukaryota; kingdom Metazoa; phylum Arthropoda; class Arachnida; order Ixodida; family Ixodidae; genus Amblyomma; species Amblyomma americanum. The sequence continues at coordinate 49,885,525 of NC_135500.1, forward strand.
CTTTTTCTCTGCCCTTTCCCACTCTCCTTGCTCAAGTGAAGCTATTGCTGTAACCGGTCTATCCTCCTTCGATAAATTATGTACCACGTGCTTTGCTGAAAATTTTTCCGTCATCCTTGTTCCTATGTGTTTTATTGCTTCATCCCCTTCTAGTCGAATACCCTCATCTGTAACAATAAACCTTTGTTCTAGCCTAGTTTTATTACTCATTGCATTTAGATGTTTCCAGAATTTTTGGGCTGCTTTTCTATCCTTTTTATTTACTTTTGACATCCATTGGGCCCCCTTTCTTCTAATTTTCTCATTAATCAAATAGGATGCCTCCCTTCTGCACTTTATGAAGGTATCCCATTTTCTGTCTACTTCGGGTTTTGGTTCCCCTCTTCTTGGAATATCTGTGTTCCCTGGACGCTTCCTTGCGCTTTTCTATTGCCCTCTTGACCTCCTCATCCCACCAACTCTTGGGTTTGCATCTTTTCCCTTTTAGCTTTACTCGCACCTTAGCTAGCTATAGCTCCAGTAATCGAGTTAATTTGGTATAAGTCCATTCTGTTTCACTATCCTCAAAAATTACTTTCTCGATTTGTTTGGCTGCTGCTTCCAATTGGTTTTCTGAGTACAAATTTCCCCCTGATTGTTCATCTTGCTTCAGTCCTACATTGCTTTTTCTTCTGAAGCTCAACTTGATACGCTTGTGGTCACTACCTAGACTTCTGGAACCATCTTCATCTATGCTCATTACCCCTAATCTATTATACATTCTCTGTGACATTAGTGCATAATATACCGTCGAGTGCAGACTCCCCGCCTCCCATGTTATGAGCCCTTCACACTTCTCGGTGCTGTTGCATACAACTAAATCATGCCTGTCACACATGTACTGCAGTATGCTTCCTGTTGAATCCGTGTACCCATCCAGGTCTTCTATGTGTGCATTCATGTCGCCTAATATAATTATCTCGCCCTGTCCTCCTAGCGCATCAATGTCGCTTGCAATACATTCTAACATTTTCCTGTTTTCCTCTTTGGCATTAACCCCTGTCCACAGGTATACAAAGCCAAGGAGTGTTTGCTTGCCTGCCACTGTTCCTTTTAGCCATAAATGTTCCCTGCATCCCAGTCTTACCCTTTGAAAATTCATACTTTTATGAATGAATGCCCCAATTCCACCTCCCTTTCGGCTGCCCTCTGTTCTATTGCAATATTCCCATGCGTAGTCTGGGTTAGAGGGTGGTTGCTCCATGTCTCTAAGATGTGTTTCCACTAAACCATATACCATTAATTCCTCCAAACTGTTCTTCTATTTCCTCCCATTTCAGTCTATTTCTGCCACCTTGCATGTTAATGAAACCTATATCTGAATTAACTTGGCCTGGCGCTTGCGTCTCTTTCTTCCCATATGGTTCCATTGTCCGTTTGATCTTAATTCTTCGTTCTCTACACTGGTTCCTTCAGAGCTCTGGGTCCCCCCAAAAAAGCTGTTGCCTGGCGACCTATCCTACTACCCACCTTCTTGCCAGTGGCATCACCGTAGTGGATGCCATCCTGTGCAAAAGGGTGGGGCCTAACCTCGTACACTTCCCTGTTGACCTCCATCACCTCGTATCTTAGTCGTCGACTCAATAGCCTAATTACCCGATTTGCCTCAACGACCCTCTTTTCCGTTTCGCGAGCCTGCCTCTGGACCTCTGGGATTGTGCAGAGGCCTCTCTAAGCCTACGCATCCCCACCTACTAAAAATGTGGAACGCTTCACGATTTTGACTGAACAGGCCGCGCCCTCTGGCGGCCCATACAAGAAGCACGAAGGCGTTACCGTGCACGGGCTTTTCATGGCTGCCGTTGCTTAGCGTGTGATTTCTGGGCTTTTCTCTCCGCGTGTTTCGCGTCTGGAATAGGTGCGCCTGTTTCTGCAGTTGAGGGCCCGATGGCATCATCGGAATTGTGCCATCGCTCTCCTGCCAAAGCTGCGGAGAAGAGAAGTGGGCGCAGGTATTGCTCCGTCAAAGACTGTCACAGTCGCGAAGGGACGCCGGGCGTGAAGCGTACTGCTTTCCGTCAAAGCCTTGGGAGAAAACACGAAGGTAGAAATGGATTAACGCTGTGCGACGAGTCAAGTAAGTGAATTCCTATTTGTGAATGGTAATTTCTGCATGTTACAAAGTAGCCAAAGACGAGGTTCATTATTCAGTTGGCTCAGTCGGGTAACAATTTTGTTTGTTAGGGTACGGGTAGTTTGCACGATGCGGCATATCTTCCTGACGAAATAAAGAGAGTGCACCATGACATTTGGCACGAGTTCGCGACGCACTGTGCTTCGTCGTTTGTGGCGCGTAATGGTTTTCTGAGAATGACGACTGAACTACTTGCAGATATGTTCACCGCAAGTAGTACGAAAGAAGGCGTCCTCCGTTTTGGTGCTCCTTAATTTTTCTTGATACTACATGCTCTTCGCGGCGATGGGTGGCTGACGTTGACGGGTAAAAACTGCACAGAACTTTTACTACATCTGAATCAGTGCGAAAGCACGGATTTGTGCCGCGTAGAAGACGACCATGAGCGGGACGAAGCGCTCGCTCTAGGACTGTGTGTACACTGTGTGAGGTCTGTAATACCTAGATAAATAATTTCTATGCGTAGCGTATATTCCTGCTTTAATAATGACCCTTTCGATGGTTGACTCAGCCATATCTGTTGCAGCAGATTGATGTTAATACTTGTGTTTTACCGTTTCAGTTTCGGGGACTCCTCAAGTTGGCAGCCAAATAGAGATTCTAGGGTGTGCTCCAAGCACTTTGTGAATGGCGAAAAAAGAACAATTGAAAGCCACCCTAGCTACGTACCTACGATTTTTCCAACCGTGTACAAAAAACGTTCCACTTCGCCTTCTGCCCAGCTGGCTAGATTTAACAGGTAAGCTTGTCTCTGGTGTGCCACTTGGCTCTAGTTTGCTGCGAAAGCGTGGGATCTTGGATGCATGTCTCCTTTTATTAAGCCTCACCGTAAAGCGGTTGGTCTCTACCAGGAAATCTGAATGTATGCGTGTACCAAAACAAAAGCCATGTGTGCTTGCAAGTAAGATTTAGTGGAATTAAAGCTTCAGTTTAATTTGCAGGTGGAAACAGCGGCACTCTGTGTCGTCATCTGCCCCTCCTGCTGCCCCTGAATTGCCTGTTGCCACTGCATCACCATTTGCTGCCGCATCATCTGATGGCCTCGGATCAGCTTTTGCCAACACAGCTGAGGCAGCAGGAGCCAATGCCACCAGCAGCTTTGCCACAGGTGTAGAAGCAACTGGTCCAGACGAGTTGCATGAGGGGAGGTTATTGGAGGGCTTGGATCTACTGTCCACTGTTGCTGCTGAACTTCGGACTACAGCAAAATCTATGGTAAGCTTCTAAAAATTTTAGGGAACTGAAGTTGGATTTGTACAGGAAACTAAAATTGTGCTTCTGTATTACACAATGTTGAGCTACGCACCCCTGTGTAGCATAGGCAACAAGTTAGCAGTGTTGCGCTATTACTGCCCATTCCCTTCTCCTGGCCTTTCAGGGTAACACTTTAAACACAAATGTGACAGCGCTTTTCTGGTTGGGGGAATATAGAGATGCTTATTTGTTATCGGTAACTTGCACCACATTATGACTAATGAGAATAACCTTCACATTGTAAGCTAGCATGTATATATTCTTTCTTATTGCCATTTTCCACAGCAAACCCAAACTGAAGATGCAAGCTTGTGCAGAAAAAATTTTACAGTGTTCATGTGCCTCATCGATGAATCAGGTGCATCAACTCAAGTAACACACCTCGAGACATGCGACAGCAATGTACAGCACCAGCCAGAGGTTACTAGCAAGCACTATGGACCTGACCACATAACTAGCTACTTCTCTGGCTATGACAGCATTGCTGAGTCAGCAAATGCGTTACAAGATCTTTGTAGTGTTAGCAAAGTAGTCTTCGCATTGCTTCTAAGCATACTGCCACCTTCATCGGAAAGAAAATGTGATGTCACAGCTCAAAATAGACTTCTTTTATTTCTTATGAAGTTGAAGCTTGGCATCAGCTACTCTTCACTGGCTGTTCTTTTTTCAGTGAGTGAAACATCTGCATCACAGCATTTCAAAAGTGTTCTGAAGACGCCCTCTGTGGCAACTAAGAAATGGATTTTTCGGCCCCCATCACGAGTGATTGAGGCCACAATGACAGACAGTTTCAGGGTGCATTATCCCGGATGCACAATGATTATTGACTGCACGGAAATACGTACTGAGCAGCCATCAACAATGCAGCAAGAACGAGTCCTGTACTCAAATTACAAAGGGGCATACACACTTAAGTTTTTGGTGTGCATAACACCAGGAGGGATGATATGTTTTTGATCGAAAGCTTACGGCTTTAGGGTATCTGATGCACACATAACAGTTGATTCTGGTTTTCTAGACATTGTTCAAGCTGGGGATACAGCTCTTGCCGACAAGGGGGTCCCAGGCATTCGAACACTTCTAGGCAACCAAAATGCTGTCCTGGTTATGCCCCCATTTCTTCATGGATCTCAGTTCACACCAGAAGAGGTTAGGGACACTTACAATATTGCTCAAGTGAGGATTCATGTTGAAAGGATGATTCAGAGGATTAAAATATATAATGTCTTAAACAACAAGGTGCCAACTGAGCTCATCCCTTGTATGACTGATGTCTTCCATGTCTGCTGTGTGCTAGCTTACTTCCAGCTCCCAATAATTAAACGTAAAGAGGAGCCACAGTCATCTGTCATGTCTTCATCCTGAACCATCCACTACATTGGCCTCGCCCTTGATAACTTGAAACAAAGGTTATGGCAAGCCCGTACTCAAATTACAAAGGGGCATACACACTTAAGTTTTTGGTGTGCATAACACCAGGAGGGACGATATGTTTTTGCTCGAAAGCTTACGGCGGTAGGGTATCTGATGCACACATAACAGTTGATTCTGGTTTTCTAGACATTGTTCAAGCTGGGGATACAGTTCTTGCCGACAAGGGATTCCCAGGCATTCGAACACTTCTAGGCAACCAAAATGCTGTCCTGGTTATGCCCCCATTTCTTCATGGATCTCAGTTCACATCAGAAGAGGTTAGGGAAGCTTACAATATTGCTGAAGTGAGGATTCATGTTGAAATGATGATTCAGAGGATTAAAATATATAATGTGTTAAACAACAAGGTGCCAACTGAGCCCATCCCTTGTATGGCTGATGTCTTCCATGTCTGCAGTGTGCTAGCTAACCTCCAGCTCCCAATAATTAAACGCAAAGAGGAGCCACAGTCATCTGTCATGTCTTCATCCTGAACCATCCACTACATTGGCCTCACCTTTGATAACTTGAAAAAAAGGTTATGGCAAGTCCGAGTCCACCAGCCATTGTTTCAACAAGAGAATTGTCTTTTTCTGGGCTGCCGGAAATTTCGACATTATCTTTTGTCAGAATATTAGCTGGTGGAACGACACATCCATACCTTGATTAGTTTGTTCTGTGTTCGCAAGAATCCCATCTTCTTGTTGTCTCTGTGCCATGGACACTAATTCTGGATTGTTAATTGTTTGAGCATGCTCCTGCTCATTAAGAGTATTTGCATTTTATTGTTTAAAAGTTGGACATGAGATACACTGCAGCGGTGGGCTCCGAATTATCATATTTATTTTATTAGGGCTCTTCAATGTGTTCCCATATCACACAGGCACTGACCAGTTTTTGTGGACTGTATAGGGGCTGTTTCAATGCATGTTAGGACTTTAATGACGTTTGGGTCCGAAACTTATCTGACAGGGTGTTTATGACCTGCATGAGTTTAAGTAGGTGAGATGAATTCAGAATTGTAAGTGGATGTGTGATGCTTTACTGTGGGTATGACCCGTTTTTGTGTGCATAAAATTATGAGACTGGCTTGAACTATTTGCCATAGTTTGGTGTAGAGAAACAGAAACTCATCAATGTACTGGGAGCATTTGTGAATAATGCATTGTCACTTGACTTTACCTGTCAGTGGACCTTGTGTGCAAGTGAAGATATATTTTCCAGTTTTATGTTCTTTAATTTCTCCATGAAATTTTAGGTTTTCTGATGTCATCGCTGTTGTACCATTATGTACTGAACTGAGCCATTTGACGTCAGTCTTTCTAACAAATGCATTGCTTGCGTGAGCAAGCAATGATCAATTTTTGTAGTGAAGTTTATGACATTTTTGTTTTCTTGTCAGTTTGTACCTGTGCATTAGTTTTGTAGATTTTTTCGGTGGCATACTTGTATGATCTCTTTATATTGAATATAAATATTCAAATTTAACTTATTTCTTCTCCTGCTGCAAGTTGCCTTTTTGCCTGTTCTGAAAAGCACAATTGTTGGTCTTCTCAAATGATGCATTCAAACGCTTTTGAAATGAGCTTGTGTTTTTAGTTATGCAGCTTTCAGTGTTGTGCATGCATGAAGCAACAGAGCTGGTAAACAGTGATCACAACTGTTAGATCCCTTATTTTTCTGGCATTTTCAACTTCATAACCACCCTATGTACTGTTGGGATATTAACATTTTCTTACTGTGTGCAATAAAAGATGGAAACATGAAATGTTTTCTCCCATTGCATTTAGGGCCAAAGTCTGATAGTACATACAAATCTCTGTGAACCTGTTCTTTATTTTGCTGCAGCTGGCAGAAGAAAATCAAAATCAAACTGTTCAAGGGCTGGTATTGCCTCTTGAAGAAAACTATCATCCCTGTTTACCTCAACAATAACATTTTCTTTGCTGGAATAAACAAAAAAAGCATTTTTTTTTACATTCAGTAAGTACAGCAATATCTGCACTTGGTTGTAATAACAGTGCGTCATATTCAGTCTTCGGTCGCTGCCAGTCCCCTGGATGTATTCTAGGATGCTCTCTCCTGAGGCGCTGAACATATTTTCTTTACATTTGTAAGGACACTTGATCTCCAGAAGATAAGTCTGTCCGGACTGGCAGAACATGCCGTCAGGGCTGCCACGTAGCCAAGGCTGATCTGGGTGTAGGATCAGACCCATCTCAAACAGTTCACAATCACCTTACTACTAGACACTACAAATACTCAGATTACCGTAGCCTACCAAGTTTCTAGTCTGCTGAGTATCTCCCTTGCAACTTATTGAATGATATACGGATAAAAGTAACGAAACCCGGTTCACAAACCCCAGTACCATTAGTGGCATGTGCTGCAATGCTTTATTTTAAAAAAAGTGTTGAAATTCCATCCTGTTGAAACAAAACCTATGTTGTTTTGAAGTTCACATTGCCAAAAGGGTTAGGCAACATTCTCGCTATTTTTTAGCTTTAGAGGCCTCCATATTTCTGAAGTGCTGATTGCATAGGCCTGTGATGACTGGACTAAGTACAAACTCACCTCCACAACTTCAACACCTAGTAGGCGTTCAAACTCCATGCGAGCCAAGGGTTCTGTACGCAGTCCTGTAATTAGATAGTATAAAAATGCTGTACTTAAGCTTGCTACTGTACAAATAGAATATAAGCACTAAAAACATCACTGAAAGAAGTCAAGAAGCATTTATAATTATATGAACATGGCTTCTATTCTGTCATTTCTTTTAGTGCTGTGTATTATACTAGAAAAAGCTTGTACTTTATGCATACCATATGCAGTGGCCTGTGAAGAAAATGGCCTTGAATCCAGGATGGCCTTGGCGATCACGTCAGGGCTGCGTCGGGCATGGAGTATTGTGTGCGCAGTGGTGCTGCTAATTCTGAATTTCCTTTCTTTGTGCCACCTAAATCAGAGTTAGCATACTCAAAATCAGAAGCACGAAGTACGCATGTACATCCTTTGTCAAAAGTTTGGAGCCCAGGGGGTTGCTTTTAAGCCCCGTAGTGGGGCTCCTGTAGCATGTACATGAAACGCCTACCCCTGGTATGGGGCAGAACCAGATATTTTCTTTCCTTCAGGAGATTTGGAATGATGGGGATGCATTACAAGCCACACGGTGTGACCCAGAAGTGAACCCCTGGGCTCTAATCTTTTGACAAAGGCTATATACCTACTTAAAAGACGAACAATGCCCTCTGTCACTGTTGTATCCATACCTCAGACAGCTTGACTGGCCCATGGTTGCCACACACAGGTCAGACACTGACTCGCAGACAATATTTGTATTTTAAAACTCCATCTGCTGTTGCGTCATGAGCTGTGTAAGGTCTTTTGCTCTTACAGTTTGTTTCGGGTAGGTGCCCGACGTTTGCACCACATGCAATGCCTTGCAAGGTGCTGGAAGCAGCTGGCCAATTTTTTTCAGCTGTGAAACCCGCCTGGCTTCTGTTTCTGCTTCGTTGTTGGCCAAATCCGTCTCGCTCTTCGCAAGTTCTTGTAAGGTTTCAGTAAATGGTGAACCAATGCCCGGAAAATATTCCAGCACATAAAATAGGGGCAGCTCTGCTGGCTTTTTGTTTCCTACAAAGGTGCTGTTGTAGCCTGGGAGCAAGAATGACAAAACCCACTGCATATTAAGCAAAACAGTTGCAATAGCCAATCAGTGTGTTGAGCACAGAGCCATATACAGATGGTGGAAGCTAAAAGTGATAGCCAGAAAAAAAGATGCATTAACACAGCCAGTAGACATGAGATGGCATAACAGATGTTTCATGCAAGCAGTGATGCACACAAATTAAATAGCACATAAACTACATACAGCAACAAAATCGAGTGTACCATACCTCCAAACAGTTCCTCAATGCTGGCTTTGTCATTTAGCAGGGGCTTCCATGCTGGCTTCCCCCATGCCTGTGGTGCACTTGTGCAGGATGCGTGTTCATATTCATTCAGATAGAAAGCAACCGCAGCACAGCGCTTGCAGTTGCCCAGGCTGCCACAGCGACACGTGCATTTCCCGCTTTCTATTTTTCGGGGCTCAGTCGTCAGCTGAAAATCGGGATATCGTAAGAAAAATAGGTCGCTCGGATATAATGTGAAACCAAATAAGGAAAAGTTCAGTGCGGCAATAACAAAAACTGAACACCGACAACAGGCGGTTAATGCATTCCTCGAGCCTTGTTCTGTCGCACATGCGCCTCAGCGTACTGAAGTCACATTGTTTTGCGTACTTACCTTGAGGAAAACTTCGTAGGTATGCTTGCTTTGTTGGGGCAGGCATTTTGCCGAGACCTCAATTCCATCAACTTCCCGGACTCCAAATACATGCTTATTGTCCAACAAGCGGCGACCTTTCCGCAGTAGCGATGGCTGAAAATACTCGTCGAGACCATCGACAGGCTTGAACCCGCAATGTAGAACCCGCGACATGGCAGGTAGCTTTCGCTTTCCGGCCGCTGCTGAGTGCAAAAACAGAAACGAAAAATGTCCGGAGCAAACGAACTTGCCGTACAACGTTGAGGATGGTTGAAACGTTACAAGCACGGTCGGCACCTACAACGAAAACAAGGGCTGCAACGGCGCCAACACATGAGGGAGCAATAAAAACTGGTAATGGCGCAAGAAACGGGGACACATAAGGCACACAAAGGACAGGACTGACGCCAACTCAGACTTGAGTATCTTGCAGACGCGCCTGACGTGCCCCCATGATGGCTGCAGAACACCGAATAATGACTGAACCTCCAAAGGAACTATTTTCCGTTTCAAGCAGTAGGAGACCACTCGAGACTGGCACGTTGAGACGGCAATCAGGTTGAGACACGTAATGGCAGGTTCGGTGCGGAAGCTTCGAAAGAGGAAAGGGCCCATTGTAGGAGAAATATGGTCAAGTAAAACTCTAGTTTGGGCGAGTTGGTTCATGTTGAAAGACAAACTGGTAATGGCTCAAGAAACGGGGACACATAAGGCACACAAAAGACAGGACTTATGTGTCCCCGTTTCTTGCGCCATTACCAGTTTTTATTTCAACATGAACCAACTCGCCCAAACTAGAGTTTTACTTGACCATATTTCTCCTACAATGGGCCCTTTCCTCTTTCGAAGCTTCCGCACCGAACCTGCCATTACGTGTCTCAACCTGATTGCCGTCTCAACGTGCCAGTCTCGAGTGGTCTCCTACTGCTTGAAACGGAAAATAGTTCCTTTGGAGGTTCAGTCATTATTCGGTGTTCTGCAGCCATCTTGGGGGCACGTCAGGCGCGTCTGCAAGATACTCTAGTCTGAGTTGGCGTCAGTCCTGTCTTTTGTGTGCCTTATGTGTCCCCGTTTCTTGCGCCATTACGTTTTTATTTCAACATGAACCAACTCGCCCAAACTAGAGTTTTACTTGAACATGAGGGAGTGCCTGAGGGTTGCCGACTCCTCCGGTGGTGGCGCATATGTCGGCGAGCTGGTGGCGCCGCCCGACGATTGCAGGTTCCCTGTAAGAGCAAGTGCTACGTAATGCTCCGAATTATCTGTGTGCCGGCGGCCGCGAGAAAGAAGCGAGCGGACCATTTATGGCGGGAATGACCGCGTCACCGCGAAGAACGAATCGGGAACGCGCGCGCGCTGGCCGGCCGGCGCGGCGGCGAGAGAAAACGGATGCGGTACTTTTCCCGTTCCAGTGACTTTAAGGCGCTACGCTGTACGCCAAGGATGTGTCCATCGAGTTGGGGCTTGACGTCACGCAGCTGAGCAGTTGTGCGCATGCGCCGATACCATAGTAACCAGAGAGACCCCACAGCTGCGCCCCGTTCTTCGTCGCCGCCTTGCCGCACGCCGCTCTATCACCCGAACCGCGCTTCGCATGCGCAGCATTGCGTATAGAAGGCGGAGATGTAGTGGACGTCTGTATCACAATGCTTGACATGCCCGCAGAGGAGAGTCCAGCCGCTGCTAAACGGCGGTATAGACAAGAGAAGATTAACTCTTCAGATCCCGAGATTGTCGCCTGGCAGTTGGCTTGAACGAAATAAGAACGCTGGAGTGTGTGTGTACGCGAAATAAGGTAGCAATGCGGTCAGAAAGCTCCTTTCCATCGCGATGAATAATGGTGAAGCCTGCTGTGTTCGGCTTCTGGAGAGCGGCATTATCATCCGAGGAGTCTACGTGGCACCGGGAACATCTGTCAAGCAGGCGACTGATGGGTTCGCACGTGTATACCTGCAGCCTACGGTATGGTTTTGCACTTGTGTGTGACTCTGGGTGATTTCAACAGGAAACAGGACACGAAAAGTTTAATTTACCTTCGGAACCTCACGTCCAGACTACAAAACGGGAAACTACTATAGACGTTTTATAACAAAGAGACTACACAATCGAAATACTGTACAGACAGAATTGAGACCACTGCACGCTACTTCACAGATCATCGGGCAGTCTTCATCCCTGTGAATGAATAAAAGATGTGTATACATGTCTCTGTTAAACATACAGTGACCACAACAAGCTCAGCCAGGGAAACGCACATCTCGCTACGTATATCCTGGCATAGCCGAGCTAAGCCACTGGCAATTTTATAAGAGGGCTAGCTCTTGCATTCGAATGTTTCTTGTCCGTCCGAGATTTCAAGATGGCGGCCGGTCATGTAGTGAAATTGCTGCCGCATCCTGCAAAATGTGACCCTTCACGTGACCGCGCGCGCGTATTTGTCGGCTCTCTATGCGGGCATTCCGCTATATACAGGGACTTACGTTTTTATTTGCCGGGTTTTAAGAAATTCCCGTGCGCATAATACTGGCCTAATCGAGAGCAAACACCACTCACAAGGTAGAATATTATTGCTTAAGTTGTTTGAGATCTAAACAAACATCGGTACTTGCCTGTATTTAGTGGAACTAGCGAGAAACTTTTCTCGGCTACGAGTACAGTCCCAGACGGCCAACAATGTCCTACGGGCGTCCGATTAAGGTCAATACGTCCGAAGCCGAATCCGGACATCCAAGGGAAGAACGAAGCAGATCCGAAAGCGGACATCCGAATCCGGATGTCCAGTGGGCATCCGAAAATCCGGATATCCGAATTCGGATGTCCGGTGGGCTTAGGAGGGGCGCCCTACTTAGGAACGATTTTGAAAATGGGCAGAACGGAAAAATCACTTTTACATTCTGCAGTAAACCGGTATATTTCGTGTCTGGTTGCTGTAAGAGGCGGGAGGGCTAGGGAGCTGCCCACTGAGGACTTTTATTAGGAGCTCGAACTAGGTCGGCGACCTCCAGTGTTATTTCTTGTGTTTTACTACACTGCTGATGCTGAAAAACTTATCCATATTGCAGCCTGTAAGAGCAGCACATGGAATTGGGTCTGAAATTATTAACACGGCTGCTTGAACAGAGATGCCGCGCTTACTTCGTATTCGGCACGCGGTGTCCCGTACACTTAAGCGAGCAACCTTTCAGCTGGAGAGTCCTTCTACAAAAAAAAAGAGAAAAAATCTCTGCGGAGCTCCGCTTGTGCATTGAATTCATCGTGTGGACGTAACCTTCCCGGCGGTCTAACTCGCTGTGAGGACGTTGCACTGAGAATACGAGTGGGTGCAATGCTGCATCCTGGACATCACAGGCCCCTCCAATGACATGTCCTTTATACTCTACTCCAACCAAGGAGGCAGTGCTTAGCCATTTTTTGACAGCTTGATCCGGTCTTAGTGCACGCGCGCGACTGACTAAGCAGGCACAGCTCCATCCAAACCGCCAGCCAGATGCACGCATGTTGACACATGCGCCTCACATCGAGCTTAATTCGTGCCGAAAGGTTAATTTGTGCAATGAACAAAAAACAAGAATCGAACAACGTGAACGATTGATTTTGTTATAGTGCGCCAGTATTCTAGAACACAATAATTTTGGTCCACCAGGTTTGTTTATATTTATCGAATTCTTGCTAGACTTGAATTGACTTTAATCTTGAATCCAGTATTGTTTTAACCAAAAATAAATGCTTCTAGTGATTCTGAACGTTAAAATACAATTTTAAACACTTTAGAAGCTATTTATGCACTTTATTCTTATTTTTATTCCTGATTGGAAAAGAAAAGGCCGGCTTAACAGCCAAAACTTGCCAAAGCCGATCACGAGCCGCGCTTAGGTAAACAACAAATATGGCCGGCGTTCTTTGTGGCTGTGTGCTTGCGAGTAATAATAATAATAATAATAATTGGTTTTTGGGGAACGGAAATGGCGCAGTATCTGTCTCATATATCGTTGGACACCTGAACCGCGCCGTAAGGGAAGGGATATAGGAGGGATTGAAAGAAGAAAGGAAGAAAGGGGTGCCGTAGTGGAGGGCTCCGGAATAATTTTGACCAACTGGGGATCTTTAACGTGCACTGACATCGCACAGCACACGGGCGCCTTAGCGTTTTTCCTCCATAAAAACGCAGCCGCCGCGGTCGGGTTCGAACCCAGCAACTCCGGATCAGCAGTCGAGCGCCCTAACCACTGAGCCACCGCGGCGGGGGCTTGCGAGCTCGATTTGCCGTTTTTTTTCGTCGTTAAGCGCTGTTCGCAGACGGTGTGACTCTTGAGACCGATGAATAAGTATCTCGTTCATCTGTAGGTGACATCTGTTTTCGGTAAAGAACATTCGACAGGAAGAGAAAGGAGCAATTTGCCATTAAGCGTCGTTGTACTCTGACGTTGGGCAGTGGAATATTTCTTGTAACAGTGGTTACTGAAGAGAAGAAAATGTGTGAAAATGCACCCTGGGGTGGTCAAGTAATACCGGTGATCGAGAAAAAGATTGGAAGTTGGAAGACGTTTCCCTGCGTCGCAACGTCGTCTTACGCCCGTACACCTAGCCTGTACTGCCGAACTCGACTGGAATGCGCGAAACGCAGCGAAAGGTGAGCCCATTTGTCTGAAGCGCTCGAGCGGTGCTCTACGAAGGAAAGAAAGCGAATTTTTAGAACAGGTGCTGAATTTCAGAAATATTCGCGCTCAAGTACAGCCCAATAGGAATGCAACCCCGTGCAGGAACAAGCACTTCATCCTTACGCTGCGTAAAATTTTCCTTCATTCGCTCTGTATGCCACCGCTCGAGAGTTCTAGACAAACGTGCTCACTTCTGTATACGTGGACAAATCACCGCGACTGCGCTGTGATTTTGTAATTTGCCGTATATGTATATTGTGTGTCGTGTTTGTCGCTTCGGAAGCAGCCCTCTCGTTCAGTAAAGGATTTTTCGTTGGACATATTGCTAGTTAGTTTTGTTCTTAATGGTAACAGTGGCCTACGTAGGTCCTGCGGTAAAAAGCATGCAGAAACCGCTTGAATAACCTGGATATGCACGGTACCCTGCGATGACCCGAGAAATGTCCGTACATCCGCGTTCGGACGTCCATCGGATGAACTACACATGGTCCGCGGTCTTGCATCGGATGGTCCACATGGTCCGCGGTCTTGCATCGGATGGTCCGACGGACGTCCGGTGGTTGACTTTGGGTAAAAAATGGGTGTTCCGACGGACATCCTAAGACCGAAGCGGGATAACCGTCGGACTTCCGTCGGACGTCAATGGCCGTGTGGGGTTTTTGCAGACGCGAGCCAAGCAGCTGTTCTTACAGACTGCGCCGTCCGGCAGATGGCGGAGCCTGTGAGACTGGCTGCTTGGCTCGCGTATGCAAAAACTGTACTCGTAGCCGAGAACAGTTTCTCGCTAATTCCACCAAATACAGGCAAGTATCGATGTTTATTTAGGTTTCAAACAACTTAGACAATAATATTAAACCTTGTAGGCCGTGTTTGCTTTCGATTAGGACAGTATTTTGCGCAGAGGCATTTTTTAAAATCCGGCAAATAAAAACGTCAGTCCCTGTATGTACAGTGGGGTCGCTATTGGCGTACAAATTGTGGACCACCCGTTTGGCACAGAGCATTCGGAGTGGTGGAAAACAAATCGTACCGACTCGCCGCACAAAGTTGTTAGTCGAGTTGAAACTTAGTGCGTGTGAGGGATTCGTGCCGACAACCTTTGGTCCTCAAAATTGTAATGGGGAGACCGGAGGGCCGTGGCGGGCGAACCAGAGGTCGCAGAGGGATGCGGGTGGTACAAAACGAATCGTCGTGTCGTGATGTACGTGTCGCTATCCGAATCTGGCACCTAGGGGTGAAATTCGGATATAACGAATTTGAGCCTTCGTTATAAAGATAGTGCACGTTGATAGATAGATAGATAGATAGACAGACAGACAGACAGACAGACAGACAGACAGACAGACAGACAGACAGACAGACAGACAGACAGACAGATAGATAGATAGATAGATAGATAGATAGATAGATAGATAGATAGATAGATAGATAGATAGATAGATAGATAGATAGATAGATAGATAGATAGATAGATAGATAGATAGATAGATAGATAGATAGATAGATAGATAGATAGATAGATTAGATAGATTAGATAGATAGATAGATAGATAGATAGATAGATAGATAGATAGATAGATAGATAGATAGATAGATAGATAGATAGATAGATAGATAGATAGATAGATAGATAGATAGATAGATAGATAGATAGATAGATAGATAGATAGATAGATAGATAGATAGATAGATAGATAGATAGATAGATAGATAGATAGATAGATAGATAGATAGATAGATAGATAGATAGATAGATAGATAGATAGATAGATAGATGACAATTTTATTCATGTCGATTCTCATAGAGCATAAATCAAGCCTATCAAAGCAGCAATGGCTTGGTGGCAGCGCCTGGGAGACAGCGAACATTGGCAAAATAAAGGAAAATAGAGACTTTGCAACGAATTTGACCACAACAACAAAAAAAAATTAACAACACAGAGAGGCAAACATAGAGACATAACTTATTACACCATCAAGAGGGATGACAGTAATTTGAAAATAGGACAGTAACATTAGATGAAATAATTACGGGGCAAGAAGCAACGGAGAGACATATAATAATAATTGGTTTTTGGGGAAAGGAAATGGCGCAGTATCTGTCTCATATGTCGTTGGACACGTGAGCCGGGCCGTAAGGGAAGGGATAAAAGAGGCAGTGAAAGAAGGAAGGAAGAAAGAGGCGGCGTAGTGGAGGACTCCGGAGAGACATACCGCAAATTTTTTTTTTCAGGTTATATTTAGTTTTCATGCGGAATACACTAGGTGGCAAACTATTGAAACAGGCAGGTACATAGTATTGACGTGTGCGCTTTCCGTACCGGGTTAATAATCATCGTTCATAATAGTGCAAAGCATGGTCGAAAGCATAGGTGAAGACAACTTAGCTAACGCTCTTCATTTGATTTCACATTCCCGAGTTAATCAATTTTTCAAAAAATCTCTTTGTTTATTGCGCAAAAGTATAAGGAGTCATCTGTTTTCTGGTAACTCCTAAGAGGTGATTTTTCTGCATTAAGGCGCATATGACAATTAGTGCGCCATTTTGATACTCATTTTAATGAATTGTTAAACGGGCCATGACATGGTCGTTCTTCATATTTAAATTTTGAACTTCAGCAACCTATATGTGTTCTTCAGCAACAAGAACCTATGATTAAGTTTCAAAAATTTGGCTGTCCAGGACGCGCTGTATATTAAAAAAATGTGATCAAAATTGAGACTGGGAAACTCCCATCGGCAGCGACCGCATATTGAATGCTCTAGTGACGTCACAAGGGCGTACACGGAGAAACGACGTCTGTTATTCGGGCAGCGATCGAGGTCTCTTGTCTCCTTTACTTTCGCGGGCGATCTAAGTAACAGTCGTCCCCCGTATATGAGTGACTGGTGTCGAAAAAGCGGTATCATTAAAGTAGTTTTTTTTTTCACTTTAGGTAGGGTCCGGTCAGACTAAGCCGATGCGACGCCGATCGACTGTCGGTGGGTTGGTCGGTATGCTTTTGTGGGAACTCTTTCGTGGATTCGAAGAAGAAGCCGCCCGTCGGGAGCGCTAGCCAGAGTTGGCGTGTTAGCGGCCACGGAGTCATCGGCCGAATCCTGAAGCCCGCGCGAGGGATACCGAAGCGATGCGCAAGCGCCCGACCCTCGAGCGAGACGCTGAAGGGGTCGTAAAAGGGAGAGAGCGTGCCATGGATAAATAACTGTTCATCCAATCGATCTGCTGGCTTTGAGAAGTTTTATGAAGCTTAGCGATTAGGGAATGCCAGGCAGCTTCGCTATTAACAGCCCTCGCGACCTTAAGTCTGGGCAGCTGTGCTCATTTTTTTCCCTCCCACATTCTATTCCCGGCATACGATATTAATTCCAAAAGCACAGATACAAATCCGTTGAAAACAGTTGAAGGATATCGTCCAATTTTACTCTGTAATGTAGATTACAAACATTCTGCAAATGTTCTTTGTAATCATGTGCAGGTATAGTTGTCACTGACTTAATAGGCTCGCACCGGGTCTGCAATAGACTACCGACGCAGCCGCACACGCCTCGTTTTACACTGCAACACACTCTCGCGCTGTGCGTTGCACACCGCCTTATTCATCAATTAATACTGCTATAAGACTACCATTGCCGCTTGGAGCTATATGTGATGGTGGCGGCAGAGAGGTGTGCAAAACTGCGGAAATCCTGTGCCTGTTCGTCACCCTTGTCTGAAATAGCACGATATACGTTTGTAATGTGGGTTAGCTGCGTAACATTGCGCAAGCTTCATCGAAAACCGTGTTGATTGTTTCAGAAGAAATGATTACTATCTATAAACGAACTATTTTCACTAAATATGAAGTGTTCGACGACCTTGCTCGACGTACACAGCCAGCAATGAATTGGTCACGTAGTGCCTATCGTAAGATTACTAGATAAGAACAGATCTGCCTATTTTCCGGTTCTTCGGAGCTTCTGCAGTGCGCAGGATATCGTGAAAAGTTGCAAGCGAATAATCAGCGCACAATTCTGCGTACCTGCAGAGAAATATGTTTGCGGTGTAATCAGGGACGAATGCTACATTTCAGTCCCTTGTATTAAATCTAATAGATAGATAAAGAGGAGGAGGGAAAGGCAGGGATGTTAACCAGAAAAAGGTTCCGGTTGGCTACCCTGCACTGGGGTAGAGGAATTAGGGGACTAAAAGGAGGAAGAGAGAAAGGGGAAAAGGCATAACTCACACACACACACACACGCACAACGCTGTAGCAATTTGTCACTCAATTCAGTCGCACTCAAGTAGGCAAAGACTGCCTTGTATGACTTGAGGGCAGTCGACTGCTGTGGCCACGGACCGAGGATCTTTTGCTCTGTTAATGGGCGAGGATCGAGGTGGTCCAGGGCACAACACAGTGCATGTCTTGCACTCGCAAATGCAGGGCACTTACAGAGAAAATGAGCGATGGTCTCCTCACAACCACCGCTTTCACAGGCAGGACTGTCGGCCATCCCCATCCGGAAAGCATAGTGGTTGGTAAAAGCAACATCGATCCATAAACAGCATAACAATGTTGCTTCGCGACGTGATAAGTTACGTGGAAGACGAAGGCGCAGTCCAGGGAGTGTTACTAAGCCTATGACTTCATCATTGCCACGAAGAAAGTTGCATAAAATAGCGATTAAAAGTTCCCCCTATACTATCGGTGTCTTCTTCTGCGCCTGCTAACCAGTGTTGTTGGCGTTACATAAAAGAAGTAACTAAATACGTTACTCGTTACGCTAAAAAAAGGAACGCGTTACCGCCCTACGTTGCCTATAAAAAAAGAACGCGTTACCATTGCCGTTACCGAAAAGAAGTACCGAAAGTTACTTTGCCGTTACTCCATGGCCATCAATTTTAATTAGTGCGTCTTCGTCTTAAGAACTCGCGATAACAATTTTATAAAGCTTATATTTCACATAAAACTTCTAGCCAAAAAAACCACTTTACGCGATATCCTGATTTAACGATTATACTTTGTACAAATGTGCAGCAGCTTAGCAATGTTACAGTGGCCTAAAGTTGCCTGTAGAGTTACATGTGTTGGATTCTAACTCTGTGGCACATGGCGAAGCCATCTTCTGAATGTGGCATTGAACACAAAATGGCACTTCATCATCAACTATAACTTCACAAAGCAAACATCGCTGAACTCTCAACAAATTTACAGGTGGTAGTGGTTTTATTAAAAAATAATAGTAAAAAGGAAGGAAAAGATTTTTGCTAGCCCCGGCATCTGCCATCGATACTGAAGCACCTGAGCTGGGGCAGCGGAAATAAAGGACAGCAGGCAGAATGGAGAAATGAAATGAAAGAGGTGAGGGGACAGGAATAGAGGACAGGGGGAGAAGGAATATGTACAAACTATTTACACAATAAGTAATATGTCCAGGTTGAGCGCGTGATTAGTTCAGTTTAGAGGAATTAAATCACACACGCGCATAGCACTGTGTAGGTTACAACAACAAATTTACAGTAATTCTGAAAAATGTGATGTTCCAAAATGCTCGGCATGCTTCCACTCTGTAGAGAGTTGTGTGTGTGAGTGGTTCAGGAAGAGGCGCTAGGCGAAGGCGAATGTGGGAATGCGTGTTCGTGCACGTGTTTCGTGCTTTATGGCTATTATGTCCTTTTTTTTCTCTTAGTTGGGTACGTCTTGAAGGGCAGGTGTTTTCTGGCATGCATGCGAGCCGCAACAAAGGTCGTCGACAGCACCTGTTTGTTTATTTTCAACATCACATTAGGTGCTCTGCGCTTTTTTTTTCTAGAAAAAGGGAACGGAGTGTGCGACAACTGGAACAAAAAGTAACTTGTAGCGTGACACCTCACGTTACCGAAAAATGTTAACGTAAGTACGTTACCAGTTACACCTCCCAAATGGTAACGAGTACGTTACTAAGTTACAGAAAAAAAGTAACGCCTTACCGGTAACGCCGTTACTTGTAACACGTTACCGCCAACACTGCTGCTAACTTTATGTTTTTGTGCATTCCTTTTCCCTGCCAAATAGCTCCAAAACTTCGCGGTATTCTCCGTGACAAAGTGGCGAATTTTGTTATTTTACTGTTTTATTTTTCATCGTAGGTCCGCACGAAGTACTGTCAGCGTGTTCGGCGTCACACTTGGTCGTGAAAGTAGTCGTTTCACTTGTCGCTCCAGCTGTTAACTTTCGCGCATGATGCAGTTCTCGCGCCTGTTTAATTTCTTGCATTTTAGAGGTACATGTTTATCGATAGTGTTATGTACTGTGAGGTTAAAGAACAACCAAAGCTATTTAGCATATGAGACGTCTTCATTAAACATGCTTTTAAAACGTTCATATATTAGATCAATGTTCCAATAATTAAGGGTGTCTTGCAAGGAGACGATATTTCCAGTGCTACTCACCTCCTGTTTACAAGACGTATTCAGAGGCCTGGTAGGGAACAGTTGGAGTTAATGGAGAATACGTTAGCAATCTGTGGTTCACTGATGACATTACCCTCCTAAGTCACTAAGGAGTTGAACTGCAAAGCATGATCAGTGATTTAGACAGATAAAGCAGAGCTACGGGTCCAAATATTAATAGATAGAAAACCAAAGTAATGTTTAGCAGTCTTTGAAGAGAACAGCAGTATGGGATTCGTAGTGAGGTGCTGGAAGCGGAAAGGGAATACGTCTACTTACGGCAAGCCGTCACCGCAGATCCAGATTGCGAGAGTAAATAAAATAACTAGAGAAATTAGAATTGGGTGAAACGCATATTTGGCAGGTTACACACGAGTTCTGCGTTGAAGGCCAAGGCAGACGCAAAAACACGGATCCTACACGCTAACAAAGACGCCGCATGCTCACAGGGGCAGCCGCGCAGGCGACCGTCTCCTGGTTTCGTTCTGCCTCGTCTGCTCCAGACGGACGCAATTTAAATCGGGTAGTGGCTCAAGCCGCCTAGCCATATGACTCGCGAAATTACACTCTTGTCTGGATTTCATCCGCCAAGCAGATAACCTTCGTTTGGTTACTTCTACCCGTCGCACAGGTTGTCGATGATGTCATTGTTCATAGTCCAGTTCATATAGTCATATTCGCCGTTTCACTGCCGGCCCATCTCCCCTAGGAGCCGTTTTTTAATAGGACCTGTCGCTGGGCACGTCCACCACAAGTGCCGCACATCACAATGTCCGGTGCAGTGCCACGGTGAGGGCACCTGTCAGTTGCTGGCAGATCTCTGGCACGCCACCGATGACGGACAGATGGTGTCAGAGCCGCGCCTGCCCGAATCCGGCGCACGGATGCCTCCTCCTGCCAAGTAAGACTAATGGGGACAGGGTAATAGTTGAACACGGAACAATTAGAGCACGTATTCGCTGGCGCAGAACTTGTGAGTCGAAAAAATCGGATGGGAACGAATCTGGGGGGAGAGGGCAAAGTGGCGGGTCGTCTGATGTGTCAAGGTGAATCATAGCATCCGCTTGAATGTTATGTGCACCGTGAGCATGGCCGCGAATCCACTGCATGCGTACAGGACATGGGTACATTGAGCAGAGCAGATGAATTGATTGTGTAACCTTGAACGTTCGTCGAACAGCCTTAAGCTGTTTAAGGGCGGCGAGGGAGTCGGTGTAGAGATGAACTGTATTGAATGTGGGAACGAGCGGAACGGAAGCGATGGCAATGTAAATGGCTTGAGCCTCCAATGCCAATGCAGTGCACGTATTCGCGGTTTATGTCGCGTGAGAGTTGAGATATGGATGGGAAGGGCTATACACAGCAGTAACCCCCCGCTCTGCAGTATGTGATGCATCGGTGCACAACATTCACCCTTTAGGAAGATGCGCAACTGGTACCGACGGAGAAACAATGGGGCGATAGTCTGTAAGCTTACAGTACGACATTGAAGGGAGTGTCTTTAAACGATGAATTTGTACGGACTGTTTGCGCGCTGTTTGCCATCAGTTGGCCGATGAGTTCACTGAGTGTTTAAAGATGGGCGAACTCCTGAAGCGCAGATATGGGTGTTAAACGGGGCAGATATGTTCTGGTGCGCATAGCCTCACGATTGATAGCTTCAAGGGAGTCCCGCTATCTGCAGGTGAGACGTTGAAATTGTGCCTGATATATTAGCCGTGGCTGAAGGATCGAGCGCAGACGCCGTCTGGCCGTACTCGCACGCGCGCCACCAGAGCGCGTAGCTACGCGACGAATCAGACCTAGAGTAGCGTGAGCCGATTTACAGGTGGCTGTAAGCCGCAGGGTGCCAGTCTTCGATGTGTGAAGGAGAAGGTCAAAATTACGAACAATTTATACCTGAACAATCGGACTATATATCATAAATTTTTAAGGGGGAGCTTTTCGTAAGCCGGCTTTATTTCTCATGCAAGTGAAACGTGATTTAGTAGGCGAGAGGGTTAGACGCTGGGGCGTGAGGAGAGATGTCAAGACACCCGGTGTGGGCTGGAGGACCGCCTGATGGATACACGCATTTGGGTGACAGCACCACAAGGATATATCATCGGCGCACGCCAGCACACGTATAGAAGGGATGGTCTCTAGGGCTTGAACAAGAGGAATAAAAGCCACATTGAATAACGTGGGGCCGAGAACGGAGCCCTGGGGCACTCTTCTATTGAAAGTGAAGTTACTAAATGGCTTTGTTAGCTTTCACGGTGAAGACTGGCCACCACTACCCAGCTGGATCGCTTCTGCGTGGATCAAGGCATCCGGATCCACTATGTCATCAACACTCGTCGTCGATAAGAACTACTGGCTTGCTCCGGAGCTGTTCAGTGGGCGTGGGAGCAGCTGCGTTATGGAGGTCTTCAATTGCGTTCGTTTCTTTGCCCAGGTCAGTCATGACTTGTCTTTACGCAAGTAAATCGAACAATGCCTGCTTGTTGCTGTACCCACGCACGAGAATACTGTTGTCCTTGCTATGTGAGTGCGTTGTTGTTGTAAAAGAGCTGCTTCTGCTGTCCGGTGATGTGGAAGAAAACCCAGGACCGCGACGCAATACCCGTTCCTACGATGCAGGAGATGACGATGCAAAGCAGAAGCAGCTAAGTGATATATTTGGGTTGCTACAGGATATGAATATTCGAACCGCCAAAATGGAGGAAGACGACTTAATCAGTACTGTGAATGAAATCAAGAGAATTTAGGAGGCCATTCAGAATCAGTTATCAGATATTGATAGTAGGGTAACTGTGTTCGAAGGCAAAACTGCAGCCAGTGAAATTTTTCAGAAGGAGTGTCAATGACTACGAAGTCTTGCTGATAGCATAGCTAGTGAAAATTCTAAATTGAGGGCGAATTAGGCGGAACTCGAAGATAGGCAGCGCAGTGATAATCTTCTGTTTTATGGCCTTTCTGACGCCAATATTGAAGAAAACGTTGTGAATGTACTTTCATCTGCCTTGAATTTGCCACCATCGAAACTATCGATTGAACGTGCTCATAGACTTGGAGCTTTTTCTGAAGACAACAGCAGGCCAGTTATTTCGAAGTTCTCACCTTTCAAAACTGGGCGAAAAATTTTTTTCTCAAGTTCTCAACTGAAAGATAATGACATTAGTGTAAGAGATTATTCTCTCATGACTCGGCAGGCGCGGAAAAAAACTCGTTGAATTTGGTATCGCTCAAAAGTATACATTCAAAGTGTGCTATAACAAACTTTACATGAACGGTAGGTGTTACTGTTACGACCAGCTTAATGGCAGCGTTTTTGAAGTTCGTAGTAATGCAAGCCTTTCATCCGAATCGCCTGCAAATTAACGATGCGTGAGGGGTAGTGGGCACCCATCACTGTCCAATCGCTCATTATCGTTTCTCTATACTAATATTAGAAGTGTTCTGCCTAAACGTGATGAGCTTTGTGCGACTATCGACGCATGTGATGCTGACGTCGTTTGCCTTACCGAAACGTGGCTTTCATCGAAAGTTGATAGCTCGGAAATCTTTCATTTCCGCGACAGGGGCGACAGAAGTGGTGGTGGTGTTTTGATAGCTGTTGCCGGCACACTTTTGTGTTCTCCTGTTCATGTTGTTGCTCGATTCGAACTTCTTTGGGTTGAACTGCGCACGCGCGTGAAAAAATTGATTTTGGGCGTTTGCTATCGTTACCCCGTCGCAGTGGCTCAGTGGTTAGGGCGCTCGACTACTGATCCGGAATTCTCGGGTTCGAACCCGACCGCGGCGGCTACGTTTTTATGGAGGAAAAACGCTAAGGCGCCCGTGTGCTGTGCGATGTCAGTGCACGTTAAAGATCCCCAGTTGGTCGAAATTATTCCGGAGCCCTCCACTACGGCACCTCTTTCTTCCTTTCTTCTTTCACTCCCTCCTTTACCCTTCCCTTACGGCGCGGTTCAGGTGTCCAACGATATATGAGACATATACTGCGCCATTTCCTTTCCCCCAAAACCAATTACATTACATTACAATTGCTATCGCCCTCCCTCGTACAGTGCCACTTTCGTTGAAGAACTTCATGATGCTGTTTGCGCGATTACCGTTCGCTTTCCAAATGTTCCTATTCTTTTGGTTGGAGACTTCAACTTTATTATTTGGTCCAATTTACGTTCTTATACCGACCCTTTTTCTACTGAGTGCGATGGTTTTTTGCGCTTATGTGCAGACTTCAATCTCTCCCAGCTTGGTACTAAGCCCACCCGCGTTACATCTTCATCGTCCAACTTTGTAGACCTTGTTCTTACCACGTCGCCTGGTCTTGTTGCTCCAATATCTTGTTTGCCGGACTTAAGTGATCATTGTATGCTTCATTTTTCATTGAACGTCGCGTCATCGCGCCAAAATAATAATTCTAAATTCATCCGTGACTACAAAAATGGAAACTTTGTGGTCGTAAATAGTGAACTCGCTGTTTTTATCGATGTATACCTACCCTCTTTTCGCGGCCGTCCAATCGAAATTAACTGGAAATTTTTTAAGCACAAAATTGCGTCCCTGACAAATTCTTATGTGCCGCTGAGAAAAGTAATAACTAACAAATGTTCGCTCTCGTTTAGTTATTCACTAAAAAGGCTATCTAACAAAAAGAAACGTCTGTTTCGCCCCGCAAAACTGGCCAATTCTGTGCCCTGGTGCGATGCTTATCAGTCCGCTGCGTTGGAATATAAGTCAGCACTAAAACAAGCTAAGGAGCCATTTTTAGGCATACTCTTCCGTCGATGCTATTAAATAATCGCAAGCAATTTTGGAACATGACTAAAAAAACTGATCCATCTACAATTAATCTTAAAACTTTAGACGATCAAGTAATTCCCAGTGAAATGTGTACTGATGTTCTTAATGATGTGTTTACTGCTTCTTTTACTAACGAATTAATTACCGCAGTTCCTCATTACCCGCCCCACGACTTCTTGATTATGAACCTCATTGTAATGGATTCTGTTGACATCGAAAAAATAATTGAACAGCTGAAGATGTCATCATCATGCGGAGTGGATAACATCAACTCGAAACTTTTTAAAAATACCAAAGTGTATAGCGCAATTATTCTTGCTGAACTCTTTCAACAATCTCTTGAGTCAGGCTGTGCTCCTAGCGACTAAAAGGTTGGAAAGGTGGTTCCCCTGCACAAGGCTTGGGTCAAACATTCTCCTAATAATTATCGGCCCATTTCACTTCTTAGCATCCTCTGTAAGATCATGGAACATGTCATCTGCTCTCACCTCGCCGATTTTCTTGAGTCAAATTTATTTTTCAGTCACTGCCAACACGGCTTTCGTAAATCATTCTCATGCGAGACGCAGCTTACACATGATCCCCATTTCATTCTTGACCGGGGTTCCATGGCTGACTGTATATTCCTCGATTTCTCCAAAGCCTTTGACAAAGTTTCTCACCAATTACGAGTTTTTAAACTAAATAATCTCAATCTCGACCCTAATATAATTTCGTGGCTTCAGTCTTTCCTCACTAATCGTTCTCAATACGTGACTGCTAATAAATCTAACTCTCGTGCCTCTCCAGTTGGCTCAGGCGTTCCCCAAGGTTCTGTCCTAGGACCCCTAATTGTTCTCATTTATATTAATGACTTGCCTAACAACAATGCTTCTTCTGTATGTCTTTTTGCCGACGATTCTGTTATTTACCGGGAAATTAACAGTGACTCTGACACTTCTGTCGTTCGATCTGATATTAACCAAGTTTCGGAATGGTGTAAATTACGGCACATGGAACTTAACATTATTAAGTGTAAACCTATGCGTGTTCCTCGACGTAACACTGGAATAGCCACTTACGACCTGAATAATAC
Source organism: Amblyomma americanum (assembly GCF_052857255.1). Lineage (NCBI taxonomy): Eukaryota > Metazoa > Arthropoda > Arachnida > Ixodida > Ixodidae > Amblyomma > Amblyomma americanum. The sequence continues at coordinate 49,911,606 of NC_135500.1, forward strand.
TACTCTTGAAACTATGTTTTCGTACGAGTACCTTCACTTCACTTCACTTTAATACCTTGAAAACCCTCGTTAGAGGGTATTACATAAGGGGTGGTGTGCACATGACTTCTAATCATTCTTGGAATCTGCATGTGTAATTTATTACTAACAATGCTAACCGCATGTTGGAGTTACCTGCGTAGAAAATTCTCCCTTTGTTCTACTTCAATAAAATTGCTCTTTTATAAAGCACTTGTTCGGCCTAAATTGGAATATGCAGCATCTGTCTGATCCCTGACCTGTCATAATTAGGATCTTAAATCGAATCTGTTCAAAACCGTGCGTCACATTTTATACTTTCCAATTTTCACCGTACCTCCAGTGTTACTGTTATGAAAACTACCTTATCATTGCCACTGCTTTCACTCCGCAGAAAAATTTCTCCCTTATGCCTATTTCATAAGAACTATTACTACAACCCTGTCCTTAAGAGCCGACTTCTAACTACACCTACATATGTTTCAGGCCGCATTGTTCATCCTCGCAAATTAGGTGTTCCGTTATGCCATACTAAATCATGGCCAGGATTCTGGTTCATCCGCTCCTAGTTCACAACGCCGCCACCACGGGCCGCATAAAGTTGAGCTCCTCCTCCTTCTCTTACATTCTTCCTCCCGGTTTGAGAGAGAGACGCTAGTAAGCTTCGCCCATTGTCCGCTTTGTGTGTCCTCCCCTCAAGCCAAGCTCCTCGGGAGAGGGGCACCCTTCGCGTTTCTGTTTTTTTTTTTCCACCCAGCGTGTTCGAAACGGGCTGACTGTGCGGCTCCCCTAGTCTGTTCCTTTACTGCGGTGCTAGAAAAGAAAGAAGTCGGGTTGGGGTTGAAGCGGTGTACACGCCCCGTCTTTGTTCGACTTTGAGGGGCCATTTGTCAAAAGCTACTGGCGGTATATATGCACATCACACAAGATATGGCTAAACGTTCCAGAATTGTGCCAAGGCCCAGCTATCACTCAGTGAGTCCAGAGCATAATGCGTGGAATAGAATTTTTTTAGCGCTGCACCCAACTTCTCCCCGTGGGACGGTCTGTGTCTTCATGGTAAATGGTGTTTTGCTGTACAGAAAATCTGATGACTGGTGACAGAACAGAACTAGCGGCCGTATAAGCATCAGTAAGAACCTTGTGTTGCGCATTTGTTTACACGTCAGGGCTTTTATTTTTTCGAAAGAGGTTGCAGTTATAACCTGACTCACCATAATTGTCAAGTTTTTTCGCAACGGGGAAAAAATTACGGACAACAATTAAGTCTACTGACGAGCTGTGAAGGAGAAAGCTTGCAGCGTGGTGTTCGGCTGCGGCGATGGCGTGCTGCTCTAATGCAATGGCCAGCCAAGCTGATCAGTTCACGCCGCCCGAATGGAAGTTGATGAAGGCGACGATACCCAAACCCAGCTCGAGCCCCTGTGCTTCCTTTTTTCGAGTTGAGTTGAGTTGTCGACAGAAGGACGAAAGGAAAAGCACGGGCTTGCTTACTGGCTCAATGCGGAGCCACGCCCAGCTGCCTGCGTGCTGATAGTAGGAGGTGAAAGATGGGGTAAAGAGACAGAAGAAAAGCGCGCGCAATAGCCCGTAGGCCACGGGCCAATCCCGGAGGCAGTGCAATACCGGGCAGACCTGTGCCAGAGTGCGTTACGCCAAGCACTCCGCGATACTTTCAAAAATATGCGTAACACCCAAGCCTCAAGGGCCCATATGAGATATTAAGCCAGGTATGTGAATGGCGTCCCCCTTCGAAAGCGGACCGGGGATTGAGCCACACCCGAATACTCGATCCTGTGCTTCCTTGCTTATCCCTTCCCTTACGGCGCGGTTCAGGTGTCCAACGATATATGAGACAGATACTGCGCCATTTCCTTTCCCCAAAAAACCAATTATTATTATTATTATTATTATTATTATTCCTTGCTATCGCTCCCCTTTATATTTCTCCTCGATATCATTTCCCTTTCTCCTCCGCCGGCTGCAGCTCGGGTGGTTAAGATATTAGATAGCAATTGCCACGGCCGGCAACATTATTTTCCTTCACTTTTGATGCGAAAGCTTCACTATGCTACCTCGTAACGATTTCGCGGTGCTTACGGTTTTGACCTTCAAGTGGGCCAGAGGTCAGTCCTCTCACGGCGTGGTTCGAGCGTCCACCGATATATGTGAGACAGTTACTGCGCCATTTCCTTTCCTCAAAACCAATTTTAGAAACTAACCTTGAAAGTAAAAATTGAAAATTGGTTTTTTGAGAAAGGAAATGGCGCAGTATCTGTCTTTCATATCGCCTGACACCTGAACCGCGCCGTAAAGAGAAAATGGAGGGAGTGAAAAAAAAAAGAAGAAAAAGGTGCCGTAGTGGAGGGTTCTGGAATAATTTAGACCACCTGGGGATGTTTAGCGTGCACTGACATCGCGCCCTATCCACTGAGCCAATGCGGCGGGTTCCCTTCGTGGGTGCGGAACCCTCTTCGGAAAGTATTTTATTTACGAAACTTAATTTTTCTTTTTCTGATTAGGTCACGTGGTTTTTCCAAACCTCTGGGGAGGACAACGCCTGATTTTCCTCCTTATGAGCTGCTATGCTTTCGCAAAAATGAAAATATGCTGCCTTCTACTTACGAACGGCGCTGATCATTTTACCTAGGCTGCTTGCACACAACATGTGTTTCCTGCATTTATACACAAGTATGGTGACAGGTTGCTCAGCGTACAAAATATTGAATAATACCATTTAAACGTGTAACCATTTTCGGGATGCGCTTGTATATAGGAATTGTACCTGCATGCACGTGACTTTCTGGCGCCCTAGTTCACTGCCTTTTTCTGCATGAGTGTGTGTGTGTGTTGGGCTGAGTGTGTGGGCGTGCGCGCGCGCGCCACGGTAGAGTCCATTGCATGCAGTGGCGCAAAAACGCGGAGCTCCCACTTGGCTTGTCGCAAGTTTGGCTTGGTTAGGAGGGCGAGGGCCGGCTCAGGATGTGAAGCTTTTAAGTTCCATGGCTGATCACCGGCCTGTCTTATGACGTAGGGATAATGTAAACAGGAAATTCGAGAATGTAACATGCAACCAGATCCCTCGGATTTTTTTTTCATCACATTACTCCGCATGAACATGTCCAGATATCGACAACCACACGCTCGAGACAACACAGGCTTTTTGCGCGCGTGGTTTTCTTCCACCGGCCTTGAGGAAACGCGCGCGCCCATTTTCATACGACAGTAATTCATGTCCCCATAAAAAAAATACATGCTATGCTTGATGAATCGTTTATCTTCAAGACAGTCACGTTTCCATGCCCGCCCCCCAAGTCGCCACGTGCTCGTCGGCCATAGCGGCCTCGTCGACGGCGAAGTGCGCAAGCAGTCATATCGGAAAAGAGCGGGCTTTCTGCGCACCTATTCGCTCGCGTCAGCCGCCGCCTCATCAACCGTCGTCGGACGACGTGCGAAAATTATCTGGTAGGTCCACATTGGTGGCGGCGCTCACCATCGGGTGAAAATCGCCGGCCTCACGCCGTAAAAACGCCTCATGCATCCCGGCATTAAACGCTGTGGCTGAGAGGGGTTAAGATACTAGATTACGATACCTGGTGACATGACCAAGCGCCGTCACATGTCCGAGATGGGAGGTGCACTAGCGGGTGGCTGTTGGCTGGTTATACGGTCGAGTGCCCATTGCTCGCCGGGCTAAATGTTACGTCATGAGACCATGCGAAATAGCCTGAAATTTCGAATACAAAATATGCAGAGGACACCAAGCCGCAGAAAAGACCTGTTAATGCTATAGCATCATACCAACAAGGCGGAGCTAAGTGTTCCTCAAATTTCTTAATTTCAGCGCGATTTCTTTTCTTTGTTCAAAAGTACTGCTCATAGTGCTGCCGCAATGAGGAGTTGTGTAGTCAAGTCATCAATGTTGTACTTTGCGATCGTTATGGAGCGCTTGGATTTTGATGTAGGCGAAATGCTAGTGGTCCGTGTACTGTTCGATTTCAGTGCATGTTAAAGAACCTCAGCTGGTCGAAATTTCCGGAGTCTTTCACTACGGCGTTCCTCATAGCCTGAGTCGCTTTGGGACGGTAAACCATAAACCAAAACGCATGGAAATATTATACGGCTTATGGAAAAGCGTGATGAAGGAGATTCCACAATTATTTTTGGGTGTGACATATCTATGAGGGATCGGAAAGCAAGCATTGCTTTTTCACGTTGTAAGAACTCGCTCAGCGGCAGCTGGAGCTGTGATGCGCCAAACATACCTTTTCACGTATTTGAAAGCACTGCCTGACAAATGTTTCAAAGACGATTAGAGGTCATATAACGGCAGCAGTGCGTCCCACCTGGTCCTCTTCGTTCCTTCTGTTGTTTTTCGTAACTGATCTAAATTCGGATCCAAGTGGAGACACATCACTTATGTTAAAGCTGAAATTTACTAACGTACCCTGACGCCCGGATCCACATGACGTTACTCACCAGCATGGTGACGTGACTCGATTACGACCGACGCTGAATACCCCCGGAAATTCGGTCCCCTCGCCGTCAACTGTGAATGCTGAGGCGGTCGCCGATAGAACATGCCATCGCAAATGAGAATCTCCAAAAGGAGGCCATATTAGGTTCAGGAGTGAAGTTGAAAATAGCGAAAATTAAATGTAGCAATGCGTACATTCAGTTTAACTTCTTCAGCCTACCGAATTTCCTAACCTGTTGAGTGTTTTGCTCAATTCTTTGTTCCTGTCCTTTTGTGCAACTTGCAAAAAAAATAACGGTGGTTTAGCTTTGGTTAAACCTGGAGTGACGCGATAGCTACAGCTGTCCGAGTGGAACTTGGTCACGTGACCAAACACGCTACCAACAACGTGATCAGCGGCACCACGTGACCAACCACGTGACAGGGTGGCGGCGCATCTAAAGGGTGTCAACGCAGCCACAGGGTGGTGGTGCCGCCACCACCACGGCGCCGCCACGTTGAAGGCTCGAAATGCTGCCGTAATAATCGCTACAAAAACTCGTACAAAAAATCAAAGCGGCAGTTTACTTGACATGACAGAATACATTTATTATCGCATCACATCATGGCGCAGAAAAAGTCTAAACGATACATTTCGACAGTTTGCTAGAAATACACAATGCACTTATGCACAGAACCAGCTTGAGAAAGTGTCGGTAGTAAATATTAAGTATGGCAAAACTTTACACTTTCTACATAGACGTGTACCACTTGCAACCGCCACACATCACTAGGCTGGTTGTGAGGAAAGGAGAGGTGCAACATTCGCGCTACAATGAGGTCAGCCACATGAACCGCGCCGTTTCGCAGGGAACATAGGCAGCCAGAGGTGCACTGCGAAGGCATTTCAAGCGTGCACTGCAGTAATTATAAAACACAATTGGCCTAATTTTGATGAAACCCAAAAAACACAAAACAACACAGCCTGGCGCGACACAAAAAATATAAACATATCATACATGAATACAGATACAGCGTGTAAATATTGCACATCAAGGAAGATTATCACAAATATGGCGAAGAACGAAGAACATTTACTGCACATATAAGTCGCCACAAGCACAAACAAAGCATTTCACTCTCGTTTAGTCGTACCAGCGAGAATGCGAGTTTTAGCATTGAGTGAAGAGACATAGTAAACCGTTCAAGCTGCAAGTGTGCACATACTGCACTACAAAAATTTTTGATGAATATTTCATTAAAAAAGTAAGAAATGATAAAAACTGAGGCATACAGACTTGTGGAACATCGCGAGCAGGCAATTTCTAATTGCAGGCAATTTTTGCTAATAGAAGTCGACTGCTGAAAACATCGTTTTTCTCTTTCTTTGCGAAGCATTTCACGCAGTTTGGGAACTGAGGTAGGTAGGTAGGAAAAACTTTATTGAAAATGCCGGCAACCGACGGTTTGACGCGTCGTGACGTTGGCCAAGCGTCGACCCGGGGTTATGCCCTCCTCTGCACTACCCCCGTTCGGCCCGTTTGGGGTGGGTCGTGAGGCTTGTGCTTTTCGAGCGCACCCCGGGCCTGCTGGACGGCCCATAGTTGAATGTCCTTGTCTGCAGCCTGCACTGCACTTTGAAGTTCGGGCGGGTGACGCTTTTTCTTCTTTTGTCCCCATCAATTCTGAGAGTTGGAACCACCTTCCCAGACACATTGTCGACACTACTAATCCAAGTTCTCTTAAGACTGCCCTATGTAATCTCTATTTGTACATTTTAGTCAGTTTTATTTGCGTTCATTTTTGCTTTCTTATTGCTGTATGCCGGAAATGTTTTCTTTTTTTGGGGATTTGTTATTTTTCCCCTTGCTTCTTTTTCCTTATTTTTTGTGTTTTGTTTGTTCATTTTTAACGGCTTTGTCATTTATTCTACTTGTTTTTCTGCTGCACTGTATCTTACTCAATATATGTCTTTCCCACTCCGCTCTTTAATGACTTCGGGCCGTGAGGGTATTTGAATAAACAGCAGCAGCGGCAGCAGCGGCGGCAGCAGCCAAGTCGACCAACTGTGAACGCTGTTCTACTGCATTTTTGCAGGGCCGACAGATGTGTACATCGATGTTCGTGTGATCAGCTACCGCACCTTGATTCAAGAGAGGAAAGAGGGCAAATCTTGACGATACCGGCCGACGCCCTGCCTGCAGCTGCGCAACATCTCTCGGAGCATCGTGACGTCAACGTGACCAAGCATGTCGCTGTCAAGCGTATAAGAAGGACGGAACCACCCTCGGCTGTGCTTTTTGGCAGCAGCGGCGGCAGCAGCCAAGTCGACCAACTGTGAACGCTGTTCTACTGCATTTTTGCAGGGCCGACAGATGTGTACATCGATGTTCGTGTGATCAGCTACCGCACCTTGATTCAAGAGAGGAAAGAGGGCAAATCTTGACGATACCGGCCGACGCCCTGCCTGCAGCTGCGCAACATCTCTCGGAGCATCGTGACGTCAACGTGACCAAGCATGTCGCTGTCAAGCGTATAAGAAGGACGGAACCACCCTCGGCTGAGCTTTTTGGCAGCAGCGGCGGCAGCAGCCAAGTCGACCAACTGTGAACGCTGTTCTACTGCATTTTTGCAGGGCCGACAGATGTGTACATCGATGTTCGTGTGATCAGCTACCGCACCTTGATTCAAGAGAGGAAAGAGGGCAAATCTTGACGATACCGGCCGACGCCCTGCCTGCAGCTGCGCAACATCTCTCGGAGCATCGTGACGTCAACGTGACCAAGCATGTCGCTGTCAAGCGTATAAGAAGGACGGAACCACCCTCGGCTGAGCTTTTTGGCAGCAGCGGCGGCAGCAGCCAAGTCGACCAACTGTGAACGCTGTTCTACTGCATTTTTGCAGGGCCGACAGATGTGTACATCGATGTTCGTGTGATCAGCTACCGCACCTTGATTCAAGAGAGGAAAGAGGGCAAATCTTGACGATACCGGCCGACGCCCTGCCTGCAGCTGCGCAACATCTCTCGGAGCATCGTGACGTCAACGTGACCAAGCATGTCGCTCTCAAGCGTATAAGAAAGACGGAACCACCCTCGGCTGAGCTTTTTGGCAGCAGCGGCGGCAGCAGCCAAGTCGAACAACTGTGAACGCTGTTCTACTGCATTTTTGCAGGGCCGACAGATGTGTACATCGATGTTCGTGTGATCAGCTACCGCACCTTGATTCAAGAGAGGAAAGAGGGCAAATCTTGACGATACCGGCCGACGTCCTGCCTGCAGCTGCGCAACATCTCTCGGAGCATCGTGACGTCAACGTGACCAAGCATGTCGCTGTCAAGCGTATAAGAAGGACGGAACCACCCTCGGCTGAGCTTATTGGCAGCAGCGGCGGCAGCAGCCAAGTCGACCAACTGTGAACGCTGTTCTACTGCATTTTTGCAGGGCCGACAGATGTGTACATCGATGTTCGTGTGATCAGCTACCGCACCTTGATTCAAGAGAGGAAAGAGGGCAAATCTTGACGATACCGGCCGACGCCCTGCCTGCAGCTGCGCAACATCTCTCGGAGCATCGTGACGTCAACGTGACCAAGCATGTCGCTCGCAAGCGTATAAGAAAGACGGAACCACCCTCGGCTGAGCTTTTTGGCAGCAGCGGCGGCAGCAGCCAAGTCGAACAACTGTGAACGCTGTTCTACTGCATTTTTGCAGGGCCGACAGATGTGTACATCGATGTTCGTGTGATCAGCTACCGCACCTTGATTCAAGAGAGGAAAGAGGGCAAATCTTGACGATACCGGCCGACGCCCTGCCTGCAGCTGCGCAACATCTCTCGGAGCATCGTGACGTCAACGTGACCAAGCATGTCGCTGTCAAGCGTATAAGAAGGACGGAACCACCCTCGGCTGTGCTTTTTGGCAGCAGCGGCGGCAGCAGCCAAGTCGACCAACTGTGAACGCTGTTCTACTGCATTTTTGCAGGGCCGACAGATGTGTACATCGATGTTCGTGTGATCAGCTACCGCACCTTGATTCAAGAGAGGAAAGAGGGCAAATCTTGACGATACCGGCCGACGCCCTGCCTGCAGCTGCGCAACATCTCTCGGAGCATCGTGACGTCAACGTGACCAAGCATGTCGCTGTCAAGCGTATAAGAAGGACGGAACCACCCTCGGCTGTGCTTTTTGGCAGCAGCGGCGGCAGCAGCCAAGTCGACCAACTGTGAACGCTGTTCTACTGCATTTTTGCAGGGCCGACAGATGTGTACATCGATGTTCGTGTGATCAGCTACCGCACCTTGATTCAAGAGAGGAAAGAGGGCAAATCTTGACGATACCGGCCGACGCCCTGCCTGCAGCTGCGCAACATCTCTCGGAGCATCGTGACGTCAACGTGACCAAGCATGTCGCTGTCAAGCGTATAAGAAGGACGGAACCACCCTCGGCTGAGCTTTTTGGCAGCAGCGGCGGCAGCAGCCAAGTCGACCAACTGTGAACGCTGTTCTACTGCATTTTTGCAGGGCCGACAGATGTGTACATCGATGTTCGTGTGATCAGCTACCGCACCTTGATTCAAGAGAGGAAAGAGGGCAAATCTTGACGATACCGGCCGACGCCCTGCCTGCAGCTGCGCAACATCTCTCGGAGCATCGTGACGCCAACGTGACCAAGCATGTCGCTCTCAAGCGTATAAGAAAGACGGAACCACCCTCGGCTGAGCTTTTTGGCAGCAGCGGCGGCAGCAGCCAAGTCGAACAACTGTGAACGCTGTTCTACTGCAATTTTGCAGGGCCGACAGATGTGTACATCGATGTTCGTGTGATCAGCTACCGCACCTTGATTCAAGAGAGGAAAGAGGGCAAATCTTGACGATACCGGCCGACGTCCTGCCTGCAGCTGCGCAACATCTCTCGGAGCATCGTGACGTCAACGTGACCAAGCATGTCGCTGTCAAGCGTATAAGAAGGACGGAACCACCCTCGGCTGAGCTTATTGGCAGCAGCGGCGGCAGCAGCCAAGTCGACCAACTGTGAACGCTGTTCTACTGCATTTTTGCAGGGCCGACAGATGTGTACATCGATGTTCGTGTGATCAGCTACCGCACCTTGATTCAAGAGAGGAAAGAGGGCAAATCTTGACGATACCGGCCGACGCCCTGCCTGCAGCTGCGCAACATCTCTCGGAGCATCGTGACGTCAACGTGACCAAGCATGTCGCTCTCAAGCGTATAAGAAAGACGGAACCACCCTCGGCTGAGCTTTTTGGCAGCAGCGGCGGCAGCAGCCAAGTCGAACAACTGTGAACGCTGTTCTACTGCATTTTTGCAGGGCCGACAGATGTGTACATCGATGTTCGTGTGATCAGCTACCGCACCTTGATTCAAGAGAGGAAAGAGGGCAAATCTTGACGATACCGGCCGACGCCCTGCCTGCAGCTGCGCAACATCTCTCGGAGCATCGTGACGTCAACGTGACCAAGCATGTCGCTGTCAAGCGTATAAGAAGGACGGAACCACCCTCGGCTGTGCTTTTTGGCAGCAGCGGCGGCAGCAGCCAAGTCGACCAACTGTGAACGCTGTTCTACTGCATTTTTGCAGGGCCGACAGATGTGTACATCGATGTTCGTGTGATCAGCTACCGCACCTTGATTCAAGAGAGGAAAGAGGGCAAATCTTGACGATACCGGCCGACGTCCTGCCTGCAGCTGCGCAACATCTCTCGGAGCATCGTGACGTCAACGTGACCAAGCATGTCGCTGTCAAGCGTATAAGAAGGACGGAACCACCCTCGGCTGAGCTTTTTGGCAGCAGCGGCGGCAGCAGCCAAGTCGAACAACTGTGAACGCTGTTCTACTGCATTTTTGCAGGGCCGACAGATGTGTACATCGATGTTCGTGTGATCAGCTACCGCACCTTGATTCAAGAGAGGAAAGAGGGCAAATCTTGACGATACCGGCCGACGCCCTGCCTGCAGCTGCGCAACATCTCTCGGAGCATCGTGACGTCAACGTGACCAAGCATGTCGCTGTCAAGCGTATAAGAAGGACGGAACCACCCTCGGCTGTGCTTTTTGGCAGCAGCGGCGGCAGCAGCCAAGTCGACCAACTGTGAACGCTGTTCTACTGCATTTTTGCAGGGCCGACAGATGTGTACATCGATGTTCGTGTGATCAGCTACCGCACCTTGATTCAAGAGAGGAAAGAGGGCAAATCTTGACGATACCGGCCGACGCCCTGCCTGCAGCTGCGCAACATCTCTCGGAGCATCGTGACGTCAACGTGACCAAGCATGTCGCTGTCAAGCGTATAAGAAGGACGGAACCACCCTCGGCTGAGCTTTTTGGCAGCAGCGGCGGCAGCAGCCAAGTCGACCAACTGTGAACGCTGTTCTACTGCATTTTTGCAGGGCCGACAGATGTGTACATCGATGTTCGTGTGATCAGCTACCGCACCTTGATTCAAGAGAGGAAAGAGGGCAAATCTTGACGATACCGGCCGACGCCCTGCCTGCAGCTGCGCAACATCTCTCGGAGCATCGTGACGTCAACGTGACCAAGCATGTCGCTCTCAAGCGTATAAGAAAGACGGAACCACCCTCGGCTGAGCTTTTTGGCAGCAGCGGCGGCAGCAGCCAAGTCGAACAACTGTGAACGCTGTTCTACTGCATTTTTGCAGGGCCGACAGATGTGTACATCGATGTTCGTGTGATCAGCTACCGCACCTTGATTCAAGAGAGGAAAGAGGGCAAATCTTGACGATACCGGCCGACGTCCTGCCTGCAGCTGCGCAACATCTCTCGGAGCATCGTGACGTCAACGTGACCAAGCATGTCGCTGTCAAGCGTATAAGAAGGACGGAACCACCCTCGGCTGAGCTTATTGGCAGCAGCGGCGGCAGCAGCCAAGTCGACCAACTGTGAACGCTGTTCTACTGCATTTTTGCAGGGCCGACAGATGTGTACATCGATGTTCGTGTGATCAGCTACCGCACCTTGATTCAAGAGAGGAAAGAGGGCAAATCTTGACGATACCGGCCGACGCCCTGCCTGCAGCTGCGCAACATCTCTCGGAGCATCGTGACGTCAACGTGACCAAGCATGTCGCTCTCAAGCGTATAAGAAAGACGGAACCACCCTCGGCTGAGCTTTTTGGCAGCAGCGGCGGCAGCAGCCAAGTCGAACAACTGTGAACGCTGTTCTACTGCATTTTTGCAGGGCCGACAGATGTGTACATCGATGTTCGTGTGATCAGCTACCGCACCTTGATTCAAGAGAGGAAAGAGGGCAAATCTTGACGATACCGGCCGACGCCCTGCCTGCAGCTGCGCAACATCTCTCGGAGCATCGTGACGTCAACGTGACCAAGCATGTCGCTGTCAAGCGTATAAGAAGGACGGAACCACCCTCGGCTGTGCTTTTTGGCAGCAGCGGCGGCAGCAGCCAAGTCGACCAACTGTGAACGCTGTTCTACTGCATTTTTGCAGGGCCGACAGATGTGTACATCGATGTTCGTGTGATCAGCTACCGCACCTTGATTCAAGAGAGGAAAGAGGGCAAATCTTGACGATACCGGCCGACGCCCTGCCTGCAGCTGCGCAACATCTCTCGGAGCATCGTGACGTCAACGTGACCAAGCATGTCGCTGTCAAGCGTATAAGAAGGACGGAACCACCCTCGGCTGTGCTTTTTGGCAGCAGCGGCGGCAGCAGCCAAGTCGACCAACTGTGAACGCTGTTCTACTGCATTTTTGCAGGGCCGACAGATGTGTACATCGATGTTCGTGTGATCAGCTACCGCACCTTGATTCAAGAGAGGAAAGAGGGCAAATCTTGACGATACCGGCCGACGCCCTGCCTGCAGCTGCGCAACATCTCTCGGAGCATCGTGACGTCAACGTGACCAAGCATGTCGCTCTCAAGCGTATAAGAAGGACGGAACCACCCTCGGCTGAGCTTTTTGGCAGCAGCGGCGGCAGCAGCCAAGTCGACCAACTGTGAACGCTGTTCTACTGCATTTTTGCAGGGCCGACAGATGTGTACATCGATGTTCGTGTGATCAGCTACCGCACCTTGATTCAAGAGAGGAAAGAGGGCAAATCTTGACGATACCGGCCGACGCCCTGCCTGCAGCTGCGCAACATCTCTCGGAGCATCGTGACGTCAACGTGACCAAGCATGTCGCTCTCAAGCGTATAAGAAAGACGGAACCACCCTCGGCTGAGCTTTTTGGCAGCAGCGGCGGCAGCAGCCAAGTCGACCAACTGTGAACGCTGTTCTACTGCATTTTTGCAGGGCCGACAGATGTGTACATCGATGTTCGTGTGATCAGCTACCGCACCTTGATTCAAGAGAGGAAAGAGGGCAAATCTTGACGATACCGGCCGACGCCCTGCCTGCAGCTGCGCAACATCTCTCGGAGCATCGTGACGTCAACGTGACCAAGCATGTCGCTCTCAAGCGTATAAGAAGGACGGAACCACCCTCGGCTGAGCTTTTTGGCAGCAGCGGCGGCAGCAGCCAAGTCGACCAACTGTGAACGCTGTTCTACTGCATTTTTGCAGGGCCGACAGATGTGTACATCGATGTTCGTGTGATCAGCTACCGCACCTTGATTCAAGAGAGGAAAGAGGGCAAATCTTGACGATACCGGCCGACGCCCTGCCTGCAGCTGCGCAACATCTCTCGGAGCATCGTGACGTCAACGTGACCAAGCATGTCGCTCTCAAGCGTATAAGAAAGACGGAACCACCCTCGGCTGAGCTTTTTGGCAGCAGCGGCGGCAGCAGCCAAGTCGACCAACTGTGAACGCTGTTCTACTGCATTTTTGCAGGGCCGACAGATGTGTACATCGATGTTCGTGTGATCAGCTACCGCACCTTGATTCAAGAGAGGAAAGAGGGCAAATCTTGACGATACCGGCCGACGCCCTGCCTGCAGCTGCGCAACATCTCTCGGAGCATCGTGACGTCAACGTGACCAAGCATGTCGCTCTCAAGCGTATAAGAAGGACGGAACCACCCTCGGCTGAGCTTTTTGGCAGCAGCGGCGGCAGCAGCCAAGTCGACCAACTGTGAACGCTGTTCTACTGCATTTTTGCAGGGCCGACAGATGTGTACATCGATGTTCGTGTGATCAGCTACCGCACCTTGATTCAAGAGAGGAAAGAGGGCAAATCTTGACGATACCGGCCGACGCCCTGCCTGCAGCTGCGCAACATCTCTCGGAGCATCGTGACGTCAACGTGACCAAGCATGTCGCCGTCAAGCGTATAAGAAGGACGGAACCACCCTCGGCTGAGCTTTTTGGCAGCAGCGGCGGCAGCAGCCAAGTCGACCAACTGTGAACGCTGTTCTACTGCATTTTTGCAGGGCCGACAGATGTGTACATCGATGTTCGTGTGATCAGCTACCGCACCTTGATTCAAGAGAGGAAAGAGGGCAAATCTTGACGATACCGGCCGACGCCCTGCCTGCAGCTGCGCAACATCTCTCGGAGCATCGTGACGTCAACGTGACCAAGCATGTCGCTCTCAAGCGTATAAGAAAGACGGAACCACCCTCGGCTGAGCTTTTTGGCAGCAGCGGCGGCAGCAGCCAAGTCGAACAACTGTGAACGCTGTTCTACTGCATTTTTGCAGGGCCGACAGATGTGTACATCGATGTTTGTGTGATCAGCTACCGCACCTTGATTCAAGAGAGGAAAGAGGGCAAATCTTGACGATACCGGCCGACGTCCTGCCTGCAGCTGCGCAACATCTCTCGGAGCATCGTGACGTCAACGTGACCAAGCATGTCGCTGTCAAGCGTATAAGAAGGACGGAACCACCCTCGGCTGAGCTTATTGGCAGCAGCGGCGGCAGCAGCCAAGTCGACCAACTGTGAACGCTGTTCTACTGCATTTTTGCAGGGCCGACAGATGTGTACATCGATGTTCGTGTGATCAGCTACCGCACCTTGATTCAAGAGAGGAAAGAGGGCAAATCTTGACGATACCGGCCGACGCCCTGCCTGCAGCTGCGCAACATCTCTCGGAGCATCGTGACGTCAACGTGACCAAGCATGTCGCTCTCAAGCGTATAAGAAGGACGGAACCACCCTCGGCTGAGCTTTTTGGCAGCAGCGGCGGCAGCAGCCAAGTCGAACAACTGTGAACGCTGTTCTACTGCATTTTTGCAGGTTGGTCGAAAATTCCTCTGTATTATTCTTACCTTTCTTCGTTACCCTTGCTGCTGCTACTGCTGCTGCTGCTGCTGCTGCTGCTGATCTGTCGTTGTAATTTGATCTGTTTCTCTCGTAGTTCGTGGCTAAATACGCGTGTGTGAAATTGTGCTTGTATGCTGCCATGCCTGCGGAGGTGTGTTCGGCCTGTAATGACGATTGCCCAGACGACGAGGGCTTTCCATGTGTGGATTGCACTTATATGTACCACTTCGGAAAGTGCTCAGGAGTTGCTGAATCAACGTTCAGGTCAAAGGGTGAAGCATGGCGTAAGGCGTGGCGCTGTCCAACATGTCGGCATGCAGGCGCAAGGGGCAGCCAAAGTGGCAGGTCGAACACGGAGCCGGAAACTGATTATGCCAGCTTGTTCATGAGCATAAATGACAAACTGGAACAGCTTATGACATTGAAGTGCACGGTGGAGAACATTGAGCAGTCGGTACAAACAATGTCAGATCAGTATGACACAATTCTTCAGCACATTACCCGCCAAGATAAGGACATTGCCGAATTAAGGAAACGGGTTGACGCTATAGAAAGCAGGGAACCCTTGCTTGACTCTGAACAGATAATGAAGGATATTAATGACCTTGAGTGGCAGAGCAGGAAATGAAACCTCGAATTCCATGGAATTTCAGAAAGTGAAAATGAAGACCTGTTGTCGAAGGTTAACGCTGTTACGAGCAAGGTGAGCCTGCCCGCGCTGACTGTGAGCGATGTGGCCGCTGTGCATCGATTGCCAGCAGCTAAAGATAACGTCCCAGCGATTCTTGTCCGGTTTTCAAGACAATCACACAAAGATCTGTTCTTGAGCAAGAGGGCAGAACTGAACCAAATGAAAACAAACTGCTTTATGCTCGAGAACTTGACAAAAAGGAACAAGGAGTTGCTTAGGGACGCAAAAAACTGGGCAAAAAACAACAACTTCAAGTACGTTTGGCACAGAAATGGGAAAATTTTTGTCAGACAGCGAGACGGGGCGAATGCAATTTATGTTGCGTGTAAGGCAGATTTGGATAAAGCTGCTTAGCTTTATTACGTGTATCTTTTTCGTTAGTCTTTTTCAGTTTCAGTTTTGTCAGTGACAGCGTCAAGGTGCAATTCCTTCATTGCACATGGCGTTGGACACTTCTGATTGTGTAATGCCAAGTGAATTTCTGAATGTTTGCGGATCTCAGAACCCGCAATCATTTAGTGTATTTCATTTAAATGCTCGTTCAGCGGTGGCTAAGACAGCCGATCTCGAGTTGCTTTTTACGCAGTTAGGCTTTGATTTTGATACGGTCATGCTGACCGAAACTTGGTATACTGAACATAACAATGTATTCAAGCTTCCTTTGTATGACTCACACTTTATCAATCGCACGAACAGTCGCGGTGGTGGCGTACTATTGATGGTAAAAAAACATTTTCAATCTGAAGTGTTGCATGAATTTTCTTTTGTCCACCCTGATTATGAAGTCCTGTCTCTTGTTATCGAAAGGAAGGTTGTGGCAGTTATCTATCGCCCCCCAAGCGGAAACTTAAAATCCTTTTTTTCCTTTCTCGACTTTTTCTTATCTTTTATAAGCGAAAACAAATACGATGTCATTTTAGGTGGTGATTTCAATATCAACTTCCTTGTAGACAACCCCACGAAAATTGAATTTGAAAATCTATTAAATTCCTTCGCTGTTCAGAACGTGATTTCCAATCCTACACGTGTTACACTGCAGTCTGAATCACTAATTGACCTATTTATAACCAATACGCACATGCCTGTCCTGAACGCAGGTGTAATAAATACAGATATCAGTGACCACCGCGCCACCTTTATGTGCATTCCGAAAAGTAAATTTCCTAATAGAAAAGTGACAACGAAATTATTTCGGGATATTTCGACAAAAAAACTGAACACTTTCAAAGAGGAAGTTAATAGTCATGATTGGAGTGACGTTCTCAATGAAACAGCTGCCGAAAGGGCTTACGCTTTGTTTTTAACGGCCTTTTTACGTATATACAACAAGTGTTTTCCTTATAAACATGCAGAGAAACGTAAGAACATCAGGAAGCCATGGATTACACCTGAATTGCTGAAGAAAATTCGTAAAAAGGACAAGCTTTACAAAAAGTTTGAAAAAACACGAGACCCTGACATATTTAAAGCGTTTAAAGTGTTTCGAAATAAACTGACGACGGAAATACGGAGAGCGCGCGATCAATATTTTTGTGACAAGTTTTCCTCTATGAATAAGTCAGATGAATTATGGAGGAAACTGAATGCACTTCTGGGCAGGTCTTCAGGTTCAAGCTTAATAACAACAATTCAGAATGGGGGTAAGGAATTGACAGGCATTGACTTAGCTAATGCATTTAACAGCGACTTTACAAATACAACTAGTAATTTCGTCGATTCAAATACTCTTAATACTCGAAACGAGAAATCTATGTTCTTAACGCCAATATCAGTCAGAGGTGATATCGGTTTTCATGGGCTTAAATAACAGTAAAAGTGCTGACGCAGACGACATTGTAATAAAACCAGTAAAGTATGTGATAGAAGACATAGCAGGGTGCTTAACTCAAATATATAACCTTTGTTTATCTCAAGGACTATTTCCGAAGCAAATGCAGCTTGCCAAAGTGAGTGTACTGCACAAGAAAGGAAGTAAGAATGAATTTACAAACTTTAGACCCGTGTCAATACTTCCAGTTTTTTCTAAAGGATTTGAAAAAATGATTCTCTCTAGAATAACAAATTTTAGTGAACAATGCAATAATCTTCACGACGCGCAATACGGCTTCAGAAAACACAGATCAACAGAAATGGCACTGCTGGAGCAAAAGGAATTTGTTCTAGAATCTCTCGAAAACAAAGAAGTAGCCCTTGGGGTATACGTCGATTTCACAAAAGCTTTTGATTACTTAAATTACTATCCTACTGAAAAAACTTGAAATGTACGGCTTCCGTGGAACTGTGCTATCGCTTTTGACATCCTACCTAAATGATCGAAACCAGTACGTATATTTAAATGGCTACTCGTCCCATGTATTGCCCATTTCTGCAGGTGTGCCTCAGGGGAGTATTCTTGGCCCGTTTCTTTTTAATTTGTACCTAAATGACATCATAAGCATCGATCCCACGATAAAATTTGTCATTTACGCGGATGATGTGACACTGTTGTTCACTGCAGCTAGCGCAGATGAGGTCATCACTAGAGCGAACAAAACTCTTGAGAAATTAGACATATGGGCCCAACTGAACAAATTAAAAATAAACGTTAGTAAAACGAAGGCTGTCCTATACCGTGCGAAAAACAAAATTATTAGCATAGACAGAGACATTAAGTTGAACAACTCAAAGATAGAGATAGTAAACACATTCAAAATACTTGGAGTATATTTCACCGAAAATATGACGTGGGACAATCACGTGAGCCACGTTATCTCAAAACTGTCTTGCATCGTGGGAGTAACGTACGCAAACAGATATACTCTACCTCCAAAGGTTAAACTTTTATTGTACAATGCACTATTCCACTCACACATAAACTATTGCCAACTAGTCTGGGGGAATACAACCAAAGGAAATTTGCAAAAAATTCTGACATTGCAGAAAAAAATGTTAAGAAACATTGAAAACGTCCCCAGAAGTCACCCTTCCCACCTTTTGTTCTCGAAATATTGCATAATGAAAATAGACAGCCTATACTCGCACGGCTTGTGTTCGCGTTATAGGATTGAAATAAAAAACAACACTCATTGTCTATTATGGTTGGCATCTCTTTGTAAAAGGACACTAGCTTATGAATATAGAAGCACACAGCCTTGGTTAGTAAAAACGTGCAGGACAGATTATGGACGACAAATGATAAACAGATTGCTACCACACTTGTTAAATATCTGTTACAGAATCGGTATCACTCCCGAGTTAACTTCAAAAAGAGAACTGAAATTACTGTTCATAGAAAACAATTCCTTCATATGATGGGGTATTTCTAGCATTTTGCATATGTACGCTGTACCTTTCCTTGAGCAACGCTTTTCTGTTCATGCGCATTGTTTTCTCCGTCTCTTTCCTTTACTTATGTAACGTTCTTGTTTTTTCGGGCTTTTTCCGGCATGTACTTTCGCTTATCACCGGTGTATCATACAGTTCAATTAGAATTGTTTTGTTTATTTTCCTTGTACAAGCCGATCTGACTTTGTAAACAAAGCATTTCTGTATTTTGATTTGTGTTGTTATTATGCCGCTCTGCCATTATTTTATTTTATTTTTTTTCTCGTCCTCGCTTTTGTTTCTTGAATTTTTTGTAATCTGGGGAGCTGGGAACTAGTCAAGCTGAATTTTCAGCTTTTTTTCCCGCACTCCCTCACTTCATGAGTGAAATAAAGAATTTATTTATTTATTTATTTAATTCTGAATTTCAAATGCTGTCTTTCCTAGTCGCATGCACTGTACACGTGTTTCTGTCCTCTACAAAAAAGGTGATAGAAACCAAGTGAACTACAGGCCAATATCAATACTTCCTATATATTCTAAATTACTTGAAAAAATTGTCTGTCAGCAATTCATTTCTTTTGAATCTGATAACCATATATTTACGAGCTCTCAATATGGTTTTAGAAAATACTCATCCACAGAATCTGCTTTAATACACCAGAAACAACACATTTTGAAGGAGCTTGAACAAAAACCAAAGAGAATAGTAATTGCAATCTTTATTGGTTTCACGAAAGCTTTTGATCTTATTATTTACCATTTTCTACTCCGTAAGTTAAAACTATGCGGCTTTCGCGGGCGCACAGTCTCACTAATAAAATCATATTTAGAATTTCGCAAGCAGTAAGTTACATTACAAGGTTTCACATCTGAAATGCAGCCCGTTTGCTCTGGCGTTCCCAAGGAAGTATACTTGGTCCTTTTCTTTTCAATACCTACAATAAGGACATTGCTTGTGCTGTACCGCTCGTAAATTTGTTATTTATGCGGATGACACTAGTGCATTCATATCTGGAGACAACATAGATGGGTTGGTCGATAGAGCAAACCGCGTGTTAGAGCAACTAGATCAATGGGCCCTGAGTAACGCGTTAAAAATTTAAATCGCAAAGACGAAAGTTGTAACCTTCCGCACTAAAAACAAACTAGTCCATTTGAGCGAAACTGTATCTTTAAGGTCCTGCCCTTTAGAAGTAGTAGCAACGTTCAAAACATTAGATGTTATATTTAATGAAAGCATGTCTTGGAAAGCACACATATTACACTAACCACATAATTATCTCAAATTCTTGGTCTTCTCTACCGGAATCATCACGTACTCCCAACATCTGCGATGCTCTTAATTTATCACTCCCTTTTTAGTTGCCACCTTAATTGTTGTGGCTTGGTCTGGGGCGCTACAACTCAGAAAAATCTGCAAAAGATACACGTGCTGCAAAAAAGTTTTCTGCACATTCTTGAAAACGTGCTACGGTCTTATCACACCGCCAAACTTTTCCCGAAGCATAAAATGATTCCTATACGGAACATGTTTCCTTATCGACTTTGTCGAGCTTTCAAACAAGAATTATCTAAACACACAAGCCTCCTTCAAATGCTAGCAGAATCAAACACTCACACTCCGACATATGAAGCAAGTAGTAGGAACCAATGGAAAATAAAAACATATTCAACTAGCTACGGTCTACATACGCTACAAAATAGGCTGCCACGAATATTGAATGAACTTTGTCGGGTTGAATTGGGGAGATAAGTACGTTCTCCCCACTCAATCGCCGCTGACACGGTTCAAAGCCGCCCGGACCCCACCCTGTGATCGCGTACGCTATCGAGCGCTCGCCGACCACGGCGGGCCTTGCTCTGGGGGAACAAAGGAACGACACATTGGCTGACACAAACAGGCATTTATTGCTACAGAAACAATAACGCCAGCTAGCAACAAGGTACGCTAATGAATCAAGGCTGTCCGACTCACTAGCAAGGTTCCGAGCGAATGTTCGCCCGCGCTAGGGCAAGGGATATATACTCCGAAGGCCGGACGGGACGAGTACGGAAGCCTGTCTCCCCGGCGCTTCCTAGTCCCGCCGGCGAAGAGCGGAGCCGCGAGCGACACGTCCGCCCACGCCGACGATCCCAGCCGAAGCCCCCCATGCCCCCTCTCCCGCGCGCGGGCTTTGGCAGTCTCTCGCGCAGCGATGCTGGCGCCCTCTTTTGCCAGTTAATGTAACTGACAAGGGAACGTGCTCAGCCTCGAGGTGAGACTGCCGCTGCACGGTGCCTTGCGGGAAAGCAAACTCAGGGCTCCAGGGCAGGTCCCCACACCTTCTAGAACCGAATGTAAATTTGTCTCACACAAACGTTTCGCGGAACTATTTCTCTCTCACACATAAATTTTCTGGCTTTTTTCATGTTTTTTTCTTCTTGAACACATTTTTTGTGATAGTGCTATTGGTTTTGCATGTTTACCCACCTCTCGGTAATATGGAAAAAGTGTCCAAGGCTGGCTGTGCTAATGTTTTGTTAATGTTGTTTTGTTTTCTTGTGATCATGTAGTTTTTCACCATGAAGTCCTATTTTGTGATTGCTTGTTTTGCCTTTTCTTCCACTGTGATAAGTGTTCATTTCGACCTTCATTGCTGTTGTCAAAATGTAGGGGCTTTTATTCCGGGCGCCCTGTCATCATGTACCGCACGATAGTCGAATAAAATATTATTATTATTATTATTATTTGGTTCCTAATCTTGCCATACAAATTATCAAAACACTGACTGAACCCGTAGCCAGAGGCTAGTGTGGGGTTCAGAAACAAAATTCATAATGGCAATTACACAACACTTGTGTAAAATTAAAAGCACAAAATCGCGGCGAAAGGCCGAAATACAGCATACAATGAGGAGAAAATAAAATAATGTGTATTTAACAGCAGAATGAATACAGATCTATCATGAACAACACTGTACAACAAATACAAACCGAAAACGACTGTCGCAGGGGTCAAATAAAGCTCATAAAGTATGTTCTTAAT
Organism: Amblyomma americanum; assembly: GCF_052857255.1. Lineage (NCBI taxonomy): Eukaryota > Metazoa > Arthropoda > Arachnida > Ixodida > Ixodidae > Amblyomma > Amblyomma americanum. The sequence goes on from NC_135500.1 coordinate 49,933,296, forward strand.
GTTTTATTTGTTTCATGGACTGTTTCATTTCTGGGGGTAAAGCATTCCAAACCTTGGCTCCTGAAAACTGCACCAATCTTTTGCTGTAGATGTTATTATTCGGTGGCAGACTGAAGCTACTACGTGTGAGTTTTCTTGTGAGTCGAGAAGGAGAGCGAAACAGGGAGGCATTGAAAGGTTGATTACATCTGACTATGTTGTTTACACAACCCGCTATCTTTAAAGTCCGCAAGAGGTCAAAAGGAAGGATATTTAATAACTAGAAAAGTGGTTTTCTTGGCTCGGTATGCATGCTTTGTGTTATAATTCAGATAGCCCGTATTTGTAATCGCCGGATAGGATCAAGGTAAGTGTTGTATGTCAAATTCCATGATTCTATACAGTATGTTAAATGACTGTTAATAAGGGCAAAATAAAGGGTACGCAGTGTATGTGTATTAAAACAATCGCGGGCCTGTAATAAGGCATAACAGCCAGAAGCCAAGTTCGAACAGACGGCGCTAATCTGATTTTTCCAGTGAAGGTGTTCATCTAGAGTGACACCCAGCTACTTAAATGACTGTGTTCGTTCAAGTGGGTGGCCGTCAATGAAAATGTTAATTTGGTTGCGGTCAATGGCTTTTACTCGTGAGCTAAATACTATATATTTGGTTTTGCTTGAATTAATTGTTAGCTTGTTGGTAAAAAACCACCATGAATTTTTTTCAATTCAGTGTTTGTTTTTGCTTTTAAATCCTCATGGTTGTCAGCTGTAGCGATGATCGCAGTGTCATCGGCATATATTAAATTATCAGAGCAACATAGGGCCTTCGGCAAGTCATTCAAGTATAACGAAAATAACATGGGCCCTAAAACGTATCCTTGAGGAACCCCGGTCTGTAAATATTGAAGTGATGACATGATGTTATTCATAACTACAGCTCGTTGACGGTTTTCGATGTAACTGGAAAGAAAGCTGTAGACTTCACCGCGGAATCCATAATGGTTAAATTTGTTGAGCATAATAGCGTGATCTACGGCATGAAACACTTTCTTTAAATCAACAAATACAACGACGGCCAGTTTGCTTTTATGTACTGCAGTATTAATTAACTGAGTCAAGCTTAGGACAGCAGCTGCCGTTGAGTGATGTTTTCGAAATGCATGTTGCAGTTGACAGAGTAAGTCATACTTTTCTAAGAATTTGCAAATATTGTTGGATATAATCTTTTCGTAGTTATTATTAATAACACTTAGGACAGAAATGGGTCTGTAGCTTGACGGGTTGGATACCAGGACAACTTTGGCAATCTTTAGTGCGGAGGCGTACTTTGCACATTTTAATGAATGATTAAAAAGTTTGCGTAATATGGGTACCAAGATATCAGTGTTTCCCTTAAGTATGCCTTGGTAAATTCCATCCAGTCCGGAGATTTATTGCCTGGTCAGCTGAGAATAATGGACGTAATTTCATCGCGTTCGATTTCAAACATTACAAAAGTATTGAGGACTGGATTGGATGCAACATTTTGTTGTTGTGATTCAGGGAGTTAAGCAGCCAAGGACGGGCCGATATTGGTGAAGAATGAATTAAATCTTTCTGTAGCACTGCGATCTATTCCCTCCGGGAGAACACGGCGCAAACTGGCTTTGCCAGCAACTTCATTTCTTATTTTCCAGACCTTATGTGAATTGCCAGAAGCCTGTTTAATGAGGCCCGTGTAATATTCTTTTTTTCGTGCCCTCATCAGCGACCCAGATCTATTGCGCAGGTTCTTAAATTTTTTTAGATAGTAAACATTACCTTTGTGTTGCTTCCATTTGCGGTACCATGAATCGTTTTCTTTTAGAACGGCGAGGATTGGCTCAGTCATCCAAGGGCATAGCGGCGCTTCGTAAGAGCGAACACTAATATTTCTGCTGCAGTTAGTAACCATTTGCGAAAGCGTGTCTATTAGGTTATGAACTCTGTATCGACGTTGTCATGGTATATCACACTGGGGTCGACGGCCAATAGATTTTCACGCAACAGGGCATAATCTATTTTAGATAGATACTTCTTGATCCCACGCTCTGGTTTGTGTAGTAGGTGTTTCGAAAATTCCTTCCAGTTTATCAAGAAAGGACGAAAGGCGTGAATTTGGTGGACGTAAATAACTCCCAAGTGAATGATTCGGGCCGTTTTATGACCAGTGTTTCTATGTCTGTATGACTGAGGGTGGCTGGTGGCAAAAGCGAGAAAGGTAGACAATTTTTGAAAAAAAAAACGCAACACCACCACCACGGTTTTTTGATTCTCTCGGATGAGATAGCATAACATAGCCGGGAAGCATAACTTTCTCACCTTTTTGCAGCCAGGTTCCTGTAAGCGCCACAGTATCAAAAGATTGGGAATATCTCGTCAAAGAAGTCTCTAGAAGTTCCAGGTTCTTCTTCACGCTACGAATATTAGAGTAAAGTATTGACGTATTTTCGTCACTACTTAACAGGTCATCATCTTCTACGACATTGTAAGAGCAAGTAGGTACTAAAAACACAAGAGCATTGATAATCAGACAATTTTTTCCAGGTAATCTTCACAAGTTATGTGCATTACTTTCGAGCTTTCCGTTTTTCTCATCAAGATTTTGCCTTCAGACACCCAGGCGCACTTCCAGCCTCTGCCACGCTTTACTCCAATAGCTTTGCCGAGCACAACCTTTTTTCCGGGCAGAAATGTTCGTTGACAAAAACGGGATCGTTCTCTGTGAAGACAAGAACGGAAGTATTTCGCCTGTTCTTTTACACAGCTTGCAAGATTCTGTCACGTGGGGACCTTGACGAACTGCACAATCATATTGGAAGGTCCCTTCGACTTGGTAGGAACACGGTGTATGACGTCAATTTCCTGAGGAGAAAGCTCAACCTGTAGGTAAGAAGATATTTGTGTTATCATGCTACCGATGTTCTCGTTATCAGTTTCACGGATTCCTTTCAATTCGATGTTATTCCTTGTGCTATATTGCTTCAGTTCAACCAATTGTGTTTTTACCTCCACTTCGTTCGTCAGCTTCTTGTTTTCTTGCTGAATTTCCAGATTACTTTCTTTACTTCTGTGAGTTCAAGCCTCATCGTTTCAACTTCTGTTCTGAAATCCTCAAAGGCAGTGTTCATGGAACTAATTGATTCCTTTACTGCTGCTATTTTAATCTGTACCGCATCGCTAGATGAGTTCAACTTGTTTACTGTGACCTTGATTTCGGTCATGGCTTCCATAAATTTAGAAGTCATTTCCACTAGAACCTTGGTAACTTCTTTAATGCTTTTGGGAGCCTCGTCTGCGAGTGTCATGGCAAAGTTGTCAAGTTGCGTAGCCTCGTCGTCCCTCATTTTAACAAGTTTTCGCAAAAGCATCACAGACAACAAGAGGCATCAGAGCAGCGCAGCAACCGTAAAATGCAATGAAATAAACTTTCACACGAATGTGTGTGTGCATGAGTACAGCCATACAGTTAGCAGTAGCACAGACGGCCGCCAGCAGCGCTCTGATGTGTCCGCGGTTGTCGCTGGCTCCTTTTATAGGGTTGCTGGAGGGGCGTTGTAAGCCTCGTAAGCTTTCCGCGCAGGCGCAAACTTCCTGGTTGATTGCTTGCACAGATCACTCCGCGGCCATGTTCCGGAATGCAGCGTTGGTGCTGCGTTGGGTAAGATGGTTTTGCGCTGGTCGATGGAACCGTGTCAAAATGCCTGCATGAGTACAGCAATACCGTTAGCAGTCGCACAGACGGCCGCTAGCACCGCTCTACAGCTTACCTCTCGAACAGGTGTGAATTCGTCACTGTAAACAATATTTCTTCTAGCTGTGTCCGGGTTATGTCTGGCGTCCCCCAGGGATTCGTTTTGGGACCACTCTTATTTCTGTTGTTTATTAATGGCTTAATGGCATTGGGGGAGATATTTCAGTTCGCGTGAAGCTGTACGCGGATGACTGTATTTTTTATCAAGTGGTGTCTTAATTTGACGACCAGGTGCGTCTAAATAATGACCTAGCGAAGGTTGTTGCGTGGTGCAACAAATGGCAGATGTGCATTAATTTTGAGAAAAAAAACGTCTTTATGAAAATTACACACAAGAAAATGCAGCTTCATTTTGTGTACGGTACTAACAACATATGCTGATTACAGGTGACAGAGTATAAATATTTGGGCCTATGGATTACTAACAACTTTCAACAACACAAATTCAATGCGGAATTTTTTTTTGTTTCAGGCGCTCATTAAAGTCATCCTCACCTAGTGTTCGTCTACTAGTGTACAATTCCCTCATCCGTCTGTTACTAGAATATGCTGTAATCATCTGGGACCCTTTCACGTTAACAAACATTCAAAAATTAGAGCGAATACAACATAAAGTAGTTAGATTTGTTTTTAACTTATGGCCCTGCATCTGTAAGTGAGCTCGTGAGGCGAAGTGGATTACCCCCAGTCGTTGAGCGCAATCGTGTTTGTCGCTTAAAGTTTTTCTTCCAGCTTATAAAAGGTCATTATAAAGCTAATACTTCTTATTATTTTGCTTCCTCCTCATGTTATAACATAAGACAAAGGCGTGCACTGAGAATAATTCCTTTGAACGCGCGAAATAACTGCTTTAAATATTTTTTTTTAGAGGACAATTACTGAATGGAACAAACTTAATAGCGAGACTGTTAATCATAATTTTTTCCTGATGTTTGAAAAGTGCCTGCAAATGTTAGGAATTTGAGTGTGTTTATATGCTTGTACTTTTTCTCCCACCCTGCTATGATCTGTACTAGATCGCAGTATCTGTAAATAAATAAAAAAATTAATGTAGAGGTGCAGTCATGTTGTGGAAAGAACTGACTGGTGCCTTGTTGGGCATATGTATCCTCATCCACGTTCAGCGTGAATATAATGCTCTTTGTGTAATCTACAACCTGAGAAGGGCGCTCTATGACGTGAAACACTCTCGACAGATGTCGATTGCTCTGCGTAGAGGACAGGCGGGCACACCACGCAGCCGAGCATTCCCTGCCCAGCCGCTTTGCATAGCGCCGCGCACGTGCGGTAGCGCTGTGCAGAGCGGTAAGAGCCGATGGGTCCTCGGTGTGACGAGAAGCATAATGGTCCTCCTGGCGACGAAGAACCCAGAGATTCAGGAGGTGTATGCCCGGGTTTGGCTCGTCTTCATTTAGTGTAATGGTAATAGTGTGGGTCGCGAAAACAGCACGGAGTGCAGTGCTGAAGAAAGCTGGAATGGAGACAAACGATTTTCTGCGTCTGCAGAGTCCCGTGATGTTATGCGCACTCTGCGGCGTATTTTACCTAGGCGCAAAAGAGTGAGGGAGATAAAAATAGGGCTGTGATCCCTACCCCAAGTATCTGATTCAACATCACAACGAGAGTTACTGGTGCCTCACCTCCAAGTGAAGTCAAGTGAATACGGGGCACCTAGCTCGTGGGCGGGTAGAGGTATGCGGGTGGTTTGAAAGTTTAAAGGAATGACCTGAAAAGCTGGCTTGGATGTGTGCACCTCTTGAGGAATCCGATCGGTAGCCCCACGAAGTGTGTGCGACGTTGAAGTCTGCACCATATAGAGTAGGGATATCGGAGTTGGTAGAGCGGAGAAAACGAGCCCATCCCAGATTGGGAGATGCGGAAACCGGACGGCCATAAAAAGAAACTAGAAAAATGGGTGTGCGTGCAGGTTTAACAAGGGTGACGACCTCTTGACGTGTGTTGCACCACAGTGAAAGGTAGAGCAGCGTATACGCAACTGAGCTGTGAATTTAAATTGCAGCTTTACCTGTGCTTAGGGAGGAGGCAATGCAACGGCGATCAAGTGTAGTGTAAATGGTATGCGCAGAGTATAGAAAGGCGTGGAAGTGAATTATGCTCTTGCAATAGTGTCACAGATCTCCCCGGAGAACACTCGGACCGAAAAAATGGACTAGACGACAGGTGTACTCACACAGACACACATTTAATACACCCTACGTGACGCACACACTAGCACACAAAACTAACAAAACTGACACAAAACACAAAGGCTATAAACGTGGTCACCGTGGTCACCGTACGACTATGGACCGCGGTCGCCGTACGACTGACGCAGCGGCAACCGCATGCTTCGCGGCTAACTTGTCGCCAGATGATTTCGCCAAAGAAGCAGCACGAAAATTTTTCCCGAAATACGATGCTTTGCCTTCTTATCCGCTAGTTTAAATATGGCAGGCATCTCAGCGCATGTATGTCAAATGCCGTCCGATGTCGATGTAGATGCAATTGCGTGTCCATTCTCTATGCCTGAGTTGCTGGCTGCGAGAGATGATGCGAAACGGAAAACAGCGCCCGGCCCGGGCGATAATCAGTACGAGGTGTACAAGAACATGAGTAGTGCTGCACTCCCTCAACTACTTGACACCATAAACAAAGTATAGTTGGATGGTGTTGTGCCCGAGAGCTGGAAATCCGCTGTCGTGATTCCTATCCCGAAACCAGGAAAGACTCCGACGGACCTCGCCAACTTGCGACCTATCTCCTTAACTCCTACGCTGTGCAAGCTGGCGGAGAAAATGCTAGCAACACGACTGTCATGGTGGCTAGAGCAGCACGGTTTTTATCACTCAGCACAAATCGGCTTTTGTCCATAAATTGGTACAGAGGACGGGTTGGCTGTCTTAGCATCTGCAGTTTTGTCATCTACCCGCAGCCGCAATGTGCGTACTGTTTTAGCAATGGACGTTGAAAAAGCATATGACCACATCAGTCATGCAGCAATTCTGAACTCCATTGACATGCTTCATCTCCCTCTGAGAATGCGTAGTTTTGTCCAATCATTTTTGGAAGGCAGAAAATTTGCAATACGCCTCAGCGGCGAAGCAGTCGGATCATTTGTTCCTCTCTGCGGCGTACCCCAGGGATCAGTATTGTCGCCGACGTTATTTAATATTGCTTTCATCCCGCTGGCTTGGCGCTTACATGACATCCGTGACATAAAATTTCTTCAGTACGCTGACGACATCACGGTTTGGAGTACACACCAAGAACTCAGTACTCAGGAGGCTGCCCTTCAATCTGCCTTGGATGTTACCTGTAATTACGCATCATCCATCGGACAACAGCTATCCGTGCATAAAACAACATACACGTCAGTCGCCAACCGCTGGGGACGCCGTAAACTTGCTGCAAGTACAATCCGTCTTTGTCTATCAGGAACCCCACTACAGGAAAGTCCGAGTGTAAAAATCCTTGGCTTAATGATTCAGCAATAAGGATCAGCGACTGCATGGCTTTCTCAGGCAAAATGGCAAGCTATTCAGACTTTGGGTTTGATTAGAAGAATTGCCCTAAAACTGGTGGAGCAGGCTCGTTCGTTGCACGGCAATTGGTGAGGGCAGTTCTGCAGCCACGTATTGTTTATCAAGCCCAGTTTCAACATCTTACAAGAGCCCAATGGGATCGCCTTGAAGCCGTGAACAGAGAGGCTATGAGGACCATTACGTGCCTTCCACGCATCACACCGGTCATAGCTTTACAAGAGAATGCGCAGCTTAATACCATTGATGGGCTGGTGTAGCAGCGCCGTGAAGCGCGCAGCCTAAAGGCCAGTCTATCGCACTCCACGCATGCACTGAGGACTTATGCAACGTCACACTCCATTCTTCAGCCGCCAACGCCAGTTCTTCCCCCATGGAAGTTTGTACAGCTCAGCGAGAACAAGCCAACAGATAATCGCCGGCCAACATCTGCTCATTCGGCATCATTGCTTCGCCAGAAATTTGAGGAACAAGATGCTTGCCTGCCTGCAGGATCCATTGTTGTCTGCGTAGACGCAAGCATACAAGACTGCAAAGCAACAACAGCTATCTACTGCCCGTGCAGACCTGCCTTGAATCAAACCTCTTGGTTTCAGCTTACGGAACCCCCTTCGTCCTTTTGTGCTGAGCTCGTTGCAGTTCAAGAAGCACTCTGCTCTGTGGCCGACTTAACTATGCTCCCTGCGGCCCGCGTTGTCATCCGCACTGACGCCTTTCACGTTGTCCGGTTGCTACGACGTGTTAGCCGCTGTCCCACGATATGTCAGGACATCCACCGGCTCGCGGCACGCATCCCGCAGCCGGTACGTATTGAGTGGGTCTCACGGGATCTGCTGACCTTTCAAAGGCAGGCAAATTAAGCGACCCGCCTTGCGAATCCAAACTCATCACCGCCTCGGCTCCTTCATTTGGACAATTTTACCCTCCTTTCATCAAGAAAGGAACTCCTCCGGCGCCGCACACGTGCTCTCATCCCTCCGTGTGCGGTAACCCTCCCCCGCGGTCTTACCCGTGCAGAGGAGGTCGCGCATAGGAGGATCCGGGTCGGGGTTGCCCTCACACCAGCCATCACTCGGAAGTGGCCTCAGTACCGAGAATTGTTTCCTCGACCAGGGTGTCCGGTATGTAAACACGAGGTATGTAAACACGGTATGTATGATGCCCTGGGGCAATACATTTCGCTTTCAAAAAAATAAAAAATAAATACACACGACCCAGGAACACTGCTACCAGCGTCTGCTACTAGCGTTCTACTGTTCGTGGTCGGCGTTCGTGCTCACGGTTGGTTCGGTGCGGCTGCGGCGTTGTATGGATCCAGTAGCCCGCGTCGAGGTGTCGCTGGCGGCGTCGTTGGCTGCGTCGTACAAGCTCCCGGTCCAAGCGCCCGTGGAGTTGATGCCGGTGTTGATGGCGTTGGGGGCACCGCCCGGATGGGTGGCAACAGCGCTGAAGACACCCCTGACCGTAGCAGGTGGTAGCGTCTTCAGTTAACTCGCCGGAACGGGCTCAGGAACAGCAGGAAGTCCACGATGCGAAGTCGTAGAACGCGAGCTCACCGGAGCAGTAGCCGGCGTCGCTCTCTTCTAGCCGAAGCGTCCCTGACCCGGCGGATACTCCGCTTCTCTGTTCTTCCCCCCGTGCCTCGCTCTCCCTCGCCCTTTTATAGCCTTGGTGTTAGTCCACGTAAGCCTTGTTGTCGTCCTCTTCTCCTCTCCACCAGTCATCTCTTTCCACCTCACCGAATGCTTCTTCATCTTCTTTAGTCTTCGGTTAATCCACGTCATCCGTCAGCCTCTTTCGTTCATAATTTTAAGACTCCCTATTATATGTGACAAATAGAAACGCCCATGCCTTCAGCTTTCCGTCGCGAAGCCGTATGTTCACTTCAGAGGCCTTATTAGCAAAGCCTCGACAGTTCCATTGCACCACCACAGATGATGCACTCTCCATGGCGAGACCGAACACTTTTCTACGCTTAGGGAGGTCACCTGCTTCATGAGCGCTAATATTTTAACCACCGTCGGGATAGCCACGGCTAACGGATGTTCGGCACCTGATTGCGGCCCCGGTGCTTATTCGAGGTGATTCCTGTGAAAATTGCCTCCGAGTTATTAGAATTCTTCGAGAGCAGTGAGATTGACGGTGTACCCGGCGCTGGGTGAGTTCGTCTGGACGGCGGCGAGCCTCAACTATGGCACTGGCTAAAGCTGTGTCTTCATCTGTGATATCCACGTGCGATGGATGCACTGGCCGTGTTGGTGTACCATTTGATCCACGAAGGTGAGCCGCTAGTGCGTATGAGCGCTGCTGAGAAGTGTGGGGAGCAGCGGTGTGAGATGAAAGAAGCTGAGGGAAGCCGTTGTCACACGCTAGTGGAGCAAAGTGATTACTTGTAGGAGTAACAACTTTTGCAGACGACTTATGAAAGTTCTTCGCTCGCTTCGTCTTTAGACAAGCGGGGGAGCGAATGCCATGGTCCGGCGATTTGCATGGGGCACAAAGAACTGTTGGTTCATTCATGTTGGCAACAGCTGCAGGATTAGGGCAGGTATTTTGCATATGTCCTTCTTAATGCCCATGATAACAAAAAATACGACGAGGTCGGAAGGGCTGTGGCTTGGTGATCAACGGTTTTTGAAGGATAAGCAAATATGAGTCCCAGCGCCCCATAGGCCGTGCCTGCAGTACTACGTGAGTTGAACAGCGAAAGTTTGCGTGAAACTCTTCAGGCAGGCTTGTGCTGTCGACATGCTAAACCATGCAGCGGAGGGTGTCAGGGCCAGATGCAAAATATATTTGCACCGGTGCGTGCTTGCTGTCGTCCAGGGGGATCTGAGTTAATGCGCAGATTTTCTGGGCGTCCACCAAGGATGGCAAGTTTACCGTGATGCTTTTCGATGGGCGAAAAACACGCAGTAGTTCGAAGAGCCAAGAACGTGGATAATAGTGGCTTGAACATAACGTGCAGGGATGGCAGTGATATCAAAGCGCAATTTAGGCTTGATGGTGACTAGGAACGAGTTCGCAGCAGGTGGAAGCGAGGCTTGACTCATGGGAGGAATCTCTGGAGGTGGCAGGGATTCAGACGCTGCTGTCGGCCCTTGATGGGAATTCTGAACCGGCGCGACGGGCACAGTTCCTTGAGGGAGTGACACAGGCACAGGAGCGGTGGAGCAGTCCATAGCACAGGTGAAAGTCGTTGAATCGGAAGACGGAGCAGGCTGGAGGCCCATAGGCGCTCAATATTTCGCGGACTAGGAGGCCGCGTCAGGTGGCAACACAGCGGACACCCGCGTAGCTGTCGTCGACGAAGCAGAATACATGCAGACGCGTAGCGCGGCCTCGTTCCGCAGCGCCGAGCTAAGCCTAGTTCGCGCCTGAGGGTTCCGGTTGATTTTTTCACTTGAGAATGAGCCCCCTCTTGCCGGGAATCTCTCCGAGTGGGCGTTTTCACCATTCATTCTCACAGAGGGCACTGTCCTACAGGCGAAACAAAGCAGCGAAACAAAGCGAAAACGAACGGCTAGAAGTAGACACGTACCCACCGACTTGGTCTACCATACTTTGAGGTCCATAACAAATCGTTGAGGGATTTTTCAGTGTGGTGCGTTGGCAGCGGTGCCTCGACAACGGAGCGCTACGTGTGCCAGCGCAGCGTTGCGCGTGTGCACGTGCGAATGGTGTGTGCGAGAAGACGACGACGAAGAGGATGGCGAGCGCGAGGAGTCAGAAAACTGAGGCGTGAAAGGAGGCAGCGCAGTGGAGGTTTGTGTCATTCAAGCGTGGAGGCGGCAGCCGTCGGACGTTAGTCCGTGCTGCCGTGGACCTCCCTTGGATCCCCGAAGCAAACCTCCTGCGTTCCTTCCAAGCGTGGAGGTGGCAGCCGATGGACTGAGGGTCCGTGCGGCGGAGAGGCTTCCTTGGATAGCCTGCATAAGCCTACAGCGTTTCGGGACGCCGTCGACGGGCTATATGTACGCTTTCCCTGTTGCTGTCATTTCTTGGAGCTGCTGAGGGGAGTCAATAAGAACATAAAGTTGGGCTAGTTGGTCTGGATTTATACTTGGCAGCGCAAGAAAGCGAGGACAAAAGGGAACGAGGAGACACAACACAAGCGCTTGTGTTGTGTCTCGTCGTTCGCTTTTGTCCTCGTTTTTTTGCGCTTCCAAGTATGACGGGAGTCAACCGGCGTCTTCCTGAGGTCTTCTCCGCTCCTACTACCCCCTGGCTGCTTTCCGCCGCTTTCTTCGACGCGAGGAGATTTTTCTCGACGCGTGGGGTGGGCGGTGACAATAACTCCTAATATTGCCGAATTCCTGCTCCGCATCGTGAAGAGTTTCCGATAAACTGGTTCATCTCGAAGCCCTCCATTGACTAACGCTGCTGGTGGCTCGGTGAGCGCGGCATTGCCACTTTCCCACCGACTTTCCCACCCAGTAAAACTTTAGTAAAACTTCTTTTTTGCTAGTTGGTACATTTTTTAACCAAGGGAACGGAGCAGCGCAAAAACATGCAATCACACAAGAAGGACAAGACACGACACGAGCGCTGACTGACAACTGAATTTTATTGAGCGGAGGCACGCCTTAAATAAGGCGAGCAACAGAGGTGAAAAAGGAGGAGAGCGGACAATCAATAAGGATATCAGCAAGCACTCAAACGTTAGCTGCTTCCAAAAAGTCTATTTCAGCTACAAAAAGCGATAACGAGGGAGTGCTGATGCAAGTGTCTGCATATTTCTTGATATAGTAGGCTTCAAGGCTAACACGCGCAGTCTTGTCGGCACTCTTGCCTGGAATCCCAGTCTCAGCCAACCGAGCCACGCATCCTCTGCACTTAATTACGTGCGCAACCAAATGTGCGTACTTATCTTTTAATTGACTTAAATTTCGGGCATGTTCCCCCAATCGTTCATTGATGCAGCAGCCAGTTTCGCCTACATAAATCTTTCCACACGTCATGGGAATGGCGTAGATCACCCAATGCCAGGCCTAGCACCTTCGCAGCGGAGAAGCTGCTCCGCCTAGCCGCCGGTGCGGCGGCGCAGCAGCATTCGAGCGGTATATGGTTCGCTACGCCACGTTGACGCTAGCCTGATCATGGTTGTTAACGCCGCGCAAGCATCAGCAGAGAAGGTACGACCCCACCGAAGCAGAATACACCACCGTTACGGCACCTCAAGCGTAGCCGCCTCCGCAAGTTATTCCCAGGGAACCACCAACCTCTGTATGAAACACCCTAATCCGCAAGGACCTGGCAGATGTGACGCGACCACCACCATCACCCATTCAAGAACCAGCCACGCAACAGAACGCACCTGCTTCCCGGGCGCTCAGGCTCCTGCAGCTACCCAACCTAACTTCACATACAAGATAGTGGTGAAGCCTCGAATAGCGTTTGACCTACAAGCGATTGCCACTCGATCCTTCGGCCTTGAAGAGGGCATACAGGCAACCCTCACCACTCGACTGCAAGAACGGCCTACGCTTAGACTCCTGAGTCAACAGAATATCATTATGGAGTGCACAAATAACGAGACAGACGCGCACCGCCTCGCCGCACTTACATTGAAATGAACGGCAGAACTCTCGCAATTACTGCGTACATCGCCCTCCCTAACATGTCTGCAAAGGGGTGATTCACAACATCAAGCCAGACGCGAACGATGCCTCCATCTTTCAAGCACTGTATTCACCCGACCACCGCATCCTAGGTGCACGTCGACTCGGAAAATCATCCTCTGCGGTAGTAGTATTCGCTGGACACCGAGTCCCGTTCACCATAAACTACGTCTGGTCCGAGCACCGTTTCCACATATACCGCCAGACCAGACCAGCATGCCTCAACTGCGGCACGCCAGGGCACAGAATAGACGTCTGCCCTCAACCCAGAGCTTTATGCCAACTGTGTGGCAACCCGCTCACACAGGGAGCACATGAGTGTAAACCCATGTGAGTGTAAACCCATATGTATCACTTTGATATTGTGTACTTCGTTTTGTTTTTTTGTAATAGATAGTTGAACGCGTTTGCTATTTTCTTGGTCACGTGGGTGTTGGACTGCGTTATATAAGCTGCTCATCTTTCTGAATAAATGTGTTGGTAGTCAGCGCCCTGTCCTGTCCACTTGTGTTCGTCCTTGTTTTTTTCGCGCTGCATTCTTTTTACCATGTGAGACCTGTGCAATTAAGGGTCCCCACAAGACTATTCTGTGGGCTATGGGGTCACTCTGCGTCCAGCCGGCCGGGAAGGCGAGCTTCCGTGCAAGCTACACGCAGGCGTTATTCAAGTACGCAACACGTTTCCCCAACCCGCGGCGCAGAGTCGCAGCCACGGCAGGTACGGACGAAATAGGCAACGACAAGGCACGCTAGGAAATAGTTTATTATCCTAACGCGAGGTAAAGCACACCGCGGAAGAATGTTCTATTCGTAAAATAGATGTTCAGTAGCTCACCAAGTCGTTGACGTCGACCGGCGTTGGTGTTCGGGGGCCGGCGTGCAGCGAAAGGGGTCCGTGGGGCACTTAGGTAAGGTCCGGCAGCGAGAGTCGCTTCCCGCCGCGCGTTCCCCCCTTTTATCCTTTCGGGCATTGCCTCCCTGGCAGCAAATCGTTGCCGTCAAGCTTAGGCGTGTTACCCTCTCCGCAGAAGGCAGCGCGCTGCCGTGACGTCACGTCAGTGCTGGGGCGGAAATGAGCAAAGTCGCGGGGTTGCCTTCTCTCCACATTCCTGGTGGCCAGCGCGCCCGTGTAAGTCACGGTCGCCGCTGGCGCAGGGGACGAGGAGGGGATACCTGTGTATCCCACACCCTACCCTTCTTAAGAAGCCTCCTGAACACAGAAACAGGGGCAACATTACTTGATCTTCTCCGCCATCCTGGGATCGAAGTTCTTCAGCTCCCGCAGGTGCATCGGTTGACGGCCGCGCCACGCCCCCTCCGATCAGCTGCTTCGCTACTCCCGCATGATGACGCTTGGCATCTTGCTCCCTGTCACGGTCTTCCGAGTGCGCGCGGCTGCGCCGTTCCAGTGAAGGTTCTGTGCCCTCCATGACGCTTGGTAAAGCCCACAGTGACGGGAATTGAAGGCGCAGGCTCCTTGTACCTGCGTATCCCACAGGGCATCAGAGAGAAGTTTTGCTCTCCCAAACCCGAAGCCGCAACTTCATCAACCACAACAGCACCCTTCGAAGAAAACAGCCAAGACTCAGAAGACCTGAACCAATCTTCGCGAGGCAGACCACGAACAAGGGAACAGCCACCTCTAAGGAGAGGCACGTCGTCATCAAAGTCTCTCCCCCGTTCCGGCTCCTCGAGTAGAAAGCGACCCAACTCGAGGTCATGAGACGCAGCTGGGGGCCAAGAGCGCAAGGAAGGGCAACAATGCCAGTACAACTGGAGCACAAAGAAACAGACGTCCTCGGGCCACCCTTCCAGTTCCGGAGGCCAATCCCAGCTATCCACTAGCCGACCTACGGACACCAAGGTGAGCTGGGCAGAATGGCCTCACCTCCCCAATTCCTCACCGCCTGACAGAAAGGCAACGTTATAGAGTCGCTCCGGCAAGAAAACAAACAGTTACAGGGAACTGGTGACTGCACTCACCACACGCCTCAACGCCTTAGAGCAGAAAACGTGCACAAACACCAACCCGAATCCACAACCAAATTCTGATCCTCGAAACGCACCCGCAACACAACTCTTGCTCGGGGAGATATACCAACAAACCATTCAGGAACTCAGATCATACAGAGAATAGTTCCGAGCCTACCAAAAATACGCGGAACACCAAACTGCTGAAACGCGCGAGAGCGTTGCAAACACCAAACGCTACATGGAAACTGCAATTTCAGCCATCCGCAACGAACGGTCGGAAAAAAGACACAAATATCGACTCACTAGACCTGTGATCTCGGACGATCCGTCAGACAGTGAGCAAACATGTCAGCTGATTCAAGAGTAACCCTGTGGCAGTTGACCTTCCGGAGATTTAAGCGGAAACAAGCAGCCCTTAGCCTCTACATCTCGGAAGAAAAAGAGCCCCCGGCAGCCATACTGCTACGAGAACCACTTGCGACAGGATTAAAACTCATGGCTTACAGAGAATACCAACACGACCAAGTCTCTGCCATACTAGTTCACAAATCATACACAGCCGTAATGCAGGAACAGATACTCGACGACATAACACACTGCTACATCACCTTCCTGCCGCTGCAGAGGGGCGGCAAGGCATTCATTATTGAACGTCGACAGCCCACTTAAGGACCGACACCCTAGGCTAGGCCATCTCGCTAAAAGGTTCCTGGCGCTGGTGGGCGAGGCTCCCTGTGTAAATTTTTTTGGGGGGAGGGGGACTTTAGCGACCCGCACCCTTTGTGGGGATGCCCGAAGGCCACATCCATGGGCCGAAAATTTGTCGAAATATTTACCCAAGAGAGACTCACGCTCATAACGGACCCTGCGTTCTCTACCAGTCTGGGCAATGGCGTCTTCCTGGATGCCTGCCCTGACCTTGCGCTTGTAAACAGCGCAGGTAATCTGAATTGGAGTAATACGGACCTTGCACCTGGGTAGCGACCGCTATACCCTCGCCACCAGCCTCACTACAGGCAGATACAAAAAAAAGATCAGAACTGCGCGACTCACGGACTGGCACAAATGGAGGGAATCTCGCCGTCCTTCGAGCAGTCCTATCGCTGCCACAGACTACTGCACTCTAGGTATCAGGAACAGCCTAACTAGCTTCACAGAAGAGGTCCAGACGACTGTAGATTCTCCCGCGGTCGACCCATATCTCCTATATCTGTGGGAGGTGAGTACCCTACACGGTCAATCAACGGACGGAACTTCCGCTATAGATCCGAAACAAGAACCATGTCCATCAAATACTCAGAAACATGCATAGCACATATAACGCGGAGAGAAGAAACGCCAGAGCCAAAAGCCTGCGTTAGAAATTGGATAGCCGCCGGAGACCACCTACGTGGATGCAGCTGGTCCAATCCAAGGGCGGATGATTATCGTTATAACGAATCCCGAGGGCAAGCTGATGAACTGCGCGTCACGGCGCACGTCCAAACCCACTCTCGCAGAGGAGGCAGCCATTGCACTAGCGTTAGCTACCAAACCAAACGCTAATGTACTCAAAGATTCCCAAAATTCCTGCAGAAATATAAACGAAGGACTAATCCATCAATCAGGTCTCACACTCTTAGCCAAACATCCTCCTAACCAAGCCTCAATCATATGGTTTCCAGGGCACACGGAACACACGGGAGGGAATGATGCCGCCCACCGGAATGCCCGAGCTCTCTTATACCGTGATTCCCCCTTAGCTTGTGAGGCAGAGGAACACATTACACGGCCCGTAATCAGCTTCGCCGAACACCTACAGGCCTACAGACAGGCTAGACAGAAACACCTCACAAAACAAAACTCTAGACAAGGAAGAACACACCCTTCGGCGATTACAAATAGACATTCTCGTAACACCACTTAAACACCACCAACGGTACCCCTCACTCTACAAGCCAGACTGCCCACACTGGAGAAATAGTAGCGACAACTTTTCACATTGTGTGGGTATGCCAATTCAATCCTGCTAGACAGACTTCCGAATCACAATTTGGAGCAGTGGGAGGCCATTCTGCACAGCGAGGACCCCGACCAGCAGCGGGGACTGGTTCGTAGGGCTCACGCTGCGGCGCAGGCCAGTGGGCTGCCGGAATAGGCGGACCACCCAAGGCTCCGGTAATTGCCATTGTT
Organism: Amblyomma americanum; assembly: GCF_052857255.1. NCBI lineage: Eukaryota > Metazoa > Arthropoda > Arachnida > Ixodida > Ixodidae > Amblyomma > Amblyomma americanum. The sequence continues at coordinate 49,950,356 of NC_135500.1, forward strand.
CAAATAAAGTTTTCAATCAATCAGTCATTCGACGCCACGCCAGTGACTCATCGCATTTCATCCACCTGCCTCACCTGGGACGCTCAATATCAGCTGAACTCTTTCCTTTAACCGGTAGTGTTGTATGCGTGTTGCCTGCGTGTTCTTCTTTGGGTTTCCGTTTCTTATTGGCTCTTTTTCTTTAAATTATAATTACGTCTTCGTTTTGTTTTGTCTGATCTCTTTGTTGTCTTGCTCGAACCTGCACGCTATAGCGTTCCACTTCGGCAGACAGGGATGCATTACCTATTCGCGACAATTGGCGTCCGCGACAGGACGAAGCCTTGTTTTTTTTTCTTGGGTCCTTAAAAATACGATGGCAACACTGAATGATTTGGTTGAATTAGAAAAGGAGTTGGGGTTGAGCGATGCCAAGCTGCGTTCGCGGGTTGTCGCTGAGCAGAAGGAACACACTTAACGTGCAGCTGAACGCGAGGCCGCCGAGGCCTTAGCAGAAGTAGAATGCGAGCATGCCAAGGCGCAAGCAGAGACTGAAGAGCGTAGACTGCAGCTCCAGTTAAAGCTCGCAGAAGCTGGTGGGCGTAGTCCAGAACCCGCACCGGGGCCCTCAGCAGCGGTTAGCCCACACAATCGACGATCGAAGGGATGACTTGGATGCATATCTCAAACGTTTTGAGCGTATCGCAGAAAGGCACAGCTGGCCCAAGGAAAAGTGGCCTACAGCGCTCAGTATGCCTTTAACTCGGTGAGGCTCTCCGTGCGTTCGGTCTATTGTCTCCCACAGATTCAATGGATTATGACAAGGCAAAACTAGCCCTGCTCCAACATTTTCGGTTCACAGCAGAGGTTTTCGCAAAATGTTTCGTGGAAGTTAGCCGCATGCATGATGAAGAAAAAGGCAAGCAATACGCAGCACGCTTGCTCAGTCTTTTTGATTGATGGGTCGAGATGTAGGGTATGGCCGCAACTCACAATGATTTACGTGAATTGGTGGTGGCCGAACAATTCATGAAGAACTGTCATAGTCATCTGGCGATTTTCTTTCGCGAAAGAGAGCGCAAGTTGCTGGATAAAGTGGCTGAGGCAGCAAATAAATTTTTGAGGCCCAGCGGCAAAGAAACATGTTTTCTTTCAAATAATCATTAGAGGTGGGCATCCCGAGAGAAAAGGATGTTCCAACAAATAGACAGTTAGGAAGGTGCCACACTTGTAACCGACCTGGACATAAGGCTGCCGACTGTCGCTCTAATCCAAAACGGCTTTATTGCGTTTATTGCCGAAAGGCAGGGAATGATGTAGGTTCATGCTCAAGGAAGCACGAGAACCAGAACCAATCGTCCTGCTGCGTTCAGTCAGAGTATGTTGCTCCGGAAACGGTGTCCACAACAACAGGTAGGCTTGAACGAGCTGGGGATAAAGTGGCGCTCGGACGTGTGGGGAAAACCCTGCAGACGCACAAAACATGTCTATCCTAGAGGAAGAGCTCCGAGGACTACCCGCACGTGTTTTACGGGACACAGGGAGCAATACAGTGGTGATGCAGAGGGCCCTAGTTCCTGAGTCAGCTCTCACTAGCTCGACATCTACGGTGTTCCTTGTTGATGGCAGTAGCCTGGAAGTTCCTGATGCAGAAGTCTATATCGCTTTCCCTTATTTCACTGGCACTGCCCTGGTGAAATGCATTGAGGCAGCATTGTACGGTGTTATAATTGGAGATATACAGGAGGCATGTGAGGCGTCAAATCGAGATATTAATTGGAAGAAATCGGAGGGCGCTCCTAAATTATGCCCTGGCATAGACAATGACGAAGTTGCCAGTGAAAATGGCGAAGGCGATATCCCAGAAGTGGTGCTGGCTGAAAAGGAAGTTTCAGGACGAAATGGAAAAATTTTGTTTTAAGCGTTGGTCCCATGCGGTTCACAAAGGAAATGCTAGAGAAAGTGCAAAGAGAGGATGGGTCATTGAAGGTGTGTTGGTTGAAAGTAGGAAAGGTGTTCCGTGGAGAGCACGGCACTTCTCACCCATATTCTGTTGAAAAAGGTTTACTGTACCGCCTCTGTCATCTCGCCTCTGGCAGAGAGGTTCGACACGTAGTACATCCCAAGTCCTGCAGATCACAGGTGTTAAGGCTTGCCCACGATAGCTCGTTGGCGGAGCATCAAGCCATTAAGCAGACTATAGCTCGAGTTCTGGAAAGCTTCTACTGGCCAGGAGTGCAGGAGGATACTAAGAGGTATGTCAGGTCGTCCGACACCTGCCAACGGACACGTCCAAGAGGCAAAGTAGAGAAAGCTCTGTTGGGACGCATGCCTTTTGCGACACTCTGTTTGATCGGGTCGTTGTCGATATTGTAGATCCGCTGTCGCCCACATCGGTGAAAGGCAATTGAGATATTCTCACTATCGTCGACTTTGCCACGTGGTATCCCGACGCCGTAGCTCTGTCAAAGGTAGATTCAGCTAGATTCAATGTTTAATGGAGGTGTTTTCACAAATAGATTTTCCGATAGAGATCCTTTGTGAGCAGGGCTTCTGTTTTACTTCTGAATGGATGAGAGAGCTCACTGATATCTTGGTGGTGAAACATCTCAGCACGACTCCTTGCCACCCAATGTACAATAGGATGGTTGAGAAATTTAACGGTATAATGAAGCAGATGCTGCGGAAGCTCAGCCTGGAACAGTTAAAAGCATGGGATCATTATATCGCTCCGCTTCTTTTCGCATACCGAGAGGTCCCGCAGGCAAGTCTCGGGTTTTCTTCGTTTGAGTTGATATTTCGACGACATGTGCGAGGACCGCTCGCAGTCCTCAGAGAGTTCTGCACCAGGGAAGAGCTGGGAGAAGACACGAAGACGGCATATGGTTAAGTTATTGATCTCAGACAACGACTAGATTACGCTATGCGAGCGGCACATCAAAATTTGTTGTGTGCTCAGCAATCTCAGAAGAGATATTATTATAGGAACAGCAAGAAGCGGCATTTAAGGGTTGAAGGTCGTGCCCTCATTCTTTTGCCGAGTGGCTACAATAAACTCTTGATGCACTGGAAAGGTCCCTTTGGGGTTTCTGTGAAAAAGAACGACGTGAATTATTGGATTGATCTGGGCCACACTAAAAGCTATTGCACATCAATATGCTTAAAGGTGACGAAGAGCATGCGTCCTAATATACCGTGCAGACATCATCTTTCGTCGTAATCGAACAAGGTGACTCAGGCTCGGAAACCGCAGGAGATTGCATCAGTCGTTTGTAAATTGCCAGAGGATGATGTCCAACGTACAGTGCTACTATCCGGTGTGAGTGCAATGGTTGCCTTTGAAAATGTAGTCTAGGAGTGTGTGAGAGTTCTTTTTATTTCACTTCGTTGTGTGCAAGGTGTGTGTGGAATGATTTGTATGGTTCCTATTTCCGCTTGTGCCAGATGTATAATGTTTGGCCCCATGTTCCCTTTGTGCACGTCTCCATGTGCCTCCATGTGTCACTGTGTAAGGTGCCTTCGCTTACTTCGCGGGCGTCGAGCTTTCTGTTTACCACGTGCACATTGGTGTTGTGTCCCCCCCTCCATTCGGAAAACACTTTTCCGAATTGGGGGCGGGGAGGGCATATGTGAGGTACACAACAAATCGATGGAGGGTTTTTGAGTGTTGTGCATTCATAACGGTGCGTCGACAGCGCAGCGCTACACGTGCCAGCCCAGCATTGCGTGTGTGCACTTACGAATGGTGTGTGCGAGGCGACGACGACGAAGATGGTGGCGACCGCGAGGAGCGGAGAGCTGACGTGTCAGAAAGCCGAGTTGTGAAGGGAGACAGTGCAGCGAAGGTCGTGTCATTCAAACGTGCATGTGGCAGTCGTCGGAATTTGAGTCCATGATGCCGTGAACCTCCCTTGGATCACCGATGCAATCCACCTGCGTTCCTTTCAAGCGTGGAGGTGGCAGCCGATGTACTAAGGGTCCGTGCTGCCGAGAGGCTCCCTTGGATAGCCTGCATAAGCCTACAGCGATCCGGGACGCCATCGACGGGCCCTGGCTACGTTTTTTCTGTTGCTGCGAAGTTTCTGGGGCTGCTCACAGGAGTCCACCAGTGTCTTCCTGTGGTCCGCTCCGTTCTTACTACCACCTGGCTCCTTTCTGCCGCTTTCATCGACGCAACGCCAGCGACGAGTCGCAGTTCATCCACCCTGCGTCCACTCTGTCTACAAGGCATCCCTAGTTCACCTGGGACGCTCAATATCTAGTGAACTCTCGTTTAACCTGTGTACGCGTGTTGAGTGTGTGTTTTGACGCGACAGTGTTAAGGGCCCCATGACAAAGAAAAGCCGGTGTCGTCGGCGTCGTCCGCCCAGAAGCATTAATAAATAAAACCGAGTAGGAAATTGGTCGAGTTAAGGAACCGAACCAGGGCCTCCGGAGTGCGAGACGAGCACGCTAACCACTCCGCCACGCCAGCTCTTTTTGTCTTTTGCCTGTTTTGACAGTGTACAACACATCGCAAACATGTTCTGCGCTGCACTCTGAAACATCAAGAGTGCACACGCGTTTCACTCACGTGAGACAATCAAAACTGTTTCAAGGAACGCAACTCTCCCATCCACTCGATAACTTCATCTACAAAACACAGCTCTTTGTACACTTCATGCAGCTTAAATACGTTTTCTTTGAAGTAATCTCGGACAGACCGCGCATCTTCATCGCAGTGTCGCACAGTCATCCTTCTTCGCCAAATGCTGTGCAGGCCAAGAAGGAAAATTTCGTCGTATTTATGAAGATCCGCCTCAACGTCCAGGAATAGTATCGCATACGGCGTCAAGGGTAAATCTTTCTTTATTGTACGCTGGAACACGTCCGAAAAGAGCAGCGCATCCCAGCAATCAATAAAGACGTGTTCTATTAACTCTGGTTTGTGACTCAACAAGCAGTCAGCACAGCATGGTAAAAAAAAAATCCTTCTCCTCCATTCATGCTTTAACCGACAGCCTACCAGTGTTCAGCCTTAAAAAAAACGTCTTCACACCCGCTGCCACCACCATTTTTCTTACTCTTTTTAAAACATTTCTTCCTTGGCCTCCACTATAAAGAGATCGATATATTGGTTCGGGGAAGACACAGTCAAGCAAATCTTAGCAGTTTCTTACGCGTGACATTTAAAAGGTATTCCAAACTTCCGCCACGCCAGCTCGGTGGTTTGGAACGAACAAAGGCGCGTCTCGTGAATACGGTGTTGTCTTAGAAGGGTGCTTTCCATTCACTTACGGCGTGGTTTGAGTGTCCACCGAGATATGTGAGACAGGCGTCATTTCCTTTCTTTAAAACCAATTTCATTTTCATTTTCCCTGCTTTGCGGCGCGGTTCGGGTGTCCAACAAGATATGTTTCCTTTATTTAAATTGTCTGAGCAAAGCGTTGCGCCGAACGGACGATGGCGTTCCTTGGATTACTTGGCAACACTGCAACACACTGTCGCGTCCTGCTCTTAAAGACGAAGCTTGCGCGTCCTGCAATTCTTTTCTTTGGGTTTTGTTTTTTATTGGCTCTTTTTCATAAATTATAAATACGGCTTAGTTTTGTTTTGTCTGATCTGTTTCTGGGCTTTTTGAATCTGCACGCGATAGCTTTCCCCTTCGGCAGTCGGGGATGCGTTACCAGTTCGCGATGCATACCCAATAGGTTTGGGGCATGTCCTTAAAGCAAGATCTTACCAAATGCATCTGTGATCCACTTGTAACGAAATGTCCTTCTAGAATGATAATCATCCACAAACTTTAAGATACCGGCCACGTCTTGAGATTTGCCAGAATCTTGCCGTTATGGGCTGATTAACTGCAATTGCGCGAAGACGGGATCCACTATTTCAATCACATAGGTTTCCTGCAATCTGCGATTTCACTCTTACACAGTACCGCAAAAAGACACTCTACAACATGTCACACAAAATTTTTTGCACTGCAAGAAAAATACCGGGGCTTCACGCATTTTTATACTGATGGTTCGAAAACGGATGAATATTTTGGCAGCGCAGTGGCACGAGTGCACTGAAAGAAAATAGTACGGCTTCCACAGTGTGCAATCATTTTTACTCCCGCATGTTACGCCTTTTTTGTGGCTCTATAAAAGATAGTGAACGAGAGCCTCACAAAAAGTATCATAAACACAGACTCACTAAGCGTACTGACAGCTCTTCACTCTATAAGCGTCATTACACCGCTGCTTTGCAACATCATACACGACTTAACTACAGCCACAGCTCAGGTGGTGGTGGTGGTGGTAGTGGTTTTATTAAAAATAATAGTAAAAAGGAAGGAAAAGATTTTTGCTAGCCCCGGCATCTGCCATCGATACTGAAGCACCTGAGCTGGGGCAGCGGAAATAAAGGACAGCAGGCAGAATGGAGAAATGAAATGAAAGAGGTGAGGGGACAGGAATAGAGGACAGGGGGAGAAGTAATATGTACAAACTATTTACACAATAAGTAATGTGTCCAGGTTGTGCGCGTGATTAGTTCATTTTAGAGGAATTAAACAGCTCAGGCGCAAAACGTGAAACTCTGCTGGGTCCCGAGTCATGTCGGAATAAAAGGCAATGAAAGAGTACATTTATGCGCTGCTGAAGCTTCTGGCGAACAGTTAGACCTAAATATGCCCCGTAAAGATTGCATTAACTTGGTATATCATGAATTAATGAAACAATGGCAGTCCGCGTGGCACAAAGAAGTAGATAACCAACTACACTTTGTAAAGCCAGCTTGAGGTTAATGTAATTCTTGTGTGCACCAGCAACGATATGAGGAAGTGATTCTCTGCTGTCTCAAAATAGGCCCCCCCCCACACACACACACACACACACACGCACGCACGCACGCACGCACACACACACACACACACACACACACACACACACACACACACACACACACACACACCTTTCTGGTGCTGAAGCAAGACAAACCAGTTTGTGAAAAATGTGGAGATAAACTTACAGTAAATCTTATTTTATTTTCATGCGCGAAACTCTAAAAGATAAGGAAACGTGCCTTACTCCGTTTTATAATCAATGCATCATTTCACCCAGCGCTGCGGTTAAGCAAAAATGCATTTGTGGACATGTCTTTTTAATAGAAGCAGCTTTTCCTTAAAAAATTAATCCTGACGCAGTGCTTCGCCTGATGCTCCTAAGCCACTTTCTCATTCATGAGAAGAAGGCTGAGGTCTTTGTTTCTTCGGGAGCCTCGAGCTCCTTGCCGAGATTACCTGACCCTCTTTAAAGCTTTTAATAGCACTCATTTCTAAAATATGTTTCTGTTATTGTTACTACATAGTAAAAGCTAACGTTTTAGGCCCTCTACACCACCGATGATTTTTCACATTTCTATAGAACTGCAGAAAACTTTTTATACCTTGAGCTCGCCGCATAATGGCCTTGGTTGCCTATGTGCCATAAAACGCAACACAACAAACAACAATGCAATTATAAAAAGCGTACGTGTGTTTCTTAACGTAGCACAACCCTTACATTGTTAACTATAAACAAATACATTAAAGAACGCACCCAAAATCTTTTTTACCCTACTAAAGTAACAGTCATGTTTATTGATACACAGCCTTCAAGCGTGACCTGCTGGTAGTTGGATCCCTTCAAATAGCGGCACCCACCCCGCCAACGGCGGAAGGTTGTCATTCAGACACATTCCCACGTGACGCTGAAGTGTGTGGCGAAAACAGCTGCAGCCTGGTGTGCACTCATGTCCCCGCATACGTAGCGTGCACTACATGCCAAAGGGGAAAAAAATTCGGGAGTTTAGTGCAAGAACTGTTGATGAAGCAGAGTTCAGTTGTCAACTTCCTTATGTATTTACCATTTCTCTTTCCTCAGTATCTCCCGTTAAGGCGATTAGATGGCGGGTCGGCATGAGAACTGTTCAAGAGCATGCAGCGAGGTATGAGTTGACACATCATTATTTAAGAAACATAGAAACTGCTCCCGGGCTCGATGTCTAACACAGAGGTGAAGTGGAAAGTACGAGTTCATGTTTAATTTTTACATAATGAGACCCGTTTTCTACTTCCAGGTTGATGTTCGATGGTGAACCTGAACTGGTTGCAGTCCATTAGAAACATTACCAGGAATTCAAGACAACTTTTTCCTCCTCCCCTCGCTGCCACCTCGTGGCGCATGACTTCGAACTGGCGAAAATGGTGCTGACGTCACCCGTGACCTAACAACGAGAATGACCTAGTAGCTGCCGAACAGAGCATGATAGGCCGATAAACTTAGCAACACTGGCTGGACGCTGTCTCGAATTCCTTGCAATGGATGAAGGAGGAGGAAAAGGTTGTCCCTGGCTTTGTTATACCAGTAAATAGGACGTCTAGAATGTTGTGTTCATATTAGTGCTTATATTGCCGCGAATCTTTGTAGTGTTTGTTCATTCTTCAAAGCTGCTGGCACGCCGCTTTATCGCTTTTTTTTGCGGTGCAAGACAAGACCAGATTTATCTCAATTGTTCGCATCCTGGCGGAGCCGATTCTAGGTTGTTCCAGAATGTTGTAGTAGCTTTGCACGCCGTATCTCGAAAGTTCGCTGCCAGTATTCAATTGAGCACGGCCGAGAGCGGCGGGCATTCTGTTCGCCTACCGCCGAGCACACTTGTTGGTACGCCGCCGCCGAGTGATTCACTCCATTTTGGGCGCAAGTCAGCCTAAATAAAAAGTTTTGTTTAGACGCGTTTTGGCTGACGTTCTCCTCGCCGGATTGCAGTCACCACTTTGTGACATCTGGTGGAGGTGCGAGGTATCCTTCCATGTTCCGGACGCCCCCTTCAAGTCGCGACACCAGCCCCCTGCGTTTCGCATCGGAGGACGAACCCCCAATTCACCGAACCATGCATCCGGCGCCTCCAGGGCGATGAGCCTGAGTTCGGGACCCTGCCGGACCGCAACCGACAAAAAAAAAGACGCTGCTACGAGCACCGCAACTTCGCCAAAGATTTCGACACCGACCATACTCCAACAGCCGCGGGTGCGGCCAACTTTTAGTGGATCCATAGGCGACGACCCCGAAGAATGGCTGGACCAATTTGAGCGCGTGGCATCATTCAACAAGTGGGATGATGCGGCAAAAATTGGACACGTATTTTTATCGCTGGAGGGCTCAGCACGTACGTGGTACGAAAACCACCAGTCATCCTTAACGATGTGGGAGCTATTCAAGAAGGTATTCACCAGTGTCGTGAGGAAAGAAAGAGCCAAACGACTCCTGGAGTCCGAGATTCAGCTTCCGAACGAGCCCGTCCGCGGTTACGCCGTAGAGATGAAGCGCCTCTTTCGCCGCGTCGACCCCGAGAAGAGAGAGGAAAAAAAGTTCATTTCGTAATGCGCGGAGTAAAGGAACAACTCTTTGGCAGCCTCGTCCGCCAGCCGCCACAAACAGTCAAGGAATTCATGCAAGAAGCCTGCTTGATCGAGAAGAGCCTCGACGTCCGGGCTCGGCAGTAGCACCACCATTCATCTGTCTGTGCAATCCGTCCGGACATGACGACCACCACCAGCAACAACTTGCGGGATGTTATCCGTGAAATCGTCTGCGAGGATCTTCGCCGATTACTGTCATCCTCCCGACAGCCGCAAGCAGCGACTTTCATGGATGTTATGCGGGAAGAAGTGCAACGGGCACTTAGCACCCTGACGGACACAGAGCCCCATGGCATGACCTACGCCACTGCAGTACGCCCTCCTCCGCACCAACACACCCTCTACGTCATCTCAGATATGAACAACTAATTCCCGAACGCCGCCTCCCTGTTCCCGCCCGCCCAGCCTACGAACGACACTCAAAACCCAGGAAATGCGACGCCTGGAGAACTTCCGACAACCAATCGTTGTGCTTTCATTGCGGTGAGGCCGGCCATATTCTTCGTCACTGCCTGTACCGACGTATCGATCTTCGGGGATTTGCCGTTGACGCCCATGTAAACGCTTCGGCCAACGACCGCAGGAAATCGACGAGTACCTGTGTCGAGTGGAGTACGCGCCTAAGCGCCTTTCGCACTCACTATCGCCGTCAACCTCGCGCTTTGCGTCGCCACGCAGCAGCTACGCAGCCGCAGCACAAGGAAGGTCTCCCAGCCCCCGTAGGGGAAACTAAAGACAGCACCCCCGGAGGTGAGGTTACTCACGAGCCAAACGCCGAAGATCCACCGACCACGCCCCATGAAGACGCTGCACCCACTACGCCGCATGAAGACGCTACACTCGCTGCACCGACCCCGCAAAAAAAGACAATCCCGACCGCGCTAAGAACTGCCTTCAAAACGACGCCGTCACCCAGAAAAACTTTGACGACACGCCCCACCCGCGATTCACATACGCGATGAAGAAGTGACCTGACGCCGAGGGTGACGTACAATGCCAGAGTCAGGACATCCGACTTAGAAGTGACTATCGATATCCGGAAAGTTACTACTCTAGTCGACACAGGCGCCGATTACTAGGTGATGAATGGAACATTCGCCGCGCAATAGAGGAAAGTTACGACCGCCTGGGACGAACCGAAAATTCGCAGCGCTGGAGGCCACCACATTACGCCATCGGGGTGATGCACAGCGCGAGTGACCGCCAAAAGACACACCTATCTTGCGACCTTCGTAGTACTACAGCAATGTTCTCGCGACGAGATACTTAGCATCGATTTCCTTAATGAGCATCAGGCGATCATCGACCTGCGTTCCAAGCTCATCACGCTTTCGAGGGACGAAGCCATTCCTTCAATGACGACCATGAAGCAGCATGTTGGTCTATGTGACCTAGATGAGCCCATGAACGTCCCACTTCGATCAAGCGTCATGGTCAATGTAGGTGCCATGGATGCCAAGAACACAGACGCTCTCATCGAGGTGAACACGGTGTTGCGTGTAGAGCTAGGAATCGGCATCGCAACAGGTATCGCACATTTCCGTAATGGTCAAGGCGAAGTACTGCTGACTAACTTCAGCGAAGAATACCGGTGTCCTGTGTTCCTTGTTCCTGTGTCTTCGTCTTTTGCGCTGGTTTCCTTCTTCAATCAAATACCGGCACATTAACCGAGGAACAACGATTGCTTTCTTCGCCGAAATATCCGACGTTCGAGACTCCTTCGTCATCTCCAACCCATCTGCAGAAGACTCGTCTGACCAAGAAAACTCGCCCGCTTTCGCATCAACCCAGCCCTACCAAGGAACAGACAAGACCAGATCCGCATTCTGCTTGGAAGTTACAGGCAGTGTTTTTAGTCATCGCCGAAGGTCCGACAAACGCCAATTGCCAAGTATCGCATTATAACCAACCAGCACGCCCGACCTCTCCGTCAAAGTCCCTACCGTGTGTCACCGCGAGAACGACAAGCCATCCAGGACCAAGTCGAAGAAATGCTTCGCGACGACGTCATCCAACCTTCAAACAGCTCATGGGCGGCACCGGTTGTTTTAGTGAGAAAGACGGCGCACTTCGATTCTGTGTGGGTTACCGCCGCTTGAACAACATAACAAAGAAGGACGTCTACCCCCTCCCCTGCATCGATGACAAACTGGAACGCCTCTGCAACGCCAAGTATTTCTCATCGATGGACCTCAAGAGCGGCTACTGGCAAATTGAGGTCGATGAAAGATATGGCGAGAAGACGGCAATCATCACTCCGGATGGCCTCTTTGAGTTCAAGGTGATGCCATTTGGTCTCTGTTCCGCGTCAGCGATGTTTCAGCGAGATTTGGATACAGTGCTGGCAGGCCTGAAATGGAAAATTGGTTTATGATATTTAGATTACGCCGTTGTCTTCGCCTCGAACATTTAAGAGCACCTGAAAACGCTTCTAACAGTACTAGGCGCAATCAAGTCATGCGGCCTAACCTTGAAAGCAGAGAAGTGCCAGTTTGCCTACGAAGAGCTGCTGTTTCTATAGGCCACATCGTTATCAAGGACATAGTACTCCCAGACCCGCAGAAAACAGCTGCTATCATACTGTTTCCAAAATCGGCCGATTAGAAAGCTGTGCGCAAATTTCTCGGACAATGCGCGTATTACAGACGATTTGTCAAAAACTTTTGGGGCACCGCGGAGCCTCTGAATCAGCTGATGAAAGCAGACGTGCGACTTAAATAAGCGCCGCAAGCAGAAGCCTTCAAGGAACTTCAGCGTCGTTTACAGTCCCCACCGATCCTCACACATTTTGATGAAAAAGCCGAGACTGAAATTCGTACCGACGCAAGTAGCGTGGGCCTAGGCGCCGTCCTTGTTCAGAAAACTACCGGACTAGAGAAAGCAATTGCATACGCTAGCCTTTCCCTGTCAAAGGCTGCTGCTAACTAGTCGACAACTGAAAAGGAGTGCCTTGCCATATCATCAGGGCTTCGTCGAAATTTCGCCCCTACCTGTACGGACGACCGTTCAAGGTGGTTAGCGATCACCGCGCGCTGTGCTGGCTTTTCAGTTTGAAGGACCCATCTGGCCGCCTCATTCGATGGAGCCTCCGCCTCCAGGAGTTTGATGTCACCGTCGTTTACAAGTCCGGCCGCAAGCACTCCGACGTCGACTGCCTGTCACGAGCCCCTGTAGATGCGCCCCCGCCGGACGACGATGAGGACGCCTTCCTGGGACCTATCAGCGGCAGCTCTTTTGCGCAGCAGCAACGCTTCGGCCCCGACCTAAAACGCCCCATCGAGTACTTAGAAGGCAAGGTTTCTTCACCTCTCTCCTCGTTCAAGCGAGGAATGCATTCGTTCAGTTTACAGGATGATGTCCTCGTGAAGAACTTCGCAACAAATCAAAACAGCCTACCTTCTTGTTGTACCTGCAAGTCTGCGCGAAGTTCTTCAGGCTTCACACGACGAGCCGACAGCTGGGCATTTCGGGTTTTCTCGCACCCTCCGCCGAATTCAAGACAAGTATTACTGGCCCCTACTGCCGATGTCGCACATAATGTGAAAACCTGCCGAGATTGTCAGCGAGGGAAGACCCCTACCAACCGGCTGACAGGATTTCTGATCCCCACTGAACCCCCCTGAAGGCCATTTCAGTAGACCGGCATGGACTTGCTTGGACCTTTCCCGAATTCAACGTCTGGAAATAAATGAATCATCGTAGCGACCGACTACCTCACCCTCTACGCCGAGGCAAAAGTCCTACCGAACGGAACAGCAGCAGAAGTCACCAAATTTTTCGTGGAGTGCATTATTCTGCGACACGGCGCTCCCGATGTGCTCTTCATGGACAGAGGAACAGCATTCACGGCGGAACTGACGCAAGCCATCCTGCGTTACAGCCAAACCAGCCACCGTAGAACAGCTGCATACCATCCGCAGACCAACGGACTGACCGAGCGCCTGAACAAAACCATCGCCGATAAGCTCACTATGTAGTTGATTGCGAATACAAAGCCTGGTACGTCATCCTGCCTTCACCTACAACACTGCAGTGCAGGAGGCCACCCAGATGACACCTTTTAGGCTCGACCATAGCAGGGAGGCCACGGCCACGCCAGACGCCATGCTGCCCAACGTTACCAAAGAAAATAGCGTTGACGTCGACGCCTACCCTCACCGCGCAGAAAAAAGCCCGAAGACTTGCCCGATTACGGATCAAAGACCAGCAGCGGACCGACGCCGCACGTTACAACTTACGAAGAGGCAACGCGGAATACAAGCCAGGAGACCGAGTCTGTGTTTGGACGCCCGTTCTCCGCCGCGGATTGAGTGAAAATCGATTCCGCCGCGATTTCGGCCCGTACAATGTTCTTCGTCGGCTAGGCGAACTGGACTATGAGGTCGTCTCTGATGAAATGACTGCATCCCAGCGACGCCGCGTACGACCAGAAGTTGTCCATATCGTCCGTCTAAAGCCCTATTATGCGCGCTAAACGACGCTGTGTTTCCACACTCGGTATTTATTTTTCCACAATGTTTTATTTGTTTCTAGCCGCCTGATTTGTTTTTAAACCATCGGGTCGATGCTTCTTTGAGAGGGTAGTAATGCCGCGAATCTTCGTAGTGTTTGCTTGTTCATTCTTCAAAGCTGCCGGGACGCCGCTTTATCGCTTTGTTTGCGATGCAAGATGCGACTAGATTTACCTCTATTGTTCGCACCCTGACGGAGCCGATTCTAGGTTGTTACAGAATGTTATTGTAGCTTTGGACGCCGTATCTTCAAAGTTCGCTGCCAGCTTTAATCTGAGCACGGCCGAGAGCAGCGGGCATTCTGTTCGACGACCGCCGAGCACGCTTGTTGCTACGCCGCCGCCGAGCGATTCAGTCCATTGTAGTCGCAAGTCAGCCCAACTAAAGAGTTTCGTTTAGACGCCATTTTCGCTGTTATTCTGCTCCCCGGATAGCAGTCACCACTTCGTCACAATATGGCATTTATATGAGTGTTGGGATACTTGTAGTATCGTGGATATCTGTACATAAAAGAGCATTGCGCTAGTTGCGGGCTAGAGCTGCTGGTGAAAAGATAAAGCTGCAATTTTAATTCGGCTACTCTAGGGATTCATCTATAGCGTAGGAATAGAGCATTCGTTTCTCTTTGCAAAGGTACTGCAATTTCCGGACCACAGACCACACCGTGCATAAAACCCTCGGTGCTCAATTCTGGATTCAAAATATATAGTCTTTACTGGACTCTCCGTACCCGGTACGTAGTGCGCAGAGCCCCGTTGCACTAAGTACGCATATTCGTGAGCTGCTGGGTTTGATCCCCGGTGCCGCCAATTGTCCATCGTCTTTCAAATTGGTACGAGATTTCCCTCGATCTGGCGCTCGGCTCTTCTGTGGCGCAACATTGAAGAGCGCCCTTCAGGGTGGCAGGTCGCACTGCGTTTCGCTCCTGCCTCTTTCGGCCTGCCCGCGTCGCCAGGCCCAAGTGACAAGCTTTTTCACTCGTAGGTGCTCTGTAAACTGTCAGGCACCCTCCTGGTGACCTACGCTCAGAAGGTCCAGCACTTGTTTCTTAATTTTAAGCGGTTTTATTCCGAGGCAGTCGCCTGGTTAGGCAAAGCACCTGCCAGCTGTGTCATGGCCAAGCGCGCTAGCAAAGATCAACCGCAACCCACTTACCCTGTCTTCGGCAATGCGTGGAACACGCGGTCTAAGACTCCGACGGAGACCTCACGGACAACGATTGCGAAGCTGTCATAGTACCGAAGGACGCCGGTCACCTCTACCTGGCACCTGTGTCAAACCCAACTCCGGATCTCGCTTCCCTTGGGGCTCTGAGCTGTCCAACCCCACGGGCATTCCGGGCCTCTCTCCGAGGCCTGCTGGCCGCGCTCTGCCCAGGAACCCATACATCTTAACCTCAGAACGAACGCGAAGACCAGACTTGGCCAGGGACCTACTACACGAGACAGTTATGGACCCCCCAAAAATTGCAGTGGCTTAGCTCTGCTATGCCAGGATATACGTAGCGGGAGGTAAGTTTCCCTGGCTGAGCTTGCTGTTGGCACTGTATGTTTAGCAATGGGAGACATGTCCGCTTGAAATGTTCGGGTCGCAGATGCACTTTCGGAAACTCGAATGGTGTGATCAGTCACACGACGGGCCTTCACGTCCTCTTCGGTTGGTTGCCGTTGACTGACGCCTTGCATAGGCTCCATCTCGGCGGCTATGCAGCGTCTATTACGCTCGGCAGTCTTTCGTCTCCGTTTGGCAAGGCGTTCCTCTCTCGGTTCGGGCGTCACCGCTGCTCTCTTCTCCTTCTCACACTCATTCTCTCTTTGTTGAGTAGCCAACTGCCAGGCGACAACCTCAGGATAGGAATAGTTAATGTTCTATTGTCTATACCGCCGTTTAGCAGCGGCTGGACTCTCCTTTTGTGCATCCATATCAAGCGTTGCGATACAGCCGGCGATTACATCTCCGCTTTTTACATGCAATGCTGCGCATACGACGACGCGCGGTTCGGGTGATGAAGGCGGTAAGACGTCATACCAAACGGCGGCGGCGGCGAGCCGCGCGGTGTGACGTCATGCCAGATGGCGCCGCGAGCACTCAAAGCACAGGAACGGTCTCACATATTTCGGTGGACACCCGAACCGCGCCGTAAAGGAAATTATAAAGGAGGGAGGGAAACGACGAAGCGCGCGGCGCACCCACTCCTCCTCCCCGGTTGCCATGGTAACGGCGCATGCACACAACTGGCCTACCGCATGTACCATGGTAGCGCATCCGCACAACTGGTGTCTTGCCTGTACCGCGGAATGCTCGACTGGGAGCCTAGTGTAGCTCCCGCTACAAAACAAGGTTCCTTCCGGACTGTGGGCTACAATGCTCTCCATAACCTTCTAGCACTACGCGGAGGTGGCACACTTTTTGTCGCATGAAGTCTAGAGTCTGACGGAAACCTATCTGGTCGGGATGGTATATGACTAAAGTAGAAGGCGCCGACCAAAAGAAAGGATGGGATGATGTTCCGGCTCCCCCACGGGAGCCTTGTTCACAATGAGGCAAAACGTAGCTTCGTCGTTTATTTATACAAGGCACATGAGCCAACCCAGGCACCTGGCGTAGATTGGGGGCAAGTTTCCGTCATTTCGATTAAGCGTTTGCGTTGACGTCTGAATAATCAGCGATTCCAGATAGAGCCATGACATCTTGTCATTTTATTTTGCGATAACACGTGGCTCTGCCCAGTTTATGTTTTGTGCGGCGGACACCGAGTGCTCGGCAAGCGCATTTTGATCTGCGCCCCAGTTTCTGATGTCACTCTGGTGATCACGTATTCTTCGCTCAAAGTCACCCGTCTCGCCGATATACACAGACGGGCCGTCCGCACATGTTATCGAATACACGACACCTGGGAACATTTCCTTCTTCAGCTTGTCTTTGACGTGCACAAGCTGACTCCTCAGTTTCCGAGCTGGCACATGCGCGGTCTTAACTTCGTAGGACCGTAATATGCGCGCCAAAGGTTCGCTGATGCCCGGAGCATAGAGAATCGCGGCTCGTTTCTGGGTAGCGGGATTAGTTTGCTGCTTGGGACGTTCCATTTGGCGCTGTGCAGAGTCCATGACGTGTACAGGATAGCCACCGGAGGACAAGTCACACCGTAAGCGCACATCCTAAGCAATCCGGTCTTCTCCTCTGGAACAGATTTCTTCTCGTCGGAGAAGCGATGACACCTCAAAACGTTTCTGGCAATCAGGGTTAACGGACTTAAAATGGAGGTACCGGCTGGTGTGCGTGGGTTTTCGGTAAACGGTGAAATTTAGACGTGAGGAATGTCTGGAAACGAGTATATATAAAAACGGGAGGCGGCCATCGATTACCTCTTCAACGGCGAACTGTATGCTCGGCTCCAAACTGTTGAGGTGAATAGTAAAGTCATGTAATGCTTCTTTCTTCAGGATGCAAAAGCAGTCGTCCACGCACCTCACAAACACTTTTGGGGCAGGCGTGAAGGACGCAAGAGCACGGCCTTCGATTTCCTCCATGGCCCAGTTAGCGACTGTCACGGAAATCGATGCACCCATGGCGGCTCCGTGAATCTGCCTGAACGGGACATCCTCAAAAGTGAAGTACGTGTTTGACAGGCAGAATCTGAGAAGGCGGGTCATGTCATGCACATCTATCGCAGTTCTTTCTGACAGTGATGGGTGTTATTCAAGGGCGGTGGTGCATACTTCCACGGGAAGGTCAATCAGCACACTTACGTCGAATGAAACCATGATTTCTCCGGCGTTAAATGTAAGGTTTTGAACCGTTTTGATGAAGTGCTGGGTGTTGCGTAAGTGCGTAGGGTTCCTGCCGACGTGAGGAGAGATAACTGTGTGCAGAAACTTGGACAGATTCTGAAGCGGCGAACGCGTAAAATCCACTATAGGGCGCAGAGGGACGTCCGGCTTGTGAATTTTTGGTAGGCCGTAGATCACCGGGGCTGAATCATTGTGGTACAACAGGTAGAAATAGAGCGACCTGTGCTTCTGGGGCACTACTCGAAAGACGTCGGCCAGCAATTTCTGTAGTTTTCTCTGCACCTTGGTCGTCGGATCACGAGCGAGACGAGCGTAAGTGTCACCGTCTTCCAAGAGGGTCAGAATTTTCTTTTTGTAATCGCACTTATCTAAAAGTACAGTGGCAGTCGCATGCGGTGGTGGATATGGATCGTGTCTGGTCTTTACGAGACCAAGTCCTCACCCGAGACCGCGAGCTGGACCACCTGAGGCCCCGGTTTGCAAAACTGTCATCCCGGAGCACCGCGGCTACGCTGAACTTCGCCTTCTGAGGTTTACGCTGGACGCTCCCGGCAGCTTCGCGGCCGCCTTGCGGGGAACTCCTGGCTGTCCCCCATCTGTTGGCGCTGGTCCCGGTGCCCCTGACTCTACCCCAGGCCTTCCAGGGTCTCTTGTACTTGAAGCCTTTCCTAAGGCCGAACTGCCCTATCAAATTCTTTAAACATCTGTAGGGGCCACGGACACGTGGGCCGCCAGGTCGAGGCCTTGATAAAGTCCAACATCGACTCTAAATCCGAGGACATTAGGGCGCTCATCGCCCGGCCCACGAGTCCAGACCTGGTCGTAGCTCTCCAAGTGAATCCGGATGTTTGTCCCGAAGACATCGTTGCTGCTTTAAACCGCCGTAACCCCATCCTTAACTTGGACAATTAAACTTCCAAGGTTAAACTGTCATTCACACAATGGCCGGACCAATGTGTGCGTACACTCGAGGTCTACCTTCCCGCCTTCTCCCTACTGCGCTTCATGGGTCGCGTCACCATCGGCTGGACGTACGTCCAGCTTGTAGAGCTCCTACACGCCCCCTTATGCACATACTGCGCAGATTACAGTCGCGATTTAAGATCGTGCCCTCACGCAACGAACCCAACCGGGGCGCGACGCACTCGTTGTGCGGAGTTCCACGCCCTAGTGCAGAGTGGGCACCCCATCCGCGACCCCAACGCCAAATGCGCCCCGTATGAGCAGTAGGGTCCGTATTCCGAGTTTGTGTCACAGTAAAAAGCGCCATAATCTGCCGCAACGGGCACACCTGATTGGTCGAAACGCCGGAAGCGGATGTGGTAGTCCGGATGCAGCGAAATGGGTCGAAGAAACCGGACGGTTACGTCAAACACATAGCGTACGCAGCAGATGCTCGACAGCCGACATGGCGGCGCGCTCTGAAGTAGAGCCTCTCGTTTCGCAGTGAACTAGTCGACGTTACTGTGTTTTTCGGCCCGTGAACTGACTATAAACTGGGTACGGGACTTTTGCTTCGTCTTGTCTTGCCTATAACAAATTGTTTGGACGATAAGTTTGGCCTGTTTTTTTATTTCATTGGACGATTTGGTAGCTCCTAGGCCTAACGAGCGCCGGTTTGTTGCAGAAATTGTTCTTTTCATTCAAACTGGATGGCGGCACTATCACCGAGTTGTCTCGTCTGCGTATGTTGAAAGATGTAACATAAAGCAGAATGACCCGCGAAATACTTGCGTTTAAAAAGTCAAAACGTGCATTTCCTATTCTAGGTCTCTCTATTAGCTGTTGAGGCGTCCTGCATCGTGATCGTGTGTAATGTCTGCCAGCGTGAAACCACTCACGTGCACGAATGGTCAGTTGCCAGCGACGCGCTGTTACACCGAAGCGTTTGACATGCCAGAGGTGGTTTTTTTCGTGTCCCTTACGGTTCTCGATAGCCGCGGTGGTGTGGCTCTGCATCACTGAGCTCGCGAGTTAGCTTGAAAGTTAGTTTTAAGGCGTCAATTGGCATGCGTGAGCTTCGTACCATAGCGAAGCTACGAAAACTTCGTCTGCGAAGTCTCCCAACGCATATATGAAGAGGAACATGTACAGTAAGAAGATTTTTTGAGCTCATCCCTTTTATTTATTTGCAGTGCCTGCATAAAATGAAAGTACCAACGTAAATTACCGTCTGCACAAATCCGATCACAGCACCAACTTACATTCAGCGATGCTGCAGACGGCAAGTCGCGACGGCGTCTTGGTTCAGCCTGGCACGAAGCGCGCATTGTGGAGCGAGTGAGTGCATGCTACAAATTTTCCTCCCCGCTCTCTTTTCCTCAAGATAAATGTAAAACCACGTGTTGTGCGAACAAGCTAGTTGCCTTTTATTGTAGCGATAGCTATATTACGGTGGCATTTCGAGCCCTGAGCGTGGCGGCGCCGCCACGCTGTAACGTGGTTGGTCACGTGGTGCGGAGCAGCTGCCGGTGGCGCGGCACCGTGGCTGATCACATGGTTCGTCACGTGGTTGGTCACGTGCCCAAGTTCCACTCAGCCAGCTGTAGCTGTCGCGTCACTCCAGGTCTAGCTACAGCTAAACCACCGCCAACTTTTTAACCATCGGCTATCAACGGCTGTAGAGGCCGCCTTCTGTCACTGAAATGGCAGGCGTGATTGCGTACAATATTTTCTTCTTTAAGTACACCTCCGGCCTTAACGGTGCAGAAAGGAGTGCCTGAACTATATTGTTTGTATTCTCTGAAGTCAACTGGGTAAATAAAGCAGCTTTGATATTACCCCTTTACAGTGGAATTTCATGCGCAGACAAATTTGTGCCTGAATGTTTCTTCTGTCACATTGGTCGCGTTCCTTTTCTCGGCGAAGAGCAAAAGCGCCGCTGGACGTTTCGCTGCGGCAACCGCAACACAGTGACATCCTGCCGCCTCTCACAGTCGCAACCGAACCGACATCCGCTTCCGGTTTTTTGACCAATCAGGTGTGGCCGCTGCGGCAGATTATGGCGCTTTTTATTATGACACAAACTCGGAATACGGCCCTAGGCTCGCCCCTCGAGCCATCCTGCCAGGCAGGCTTCCTGCTGTATACTGCAGGAGCGGGCCGCTCGCATCCGTGCTGGGACTTAGGACCCCGTTTGCCTCGCGTCCTCACCCCGCGCTTCCGGTCGTCTCCGCAGTCACCCATATTAAACTTCCAGTTTGCTTCTTCCCTCCCCAGTCGTTCTTTGGCATGCCAAATCTAGGCTGGTGCTCTTCTTGCCCTCCATGTCATTGTAATGGCAATACTTTCATTTCTCCATTGGTCTTTTTTTCCTCCTTGCCATCCTGGCATTTCTTTCGCCGCTTTCTTGTCCCATTGGGATGTCTGCCTCTCTGCCTATCTTCTATGCGCATATTACCAGATTTGTAGCGATAGCTGCGTTACGGTAGCATTTCGAGCCTTCAGCGTGGCGGTGGCACGTTACCGTGGTGGCGGCACGTGACGGTGGCTGCGCAGCCACCGCCACGCGGTCACGTGGTCGGTCACATGACCAGCCGCATGGTACGGAGCAGCTGCTACTGCCGGCGGTGCACCGCGCCTGGGAAACAGCTACAACAGCTGTGCGCATGCGCCGTGTCAAGTGGGGTGAAGATGAAGAAGGAACGCCCAGCAAAACGCAGCGGCGAAAGACTAACTTTGCAATTCAACTAAGCAAGTTCCACTCGGACAGCTGTAGCTGTCTCGTCACTGCAGGTTTAACCAGAGATAAACCATCACCAATTTTTTCTTCTTCCTCTTCCTCCACCTGCAGGTCGAAAACGTTCCCTTGCTGTACCGAGCTTTTCCACAACCATCTTTTGACGCGGGCTTCCGCTTCTCCTTCTGGCAGTCTATTTCGGACCGCCTACGACCTTTTTAACTCACCTAACAATGTTTTCAATCATTTTCACTGCCTTTTACGACCGTTTGTTATCGGTAGGTGCAGGCCGCCGCCGTACCCAAATCTTCCCGTCGTTTCTCTTCCCCTCCCTTCTCCGGCAGCCATTGTTCTTGTGTGGTCCTTTCACCTCTTTTTACAGCGTTCCCCTTTTATTTCGTAAATGGCTAGCGTTAGATTTTTGCAAATTCATCTACACAACACACGGCGAGCAACGGCTGCCCTCGCGAGTCATTTTCTGACTTCTTTTTTTCTGGCGGCGGTTTCAGAACCTTACCTAGTGGGTGACGCTGTCGCGTGTCTCCCAGCAGACGTTGCTTCATTAGAGAGTTTTAGAATTGGGGACCCAAGACTGTGGGGCCCCAAGACGCGTTGCGTAGTTGCTCTTGGGTTTAGAGGAGCAGCAGAGTTTGAGAATTGGGTCAAACGCAGACAGCGTTGGGTCGAGCGCTCGTTACGCCACAGTGGTGAATATAAGAAGGTGCTTGAAAGCAACAACAAAAAAGCTTTTTTTGCAAGTAAAAACGAACAGAATTCATTTTTGACCAACAAGAGCTAACAATAAAATCTGAAAATTAATAGTTTTGTTAGCACTACAAATTAAGTGAACTATTTTAAGTCAAGCGAAGCCAATCGCAGCCAAGTGCTCTTAAATGGTGTTTTTTTTTTGGTGATTCACTTCAAAACTGCGAATTCACCTGTGTAAAATGGCAAAAATCAGTCGAAGGACACCAAGTTTGCTCTGCGATCATCTGCTGTACGCTGATTTGAGTTAGGCTGACATCGAAGATCTATTTCTGCCGTTGCCAGAAGCGATTTACTGACGACATGGCCGGCGGCAGTATACAGCTTCGCATCCTGAAAAGGGTTCGTTGCGAGCATTTCTCGCAATATATAGATGTCGTCTTGTGCAGTGTATTGGGAGCGCGCGTACGTAGCTCTCGGAGCAGTCATGTTTACAGCCCGAGAGATAACGGCTTTGGATGGCTGCAGCTCGAACGGCTCTCCTGGCTATCTTGCGATTTCTCGTCACTCGCGAGGGTGACCCAAGGCGGCCACGCTAGTTTTCGATTTTTAAGTCTTGGGTTAACGCGAACGCAAGAGCCCAAGACTGGCTTGGGTTCTGCGCATGCGCACTTGCGGCCGGCAATTCTCTTGGGGCCCCAAGCCGCTTGGGCCCCAAATTCTAAAACTCTCTATTCGCCTCGCCTTCAAAACTCCGCGCAACAATCTTTTCTCGAGAAACAGACTTCGCAGTTTTACCCCTTTTGCGCATCGCCTCTGGTGTGGCCATGCACTGTACGTCCTCTTTCACCGCATTCATCTTCGTTTGCTTTTGCGCCTCGCCTTACGCTTCCTTTCAACCGTCCTTTAATTTATTTAACGAGGTTTTTGTCCTAGCGGCCAGTCGCCCCATCATTATCGCCGGTGATTTTAACGCCAGACACGTCTTGGGGGGGAACCAACCGACCGATTCCCGCGGGTCACAACTAGTCGAATATGCGTTGGCACATGACCTTCCTATACTAAACTACCTTCTTTCCCCTCCAATATGTTGGACCCGTTATGAACAGTCCTAGACAGATGTTAGACCAAAGGGTTACAGCACTTACCGACATCTATAAGCGTACTCTAGAAGTAGGTGGTAGGATGGATAGACAGGATATTGGCAAGGCCTCTAAGGAGACGAAAGATCTGATTAAGAAGCGCCAAAACATGGTGGCGTCTAACCCTACCGACAGAATAGAACTGACGGAGTTATCGAAGTTAATAAATAAGCGCAAGGTAGCCGACATAAGGAAGTTTAATATGGAGAGAATCTAGTATACTCTGAAGAACGGAGGTAGCCAAATAGTGGTGAAGAGGAAACTTGGCATAGATAAAAAACCAGATTCATGAGTTGAGAGATAAGAAGGTCAGTGTCATTAGCAATATAGATAAAGTAATTTATTGAGAGAGACAGCAGACAGCAGCATTGCGTCATCCCGTCAGTAACCAAAGAGGAAGTAAAGAAAGCCTTTGGAGCAATGCAAAGGGGAAAAGCAGCTGGTGAGGACCAAGTAATTGCAGATCTGTTGAAGGACGGAGGAGAGATTGTGCTAGAAAAACTAGCCACCCTGTATAAGCAATGCCTTACGACCTTGACCGTAACAGAAGCTTAGATGAACGCTAACATTATCTCAAATCATAAGAAAGGAGGCACCAAGGTTTTGCAAAATTACAGACCAATCAGCTTACTGGCCGTGGTCCAGAATGTATTTACTAAGGTAATCGCTAATAGAGTCGGGGCGACTTTAGACTTCAATCAACCAAATGATAAGGCTGGCTTTCGTAAAGGTTATTCCACAATAGATCGTATTCTCACTATCAATGAGGTGATAGAAAAAATCGCAGAATATAAAGAACCCCTATATATACCCTTTATCGATTACGAGAAAGCAACTGACTAAGTGGGTACCTCGGCAGTCATGCAGGCATTTGGTAATCAGGGTGTAGAAGAGCCCTATGTGAAAATACTGGAAGATGTGTATAGCAAATGCACAGCTACCATAGTCCTCCATATTAAGTCAGCAATATAATTCCAATAAGGAAGGGCGTCAGGCAGGGAGACATGATCTCGCCAATGCTATTCACCGCCTGTACACAAAAGGTATTCCGAGGCCTGAATTGGGAACCGTTAGGAGTAAGTGTTAATGAAGAATACCTAAATAATCACCGATTCGCTGATGACATTGCCTTGCTGAGTCACTTATTAGATGAATTGGAATGCATGATCAATGAGTTAGGCAGACAGAGCAGAACGGTGGGTCCAAAAATTGACGTACCGAAAACCAAAGTAATGTTGAACATTCGAGCATGGGGAAAGCAGTTCACATTTGGTAGCGAAGTGCTGGAAGTTGTAACGGAATACGTCTACTTAGGGCAGGTAGTGACTACTGATCCGGATCATGAAAGGAAGATAAATAGAATAAGAATGGGGTGGAACACATATGGCAGGTTATCTCAGATCATGAATTGCAGTTTACCAATATCCCTCAAGAGAGAAGCATACAGCAGCTGTATCTTACCAGTACTCACCCACGGGGCAGAAACGTGGAGGCTAAGGAAAGGGCTCAGCTCAAGTTAAGGACATCGCAGCGAGCTATGGAAAGAAGAATGATAGGTGTAACGTTAAGAGACCGAAAGTGTTCAGAGTGGGTGAGGGAACAAACACGGGTTAATGACATACTAGCTGAAATCAAGACGAAGATATGGGATTAGGCCGGGCATGTAGTGTGAAGGCAAGATAACCGCTGGTCCTTAAAGGTAACAGAGTGGGTTCCAAGAGAAGGCAAGCGTAGCAGGGGGGGTGGGGTGAGGGGGGGCGGCAGAAGTTTATGTGGGCGGATGAGATTAAGAAGTTTGCGGGCATACGGTTGGCGCAACTGCCTTTGCTCTGCAGTGAGCATCGTCAGGATGATGATGGTGATGACTGCACGACCAGACTCCAAACCATGGAAGTCGCCGGAACTGGCGATGGAGCGTAGCCGTTTGTTTGTCTTGCGCAGACTCTTCCAGCGCTGTCACGATCCACATTTCAGGCCAGTTTTCCGTGCCCTTCTTTCAGGATTCTCTTGCTACCTGCCAGCATAGAGTACGGGCGACTAAAGATTCCGTCCTACGCCAATTTTGCTGCGACGCAACACGCAAAGACCTTTTTGCAGCTCCCTTCAAGCGGGCCTTCGGAAAACTAAGAGCCCCTGTCTTCCTCCCATCTCTTTACCTGCGCGATGGCGGTGCCGCTAGAGCTGTGGTCGAAACCGCAGAACTCATTCTCCGCACACATGTAGCCATCCATAACCGAACTCATGACACACCCTACCACGCCTCCATCCGTGAATTTGTATCATCACCCTGTCTACCCTCTCACGACCAGACGACCCTTTTCCACAGTCCGGGCCGTGTCGGCCGCGTTTTGTACGAGGTGAAACGCAAAAGCGCCTGTGTGCTGTGCGATGTCAGTGCACGCTATACATCCCCAGGTGGTCGAAATTAATCTGGAGGCCTCCACTCCGACCGCTCTTTTTCCCTTTCTTCTTTCACTCCGCCTTCTTCCCTCCCCTTAGCGCGCGGCTCAGGTGTCCACCTAGATGCGAGGCAATTACTGCGCCACTTTCTTTCCTAAAAAAAAAGCTATCTTCAAAAGCAATGTTATGTGGTGTGCATGGGAGCAATAGAAAAGCGTAACCCAACGGTACGCTTCTCAGGCCGCGCACTAGATTTCAAAACCGAGCTTCGCATTCTAGGCGAGGTCATTCCAGACAGCTTTGACCGTCATCTTTCATTCCTACCTCACATCTCCATTCTGCGTGAGAAAGCCGACCTGCTTACGGCTCGTCTGTTTTCTTTCCTTTCATTCCACCGCTGCCTCCCCCCTTCCTCGCTCCACACCCGTCATCTACAGGTCATCCAGGCAGCCCTTAGTTTTGCAGCCCCTGTATGGTGGACACCTCCCAGTGACCCGTGCTTAAGAGAGAAAGCCTTGTCAGTGCAGTGCCTCCCACTGCTGGCACAAACCGGATCGCTCCGCACCACGTGTACGGCGGGTCTGCACGTGCTTGCAGGAACTCCTCTGCTCCCGCTACAGCTCAACTGCCTTTGCGCAGAATAACGCTTCCTTTATTCCTCAAAAAGCGCATAGCGCAGCTTACATTAAAAGCCCAGGACTATGGAACGCAACGTTCCGCCCAAGACTGGCATCAATTTTGCGACTTCCTACGTGGCATTTAACCCGCCGCGGTGGTTCAGTGGTTAGGGCGCTCGGCTACCGGCCCGGAGTTCCGGGGTTCGAACCCGACCGCGGCGGCAGCGCTTTTATGGAGGCAAAACGCTAAGGCGCCCGTGTGCTGTGCGGTGTCAGTGCACGTTATAGATACCCAGGTTGTCGAAATTATTCCAGAGCCCTCCACTACGGCTCCTCTCTCTTCCTTTCTTCTTTCTCTCCCTTCTTTATCCATATCCCTTACAGCGCGGTTCAGGTGTCCAACGATATATGAGACATACTGTGCCATTTCCTTTCCCCAAAAACCAATTATTTTATTATTATTATTATTATTATTACTCCGTGGCATCTTGAGTGCTTCCAAAACATGCGCCAACTACGACACTCAGTCATTACGTGTGAGATTACCGTCCTTACCAAATATTCGTAATGTATAAAAAAAAAATCTGTAAGCTAAAAGAAAACGTAGAAGAAAGACTACGTCTTTTCCTACAGTTTTTACAACTTTCATCAACATGTCACTTTCTATTGTTTTTCTAACGTTCAGATTGTTGGCTTTGTTATCCTGTATCCACCTGTGCTTCCTTGCTGTCGTCCTTTGTTTTACTCAGCCATTATCCTTGTATCTACCTTGTATCATTACCCAGAATGTTTTTTACTAGTATATTGTAAATCGTTTGTCCACAGATATTTATAAGAGACTTGTTCATTTAGTTTTCAGTCGTGATTCTATATGTTCTGAATTATAAATTTGCAACTGACTTTGCAAACTATCATTTATACATGTCTGTACGAACATGAATTGTTAAGGGGCACAGACCCCGTCAAGCTGTCTTCTTCAGCTTTTTGACTGTGCTCCAGACCACTGTAAAGATGTCGAATAAAGATGAATGAATGAATGAATGAATGAATGAATGAATGAATGAATGAATGAATGAATGAATGAATGAATGAATGAATGAATGAATGAATGAATATTGCTCAGCCTTCTACATCCTGAAGCAACAAAGGCGTCCACCAATAGAACCTTGCAAACGTTAGCCCGTCAGTTCACCGGCACTGACCAAGAACTTCTGGGCACCCTCCGCTCCCAATATTTCGGCGCTCAACAGGCACTTTCCTCAACTACCACTTACACCAGACACACCAACTCGGAACTCGACGCGCCCATCACTTATGAAGAGGCCTTCGCAGCTGCCGCGCTTGTCGCCGCTCTAGTGCCCAAGGTGCCGACAAAATCACTACCGCAATGCTCGCAACCTTTCCAAAGATTCCATTCAAGCACTTACCAAATACCTCAGTGATAAACTGTGGACCCGAGGCAAGATATCCCTTCAATGGAAGCTCGCAGAAGTTATACTCATCCCTGAATTCAACAAGCCACCCTCGCTCTCTGCTCTGAGGCCCATATCGCTCACCTCTTGCTTGGGCAAGCTATACGAGCGAATCATCCAAACACGCCTGCAAAACAATATTGAAGATCGCACTCTTTTCCATTTTATGCCCGGTTTTCGACCAGGTCTTTCCACGCACGACGCCTTTCTTCTCCTCAAACACGAAGTCCTCACTGGGATACCTCCAGGCGCAGAGCGCCTTCTTCTAACACTTGACATTATGGGCGCCTTTGACATTTCCCACTGTGCAATCCTAGAAGGTGTATATCAAATACACTGTCTACCTCGCATGTCATATCTCCACCATCCTCACTGCCCGCACAACCACGACTGGCATCGGACCTACTAGATCGCCCCCTTCCAAAAAACCTTACAAGTGCACTCTGCAATGTGCTGTTCTATCACCACTGCTATTCATTATAGCCATGTCCCCTCTCACCCACAAGCTCTGTCCGGCATCAGATATACCATCTATGTGGATGACATCCCCATCTGGTCAACCAGAGGATCCCTCGCCGCCAAAGAGCAAGCCCTCCAAACAGCCATCGCTGTAGTTGAGCATTTTGTTCAGACCGGCGGTATGCAATGTGCACCGGCCAAATCGAAAATCATCCGTATTCACGGCCCCGCTGTCGTTCCCCCGGATCAGTCATGCTCGCAATTCACAGCACACCCTATAGAAGAAAAACCATTCATTCCAGTGCTTGGCCTGTGGGCCCAGCATGACGGCAAGCCCACCCACACCTTTGCCACTCCACACACGTCCGTTCTGAAATCGCCCGTATGGTGCGACGTATCACTGGGCATTGCAAGGGCATGCCTGAGGACGAAACTGTCCACCTCGTCACGGCCCTGGCCATGAGTCGAATCCAGTATAACCTCCCTTGCCACAATATTGATCGCACCGCCGAGAGTAGGATCGATATCATTATCCGTACCTCCTTTAAAACAGCTCGGGAGGGGGGGGGGGGGGGGGTTCTACAGGCGGCCTGAAAATGAAACATCAGTCGCAAATGAAACATCAGTAGCAGCTAAAATTCGAAAGTTCAATCTGTCCTGTCGCACTCCGGTGTCGGCAAGAAATCACCCGCTACCCTCCAAGTAAGGCAATCAGCGATGTCCAGTGCGGACAGAGATCTGTGCTAACCCGTTGCGGTCAAATCATGGTGAGGTCAACGCTGCCCGCAAGGCTATGGTTATGACAGTTTGTTCTGCAACAATATGTTTTCACAACAGGACATTTAACAAATTAAATACTTTTAAACCCATTAAGTCACTTTGCAAAGAACGATGCCCATTACTTCTTGGCCCCCTAGTCTTAAAAAGGCTGCAATTTTAATTTCATGCTGATAACGGCCGTTTACCAATCACAAGCACGTTACGTGAAAATGTCTTTTTTTTTTCAAAGTAATGCACCTTTCCGCATATAATTTGTTCCGCATATAAACGGTACATTGTGACGATATCTGCCACAGCGCCTATTAGCAAGGTGAACAAACATGTGGAGACAGTGAGCATGTGAGTTCGGCCGCCACTTCCGCTCTAGATTCAATGCAACGATTGGCGATTGCTACACATTCGACACTAGATTCAGTGTGTTTACCTGATAGAAGCAATTCGCTGAAAAGGCGGTGTTCGTGCTCACAGTGCGTCACAACTTTGGGATATAAATCTTGGAACCTTTTCTACTTCTCAGTGATGCCGCACAATTAATCGTCGTAGTCGAATCAAACGTTAGCAAAACTGGATTCCGCGAAGGACTTTACAGACGTCGGGAGTAAACACAATACTGAGGTAAATGGTCGCAAGTTCTTGATAGATGTCGGGGTCGAGTGTAACGGCAGTACCGCGGTGCTTAAAGGCTTGAAGTATCACTTCATCCGCTATGTCCGTCTGCAGTAGGGCCGCAAAGTTTATAATATCGCATTGCGATGGCTTTCTCGAGAATTTCTTTGCCAGCGTTTCAAGAGTTGTTACTCTTTGCAAACAGGTTATTAGCCAGTGCTGATTCAAATAGTTTTTAACTCACCTCTGTACTTAGTGCACCTAAGTCCAGCCAAGAAAGTGACGTTTAAATCTACTGAAAAGCGGGGGTGGGCCCTAAATCATGCAAGTGTGTTTGTTCGATATTCTGCGGTACTCATATTTATAGACAAAATAACAGGAATGGTTTCAGTCACGATCCATATGATGTTACCATATTTACCGATCTGATGCACTGATTGTGGCTTGTGATAGGGCGGCCAGGCCGTGAGCCGCGAAGAACCCCTCTAGAAGAAAAAAAAACGATCCGCAATTAAGCACCAAATGTCCCTGCGTCGGCAATTGTAAAAATACACATTTTAAGCTGACTCAGCTTTTATTCATCAGGCAGCATATCAGAACTTCAATGAGTAAATATTTATACGGCTCTTATGTTTGCGCCAGAGTTGCCTCTCTTTCTATCGTGCACAGTCGTCACTGCATAAATTGTGAAACTGTCGTCGTTATTAATGCTCAGGTTGTGTAAAGCGTGTTTCCTTACTTTTAATGAGGGATGCTGTGTATTCACAGAATCATACGCATATTTTTCACGACGTCGCTTGTATCACAGCAGCAACGACAATGACGGAATAAACGTTTATTAGCGAGAAAGACGCCAAATTGGAACCATATTCCTCCGACAGGCTCCTCTAACCAACGGAACTCTGGTTTAAGTCTGTCTGTTCACACACTTCCCTCAGACGAACAATCATTTGGCAGAAATGAGATTTCGTCGACACAACTGATTCACAGTGCCAGTCCGTCACCATAGTTTTCCATAAGCTGTGTAGTCCAATCAGAAAAGGCATATTAAGAGGTTCATCAACATAATGCGCTCCGGTAAGGTATCATATGGATCGTGAAAAGGTTGACCTGGTGAATGCCTTGTAGTCTTCGACTTAGTGAAGTGCCTTAGAAACGTGTTGTGATACGTACTTGAGAAATTAGTTGTATGCTAATTAGTAATTAGGTACATGAGCCAATATAAAAGCAAATTTTGTGGCGGTTCATTGTATTTGAGCAATCCGAGTTAGCGCGTATGTGTGATATATCGATGTGTAAGATTCGTTCAAGTATCGGTTAATTAATGTATATTCTAATTAATCAGAAATGTAACTACGATGTATACTGTGTGTATTGTGGTGATTTATTGGATTCAATTATTCGATAACACTATCACGTTCTACTCTTAATGGCGAAGCATAAGCGCCCCCAAGTTTTTCCTGTCTTCAGACAACGCGGAGGCACCGCGCTTGTCGGCATTACGCTTCTTTCAGACTTTTCCACAGATTCTCTCCGCTGCTATCACCTCGTCCATCAAAAAAGAGAGCAAACGAGAATTCTCCAGAAGTTAAAAACTCTACTGCCATTACTCTAGCGGAAAGTGAAATGCGATCGGGTGTAACGTTCAGCCGTTCTCCTACACCGTTGGCAGACGAAGTGGTACACGCAACGGCTCCGTCACGAGCCAGCGCCCTGGAGAAGCCCGTAGTCGGAAGGGAAGACACGTCCTTCATAGGCGCCTCCAGACACCCAGAAATCAGAGCGGCAATAGCCTCGGTGGTAGACCATACTCATCGCGAGTTCACCAGCGTCTCTGTCAAGCACGAAAAGCCAAAGGAAGAAGTCGCCACTGCCCTCGCGATGGTCAAAGGCTCCAGAAGGGACACTCCTTATTATCCTTTAGTCACGGACTCCCAGATGGCCTGTCCGAACTACGTTAGGGAAAGTATCAGCAAGCCATCGCTCCAAATGTTGCAGAAAGGCCCCGCAGCTTACATCGGCGAACACGAAGTTATATGGACACAATGACACGTCGGCCTCGCTGAGAACTGTGCTACGGATACTGTAGATAAAGGATACACTAACTGAGCTGCGAGGGGCACTCTAGAACCAAGAAAAGCGGTTCCGACGTATATTGGTATTTTGGAACAACATCGAGGGGGGAGTATCACCGCGTCCCAACCTCAAAGCCAGCTCACAAAAGTAGAGGAGGCGGCTCCAGACAGACACCCTAGTTTACATATCCTAAGCAAATTTCACCCAACAGACTAAAGGGCCGCCTGTCGGCTCTGCTGCATCGACATGCGGATGGATGTCATCAAATTCGAGTATATGATCTTCAGTTGTTTGTGCCGATTTACCAGACACATGCACATGTCTCATCTTCTTGGTTAGATTTCTTTTTGTAACTGCGCGTTTTAAGACTCCCTGATCTATCTTCGAAGAGTAGGGCACTGCCTCTTGATTAATCATAGAAGGATTCCTCCCTGATCTGCATTTTGCTATTCGATAAAGCTCTATACACTGCTTCTGTTACATTGAATTAATCTGGTTTTTGCCCTCTGCGTTTTAGTGTGATAGCACTAAATAGGTGACCGCAGCGGTGGCCTAGTAGTTTGAGCATCCCCCCTCGCTTGCGGGAGGTGCGGGGTTCGATCCACAGCACCGCCGGGAGTCCACCGGTGATACAATGGGTACAAGCTTCCCCCTGGTCTGGTGATCCGCTTATTTAGGGTGAAATGCTTGGGAAATGGGGCTTTGACCCCGCCTTGAGAAAAAAGAAAACCCCTGTGCCATGGCGCTCTTCGGCCACAGGTGCCCTTGCGTCATAAAAAATTTCATCATCATCATCACCATCAACACTACACAGGTCGCCAGCGAAAAGGGCGTCTTGTGTCGGAATGAACCCCTGGGATGAGCAACTGGGGCGAGCGGAAGAATATCGTAGTGGGGAGCAGAGGCGCGCACGAGCGCTGTTTGGCGCCGGCGGAGAGAGTCGCGTGACGTGGTTGCGCAGCTGGGGTGGGGTATAGGTGTGCGCCGTGTCGGCTTCGAACGGCGGCGGCGTAACGGTCATTTCTAGTCGGCGGCGGCGGCGTGGAAAGCTAAACCACAAATTCAAAAAGACATTTTGCTAAAGCCTTCTTTGCTGAACTGGTTAAAATTTTAGGGCTTTTTGTACTCAAGGCTCGGAATACAGAATACAGAGGGGTTGAAGGGTGAGAAAAATGCGAAATGTTCTGTAAATATTTTGTTTTTTGATTAGAAAAAAATTATTTACATATGTACACAGGCCAAGGTTTCCGGATACATTAACATTCACAAGTAGACATGACGCTAAGCATGTAAGGCGAGCCAATTAAAAAAGGTACTATAAGCATATTTGAGAAAATAACAGGAATTGCTCGTTGGCGATGTAAAACCGCATAGCTTAGCTATTGACTGAAGATTGAAACAGCAATAATCTGACACGAAAAAAAAAGACCTTAGCGCCAGTTTAGTTTAAAGACCACATCAAGACGATCGTTGTTAACAAAATGAATGGGCTCGACCACTGCCGCAGAAACTCTTCCTCTCCCAAGAAAAAGAGTTCCTCCGACAAGAAACTGATCTGCTCCCTTCGAAGACAGCCAAGTATTGGCCACACAGCACGGCGTCAAAGGCCACCAGAGTCCGCGGTGCATCGACTTCGCCAAACTAAAAAGGCCCGCAACAATTAACAGCCGAGTAAAACGACCGCTGGGGAAGCGGTCGCAGGAGACAAAGCTCGAAATGCCCTGCCCACGGAATCCCCGCATGAACCGCTCGCCAAAAGACACGCGCTACCACGCAGGTGACTAGCCTGGCGATTAGATTCCGGAAGCGGGCAATTCGGACAGGTACTGGATCGTGAAACACCCCACCGCTCTAACCGATCACAAGTAGGCAGCACTGCCCAACCAAGTTTCCAAAGTCACGTAGATGGTCTGGGAGAGGCGTCGACGATATGCTCGCCCATTGAACGCGGCGCATCGGTGAGCGGCGAGCCGCCGGCACAACATGCAATAACAGCGAGGCCATAATGTCCACCAAACGGTCTGCAACGATGTTAACAGAAAGTGCTACTGCGCTTATATGTCTGAAAAAGGCCACTGATATAGCATAGAAAGCGGTAGGCTGTTCTGATTAAGGTCCATGATTAACAGGGGCGGAGGGATTCAAAAAGCGCAAAGAAGGGCTCAAAAAGCAATAATAATAATAACTGCTTTTGGGGGAAAGGAAATGAAGAATTCTGGAAATGAAAAATAAAACGAGCTGTGATGCTTAGACAATCCGAAGCACGCCGCGAACGGCTCCCAAGCCATCTCACTTTTTTCGTAGGGTCAGACCAGGCACGAAGCCTCTTTGGCCGACCAGCATAAATGTCCGACTCTGTAGTCGACGCATGTGGATGCTTTAAGCTCGAACTCAAAGCGACCATCTCAACATCCCAAGATAGGGTACTAGAAGTGCTGGCGCTAATCCTCGATGTAGAAGAGCACGACGACTGCACAGGTCAGGAGATGGTCTTGGCTATTGCGCAGGCGCGATGACAGTCTCACCAATGACGAGGTTGACTGAAGAAGATGAGGACGACAAGCTGATCTCGTCACCAGCGGCCTCAGATATGCCGGCGTTGTTGCTCAAAGCCGCAACGCTGGCTGCGGGCTGCCGCGCGGTCCGCGGGAGCGGCTTGTCCTCAGCATCAGAGACTTGCAGGGGCACAGTGGGCTCGGCCTCCGTAGCGGCAGGTACACTTAGAGAGAATGAGGCTGACAGAGCCTGTAACTTTACTATCGGCTTGCTTGGTGTATCACTGGGCGCATCAGCCGCAGGCACTGGTTCTTCTACACGAACACTCTGAGTTGCTGAGGAACCACCCGTAACAGCGTCGGTGTCGGAAACGTTGAGCTTGGCTTCAACGGCTGCCTGTGTGGCCGGCGGAGGTGCAGGTCGGTCCGCAGCCTCAGAGTATACGAGGGCTTGATCGCGGATGCCACGGTAGCGTGTGGATCACCACGACGTCGACACGGCAGCACACAATCTTCGCTTCGGTGCCCAAAGACACCGCAGCGGGCGCAGAACGGAGCCGTGCACTGTGCCCTGAAGTGTGTAGTCGACCACAACGCCGACAAACACGCTGCATGCCTTTGTAATCACATGTCACGCGGTGGCCAGCGACCGTAATGTATTTAGGCACGGGCGACTCCGGCTTCATTTCAATTCGGACGTACCGCCTCTCGGTGGTGACAGCGGGACGTGACCCCTGGGTGCCGCGACTTATGTGCAGCACCTTGCCATAAGGGGAAAGAGCCTTGACAAGGGCATCAATTGGTAGGCGGGCGGGCAGAAAAAGAGCAGTCACCTGAGTCACCTGCGGGCTCAAAGGGACGATGGCGACGCGTTCCTTGCCGATGATGAGGCAGGACGCTTCACTCTTCACCGTTACTTGGTAATTGCGTCCACCGAAATGCTGGACACTGTAAACTTCTTCCAATCCAACTACCAAGGCTCTCGCATCGACGAAATCCCCCGGACCAGCTCCCTCGGGGACGACGGCATCAAAGGCAAGAGCCCTTGTAGGTGGCTGGCTCACCATATTCATGCGCCAGCCAGCCGAAGGACACCCGAACACAAGAGCACGACCGGAGGTCCAACACCGGCCACCGACGCAAGCCGGCGGCCGGAACACACACATGAACAAACGCTATCGCCTGATAGCCTTAAAGCGGATTTTAAGTGTCCCCGCAGTTTAAAACGCTAAAAATTAAAACAAAAATAAAAAAACAGATTAGAACTTAAGTGTTTCGTTTGGTTTATGGGGGTTTAACGTCCCAAAGAGACTCCGGCTATGAGGGACACCGTAGTGAAGGGCTCCGTAGATTTGGACAACCCGGGGTTCTTTAACGTGCACTGACATCGCACAGTACACGGGCCTCTAGAATTTCGTCTCCATAGAAATTCGACCGCCGCGGCCGGGGTCGAACCCACGTCTTTCGGGCCAGCAGCCGAGCGCCATAACCACTCAGCAATCGCGGCAGCTAAAAATTTGAGTGTCCCGTATTTAAAATAAAATTAGGCACATATCACTAGCGCGTATGTTGATAGTGTTTATTTATATATTTCTTGCTCACGAACGTGTAGAACATTTCTTGTCTTTTTTGCGTCGTAGTCGCAATTGTTTTCTTTTTGCTATTTTTCGGTTATGCAGGTACTTTTCCATTGCGCAGAGTCAGTGAATTCGTCTATTGTTCTTAAGCCGGCACTGACGCACGTGACACTCGATATGTTAACCGTACTTCCACTTGTTCTAAATGAGATTGTGTTTATACGTTATTCTTGCCGCTACGGCACCTTAGCGCCTGTGTGCTGTGCGATGTCAGTGCACGTTAAAGATTCCCAGGTGGTCGAAATTATTCCGGAGCCGTCCAATACGGCACCTCTTCTTTCTCTCCCTCTTTTATCCCTTCCCTTACGGCGTGGTTCAGGTGTCCGCCGATATATGAGACAGATACTGCGCCATTTACTTTCCCCAAAAATCAATTATTATTACTTAGGTAGTCGCAGAGGTTGCTGGCGAAATGATTTTAGTGATTGTGCACTGTCCGCTTAGTATGAATTTTGCTTCTCTTCCTACGCAGGTGAGCGCAATAGCAACTTCCTCCGCAGTCTCTATGTTGCGCCCCCGGATGGCTGCCGCGGAGACTGGAGCCCCTCGGCCGTTGACGACCGAAGCTACTGCCACTCCCGTCCAGCCACCCGCCGCATCAACGTACGCTACGTCCGCTTCCTCCATATCGCCGAACCTCAGCTCTAGAGCCTCGGCTCTCTTGGCCCTGCGTTCTACGTTGAACTCCGAGTCCATATATTTCGAGAATGGGCGGACTACCAAGGCGTTCCTTCGTTCCCTGTCGATTTCAACTTTCATTTTAATCCCGCTTTCGGGATTTAATCCAACTGTCGCTAGCTAGGATTACCCTGCCTGTTCCCGTTGTACCGAGACTCTAAATTTGTGGGGTGTGTACCGCTTCCACTAGTTCTATTCATGTGTTATGTACCCCTAACCCAAGCAGTCTCTCCGTAGAGGTAGCCATGGGTAGCCCTAGTGCCTTTTTAACACATTTGCGAATGAGTGCATCTATTTTCTCTCTCTCTCCGACTTTTATATCTAAGTAGCGCGTAGCGTAACTAATTCTACTGATTACGTACGCCTGTATTACCCTCAGCAAGTTCCTCTCTTAAATCCACCCCCTACCTTTAACCGCGATTCTTCTTATAAGGTCTAGAGTTTGCATCGCGTATTGCTCCAACTTTTTATGGGCCTCCCCGTTGTATCCGCAGTATTGCCTTATTAAACCCAAGATCCTTACTTTATCCACCTTTATCACCTGCATGTCCGCCACCTGAATTTTAATCTCCCCACGTTGTTTACATCGGATTTGTTTCGGGTTATATACAAAAAGTTCGGACTTTTGCGGCGAACACGCAAGCCCCCTTTTGGCTGCATACTCGACAATCATGTCTGCTGCGGCCTGCAACCGCTCTTCCGTGTGTGCATCGCTTCCTCGGTTGACCCAGAGATTGATGTCGTCCAAGTACATGCTCAAATTTATCCCCTCTAACTCATTTAATCTGCCCGGGAGGCCTTTCATTGCCATGGTGAAGAGAAACGGCGACAATACCGAGCCCTGCGGCGTGCCCCTGCTTCCCAGCTCATGGGGGGGGGGGGGGGGGTGATACTAAGCTTTGGAATGCCATTGATGATCGCCTCTTGTTTGACATTGTCAAACGCTTTGGTGAGGTCTATGTCCAAAACTACTTTTGCGTCTTTGGAGCGCGAGTCTATAATGCCGTGTTTAAGTCGGAGCATCACATCCTGTGTGAACAAGTGTGGCCGGAAACCGACCATCTCGCGCGGCCACACATTGTTTTGCTCCATGAAGCCCGTGAGCCTTGTTTGCACGACGTGCTCCATCAATTTCCCTACGCATGACGTAAGGGAAATCGGCCTGAGGTCGCCTAGCTGCGGAGGTTTGCCCGGCTTCGGTATGAGTATAACTGGCTGTCTTTCATTGCTCGAGTAGCTTCTTCTCCGATATATTCGGTTAAGAGTTGAATTGATTCATGGTCTAAATTCCTTAGCATCGTATTCGTGATTCCGTCAGGGCCCGGAGCCGACTTCGTCTTTAGTCTGACAATTTCTGCCCATACCTCCGCCTCTGAGATGGGGGCGTCTAGAGCCCCACAACAGTCCGGGAGAGGGGAACGTTGGGTGTCTCCAACGTACGTTTTTACCCATTTGTCCATAAACTCTGCATCGTCTCCGTCGAACGCGTGTCGGACCATTGCTAATCTAATTCCGGACTGTGTTGCCGAGATCATCGGGTCCAGCAGATGCCGGGACATGCTCCACGTCTTGGAGAGATTCATGCCTTCCTCCATTTCATCGCATCTGTTGCACCAATTCTGTTCGCTTGATTTAAATGCGTAATCTTCAATTTCCATGTTGTGTCTCGCAATCTCCCTTCTGAGGTTGTGATTCCACCTTTGCTTTTTTAGCCGCCTTTCCATTCTATATGCTTGGCCTCTCACATGCTGAGCAGACGACTGTCCACTATAGCTGGGGCATTATCCCCTTCCAGCGCCTCCGTCCATCGACTCACAAAGTCTTCGTGAGCCGAGGTCTCGTCACGTCCACACATGTCTTTGTGCGTCGAGACATCATCAAGCCTTCGCTAACCCGTCCCTACGACGGCCCTTATCCCGTCCTGCACCGGAGGGAGAAAACTCTGAAGTTGTCCGTCGATGGACGAGAAGAAATCGTTGCCATCGACCGCGTGAAGGGCGCTGCGAGCGGTCGAGCCGATCGGACAAGCTCCGCATGGGCTCCGTCGAAAGTCTCTACCACCCGCGTTGACTTTCGCCCACGACCCAAAATCTCGTCGGATTCGTCAATCGGAACGTTCAGCGACCAAGAGGATACCATACTCTCGGAGGTGGGTTCACTTGGTCGGGTTTTATTGGACTTTGAGGCTCCGACCACGCCGGACCGCTCAGCCTAGCGCTAGGGCTAGTAGGCTCGGCGGCCTTCGGGCCCAAAATAATCGCTGTAGAGCCCCTGGTAGGCTGGTCCGAAGCAGCGGAAATGGACGCGGAAGTCGGGGGAACCTCCGCGGAAGAAGTCTACGAGCCAGAAGGCTGGTATAAGGTCAAGAAAGGAGGAAAAGCTGTACCAATGCAACGCGAGGAGCGGCAACCGGAAGTCAGTGGCGCCGCCACGCAGGAGAGGCCGAACCATTTCAAACGCGCCGCGGGAAAGAAGCTGGCGGAAAAATCAGTTGAAAAACAGCACGTGCGCATCCCCGATGGCGCCACGCGGATAATTCTGCGACCGCAAGGGGGCCTCGCTCCCCTTACAAGGCTCGGAGCCGCCAGGCTGCTGTACTACGTGTGCAAGGAGACTGGGATCTCCTACGGAGACGCTCGGAGGGACATCCTCTCGCCCAACGAAGCCCAGCATACCCTTTTAATCGCTACTGAAGACAAGAAAAGGGCGGAAAAATACCAGCCAATAACTTCCATCACCACGGAAGAAGGAAGCAAGACGGAAATCGAGGCACATATGACAATCCCGGAGAGCAGGGGAAAAGGAGTGATTCACAACGTCCACCTCAGCGTCTCCGACGCCGAACTGGTAGCAGAACTCGAGTTTAACGCAAGTCTGGGAATAAACCCGAAAGTCATCGCGGTCAGAAGACTTAGCCCCCAGCCGACTACGATCCTCCTCGTCTTCCAAGAGGAGCGGGTCCCAAGGACTATAAAGCTCTTCGGCTTCTACGAGAGATGCTTCCTGTACAGGAAACGCTACAAAGTCTGCTATCGATGCGGGGACCTGGGACACCAGATGGACGTGTGCCCTAACCCCACCTCGATCAAGAGATGCAGAAACTGCGGTGAAAAAGACCCTCAGAAGGATCACAGCTGCAAGGAGACCCGATGCGCCCTGTGTGGCAAGGCGCACCCCCTTGGCGACAAGACGTGCAAGGCCATGTTTCGAACACCGTACCTGGTAAAGAAGAATTTCTGGGAAAGGAAGCTTGCAGAGGAAATGCTAGCAAAAGAAGAAGATTTTAAATTAGTGCCAATTCTCAAGACACCATCCCAGGAGAGGAAGGCCAGGAGCAGGAGCAGATCCCCAAACCACTTCCCACCTCTGTCCCCCTCCCCTTCTCGTTCGACTTACAGGTCCAGATCACGGTCCGCGTCCAGGGAAAAGAAGATAGTGGGCCAGTCCAGTTCCACCCAGCCAGACAAGAACACGAGAACGCCCGGAGACCCCTGGGGCCTCAAGAAGGACTCGGACGGAGAAAAAAGGTGAGCTTCGATAGGAGAGACTCCCAGCCTAACCAGTACATACAAAAGATAGAGAAAGAAAACCACGAGCTCAGAGAAGCAGTAAAAGAACTTAATGATGTCATTATGACACTCAAACAGGAAGTACAAACACTTAAACAGGAAGTGCACACCCCCAAAAACACCGCGGCCACACTGCTCAAAGAGACACCGCTGTCACAAACTGCCCAACCTACAATAACACCGCCAACAGAAGGGGCAGGGAGCCGCAACGAGGCACAGTCCCCGCCTAGCAAGCGTAAATGCGCGGAAAAAAATGGATGACATCTTCGTTACGAAGGTACAATTTGAAGCCGCCATGACAGGAATCAACAACAAGCTAGAAAGTATCGTGGCTGAAATGAGACAGGCCATGGAAGCAATGTATGCACAAATGCAGTGCACGGCAAGTGAAATCAAGGGACTCCAAGAAAAGCTCGGGTGTGGAGCGGCAGTACGTCTGGAAGGCCCATAATGGCTAGTCACGTAAACAACAATCTCCCACCACGTTTTAGGATAAGCACTCGCACCCCCACAACCATTCTACAATGGAACTGCAGGAGTTATAGACAAAAAGAGCGCTGCTAGAAAACTACATTTCTTTACTTGGCGAGGTTCCTTTAGCCATCGCACTTCAATAAACAAATATAGAATGGCCAAAACAGAGGCACTTCAAGGCCTATGGAAGCAACAGAGGGGATGACACCAGGGTAGTTACACTAATTCGAAAGGACATCACGGCCATATGGCACGACACATCCTTCCAAGACATAGAATCGGTACTGGTGGAAATCGTCACTGGTAAAAAACACGCCCCCAGCATCTTTATGCTTAACGTATACAGCCCACCAAGGAACTACAGGGACCGCTTCAAGCAGCTCTTTAATAGAGCGATTCAAGCCGCTGGCACGTGCCCACTAATTATTATGGGAGATTTTAACGCCAAGCATCAAGACTGGGGATACGACAAACTAGACGCTAAGGGCAGAAGGCTGTGGGAGGATACACACGACCTCAATCTCACTCTCCACACAGACCCCAAGTCCCCAACCAGGGACGGCAACAGTGTCACTAAGGACACATCGCCGGACCTCACGTTCACAAGAAACTTAAAAGAGTTTATGTGGGGGAATACCGGATGTAACCTGGGCAGCGATCATTACGTACTCAGTCACACCCTCTCCCTCGCCAAAACACTCGGATCGAACAGGAAATGGTCACAGCGAATCACTGATTGGGATAAATTCAGGAACGAAGGAACCCAGTCACAACCAGGAGACGCGATCCAAGACATCGAGAAATGGACCAAAGAAATACGAACGAGAGTCAAGAATAATACGCGAACGATCGAGGACGAAGATGCCCCTGCCCCGATGGACTCGCGCCTACTACATATGTGGGAAGCCAAGAAGAGCATGGAAAAGAGACTGAAAGGACAGAGATGGAACAGGAACCTTAGGAGGCGACTACACAGACACAACAAGGAAATGGAGAAGCAGGTTTTCAAGGTATGCGAACAGAATTGGCTCCAGAGATGTGACGACATGGAGAAACAGATGAGCCTCCCCAAAACG
Organism: Amblyomma americanum; assembly: GCF_052857255.1. Classification (NCBI taxonomy): domain Eukaryota; kingdom Metazoa; phylum Arthropoda; class Arachnida; order Ixodida; family Ixodidae; genus Amblyomma; species Amblyomma americanum. Next base: position 49,991,932 of record NC_135500.1, read on the forward strand.
TGGAACATACTTAGGCACTTGCTGTGCCCGGAGCAGACTAAAACGCAGGCAAAAGTAACTCAGCGAAAGATCAAACACATCTTCGAAGGCTCCGAAGAAGAGTTTTTCGAGGAACTCAGAAGGACCTACATTGGCGACAGTGTGGACCAGGACCTCCCACCCTACATTGGAGCTAGCAATCCGGAACTGGACCGGCCTATAACGGAGGAGGAGGTGAGAGCGAAAATTCTCAGCCTAAAACGCAACACGGCTCTAGGACCAAATGGTATAACCAATAGGATTCTCAGAAATCTAGACGACAGTTCGATCACTAAACTCACGGACTACATGCAACTAGTCTGGGAACAAGGAAAACTCCCGTTGCCATAGAGAACAGCGGATGTCATATTCATCCCCAAGCCTGGTAAACCGTACAAGCTCGAAAACCTGAGACCCATATCTCTCACCTCCTGCGTTGGAAAGCTCATGGAGAAGGTGATACACACGAGGCTTTATAACTACATGGAGTCCAAAGGGCTCTGGTCGCACGAAATGGTCGGCTTCAGGAAACACCTCAGCACGCAAGACGCAATGCTGCGACTGAGGCATGACATCGTCGATAAGTGGCACTCAGGTGACACGAAGGCTATTCTGGGGCTTGACCTACGGAAAGCCTTCGACAACGTTCACCACGCGGCCATTCTTAAAAACCTCGGAGACATGGACGTTGGAGGTAAAAGCTTCGCCTACGTCAGCAGCTTCCTCTCGGAGAGAAGGGTCGCCCTGACATTCTTGGAAGCAGAATCATCGAGTATAAAGATAGCTGGGAAGGGCACACCTCAAGGATCCGTCTTGTCCCCCTGCTCTTCAATATTGCGATGATCAAACTCCCGCAAAGACTTGGCACCATCCCAAACATCAATTTCAGCCTCTACGCCGACGACATTAATATCTGGAACAACCGAGGATCAGACGGAGAAATTCAAAAGAATCTCCAACTAGCGGCGGCCGCTGTGGTCGATTACACGGCGAAAATCGGCCTCAGTTGCTCTCCTCAAAAATCTGAGCTATTGATTTACACCAAGAGCAGACAGAAACCCGGCATCGAAGTTACAGTGGAAGGCCTAAGGATCCCAGCAGTCAGCCAGATCAGGGTCCTCGGACTCATCATCCAGGCCGACGGGAGGAACACGACCATGATAAACAAACTGCAAGGATCCGTAGCGCAAGTAACAGGGCTCATCAGAAGAATCTCTCTCAAAAACAGAGGACTGAAGGAAGGGAACTTAGCCAGAATAATGCAGGCTTTCATCACCAGCAGAATCTGCTATGTCATCCCCTACCTGCACATAAATGCGAAGGAAAAAGAAAAGATCGAAGCATCCGTAATAAGAAGGAGTATCAAGAACGCACTCAGACTCCCTCAATCAACTTCGACTACAAGATTACTGGCCAATGGAATGCACAACACAGTAGACGAGTTGGCGGAAGCCACACGAACCACACAGATAGAGCGGCTCAGTCTGTCTGACACCGGGCGACAAATACTGAGATGGGTGGGGCTTCAACACTACAGGGGCACCACCCCGAAAGTTAGTCTCGACAACGGGTACAGAGACAACCTCTACATCCCGCCGATGCCAAAAAACATGAGCCCAATTCACCACAAGGAAAGAAGGGAAAGCAGAGCCAAGGCCATAGCTAGAGAAATGGACTCGAAACCACCGGAAACAGTGGCATACACAGACGCAGCCACCGGAAAATCTGGGGCCGCGGTCGCCGCGGTGGTAGATGGGGCAGGCATCCCGTTAATTACAGCATCGATCAAAACAAGAAATGCTGACACCACAGAGGAAGTGGCTATTGCACTCGCGTGTGTCGGGACGCAAGCCAACACCATAATTAGTGACAGCAAGACGGCCATCTGGAATCTCGCCAAATTAAGGGTGGCGGCAGAAACGAAGAAAATACTTGAATCCAGGGAGATTTCCCGTAAGGTCAGAATTATTTAGACTCCTGGCCACGAATCGGCACCGGGGAATGAAGCCGCACACGCGCTCGCTCAAGACGTCTACTACCGGGCGAGCGCAGAGCGGCTCGACGACCCAGTACACGAGAAGCGGCTGACCACCTTCAGAGACATTTGCGACTACTATAAACTGGGTAGAAGATCCTACGCCACACCGCACACACAACTGGACAACGAACAAGCCAGGTGTCTGAGAAGACTTCAGGCGGGCAACTATCCGAACCCACACTGGCTATACCTCCTTAATATAGACGCAAGAGAACACGACAGATGTAAACAATGCGACCAGAGAGGGACACTAAACCACATAATCTGGCAATGCCCCTACTCACCTGGGGCTGCCGTAAACATTCCTAATGAGGAAGCTTGGGAGTCTCTCCTTCGAAGCTCAAAACTCGAAGACCAACTCGAAGCCATCCGCCTGGCGACCGAGGCCTCAAAGAACCGAGAGGTTCACCACACAGGCCTCTAGTCGCGGAGCCCCCTACTCCCTCCCGGGTCTGCGTACCTGAGCTGGGAAGGTAGGCGTGTCTCCTATATAGGTGGGAAATAAAGTTTTTCTGACTGACTGACCGGACAGGCCGCCATTGGAATCTGAACCTGGCAACGTTTAACGCTAGAACTTTAGCTAGTGAGGCTAGCCTAGCAGTGCTGTTCGAGGAACTAGCGGGAATTAAATGGGATGTGATAGGGCTTAGCGAAGTTAGGAGGACAGGTGAGGCGTATACAGTACTAAAGGACGGACACATACTGTGCTATCGCGGGTTAGAGGATAGACGAGAACTAGGTGTGGGTTTCCTCATTAATAAGGATATAGCTGGCAACGTAGAGGAGTTCTACAGTATTAACGAGAGGGTAGCTGCTATAGTAATTAGGCTGAATAGGAGGTACAAGCTGAAAGTGGTGCAGGCCTACGCACCCACATCCAGCCATGATGACCAGGCCGTTGAAAGCTTCTATGAGGACGTAGAATCAGCAATGAATAAAGTAAAATCACAGTACACTGTACTGATGGGTGACTTCAATGCGAAGGTGGGCAAGAAGCAGGCTGACGACCAGGCGGTAGGTGACTATGGGATAGGCTCTAGAAATAGCAGGGGAGAGTTATTAGTCGAATTCACGGATAGAAATAATTTACGGATCATGAATACCTTCTTCCGCAAACGAGAAAACAGGAAGTGGACCTGGAAGAGCCCCAATGGTGAGATTAAAAATGAAATCGACTTCATACTATGCACTAAACCTGGCATCATTAAGGATGTGGCCGTACTCGGAAGGGTGCGTTGCAGCGACCATAGAATGGTAAGGTCTAGAATTAGCTTAGGCTTGAAGAGGGAACGGAAGAAGCTAGCGAAGAAGAAGACCATTAACGAGTTAGCCGTAAGAGGGAAAGCACAGGAGTTTAGGATAGCGCTGCAAAACAGATACTCGGCTTTAACTGAGGAAGATGATCTTGATGTTCATTCAATGCACGATAACCTGACATCAATAATTACGGAGTGCGCAGTAGAAGTAGGCGGTAGGACAGTTCGAAAAGATGCCGGGAAGCTATCTCAGGTGACGAAAGATCTGATTAAGAAGCGCCAAAACATGAAGGCATCTAACACTACCGATAGAATAGAACTAACGGAGCTATCAAAGTTAATAAATAAGCGCAAGGTAGCCGACATAAGGAAGTTTAATATGGAGAGAATCGAGCATGCTATAAAGAACGGAGGCAGCCTAAAAACAGTGAAGAGGAAACTAGGCATAGGTAAAAACCAGATGTATGCATTAAGAGACAAGCAGGGCAATGTCATTAGCAATATGGATAAGATAGTTAACGTAGCCGAAGAGTTCTACACAGAGCTGTACAGTAGCCAATGTAATCAGAGCGCCAATGAGAAAGACAGCAGTGCACAGCAATGCGTCATCCCGCCAGTAACGAAAGATGAAGTAAAGAAAGCCTTAGAAGCAATGAAAAGGGGAAAAGCAGCTGGGGAGGATCAGGTAACAGCAGATCTGTTGAAGGATGGGGGGGACATCGTGCTAGAGAAACTAGCCACCCTGTATACGCAATGCCTTATGACCTCGACTGTACCAGAAGCTTGGAAGAGTGCAAACATTATCTTAATTCATAAGAAGGGAGACGCCAAGGACTTGAAAAATTACAGGCCGATCAGCTTACTATCCGTTGCCTACAAAGTATTTACTTAGGTAATCGCTAATAGAGTCAGGGCAACGTTAGACTTTAATCAACCAAATGATCAGGCAGGCTTTCGTAAAGGATATTCTACAATAGATCATATTCACACTATCAATCAGGTGATAGAGAAATGCGCAGAATATAACCAACCTCTATATATAGCTTTCATTGATTACGAGAAAGCATTCGACTCAGTGGAAACCTCAGCAGTCATACAGGCATTGCGTAATCAGGGGGTAGAAGAGCCTTATGTCAAAATACTGGAAGATATATATAGCAACTGCACAGCTACTATAGTCCTCCATAAAGTCAGCAATAAAATTCCAATAAGGAAGGGCGTCAGGCAAGGAGACACGATCTCGCCAATGCTGTTCACCGCATGTTTGCAGGAGGTATTTCGAGGCCTGAATTGGGAAGAGTTGGGAATAAGAATAAATGGAGAATACCTAAATAATCTGAGATTTGCTGATGGCATTGCCTTGCTTAGTCACTCAGGAGGTGAACTGCAAATCATGATCAACGAGTTAGACAGGCAGAGCAGATCGATGGGTCTAAAAATTAACATGCAGAAAACCAAGGTAATGTTCAACAGCCTAGCAAGGGAACAACAGTTCACAATTGGCAGCGAGAGCCTAGAAATGGTGACGGAATACGTCTACTTAGGGCAGGTAGTGACAGCTGATCCGGATCATGAGAGGGAGATAACTAGAAGGATAAGAATGGGGTGGAGCGCATATGGCAAATTCTCGCAGATCATGAGTGGCAGTTTACCAATTTCCCTCAAGAGGAAAATGTACAACAGCATAATCTTACCGGTACTCACCTACGGGGCAGAAACGTGGAGGCTAACGAAAAGAGTTCAGCTTAAGTTAAGAACAACGCAGCGAGCCATGGAAAGAAAAATGATAGGTGTAACGTTAAGAGATCGGAAGCGGGCAGAGTGGGTGAGGGAACAAACACGGGTTAATGACATCCTAGTCGAAATCAAGAGAAAGAAATGGGCTTGGGCAGGGCATGTAATGCGAAGGCAAGATAACCGCTGGTCTTTAAGGGTAACGGAGTGGGTTCCAAGAGAAAGTAAGCGTAGCAGGGGGCGGCAGAAGGTTAGATGGGCGGATGAGATTAAGAAGTTTGCAGGCAAAGGGTGGATGCAGCTGGCAAAGGATAGGGTTAATTGGAGAGACATGGGAGAGGCCTTTGCCCTGCAGTGGGTGTAGTAGGGCTGATGATGATGATGATGATGACTGACTGACCGCGTGAAACCCGCCTACAGCGCGCACGTTTCTGTTTCAACCCGCCACCCTGAAATCTGAAGCCCCAGTTCTGCCACTGACTCGATCCCCGCCGTCCGCAGGAATGTCTCATGGGTGCCGCGCTGTTGACTGCCGTTCTCCTCCCCCTCCATCGGGGGGGAGTCCTGTAGTGGCACTATCACCATCAGCAGCGCTGCGCCGCCTCGGCTCGTGACATGCGCTCGCGCTGGCTACGTGGGGCCGCGTGCGGAGTAGAATAGAAGACAGTTGATGCCTGGTTCCCGGCCTGTTCGCTTCGTCCGCGTCGCGCTCCGATAATTTGTAGGGGACTAAAAGTCTTTGTCCCTCCACACAACACAACAAGCCGCCTTCTGTTCGGTTTCCGGAGGCGGGGAGAACAACTCTCGTTTACTGACGTAACCGGAATATTTGGCGCTCTAACACAGAAAGGCGATATAGGAACGCCTCCTTTCCTGCCTAGCTGCGGCTGCAATGAATGCTTTCGCCCAAACGAGAATTTCTAGTGCTTTAGAATGTGGTCTCGCATTTGTAGTGGCCCAAGTAGCTGACGGCAGCAGTTTCTGTGTAGTCGCGCAATGGAACAACTACAGCACACCTAGAAGAAGGCGCGGTGCTTCAGTTGTTCAGATTGGAGGCGTACAATGACCTCAAGCTAGATTAAGTACAAAGGTAACGAGCCCTTAATGGAGCCCGGCCTTACACTAGTCGAAATCACGAGGAAGAAATGGGCTTGGGCAGGGCATGTAATGCGAAGGCAAGATAACCGCTGGCCCCAAGATAACGGAGTGGATTCCAAGTGAACGCAAGCGTAGCAGGGAGCGGCAGAAGGTTAGGTGGGCGGATGAGATTAAAAGTTTTGCAGGCAAAGGGTGGATGCAGCTAGCGAAGGACAGGGTTAATTGGAGAGACGTGGGAGAGGCCTTTTCCCTGAAATGGGCGTAGTCAGGCTGACGATGATGGTGATGACTTTCCTTGTTATTTCCAGTGTCGGGATGTTAATGTCGGAGAGGAGATTTGAGATAGAAACTGTAGCCCTGTATTTATTAAATATAAAACAAACTGCATGTCTTTGGTCCATTTCCAGTTTATTTCGTAAAAAGCCAAGTTTGCATTTAGCAGACATGCAATTGTTTTGAATATGTACAGACCAAGAAATGGTGTTTGTAATTGTAACTCCTAAATATTTCTATTCGTTAACTTCCTTTACGGTACTGCCATTAATATAATACGAAAACAAACAGGGATGTTATTTCTGGCACGAAGGATTATGGGTTTTCCAGAATTCATCATCCTACCCGACTTCCGCACCCATCAGTAATTTTTGTTAAACTGGTAAATTTCTATGATCATTTTGACTTTTTATCTTTTTGTAGAGAAGGCAGTCATATGCAGACAGGCGGATATTAGCATCAGGATGAATTTCAGTAGAGCCGCCGCGGTGGCTGAGTGGTTATGGCGCTCGGCTGCCGGCCCGAAATACGCGGGTTCGATCCTGGCCGCGGCGGTCGAATTTCGATGGAGGCGAAATTCTAGAGGCCCGTGTACTGCGCGATGTCAGTGCACGTTAAAGAACCCCATGTGGTCGAAATTTCCGGAGCCCTTCACTACGGCGTCTCTCACAGCCTGAGTTGCTTTGGGACGTTAAACCCCTATAAACCAAACCAAACCAATTTCAGTAGCTTAAGTCATTAACGTATATTACGGAGAGTATGAACCCTAAAACAGTTCATTGGAGAACTCGCAACAAGACTGGTCGCGTGTAGGATTAATAGCCTCTTAAAAGAAATTACAAGATGCTTATATGCTGCTTATATTAAAATTTTTGTTTCATTCCATATTCCGTGCTGAAGCAGCTTGAGACCTTTTTCAAGCGTTTTGTAGGAATAGGGGCATTCTCAGCAGCATTTCAAGTGCGTGCTCTTAGACAGCTTGCTATTGTCAGCATCAAAATCACTCCAAAGTTTGTAGGTGTTATTAATGAGATCATTTGTCATTTTTATTTATATATGTATTCTTCGCTACGCATTTAACTAGATGCGCTTCTCTGTGCTTCTCTGAATGTAGACATATGTGGCACAGACCATGGAGAACGTCATAAATAAAACTGTTGAAATAACAGCTGCAAAATTAATACCGTGTACACTTTACTAAGGCCTGCAATACATTTCTGCCGGTATTGGCGGGGTGCGGCCCTTACACGAACGTGGTATTGTTCAGTTCAATTTTCTCTCTGCGTTCCGCAAAAACTTCATTTCTGCACCATGCATTCTGACGTGATGTCTGGCGCGTAGATGCAGACAGGTTTAAGGTTCCTCGTGCCCAGCTCCCCACACCCTCGTCAATTTAGTCGTCTTTGGTTGTATCTATTGCATTTGGAATTTCTGTAACGTCAAAACATTTAGCGACATCGCCCAGGGACAGCGCGCGCCTCGAATTAGAAATTCACGAGCAGGCTAGCTGAAGTAATACTCCGTACTGTCGGCGTAACTTCGGGGTCGGCCGCTGCCATCCGGACAGGTATCCCAAGTGTGTTTTAAATGGCACACAGCTGGACCTTTTTGCGTGCTGGAAGATGACAAAAAACTAAACATTTCGACAGATTTGCCTGTCTAGTTGGGTTTGAAGACTTGTAATAAACTGCACATCTCCAACGAAAAAACATTAATTTTAACCCAACGTTCCGAAGCCCACTCGGCTCCTTCATCAGGGGTGACTGAGGGCAGTAGCTAGCGTCTTTTCAGTATGGGAGGGAGGGGGGGGGGTCAAAGGAACGAAACCTGTGGTGCGAAGTGCATAGGGGAAGGTTGGGGGTTAAGGCTGTGAGTTACGTTGTGGCACTGTGGGGAGGTGGTCAATGGCGACTTTTTCTCCGTTGAGTTGCAGAGCGAAGTCCTCGGCCATATACTGGGTACAGGTTCCCTTTTGGGCGGTTGATGTTGTTCGGAGTGGTTTGGATGTGTCAGGATTCGAGAAGGAGCCTTTTGTTGTAATTTGTTTCGGTTCCGAGGATGCTGGTTTCGTCGAAGTTGATTCTGTGGTCTGAATCCTCGGAATGCTCGGCTACAGGATTGCGCTATCTTGCGAAGTTGCGGACGTCGTTTTTACGTTGCCGAATTTTTTCTTTGAGATTTTTCGTTTCGCCGATGTAGCTTGCGTCGCAGTTGGCGCAAGGAATTTTGCAGACATTGCCTTGGGTTCTTTCTCTCCGCGGCCGGTCTCATGGGAACAGGTAGGCAAAGCACCACAGTGTTTCTGGGCTTGTGCGTAACCTGGAGACCCCCTTTTTTCAGGATTCGGGCGATGGTTTTGCTAACACCTCCGACATAAGGTTGAGTGACGTATTTTGGTGGTGGCGTTCGTCTTTGTACGTCGCTTTCTTGGCACATGTAATTTTGTTTTTGAAGTCGAATGGTTTTTTGAGCCTTCAGCGGGGCGGCGCCGCCACCCTGTGACTGCGCTGCCACCCCGTGGCTGCGCCGCCACGCTGTCACGTGGTAGGTGACGTGGTGCGGAGCAGCTGCCGACGGCACGGCGCCGTGGCTGATCACGTGGCTCGTCACATGGTTGGTCACTGACCAGCCACGTGGTACGGGGCAGCTGCTGCTGCCGGCGGCGCGGCGCGACGGCGAAACCGAGCTGCCACAGCTGTGCGCATGCGCCGTGACAAGTGGGACGAAGATGAAGAAGGAACGCCCAGCGAAACGGAGCGGCGAAAGATTGACCGGTGTTGCGCTCCCACGTGCTTTTCCTTTTTATTAACTGCGTACAGGTGAATAGCCACCCGATTCTTGGCCGATCCCCCAGTGTGGGTATGTGCCATCTTTTGATAAGCTAACAACAACAACAACGACGACGACTTTGCAATTCAAGTGAACAAGTTCCACTCAGCCAGTTGTAGCTATCGCGTTACTCGAGGTTTAACCAAAGATGAACCACCGCGATTTTTTTTTTCGGGGGGGGGGGGGGGGGGGGAGGGGTAGCCGTTCATTATGATTTCTTTGAATATCGTGCGTTGTTCCTTTTTTCTGTAAAGTTCTGTGCTGCAGTGTGTCTCAATTCTTCTGAACGACGTCTTCACCACTGATGCTTTATGGACTGTCGGGTGATTCGAAGCGAAGTGGAGATGCCGGCCTGAGTGAGTTGGTTTGCGGTACATGGAGAATTGAAGGGTGTTGTGGTTTCGGGACACGAGGACGTCCAAAAACGGCAGGGAGTTTTCTTGTTCCGCTTCTAGCGTGAACTGAATATACTCCATACTTAAAGACGCCAGCTACTGCCCCAGTCACCTCTGATAAAGGAGCCGAGCCGGCGTCGAAACGTTGGGTTTAAAATTAAACTTTTTTCGTTGGAGATGTGCAGTTTATTATAGAAGATGACAATAATGATAACCAGGAGGAAGCTGCCATGTGCAGCTCCTCGAAGGTGTGTTGTGAATAGAATATTATACAGAATTTAAACACAGTTGCTCTTTGCACATTTTAGTTTTTCAAATTATGGGCTCCCTAGTCAGAGGAGCCGCCCAGAAAGAGCGCTGCGGTCAGTACAGTGCATGCGATTATAGGATGCTGTCGCATCTTTCTATAGGCGTAGACACCCTGCCACAAAGCATAGAAAATGCCATTTAGACACGGCTGCTGGACTCGCTAGCAAAAAGTATCACGCGCTTCATGGTAACACGAAGACTGTAGAAACATGCTATACTTAACACTGAAAAATCAGACGCTTGGTCAAGTCTGAACAGAATAAATGACACTCATTGCAACCTATACCAGTGTCCATACATACTGCAGTTTCTTTTTCTTGGATTGGAGAAGCCGCACGTACATTTCAGAACATCTTCAGTGCGCTTAAACGCACATAATTTTGGTGAAATATCATGCAAAAATTCCGAGGGCACTTACGTGGAGGAATGCTAAAGCATGTATTTGATAATTTTTTTCTGTCTTTTAATGTGGAGTACGGGCATTTTGTCATTTCCGGTTACAACGAACTACACCAGTTCGTCATTTCTGGTTACGACATACACCTCTTTGATATTTTCAGTGACGACATACGACTACACTTCGTAATTTGCGGTTACAATATACTACACTTCGTCGTTTTCGGTTACCGCATACATCTCTTCAGAATACCGGTTACGACATACTAAACCACTTCGTCTCTTCTGGTTACGTCAGAATTTTAATCCGAAAATTGGTTTTTGAGGAAAGGAAAGGGCGCAGTAGCTGTCACATCCCGACATCTCGGTGGACACCTTAACCGCGCCTTAAAGCGTGCAACTGAAGGTGCATATGTCATCGGCCCGAACTCCTGTCGCAAGCTAGCCTCCAACTTGGCTATGACGCCACCCGGAACGCTATGGGGCGAACGATTGCTCACAATTTTGGTGCGAATGTAGTCGGGGATACTGCCACCTGATTGAGGCGCGCCAGTGAGGCCATCGCTGGGATTTCATCTACACACACCTTCGTGGATTAGAGCGTGGGGGTTGGGGTACGTACGTATATATTTAAAACCGGCATGTAGTTTTCTTGTCATGTGGCCTGAACTCTTTGTAATCATCTGTCACCTGACTTGGTGTGAGGTAACATTACATCGTTTTCACGTGCCTTGGTATGACGTTCACTCGTGGCGTGATATGGTGCCGTTTTCTGCGGACAAGTCTTGCGGACAAATGGCCTTTAACTGAGCCATATAATGCTTCAGCTTTAATAAGCCCGGTGTACAGCAAGAAAAGATGCTCACCGCTCATACATCTTGCTAGTTATGTCATCTCTCTTCGTGACCCTGTTTTAATGCGCTAGGAAGGAAGGAAGGAATGCCGCGGACGTAAGAGCCGCGTGTCGCAGAAAAGCCTGCGTCGTCGTCGTTGGCCGTGAGCGAAAAATCCCCAGAGAACCAACACAGGTTGCAGGTTGCAGTTAGATTGATGACTGGAAGTGAGAGGTTGCTCGGGGAGAGCAACCTGGGTCTCACAAGACCCACCGGTGGCAACACCGGCTATCATATGGCACTGGCGCATTCCTTGACCGCTGCACCACTTTGCCAGGAGGCGTATGAGGACCCCGAGGGATTAATGAATGCAATGTATAAAGCGACCAATTAGTGATATACGGGAATTAACCCATTAGCGCTATCACGTCGTGACGTTAAGGATGACTGGAGCGTTACCTCGTTTTTTTTTATTTTCATCACATGCGAGCACCTATAATTTATGCCATCTGCATGGGTCATGTGGGGACTTGAAAATAAATAAATAAATTTTTAAGAGGGAGAGGGGGTCATAAACTTCACGCCTGGTCTCTAGCTGATATGCGGCTAAAAGACTGCGGTAAAACTAAGTCAATATCTTGTGAGATAGAATCGTAAAATTCGTACATACAAAAACATTTTCTCAGATAACAATGCAACAAAATTAATCACTGCAATGAAGATCTGCTACGTCCATTTCAATGAATTTGTCCCAAAGATGAACACCTTGAAAAAGTTCTGATAGTGCCTACTGATTGTACTGACTGCTCACACAGGTGCATTCTTTGTTCCCATTTTGCCTGCCTTTTTTAACATTTCATTGCGATTCCGCTTTTATTGTGCTACGAGAGATGGGAGCCATCAGGCCACATAGGCAGCTTTCCTCCTTTCCTTTCTGCCCTTGTGCACTGCTTGAGAAAGGAAAAGCCGACCGATGCACTAGCATTGAAATTCAATAGGCACATGGAGGCGAATATCAATAGTCCTTCGAAAAACTTCTCAGGATTCTATCCCATTTTGTGCGAGAAATTTGCCACGTTTTAATTACGTTACCATTTTCCATTTCCTGTACTGATGCTCAACTGACTCAACTGACCATGGTATATGACTTAAACACTGGGGTTGACACTCATATTTTGACGTCCTAGTTAACAAACATAACGTTGAAACTGTGGTTCCAATACAAATCCTGAACCGCCGCGAGAATAATAAAAATTTGGACTTACTGGACCACGCTCAGAAAGAGCAGCGCGAGAAACACACACGACATTTTCATCTTTTAAAGCCAGGAGAGGATGGCTGCGTCTGCAGCTTGCTTCAGGCTACACATCAGTGAGGCTACCGTGTATATGCAAAAAAAGGAACAGCACGTACTGTAATTTATGAATACGTCTATTTCCTAAGCGGAAATATGTGTCGTCTACTGAAGATTCTCCAGCTTCATTTTAACATAACAAGGGACATTCAGATGAATTATGAATCAGGCATGTGTCTTGGCATGCCGAATCACAGCGGCAGTCAGTGGAATGATCGCATAAAGAATTATGTATATTACTTTAGACGGTTCTGCATAGTAATTGCATTGAAAGAGTACTTGTCGTAGGGAGTACTTCCATGCTCATGTTTCTATAGTTTATTTCATTCGTGCCGCACTGATTTCGGCGTCTTACTGAAAACGAATATATCAACGACCAATACCCGGCGCATCCTCTCCTGCGGGGCCTGGAGCACTTCACCAGCTTGGAGGACTGGGAGACCCTGCTGCGCTCTCTGAGGACCCGGTCCGGCAGAACACCGCAACGGACCGGGCTGCCGGCGTCATGGACCGTAGGAACATGAACGTTTGAGTGCAGTGAGGTCGTGCAGGCGCCCATGAGCGCCCGCACACAGGCCCCCAAACACTTCTGTCAGAATAACGGTTTTTACCGGCACCACTGACCGGCACCACGCAGCACAACTTCCAGAATGCAGAGTTGATTTTTCTTATCGCTACGCTGAAAGAAAGGACAGACTACATGTCTGTAAGAATTCTTATGATGGACGGAGAATGGATGCGGATGGACGAGTCAGCGCTTCTTCTTCTTCTCCTCCTCTTTTGCAAGCATGGCACACACCCACGCAGGGGGATTGGCTAAGGTTCAGTAGATAATCCCAATGAGGTATTTGCGCGGGGAAAAATAGGTGTGAGAAGACTAAATCAATATAAAAATCGGAACAGTCAAATGAATTATAGAAATGTTAATTACCAGGAATAGAATCGAACATTTTTGGACATGCGACAAAATTTTGTATACAGCTAATAAGGTAATCGATCACTTGCACTGATGTAATCATGAAGGTAGCCGCAGACACTGCTTAACGGGAATCCCTTTGCGCTCGCACCGAACGAAAGAATAACCGGAAGAGACAGAGGGAGCCCTAACCTAGAAAGAGGGACCTCCAAACACTGTTTTCTCTGAACTGCGAACTGCAGGCAAGAGAGGAGAAAATGATCTATTGTTTCAACTTCCCCACATGATACACAAAGGTTTGTCGCAGTGAACCCACATCTGCATAAGTACAAACTTAAGTGAGACATTCTGCATCGCAGAAGCGTCATTGACACCTCACAAAGCCTTGATTTACACCACCTGATATTCTATGGGAACTTTAAGTGGCTAAGTCAGCGCTTGTCCCGGCTTCTTCTTTCTTGTTCCTGTTCCTGCGCTGTATTTGTTCAAGAATGTACCAACTCGCTCAACTCGCCGTGTTACGGACGTAGAACCAAAAGAGCATGCGACGTTTCTACTGGTGGACGGAAGAATATAATAGCAGTTATAAACCCTTGTCAAGAAATTATCGCAGAAATGAAAGAGTGGTCAAAAGAATAGAAGCCTTAGAGTCGAGTTTGTAAGCTTTAGTGTACGCGGCAGATAAAATGAACTTTCGGAACTAATTCTATCGCAGTGATACCGAAAGTGTATTAACCGAAAATGCATTAGAGTACTCATTACTGAATATAGCAAATTGATGGCGATCATGAAGGTAGGCTGATATCCACTTGATAAGCTCAAACTTTTCGAGCATTTTACCCAATTTCAACGATAGTTTTCTGTGGTTAACCTTCACAAATGATTTTGAGAAGTCTATGAAAATGACGTCTGATTCAATACTGTCATTTATTGGTGTACAAAATGCCTGCATGGTTTCGACTAATTCTCTGCATATTTAATAGCTTATATTTAATCCACGTTGAAATTTAATCAATTTAATACGCTTACCCAAATGTTCTGAAATGTGTTCGTATGTAATACGCTCGAGCATTTTACAAACTGTCGAAGTTGGTGAAATCGGGCTCTGATATTAATTTTTATTCTATTTTTAGTAACCGGCTTTACTCTGGAAGTGCTCCAGTGCATCAGAATTTGTCTTCATGCAGGGATGAAGAAAACAAGTCGTGTAGATATTTAGCGACCCATCCTGCATACCTTTTCAGAAATACGTTTGAAATTTGTTAGACCGGAAGACTTCTTAGTATCCATGTACAAAATCATGCTCAAATTTTCTTGTTTGCTAATTAAAACGTCTGGTATCGGCGGTAAATCGGAAACAGAATTAGCAATATACCATAATCTTCCGTAAAAGCATATTTGAACTGGAGATCGAATGCATTCTTTAACTGTTTGGCCTCTGACACTACCTTATTACCAATCACACATGAATGACAGTTTGCAGCAGTCGGAAAAATCGCCCACTGAAATTTTTCAGGAGACGTAGCAATGGAGACGTAGAAATGAGACACGATACATTTTTTTCTTTATCTAGTGTCAATTGCGTCATTAGGCTTGGGGTAACAGCACAAATTTTACGTGCAATGATGTCAAAGCCTTTGCAGAAAGCAAGCAAGGAAAGTTTGCCAGTCTCTGTAGCTTGAATTTTAACTTATAAATATGCGCCATTTTCTCTCTTAGTAACTATAAATTTGATTAAACATGCGCTACAAAAATACGAACATAGATTACTAATCGTGCGCTCTTCAAAGTGTACCCGGAACAACTAACAGCTCCTTGCGCTCCCCATACTTTACGTGGATAAGAAAGCACCATACAACCTCAGACACACGCTGGTAGCAAGACCGGCTATTACAAAGACAGTAACTAAGTTATTCGCGCTTGAAATGTCCGTTTTAGCTATTGTGCCCAGCGATGTTTCTTAAGCAACAGTGTCTCGTAGGCCATTCTGGTCCAGGAAAATGATATTTTTAGGAATATAGACCGGCTGCCTGATAAGAGCTGTCTGTCATAGTCCTGCAAGCGTTCCTGCCGCATGCAAAAGCTCCTGTTCCCATGCTGCCTTTGCATTGATAGCAACAGAACACTCACGCCAAGACACTCAACGGCCGTTTTGACTAGACCTTGCAAACTTCGATGTAACAGCGCTTCTAAAATATATTTTTACTTAAAAACTGTGAAGCCAACAACTATGTGTAACGAAGCAAACGCGGTTCCGCATGCCCCGGTCCTTGTTGGACAAACTGGCGTGAACGCCGCAGCGTGGCGTCAGTTTCGTCAAAATGGCCAGAGAAGAAAGGTCACTGGGGTCACTGCTTCAGTCTCTTTCCTGCGGTGCTCCCAGGCGGCGGGAGAGTCGTCGACCCCGAGGACTAGAGAGCGTGGCACGCAGGCGAGGAGTAGAGACACTTCAGAGCAGATGCTTGGTACGCCTTCTTGAGGGGAACAGCGCGCATTAGGGTTAGACGCGGAGGAAAGGCGTCACCGCTCGCAACGTTTCCTTGCCCACAGAAGCGCGCCCTGTTCTCACGCAAGGGCCGATGTACGCCACAGAATCTAACACGTCGCCAGCAGAACTTCTCGACATGGTGAGGCAAGTGTCCAGGTTGGCACCCGTAACCTAATCTTACAGGTGCATGTCCGAAGGAGTGAAAGCCTTGCGGCATTCCAGGGCCAACGTGGATTCTGCTCCATCTGGGAGAAATGTAACTTTCTTGAAGCATCGTTCGCTATGCCTGCCGCTGAGGGTCAGGGGAAGGAAATTGTTAAAGCTACCGTCTCAAATGTATGTAACTATGGGTCGGAAAGCACTTCTTTCCTCCTTCACTGTAGCAAAAGATGTTTCTTTGCTACAGGTCAAGTCTTGGAGCGCGAAAGTTTGTGAAAACCGTAATTTGGGTGCATTAACAAAACCAGTGGGCAAAAGTAACGGGCCACGTTCAGAGCTATGCACTACTGCAAACGCCGGCAAGTCGGATTGTCCCTTTCGAGTTTCGGTATCTGAGGACGGCGCGTAGGAAAAGAACACGAACTCTATTCTTTACAAAAACTTTAAACTATCTATCCTTTGATGACCCGCATCGGATGTAAAGGTTAGAGGACGTAATCCAGATTTTAGAAACACACAAGAACAGAGGGCTCATAGCCAGCCCGTTTCATGTAAAGGATATATTGTTCACTGCCGTATTACGAGCTCTTTTCATGTATTGAAGACTCCACCGACACACATGGCGTAGGTGCATTCCAAAATGAGGCAGACCTCTCCGTGGCAGGGTTCTTAGAACTCACAAAGAAAACGACGCGAAATACGGAGACAAAAGAGAAACATACACGACAGGACCAGCGACAACTTACAACTAAGTTGTGCAGGAAGTTACGGACGATGTGTACGAGGTCGGTGATCCCTCCGCAGGCTGGACATGCGTTAGTCGGGTATTGTACAGGCCAGATTTTATTGTACCTTGCTGGTATACACATCACTGAGACGGACAACAAGACTACTGAGCCCTATACAGACCGCGACAAAGACTTGGCAGCAGGTCAGCATGGACTACTTGGCGCCTTCCCAGCGCAGACATCTCCAAACAAATGAAAAAAAAGTGTTGGGGTTTAACATAATTAAACCGAGTAGACGTGCGAAGGCATGTGTTCATTCTTCACTTGGAGGGGACACAAGCTCCGCCTTCAGGGTATGATGCGATAGATTTAGTGGGTGAATGTTCTTATATGCAAAATTGCCCATTCTGTAATTAACATTTTTTTTCCTTCATCATCATCCCTTCAGTTTTTGAACGCAATACATCAAACCTTGATTCAACCCATAGCCAGCAAGGCTAGTGAAAAGTCCAAATACAAGATATTCACTAAAGAAATGGCAGACATTCAAACTACGTACATGTACAAAAAGACGTGAGATACTACAATCGCGGCATTGCAAAATATGTAATGTGCATACATATTCTGACAAACAAAAAATATTTATAAATGTACAAAACCAAACACAAACGTCCTACAGTTCTGGACAGACAAGAAAAATGTTTTTCAATAAGGGTGAAAAATTATGTTTCAGTTTGATATCATCAGAAATCTCATTTCATATCTGAGCACCATTGTGCTTTAATAGCCTTTGACCGTAATTGTTGTGACAAGGCGGTAGGTTAAATCTATTATTACTGGTGGCTCTTGTTTGTCTGAGCGGCGATCTAAACAGTGTAAAAGAAAATGGGTCATTAGTTCTTATTACTGTGTTTATTATTGGCGCTATATTTAGTTTGTATGGAACTGATACCGATAATATTCGCAGTTCTTGAAAGAGTGGTCGGCTAGGGTTGGTTACCTTTGAGAAGGTTATGGCACGAGCAGCACGTTTCTGCAAGCGTAAAATTGATTCTAAATACGCTTTATAGGTACCTCCCCATGTCTCTAGGCAGTTACATAAGTGACTATGGACAAATGCGAAGTACAATATGCGTAAAATCGGTGCACAAAAACATTCCCTCGCCCTTAATAAAATATGACAGCCATGAGCTAATTTAGAGCAAAAATTTTTATTTCTTCCGTCCAATGCATGTACGATCCGAAGACTACACCCAAGTAGTTGGTGTGGGAGACATTAGGCAAATACGTACAATTAAGGGTTCGAAATAAATTATCACAGCTAATATTCTTTTTCCTTGAGTTAAATAAAGAATACTTCGTTTTCTCGGTGTTAAGTGCGAGCCGATTGTTCACTAACCACTGGGAAATTTTACCAAATTGCTCGATTATTTTGCCCTCCAGATTTTCTAATGTATCTCTTGTTAAAAAATGCGCAGTGTCACCAGCGTATATAACAGCTTCAGAATAGTTCACAAACAATGAAATATCATTAATGTATATTACAAAAGGAGGGGCACGAGTACAGAGCCCTGCGGCACGCCAAGTGCGATTTCTTTTTCAGGAGCGGAGATATTGTTTCTGGTAACGGCGCATTGCTCTCGACCAGAAAAGTAACTCTTGATGAAATCATAAGTTTTCATATATCGCGGTGAGTCCTCACGCCACTATGAGCGCAGTGGCGCAGCGGTTAAGCGATGCGCCACCGGAAGAGATTGTGCGACCCACGTTGCTCTTCCTCCCGGGCAAGCTCTCGCGACCAATCATTGATTTAACTGCCACCTGCCTCCCATTGGCTACCGACAAGACAAGATACTTGCTCAGGGCTGGTACGTCTATCGCTGCGGCAATGATACGAACCCGTTACATCATACTCGGGACCTCAGCACCATCACCAGTGACAGGCCTCGGCGAGTGAGAAACCTGCCCGCCTAGCCTAACGCCGGTGACTGAGAGAAAGCATGGCTGCGAGAATGAAGACCAAAACAGCCGACGCGCTGCGTCACTCCGTCTGCACTAAATCTGTCATGCACCGTTGCCGGCTAGCAAAACTGCCGATGAAAGGAAGCATCATGACCGTCGAAATTCGATAGAGGTGGCAGCAGGCATATTAGTGTTTTTAGCTTGCAGCTCAGTGTAGCCAATCTGGACGCTGTTCATTCCCATGTCGACAATTTACTCCTAAAAACTCTTTCATTTCACCGTTCTATTCGTAGTTGTGAAAACAATTTCATTTTGTTGCATGCAGTGGATAGTTTCTTTCTAGAGTTCGTCAGAAACGAGTGCATCGAACTTCATCACTGCCCAAAAAATCGCAAGTAGTACGACGACGCTACCTTTGTTTTGGTCTAGTACGGGCTCCACTAACAAGTGTTCCAGTCAAGCGTCATTTGTAAATCTCTTTGCTGAGCGAGACGTTTTTCACGTGATATTTTTTTAGCTTTGATCGCGCACACATCACTATAGAGCTGAGCGCTGTCGACCCGTTCACATTATGCGTTTTCTCGAGGTATTGGCAGGCCTCTGAGTGTCTAGGTGCTCAGTTTTAATCTCTGCCCCAACTTATCCATGTCTTCCACCTAGAAGTCCAAATCTTCACCGTGAAGTTGTAATGCGGCCTTATGGGAGCTAAAAAATTGCACATAATTCTTGTCATTTCCCTGCGAGGCGGAAAGTAGCGGGTAGAAAAAGGAGCGAGGATGGCTAACAGATACACACTAAGCGAAAACAAAATACCATTCGTTTTCCTTACGTCGTATTTATGAAGTCGAAAAAGCAGCAGCTTCGCTCTCGTCCATGAATTAAAAGCAGAACCGAACTTCCCTTCTGGTACATACGGACACATATGTCCCGAACGCGTTGCTCTCCTGCTAAAGTCTGACAGAACCATTCCTTTTTTCTGTCGGTAATTATACAACCAAGCCAAACTATATGCCATCGTTCGTTTAACAACACCCAGGATAAGAAAAATTATCACAGCCTATATAGCGCAGAAACTGCTGCGCTCCGGGTGCAAAACTGCTTCGTGTCGAGGCGCGTCGGGGCCCATTTTACCGTTCAAAACCTAATGTCCATTTAAAGTTAACATAAGAGAGTCAAAAGCGCAACCTATCCGTTTATGCATGCGGTAATTCTTTGAATACTCCACCTTTAATTCCGGGCACGTGATCCCCTGAACCTCAAATGGTCGATTCTGCGCGGGCTGTTCACGCGAGTGCTGAATCACAGTCGTGAAGCATCGATCGTAGTGTATTATATCCCAAACACAAAAATTAAGAAAACAAACCACATAATTACCGCGTTTACTTATTCGATGCGCAGTATGCCCACGTTTTGTGTACGCTGGCAGCAGTGCCCAGCTCAGCATGCTCAGAGGCAGCGCGCACGGAATGCAGTAAGAGTCCATTCGCAATGCAGAGTTTTTTTTTAACAATACTGAAACCTTCTCCCCAAGTGCGCAGAGCGGCAGCCCACCACACCGACGGACGAAGAATAGAGGCGCAAGGGGCGAGTGCAGCGCACAGAGTCAGGTAGACGAGAACCCGTGTTGAATACTCTGAAAGACGCGCACTAGCTGGGATTGCAGAGAGTTTCTAAGCGGTGTGGGTGCAGGCCGAAAGGCAGTTCGCCTGCAGGAAAAGACAGCACTGAACCACAGTGAAATAAAAAAAATCAAAAATAGCGCAGGACTCCAGGACCACGGGGAACAACGCTGCGTTGTTGAAGTTGCGGATCGTAGTACCAAGGCTCCCTTGTACTGTGCAGAGCGCATGTAAACAGCAGCAGGCCCAGCTCCGTCCTGTCTTCCGTGTGGAAAGCAGAGTGGCACCACCATTTACTGCATTCGTTGTCTGTTGCAGAAAGCTGCCAAGGTGACACGCGCACTTTTCAGCGACACCGCACACAGCGGATAGTCAGCGGCAAATTTCTGGGCTGTGGTGACGGCTGCGTTGCTCTGAGGTGAATGCATTGCTTAGTCTTATTTAGAAACTTTTTGAGCAAGCGAACAGCGCCTTTCGCAGCGAGATTATTGAAGGAAAGATCACAGTGCATTTATGAAGTAAGCCAACCCTGCTGAGCGAAGCACCGTCCTCATGTGGGCATAAACCAGGATGAGCGTCACGCTGTTCGGTATAATTAAGCTAAATACCACTGAAACAAGAAACACGTACACTAAATGTTTATCAACGTTAACGATGAGTCTGCACAAAATATACACACAAAGACAGCTCTCTGGGAAAGGTGCTCTCGCGGTGTGCAACCTCATCCGTGATGATACACTAGAAAAATGCCGCGCACTATAGGATAGTACTTAGTGCCGAACTCATCGGGACAGATGCCGGGGAAGTCGTCGTACTCGGGATTCATGACGCCGAACACCTCTTCCTCGAACGTTGTATCCAGAGCGCCCACGTTCAACTCCGCGTCTTCGCCGGTGGTGTAGGCAATGGCGTCCTCGCCCTTGCAGGCGAAATGATAGTTGGGCCGAAGGTTCGCGTTGTCGGCGAATACGGCTGTCGTGTTCCACGTGGAGTCAACGATGTCGCACACCTCCGGCAGGGACAGAATTCCCGCGGTCTTGGTCAGTGGCCCCGGCGGGCCGTATCCAAGCGGCACAATTTGATACGGTCTATTGCCGCCACACTTAGCCGGATCGATCTTGTACCTGAGTGCCACGAAGGGCATCAGGTGGCAGAATGCGGGCCGGTCCGTCTGGTTCAGAATCTGCGAGTAAACTCTGTGCTCCCGGAGGGTGTACGTGGTCGCCTTTCGGTTGGTGAGGTTGCGCGGGTAGTCGTGGTACATGATGATGGTGTGGTACGCTCTCCTGTGGGCCAGCTTACTTGTGTTGTACGCTGCGTGCACGTGGTGCCCGTACGGAATGACCAAACCGAACGTCCGGTTCTCTTGCAGGTTGAACACGTCGTTGGTGTCGTTGTAAAGCTCGGCCAGGCTGCGGTTGAGGGAGTCGGGCGCCGTGGTCCACCATATTCGGATTCCGTCGTAGTTGTTGCCCCTCATCCAGGCGATCGCGTTGCGGTGGAACGTGGCCTTCTCGCCGTTGCTGTTCTGTAGCAGTTTATGGAAGACGGCATCCGCGCCCCGCACCACCAGCCAGACCTTCAGGTGGTAGTTCTCCGCCTTGTAGCCGGCCATGCGACGCACGGCGTCCCGCGGAGGCAGGTCAACCTCGGGCCGTTCGGGCTGTAGCTGCATCTGGTCGTCCAGCGTGTAGCAGCAGTACATGGCGTAGTGGCAGAACATGTATGGGAAGTACGCGATGCCGTAGGTTCGCCGGTGGCTGCGAAAACCCTGCTTTTCGGACCAGAAAGGACACAGAAACTTGTGCAAGTAAGTCCATACCGGTAGGGTGTAGTCCTGGCTGTAGTGCCAGCTGTCCTCTGTCGTGGTAGTCGTAGTGCTCCCGGTCGTTGTCGTCGTGGTTGCCGTGGTTTGTGAGGTTCCAGGCTGCGAAGGGGTCGTAGTTTCGGAAGGAATGGTGCTCTGCGTCTGCGTGGTTCCTGAAGAAGGGGATGTGGCCCACGACGACCAATTCTGCCCAGATGACCCCGTGCCCCGGGACGGCATAGTGCCGACGGCGTCCGTCGTTGAAGCCGGCTTGCGGTCGCCGCCATTGCCTTGATTGCCAGAATAGACGGGCGGCTTAGTCTTCAAGTTTTCGTCGTCCAACTCAGTGGAGTCGTTCAAGAAGCCGAGAAACATGAAGAGCAGAAAGAGGAACAGCAGCAGGCAGCAGATAGCCACGATGGCTGTTCGTGTGCGTCCGTCGTCGTCCTCGCGGGTTCCGCTGGTTGACGCCTCGGAGGGGCCCTCTGTCGCGACGCTCGCCTCGCTCATCTCACTCGCCTCCATGGCTGCTTCCTTCCCGTTGCGTTGCTGCCGGCGAACCTTTTTCGGGGAAACGCGGCCTCACGCTTGCTGAGATGGCGTCGCGAGGACAGAACGCGAGTGCTGGCTTCTTCTTCCTCCGCTTATGGCGCGCGACCAAGAGGAGCATAAATGCAGCAAAAGAAACCAATTAAAATTGTTGTCTGTCTTATTGTCTGTTGTCTGTCTTATTCTGTGTCCTTGCCTTTTTGCGCTTTTACGTTCAGTGTGGACAACAATCGGCTCATTTCTTGTATTTATGCAGATGCACGTTGACACCGACCAATCGTTATGACTCACTTCATAGTTTTTATGACCTGAGGCAATAAACATCGCTTCAAAAAATTCGTTATGACTCCTGCTGGGTAGTTTAATCAATATAACCTCTTCTCTCTCTCTCCGGTGGTTCGCACTTTGGAGAAAGACTTATCTGGAGGTCCCTCTCTCTAAATCAGGGCTCCGTCTGTCACTGCCAGTTATTCTTTTGCTCGGGGCGAGCAGATTCGCGTTAAGTAACACCTGGGCATGCGTTACGACTACATTATTGCAACTTGAAGGTTTCCTTGTAAACTGTATTCAGAATTCTTGCACATATCGCAGAATGTTGTCATGTGCTTTTCCTCGTTCTTCGAAATTGTTTTGTTCTCTTTCTTTACTTACTCTTATCCAGTTTTGTACCATTTCACTATTCTGCATTTACCCCTAATGACTTTCCTTTCGTCGCAACGCCTATGTGATTTCCACGCGATTAACCGCCGAACCCAGGTATTCCCCGGGCGTGGGTATGTGCCATGTCCACAGAGTTAAACATCAACAGTTAACGGGTTCCGCACTCTCCACTGACAGGGCCTGGCTTTCGCTCGGGCAGCAAATGTCGTCATGGTCACGTGGGCTTGTTGCGAGAAATATCCGAGGATTCCCCACCGGAAATTTCGGACTCCCCAGCCGTCTTCTCCTTTTCGCTGTACACTAGAACTGATAACTGTAAAGTTAAGTTATTGGCCTTGGTAACTAACCCTTCTGTGTATACCGCGAGTGATGCTGCAGTGAGTGCGTGTTAAAAAATTGAGATGGCACTTAAGGCTGCTTACGTGCTGTGAAGGCAGGCACGCAGCCAGGACTTTTTTAGCAAGGAGGAGAGAGGGGGGGGGGGGGGGCAAACGAACAAAACTATCCTTTTTTTAATACGGAGTGAGAGAAGGACTTCTGCTAATACAAGCAAAACGCAAGACGGAGAGGCCAGTGCGCAACGAAAAGTCGTCGGAGGAAGACGTGTATAATCTTGTCTGTTTAGTATGCCCTTTTCGTTATCGTTCTTCAACCTTGCCCATGTGTTATTTATGCGTTGTTATTCAAACGCAACAGTTCGAAGGGATTTAATTTAGTATTATCATTAACACTGCTCTTTTATGGGAGCTAGCGGCCCGATAAGTGATCGCTTTCAAGCCTGGGCGAACACCTACGAACAGCTGTCAAGTGTGGGAATTGATATGGCGGTGCTTTAGAAACCCATGCGAGGTTAACGGGGGCCTGAGGAAAAAGGGAGAAATGGTTTTACTCCGTCAAAAACGCAGTATTGTGCGAACGCTTCGAAATCTTGACTCTCCATCCACATTTAAGGAATTTCCGGCCTTATTTTGAGGGTGGGTTCTGACTCATCTCATGGCCCGCCCTGCCATGCAAGCCAACTACCACCTGCCACAGGCATGCCTGTGAGGAGAAGCGTGATGTATGCTGTCCAGGTTGGCAGGAGCGACACAGATGTAAAGCCCCGCTTTATGACGATGTTGAGTGCGCCGACAAAAAGCCAGTCAGAAGGCTTGACGAGGCCAACGCACCCTACAGAGGCATTGCAGTGGCATACAACGTGATAGTACTTTCATAGAAAAACAAGAAAACATAACAGATTTGGCATTAGCGGTACATAAATTCGGACTTCTTCTTTAGTTCATGCAGGAGAAAGTATCTCAGCATGTGATAACCACAATTTATTCGAATCTTAGGTGCAAACCATCTGAATGCAGCTCGTGTAGACTCTTTTCATTGCATTCCTGACAATTTCGTCATAGGGCTATAATTTTTATTAACACAGGCTTTATGCCGCCGTAGGAGTAAAGTTTCACACAGCTAGGGCAAGAAGATGATCCTAAGTTCATTGAAAATCGGTTCGGTGTCTCCTAGTCGGGGAGCATTCATAAGGTTTCGAGCAGCTTTCTTTTGAAGGAGATACAAGCGGTAAATATAAGTACAAGACGAGGTACGCCACACAAAAACGATAATTAAGAACAGAAGAAAACAGTACGTAATACATCATCATCATCATCGGGCTGACCACGTCCACAGCAAGGGCCTAACCCCTAAAGCAGTGCGTAAAGTTCACTTTTTTTTAAATGCCTATCGCTGATATGCCATCAGATTTCCTCACCAGTACTTTCCAATTACTATGCCAGACATATCTGAAGTCGTGTGCTTCGCCCATTCCTTCGTTGTTTTTTTTTCAGCAGTTCGCGCTTCCTTTTGGTCAGATTCTCAAACGGGACTTGTCGGGCTAGTTGGTTGATCATAATGCAAAAAAGACGAACTGCGCAACAAGAACACGGACGAAAGGGAGGCAGACACACACTAACGCAGACTTACAACTTTACTAAAGGAAGGAATACAAGGCAAATATATATAGCGATCCCCAACGCACTTCAAATCTGATCAATATGGCACGTGACAATCTGCTCAGGCGATAAACAGACCACACAAGAACCAACCGCTTACAAGATAATCTTATACCGGGCCGGCCCTTTCTATGAAAACAAAAAGCAAAGGAACGCTTAGCGACAGTGCACACTTGAGAATTACGCGTTCTGCAAAGTAAGGAAATTCATAACAAAAACCACACCACTGTAGCCATCTGATACCACGGAAGCTCGAACCGCTTGCAAGCGCAGGTGCTGACACCGAAACCAAGAGACGAAGCACTCCCCCTTTTGAAAGCAAACAAAACGGGAAACAAAAACAACCACATCGGTCATCGTCAAAAACAAAAAAACGGTGAAAAAAGGCACCAGGTCAAAAGGGTAAAAAAAAAAAACACCATGAATCAGCTCAAGAAGCTACGTCACATAAACAGTGAAAGTAGGCACCCAGTCATTTAAAAAAACAAAAAGATGAAAGACGGGAGAACAGTTTAAGACAACAACGGTTTTAAAAAAGGGGGGTGAATGAAATCCAAAGCGTAGGAAAACATGACAGAACCGAAACAAAACTGAGATCGCTAATCAAATGAACAACGAAAGCATCAAACGCAATCAGGAGGCACTGCTCAATCACCAGGGCACAAACAGGCCACTAGGCTACACATGCCCCCGCAAAAACGAAAATTCTTTGGATGATAAGGAAATGGAAGCCTTGCTAACACAGTTGTCCGTAGTGCCGATGTAAAATGTTTCGACGACGAGACGCTCCCATTTGTCATTCAATCTGGCCAGAAATTCCGTCTTTTCGAACCATGGTACACAGTCCCGTTGCTTCATTTTTGTGCAGTCCGCACAATGCTTAGCCAAAAACCCTCCATCGTTGTTTGCCACGCTCAACCGGTGCTCCCTTGCTCTTTCATTAAAGCATCTGCCGGTTTGGCCTATGTAGACTTTTCCGCAACTAAGGGGAATGCGGTAAACAACGCCGGAAACGCAATCTTTGAACTTCCTTAGATGTTTGATTTTGCAAGGGTTCTTCTTAGTGTTCTTCGTGTTCTTCATCATCACGCACACCTTGGACAGTCTGCATGGAGCCGAGAAGACAACGTTGACGCCTCCTTTTCTCGCCACTTTCTTGATGTTGTGCGAGAATTTGTGGATGTATGGAATCACATGGGCCTTCTTTTGCTCGGCGTCTTCTTTGTCTTTGCGTTCTCTCTTAATTTTTTGAAGCACATTTTCAAACACACTCGAAATGACGTGCGGAGGGTATCCAGCTGCTTGCAAACGCTGAAGCTGGTACTGGAAGCTCTCTTGGACTTTGTGGTCACAAGTCTTTTTCAGGGCCGACTCAACACATAGGGAAATGATGCCTCGCTTGACCAACTTCGAATGGGCACTAGTGTAGGGAAGCAAAGCCTTTTTGGACCTGGGTTTGAAGGACCAGCACAAACGCTGTTTCTCAAAGTGCAGATCTAAATCCAGGAACTGAAGATGACCATCAAGCGGTAGCTCACTGGTAAACCGGAGCCCGAAAGATTCAGATGAAAATGCCGAGAGGATCTTTGAGGCCAAATCCTGAAGATTGCCGTCCCCCGGTGGGGTCAGGAAGACCAGGTAGTCATGGACGTACCTGCACACGCGGGTGACAGCCATCCCTCGCAGTTTGTCTTGAAGACGTCGGTCAAAGGATGACAGAAAAATGTCGCTTAAGGCTGGAGCTATGCTCGAACCTATACAAATGCCTGCTTTTTGAATACTTTCATAAATGTGCGAAATACATGGAAGCAGCAACATCGAAATACCGCGACTTGTCAAGGAAACTCTCGAAGGACCGTGGAATAGTTTGTGTTTCAAAGATCCTCATTATGCGTGCAAATAAAAAAGCACAGATGTTCTTACTGCGGGAAAAAAAATATGTCTGCATTAAAAGGGCGGTCGACAAGCTGCCCCGCCCATTATGTCGCGGAATAACATTTAGATACGAATTTCTCCTAGATCAAAGAAATAAGTCCTACGCGCCGCACGCTCTCAGAAAGAGCTGCAAATTCTCTTTGTGCACAGTTGTGCTCATAGCCTATCAAAGGGTTCCGTGCCCTGCTATAGACAACAAATGTGTCGATTGTTTTCTCTCAACATTTTATGAACAGAGCGAATACCAATCACAAAAAAGCTCGTCATCATGACGAAACAAACAACTATCTATCAAAAGGAACAACCGACGGCAAATCGCAAGCTCACATCGAACGTGTTCCTCCACGGATGAACGAAATTTTAAGAACAAAAAATAAAGTCCACAGCATTGGAGACCACAAGACTGATCGTATAACATTCTCTAGCCACCCAGCCCACTGAGGCTTTGCTCATGCGTATAGACTCTTCTTTTCGCGTATGTGTCAGGCTTCAACTAGTTCCCTGAATATTGCCGCGAATATTTGCAGTGTTTATTCGTTTTTCAAATCTGCCGCGACACCACCTTATCACTTTGTTTGCGACGCAAGACGCGACTAGATTTATCTCGATTGATCGCAGCCAGGCAAAGCTGATTCTACGTTGTTCCGGAATGTTCTAGTAACTTTGCGCCCTTTATCTCGAATGTTCGCTATCAGCTTTAAATTGAGCATGGCCGACAGCGGCGGGCATTCTGTTCGACGACCGCCGAGCACGCTTGTCGCTTCGCTGCCGCCGAGTGATTCAGACCATTTTGGGCGCAAGTCAGCCCAATAAACAGTTTTCTTTTAGAAGACCCTTTCGTCCGTCTTCATTGCTGCTTCGACTGCCGTCACCACTACGTGACATCTGGTGGAGGTGCTGGGTAGCCTTCCATGTTCCGGACGCGCCCTTCAAGTCGTGAAGCCAGCCCTGAGCGCTTCGCACCCGAGGACGAGCCAGCAGCTCAGCGAGCCAGCCGACGTCTCCATGGAAAGGAGCCTGAGTTCGGGAAACTGCCGGACCGCACAAGACAGCGAAAAGACGCGGCTACGAGCACCGCAACCTCGCCGAAGATGTCGACACCGATCATACTGCAGCAGCCGCGGGTGCCAACAACTTTCAATGGATCCCTAGGCGAAGACCGTGAAGAATGGTTGGATCAATTTGAGCGCGTGGCGTCATTCAACAAGTGGGATGATGCGGCAAAAATTGGACACGTGTTCTTCTCAATGGATGGCTCCGCACGCACGTGGTACGAAAACTACGAGTCGTCCTTTACGACATGAGTTATTCAAGAGAGAACTATTGAAGGTATTCGCCAGTGTCGTGAGGAAAGAAAGAGCCGAACGACTCCTCGAGTCCAGGATCCAGCTTCCGAATGAGCCCGTCCGCGGTTACGTCGAGGAGATGAAGCGCCTATTTCGCCTCGACGGACACAGAACCCCAGGCCATGACCTACGCCGCTGCAGTAAGGACTGCTCAGCCCCAACGACAACCCCCACGTCCTCCCCGAGATGAGCCACTTGTTCCACAACGCCGCCTCCCAGCCCCGCCCGCCCAGCCTATGACCGACCCTCAAGCCCCAGGAAATGCGACGCCTGGAGGACTTCCGACAACCGGCCGTTGTGCTTCCATTGTGGTGAGGCCGGCCATATTCTTCGTCACTGCCCGTACCGACGTATCGGTCTTCGAGGATTTGCCGTTAACGCCCCACGACCACGCTTCGGACAACGTCCGCACGAAATCGACGAGTACCTGCGTCGAGAAGAGTACACGCCGAACCGCTTTTCGCGCTCACCATCGCCGTCAACCTCGCGCTTTGCGTCGCCACGCCGCAGCTACGCAGCCGCGGTACGAGGAAGGTCGCCCAGCCCCCGTAGGGGAAACTAAAGGCAGCAACCTCTGGAGGTGAGGTTGCTCACGAGCTAAACGCCGAAGATCCTCCACCGACCACGCCCCATGAAGACGCAGCACCCGCGACGCCGCATGAAGAACCGACACTCGCTGCACCGACGCCGCACACAATGAGAACCTCGACCACGACGCAAGCTACCTTGAAATCGACGCCGCCACCCAGAGGAGCTTCGACCACACGCCCAACCCGTGACTCGCATACGCGACGAAGCCGTGACCCGACGCCGAGAGCGACATGCAATGCAAGAGCCAGGACCTCCGACCTAGAAGTGACTACCGACGGCCGGAAAGTTAACGCTCTAGTCGACACAGGAGCCGATTACTCGGTGATGAATGGAACATTCGCTGCGCAGCTCAGAAAAGTCACAACGGCTTGGGACGGCCCACAAATTCGCACCGCTGGGGGCCACCTCATTACGCCATCAGGACAATGCACAGCGCGAGTGACTGTCAAAGGACATACTTATCCTGCGACCTTTGTTGTGCTACCGCAATGCTCCCACGAAGTGATCTTGGGTATGGATTTCCTTAATGAGCATCAGGCGATCATCGAGCTGCGATCCAAGCTGATCACGCTTTTGACGGACGAAGCCATCGCTTCGATGAAAACTCGGGAAAATCACGTTGCCCTGAGTGTCCTGGAGGAAGAAGTGAGCGTCCCACCCCGATCAAGCGTTATCCTGACCGTAGGCGCCACGAAAGCCATTAACGCTGAAGCCATCATCGAGGGCAACATGCAGTTGCTCCTAGACCGAGGAATCAGCATCGCAAGAGGCATCGCACATTTGCGCAATGACCAGGCCAAAGTACTGCTGACTAACTTCAGCGAAGAATACCGGCATATTAACAGAGGAACGACGATTGCTTTCTACGACGAAATATCTGACGTACGAGATTCCTTCGCCCTCTCCGACCCCTCCGCAGAAGATCCGCCTGACCAAGAGAACTCGCCCACTTTCGACATCAACCCAGCCCTGCACCGGAACAGACAAGACCAAATCCGCAATCTGCTTCAAAACTACAGTGAGTGCTTTTCGACATCGCCGAAGGTGCGACAGACGCCAATTGCCAAGCATCGCATTATAACGGATCAACACGTCCGACCTCTCCGTCAAAGCCCCTACCGTGTGTCTCCGCGAGAACGACAAGCCATCCGGGACCAAGTCGAAGAAATGCTTCGCGACGACGTCATCCAGCCTTCAAACAGCCCATGGGCGGCACCGGTTGTTCTAGTGAGAAAGAAAGACGGCGCACTTCGATTCTGCGTGGATTACCGCCGCTTGAACAACATAACAAAGAAGGACGTCTACCCCCTCCCCCGCATCGACGACACACTGGACCGCCTCTGCAACGCCAAATATTTCTCATCGATGGACCTCAAGAGCGGCTACTGGCAAATTGAGGTCGACGAAAGAGATCGCGAGAAGACAGCATTCATAACTCCGGATGGGCTGTTTGAGTTCAAGGTGATGCCATTTGGTCTCTGTTCCGCACCAGCGACGTTTCAGCGAGTAATGGATACAGTGCTGGCAGGCCTGAAGTGGCAGATTTGTCTGGTATATTTAGATGACGTCGTTGTCTTCGCCTCGAACTTTGAAGAGCACCTCAAAAGACTTCGAACAGTACTAGACGCAATCAAGTCGTCTGGCCTAACCTTGAAAGCAGAGAAATGCCACTTTGCCTACGAAGAGCTGCTGTTTCTAGGCCACATCGTTAGCAAGGAAGGAGTACGCCCAGACCCGCAGAAAACAGCCGCTATTGAACAGTTTCAACCGCCGGCCGATAAGAAAGCAGTGCGCAGATTTCTCGGACTATGCGCATATTACCGACGATTTGTGAAAAACTTTTCGCGCATCGCCGAGCCCCTGACCCAACTGACGAAGGCAGACGTGCCGTTTAAATGGGAAGCGCCGCAAGCAGAAGCCTTCAAGGAACTTCAGCGTCGTTTACAGTCCCCACCGATCCTTGCGCATTTTGATGAAAACGCCGATACTGAAGTTCATACCGACGCAAGCAGCGTGGGACTAGGCGCCGTTCTCGTTCAAAAAAGTGACGGGCTGGAGAAGGTCATCGCATACGCTAGCCGTTCCCTTTCCAAGGCCGAGGCTAACTATTCGACCACTGAGAAGGAGTGCCTTGCCATCATCTGGGCTACGTCGAAATTCCGCCCCTACCTCTACGGACGGCCGTTCAAGGTGGTCAGCGACCACCACGCGCTCTGCTGGCTTGCCAATTTGAAGGATCCCTCTGGCCGACTCGCTCGATGGAGTCTGCGTCTCCAGGAGTTTGACGTCACCGTCGTTTAGAAGTCCGGACGCAAGCACACTGACGCCGATTGCCTCTCACGAGCCCCTGTAGATGCACCGCCGCTGGACGACGATGAGGACGCCTTCCTGGGACCCATCAGCGCAAGCTCTTTTGCTCAGCAGCAACGCTCGGACCCCAACCTAAAAGGCCTCATCGAGTACCTGGAAGGCAAGGTTTCTTCACCCCCCGCTTCATTCAAGCGAGGACTGTCTTCTTTCTGTGTGCAGAATGAGGTCCTTGTGAAGAAGAACTTTACAGCGAATAAAACAGCCTACCTCCTTGTTGTACCTACTTGTCTCCGCGAAGAAATTCTACAGGCTTCACACGACGAGCCGACAGCTGGACATCTCGGGTTTACTCGCACCCTCCGCCGCATTCAAGACAAGTATTACTGGCCCCGACTGTCTGCCGATGTCGCACACTATGTGAAAACATGCCGAGATTGTCAGCGACGAAAGACTCCTCCCACACGACCAGCAGGATTTCTGAACCCCATTGAACCTCCCTCAAGACCCTTTCAGCAGATTGGCATGGACTTGCTTGGCCCTTTTCCAACGTCAACATCTGGAAATAAGTGGATCATCATAGCGACCGACTACCTGACCCGCTACGCCGAGGCGAAAGCCCTACCGAACGGAACAGCAGCAGAAGTGGCCAAATTTTTCGTGGAGTGCATTCTTCTTCGACACGGCGCCCCCGATGTGCTCATCACGGACAGAGGAACAGCATTTACGGCGGAACTCACGCAAGCCATCCTGCGCTACAGCCAAACCAGCCACCGGAGGACAACTGCATACCATCCGCAGACCAATGGACTGACCGAGCGCCTGAACAAAACCATCACCGATATGCTCGCTATGTATGTCGATGCCGAACATAAAACCTGGGATGTCATCCTGCCTTACGTCGTCTTCGCCTACAACACCGCAGTGCAGGAGACCACCCAGATGACGCCTTTTAGGCTCGTCCATGGCAGGGATGCCACGACCACGCTAGACGCCATGCTGCCCAACGTTACAGAAGAAGAGAACGTCGACGTTGCCGCCTACCTTCAACGCGCAGAAGAAGCTCGAAGGCTTGCCCGATTACGGATCAAAGATCAGCAGCGGTCCGACGCCAGACGCTACAACCTACGAAGACGCAACGCGGAATACAAGCCAGGAGACCAAGTCTGGGTGTGGACGCCCATTCGCCGCCGTGGATTGAGTGAAAAGCTTTTGCGCCGCTATTTCGGCCCGTACAAGGTTCTTCGTCGGCTGGGTGAACTGGATTATGAAGTCATCCCTGACGCAATGACTGCATCCCAGCGACGCCGCGTACGACCAGAAGTTGTCCATGTAGTCCGTCTGAAGCCGTATTATGCGCGCTAAAGGCCGCTGCATTTCCATGCTCTATTTTCGCAAGATCCGTTTTTTTCCCTTACTATTCGCATTATTTGTTTTAATGCATCGGGTCGATGCTTCTTTGAGAGGGGAGTAATGCCGCGAATATTTGCAGTGTTTATTCGTTTTTCAAATCTGCCGCGACACCACCTTATCACTTTGTTTGCGACGCAAGACGCGACTAGATTTATCTCGATTGATCGCAGCCAGGCAAAGCTGATTCTACGTTGTTCCGGAATGTTCTAGTAACTTTGCGCCCTTTATCTCGAATGTTCGCTATCAGCTTTAAATTGAGCATGGCCGACAGCGGCGGGCATTCTGTTCGACGACCGCCGAGCACGCTTGTCGCTTCGCTGCCGCCGAGTGATTCAGACCATTTTGGGCGCAAGTCAGCCCAATAAACAGTTTTCTTTTAGAAGACCCTTTCGTCCGTCTTCATCGCTGCTTCGACTGCCGTCACCACTACGTGACAATATGCTTAATAGCGGGTGGATTCGCCTGCAGTGTCTATAACAGCCTTGATCTATTCTGGAGGGATCTTCTGTCTGATCTTCATGTTTCCCTAAACATTCTCAATGACGCTGGGGTCAGGCGACTGCGGAGGCTATCCAGCACTGCAATGTCACGCCGCTCAAGAAACGCAGCAACATTTTGGGCCATGCAGATGGGCGAGTTGTGACAGTGCTGCAGATTAAAGTCATTTTCAGAGAATAATCCCCCAGCGAGGTATGGGAAGAGCACATCATCCAGGATGGCAGAGTAGGAGCCTCTATTCAGCCGACTCTCTATCCGAATCAGGGGCCCCGGGCCTTCGGCGTTCATAGCACCCCAAACAGTCACAGCAGAACGGCCGCTGGATGCGACGCGCTGCATGAAATGCGGCATATACTTGCGAAAAATGATAAAATTTTGTCAGCATTGGTGCAAAATGCACATTAACACGTTATGCTACAAGGAACAAGTATAGAATAATTTTGTTCATTATGATTTTCTGGTGCACTATAACGGGCTTATGTTCAGTTTACACCATCATAGAAAATAGGGCCAACGGGGTCATTCTTCTCTCAATTCTCTTATTTTGAGAGATCATCATATTTATTTATTTATTTATTTATTATTCATTTATTTATTTATTTAAGATACCCTCAAGGTACAGATGTACGTTACAGAGGGGAGGGGCGGATACATATACAAAGTAAAGTCAGCACATGAAGAAAACAATAAAACAAAAGAAAATAGAACAACAAGGTACAAAATATAATTTCTAAGGCGGCATTGGTGTCAAAAATATAATAAAAATGTAACAAGGAATACAGTACACAATGAAGATAGACAAATGAAAAAATGGTTTAACACTATGCAAGAAAGAAGCTTTGCAACGCGGATTCAAAGTTTTCTTCTCCAGTTATACTTGTTAGTGATGCGGATAGGTTATTCCAATCACCACAAGTCCTGGGAAGAAACGAGTTAGAATGGGCAACCGTGTTTGAGTGTGGAATGTAGACCTTTTGACTGTGGTTACGGCGATATGAAATGTATGATGGGGGTTGAGTCCACAAGGAGCGCAATGCTGAGTTATAGTGGTATATTTTATGAAATAGTGTGAGGCGAGATGGCTTTCTTCGAGTTGATAAGGGCGGAAGATGCAAGTATGCTTTCATATTAGCAACACTGGCTGTCCTTTGATAGTTATTTAAGATGAACCGGGCTGAGCGATTTGGTACTGCCTCAAGGGACTGTATGAGAGTTACTTGGCCGGGATCCCAAACAGATGATGCGTATTCGAGTTGTGGACGAATGTAGGTTGTATACATTAATAATTTTAAGACTGATGGTGCAACAGAGCAATTACGACGAATGTATCCAAGAGTACGACTGGTTTTGGCGATGATGGAACTGACATGTGATTTCCAAGAGAGATCATTTGTAATGGTTACACCAAGGTAGCGGTATGATGTCACAGACTCTAATAAGACGTTATTAAGCGTACACGTGGGATCCGATAAGTTAGTGCGAGATACCCTCATCGATTTACATCTGTTGATATTTAATTGCATGCACCATGTACTGCACCATTCGTTAATATTATTAAGGTCATTCTGAACTAATAGGACATCGGAATTATCAGCAAGTTTACGGTGCAGAACACAGTCATCAGCAAATAGGCAAATTTTGGAAGAAACGCAAGAAGACAAGTCGTTTATGTAAATCAAGAATAAGAGAGGACCCAGAACCGACCCTTGCGGAACGCCGGAGTGGACTGGGGCCGAAGGTGAGTTAACTTCTATAGTAGTTACAAACTGAACGCGGGACGTGAGGAAAGCGCGAATCCAGTCAATTACTGCAGGGTCAATGCTTAAACGCTTAGTTTATGAAGAAGTAGCGCATGGTTTACCTTGTCAAAAGCTTTAGAGAGATCAAGAAATATACAGTCAATTGAAAAACCAGAGTCTAGATAGGCATGCAAATCATTAGTGAAGGAGACAAGCTTAGTTTCGCAAGAGAAATGTTTACGGAATCCATGCTGGACTCTTGAGAAAAAGTTATTTTCAAGAAAGTTAACAAGATGTGTGTATATAATGTGCTCCATTATTTTACATGGTACAGATGTAAGGGAAATGGGCCTGTAGTTGAGGGGATCATGTGTTTGACCTGACTTGTGGATGGGGATTACTTTTCCAGATTTCCAGTGAAGAGGTATAGTGCCAGAGTTGTACGATTGTGAGAAAATGCACTCTAGTATTATTGAACTGTATTCCACCGTATTTTGCAAAAATTTAATATTAATCTCGTCCACTCCGTAAGATAATTTGGGTTTTTTAGTTATTTATTATAGCTTTGATACCTGTTGACTCAAATATTATGGGGTCCATGATCTGATAATTGGTAGCATTCAAAACTGGCATCGGAGTGGTGAGTACTGGGGATGAAAATGACATAATAAATGTGTTGTTAAGCACATTTAAACAGAGATGAGGCGGCACTGAGTCCCCAGAACTGGTGAGTAGTGATAAGACACTCTTATTAGTTTTGCCTCGAATGACATTCCAAAATCGCTTTGGATTTGTTTTTAGTAACTGTGGAAGAGTAGTGTTTAAAAATGAAAACTTAGCTGACCTTAAAGACGTGACATAAGATTTGGCCGCTTTTTTGTACGCTAACCAATGAGATAATTTTGAGGAGTGTTTAGCTGAACGAAATAAACGCTTTTTCTTGTTCGATAACCTGTTTAGATGAGTCCCAAGCAGCACAAGTAATTGGCCCAACATCGGAACTGTATTGGCAAAGCTGGCCCTACAAAGGACCAGAATGCGACCATCCTGTTGCAATATTGGGCCGATGACCTGTGCTGCTAGGGGTGTTATACCAAGGTGCTTTGTTGCTAGTGTAGGTGGTTCTAAGGGGGACGCGTATCGGATGATTAACTCAGAAATTTTATTTTTGAACATGCCCCAGTTAGCATCTATGGACCGATCAAGATATGATGGCCGGAACGCATCTAGAAGTGAGCAGAGTTCGCTGTTGATGGCAGGATAGTCAGCTTGGTTAAAATCACGAAATTTTCTTTTTTGTCTGCTCGTTTTTGTTTGAGTCACCGTTAGCGTGAAATGTAAGAGATCATGATCGCTCAGCCCAGGCAGGTGCGAAACAGTCGATAAGTTGTCTGTTACTGTCGAAAGAATAAGATCGAGAATTGCTGATGTATTTGGTGTTACACGTGTAGGAGAACTAACGATCTGTGATAAGCTGAAGTCTGAACAAACGGAAAGAAATAGATTGGATTCAGCGGACGAGGGATTAGAAAAGGAGTGATCATGTGGCCAGACGATATTTGGAAAATTGAAGTCACCTAGAAGTAAAAGTTCAGCACCAGAGAAACGCGTGACAATCTGATTTAGAGAATCGTGTAGGTTATCGCAGAAGGATGTGTCGGCCGAGGGGGATCGATAACATACGCCTACTATTAATTTTTTGAAGTTAAGATTTAGGCAGCACCATATTAGCTATGAATTAGTAATAACAGGTACAACAAAACAATCAATGCATTCATTAATAGCAATTAGGACACCACCACCAACTCTGCCAGCTCGGTCACTCCGGAACACGACATATTTATTTTTACAATGAAACAGTTCACTATCCGTTATTTTGCTGTTTAGCCACGTTTCGGTTAGTACAATAATATCAGCATTACAGTATTCGATCATCGCGCATAATTCATCTTTTTTTGGTTAATGACTACGTATGTTCAGTAAAAACTACATTTATAGTTTGCCACAGTCTATGAAAATCGGCTGTCTAACTGCTACACCTTCCCGACATAGAAAACATCCCACGTGGTTCGAAAGTTCTTGCCTTTTTTATTGCATTAGGTGCACGTGCAACTTCGGCCATAGCTTTTATAAACTTAGGTCAAACTCAAAGTGATGTATTATGCTCTAATTATTCGTCACTGATCAATATTGTCATGAAATGGTGACTGCAATCTGGAGAGCCGCAAAACAGGAAAAATGGCGTCTAAATAAAACTCTTTATTTGGACTCACTTCCGCCCACAGTGGACTGAATCACTCAGCGGCGGCGTAGCAACAAGCGTGCTCGGCGGTCGTCGAACGGAATGACCGCCGCTCTCGGCCGTGCTCGATTTAAAGCTGATAGTGAACATTCTACATAAAGCATGCAAAGTTACTACAACATTATGGAACAACGTAGAATCCGCTCTGCCTGGACGCGATCAATCGAGATAAATCTAGTCTCGTCCTGCATCGCAAACGAAGCGATAAAGCGTCGTGCCGGCAGCTTTGAAGAATGAAAAAACACTACAAAGGTTCGCGACATTTCTCCTCTCCCAAACAAGCATCGACCCAATGCTTTAAAGCATAAGCGACTAAAAACGCATTGTGCAAAAAAAACCACCGAATGTTGAAACGCAGAGTCCTTAATTTTTAACGCGCATGATAGGGCTTCAGACGGACGACATGGACAACTTTGGTCGTACGCGGTGTCGCTGTGATGCAGCCATTTCGTCAGCGACGACTTCTTAGTCCAGTTAACCTACGCGACGAGGAACCTTGTACGGGCCGAAATAGCGGCGCAAAAGCGTTTCACTCAATACGCGGCGGCGAATGAGCGTCCAAACCCAGACTCGGTAGCCTGGCTTGTATTCCGCGTTGTGTCTTCGAAGGTTGTAGCGCCTGGCGTCGGTCCGCTGCTGGTCTTTTATCCGTAACCGGGCGTCTTACTGCTTCTTCTGCGCGTTGAATGTAGGCTGCGACGTCGACGTTAACTTATTCGATAACGTTGAGCAGCATGGCGTCTAGCGTGGTAGCGGCCTCCCTGCCAAGGACGAGCCTGAAAGGCGTCGTCTGGGTGGTGTCCTGCACTGCGGTGTTGTAAGCGAAAACGACGGAAGGCAGGATGACGTCCCAGGTCTTGTGTCCGCATCGATATCCATGGCGAGAGCATATCGGCAGTGGTTTTGTTCAGGCTCTAGGTCAGTCCGTTGGTCTGCGGATGGCATGCAGTTGTCTTCCGGTGGCTGGTTTGGTTGTAACGCACGATGGCTTGCGTCAGCTCCACCGTGAATGCTGTTCCTCTGTCAGTGATGAGCACATCGGGGGGCGCCATGTCACAGAAGAATGCTCTCCAAGAAAAATTTGGCGGCTTCAGCTGCTGTTTCATTCGGTAGGGCTTTTGCCTCGGCGTAGCGGATCAGGTAGTCGGACGCTATGACATTCCACTTATTTCCAGACGTTGACTTTGGGAAAGGACCAAGTAAATCCATGACGATCTGCTGAAAGGGCCTTGAGTAGATTTGAATTGGGTTCAGAAATCCTGCTTGTCGGGTGGGAGGGATATTTTGTCGCTGACAATCTCGGCAGGTTTTCACACAATGTGCGACTTCGGCAAATAGTCGGGACCAGCAATACTTGTCTTCAATACGGCGGAGGGCGCAAGAAAACCCGAGATGTCCAGCTGTAGACTCGTCCTTTGAAGACTGAAGATTTTCACGCAGACTTTCAGGTACAACACAGCGGTAGGCTGTTTTGTTCGCTACGAAGTTCTTCACGAGTACAGGATGTCATTCTGCACACAGAACGAAGACAACCCTCGCTTGAACGAGGCGAGGGCGAACAAAACTTGCCTTACAAGTACTCGATGAGGGGTTTTAGGTCCTGGTCAGAGCTTGTCTGCTGTGCAAAACGAGCTAGAGCTGATGGGTCCCAAGATGGCGTCATCATCGTCGTCTGGCGGCGGTGCATCTACGGGCTCGTCACAGGCAGTCGGCGTAGAAGTGCTTGCGTCCGGACTTCTAAACAACGGTGAAGTCAAACTCCTGGAGGCGCAGGCTTCATTGAGTGAGGCGGCCGGAGGGGTCCTTCAAACTGGCAAGCCAGCACAATGCGTGTGGATCGCTGACCACCTTGAACGGTCGTCCGGACAGGTAGGGGCAGAATTTCGACGTAGTCCAGATGATGGCAAGGCGCTCCTTATCACTTGTCGAATAGTTAGTCTCGGCCTTCGACAGAGAACGGCTAGTGTATGCGATTGCTTTCTCCAGTCCGTCAGTTTTCTGAAGAGGACGGCGCCTAGGCCCACGCTGCTTGCGTCGGAGAGAATATCAGTCTCAGCGTTTTCACCAAAGTGCGAGGATCTGTGGAGACTGCAAACGACGCTGAATTTCCTTCAAGGCTTCGAGTTGCGGCGCTTCCCATTTAAATGGCACATCTCCCTTTGTAGGTGGTTCAGAGGCTCGGCACATGTCCACATGTGCTGCTCGCAACCTTCAGTGAATGTGTTGATGTATCGCTTGTACTACTTTGCTCTGGAGACATTGAGACCAACCCCGGCCCACCCAAGCCGCGCCCAGTCATTTCAAAGTCATAATCAAATGACGATCCTGAAACGTCTATATTAGCGATGCTTACAAGCATCAACGACCGGACCTTATAATTAGCTAAAGGTCAAACCCAGATCTGCGCAGACGTTAAGATCATTAAAGACAATCAAGCATCACTGGAAAGCAAAATATTAGATGTATTCAATCGCCTTGAAGTTCTTGAATCAAAAACTAACATTCTTAATACTCTCCAGCCTGAGTTAGTTTCAATTCAGGACACTACTAGTCGTCTGACATCGCACCAGGCGGTACTGCAGTCTCGTCTAGATAGCCTGGAAGACCAGTCGAGAAGGAATAATCTGATCCTGCATGGCATTCCTGATGAAAGCGAATCATGGAATGAGACTGAAAAGAAAACGCTTGCTGCGTTGTCGGAAGTACTTGACGACGATTTCACACAGCTAAGCATTGAACGTGCTCATCGTCTCGGCACTTTTTCACCCTCAAAAAATCGCCCTATTATCACCAAATTTTCCTCTTTCAAAGACAGAATGAAAGTGTTAGACCTCCGTACAAAACTAAGTGGCAAACAACTTTCCGTGTCTGAAGATTTTTCCCCCGCCACTCATTTTGCCCGCAAAAAACTAACAGAATTCGCGAAAAAACTACCGCGATCTCCCAAGTACCGCCTGCGATATAACAAGTTTGTTGTTAATCGCAAGTGCTACATCTTTAACGCTGATACCGATACCATTGAGGAGCTGCAAGTCCAATCTTTTGTCAAAAGCGAGCAGAGCCGTCCTGCTCCCCTTGAGGTAAGCAATATTTCGGAAAGCGAAGAAGATAACCCATAGCATGGAACGAGGGGAAGTGGTCTGGCTTTATCACCTCCTCGCACATCCGTTCTACTGGCCAACGCTAGAAGCATTCTTAATAAACGCGAATCGTTTCACTCCGCTATCGACACGTGCGAGGCTGATATCATCGCAATAACAGAAACCTGGCTTCATCCTAACGTACACGATAGTGAGATATTTGACGATTCATCTCGCTTTTCAGTTTACAGACGCGATCGCACTCAGCGACCAGGCGGTGGTGTCTTGCTTGCTATATCGAAAACAATACAGTCCTATCACATTCCTGTACAAACTAATGTAGAGTCCATTTGGGCCTGCGTAGAACTAAACCATCACAAATACGTTTTTGGTGTATGTTACCGACCTCCCAATTATCCTTCCACGTTCACATCAGAATTGCATGATGTGCTTGACCTTGTTGTTACGCGGCACCCTGCAGCGCCCATTACTTTGTTAGGCGATTTTAACTTTCCTGAGCTGACATGGTCTTCGGAAATAACTCCTAAATCATCCCCATCGTCGCAAGGCAATGAGTTCTTGAACCTTTGTCCACTCTTTTCCCTCTCTCAGCTAGTATCCCAACCAACCCGTCTATCAGACACCACTGCTAACAATGTTGACTTAGTGTTGACATCCCATTCTGATCTCGTTTCAGACCTGACCTGCATGCCCGGCATAAGTGACCACTTCCTAGTCTCGTTTAATTTCTGCATTCCTTCTAATAACGCTGACAAGAAAGTCAAGCGTATCCGTGATTATAGCAGAGCTGATTTTCAGGCTGTCAACGAAGAACTATTTTCATTTCTCGATGCATTTTTAACAGATTTTGATAGCCGGGAGGCGCAGGTGAACTGGAACATTTTCTTTGCTAAGGTTAACGAACTAACGGAAAGATATATCCCCCTACGCACCATTACAACTCATAGAAATGCACTGTGGTACAACGCTCACATAAGAAGGCTTTGTAACAGGAAAAAACGCTTTTACCGAAACGCAAAGAAATGTAACTCCGTTTCTAAATGGGAAGCTTATCATGCGGCAAATAGCGTGTATGTATCGGCAATGAAAAACGCCAAAGATCATTTTCTACAGCACACACTACCCAACATGCTCACAAATGATCCCAAAAAATTTTGGCGTGCCATTAATCCCAATAGAAATCATTCAATTAAATTGTTAGATGAAAACGGTTCAACTATTGCTGATACTGATTGTCCTAAAATTCTAAATGAAACATTTTGTCGCAATTTTGTTCTTTCTTCCAACGTCACGTTTCCTACAGTGGAGGACTGCCAATTCTCAATCATGGATGCAATATCCATCGAGCCCCTAGGAATAGAAAAATTAATAGAAAAACTTAAGACCTATACAAGCCCTGGAACAGATTTAATTAACGCGAAGTTCTTGAAGAGTACTAAACTTTATTCCTCAATCATCCTTTCCAAAATTTTCCAGCAGTCACTTAAGACGTCAGTGCTTCCAGCGGACTGGACGATCGGGAAGGTGGTTCCGTTGCACAAGTCAGGTGGTACTAATTCCCCTCTTAATTACCGCCCAATATCACTAACCAGCATACCATGCAAAATTTTTGAGCACATCCTATACACTAACTTAGTTACCTTTCTCGAATCTAACTCCTTCTTCACTGACGCTCAACACGGCTTTCGCAAATCATTCTCGTGCGAGACGCAGTTACTTACCTTCACGCACAAACTTCACGCTATTCTGGATCGTCGTTCATGCGCGGACTGTATCTTTCTAGACTTCTCCAAGGCTTTCGAGAAGGTTAGTCACAAACTACTTCTTTTTAAACTTAGCAAGCTAAATCTTCTCCCAAATGTTTTAGCATGGTTAGAATATTTCCTTTCTAATAGAACACAGTTTGTAATGGCTAATAACATTTGTTCTCCATTCACTTCCGTGCATTCTGGGGTCCCACAGGGGTCTGTCCTTGGGCCCCTTTTGTTCCTGATATATATTAATGACCTTCCTATTTCCTTTACCTCCCACATTCATTTATATGCAGATGACTGTGTAATATTTCGTGAAATTAACGACCCTAACGACTCTCTTCTTTTGCAAAAAGACATTAATGGAATTCTTGAGTGGTGTAATACGTGGTCAATGGAACTAAACAAAACCAAATGTAAAGTACTACGTGTGTCACGCATTTCTATACACCCCACCTCTTATCATCTAGATAAAATCGAACTAGCACAAGTGTCTTCATACCGCTATTTAGGCGTTCACATAGCAAGTGATCTAACTTGGTCTTTTCACATCAATTCAATGATTAACAACGCCAACCGTGCCCTCGGCTACCTTCGCCGTAACTTTTTCTCTGCCCCCACTTCCTTGAAACTTCTCCTCTATAAATATGTCGTTCGTAGTAAGTTGGAATATGCTGCGTCCATTTGGGATTCCTTCACGAAAAACTTGATCAGTTCCCTCGAATTAATTCAGAATTACTCGGCACGTTTCATCCTTCAGAACTATAACCGTACCGCTAGCGTAACCTCTATGAAGAATACATTACCGTTACCATCTCTTGCTAGCCGTCGAAAACACGCTCGCCTTTGCCTAATGCATAAAATAATGTATCATAACCCCAGACTGCACCGTGATCTTATACTTCCTCCATCATATGTTTCATCACGAGTTGATCATGCGCATAAAATCGGCATTCCTTTCTTTAAAACAAAATGCGCAGCTGAGTCTTTCCTTCCACGATCAGCAAAGGACTGGAACCACCTTCCCGGAAGTACAGCCTCCATCATCGACCATCAGCGTTTTTGTTCCGCCTTATCTATCATTGTATAATTAGAAATCAAACGCCTTGTACTAAACCCCTGTATACAACCACTCCCCTCTTCAATGCCCTCGGGCCTTGAGGGTAGAATAAATGAAATGAAATGAAATGAAATGTGGGATAAGTTCTTGACAAATCGTTGATAATATGCGCACAGTCCGAGGAATCTGCGCACACCTTTCTTATCTGCCGGTAGTGGAAACTGTTCTATAGCAGATGTTTTCTGCGGGTCTGGGCATACTCCTTCCTTGCTAACGATGTGGCCTAAAACAGCAGGTATTCAAAGGTTAGGACGTATGACTTGATTGCCTCTAGTACTATTCGAAGCATTTTTAGATGCTTTTCAAAGATCGAAACGAGGACAACAACGTCATCTAAAATACCAATCAAACTTGCCACTTCAGGCCTGCCAGCACTGTATTCATTGCTCGCTGAAACGTCGCTGGTGTGGAACAGAGACCAAATGGCATCCCCTTTAACTCGAAGAGGCTATCCGGAGTGATGAATCCTGTCTTGTTGCGGTTTCTTTCATCGACGTCAATTTGCCAGTACTCGCTCCTGAGGTCGATCGATGAGAAATACTTGGTGCTGCAGAGCGAGTCCAGTGTGTCGTCGATGCGGGGGAGGGGGTAGACGTCCTTCTTCGTTATGTTGTTCAAGCGGCGGTAGTCAACACAGAATCAAAGTGCGCCGTCTTCCTTTCTCACTAGAACAACCGGTTCCGTCCAGAGGCTCTTTGTAGGCATTTCTTCCACTTAGTCCCGGATTACTTGTCTTTATCGCGGCGACACACTGTAGAGGCTTTGGCGGAGAGTTCTGGCGTGCTGGTCGGTTATAATGCGATGCTTGGCAATCGGCGTTTGTCGGAACTTCGGCGATGACGAAAAGGACTCGCTGTAGCTTTGAAGCAGATAGCGGATCTGGTCTAGTCTGTTACGAGGCAGAGCTGGGATGATGTCAAAAGTAGGCGAGCCCTCTTGGTCAGGCGAATCTTCTGCGGATGGGTCGGAGAGGGCGAAAGAGTCTCGTACGTCGTATTGTTTGTCGAAGAAAGCAGTCGTCGTGCCTCTCTTAATGTCCGGGTATTCTTTGCTGCAGTTAGTCAGCAGTACTTCGACTTTGCCATTAAGGAAATGTGCGATGCCCTTTGCGATGTTGATTCCTGAGTCTACAAGCAACAGCATGTTCCCCCTCTGCTGATGGCTGCAGTGTTATTGGCTTTCGTGGCGCCTATGGTGACGACGACGCTAGAACGGGGTGGGACGCTGAGTTTTTCCTCCAGGACACTAAGGCAACATGATTTTCCAGAGT
The DNA here is from genome assembly GCF_052857255.1 of Amblyomma americanum. Taxonomy (NCBI): domain Eukaryota; kingdom Metazoa; phylum Arthropoda; class Arachnida; order Ixodida; family Ixodidae; genus Amblyomma; species Amblyomma americanum. Next base: position 50,036,723 of record NC_135500.1, read on the forward strand.
TCTCATCGAAGCGATGGCCTCGTCCGTCCAAAGCGTGATGAGCTTCGATCGCAGGTCGATGATCGCCTGATGCTGATTAAGGAAGTCCATGCCCAAGATCACTTCGCGGGAGCATTGTCGTAGCACAACGAAAGTCGCAGGATAGGTATGTCCCTTGACTGTCACTCGCGCTGTGCATCGTCCTGATGACGTAATCATGTGGCCCCCTGCGGTGCGAATTTGTGGGCCGTCCCAAGCGGTCGTGACTTTCCTCAACTCAGCAGCGAATGTTCCATTCTTCACCGAATAATCGGCTCCAGTGTCTAGTAGAACGGTAACTTTCCGGCCGTCGATAACCACTTCTAATTCGGATGATCTGGCTCTTGTGTTGCACGTCGACCTGGGCGTCGGGCAAAGGCTTCGTCGGGTATGTGAATCCCCGGGGCGCCATCGTTTTGAAGGCGGTTAGCGTTGTGGTCGAGGTTGTCATTGTATGCGGCACCAACGCGTCGGGAGTGGCGTCTTCATGCGGCATGGTCGTTGCAAGATATTCGGCGCTTCCCTCGTGAACAGCCTCACTTCCAGAGGTTGCTGTCTTTAGTTTCCTCTACGGGGGCTGGGAGACCTTCCTCGTACCGCGGCTGCATAGCTGCGGCGTGGCGAGCGCGAGACTGACGGCGATGGTGAGCGCGAAAGGCGGTTCGGCGCGTACCCCTCTCGACGCAGGTACTCGTCGATTTCTTGCGGACGTTGGCCGAGGCGTGGTCGTGGTACGTCAACGGCAAATCCACGAAGACCGATACGTCAGCATGTGCAGTGACGAAGAATATGGCCAGCCTCACCGCAATGAAAGCCCAACGGCCGGTTGTCAGAAGCCCTCCAGGCGTCACATTCCCTGGGGCTTGAGCGTCGTTCGTAGGTTGGGCGGGCGGGGGCAGGGAGGCGACGTTCTGGAACAAGTGGTTCATCTCAGAGAGGACACTGGATTAACACCTCTTTTTGGGCTAGTTGGTGCATACTTGAAATAGAGAAAACCTAGCGCCAAAACCATGAAAACCACAAGGACGAACGACGACGAGACACAAGCGCTATACTCACAACTGAATTTTTATTGAAGACAGGATGTAGCTTAAATAGGGTGAAGCTTCAAGGGAGAGAAAGGTGACAAGGAGGAGAAGGTGAACAATGGCAACATCGCTTCGCAGAAGCGGGCAGACAGCCAAAAATCACACAAGAAAAAGAAAAATTACATGATAACTGAGTCTAAAAAGTTAAACTCTGAGGCAAAAAGAGATAAAGAAGGACTACTGATGCACCTACAGCCAAATTTATTTGTGTACAAAGCCTCCAGGCTAACACGCGGAGCCTTATCTATTCAAAAATAAAAAGAAAACATTTGACAGAAGTCTGTATGGTTGCGAAATTAATTTAGTAGAAAGATGACTGACGCCAACCAGGTTAATGGTGGTAACCGGTTTGCGCGTTGTTAGCACCCCTTCTTTTCCCAGAATTCGAGCCAGCGTCTCGCTCACGCCTTTCACGTATGGTATGCAAACACGTTTCCGGTTCTGGCGTGTGCTTGGGGAAGAAATAGAGCTGTTTCTGTTTTTTCGTTTTTGTTTTTGGCTGACGCATTGGATGAATGAACGGGGGCACCCACTTCTTGGAGATCTGAGACTACTCGGTTTTTATCGTTTCTTTTTTCTTCATGTGAAGAACATATGGTGTCGGCTCTCTTCAACAAAAACAGCTCTATTTCTTCCCCAAGCACACGCCGGAACCGGAAACGTGTTTGCATACCATACGCGAAAGGCGTGAGCGAGACGCTGCCTCGAATTCTCGGAAAAGAAGGGGTGCTAACAACGCACAAAGCGGTTACCACCATCGGACGCTTCCTCCCCCGCCCGAAAGACGGTCACCCAAAGGAAAGAGCCCAAGGGGTTGTATACAAGATACCCTGCTCAGTCTGCCCGGCCTCGTACGTGGGGGACACAAAGAACTTCACCGAAAGAATGAGGACACAAAGCGGACGTCCGACAAATGAACCGTCAGCGCAGCGCGGTGGCCGAACACTGCGAGGAATGTGACTACCGAATTGACTTTGACGGCAATATTGTACTGGAGACCGAAGCTAACCAGCGCAGGAGGCTTCTGCTGGAGTCGTGGCACATACAAAAGACACGAATGAATGTTAATCGCTCCCTGGGGACACTTCCTTCGTCTTACATCCATGGTTTGCGGCCATTGACCCGGAGGTATTCATCACGAGGGCTTAAACAGCCAAGTTGCGCCTCGCCCGTAGTCACACCGTGAAGAAGGGACCGAGCCGGTGCCGAAACGTCGTGTTTTTCAAAATTAACCTGAATGGCGTCAGTCATCTTTCTACTAAAGTCATATCTATGCTCTTGCCAAGAATCTTCGTCTCATTCAAACGCGCCTCGCACCCGTCGCAGCTCATTACGTGCGCAACCAAATGTGCGTACTTATCTTTTAAGTTTGACAAATTTCGGGCATGGTCCCCCAAACGCTCGTTGATGCAGCGGCCAGTCTGACCGACATAAGACTTCCCGCAAGTTAAGGAGATAGCGTAGACCACTCCTACGGAACACTTGATGAACGGTGTGTCGTGCTTTATCTGGCACCCCCGCTTCCTAGAGTTGCAGATTCGCGGACACAACTTTTCCAGCTTGTTAGCAGCCGAAAAAACGACACTCACGCCATACCTGTTGGCCACTTTCCTCAAGTTGTGCGTTGTGCCCTTGTGCGTTCGGGGCTCGTGAGCCGCGCTCCGTGCGACGAACCACCAGCAACTACAGCAAAAAAAAACTGTCTTAAAGGGACACTGAGGAGAAGTTAAGTCGGCTTGTATCGATAGAATGCCAGCTCCTGATCACAAAAATGCCACTCTTGCTGAAAACAAATCTCTTGTAAAGTAGAGAAGAGCCAGAACCAAAATACAGGTATCGCCGCCACGGGCTAATCTCGCAAGTACAAGTATGATGATGTCATAGGACAAGAGGCGCCGCCATGGAGGAATTTTCCTTCCTCCATGGATACCACGAATCTCTAATGCCGACAACGGAAGCATGCGCGGTTCAATATTGAAGTAAGTTTTGTTTTAACATTAACAGAAAATTTTTAGCATTAACAGTTTTAGCATTAACAGAAAATGGGGAACTTGGTTGCTGGTGACCCGCTGCACGTTGGTTCTCTTCGAGCTTTGGCCCTCACCTGGCGACTCGGTTCCTGCTGTCTGGCCGGACCATCTTGCATGCCCAATTGTTGCATGAGCAAGTGTGCACGATAAATCTCTCTATTTTTTACCTCTAAGGTTTTCTCTTTTTGCTCGTCGTAGCGACGAGAAGTGTGCACGTAATTTAGCAGTCTCTCTTCCACTAGTTCTGTTCTCTTCCTCTCGTGGCGTGCCCCCAGGCTACCTTTTTTTTCTCTCTCGTGGCTTGCTCGCCTGCGGGGCTCTCACTTTTCTGCAAATTTGTGTCGCCATTTGCCCGTCTTTCTCGCTCGCTGCAGGCACGTTCTGACAAGCTTGGCCTAACACTCAGCTTGATTGCTAACCCTTTCTATCTCTAACCACCACCCTTGTTTCTCTCCTTACTCTGCCGCCGGGGACTGCCTGCTACTAGGGGGGAAGGAAGCCACGTGTTCGGGACCGGCGTCGCCGCTCTGAGGGACATCCCTCTTTGTAGCTAAACGCCCGAACGGCTTCTATCATTCTTGCTTCCACAGGATGGCATCGCCAGCATCAAGCACCACCTCCAGCCCAAGTCGACCCGGATCGCAGCCGCGTCTCGAGGGAAGCACGCTCACGGTGTGTTTTCCGCTGGCGCGCACGTTCCGATGCACCGAGAAGGGATGCGCTACCGCGTATGCCCCGGTCACGTGGACGTCCAGGCGGCAGTCCCTCCTTCGACACCTGGAAAGCGACCATGGCGTGCGCGTCGACCGGGTCATATACTTCTGCACCTTGTGCGAGAAGGATATTGGCCTTCGTCCGACTCTGCACGGATGCCTCGCTGGAGGGAGGTTCGAGGAGACCGCTCCTGTGGACCATCGCCACAAGTGCTCTGAGTGTGCAATGTCTTTTACCACAAAAAAGGGATTGAACAATCACCACATGTGGCACCGCAAGAAAGCGGCTTCCGAGGCTCTGCCGCCCCGTCCCGGACCGTCAACAGCAACTCGCCCGAGGACACGCCGCTCGCCGACGCCATCTGAAGACTCCCTCCCGGAAACGGAGCCCACAGACTCGCCTCCACCAAGAACACCGTCACCGTTACTAACGCACTCTCTTTCTCTAGGTATCTTCGAAGCAGCCGACGAGCCACCGAGCCCCGCACCAGCAACGGACATCGCCCTGTCACCGATAGAGCCTGACGTCATCATCTCAACGCAAAGCGAAGCACCCGCCCGGGAAGAGTCGCCGATCCCAACTCCCGGAGACGAAGAGGAGAGCCCGACGCAGCAAATAGAAGAGGAAGACGGCGGCCACGAAGACGAGGAAGACACCGACCCTGCGGCAAGACGGACTGACGACGACAACGACGGCGCCGGGGACGAAGCAACCACCGACCCCCTGGCAAACCTGACCGAGGACAACGGAGTTCTCGCCGAGCACGCCAGGCGCCTCCGGCATTCGCTGCGGGAGCCTGTTTCTGATGAGGGTTGGGATGACTTCCTTTCCGTTTTGCAGGAGGCCATCGCGGAGGTTGCGAGGGAGGTAAAGCTGCCGACGGCTCCGGCCGGAGGTAAGCCGCGCCAACCGGTCAACCCCGAAAACGCTCAGCAGATTCAGAGGCTCTACCGCAGGAATCGCCGCCGAGCGGTACGCCTGATCGTGGAAGGCGAATCTTCGCTCTGCCCGGTCCCGCTGCAAGACATCCAAGACCATTTCACGGCCACGTGGGGACCCAAGGAGGTAGACACGACCATCCTCCTAGACAAGACCAGCTGCATCGAACCGGCGAAATTCCCCCTCGACGCATTCACGGAAGAAGAAGTCCTCAGGAAGCTCCGCAAGTGTGAGAACAGCGCCCCCGGGAACGACCGCATCACCTACCAACACTGGAAAGCCACCGACCCGGAAGCCAAGTTCTTGACCGCCGTATTCAACACCTGCGTCAAGTTCCAGAGAGTGCCCCAAGAATGGAAGGAGTCCCGGACGGTACTGATCCACAAGAAGGGAGAGGAGCAAGACATCGGCAACTGGCGCCCCATCGCCCTCGGCTCGACGATCGCGAAGCTGTACGCCGGCTGCCTAGCGTCCAGGCTGCAGCGTTGGTTCGAAGAGCACGAGACCCTCTCGCGCTGCCAAAAGGGGTTCCTGCCGCACGACGGGGTGTTCGAGCACAACTTCGTGCTGCAGGAGCGCCTTGACGCGGCGCGGGCCGGCCGTGGGGAGCTCTGCGTGGCGTTCCTGGACTTCGCCAACGCCTTCGGCTCCGTCGCCCACAACGCCATCGTCGACGCCCTGCGAGGAGCCGGCGCCGGAGACGACTTCTGCGCCATCGTAGCCGACCTGTACCGCGACAACACCACCCGCATCGTGGCAAAGGACGGAGCAACGCAGTCCATCGACATCTCTGCCGGAATTCGCCAAGGCTGCCCCCTAAGCGGACTACTCTTCAACCTGGTCATCGATCCAGTGCTACGAGAAGTTCAAGGAGACGAGCGACAACACAACATCCTGGCCTACGCCGACGACCTGACCCCGCTGGCCAACAGCCCGGAAGAACTTCAAGCCCGGATCGACAAAGTAACAGCCCTCTCTTCCAGGTTGGGACTTCAACTCAACCCCGGAAAATGCAAGACCCTGCACCTCAGCGGCCGGACGCCCGTCGGAACCAGGCCGACAGTCTTCGAAATCAACGGGACGGCCATACCAACGATTAACGACTTCGAATCCCAATCTTTTCTAGGACGCCCCGTCGGATTCAGCGTGTTCCCGGACACCGCGACCGTCGACGACGCCATCGGCGTAGGCCGCCGCCTGCTGACCTCGATGCTCGCCCCGTGGCAGAGGTTGGACGCTGTCAAAACATTCGTATATCCAGCGCTCAACTTCTCCATGCGGTGCGGGTTGTTGGGGAAGGCAGAGTGGGAGCGCCTCGACGAAGCCCTGCGACCACTAATCAAAAGAACTCTTTACCTTCCAGCAAACGCCAGCAACGACTACATCTACGGCAGCGCAGCAGCGGGCACGGCGGGAATTCCCCTGGCAGCGGAGCTGAGCGACATCTGCCGCATCGACAGCGCTTTTAAACTCCTTTCCTCTCCAGACGCAGAGGTTCGAGACCTGGCGAAGCGAGCCGTCACCGAGATCACCACCAAGAGACTGGGACGAGAAGTGACCGAGGCGGACGTCGCAGCCTACCTCAGCGGGGAGACGGAGGGAGACTTCAGGGCGCGGGCCTCGCAGCTCAAGTCCGTATGGACGGAGGCGCGAAAGGCGTCCCGGCGTCTCGAGGTCACGTGGGAAATGCGGGAAGATGGGCCCCACATCACCTGCGCCGACGTGACTCTGGCGCCGAAGCACCGAACGAAGGTCGTGAAGAAGCTGCGCTCGATCGCCACGGCCGCACGAAATCACTCTCTCCAACAGAAACCCAACCAGGGGAAAGTGATGGAGTGCGTCGCCGCCGATCCCAGCAGCTCTCACTTCATGCGTTCAGGTCTTTTCACCCGTTTCTGTGACTGGCGTTTCCTTCACAGGGCAAGGTTGAACCTCCTGCCACTCAACGGGGCCAGGCCGTGGGCACGTGCAAGCGACCAGCGGTGCAGAGCGTGCGGGCACAACCAGGAAACCCTACCCCACGTGCTCTGCCACTGCATGCGTCAGAGTGCTGCCTACACGGACCGGCACAACAAAATCGTGAACCGGCTGAAAGCGGCCGCTGGGAAGCGATTCACAGTCACCCACGAGAACCGTCCCGTGGGAACGACTAACCTCAGGCCAGACCTCGTTCTGGCGCGAGGGGAGTCGGCGATCGTCATCGACGTCACTTGCCCCTTTGACAATCGCAGAACCGCCTTCGATGCGGCACGGGAGAGTAAGGTCGCCAAGTACGAACCCGTGCGCCAATACCTGCTGCGAAAGTTCCAGCGGGTCAGCGTCGAGGCAATCGTTGTTGGAGCGCTCGGCTCTTGGGACCCCAACAACGATAAAGTAATGAAGAGGCTCTGTAGCAGACGCTACTTGCGCCTCTTCAAGAAGCTGGCGGTGAGCGACACCATCGCTGCTTCACGCGAAGTCTACTCCAGACACGTGGCTGCAAAGTGAGGGGCTCGCACTTCGGTGGACCTCAGCAGCTGCGAGTTGGAAGACTTCAAACACGCACAACTGCACACTCACACCACACGGATAAAACTTACAGACGAGACTTCCGATAAAAAGGAACGAACAATAATCAGATATGCCGATGAGAAAAAGGAAATGTCCCGAAACATTTCTGAAAAAGTATCTGTCTTCGGTCAACCAGTCCTTACCAACCAGCATTACCTGAGAGCACTGCTCGGCCTGCTGTGTTCCGGCGTGCGTTCCGGCCGCCGGCTTGCGTCGGTGGCCGGTGTTCGACCACCAAGAGTGATCTTTTGTTCCGGTGCCCTTCGGCTGGCGGGCGCCTCAACATGGTGAGCCAGCCACCTACAAAGGCCCTTGCCTTTGATGTCGTCGTCCCTGAGGGGGCTAGTCCGGAGGATGTCGTCGATGCGACAGCCTCCGTAGTTCGTTTGGAAGAAGTTTACTGTGTCCAGCACTTCGGTGGACGCAACTACCAAGTTACCGTAAAGAGTGAAGCCGCCATGGCTGCAATCGTTGATGCGTCTTGCCTCATCATCGGCAACGAACGCGTCCCCATCGTTCCCCTGAGCCCCCAGGTGACTCAGGTGACTGTTCTGTTTCTGCCCGCCCGAGTACCAAGTGATGCCCTTGCCAAGGCTCTTTCTCCTTATGGCAAGGTGCTGCACATAAGTCGCGGCATCATGGGGTCGCGTCCCACTGTCACCACCGGGACGCGGTATGTCCGAATTGAAATGAAGCCCGAGTCGCCCGTGCCTAACTACATCAAGGTCGCTGGCCACCGCGTGACATGCGATTACAAAGGCATGCAGCGTGTTTGTCGACGTTGTGGCTCGACATCACACTTCAGAGCACAGTGCACGGCTCCGTTCTGCGCCCGCTGCGGCGTCTTTGGGCACCAAGGCCAAGGTTGTGTGCTGCCGTGTCGACGTTGTGGTGATCCACACGCTACCGTGGCATGCGCGATCAAGCCCTCGTACTCTGAGGCTGCGGCCCGACCTGCACCTCCACCGGCTGCACAGGCAGCCGATGAAGCCATCAAGGAACGCGGCGTTTCCGACACCAACGGCTTTGTGAGTGGTTCCTCGGCGTCTCTGAATGTATCGGTGGAGGAAGCGGTGCCTACGGCTGATGCGTCCAGTGATGCACCTCGCAAGCCGGCATTAAATGTGCCTGCTATGTCAGCCTCAGTCTCTCCAAGTGTACCTGCCGCTACGGAGGCCGAGCCCATTGCGCCCCTGCAGGTCTCTGATGCTGGGGACAGGCCGCTCTCGCAGCCTGCGCGGCAGCCCGCAGCCAGCGTTGCGGTTTTGAGCGACAACGCAAGCGTATCTGAGGCCGATGGTGACGAGAGCAGCTTGTCGTCCTCAGCTTCTTCAGTCAACCTCGTCATCGACGAGACTATCATCGTGCCTGGGCAGGAGCCGAGGCCGCCGTCGTCATCTCCTTCGTCATCGCAGTTTAGTGTCGGCACAAATATTTCGCCTGGGCAGGAGCCAAGGCCATCTCCTGACGTGGAATCTGTGCAGTCGCCGTCCTCTTCTGCATCGAGGATTAGCGCCAGCACTTCTAGTACTCTCTCTTCGGATGTTGAGATGGTCGCTTTGAGCTCCAGCTTAAAGCGTCCACATACGTCGACTACGGACTCGGACAACTCTTCTGGTCGGGCAAGGAGGCCTCGTGCCTCCTCTGGTCCGACTCTACGAAAAAAGTGAGATGGTTTGGCGCCGTTCGTAGCGCGCATTGTATTGCTTAGACATCACAACTCGTTGTTTTTTGTTTTTTTTTCATTACCAAAATGGCTACACTTAACATCATCACGCTTAACGTGCAAGGGTTTCGCAATGTTATGAAGCAGACCGAGGTGGTCGCTTTCGCTCGTTCATCGGGCTGCGATATCCTCTGCCTGCAAGAAACTAATTTTTTTCGCCTCAGTGACGTGTTGGAATTTAAGCGTAGGTTTGGTATCGATGCTTTCTTTTCGTACGCTAGCACGCGTTCTAGCGGAGTTGGCGTTCTTGTTCTGAACCGAATACTTCTGCGAGACCATCATGTTACCTACGGTGCGCTTGGACGCGTCCTGGCGTTCGACTGCACGTTTAACTCACTTCGTCTGAGACTTCTTTGCATCTACGCACCTGCGCATTCTAATTTGGTAAACTCATTTTATAAAAATCTTGATGTGTATTTTCTTGGAGGACGAAACGTTGTGATGTTGGGCGATTTCAACTGCGTGCTCGATACGGTCGCTGATGTGCAGGGCCCTGGCAGAGGCAGACCAAGCTGGAATGCGCGCGAGTAGCGCCGCCTAGTCAACCAGTTTCTGTTAACAGATGCTTATGAGCTCCTGCATGGCGGCGTCTTTGTGTGGACTTGGCGTCGCGGATTGTCGTCAAGCAGGCTAGACAGGGCGTACGTACCGACGGGCCTTTCGAGGACAGTGGGTGCTGCTAATGTAATTACGCTGCCATCCTCACCAGTACACATATCAGACCATCGCCCCTTTCTTCTGTCGCTCAGGGTTCCGGCGGCTGCAGTGTCTCCTTTCAGACCATGGCGTTTGGATGTACGCATCCTTCACGATGCCAGCACGAGAGAAGGACTAACGCGGGCCTTGCGGTTTTCGGTTGTTGGGGCCGTGCCTGGTGACTGGGATCGTCTGAAGGAGCAGTGGCGTCACCATTGCGCTGCTTCTGGTCGAGCCCTTAGAGCTCGCGTCTCAGCTGAGGTTCGTGTTATGACGGCGAAGCTCCGTATAGCTCAGCGCACCCCGTCGCCATCGGCGCTTATGTGTGCATGGAAAGAGGAACTTTCAGAGCGTCTCCAGCGTCTTTTACGATCATCCTCTTTGACAGCGGCCGCATGGCGTTGTCGGCGCAATCCAACTTCTCATCCAGAGGTGCTTCGGTTTGCACGCCAGGAGCTGTTGTGCGCTCAAGGTGCCCCTGCTTTTACCTCTTCCGTCGGTGCTGTGGCCCAGCCAGTTGGCAGGAATTTCAGTGCGTTTTTCGTCCATTTCAGGGATATTGCTCAGTCGCACTTTTTGGTTCATCGCGATGACGTTTCCGCACACCCTTTTTTTGCAGGCTTGCCGCAGGTTGCGGATGAACTTCATGATGGCCTTATGGCTCCGCCAACAACAGATGAAATTAAGGAGGCGTTAGATTCCATGAAACGAGGCTCAACGCCTGGGCCAGATGGTCTTCCTGTGGAGTTCTATTTACAATTCTGGCATATAGTAGGCCCCATTTTCACGGAAGTGTTAAAAATCTGTTTCACTCGGAATGTCCTTCCTAATTCATTTAAAAGAGGCCGCATCGTTCTGATCCCTAAAAAGTCTTCTTTCTCGACATGTCCGGCAGATTGGCGCCCTATCACCTTACTAAATACAGATTATAAAGTATTAGCAAAATTACTCGTCCGCCGTTTACGGGCTCTTCTCTCGTCCCTCATTTCCTGCCACCAGGTTTGCTCCATTCCGGGCCGTGAAATACATAGTTTATCTTCTGTAACGAGAGATATCCTAGAGTATACTATACGGCGGCGCGCACAGGGTCTTCTTGTTTCTCTAGATCAAGAGAAGGCATTCGACTTTCTAGAGCATGAGTATATTTACGGTACACTGGATGCTTTCGGTTTCCCACCTTCTTTAGTGCTACTTATTAAAGAGATGTACAGAGATATTTAAAGCACTCTGTTCCTCGATGGCTGGGAAAGTACCGCATTTGATGTTGGCCGCGGCGTCCGTCAAGGTTGTCCGCTCTCCCCTCTTTTGTTTGTCTTAGCATTAGAGCCTTTCCTTTTGGCAGTCAATCACCATTCTCTCATTAGCGGTCTGGCATTGCCAGGCAGTGAGAGTGTACGCGTCACTGCTTATGCAGATGACATCACGCTATACTTAGCTGATGAACGCAGCCTGCTCGAAGTTTTAAACGTTTTTCGTGAGTACGCCTCCTTGTCGGGGGCTGCTCTTAATTATTCCAAGAGTCATTACTTTTTTGTAGGGTCACCTCAGAGACGTATAACGAGTACAATACCTTTGCAGTGGTGTGAGCAGATGCGCATTTTAGGAGTGACCTACGACTGTGCTGGAGTATGGGATGGTATGTGGTCTTCGGTCGTAGAGGGTATTACAGCTCGTGTGCAGAGGGCACAGACCTTTGACCTTCCTCTGCTTGAGAGGTGCTACCTGTTTCAGTCGGTCGTGCTGGGTGCCTTTTGGTACCTTTGCCACATTGTTAAACCACCCCTGCGCGTCATAAGGCGGGTACAGACTACAGTTTTTTCTTTTTTTTGGTCAGGCGGAACCGAGCTTGTGGCTCGTGCTGTTCTTGGACAACCACGTGAGAGAGGTGGTTTTGCCTTCCCAACGTTGACCATCACGTCCTCACTGTTAGCATTGAAGTGCATGTTGCGTATCCTGCTGGGGGACGCGTCTCCGGCGCGAACCCTGGCGCGGTACTTTTTGGGCCCTTCCTTGCGCTTTTTGGATCCCTCGGCCCCAGTTAATCATGGTCCTCAATCAGAGAAGCCTACCGCTATATATACTACGGCAGTGGCCTTTTTCAGGCATGCAAGCGCAGTAGCACCTGACGTCAACATCCTTACAGACCGTGTCGTGAATATTATGGGCTCGCTGTTGTTGCCTGTTGTGCCGGCGGCTCGCCGCTCACCGATGCGCCGCGTTCAATGGGCGCGCATAACATCGACGCCTCTCCCAGACCATCTACGTGACTTTGTGTGGAAACTTGGTTGGGCAGTGCTGCCTACTTGTGATCGGCTGGAGCGGTGGGGCGTTTTACGCTCCAGTACCTGTCCGAATTGCCCGCTTCCGGAATCTAATCGCCATGCTACAGTCACCTGCATGGTAGCACGTGTCTTTTGGCGCGCCGTTCATGCGGGATTCCGTGGGCAGGGCATTTCGAGCTTTGTCTCCCGCGGCCGCTTCCCCAGCGGCCGTTTTGCTCGCCTGTTAATTGTTGCAGGTCTTTTTAGTTTATGGCGCAATCGATGCACCGCGGTCGCTGGCGGCTTTCGACGCCGAGCTGTGTGGCCAATACTTGGCCGTCTTAGAAGGGAGCTGATCAGTTTCTTGTCAGAGGAACTCTTTTTCTTGGGAGAGGAAGAGTTTCTTCGGCAGTGGTCATACCCATTCATTTCTGTTAACAATGAACGTCTTGTTCTGGTCTTTAGACCAAACTGGCGCTAGGGTCTTCTTCTTTATTCCCCCCCCCCCCTTTTTTTTCCGTGTCAGATTTTTCCGGTATCACTCACTGTTAATAATCATGCCACGCCGCTTTAAATCGCACACAAGAAATTCCTGTTAGTTATTCAAAGATGTTTTGGCACTCTAATTGGCTCGCCTTACATGCTGAGCGTCATGTCAACTTGTGAATGTCAAATGTATCCGGTAACCTTGGCATGTGTACATATGTAAATAAAATTTTTTCTAATCAGTTTTGTTTTCAAACCGATAGTGCACTTTTATCACACTATGAAGACAGACAAAAGACAACCTGAATGTTGGAAGCAAAAAAAAAAAGATGCTTGGCGGCGCCACAGGCGGCCAGGAGAGTTTCGGTTTGTTATGGCGTTTCGCGTCTATGAGCTTTGCATGCTCCGTGGTTTTGTTTTTAACGCGCCTCGATTTACAAGCGCCGAACAGCAGAGGAACTCCAAGTGCCGCTTCGAGTACTCGCTAACCTTTGAAGGAGCCTGTTAAAGGGACTATGCAACGAATAAAAAGTCACTTGTAAATGTTTTCAATGCTTAGAAATGATCCTAAGAAGCATTCACACCAAGTATGAGACTTCAGAACTGAGCCGGCAATTTATTATGAACTTTTAAAAACCGTGTTTTTTTTTAAATTCGCGGGCCGATTGGTGGGCTCGTAGTGACCGATTTTGGAACTAAAATTTATTTATTAGTTACCTGCATCGCCCCGCTGGGCATTACAGCAGGGGGGTACAGACTTCATTTATAGGTATAAAGCAATTATTGCAGTGCATGGAAAAATGCTTCGTTAGATGTAATACATACAATGCTCGATGGCAAACTGTTCCAGTCCCGAACAGTTCTAACAAAAAAAGAATAACGCAAGACGTCACCCTTGCAAGAAAATTCTCTGACCTTCAAGCAGTGGTCCAGTCGCTTTGATATATAATGAGGTGCCTCACTATATTGTTCGCGGTTTATGCCAGTTTTTGAATAATAAATCTCATGGAAAAATTTCAATCTGATGTACCTTCTACGGTCCTTCAACTCTTGCCAGTTAAGTTTTCGTTTGCTTTCCGTCATACTAACTTGCCAATTATAATTACCAAGAACAAATCTAACTGCCCTATTCTGAATTTTCTCTAATTTTCCTACACACTCAGATGTGTGTGGGTCCCAGCAAACACATCCATATTCAAGTATGGAGCGTACATAACTGAAATACAGCTGTGTTTTTAAGTTACTTGGTAAATGGCTAAAATTCCGCCGTAGAAATCATGGAAGAAAGACGTCACACTAGCAATGACGTCGCCAGGCCACCACACGCTCTCATTCGCTGGAGCCACGGCAGCCACGACGTCACGGACACACTTCCGGTAGCCGTGAAACTCGTCTGCTCGTGCCGCCGCGCGACTTTCTCGGGCAAGCGCGAGCCAGGGCATTGCCTTCGCGCATATGGTTTCAATTTTCCTCTGCCGCCTCCTTCTGTCGGGAGTTCCGGAGCCACTCGCACGGCTCTTCGTGCGCACGCATAGGGCTAGATGCCCATCGTGGCCGTAAAAGCGAGCAGTCGCACCTCGAGGTCCGGGTTTATTACTGCTAATTACCACAGGTGACAAGCAAAGAAACCCGACGCGCGCCGCAATCCAGGAAGGCGAAGAGTTCATTTTCGCTCACAGCGCAACACGAACGGGACACAAGACGAAGGACTAGCACAAACAGGCGCTGACTATCAACTGGTTTTTTATTCAAGAACGAAAAGCGTATAAATACTAACACTGAACTACTTATCAATCAACAAAAAGTTATCTGGAAGGCACGTGGGAGGTTAGATAGCTCAATTCCCTCTCGGATAACGTTATGGAAGGGCTGCTGATACATTTTGCGCCGTTGTGGTAAATAGAAAAAGCTTCCATAACTTCGCGTGTTAATTTATTGTTATGTCGGAACAGGATGCGCGTGTTCTTGTAATCGGGAACACATTGGCATTTTTTTGCACTGGAAAGACGCCTGGGCAAGGGGGTCCCCTTTCCTTTTCATGCCTGCATTGGCATTGCCTGCTCTGGGAGCCTGTGTGAGGCAGGGGGTCTTTTTTTCTGGTGTTTTCATGCTCCATCAAGCGTTTGTTAACGCACCTGCCAGTCTGGCCAATGTACATGGCACCGCAAGAGAAGGGGACCTGGTATACCACCCCTACCTCGCAAGGTATAGATGGCGACACATGACGCACTTTACAATCATCCCTCTTGTTCTTGCCGTAGTGCCTCTGATTCACCTGTTTGCACATCGTCTTGTGTCTCGTTCGTGTTGCGCTGAGAGCGAAAATGAACACTTACCAACTCGCCCAAATTTTCTCCTTGCTGAAGGCTAAGAGACCGGAGAGATGCCGCCACGCCGCCGACGCTGCTGCTGGCGGGATAGGATCGACAACCGGAAGTTGGAAAATAAACTTCAGCGGATGACGTATTCATGGGCGGGGCCCAGTCCCAGAGCTGTTTTCTTTATTTTTTTTCTGGTGCTCCTCGTGTACGAGTTGAGGAGGGAGAGGAGGAGCGTAATTTTTAATCGTCTGTACCTTCGTTGTTGTAGATGCTAGCTCAAAAATTCTTGCACTCGGGTGACGAGTGATCGAATGCCTATCTCTCGTCTGCTTTACGTAATCTCAATTAATTTATTGCATAGTCCCTTTAAGGCTGGTCAGACGATCACCACGGTCGATGAAAAACTATGATGCATACATGCAGAAAAAAAGGTAGGGCAGATTACAGTCTCGTGTAAGACTGATGACATAGCGATGCAGTTTGAGTTTGGTTCGACTAAGTTAACCGTGATTATACTCGTCATTTCTATCTGTTGTTGTCTATAGTACCCCTCACCCCCCCCCCCCCCCCAAGATCAAGAACACTCTGTCATCAGTACGTACAAGTGTTTATTTCAGTACCACTATTCATTCGTCGTCCTGGATGTCTACACTAGGAAATTCGTCCTCCATCAATTGCGTCTTCACCTCTGTAGACCTTGTGGGAAGCCTGCTAGATTCCCGCCGTGGCGTCTGGGCGGCATCCTGCGTCGCTCTCTTTCTCCCGCCTCGGGCAACGGAGAGACGGCTGGTGGCTAATCGCTGTCATTCGGCCGCAGCTCCGCCCCCGGCTTCCCAAGGGCCTTTGCCATTGGTGACTTTTGGCGGGAATTCGGGACCCGTTTGGGGTGGTCGCGCGGCGCGCGACCGTCCGAGATGGGTTCAGAGACAGAGAGAGAGAGACCCCCTCCGAGACAGCGTAAGGTGCGTATGTTGCTGTTCGTCCGGGCCGGCCTCTGCCGTTCGGACCAGTTGATACTCGAGCTCGCCTGCGTGGGTCCTCGATCCGCCGCGGCTCGAGCCTGTCCAGGGGTCCAACGACCTCTGACAGGCGCACCTTGCGTTGACTGCCCACTCTCTCTCGCAAACGGCCCAACGGCCGACACGAGAGAGATCACAGCACTGCCGCGGGGACAATCTCCTGCAGCGGCGTGCTGGCGGCGCGCATTTCTCTTGTTGCCCCGAGCGCGCACCGGAGCCTTGCTCTGAGCGCGCCCCGGGACGGGGTGACTGTTGAGTGTGTGTGTGTACCGCTGGAGGACGGCGTCAATAAACGTCTCCTTTGTGAACTTGGAGGCCTGTTTCTTGCGGCGAGCCGCTCTCCTCTCTGCAGAGGTTGAACGCCGCCGCAGCGGTGCCCCAGGGTGCATGTGGTGACGGCTGATCGGGGCCCTTGGCTCGCGCGAAGCTCGAACCCGCGGTGGGTAGTGGCCTGTGCCTACTGAGAAACCCACAACCTCCACCTCAACTTTATCTGTCCATGGTGAATCCTGCGCATTGTCAAGGAGTACCTCGGCTGACGTGTGCTCTATTCTGTCTGACGTATCACACAAGTCAGCTGCATCTCCCTTTCTCCTTTACAGCTAGGTCGCTTGCTGGTCCGAATCGAGACCGTGTTGTGCTCTCTGTAGTAGACCGATTTTTGAAGCTTTTTGGCCCGGACGTTTTTGGCTAAGCTCCCAAAAACGGATGAACCACCACCAACGTGTTATTCGCCACCTGTGGACAATGACTGCAACGCTTCCGCATCGAAGACTGTCCCAGGAACAAACCCGGATACATCGGATACGCCTGCCGCCAACATGGTTCCCGGGCAGCCGCGGCAACATCGCTCCGCAGCGGCACAGACAACGCGGCGCAATCTATCGTCGTCTTCCGCGGCGCTCTTCCTCGTCCTCGGGAGATTCTTTTTCCGCAGCCCCATCTATCTTCGTTGGAGGCACGGTCGCTCTGTCGTCGGGCTGCTGCTGCTGCTGTTGCAGACAGGAAGAATGAAATGGAAAGTGCGCGGGCCTGCCTACTGGCTCAAGCCTAGCCACAATCGCTGCCACGTGCGGAAAGCAGGAGAGTAAAAGGATAGGAGCGCAATGATGTAAAGAGAAGACGCGCGCTAGTATGCCCCGGTGCGATCTCGGAGGCAGTGCAATACCGGGCCGACCCGTGCCAGAGTGCTTCAAGCACTCCGCCGTATTTCAAAAAGTAAGTTTTATATCTAGGGTCTCAATGGGACCGGTATCAGATATTAGAGCAGATATTCCGTCGGGCGCCGGGCGCAGGCGTCCGTGGGTGACCTCATTACTGTGAACTACAGTGGAAGAATATTATTGCACTGTGCTGAGAACACAGCCACCGCTGCGCACGACGAACATGTCGCTGCTCAGGACTAGCGGAACAACCCTGGCTTTAAGGGAATCGCTGCTTAAAAGAATATTGCAGCAGAGCGTGGTTTCGATCCACGGACCTCTGGGTTACGGGCCCAGCACGCTTCCACTGCGCCACTCTGCTGAACGAGGCAGTGAACAATCAAGTTCACACTTGGAGCTAGCTTGACCCGGTTTTCCTGTGGTTGCTTCATTTCGTATACAGAAATCAGACGTCCTTCATGTAGAGGCGTTGACAACCGTTGTCGTTTTTCAGTCCCCTGGAAGGATGTCATTCCGCATCTCCCGCTTTTTCTTCTTTTATTTCTTTTCCTAGTTGTCCCGCTTTCTTCCTCACGCGAGCACTTTTTGTAGTTCGTTTTGTAGGTAATTTCCCGTATTTTAAAACTATGGTCTGTCCTGTCGGAGATATACCGGGGTGCTTTCAGACACTCTTCCTTATCAATGACTGTCATGTCGGTGTATACGGAGTGCGAAAGTTTGAGCCTTTGCTTCTTGTGCCTTATCTGTAGCGGTTCCAGTTCGATGTGTGCCTCTCTGTTATGCTGGCATGTCTCGAGTACTACCTTGATGTAAATCTGGCTGCGCGGTTTTCTATTGCATCTCATTTGTCAATCAGGTACCGCTGGTGCGGATCCCAGACTGGGAACGCATGTTGTTCTATAGTGTAAAAGAGTGCCTCAAGCCTCGGTGGTGCTTCGGTCGTCCCTGGTGACACAACTTGTCCTATGCAATAATCATCAGCCTAACTACGGCTACATTACGACAAGGGCCTCATAGGTCCCCAAATTAACACTGCACCCTCATCCCCGCAAACTCTTTAATCTCATCCTCACACCTAACCTTATGCCACCCCCTGCTACGCTTGCCTTCTCTTGGAATCCGTTGTTACCCTCAAGGCCCAGCAGTTATCTTGCCCTCGCATTACATGCCCTGCCCAAGCCCATTTCCTCATCTTGATTTCGACTGGGATGTCAATAAGACGCTTTTGTTTCCTCGCCCACTCTGCCCTCTTGCTGTACCTTAACGTTACACCTATCATTTCTCTTTCCACTGCTTGCGGCGCTGTCCTCAATTAATTGAACCCTTCTGCGGCAGCCTCGAAATTTCTGCCCCGTAGGTGAGTAACGACAACATACAGCAACGTGATTTCCTTCTGAGCGATATTGGCAAACTGCCATCCATGGTCTGAGAGAACCTGCGGAATGCATTTCGCCCATTCTTATTCTTCTAGTTATTTCACTCTCGTGTCCCGATCTGTGGTCACTATATGTATTTTCTTGTCACTTCCTACGCTTCACTACCGATTGTAAACTGCTTTTCCCTTCCGAGACGGCAGTTGTTTTCACTAACTATGCGCAACTCCACAGTTTGTTGCAAAACACCGCGCGTACGGCGCTAAAACTAATGGCTACGAATATAGCAGGCTATTACTAAAGCGGTGCAGAAATACGCACTGCTGAAAAATTATTGTGGCCTGTCATCAAACTCGAAAATATCTAGGGAGATAATGAACTTTTTTATCAATGTAGTAATGGTTCCCCGGAACTTGCGAAATTGATCTTCATACAGTCATTCAAGTATTAGGCTAGCAAGGCAATTCAAATAATATTTCACTGCTAGTATTGGCTACTGGAAATAGTGCACCTTAAAAGCCAGCAAGGTTGAGCACGGTTTCATCGCAGCAGCTTTCATGGCAGAAAGCGACAAAAATGGTCTGCTTGGACGGTAGGTTGCGCCTTTCTTCTAATGTTTTGCCTTTGATATACTTTTTGATTATTCTCTTCCTTACACCTATCTCTTCTTATCCCTATCTTACACCTATATTTTCTTAGTCGATAGCTAGTTAATTAGTTTAAATTAACTAGGTATGCACTAAGGAAAAAATACTGCAGAATATGCCACACGACCCTCGGCAGTTAATTTAAATTAACTAGCTAGCTATTTAAATATTGGCTTCGGGAGAAAGTTAATTTCTAATGTTGTAGGTCACCTTAAAAAAACAGCTGGCTAAAGTGTTGTTAACAAGCTACCGTCTGAGCAGCTTTCTTTAAGAAATCTAAAAGAAAACGCGCAGAATTCAAAATGTATTGCATAACTGTGCTGCTATTGAGCGCACCAGATGAAAATTCGCTTATCGTATATCCCGCGCCCAGTGCAAACACAAAACTCAGTCTTAGACTCGTTTAGCTGGAACACCTCGTATATTGCCAAATGAAAAAATTGCTGATGGCCTATCTCTGTTAGGCCAGGATATAAGTAGCGAAAGCGCGGCGACTTCTGGATCGGAAGAGTTAATATATGAAACCCGTGCATTCACTATAGATGCGCCTTTATTCATGATAAATCGAAGTCTTCTCAAAAGCGCAACAACGTAAGACCATAATAATGATCAACTAGCCCAATTCGAAATACTCTTAATATTCGTTCCACAATCAGGCTTCAGATAGATCAGCATGAGATGAAAAATATAAAGTGGCATCCTAATCCACAAATTTAAAACGCTACAACCACCAGGGATAAACGCCTCCAGTGAAACTTTAGAATCGATGAGGTTTATTCCGTCGCTGACTCCGTTCGTGAGGTCTTGCAGCTGTCCGCATTCAAGATAAAAAACTTCCCCCCCCCCCCCCCCATGCAGCGTGTTTGTCGACGTTGTGGCTCGACATCACACTTCAGAGCACAGTGCACGGCTCCGTTCTGCGCCCGCTGCGGCGTCTTTGGGCACCAAGGCCAAGGTTGTGTGCTGCCGTGTCGACGTTGTGGTGATCCACACGCTACCGTGGCATGCGCGATCAAGCCCTCGTACTCTGAGGCTGCGGCCCGACCTGCACCTCCACCGGCTGCACAGGCAGCCGATGAAGCCATCAAGGAACGCGGCGTTTCCGACACCAACGGCTTTGTGAGTGGTTCCTCGGCGTCTCTGAATGTATCGGTGGAGGAAGCGGTGCCTACGGCTGATGCGTCCAGTGATGCACCTCGCAAGCCGGCATTAAATGTGCCTGCTATGTCAGCCTCAGTCTCTCCAAGTGTACCTGCCGCTACGGAGGCCGAGCCCATTGCGCCCCTGCAGGTCTCTGATGCTGGGGACAGGCCGCTCTCGCAGCCTGCGCGGCAGCCCGCAGCCAGCGTTGCGGTTTTGAGCGACAACGCAAGCGTATCTGAGGCCGATGGTGACGAGAGCAGCTTGTCGTCCTCAGCTTCTTCAGTCAACCTCGTCATCGACGAGACTATCATCGTGCCTGGGCAGGAGCCGAGGCCGCCGTCGTCATCTCCTTCGTCATCGCAGTTTAGTGTCGGCACAAATATTTCGCCTGGGCAGGAGCCAAGGCCATCTCCTGACGTGGAATCTGTGCAGTCGCCGTCCTCTTCTGCATCGAGGATTAGCGCCAGCACTTCTAGTACTCTCTCTTCGGATGTTGAGATGGTCGCTTTGAGCTCCAGCTTAAAGCGTCCACATACGTCGACTACGGACTCGGACAACTCTTCTGGTCGGGCAAGGAGGCCTCGTGCCTCCTCTGGTCCGACTCTACGAAAAAAGTGAGATGGTTTGGCGCCGTTCGTAGCGCGCATTGTATTGCTTAGACATCACAACTCGTTGTTTTTTGTTTTTTTTTTTCATTACCAAAATGGCTACACTTAACATCATCACGCTTAACGTGCAAGGGTTTCGCAATGTTATGAAGCAGACCGAGGTGGTCGCTTTCGCTCGTTCATCGGGCTGCGATATCCTCTGCCTGCAAGAAACTAATTTTTTTCGCCTCAGTGACGTGTTGGAATTTAAGCGTAGGTTTGGTATCGATGCTTTCTTTTCGTACGCTAGCACGCGTTCTAGCGGAGTTGGCGTTCTTGTTCTGAACCGAATACTTCTGCGAGACCATCATGTTACCTACGGTGCGCTTGGACGCGTCCTGGCGTTCGACTGCACGTTTAACTCACTTCGTCCGCATTCAAGATAAAAAACTTCCCCCCCCCCCCAAAAAAAAAGCACACTCCACCTGCCCTCGCGTTTTTTATATCGCCTCTGTCTCAATTTGTTATTTTATCTTTTGCATACCCTTCTGAATCTTCTGCTATTGTTTTATAGCCCCTTTTTTCTTGTTTTCATCCGGCGTTCTTCTGACATGAAACGAGCTTTTCCGTCCTATTTTCCTCTTTCCCTCTCCACTAATGTCGTTTTTCACATCCTTTCCCGCATTCGGCTCTGTTGTGCTCTCCTTCGGTTATTTTTTTGTCACGTTTTTCAGGCCAACCCTGCTGCTCTTTTCAATGCCAGCTGTCTCTACCTGTATGCCTGGCGGCAGCTTTTTACAGGACCATGTTCGCCACCTTGCCGTCCTTTCCCCTCCACGCCTTCGCTCCCCTCACCGGTGATTCCTCCTTGAGATCAAGGCCCTGTTTAGCTCTGCCAACCATGGCCACACTGGCCCAGTAAGAGACGAGCTCTTGTGGAAACGTTGACTCGCAGAATAAAGCTCACTCCCACGCCTCTTGTTTACTAAGGTGACCATACTGCTGGCCATCTTCTACAACAATTTGAACCATATTTTATCACTGTCTTTCGATCCCCACAGGGGGAAAAATAGCCGTGTTTCGTGGGTCTAAGTTAATTTTTTCCTCCAAGAATATGAAGTCAAATTTAATGCAAAACGTCAAAATGCGCAGCCAGTTAATCACATCTTTTATATGAGCTTCATTAAAGTGTCAGGGCTTTTTCATATTTTATTTACGTGTCAAGCTTATTAAAAAAAACTTGAACACAACTTGCAATGACGTCCTTGTATTAAAAAGAGAAAAAATAAGCAACTTTAGAACATACAAAACGTATACCAGTACAATAGAAAATATTTGTGAAAACTAGTTCTAGCTTGTTCAGTTTTCCAGCTATAAAACAATCTCTTTAGGCTTAGGCTTCACAGTTGGGCACGCCAATGGGCCAAACCATAGGGCGGACCCTTCGTAACGCAGGTGGAACCAAACTTTACCCAAATCATGTGGAAACCCTACAAATGAGGCAAACGACATCGGTAACGTTAATACCCTTTTCGAAACAGTCGCTAAGTCCAGCAAAACGGGCCCAAATAAAAAACTAACGGAGGCCCTGCCACTAGGCCTGGACAACGTACTGCAAAAAAAATAATTTTCGACACAGACATCCAATGCTTTACAAAATAGTATTTCCGAAAGCGATACAAGATACAGAACCGAAATTGAATTCCGATACAGATACTCGATACTGTATCCTCGATACGTCAGGCAGCGTCCTGAGTTTCACTACTACCAAGATCACAGACAATAAAATGGAGATGCGGTCACTGCTATTGATGCCGAGGGCAACATATGGGCTCCAATTTCGTGAGTTATTTGTGTTGGCGAACGGAATTCATTCACAGCAATGACAATTTCATTTTCGCTTCGACAAATTATTTCTTTTGTAAGGCGGGGATTTATTTAAAAGAGCTGGGAAGAAGGAAGCAGCGGCGAGAACAATCCAAGGGCAACCAGGTCGAAATGGCGCAGTATGGGCGGCGCTGTGAGGAGACGGCGCAAGGTGTTATACGCATCGTCGCGCGCCGGAGACCACATAGATAAGTCGCAACTGTCGGACAGTTGTGTTAAAGGCGCAGCAATCGAAGCAAAGTTGCGACTAAACCTCCGAAAGTAAGAGCACAGACCTGAGAAGCTGCGCAAGCCTTTGATGGAAGTGGGTTTGGAAAAGTCTGCGACAGCGCGAAGTTTAGCTGGGTCGGAACGAACGCCTTGCTTAGAGACAACGTGTCCTAAAATTGGCCAGCGTCAGAAAGGCAGGTCAAAACGTGCTTCAGGCAGGATAGATGGGTTTCAAAGTCGGGGGAAAAGACGGCAATGTCGTCGAGATAGCAAAGACACATTTTCCACTTGACTCCACGCAAAATGGTGTCCATCATCCGTTCGAAGGTTGCAGGGGCATTACAAAGACCGAATGGCATCACAGTAAATTCATACAATCCGTTGGGGGTCACAAAAACAGTTTTGGGACGATCGGCCGCTTCCATGGGGACCTGCCAGTACCCAGAACGTAAATCGAAGGAGTAAAAGAGCTCCGCCCCTTGCAAACAGTCCAGAACGTCATCTATGCGGGGGAGCGGATAGACACCCTTGCGCGTTATCTTATTAAGGCGGCGGTAATCGACACAGAAGCGTATGGAGCCATCTATCTTTCTTTTTCACAAGGGCAACAGGCGATGCCCAAGGGCTACTTGAGGGCTGAATGACGCCGTTTTGAAGCATTTGGTCGACCTGCTCTGTAATAGTCCGGCGCTCGGTTGGAGACATACGATAGGAGCGCTACTGCAGCGGCGCGTGGGCACCAGTGTCGATGCGATGGGTGACGGTGGAAGTTCGGCCCAAGGAAGTTTGGTGAGCATCGAAGGAAGAGCGAAACTGATGAAGGAGGGCGAGAAGCTGTGTTCTTTGTGGCGGGGGAAGATCGGCGTCGGTGGAGCGCTAGAACAAATCGGTAGAAGAGTGATCTGGCGTATAGGCAGGAGGGCTGAGCGCGTTCATGACGAGGAGCGGTGCATCGTCGGCCTCCTCGCGGATGAGCAGAGATGCGATGGGCTGCACACTGCCGAGGCATTCACCAAGGCGCAGAGCGGTAGGGCATGAAAACGGTTTAGAAACCAAAAGTATCGAAAGGCCAGCGGACACAGTCATTACGGCGTATGGCAGAGGGAGACACTTGCGGTGCAGAAAAGGATGGCCTGGAGTAAAGAGGACAGTGTCGTCACCGATAGAGTAGCAAGACAAGTGTACAAGAACGGAAGAGCACGGGGGAATGTCGATGTCTTCGGCGGCGAGGGCTTTAACACAGGCAACATGAGGAGTAGCGTCCAGAAAAGGATTGGGCAGAGAAGAGAACCTACTTCCGCTCGAGCACAGCCGATGATATCTTCATGGACGGAAAGGAAATCCTAGCCCAGAATAACAGGACGGGAACAGGAAGGCAGAACGACGAATTCTATCGCGTAGAGTGAGTCCTGAATCACAACTCGAGCGGTACACGCTGCGGACGGCTTGATGTGCTCAGCGCTGGCCGTACGAAGCGACAGTCCAGCAATCGGCGTCTTTACCTTCTTCAACGAACTACAAAACTTTTCGTCCATAGCAGAAATCGCAGCACCGGTGTCCACAAGGGCCAAGACAGTAATGCCCTCGACAGAAATTTCGATCAGATTAGCAGCGGATATGTGAGGCCTTGGAAAATTCGACGGGGACGCAGTTCTCGCCTCAGGAACTGCGGCACCTAGTTTTCCTCCTGAGGGAGATTCGGGCGACGTCGCAAAGGAGAAACTGAGCGGCGCCTCGGTGAAGGTGAACGGCGTCTAGAAAGGGCTGAACGGTCAGGAGAAAAAGGACGACTAGACGGCGGCTCAGCAGATCCGGAGTACTGACTCGTGGAAGGCCAGTACGCGGGAGCTGGAGGAGGTGGCGCGTAGACTGTGAGGCGGCGGCGGCAAAGCCGGGCCACATGACCAGGCAACCCGCAATTGTAGCAGATAGGCCGGTTGTCGATGGTGCGCCAGGGATTGCTGACTCGCGGAGCCGGCCGAAGAGAAGGAGCCACCGCTCGCGCAGGTGTTGGAGGCAAAGCATAGGTAGGCGGTCGAGGTCTGGCGACGACGTCCGCGTATGTCAGCGGAGCGGCCATAGGGGGCGGCGTCTGGGCGACAACGTCGGCATATGTCAGTGGAGCGGCGACAGGTAGTGGCGGATGGGCGGGAGGAAGAGCCTCGGCAACCTGCTCTTCGATGGCGTGTCGAAGGGCCGGGGCCAAATCTGGAGCTTGCCTTGTAGGGTGCGGCAGAAGAGAAAGCTGACGCGCCACTTCTTCCCGAACAAAGTCTTTGATTTGTTGCGGCAGCGATGAGGTGCCAGGTGCTGGTGTCAGTCCAGCAAGCGACCCAACCTGTCGAGGGTGCTGTCCAGTCAGGAGCCTCTGCTTCCACAGCTTCTCGAAGCTTTTGCAGAGGGTGACGACTTCAGCAACAGTGCGCAAGTCGCGCGCTACCAGCATCTGAAAGGCGTCGTCGTCCACACCCTTCAAAATGTGTTTAATCTTGTCAGCTTCTAACATGTTGAGGTTGACACGCTTGCATAGGTCAATGACGTCTTCTATGTAACTGGTAAAGCTTTCGCCGACCTGCTGAGACCGTTCGCGCAAGCGTTGTTCGGCGCGGAGTTTGCGCAGCAGGACGACCAAACACTTCGGAGAAGGTTGTCTTGAAAGCAGACCAGGTGCGGATGTCCACCTCGTGGTTCCGACACCACAGGTTAGCCACGCCGGTGAGATAAAAAATTACGTTATTTAGTTTGGTGGCATCGTCCCATTTGTTGTAAAGGCTCACCCTCTCGTTAGACGTGAGCCAATCTTCAACATCCTGCTCATCGGTCCCACTGAAGATGGCCGGGTCCCGTTGGCGAAGGAAGCCGGCGCAGGTAACAGCTGGGCCCACTTGCACGGCTTGATTTGAACGTCGGGAGGCAACGCAAGTGGCGGGAGAATACGGTTGCGCAATTCCAGGGTTGTTACCCCGGCTCCCCAACCCAATGGAATGCGGGGGTTTATTTAAAAGAGCTGGGAGGAAGGAAGCAGCGGCGAGAACAATCCGAGGACAACCAGGTCGGGCACAGACACACGTGGCGATCGCAATACGGCTGACGCGCAGGGCCATCTTCTTCGTCTTCACGAGTCATCTGCTTTGTCTGGGTCATCATCTTCTTCACACTTTGCATGTTTTCCAATTCTTTGACTGCAGTTCCAATTCTTCCAATTCTATTTCCGATTTCAATTCCAATTTTTTTTTCAGTCGCAATTCCAATTCTTACAATCCTAGTCCCAATGTTTCAATGATTTGGCGGTTCTTTGAGAGCTCCTCCCCTCTCAGGCGCGACGCACCTATGCGCTGTGGAGTCCTTCGTGACGTCAAGGAACCACCTCCTCCTCACTCCATTTCTCTTCTCCAGTCCGCTGTAGGCAGACAGATGGACGCCTTGTTTTCGTTTGCATGGCCATTCAATGCTCCCGCTATTAAAATGTAAACCGTAGACGCAGCTGAGTGACGAGACCTGTGGCACTTCTAGCCGCCTGCAACGGTGGCCATTCTCAACTTCTATGCCCCGCTGCCTTCACAAGAGGTTCACTAAGACAAACTGAAGAGAAACTAAGCTGCAGTTTTCTACCTCCAAGGCATGTCCAAGAACCATGCGGAAGAGATTGAAACAGGCGTTCGCATCTGCCGTTAGCCGGCTAGCGATGGTCTATGGGCGCGGTAGAGAAAGAGCTGAACACCTGCTCAATAATAATTGGTGTTGGGGGGAACGGAAATGGCGCAGTATCTGTCTCATATATCGGCGGACACCTGAACAGCGCCGTAAGGGAATGGATAAAGGAGGGTGTGAAAGAAGAAAGGAAGGAAGAGGTGCCGTAGTGGAGGGCTCGGGAATAATTTCGACCACCTGGGGATCTTTAACGTGCACTAACATCGCACAGCACACGGACGCCTTAGGGTTTTGCCTCCATGAAAACGCAGCCGCCGCGGTTGGGTTCGAACCCGGGAACACCTGCTTAATAATAATTTGTTTTGGGGGGAAAAGAAATGGCGCAATATCTGTCTCATATATCGTTGGACACCTGAACCGCGCCGTAAGGGAAGGGATAAAGGAGGGAGTGAAAGAAGAAAGGAAGAAGAGGTGCCGTAGTGGAGGGCTCCGGAATAATTTCGACCACCTGGGGATCTTTAACGTGCACTGACATCGCACAGCACACGGGCGCCTTAGCGTTTTTCCTCCATAAAAACGCAGCCGCCGCGGTCGGGTTCGAACTGCGGCGGCTGCGTTTCTATGAAAATTGGTTTTCGGGGAAAGGAAATGGCGCGCGGCATCTGTAACATATCAACAGACAGCTGAACCGCGCCGTAAGGGAAGGGATAAAGGAGGGACTGGAAGAAGAAAGGAAGGAAGAAAGAGGTGCCGTAGTGGAGGGCTCCGGAATAATTTCTACCACCTGGGGATCCTTAACGTGCACTGGCATCGCACAGCACATGGGCGCCTTTGCGTTTCGCCTGCATCGAAACGCGGCCGTCGCGGTCGGGTTCGAAACCGGGAACTCCGGATCAGTAGTCGAGCGCCTTATCCACTGAGTCACCGCGGCGGGTCTAAACACCTACTTAAATCGTGATTTTAGAGCAAAGCGCTCACATATTTCTATTTTATCTTGTGAAGCACATTATAAAAAGTCACACCCTAACAATTTAAACTTCTTAACAAGGATTACTTCCTTTTTTTCGGCTTCCAAAAATATGTCAATGGTATTTCATAAGTGCGCAGTTTTCGCTATCCGTTTGTTGTCTGGCAAACTTCATGCCGCTGGCAGTGCAATGCTGCAGATACGGCAAGAAAACGGAGAGACAGTGCTGTTTGTGTATAAAAGCTTCTCTTATTGTGTTTTCGAGGCTAACTAAATGGTCTGCTGTTGAGCATCCCTTTTTATAACCGCATTAATGGACATCAAGAAGATCGCGGGATTCAAGGACAAATGTTAGTCTTATATTAAGAACACTTTCAAAAGATTTCGCGAGAAAGCTCGTGAGGGCTATCAGCCTATGACTTGGGGAAGTCGATGGTTTTTTATGTTTCAGGAATGGCACTATGACGGCTTTCTTCCACTCTGTTTTGAAAATATACCTGCGCTCAAAAGACACGGACTGAAAGATAAAGACACACACACACAGCGCTGGACTTACAACTGAATTTTTATTCGGGAAACACTGCTCTTTATACACATCAGCAGCTGATAAAAATGGAAGATGGTAACACCCGGATGATAAAAAAATCGACAAACTGTCTCGTCACATGTCCAGTCCTACCTTCCCTTTTGCAAAAATGCCTTTTCCTTTGATAGTAGTGAAAGGGACGTGCTACTCACGCATGCAACCCCACTGTCCGCTATGCTCATGGCTTCAATTATTTCACGCGTCGTTTGGTCACGGTTCCTGCTTACTATCTTCGTCTCGTTATAGGAAGGTACACATTTACACTCTTGACAATGAACCACCAAATTCCCATCGCCTTTCCGTTCCATGTTCCTCCGATGTTCACGGAGCCGCTCGGAGGAACATGGAACATGGAACGGAACATCGGAGGAACATGGAACGGAAAGGCGATGGGAATTTGGTGGTTCATTGTCAAGAGTGTAAATGTGTACCTTCCTATAACGAGACGAAGATAGTAAGCAGGAACCGTGACCAAACGACGCGTGAAATAATTGAAGCCATGAGCATAGCGGACAGTGGGGTTGCATGCGTGAGTAGCACGTCCCTTTCACTACTATCAAAGGAAAAGGCATTTTTGCAAAAGGGAAGGTAGGACTGGACATGTGACGAGACAGTTTGTCGATTTTTTTTATCATCCGGGTGTTACCATCTTCCATTTTTATGAGCTGCTGATGTGTATAAAGAGCAGTGTTTCCCGAATAACAATTCAGTTGTAAGTTCAGCGCTGTGTGTGTGTGTCTTTATCTTTCAGTCCGTGTCTTTTGAGCGCAGGTATATTTTCAATATGGTAAACCAACTCGCCCAACAAGCCACTCTGCTAAACTTCATTTCTTATACATCGGGCTCTTTGTCGTGTTCTTCTTTGCAACCATGTTCCGTCATACCTCTCCTAGCAATGGCGTGCTGCCATGCAAGATCCCTGTCCTTCTGCATCCGGAAGCGTGTGATACCGCAAGCAGTTAGGGCTCTCTTCGGTGGTTTCGAGCCCTCTATGGGGCATGGCATGCGGATGTGCAGAATTTTACGATCGGAGTGGAGGTGTCAAGTCCGTACGTTCAGGGATCTCCTGCGGGTGCAGGTACTTGGCTCAACAGGTGCTCCTCGGGCCTTTAGAGTTCTTCGTGACTATCAGCGTACCGCTGACTGCACGGCAGAATTTTTGTGGCAAAAAATTCTGCCTCAGCTTCGTGCCTGCGTCCCTGCAAGATCAGCGACGGAAGTGAAAGCAGTTCACAACCTAGACGACGTTCGCCTGCCTCAGGATGTGCAGCGGGTGCTCTCACTTGGCCCCAAGTTCGCCGTGGAACCACGGAAGACCGCGCCTGAGCTGCTGTCCCTCGTGCGCCAAGTTGCAAGGTTCGCTCCAACGTCCGAGAGTGAACGATGCATATCAGAGGGAGTGGACGTTCTTTCAAGATGTAAGCCTGCGAAAACCATTCTTCCAATAGGGCGGGTTATTTCAGTGCTGCGGGATGACTCTTTATGTTTACTTACTGCAGACAAGGACGGTGGTTTCGTTGTTCTAACGAAAGAGATGTTTGGTAAAAAAGCTTTGGAGGCTGTGAATTCAGTTTTTGAGAAACTTCCCCGTAATTCCTTACGCAGCTTGAAAGCAAAGGGGAAGAAACTATGTGAAAAACTGGAATTAACTAGACTCGTTTCAAGTATAGACAAGAGTGAATGCAATAGCCTGAAATTTATGTTTACGGCTAAGACCCACAAGCCTGGTTGTCCCCTAAGGGTTATCGTATCTGAGTCGGGAACATGGCAAAAGTAAATTGCTGAATTTCTTAAGGGCAAGCTCAACCTACTGAGCATCGATGATCCGTTTTTGGTGAAGGATTCCCAACAGATTATAACTTTTCTGGACAATCACAAAGACAGTCGGTTCATGGCGTGTTCGTTCGATATAAAGGATCTATATTATTCCTTGCCACATCAGGAGTTGCTTCAATGCGTGGGTGATTGCATTGATCAGTTTGGAAGTGTAGCATTCCAAAATGAAACGGGAATGTGCGTGAGCAATTTTCTGGAAATGTTGTCCTTCTATTTGGCTGCCACGTGCGTCACTTGGAGTGATGTGGTTTATCGGCAGAAAAAGGGAGTTTGCATCGGGTCGTGTATCGCGCCAGTTCTTAGTAACATTTTCCTTGCCCAATGTGACAGAAAGTTGGCTATCCTGTTGCGAGATCAAAACAAAGTTGATGGCGTAAAAGTGTTACGGTTTGTGGATGACTTTTTAGTGGTCTTTAATCACCTTGACGGTATTTACGACTATGCTGTGCAAGAGCTACTTGCTGTTTTTAGTAAAATCCTTAACCCACTAATAATCACATATGAAGAAATGAATGAAGGCACGATACGTTTCCTCGATATCAAGCTGTCACTGGCGCCTGTTGGGACATTTTGGATGTACCAGCCTAGAGGTAACAAAGGTTTGCTTCCGTTCAGCTCTGCACATTCGAAATTAGTGAAGAGGGCAATCGTGAGGTTATGTTTTCAAAATGCGTTGAAGAAATCTTGCCCGGAATTAGTCAAAGAAAGTTTTGAGCAGCAGGTGGTGAGGCTTAAGGAAGCAGGTTATCCGGATCAGGTGTTGGTGTCGGTGGCAAAAAGCCTGCTCAAGAGATGTGGGAAAAAGGGTACGGTGCCTAGCAAGGAGGGAGCAAAACAAAGGGAGAAAACGGTGGTGATTCCGTACATTCATGGGGTGTCCCATAATCCTAAAAGAATTGCATCGAAAGTAAAAACTAGGGTCATTTTTTCAGCCCCGGACAAATTGGAAAACTTATGCAAAATAGTAACGTACCCGGAAAGAAAAGCTAAGGGGTGTAAAAAGAAACACCAAGTCCCCATGGTCGCATGCGCAGAAGGAGTGGTTTACAGGATGCCGCTGACATGTGGAAAAGCATATGTAGGCCAAACGGGGCGGTGTTTGAACGAGCAGCTCCGTGAACATCGGAGGAACATGGAACGGAAAGGCGATGGGAATTTGGTGGTTCATTGTCAAGAGAGTAAATGTGTACCTTCCTATAACGAGACGAAGATAGTAAGCAGGAACCGTGACCAAACGACGCGTGAAATAATTGAAGCCATGAGCATAGCGGACAGTGGGGTTGCATGCGTGAGTAGCACGTCCCTTTCACTACTATCAAAGGAAAAGGCATTTTTGCAAAAGGGAAGGTAGGACTGGACATGTGACGAGACAGTTTGTCGATTTTTTTATCATCCGGGTGTTACCATCTTCCATTTTTATCAGCTGCTGATGTGTATAAAGAGCAGTGTTTCCCGATTAAAAATTCAGTTGTAAGTCCAGCGCTGTGTGTGTGTGTCTTTATCTTTCAGTCCGTGTCTTTTGAGCGCAGGTATATTTTCAATATGGTAAACCAACTCGCCCAACAAGCCACTCTGCTATTCTTCCACTCCTTAGGTATTTTTCCTTCTGTGAATATTTTGTTAAAGAAGTTCAAGAGTGCCTTTATGGCACGCTGGGAAAGATGGGCAAGCATTTGATAGTGTATCTGGTCGGGGACTGGAGCAGTTTTTTTGACGGCAGACAGTACAGCATTGATTTCTTGGAGAGTGATTAAATTGTTGTATTGTTGATTTGCACCTCCACTTGTTGGAATTCTTTGTTTTTCGGCAATAGTTTTGTATTGCAGGAATGACTGCGTATAGTGAGATGAACTATAAACTGCAGCGAAATGTTCCCCCAAAATGTCTTCCTGTTCCCTTATGCTTGTTTGCATGCCAGGTGTTGTCAGAAGAGGAATCGTGAACGGTGAGAAGTTGCCATTTAATTTCTGAACCTGTTCCCACATTGTTTTTATGTTATTTGACAGCTTATAGATGAAATGTAACTCTGCCATGAGGCTTTCTCGGCACTGCGACGCACGTACCGAGCTTTAGCTTTTGCCTTTTTAAAACGTACGAGGTTCTCGTGTGTAGGATACCTGCGAAATTTGCCCCAAGCTTTATATTGTTGCTTTTTTGCTTCCTTGCACTCGTTTGTCCACCACACTGTGTTTTTGCCTCACCACTCCTGAAGACTGAGGAATAGCTAAGTGTGCGGCAGTAATTGTACAATTCGTGAACATTTCGTTTGCCTCATCGATACTGAGGTTTTCTAAAGCTATATCTTCTGAATTGGCTTGTTGTCTAAAAATTTCCCAGTCTGCTAAATGCAGCTTCCAACGTCGCGGTTTAGTTGGGATGATTTCTGGTGCAGATGTCAAACTTATTAACACAGGAAGGTGATCACTGCCATATGGGTTGTCGATAACATCCGGCCCATTTAAAATCGTTAAAAACAGATGGTTAACTAAAAGACAAATCTAAACAGCTCATATTGCCTGAGGTTGGAGAGCAGTATGTGGCCTTTTCCATGTTTAAAAGACATATATTGTTTGTGAGAATAAAATCTTCAATTGTTTGCCCCCTAGAATCGCAGCGCTCGCTTCCCCAAAAGGGAAGTGAGCGTAAAAATCCCCAACTACCAGATAATGCTCTGGAAGTTCATCTATCAGTTCTTGTAGATCATGTACTGTTAATGTAAAATGTGAAGGAATGTATACGGAACATATTGTTAGTGTTTTATAGCTGACTATGCTCACAGCAACCGCCTCAAGTTTTGTACTGAGCTTTATTTTTTTATCAGGGACGTCGCTTTGAACTACAATTGCGACGCCTCCCGAGAGTCGATTTGCCTGCTATCGATCGGTTCTAAATGTTTTATAATGTTTCAGGATTTGCACATGTTGTGGACTAAGATTGGTCTCCTGAAGACATAAAACTATGGGCAACATTGACCCTAAAATATGTGTTCTGTCACTGTAATTTCGCATAAGTCTTCTACAATTCAACTGAATTAAAAAAAAGCCATGATTATGCTTTTGAGAGGAAATGAAAGGGGATTTCCTTAAGTGCTGGGCCGTTATGAGGGGCCTGTCTTTTTTTCGCTCAAGAGAGCTGTTCCGCCGCTGTAAAGCGGGCGGGCTGGAGGTTATATCCATCACCTCGCCAGAGGTGCTGAAGGACCGCGCAGCCGCGGTTGTGTTTGTTTCAGGTTTCTCCCGACGGGGGGAGGTCCTGCGGGATGCCGACCCATGGACCGGCGGTCCCTGCTTTGGCAATGACAGGGCAGCTTTCGCTGACCCTGCCTGGGGCGTGGATGGCCCTGCCATAGGCTCTGTGAAAGCGGTCTTGGCAGGTGCCGGAGTTCTGTGTGGTGCTACGCCCCTGCGCACCACATCAGCGAAGTTTTGTTTTGCTGTGAAGGAGAATGTGTTTGTAAGCGCAAAACGCCTTCTCGCTTCTTTAAATTAAATGTTTGCCTTTGTCGTTATGGTGATGATCTCTTTTTCATCCAGGACGGACACGCCCTGGAGTATGCAGCATAGTCTCCTTCACAGTTTGCACAGCGCGGTGCTGCGTCACATCCATCAGGCTAGTGATCATTCGGAGCACATTTTGCGCAAGTTTTGCGACCGCGGCAGCTCTGTGAGCCGTGATCGAACCTTTGACAATTGAAACATCTGCGAGGGTTGGGTATGTATGGTCTTACATTGACATTCAAATATCCCACGTCGATTGTGTCGGGCAAATTGCTGGTGTTGAAAGTGAGGATCAAGTGTTTTGTGTCTATTTCCTTATTCTCCTTCCGTATTTTGATTCGGTGGATATCTATAAGGTCTTGTTCGGTGAGCCCTTCGAGCATTTTTTTTTCGATGATGTGAACAAAATCATTTTCGGATATTACGCCTCGAACAGTGTTAAGTGATCGATGAGAAGTCACGGGGACAGGAATTTCTCCTATGGACGTTAGGTTGGAGATCTTAGAGTGTCGGACATTGTCGCACAGTTCGAGCAATAAGTCGCCGCTGGCCATTTTTGAGAGCTTATAGCCAATGCCTAAGGTCTCAGTCAAGCACTTTGACAGAAGGAAGGGGGATATTATTCTTGCCTGTTTATCTTGTTCTTCACTGTGGATCACCTGATATTTGGGAAAAGTTACTTTTCTTTGTTGGAAGAAGTCATCTGCCTCGTTCCGCCCTCTTTTGAGAGAGCGATCAGGTTTTGAAAGTAGGGGAGCCATAAAAAAATTTGTTTTTCGGTCATGGTGCCAGCCACCCACCCCGGAGTCCAACAAGTGGACGGGACAGGAACTTGATAGCAAGCCCCGCCCACGCCAACTGTACACCTCCACTATAACCAAATATGACGCAACTCAGGGTAGTTGGTCACACAAGGTTAACCCTCGCCGCCAGGAAAAAAGGAAAAACCAAGAAGTGAGTAGGAGATAGGATAATTGTGAGAAAGAGATAGGAAAGTGAAAGATGAAGGGGAGGATAGGAAAAGGCGACTGCCGATTCCCCCTGGTCGGGTCAGGCCGGAGGTCTTGCGGGGATGTCTCTGCGGATGCTCGGGAACCCTTGGTGTCGCCACTAACCAACGCCTGCAAGCTGTAGACGCCCCCCTGCGGGGCGAGAGCAGCAAAGCGATTACTTGTACGAATATCCACTTTTGCAGACGACTTGTGAAACTTCTTCGCTCGCTTCATCTTTAGACAAGCGGAGTAACGAATGTCATGGTCCGGCGATTTGCATGGTGCGCATAGAACTGTTGGTGCATTCATGTCGGCCACAGCTGCAGGATTAGGGCAGATATTTTGCATATGTGCTTTCTTTATGGAAATGATAACAAAAAATTCGACGAGGTGGGGAGGGCTGTCGCTTGATGATCGCTCCGTAGGTAAGTACTCCGGGAGAGGCAACGGGCCTTGCAGGATGAGCAGCACCAGACAAGGATTCCTGATGCTGTGCGCGGCTGTTGGGTTGCGGTTAAGTTCCAGGCGGTGCTGCGTTTGCTCTTGAATTTCTGCTGGGTTTCCTGCTTTGTTTGCTGTTTCCAAGGGTGACTGAACGCTGGAACCCGGGCTGATGTCCACAAGCTCTACAGGCCAGGAGAGCTCCCCTGGTCGTCCCCTCTCTCCCCTGATGAGTTGCCACTTGATTCTTTCTTCGGTGGCGGAGTAAGTATCCAGATTGTTTTTGTTCGTGGGAATGGGGGGCTCAGTCAGACTTAATAACCCCGAGGCTGTACAGGCAGCTCTCAAATCGGCTACCTCGTACTTCATGTGGATGACTGATATCCGGCAGTTCGGCCGCGGCTCGATCGTTTGCAGATCGCCAGACCAGGTGTGTGTGGCAGACCTACTCGCGCGCACGTCCTTCGCCAATCACCCGATGAGCGCGTTCACACCTCCTCATCTGGTGTGTTTTAAAGGGTTAGTCCGCGGTGTAGACCCACGGCTTAGCACGTCTGAGACACTAGCTTCGGCTTGCGTGATCGCTATGCACCGCTGCAGCCGAATAGTGGACGGCACGAAGGTTCCAACCGAAACAGTTATAGCTACGTTTGCGGGGCTGGCTTGCCCATCCGAGGTCAAGGTGTGGCCATTGACTTTCGTGTCTATCAGTTTACATCCATACCCCTACAGTGCCGCAACTGCTGGGGGTTTGGCTGTAGTCCCAAGACCTGTAAATCGAAATTTTGTTGATGTACGTACGGAGAGTACAACGGCCCCCCTAGGTGTCCTGAGCACGAGAAGTGCACGCTGTCGCTTAGAGTTTTGCCACAAGCACGCACTGAGTTTCGCATCCGCACGTACGTGAGTACGTTGCCAGTGGGAATTTTTGTTTATAACAAAATCAAGTCACCTACTAGAGTTGCTTGAGGCACTGAATAACTGATATAACTGTGACGCAAAAAAAGCGTTAAAGATGAAAAAAATGCAAAAGAAGTGCCATCCGCACTCGGTGTTCCCAGATGGTCTCCCTCCCCAAGTAATGACCGCGCCCAATGCTGCTTAACTTCGGTGATCGGACGAGAACCGGCATATTCAACATGGGATGGCCGATCTTTTTTTTTGTCTTCATTGCTTGTTTTGACAGTTTACAACAGGTCACAAACATGTTCTGCGCTGCACTCTCGAACATCAAGAGCGGACATGCGTTTCACTCACGTGAGAAAATCAAAACTATTTCAAGGAACACAACTCTCCCATCAACTCGATAACTTCATCTCCATAACATAGCTCCTTGTACACTTCACGCAGCTTAAATGTTTGCTTTGAAGTAATCTCGGACATACCGCGCATCTTCATCGCGCTGTCGTACAGCCATTTTGCTCCGACAAATGCTGTGCAGGCCAAGAAGGAAAATTACATCGTATTTATAAAGATCCGGCTCAACGTCCAGGAATCGTATCCCATACGGCGTCAAGGGTAAGTCTTTGTTTATTGTACGCTGGAGCAAGTCCAAAAAGACCAGCGCATCCAATCAATCAATAAAGACCTGTTCTATTGACTCTGGTTTGTGACACAACAAGCAGTAAGCACCCCATGGTAAAAACAATCCCTTCTCCTCCATCCATGTTTTAACCGGCAACGTACCAGTGTGCAGCATGAAGAAAAACGTCTTCACAACCGCTGGCACCACCATTTTCCTCACTCTTTTTAAAACATTTCCTCCTTGGCCTCCACTATACAGAGATCGATATATTGGTTCGAGGAAGACACAGTCAAGCACATCTTTTAGCAAATTCTTACGCGTGACATTTGAAAGGTATTCCAAACCTAACCAAGCATTCATAAACCGGAAAGCACAGATCACTTCTTTCAAAAATCTACTTGCACTGTATCGCATCCCGTCTACAGCGGAAATAACTTCGTTTCGCAAAGCCGAAGAAAGCCTCACTTGAATAAAAGTCCGCAGGAAAGGGTCGCGTTGATCTCGAAGAAACATAAATCTTGAGAATGTCTTTTTGCAACTGAATAATCCAGGTGTCTAGGTCGAAGGGGGCCTGTGTTGGCTGCGCCTGCCTCAGGTGCAAGTGTGGCAAGGAAAAGCCCCCTTTTCTCAAACGCATAAATAAATTATCGCGTTTAGTCCTCTCCCATGACGACTGCCAAACAAAAACTGCAAAGAGACGATGAAACTTTTAAATGCTAAGTCGAGAGCACGAAAGGACCTGCAACAAATAGCATACTTTTGAAACCAGGTATACACTACATATGTCTGCGCACACGAAAATGGACAGTTCCTTTCCCGACCATTTCTGTGCACGCGTGGACAGGTTTTGAACTTTCTCCTTCCAAAAGTCATCGTTATCTCCGTACTTGTCAAGAGGAAAACCTAGGTATTTGGAAGGGACATGTGACCATTTTACACTTGCATGTAACAAAGGCACTGATGTCCAGTTCCCATGCCAAAGGCCCGCACATTTGTCCACATTATCAACGCTATTGGTTACATCACAAAACCTGCGAACAACCGACATCGCATGTTCTATGCTGCTGTGGTCGCTACAAAAAATTGCCACATCATCAGCATAAGCCAGTACTTTAATTTCAAAACCACGAATAGAGCTGTTGTTTATTACATTCCGGCGAAGTGGCTCTAGGTACAGAGCGAAAAGTAGCGGTGACAAAAGGCAGCCTTGCCGCACGGATGCTCTCACGGCAATTCTGTCTGTGAGCTCTCGGTTAACAACCAGATTCGTGGTACAGTTACTATAAGCCATTTAACAACTTCTAAAATTACTTCCCCAACACAGACATGTTCAAGGATTTTAAAAAGAATGTCATGACATACACGGTCAAAGGCCTTCTCTAAATCAATCTGCCACATTGCGACTCACCTAAATTCAACGTCACAGCAGTCCAGTATACTCAGCGTGACATGAACATTCGTGAAGATGGTCCGCCCTTGAATTCCACACGTCTGGTGGGGGGCAACCAAGGTGTCCATAACGGACTGTAATCGTATGGCTAATATTTTCATAAAAATTTTATAATCGACATTAGTTAGCGTTATCGGCCGATAACCAATAACTTGCTTAAGCTTAGCAGAATTGTCAGTTTTCGGTATAAGTACTGTATGCGCTCGAGAAAACGACTGTGGTAAAATACCCATTCTAAATGACTCTTCATAAACGGGTTGTAAAATGAGAGCAGTGTCGCATTTGAACGCCTTATAAAATTCCGCTGTTATCCCATCAGGACCTGGCGATTTCCCCACGTGGAGCTCATCAATAGCGTATTCCAATTCCGCTGTTGATAAGTCAGCAGACAGAATGTCAGTGTCTTCACTGGTCACTTGGGGTTATAGATTTTATTCAGCCTGAAAGGCCGGTACATCCGCCGATTTGGAAGCGAACAAATCACGGTAATACTGACTGAAAGCCTACCTTAATTATCACCTTCGGATCATCCGTCACAGTACCTTTGTTTTCAACTTCTACGATATCTTTCCTTCTAGCGTATCTTTTTTCTGTCGTCAAATTCCGCCTACTGGGCATATCTGCCAGCAAGCGATCCGTTCGTGAACGGCTTGCAGCTCCCTGAAACTTTGTCACATCGATATATCGTCAAGCTTGGCTTTAACTTTGCTGACAAGATCAGTGTTTAGTCCCGGAGCTCTATTTTCCTCTACAATTAATTCTTTCAACATCTGTTTTAGGTTCTTTTGTTCAAATTTTTCAGCGTGTTTGATTTCTACGGACCTTTCGATAGCCCTCATTTTGACATCAACTTTAATTCCTCCCACTTTTCTGCCCAACTTTTCTCATAACTCAACCAAACTTTTTCTAACTCGTCCTTTGTTTCTAAAAGAAACGTATAGTCCTTTAATAAGTTTGCATTGAGCTTTCGCAGGTCCCAGCTGAATTTCGCTCGAGGTGTCAGGTTCTTTCCAATGGTGAATAAGACACAACAGTGATCGCTAAATGTAACCGGTTCGACGATGTAGCTATCGCAAATCGCCGCTAGCTCAAGGGAAACGTAAGCTCTATCTAGCCTAGCATGACTACGCCCTTGGAAATGCTTATAAGGACGCCTCATTCCTCCCTTTGCAAACTGGGCTACGTCTTGAAGTGAATACTTTTCAATGCTTTCTTTCAAGAAAACAGCACTTTCGCTTTCGGTAACCGCTGAGCCTGATCGGTCATCTGCACTGAGAACACAATTGAAATCCCCCCAAAGAATGACAAGTCTATTGCATTCGATGTACGCACACAGTTCCTGTAAGAACAAAAGACGTTCACGCGGTTTTGTAGGAGCATAGACACACATAACTCTCAAATTTTCCTCCCCGTGCAACAGATCACAGAGAACAAAGCTGCCCCCCATGCAACCCACGACTGGTTGTTCCTCGATACCAAGACAGTTCTTAATTAACAGAACACCGCCCGCTGATGTCCCCACTGCATGACTAGCACGCACGTTATAACGCGACCTGAACTGCGCAACCAGAGCATCTGTCGCGCTGTCGCTCTCTATCTTTGTTTCTTGTACTGCAAGAATGTCAAGGTGTTTCTCATACAACAGACGCGTTAGCTGGCATTGTTTACGCCTAGCTGCTAGTTCGCGCACGTTTAACGTACCGCATTTTAAATTTAACGGAAGACAAGCCATGCTGAGAATCCTGAGCACGAACAAGATACAGGTGGCTTACCAGGCGTGCGCCTTACCCCATAAGAAGGGGCGATTCATCCGCGCGCCTTGCGCTGCGTACGGGAGACGCGGACGAAGACCGAGACTCAGGCACGTACTTCCCCTTGGTCCCGGTGGCCCTCGAGGCATTGAAAGCTGACCTCGGTGTAAGGTTGTGAAGGAGGTGGCAACACCGTCTTGGCACGCTTAGCGAGGCCGAAGGTGTCCTCTTGTGATGCCCTGTCATCCTGGACTGGCTCCGCTTCTGCGTTCATTGCAGACACCTGGTCGCTCATCGGCGGCGTTTCAGTCACGTTGGTCACAGCACCTTGCTCGTTCGGCGCCTCGCTCGATGTTTTCATGTTTCCGTCACAGACGTACGCTTCCTTGTTCACCAGACGCGCTGTTCTTACAACGTTTATCAGGGGCCGTCATTTCAGCTTCCTCGATGTCCATGATGGCCTCTTTATCGTCACAGTCCTCTGAGGCCACCCCTGTCACATCGGCGTACGTACGTGTGCAGTCCTCTCGGACATGACCAAAGGCGCGGCACTTAGTGCAGCGAGGCGTCTGGCAGTCGAGGCGGATATGACCGTGTCTGCGACACCGGAGACTAACAGGTGCCCTACCGGGCACAACCGCAAGGACCGAGCCCCTGTAGAACTTGAAAAGATGCGGTAGCTCCTCCGCCGTGACCTCCTCTTTAAGCACAATTCTAGCGACACGTGTTATCGACTCCGCTGATTCAAATCCTGGAACATTCCATTCCTCATCCCGAATTTCCATCACTTCTCCAAACTCGCTCAGAGCCTTCCGAAGGGTCTCACTGAGTGTGTGAAATGGCACCCAGTGAATCTTGGCCTCGATCTCTTTTTGAAGGGGTCAATAATGGCACAGTCGCCGCATTTCCCACTCAGGCCTGCGGCCGCATGTACAGCGTCCTTCGCCCCCCGGGTACGGAAACTCACGAGCCAGAGGTGGCTTATCTGGTAAGCACCAATGCCGCTGATATCCTTATGGACGCCGGCATCTTCTAATGGTTCACGAAAGTCCTCTATTTGATGCGAAGGCTTCGAGGTATCACCGTGCAAGAAAACACACAAACGCATACCATCGTGGTGGTGGTAGAGTTTTTTTTTATTAAAATAATAGTAGAAAGGAAGGAAGATTTTTCCTAGCCCCGGCATCTGCCATCGACACTGAAGCACCTGAGCTGGGGCAGCGGAAATAAAGGAGAGCAGGCAGAATGGAGAAATGAAATGAAAGGGGTGAGGGGAGAGGAAGAGAGGATAGGGGGAGAAGTAATACTATCGTCAGACGGCAGCGTCGGTAGCAGAAAGCGATAACCAGGAGGTGATCCAGAAACCGATTCATCCCGGCCAACAAAGGCCGTTGCGACACCTCGCTCGGAGCGAGCCATTTCTGCGTCCGTTTAGCTGGCCAGCCAGAAGCAGAGGCATGGTATGGCCGATAGCGAGAAACGGCTTTTCGAGGCGTTTATGTACTGTGTGCGGCCCCTCCCGGACGCCAAACTGCATTTCCCTCGCTCATGGCAACAGGCGCCGAGCGTGCAATTACGTGCCATGGGCTTTTCTGAGCCGTTCTGGCGATCGTAACGCACTGCGGCATGCATCGAAAAAGCAGCGGGAGCAAGCCTGTGCTGTTGACGCATGGACCGGCAGGGAATGCGCGTCTATATCGATGAGCGCTGATTGTACGTTTCTGCGCAGTGTTACGCGCACACTGGGCCTCCCAGCTATCTCGGCGCATTGCCGAGTTTAATCTGCACTGTACACGCCGCCGCAGACGTCACAATGACAGCCGGAAAGCCAACATGCTGTTTGTGTGGGGGTGGCCACTCAGCAACCTATTCTGAGTGTCCAGCACGGGCTGAAGAAGTTCAAGTGGTGGAGTTAATTGACAAGTGCAGGTGCACACGACGAGAGGCATTGCTGCTTTCAAGGATAAGGCATCTGGAGGAGGAGAGGGACTTTAATGAAACAGGAGAGGTCTGCCTGGTTATCGGCCTGGCATGCTACTCCAGAAAGGCATCTGGCTATTCCAGTATGGCAGCGCGGCATGCAACTGTTGTGGATTCCAGCTTGTCGCAAGCGATAGCTGCGGCGGTGGAGAAAGCAATGGCGAGTGCCAATAGATCGTACAGTGGCGAACCTATCTGCTTGCATTATGCAAGTCATGGCATCGCAGATGTCCAGTTTGGTGCAAGCATCTACAGCTCCTCTTTGTGGCACAATCTCCATCTTTGGAACGTTGCTCCGCCCCAAATCTCTGAGCCCGTGGCTACTCAGTCAAAGCCTTTGTCTATTCCTCCAACCGGATATACAAATCATATTGAACAGAAGAATCACCTGTAGTGTAAATAACCTCTGTAATCTGTAGAGAAAAAAACCTCATCTGCCTAGATTCAGGTCAGCCCGTGCACATTTTGTCCAAGGGCAGTCTCGCTCAGTGTTAGACCTCACATTTTCCTCCCCCGAAATTACTATTTCCTCTTGGACGCCAGTTGACTGTGCCTTTAACAGTGATCACCTTCCGATCACTTTCCAGGTTGCGTGCCAGTTGTCTACTCCAAACAGCCGCCAGCGCACCTTCATAAATTACGCAAGCTTTAAAAATATCCTCAATCCATATCTTCAAGAATTTGTCTAATTCAAATGGTGAAGACAATGCCATCCGCATTCGTTCAATTTTGGACGGAGCTCGAAAAAGATCTGAGCTTTTGGTCCAAGCAAATAAGGAAACATCGCCATGTTTTTGGTGGAGACCATGCCATCCGCATTCGTTCAATTTTGAACGGAGCTCGAAAAAGATCTGAGCTTTTGGTCCAAGCAAATAAGGAAACATCGCCATGTTTTTGGTGGAGACAATGCCATCCGCATTCGTTCAATTTTGCACGGAACTCGGAAAAGATCTGAGTTTTTGGTCCAAGCAAATAAGGAAACATCGCCATGTTTTTGGCGGAACGCTGAGTGCACTCGAGATTATAGGCGCCGAAAGGCTGCATAAAATAAACTCCTACACAATCATTGCCCCAAAAACTGGATTGCTTATAAGTTCATTGCGGTGACGTTTAAGCGCACCGTATCTCGTGCAAATGAGTTATACGATACTCAGCATTCCGAATTTCGAGATCTGGTAATAGGCGCCCTTTACTTAACTACGTAAAGTCCAGGAAACTCATTCCGATCGCCATGAATGCAGTCTCCCTAGTTCTGACTTCAGGGCTAGCTAAGTATTTAGAAGAGACAGACAGGGGCCTTGAGCATCGGTTTTCGGCTCTTCTTCCTTCTCCTCCGTCATATGTCAGCACACTGCGCCATTTTGAAGAGGTCACAATGACTGAGCTCTCGCAAACTGTGTCCCTCCTTCCACCAGCAGCCCCTGGCCCTGATGGTGTCACTTCTTCAGTGATTAAAACTTTGTTAGAGGAATCTCCCGACAAGTTACTGGCGCTTATAAATTACTCTCTTAAAGGGCCATGGATTCCAAATGAGTGGCGTCTAGCGAAGGTTATCCCTGTATTTAAAAAGCGAGGAGACGGTTACGTGTTAGACAATAGGCCGATTTCTCTAACTTCGAATCTTGTAAAGTTAATTGAAAGGGTGTTGCATGGCCGAATAATATTAATCATTTCAGAGAATGGATTGCTGAATCCTTGCCAAATAGGCTTCAGGCCAGGATTCTCTATATGGTACGTGTGCTCACAAACCTGGAGAGCCGCATACAATTAGCTCGTCGCCGAAAGCAATACGCTGCGCTTGTTATTCTTCATGTGTCGAAGGATTATGACAGCGTTCAGCATTGGATGCTCTTGCAAAGATAACAGGCTGTAGGACTTCCGAGCTACTTTGTGGCATGGGTTTCTGAATTTCTAACTGACAGAGAATTTTACTGCTTCAAGAACGGTGTTTCCTCTCGTAGATTTCGACAAGCGAGAGGGATGCCCCAGGGTGCGGTCCTATCCCCTGTTCTTTTTAACATTTTACTCAGCAGTATTCCCTGCAGTCATAAGGTGACAACCTATGTGTATGCAGATGACATCGCCTTCTTTGCTCCCGAGAATGACATATACT
The DNA here is from genome assembly GCF_052857255.1 of Amblyomma americanum. Lineage (NCBI taxonomy): Eukaryota > Metazoa > Arthropoda > Arachnida > Ixodida > Ixodidae > Amblyomma > Amblyomma americanum. Next base: position 50,080,370 of record NC_135500.1, read on the forward strand.
CTCTGTACCAGTCCCTACAGTGTTGCCTTAATGTCCTGGAATAATGGTTAGGCAACATTAATCTGTCCCTTAATGTAAATAAATGTGCTTTATTAGTATTCCCGCTCTCTAATCCAGTTAATATCTCTATTACTTATCGATAACTTGTAACTATCAAATACCTCGGAGTAATTTATGATCCTTCACTTTCCTGGCGGGCCCACAGAGAGCATATCAATGCGAAAGGAATCCGAGCGGTTGGCATGCTGCGTATAGACTGAGCAACATTCGTTCCGGCATGAGAAGCCACTCGCTTCTGATGATTTATAGAATGTATGTCCGTCCAGAATTCCAGAATAGTTCGTCCAGAATAGTTCGGCTATGTCTTGTTGTCTGGAGCGCCTGTGTATAAACTTCGCCCAAGTCTTCTCTTGGAGCGCGAGACGTTGCGTCTCTGTCTCGGCCTTCCAAAATTTGTGGCTACTTCCGGTTTGCACCTGGAGGCGCGGATTACATCACTGCCTTCAAGATTTCGGCTCTTAACAGTGTGTGCTTCGTCGCTTTATGCCTCAAATTTGATCTTTCTTTGTCAGCCGAAGACATTTTTCAACAAAAGCTGGTCTCTGTTCCACACCGCACAAATTTGTTTTGTGCAATCTCTACTTGACCCCTTAAATATCCACATTTCGGACATCCTTCCGGTGTGCGCCAATTCTGAATCTATTCAGATAGTCTTTGATGACGTCTTTCCAAACCATGCAAAATTAATGCCTTTCCAGTCGCTCAACCGCTCATTACAAGATTACTTGATGTGTCTTCCCTGTCATGACTTCATTGCGACAGACGTACGCCTCTCAGTGTGAAGAAAAGGCCGGTGTGGGTATTTTCTCTCTCGATTGGTCATTTTCACTCCGCCTACCCGACTTCACCCCTATTTATTTGGCCGAACTTCCAGCAGTAGTCCTGACTTTGCGCAAGTTTAACAAATCTTTGTCCTCTGTAATAATAATGACTGATTCATTATCCCAGTGTTCCTCTCTCACAGCATCTACGGAATCACAGGTGCTCCACTTCCTCAAATGCTTGGTTCCTCCCCACGTGCAGTGCATGAGTCATTACGGTTGGTTTGGGTGCCCGGGCACAAACGAATTCATTTCAGTGAGGTTGCTGATACCCTGGCGAAGGCATCTCTTCAGGGCCCCGTCATATCTCTCCTTCCGCCCTGCGCATATATTACAGCGGCCAGGATTCGCAGGAATCTGCTAATGAAAGAGTCTGCAGCATCAGTGTGCACTTACCTCCTCTCCCGAATTCCAGCAACTTCTCTACGCGTGGTGCAGTAAGGGACAGCGATCGCGCATGCTTGAGGTCTCTTTCACGCGTCTACGCTGTCGCGTGCCTCAGTTAAACTTCTCTCAACATAGCTCTGGTCTGGCGGTCTCCCCACTGTGGCCGCGCTACGCCGAACCGGAGACGATAGATCACTTCTTGTTGACATGCTGCCGCTTCCCCTCTTTATGGAGGTGCCTTCTAGAGCACCCGTTACGACAGCTAGGTCTAAGTCTATCTGCTGGAGTTGTTCTGCCTCTTGGTGCTTGGGGGCACCATTGGGGGCAGCAAGAGGAATGCACTCTCCGCCATTCAAACTTTCCTTTCGGACACGAAACTGCTCCCATCCTATAATTTTTCTGAATTTCATCTTCTGGCTACTCGTGTACAAAATTCATCTCAAAATTCTCCAAAGCTTCCTAAACACTGCACGGTTAGCCCCGTTCTGTTTTTCAGTCACCAATCTCACAATGTTTGATTGTTTTTAAATTTCAGCAACATATCTGCATTATTTTTAATTTTAGTATATTAAAGTTTTAATTTTACAGTTTTGAGCACCTGTCAATCGCCGCCTGTCTAGGCCAATTCCCAGCAGTGGGTATGCGCCATTATCCTCTTGCAGGCAACAGCAAAAACTTCGCGGCTTCGGCCGGCTCGCGGATTGCGCATAGCTGTTCAGCGGGGACCTCGCTTCGCAGCAGGGTCTCCCAGTCACCTCTACTCGTGATATTTTCCCTGACGCCCGGGGAGACACAAGCAAGACGTCACAAGGTCACCTGAACACGGCGCGAAAATTCATAACTCTCGTTGTATCTGTAGCCAAGCTGGCGTTCGGGCGCAGACATGACGTAGTGGATCGCAGCACCGAAATGCAAGTAAGTGAAGAGAATATGGATAACGAGGAAAGCTTGCACGCTCCGGAGGGAGATGAATGGAAGATGAAACTTAGACGCAAATACGTTTCTGAGCAAGAAGCCGAGACAAAAGAAAGTTAGCGAAGAGCGAGCAGCTGCACTGCTGGTTAAGAAAACACTAAGAGAAGCTCGCACCTCGGTCCAAAAGGCTCAACCTACACCGAAGGGATGGGCCAAAGTAGTAATCCGTCCTCAGGGCGGCATCGATAAAATCACTCAGGGATTTGGGCTCGCCGAGCTCAAAGATGTTATAGCAGCAGCCGCTGGTCTAACAGACGAAGAAATGGCGCGGGGACCAAATAACAGTCAATTCCAAGAATCATACCATTATGGTAACCACCGAAAGTGAACAGAGAGCGAGAAAATATCAGACCATAAAGATTCTCAAGTATACGGTAGGAGAGGCTAAGGCGCCATCGTACCTGGCCACTCCGGAGACCCTCAGCCGAGGCGTAATTCATGGCATCTCCATCGGCATAACGGATTCTGAAATGCTCAGAATACTAAATTGCTCGGGTAACCCGACTATTGCATCAGCCAGGAGGCTTGGAGAAGAATCTGGAACCATTCTTCTGAATTTTGTGGAGAAGATCGGGCCGTGGACTGTAAATTTCAAGTCAACTCCGCTGAAGTGCCGGCTCTTTAAGAAAAAATATCAAGTGTGCACTACCTGCGCACGTTTCGGGCATAGGGCGGATGTGTGCCCGAACCCGGACACACGCAAATGATTAATCCTCTGAGCGATCACAAATGCACTCCTAGGTGCACACTCTGCCTGGGACAACATCAACTGGGGGACAAGAATTGTCCAAAAATCTACAGGATTCCGTACCATGTGCGGCGCAAACAATGGGAGAAGCTACGAGATCAAAATAGCCTACCCAAAGCAGGACATATTTCCCTACGTAATAGGTTTGAAAGCCTGAGAGCAACAAGGGGAGGATCCCAATCACGCTCGAGACGCAGATCACAATCGGCCGCTAGAGGAAACACGGTCGTAAAGATTGCAGTTAGACTGGCGGCCCCATATTAAAAGCATTGTGATTAAAAGTGAGCGTGCCCTTGGCCGGTTGGTTAGGGTCAGCAACAAAAAATTTGGTATGCATCGTGACACTTTGCTCTTTCTTTATAAGGCCTATGTGCGGCCAATACTTGAATTCGGCTCGGTTCTCTTTCCTGGGTGCCCAAAGTACAAGCTTGAACCCCTGTTTGTTATGGAACGCCGCGCTCTGCGCCTTTGCTTAGGTCTGCCTAAATCAGTGGCGAATGCTGTGCTGTACATGGAGGCGCGGATACCTGATCTTAATTCGAGGTTTCAGCTTCTTACTGTGTGGACGTTTTTAAGGTCTTTGGAGCGTGTTCCTGGATTGGCTAACCCCATTTTCACAACGAACCCATATCTATTCTTTCGTACTTCTTGGCCTAGGTACAAGCTTCCTCAGGTTGTGTTCACTAATTCCCTCTGTCAAAAATTTCCGTATCAATAAATTCGGTAGTACCAGTTATCCCCTGCCGCGCTGACCCTGTGATCTCCTTTGATGACACCCTCACAGGGAATGCGAAAGGTCTGCCTCCCAGTGTATTAAAAGGGCTTATTGAGGAGTATCTGGACAATTTTTCTAATCGTATTGCCGTTTTTACAGACGCCTCCCAGCATAATGAAAAGGCAGCCCTTGGCATTTACCCAATGGCTCTTAATTGGAGCTATTTATTTCGGGCCCCTGACTATACCTCTATATATTTTTGTCGCCGAGTTTCTGGCTATTGAGGTGGCCTTAATCAGGATTTCCTGCAATATCTCTCAGGTTATTATACTTTCAGACAGCCTTTCCGTCTTGACAGCACTCGAAAAATCGAGGGATACCCCTACAAGCCGTTCCCTTCGATTTTTTCTTCCACCACATATTACAGAAGTTCGTTTTCACTGGGTCCCTGGGCACTGTGGCATTGTTTCTAATGAGAGGGCTGATTTTTTAGCTAATTCCGGCCTTGGGGGACCTATATTGTCCAACTCGTACCCAATACTATCTCCTTGACGGCAGCACGCTTCCAACGGTTCCAGCGCCTCCACTACTTGAGCCATGGGCCTCTCCTTGCTGTAGCGGATTTTCAACACCTGGCATTTCCTTGGAGTGTGCGGATGTGCAGTTCGAGGAAATGTGAGGTGTCCATGACCTTCTTGCGTTGCAGAATACCGCGACTAAATCTCTTCGAGGAAATGTGAGGTGTCCATGACCTTCTTGCGTTGCAGAATACCGCGACTAAATCTCTATGTCGATCAGGGTTATCGCAGACCAACCTTTGTGAGTCTTGTGGCGAAATAGAGTCAATAGATCACTTTTTCCTCTTTTACCGGCGGCTCGCTTCTCTCCGTAGAACATACTTGGAGATCCCCCTCGCTCGACTGGGGCTCCCTCTATCTATTCCGATATTACTCCTCTTTGGGGCAAGCGCCAATGAATATGCCTTGAAACCTGTGTGCGATTTTATTCACGGGTATATAAATGCATCAGGTCGATTCTTATGCTAAAATGTGAATTCTCGGCTTTTTCCTTTTTTCACAATTTTCTCCAAATTTGCGTCTTCTTCACAAAATTAACCAATTACTCCACTACTTACCCATGCGTGCGTTTCTATCAACAATGTACCCTGGCCAATCTCCCACCGTGGGTACGTGCCATTCATCCAGAGGCTATCATCATCATCATCATCGTCATCATCAAGATTGCTTTCCCGGGGAAGACTAATACAGGCTCCCAAGACAAGCCGAACCCAAGCCTAGCTGCACAAGACCCCTTCGAGGACGAACGTTGGGCAAGGCGCAGCGAGAAGAGACCCGGACGACCCCTGGGGACTGAAGGGCGCAGCACAGACAACCAAGCATGACGGTAAGCTCTCCCAGGTGGCAGGGCAAAGCCTATAGGAAAAACTAGATCAATTGACCAGGGAAAATCATATGCTAACGATGAAACTGGGAAAGATTGAAAAGTAAAATGCAGAGCTAAGGCTGGGGCTTAAGCACTTAGAAGAGCTAAATTTAAGGGGACCCCTCCCGTCGGCAAGTGAGGAAGAGGAGAGCAGAGAGCGAGGCCCTCCTAGTAAGAGGAGGGCTAAAATGATAGGCTCAGCAGACTTGGACAGGCTCGGGGCAGACATTAGGGCCCTGAAGGAATCGGTAGATAAGAATGGAGAAAGGTAAAAAACTTGCAAACCAAAATACTAAATATTGAGGGAAGCCTAGGCTGGCTCATGCGCACGCTTCACGAGGAGGGGGTCATTGGAGCAGCTAGGGGTACACACAATGGCGAGCAGAAATAAAAGCGGGAAAGCTGCCGGCTGCGTCGTCTGGCAATGGAACTGTCGAAGATACCCGGTCAAGAGTGGGGTCTTGCAACAAATCCTTACTTCACATGCAGCTCCCCCATTACTGATTGCCTCAAGGCTACAGATGCTTCCCGAGTTCCAAAGGGGCGAATGCCAGAGTTGCCACTCTGGTCGAGCATAATACTGCTGTCACGCAACATCATATGGACGGGGAGATAGAGGCAGTTCTAACTGAAATCCACTCCGGCAACCAGGAAAGGCAGAACCTTTTTGTACTTAACATCTATAGCTGTCGTAGGCAGAGGGAGGCATCCTCCACCCACTCTTCAAAAAGGCACTTAAAATTGCGGGAAATAGCAAGCTCCTCAAATGCGGGGATTTTAATGCAAAGCATCTGGAATGGGGCTATAACACTCACTGCACCAAAGGAAAGGCTCCTAGAGGCTATCCGAATCAATAGGATGTCTATCTTAACGGACCCGACAGATCCCACTAGATCTGGGAATAGCATCAATAATGACACGTCACCAGATCTTACTCTAGCACATAGATGTGGCAATGTGGAATGGAGGAACACTAGAGAGAACTTTGGGAGTGATCATTATGTGCTGGAGATCACCATTGTCTTCAACCGAAGGGCTCCCAAAATCAGCAGAAAAATCAGACTGGAATAAATTCCGAGAAATTAGACAATCCCTGGAAGTTAAAGCTTGGCCTACTCTCAAGGCATGGCAGAGGGCACTTAATAAAGACCTAAGGGAAGCGACAGATACTTTTCAAGACACCCTAGTGGTGCCCCGACTGGGCAGTCAACTAGCCAATCTCCTGAGGAAGAAAGCGGATCTGGAAAGGGAACTGAAAAGCCAACGATGGAATCGCAGTATTAGGAGAGAAATTGCGAGACACCAAAAGCATAGAAAAGCATGCCACTGATCTGTGCGAAAGGAACTGGATGGAGATGTGTGATGAACTTGGATCTAATATGAGCCTATCCAAAACCTGGGCCATTCTCAGGCATATGATTAATCCAACCAAATCCAAGAGGGAGACCAGGCTAAATCAAACCAAAATCAAGCATAACTTTAAAGGGAGTAATGAGGACCTGCTAGATAAAATTCGCAAAACCTATGTTTGTCAAGACCCAGGCTCTCCACTACAGGAATATGAATTAAGGCAGGGAAAGTAAAAGCATTGATTCTTCATTCGAGGTTGCAGAGGTGTGGGCAGCGTTACAGGACCTGAAAAAGAAATCGGCTCCAGGTCCTGACGGCGTCACCAACACCATTCTGAAGAACGTGGATGATAATTCTCTCTTTTATAACTGAGCTAATGAACAAGATTTGGGACAGGGAGGACTTACCGGAGGAATGGAAAGTCTCTAAATTAGTACTTATCCCTAAGCCAGGCAAGTCTTGATCTAGGCAACATGCGACCCATCTCTCTGGCGTCTTGCTCGGGCAAGCTCATAGAAAAGGTGTTGCAGACAAGAGTCCCGCCCTACATGGAGAGCGAGGGACTCTGGCCTGTTGAAATGGTAGGTTATATACCGCGTCTTAGCGCACAGGACATTATGTTAAGGCTTAAACATAATATACTTGATGATCCCGACGGAACTAAAGGGGGCAGGGCAATCTTGGCCTGGATCTTACAAGCCTTAGATAATGTGAAGCATAAAGCGGTCTTTGAAGGCCTCAGCGAGGCCGGTGTAGGCATCAAGTGCTTTAACTGTGCCAAAAGATTCTTAAGCAATCGAAAGACCACTATAATCTTTGTAGGGCTCTCCTCAAAGCAGATTGGGCTCGGCAATAAGGGGACCTTTCAAGGTCCAGTCCTCTCTCCAATGCTCAATTTTGCCATGGGAGGACTGTGCCACAGGCTAAACAAAATTGAGGGGCTACAGCACAGCATTTATGCCGATGATATAACCATTTGGACAGCAGCGGGGAACGAATGCTGACATCTCATACCGGCTGCAGGCAGCAGCAGAGGTAGCTGAAAACTATGCTCTGGAGAGAGGGCTTTCCTGCTCCCCTCAAAAACCTGAGATCTTCTCGCTTAATACCAAAGACCAGATGAACAAAGAGAGTCGCTTCCCTCACCTGTACGGCCCAGTAGAGGTTGTTGTTGGGGGTAGGTTAGTACCTAGGCTTGACACTATAAGAGTCCTAGGATACTTTCTCCAGACGAATGGACGTAGCACAACCACTATCAAGAAGCTTAGCTCCTATGTCGCTCAAGTCATAGGTGTCTTTAGGTGGATCTCCCTCAGAAACAAAGGCCTGCGAGAGCACTGTATCCTGAGATTAGTACAAGCATTCATAGTGAGTAGGTTTGCATACGCGACTTCATTTCTGAATCTTGTCATCAAGAGGAGAAAATAGACAAGTTAATACAAAATGCACACAAAAGAGCTCTCGGCATCCCACCGAACTCCTCAACGGAGAAACTGCTTAGTATGGGAGTCCACAACACCTGTGCGCAAGTCACCAGGGCTGTAAGAGAAGCGCGAATTTGGAGGCTTAGCGCCTCAATAGCAGGCAGGCAGATCCTCAATGACCTAGGGAAGAGCGAGACGAAACCCCCGTATACTGCAAAGCTAATCCCCTTAGACATATGGAAGCATCTCAAAATTGCCAGTATACCTAAGAACATGCACCCGGAACATGATAAAGAAAGGAGAAGACATAGAGCTCGAACAATAATGAACAATCTCACCCGGGACCTGCCGGGTAACATAGCCTTCTGCGACGCAGCCTGTGGGTCCGATGGCGCCTTCGTCACTGCCGTCGTTGATGGGAATGGGAAGAAAGTGACTGTAGCATCTATTAACACTAGGAATGCGTTAGTGGCAGAGGAGGCTGCTATTGCCCTAGCGTGCATCAGCACCAAAGCCAAGATCATCTTGTCTGACAGTAAGGCAGCTGTTCACAACTTTTGTAAGGGGGCGGTCTATAGTCAAGCCGCCAAATTACTAGGAAGATACCCATTTAAGCAGAGAGGTCCCCCTCATATGGGCATTCCGAGGAATGAGGCTGCTCACAGCTTTGCTCGAGAATTATACATCCGAGCTGCTCTGGAAGTGCTCCTGAGTGGGAATAAAGACCCTCTCATAACGTATAAAGGAATAACCGAAACACCTATACTGAATAAGACAACCTCACTTCCAGATAGGTCACTCACTCCAAAAGAATGCAGGGCCTGGAGGAGGCTTCAGGTCAACAGATTCTTTCTGTACTCTACACTACACGATGAAGACACAGGGGAGCCCGAGCACTGCAGTAGCTGCCACAGAATGACTTCACAAAATCACTTAATTTGGGAGTGTCAGGATTCTCCTGGGGCTAAATCACAAAGCATCCCAGACCTTGCCACCTGGGAAGAGCTGATCCGGAGCCACGACTCGGATCATCAAAGACTCCTCATCTGTCAGGCGGAGACAGCTTGCTACAAGACTTTCTCCACGGTCTCCGGTGCTGAGAGCCGGCCGGTAGGCACTCCCTCCTAATTGCTGCGCCCCGACAGCGAGGCGCCATGATGACGGGAATGAAGTTCATTCATTCACTCAAGCTCGCTGTTGTTCGCACCGCTTGGCCTGGGTGTGCTGGTTTCCATGAGCCCGCTGCGCGAGTGCCAACCTCATCTACTAAGAGGCACTGTTCACTCTGGCAGGTATGAAAGGCGCGCCATTGGCCACGCAATTTTCTTGCTCCTTTGTGCGTGCGTCGTTCGCCCTGAGCGGGGGACTGACCTCTGCTGAGGCTGAAATTGACGAAACCAGCCGTACGCTGAGTTTGTACGTCAGGAGTACAGCTTTCGCTCTAAAAAGTTCTGCCAGCCGTTACACGTATGATCAAGATATAACATTTAGAGTTTAGACTAGCGACTGAGCCCTAATTACGCACAGTTGTCTCAAAATATAGTTGTGGTCGGTGACCAGCGGTGGCCGTGTCGGCCGTTGTTTGCTTGCCCACGCATCAGCGGCCAACTATTGCCAGGCGTTTGCTAGTGTTCGTTTTTTGCTAACCACTAGCCAACACTGCAGCTGGCCAGCCGTTGCCAGAGTCTGGCTCGAGTTTAGTCGGCCGAGCAACACCTACCAACTCAAGACCGGCGACTTACCAACCACTGGCCATTGGTGAATTTCTCTTGGGTTATTGCATTATTCACATTACGAACCTCCTTATTTACATTATCCAGATGACTCATCATACACACCTTCACAGAAAGAATTGGTGGACAATGTCAAGGGTGGCTGGAAATTTGCAGTGCCCATGCTGTGGCTGTCTTTATATTCCAACGTACAAACCAAGTTTCCGTTTGCAAACCTTCTAACAATACGTTAAATCCTTGGTGCGACACCGTGATCATACCACTCATAACCAAGTCAAATTTATCACAAAACGAAGGCAAATTTACTATCGCTGTTACGACACGGTCTCAGTCATTTTTACACTCACGAAAACAACTTCTTAAACAATGCATGACATGATAGAAACAGAAAAATTACTTGCCCTGCATGCGCTTGTATCCCAGGGTCAACATCGGTACCGGATTTTATTCAGTGCACCTGCCATCCACAAAATGGGTTTAAAATATAGCTCAAGAATAACTTAGACTATGCCACTATTACTGCCACATGCAGACAGAAGGGAGCTGCGGAATAGGCAAGATATAAAAAAAAAGGCGTGTCGCAGCAACCACATCTGGCGAAGCGATTGCTGCAGTAGCATACCACCTCCTCCCCCAATACCGTTCCTTTCAACTAGAATGCAGATCGAAGAAGCTGATGCAATGGGCATTTGCTCATCATCATCATCATCAGCCTGACTACACCCACTGCAGGGTGAAGGCCTTTCCTATGAATCTCCAATTAACCCTGTCCTTTTCCACCTACGTCCACCCTATCCCCAAAAACTTCTTACTCAATTTTTCAAACACTTCATGCAAGGAGAGTTTGGAATATCTTAAAGCTTGTGCAATAGACTGGTTTACGACAGTCATTCATTGCGTAGTCGTGTTAATAGTGTTGCATCACGAGTATCATGGCAAACGCTTTTACACTTGACCAACAATAAGCGCAGTGGTTTCTGAAACATTTTATTTCTATAAGTAAAAAAATAACATGTTTGTCATGAATAAACTAGATGTGGTGAACATCACTTGTATTCAATAAAACACAGAAGTAACGCCATCCGCCTCATGTTTTCCCATTCTAGCTATAATCCAAAAATCCGATTGCAGAGAACTGCTTGCTAAAGCAAGCTGTAATTTATGCGATTGAGAGCTCTCTGCTAACTGAGCCATTTAAGTGCCTATCACTGAACTAGAACCATGACATTCTGCATGAGCCTTGACTACATAGCAAGGCTGCAATACAGAAAGCTGGCCTGAAATGTGAGCATACGACAGTGATTCATGTGGAAAGCCACAGAAAGGCAGCGTATCAACATCTAGAATGACAATTGACGTTCACGTTTACTTCGTGATGTATTAAAGATAAATGTTTTGTTCCAACAATGAAGCAAGGCAACAATACAGGCTGGCCTAAAACACTAAGTGCCTAGCAATTTATATGGAAAGCTGCAAAAGGGCAGCATACGTAAATATAACAATACATGGTATTTGCAAAATTAAGGCTTAAAGACTGATGCAATGGTATAGCACTATAAAAATGCAGCTACCCTGGTCTCAATCATATTGTCACTCAAGCTTGGAATTTTGAAGTCATTCTGCCAAGCTGTGCTGCACAATCAATCAGTGATACTTTCTGTATGCTGAAAGTTGCTCTCAGACATTAAGAAAGCCTGCAAACAACTTGCAAGTGCTTGCAGCATCCCACAGAAGGCTTGTTTGAACATTTCCTGACTTGAAAACATGCTTGACTGAAATTGATGCCACACTAGCCACCCAGTCCTCGACTTAAGGGAGCAGTTGTCATTGCAGGGCGCCAATTTTCTTCAGTAGCTGCACAATCTCGTCGGCGCAAACATCTGGATGTCGGATAAAGGGGTAGTGGGAGCCTTGCTTGAAGTTCACCACCTTCAGCCAGCTCCCAGCCGTGCCTGCAGACATAGCAAGGCAGAGGTTCAGCTCAACAGACCACACACTAAAATAACAGCTAACTTCTCCAAACTAACAGTGACATGAGAGTAGATTGGAATGCTGGGGCTATACATGGAGAAGTCTAACATGCAGAAATTAAATGCAGCCTCTTGACATGGATTTCTTTTTTGCTGTCACTTTATTAGACTGATGTCCTCGGTAGAAAACTCTTTACCAGAAATTTCACAAAAACGTAGTGCCATAGCATACCACTCTGAGATAACACAGTTGTGTCTGTTCACTACAAACTGCAAGTACCCAATTGACCCACTCTGCAGCCACAGAGAGGTATACTACAAAGCAGTCACCACGAGCACCACGACTATCATATGTACCAGATCCAGATGCCACATTCAGCCAAATCAGGCCTTGTCTATAAATAAAGGTGCACTAAAGAGCGTTCTGGGAAAATCTGTTTTTGCTTTCATTTTTTTTCTTAGGAGGAGGGGGGCGGGGGAAGGTCTGTGAATAAATAGCTTCAGTAGCAGACAACATAGCCACAAATTAAGCCCATGGAAACAAAAATACGCATGAACTATTTGCTTTCGCGAAACTCAATCTCATCATTCTGCAATGGCCAAAGAAAATAGTGTAAGCCGTGAAGACAGCCAAGTGAGTTTTACAGCTCTTTTTGGACACGACGTAATAGTTTGATTAAACAGCGGCTTATTTGTGGATCAGAGAGCATATCACAAAAATAAGCCCTAAGCAAGCAGGCTATGTTTTCTCCTATCTGCTACTGTTGCTGCTGCTGCAGGGGTGATGTACCCAACCGTCTATTCTGGCTGGACATAGTCTAACCAGCAAACTGCACATTTTAGAAGATCACACCGCATACTACTCCACCAATTGCAGTGGGGCAAGCCACCACGCAGCTGGCCGAAAGGTACTCTGCGCGTGCTTTTCACCATTGCAAGCAATATGGTTGACTCCTCCTACTATCCGCGGTGAGTTAAAAAAAAGAAAAGGTGGGAGCCAGGACATTTAATGAGACTTAATAGGAAAACTGGCCACATAGGATAATAATTCAAAGTTTCTTTCAATGCCCAGAGTGTATAATTTCCTCTTTAGTGACCTTTAAAGGACTATAGACACCAAACTTCTATTTCTGTTTTCTTTTGTCTTTGCGTGTTTTCATCTTTTATGTCACAAAGACCATTCGGCTGTTGAAACCAAAACAATGTGAGAAAATTAAAGTTCTATTACAAATGATTCAACTGGCACAGGCTAATTCCGCATCACGACTAATGTATTCACCTAGCTGGGCACGAAATTTAAAGAAAGTATCTTTGATTCTGATGCCTGATACCCTCAAAAATTGTACTTCTGATACCAATACAAGATACCAAACCAAAATTGGTTTATTTTGGTTTCGTTTATGAGGTTTAATGTCCCAAAGCAACTCAGGCTATGAGGACGGTGCAGTGGAGCACTCCAGAAATTTCAGCCGCCCGGAATTCTTTAATGTGCACTGACCTCGCACAGTATATGGGCCTCTAGCATTTTGCCCCCATCGGAATGCGACCGCCGCGGCTGGGATCGAACCCGCATACTTTGGGTCAGCAGCCGGGTACCATAACCAATGAGCCGGCGCAAACCAAAATTAATTACTGATCTTCGATACACCACCAAAACTGCCAATATCAATAAAGCTGACTTGCAAGGTTAAGAAGTTTCTCCACGTTTTCTGAAATTTTTAGTATTTGATATTGAGCACCGTAGTTAAAATGTTTTAACGCTTTCCTTAACGTGAAAAATTGCGGATTTTAAGCATTTTACAATAAAGAATTATTTCTTCAAGGAGTGCTACATGCACTACGCATCGTAATATATCAAACTGCAGCTTACTGATTATACATCAAACGAAAAAAAATGCCAGGGTTGTGTGTACAAAACATTTTGAAAATGTATTTGTTAAATATGCTGGTAACACAAAAAGAATACAAGTAAAACAAAAATAAGCCACTGCTCTAAGCCAGAAATAGATTTAAAAAAATTAATATATACCAAACATTACATATGTTCTTAGCTACCACTCTTGCGATTTTCAGCTGCATATGGTGCACTTTCCGCGACCTTTCAAGTTAGGCAGTACGACTGCTGTGCCACTAGAGAAAGCAGTCATATGAGGACATTAAGTAGAGGTAGATGTGGGACATGATGCACATTACACTTTTCTGAGTTCTCTTCTTTTTTTTACATAGCAGAGCTTGCAGCTTCTACTTTCCTTTTTTTTTTCTCGGTCGGGGGTGAATGGGTTCTATGGGTAAAAAGAGAGTGTGGCCATCATTGACATCATTACAATCAAAAATCTGTTGGTGCATTTGGTAAAATATCTTGGCAGTATATTGCAAAGACCCTAATGAACCAAATAAAACCATTCTCATCATTTACAAATCAAGCGCACTGCTTAAAATACGATGTGAACAGGAAAATGAAATGCGTGAGTACGCGCTGATGTCATGGGCCTCTGAGATGAGGTCTAGCAATCTGAACTGTATCCAACCATTCCTTGTGGTTGTCTAACTCACCACTACTGCTCAAAAAAAAAAAGGCTGGGGTTCTACCTGACTGAACCTAGTTTACAGGGCGGAAGCTCGAAGCGGAGGCAATGGCAGAGTCTGCTACCAGCTTATGAGCCTCTCATCCTTCTTCGGCTTCTTCTACAATCTCTATTCCTCACACTATTCTTCGCCCGTGCCCTGTCGACGTAGTTGATCATAAGAATAGTCAGATTTAATCAGCCGTCTACGATACACAGCCAAAGCACTGGTTCCAGCACGCGACTCCTCCATGGCTATCTGCAGACGTGAAGCAGCGCTTCACGCTTTTTATTATCTTATCAGATAAACGTAGAGTCATGTGGTTCAGTGGAACTGTGAGGTGACCATTGAATCACGTTGTTCAATGCAGTTGTGAAGGCAAGTGAACACCTCCCGCTACGAGCGCCGCAGCTGCGCCAAGGCGTGGCGAGTCACATGGTATGACGTCACAGCTACACCCCCCCTTCACCGTTTGAAAGTCATTCTTCGGAGTGACATGTCCTTAAGGTTTTGCATGGGAGGCTTAGAGCTTCCACTCTGAAAAAACAACATAAGAACCGACAAAAGTGCTCAGTGTAGCCTTTCACCTTTGAGGAGCGTGCGGCGAAATAAATGCCATGATTGGCGACCGGCGAACTACGTCCGGCCATTTTCATTTTTCACATTACCTCCTGGCATTACAAAATGTAAAAAAAAAACACAAAAAAGAAATGGTGTTATAGCAGAATAGATGGCGTGGTTGTCCAGGAGCACCTAAAGTCCCTTGATAATATAAAGTACCGACACTCTCCTCCACGCGGCGCTTTCCTCCTTGTTTCTCCTCGCGTGCCAGCTCCCAACGGTGCACATGGCATGCTTTTTCATCTAGGCACCCGTAGGCTATCCGCAGCATTGAATGCTGGTGCGTGTTTTGGGGTTGGCTGGGGGCCTCGCTGAGTTAACAAATCTTCATAGACAGTGGTAAACTCATTGGTAATGCTGAAAGTTACTTTGTGGGTAGTTTTGGTTTCTGTTTATGCCATCTGAATAGGACGTTCTTATGCAAAACAAATTTTTTTGTGGATCTGAAGCTTCATAAACTTTCTGTGCCACGAAATAAGATGTTGAAGTGCGTGTATCTAACTTAGTACTGCCGTTGGCAATAGCTATTTGTGTTAGGGTTTGCTCAGTCCGTGCGCGCATATAAAGAGCTTGTATTATGTTTGGCAGGCTTTATGACAAAATAGTCGAGTGCAGAGCAAGATCAAGTGTTCGGTTTCCTAATGTGAACGTGGCTCTAGTGAATTGCATCTGAACCATATGGCAGAGGGCCGTATGGGACAGTGCCAGCAGCACCGGCAACCACTCATCGACCGCAATAATTGGAGCTGGCATGGCAATTTTAATGCGAAATCGTTTTATGGGCCGTTGAGTGGAAAAACATGGGCAGTGCGTACGATGGCGTTGGTTGAGTGCGGTGGTACCATGGCGAGTTCGATGTGATGCATAGGAGAGAAGCATAAGAGTAGTACTGATTAACAGTCAATAGGTAATGAGTGAATGAGCAGTGACTGCTAATTAGTGGCTATTAATTTCATAGGTGTAACTGGTGAATAAAAACGGGCAGAACGCCAAAATTGCTAGTACTTGAGTTGGAGAAATCAAAGTTGCGGCTCTTAATTAGTGAAGAAAACAGCTAGAAATGCTCCGTAATAAAGGACCAAACAGTCATACTTAATTACTGACACCTAATTAGTGAAAGCTAACTAAAGATTACCAAAATGCTCCAATCGTAAACAAACGAACAGTACCTGAACTGGAGGAAGTAAAGGACTAAATAATAACACCTAATTTTTAACTCCTAATTAGTTAAAAGTAATTAGTGAACGAAACAGCTAGAAATACTCTGAATGTAATCAAACAAGTAGTGCCTGAACTGGAGGTGGTAAATGACTAAATAGTGATACCTAATTACCAACATCTAATTAGTGGGGAGTAATTAGTGAATAAAACAGCTAAAATGCCCTGAATATAGTCAAATGAACAGTACCTGAATTGGAGGTAGTAAAGCACTAAATAGTGCCACCTAATTACCGACCCCTAACTAGTGACAATATAGTGAATAAAATTACCAAAAATGCTCCAAATGTAGTCAAATGAACAGTACTTAAGCTTGACAAAATAAATGACCAAATAGTAGTACCTAATTAGTTACTGCTAAATAGTGAATAGTAAGTAGTGACTTAAATAGTCAAAGATATCTGAATGCAATCACATTATTAGTACTTGAACTGCAGGTAGTAAAGGACTAAATAGTGCCACCTATTTACCTACCCCTTATTAGTGAAAAGTAACTATGAATGAGCGGACATGAACTGCAGGCCACAGTGCACTGATGACTGAATTTTTGGAGTGGCCCGGCCCAAATTTGGTTGCGACCACTGAACTTGGTGTGGTCCATTATACCTCGATATCAATTTCGGTCCAATTTCGCCGAAGTCAATTTTCAGGTGACTGGTGCAAATTCTGAGGATAGCCTGGTCCAAATTTCGGTGCGACCTTCAAACTGGGCATGTTTTATTATACGTGCAATAAGGTAGTAATCACTCAGTGGCATCCACCCAAGCGCAGCCATACTGCTACAAAGGAAAGCTATGCAGCTTTCTCAGCTTTCCTATGGCTGCGCTTGGGTGCATGCCACTGAGTAATTACTCCCTTATTACAAATCTATTCCACCTTGGGGGATTCCCCTAAACATTTGACCGACACTGTTCCTACTTCGAGTTATTGATCAATTCGCTCTCGCCCTACCATAAGCTTGCCGTCCGTCCTGGTTAGCTCAATTAGTAGAGCGACTGCCCCGTTGAAGTGGTGGTCCAGGGTTCGAATCCCGGCTTAGGACGAATTTTTCTTTAACTGCTAAGTTTCTGAGAAAGCTGTTTAGCTTTCCTTTGTAGCCGTATGGCTGTGCTTGGGTGGATGCCACTGAGTAATTACTCCCTTATTACAAATCTACTCCACCGTGGGGGATTCCCCTAAACATTTGACCCTACTTCGAGTTATTGATCAATTCGCTCTCGTCCTACCATAAGCTTGCCGCCCCAGTTAGCTCAATTAGTAGAGCGACTGCTCCGGTGAAGTGGTGGTCCGGGGTTCGAATCCCGGCCCAAGACGAATTTTTCTTTAACTGCTAAGTTTCTGAAAGAGCTGTTTAGCTTTCCTTCCTAGCCGTAAGGCTGCGCTTGGGTGGATGCCCACTGTGTAATTACTCCCTTACTACAAATCTACTCCAACTTGGGGGATTCCCCTAAACATTTTATTATACGTGTGTATCAATTCTGGTGCAATTTGGCCAAGGTCAATTTTTGGGTGAACCATGCCAAATTTTGGGGGTGGCCCGAGCCACCAAAGTCCAAGTCACGGTCGGGTTATGACTGACCCAGGTTGTGTCTATCATGTATACGCAAAGTGTCATTACTATGCTTGGCTAAATTTTATAGTGTTCGTATGCAAATGCAGCTATGCAGCTGCTTTACAAGTAAGCAAGACAAGATTTTGCTCGGGGTAGCAGCTTCCGGATTAGTGCTTTCACACCATAAAAAGGGAAGAAATACTTTCACAACCTGAGTGGAAGGCTCCTGGCCACTGCATAGTAGTAGACATCAACTTCCGCGATCACTTAGCAATTCTGTCAACAGAGCCTCTAAGTCAGCCAAAAGCAAACTGCAATCACCACCCACTAATGCATGGCCGTGGCATTCCAAGCAAATACAATAGGAGAAGTGCAACGTGGAATAGCTAGCGCTGATCATCTCTTTACTTCATGTGAGGGATGCAGATATAAGAGAACAAGTTCGAATAACTCTTCTGTAAGGCACTGTTTGGGTCTCAGTAAAAAAAAAAAAAAGGTCTTCTAACATGTTCAGGAAAGGTGTGCTCAAGCTCATGTATTCAGATGCATGCTGTTCACAGTGCAAATCACAATCTACGGTGCTGCTATGCTGCTGGTTGTCAGAACGAAGTCCTTTCTGCGAGTGTTGTGAAGCCACTGCTTCATCCGCAAGCAATCGCACTTTCCTTGCACGATCATAAAAACGGCGAATCCATCCTCATGCCTCTTACTGCAGTTAAATGCACAGCAGCCCGGCATAAGGCACAGAAAACAATGCATGCTACGTCCGCTGCACCCAAGCAAGGCGAAGAATGGTGCAAGCCGAAAAAAAAATCACAAGCAAAAACACAAACAGCGAATGTATCCATGGGCAACGGCAGGGAGACCAATCGACGTGAAGCAAAACCCGGCGTGCAGCCAATGCCTGCCGCCCGGCAGTGCAGAAGTGAGCAGAAAGCGAGGAGGTCACGCGGCAGTGACGAAGTTCTAAAAGTGGTGATACTTTCAAATTATCAAGGAACTCCGGGAGCGCCGTCTTAAATTTTTGGCAGCAGGTTCAAAACGTTAGTTATGACCTACGGAGTGGTAAGGAAGAGTTCGGCCGCATGGATTTCTCCAAATTCTTTAAGCTCCACTGTTGGCGCAGCTATTTTTGCTAAAAGCCATGGTGATGTTGAAACGATCAGTTCCATAAGCAGCCTAGCAAAATTTCTTTTCAAAGCTAATGTTCTTCATGCGAACTGGTTTCTGAGCACTTGACAACATATCAATAAACTTGGAACTATTTCTGATGCTCTTCGTTACTGCAGTATTTACCGGTTGCCTTTGTATTTGCCTTGTGCTAAAAGGTGCCAGAGCTCCATGCACTTGCAAAAGCCGAAAAGTTATTTTCACAGTACGTTTAACAGATGTTTGAAGTTGAACATTTTGTAGCGAGAGCTACATTGGCTATGAACTCGCAGTTTTGCGGTGCTCTCAGTCCCACCGTGGTCACACTGTACCACGAGACGTACCACGTGACCAGCCAAGGCACCACCTCCGCAGCTGTTGTGGCCTAACCAAGGCTAACCAAGCTATGCCTTAGCTTTCGCTACGTACATCCTGGCATAGCCAAGCTGAGCCACTGCCAATTTTTTTTCTCCTGATGGGTTAGAAGGAAAACAACAGAGAATAAAATGACCAAAAGTTTGATTACGCAAAACATGCCTTGCACTTCTATGTTATTTACATGTTTTTTACTTAACGATAGTGACAGCATTTCCTCAAACTGCCGGTCCAAAAGAGCCCCACGATGCGGCTGCGCTTTAAGCAAATCAAATGAAGAAAGCGTCTCTACAGGAGCGCATGAGCACATTGCCATGCTTTTTATCAACGGATAAGACTGAAGCATATATCCATATCGACTCAAGGATCACCAAGGTGTAGTTAGAAACTCAAGTTCCACTAGCACTTCTTGAGAACTAATTGTAGTGTTGGTCCTGTAAGCAAAAGTAGTACGTCGACTCATGCATTTGACATAGCTGGCACTGATGACCCCGTGTGGAAGAATGCATTACCTTTTTCGTGCTGACAAAGTAAACAACAAATGTCCTGAAAACTGCTGAACATGAGGGTGAAAGTCTTCTATTTTTCCACAGCAACTTGAAATAAGAGTGAAGAAGTGTTATTTCTACCATAACGGTGAGCCTGCCTCCTCGTCCCTTCTGTCACAGAGTGTGCAGAAGCGCAACATATACGACGTCTATCAGGCAAACAACGTATGTAGGAAGAAAGATGACAGGCCGGGCCAATGGCATTGGCATCATCTCTTTCTAATTTTTCCCTTCATTCAGTGCACTACTCCCTGAGCAAGCACTGCTGATGCAAAGTCCGACTCACAGCAGCGTTAAAATCTGTGGCCCACTGCTTTTTCTGAGTATCGAGTATTTTGAAATACATGATACACTAAAAATGTATTTTAGATACCAATACTTTTCTTTTTGGCAAGCCATACCTAACACCAGTACACAAAATGTATTGAAAGATAGTATCAAAGATGCATGTATCTTCGATACCCATGCCTGATATACACCGATGTCTTGCACATCATTCCAAAGGAAAAAAGAATGCATTAATGCAGGGTATGTTAATACAGGAGAGCCCTGTACATCATGAAATCTGTACATAAACTGGGCAAAGGCCAACAAATTCTGAGCCAAATTGGTCCCTAAAAACAGGGCCAGGTAACCACTCTAACCCATTTAAAAAGCACGGGTCAAGCCAGTGCCTCCTGTATTCTTTCAGAGGCTAGTTGACAGACAGCAAAAAAAAAAAAAAGACAGGCACTCAAAAATTCTAACTTGTACATTCTGGGTAAAAATAAGCCTGAAAGATTTTTTTTTAATTTAGAGTTGCCTCTGTCTACTCCACAGGCAGTCACGTGCAAAGCTACTATTGTATATGCAGTGTAGTAAAAACAAATAACCAACTCATCAGCTTGCAGCGTTAACTTTCTATTGATCACACAGTGCCCCCTTAGACCGTACAAAATGTCAATGCATGATTAGTTGCAAGAATTGCCAGTAGCCTGAGTGGCACTATTTTGTGCTGCTATATGACAGATTGAACTACAGATGCACCACAGGTCAAGCCAGTGCCTCCTATATTTTTTCAGAGGCCGGCAAAATAAAAAAAACATACCAAGCACCACAGTAAGTCACAGTACAAGGCACCACCACAGTAAGCACCACTGAAACGGTTCTCCATCACTCATCTCCCAATTGCCCATATCATCTGCATGCGAAGCTGCATCTGTACCTGCGTGCAATGCAAGGCATTTTGGACACTGCCAATGCAACAAAGAGGCAGGAATTGGGCTAGGGATGTGCAAGGGATAGTGGCCGGACCTAAAATTTGTTCTCCCACTCACTGCTTACCATAAAGGCCAGAAAGTAATAAATGCACATATGTGCCTCATCTAAGAAAGTCTGCGTTGCAAGCACGCTGCACACTCCAAGAAATCAGTCCCAGCGATGCCGCTGCTTCACTGTGATCCAGTGTACAAAATAAGCGTACAGCACACCTTGTGACGCTTTCATTAGGATTGGAACAAGCGAATGCATCAGAAAATCATTATGTTCAGAGGTCCAACTCTGTGCTTCCTCAACAGTGGTTTCTAGGCGAACTACCGACATGCATCCTGCCTTTCGCTGATGCTGAACATGTAGTAGTTTGCCAGAAGAGGCCTCAAGAAATGCACAGCTAGCTATAACCTTCATCAGTTTTAGCCAGTGCATCTTGTCGTGATGTTTTTGCACTTCAGCAGTTTTGATACACAGATAGCTGAAACTACATGATACACCAATGCTATGAGTGGCTTCAGAAAGGTTGGATTCTCTTTCAGTGTTTCGTCAGCAAATTCCTTTTTCAGCAAAAAACGTAGGTTATAATGTTTGGATATGGTAGCAAGTTTGACATGGATGCTGCGAACGTCTCTTTAGAATAGGCTCTTGTTTATGCTCGCCGTGCTTCGCTCTCACATTACACACTGCACACCAAACACAAGCACCAAAAACAGTTTATCACATATGCACCAAACATATCCCTGGTGAAGTACTGCGAGTAAAGCAGGCACATGCAATAATTGACCCTGCTTACATGGCACCCCCGTGCAGCCAACAAGTGCGGGGGCGCGATGGCATTTTCTGGGTGAACTGCCAGGCACTGAGGGAATATACATAGTAGAAGGCACTGGTCAAGCAAGCAACGGGACATAATCCTAGCAGCTGACCTGGAGTCACAAGCTGGCTGTTCCGGTCATAGTGCCACACGTCCCCGGCAGATGCTCCCAGCACAGTACAGACGCCCATCAGTGCTTCGTAGGTGAGCAGCCTGTCGTTCTCGCTGATTGCCACCAGGGTGGGCAGGCGCCTGCGGGCCACCGCCTCTAGGAGCTTCTCACCTCCCTGCAGAGGTGGACAGGGAGAGAGAAAAAAGGGGACCACACCTCACTCGGCATACCGCAGTGCACCCTGCCCCTTCTGAGTGCAAATCACGAGGACACTGCAATGATAGTGCACAAAGGGGAAGCCAACACTAATGCCATGTCTACTTCACCTTCACCCCAATACATAAGTGACCATGCAGTAAGGGACACTGCGGCTGCCGGGCTTCACACAGGCTCAAATGGGCTGTATTTTAACGTGGGATTTCCAAAGCTTAACACAATAGGGCAATCCAGTAAGCATGTTCCAATTGTCCGGTAAAAAGTTTAATTTAATGCGTTTTATCTACTGCACACCATTCATCGCTGACTCCTACAGTCTGTTTCAACCAATAAATACTTTGGTATACATATCACTGCTAATCTCACCTGGGCCATTCATATTGCCACGAACTAGAAAACGACAAAGTGGGCAGCGGCGCGGCACGGAGCGCTCGCGCTAGGCCCACCGCCATTAAATCATTCCATCGCCATCTGTCATGTAGCCCAGCTTTCACCTCCTTGCCGTCACGTAACAATATTACTTGCATAATTAGCAATGCTAATAACATGTTGAAAGACATCCAAAATTCCAACTCTGACTTTCACCCATTAAGTTATCATAACCTACCATATTGCAACAGTACCAAGCAATCCAGTGGCACCATACCGCGGCCGATCTGTTTTAGATGGAACTTGCCATACCTTGCGCACTCGAGAGGCTAGGGGGGGATTCGTCTTCTTCCTCACTCAAGCTCCCTGCTGTCTTGCACTCCCAGCACGTCTGATTAAACCTGGTTTGAGTGCTTCGCCCGTTTGTCGGTGACATATTTGGTGGAGGTGCTGGGTGACGGTCCATGTACGCTGACCTCGAGGACACTCTAGCCCCCGTATTCTTAATTAAACCTGGTTTGAGTGCTTCGCCCATTTGTCGGCGACATATTTTGTGGAGGTGCTGGGTAACGGTCCATGTACGCTGACCTCGAGGACACTCTTGACGTCAGTTCTCAACGCGTGGCTACAACACTAGTCCACAAGGCAAGCCGCCGCCTGCGAGGCCTACAGCCAGAGTTCGGCCAACTCGCAAGACCAGCAAGGGCCATGACGTCCGCTACGGCTAGCCAGACAAGTCAGCATTCCGGGAATGCCCCGCCGTTCGTCCTTCACACGCCTCGGTCACCCCCATCATTCCACGGTGAGAGGTGTGAGGACGTCGAAGACTGGTTGGCCAGCTTTGACCGAGTGGCGGGTTTCAATGAGTGGGACGGCGAGCGCAAGCTGCGCAACGTGTACTTTGCGCTGCAGGACTCGGCCAAAACGTGGTTTGAGAACCACGAAGCTTCCTTTACCACCTGGGAGGCTTTTCTTCGAGAGCTGCTGGCGACATTTACCAGCAGTAAAAGAAAAGAGAAGGCTGAAATCGTCCCTGCGCTCAAGATCACAGCAGCCGAATGAGAGCGTCGCGATGTTCATAGAGGACATGACGCGACTGTTCAATCGGGCCGACCCTGCTATGCCCGAAGCCCAGAAGGTACGCCACTTAATGCATGGCGCAAAAGAGCAGCTATTTGCCGGACTGGTCCGTGACCCGCCACAAACAGTGTCCGACTTCCCCAAGGAGGCAATGGGTATCGAGCGCTCTCTGCAGGAACGGGGCGCCCAATACGGACGTCAGGCTACTGTAGCAGCCGCTTCCCAGTACACGCCTACGTCGCTGCCTGCCTAGGATCTTCTGGAACTTGTATGAAGCCTTGTGCGCGAGGAACTGGCGAAACGTCGCTTTGAAGCTCCACAGGTCAGCGTCGCTGCCGTAACGAACGTGGTCCGCGAAGAAATCCGACGAGTTGTGCAGCCACCCCCAGCTCCACACCCGGCGCCCTCCGTTACGACGTACAGCGAGGCGCTACGAAGTCCTGGGCCAGCGATGCGAGCCTTCTCCCCCGTCGCTCATGTGCCATACCTGCAGGAGCCAGTCGCAACTGTACCCTCCGTGCCACAGGAGTTCAGGCCACCCGTGAGCAAAGCGCACGTTTGGCGTACGCCAAACAATCGGCCACTCTGTTACCACTGCGGGGAGCCCGGCCACATCCTCCGCCACTGCCCCTACCGCAGAATGGGTTTAAGGGGCTTTTCACCTGACGCACCTCGACCACGCTACGGTGAAAGACCACGGGATATCGAACAGTACTTGGCTGATAACGTGCAATCTTCGACCCCGCAGCGACGCCAGTCCCGATCGCCATCCCCAAGGCGGCTCTCTTCATCCGGCTGCCCGTCATCCTCTGGCCATTTCAGAGGCAAGTCCCCACGTCGAGAAAACTGAAGACGGCGTCCTCCGGGGGTAGAGCTGCCGCTACAGTACCTAGTCAAGAGCCTCCACCCGACGATTCGCCGCGACGCTCCGACCGACGTGAACCCGAACCTCCCGTCTAATCGGAAACGCTGCCTCGAGAGCATTATCGAATCTTTCCGCGACTGTTTTGCCTCGACCTCCAAGGTTGGGCAGACTCCGCTCATAAAGCACCGCATTATAGTTGACCCAAACCAGCGACCGTTATGCCAGCCGCCTTATCGGATCTCTTCGAAGGAACGGGATGCCATTCACCGACAAGTTCAAGAAATGCTCCAAGACGACCTGATACAACCGTCGATGAGCCTGTGGGCATCGCTTGTTGTTCTAGTGATGAAGAAAGATGGAACCCTACAGTTCTGTGTTGATTACAGGCGTCTAAACAAAGTCACCAAAAAAGACGTTTATCCTCTGCCACACATTGATGACTCCCTGGACCGGTTACGCCAAGCCACGTACTTTTCGTCACTAGATTTACGCAGTGGCTATTGGGAAATCGAGGTGGACGAACGTGACTCGGAAAAGACCGCCTTTATTACACCGGATGGTCTGTACGAATTCCGTGTGCTTCCTTACGGCCTATGCTCGGCTCCTGCTACCTTTCAGCGGATGATGGACACCGTGCTTGCCGATCTAAAATGACAGTCCTGCCTAGTATACCTAGATGACGTAGTCATCTTCTCCGCCAAGTTCGAAGAGCACCTGAGCCGCCTGCGCGCTGTGTTCGCAGCAATTCGTTCGGCCGGTCTTTCCCTCAAGCCCGAAAAGTGTCACTTCGCTTTCCAGGAGTTGAAGTTTCTTGGCCAAATTGTGAGCGCTAAGGGAGTCAGCCCTGACCCCGATAAGACAGCCGCCGTCGCTGCTTTTCCCGTGCCAACCGATAAGCGCAGTGTGCGCCGCTTTCTGGGTCTCTGCACCTATTATCGGCGTTTTGTGCCGAACTTCTCCCAGATCGCTGAGCCCCTCACCCGCCTCACGAAAGATGCCGAACCGTTCCTCTGGGGCCAGGAGCAATAACAGGCCTTCGAAGACCTCCACACTCGTCTCCAGAGTACGCCCATCCTTTGCCACTTCCATGAGTCAGCCGACACTGAACTGCACACCGATGCCAGCAACATCGGCCTCGGTGCGGTCCTTGTGCAGTGGCAGGATGGTATAGAACGTGTCATCGCATACGCAAGCTGCACCTTGTCAAGCTCGGAGGCGAACTATTCCACTACTGAAAAAGAATGCCTGGCAATTCTGTGGGCAGTGACCAAATTTCACCCGTATTTATACGGCCGCCCTTTTGAGTCGTCAGTGATCACCATTCGCTTTGTTGGCTGGCAAACCTCAAATATCCCTCGGGACGGCTTGTACGCTGGAGCCTTCGCCTTAAGAGTTCGATGTCACCATCGTTTATAAGTCCGGTAGGAAGCACAGTGATGCCAACTGTTTGTCTCGTGCTCCTATCGAGGATAACCGAGCTGATCCCGATGACGATTCTATTTTTCTCGGCGCCATCTCCATGTCCATCCTCACTCAACACCAAAGGGACAACAGTGAACTACGGCCTCTCATTGAGTATCTTGAAGGAAGCGCTGCGTCACCCCCGCGAATCTTCTCACGTGGACTGTCATCATTCTGTTTGCGCGATGGCGTTCTGTACAAGAAAAACTACAACCCGACGGAAGCTGCCTACCTGCTCGTCGTACCTGCGGCCTTGCGCGACAAAGTCCTGCAGGCGTGCCATGATGACCCATATTCTGGTCACCTGGGTTTTTCCCGCACTTTGGCGCGGATACGCCAAAAGTACTACTTGCTCAGGGTTGCTGCATTTGTCCAGCGTTACGTCAGAACTTGCCGCGAGTGCCAACGTCGCAAGACGCCGACGAAGCCAGCCGGACTACTGCAGCCGATTGATCCGCCACAAGTCCCCTTCCACCAAGTCAGCATGGACTTACTCGGCCGGAGTCCTCGCTGGGTAACCGCTACATTGTGGTCGCCACCGACTACCTCAGCCGGTACTGTGAAACTGAAGCTCTCCCTCGTGGTACCGCTGACGAAATTGCGAACTTTTTCGTTCAAAATATTATGCTTCGTCACGGTGCACCCATCATCGTTGTAACTGACAGGGAAACAGCATTCACCTCGGCCCTTACGCAGGAAGTTATGCGCCTGAGCGGCACAAGTCACCGCAAAACAACAGCTTACCACCCTCAAACGAACGGACTCACCGAACGGCTCAACAAGACGATCGCCGACATGATTTCCATGTATGTTGACGCAGACCACCGCAACTGGGACGCCATACTCCCTTACGTCACATTTGCCTACAACACTGCTCTACAAGAAACGACACGATTCACTCCATTTCGTTTAGTGCATGGTCAAGAAGCCACAACCATGCTGGACGCCATGTTGCTTCCGACTAGTAGTACCTTATCTGTTATGGGTGCTGCCCAATTCGTTCGTCACGCTGAAGCCGCCCGCCAACTCGCCTGGCAGCGCATCCGACACCAGCATGCCCTCGACGCTCGTCGCTATAACCTCCGCCACCGAGCTGTTAGTTACCAGCCCGGCAAACAAGTCTGGGTTTGGAACCCTATCTGCATGTGTGGGCGCTCCGAAAAGCTTCTGCGCCGATATTTTGGCCCCTCCGAGGTACTCCGCCAAGTCAGTGAGGTGAACTATGAAGTTCTCCCCCAGGGAACAGTTCGCTCCTCGAGACAGCCGACCCCCGAAGTCATCCATGTCGCACGGATGAAGCCTTACCACGCCCGCTAGCGCTTCAGGCGTGTCTACACCAGCCGCCAGAACATTCACCGTCCCTTGCCATCCTGCTTCTCATTGTTGCGGCACCGAGTCGTTGCCCCTCAGAGAGGGCGAGTAATGCCACAGTACCAAGCAATCCAGTGGTGCCATACCGCGGCCGAACTGTTTTAGATGGAACTTGCCATGCCTTGCGCACTCGAGAGGCTAGGGGGGATTCGTCTTCTTCCTCGCTCGAGCTCCCTGCTGTCTTGCACTCCCAGCATGTCTGATTAAACCTGGTTTGAGTGCTTCGCCCGTTTGTCGGTGGCAATATCAATGAGAAAGCATTACTACTCCCATTACGAGAAAAGCCGGCGATGTGTGCGTGCATGTGTGTGCGTGCATGTGTATACTCGCAGATGGCACAGAAAATCTTAACAATGGCAAGAAAAATAGGGTGATGTACGTCATCAACCAACCATATGATGCATATAGCAGGCTGAGCACCGCCACTTCAGACAATCCAATACACGTCGCTTGTCTATACATACCCGCCACTGGCCGACCTCAACGTGGTGCCAGTTTTCCCAACATTCATACCAAAATTGAGATGCAGCCGTTTGTTGTACAGCATTCTGGGTGGTGCCATAAGATTTCTCATTACATATAGCTTACATTTCCTAGTCAAGATGGAGGCTAGCTTGCGAAAGGGATTCTAACCAACGACATACGCACCTTCAATTGTATGCTTTCACAGATATCAAAATTGATGCCACCTTTCGTCATACAGCGTTTAGTGTTCCGAGCAGTGTCATACGTGCATGTGTGTTTGTGTGTGTGGGCGTCATAAACAACCAAACGTCTACATCTTCCATCCATGACATGCAAACTCGATCAACCTCATCGCCATGCAGCGAGAAGATCGGAACATTTGCTGCCTGGTGCGCAACGAATAAGTGAACACATAAACTCGTAGAAAAGATATTTAATGCAGGTACAATCATTATGCATAAACAATGCACCCAGGGACAGTAATACTTTTGCATTCCTACATGTAAGCAGTCTTAAGTGTCTCTGCTGAAATTTTTTATTCTGTCCCAAACTGGAAGGTCGACTTCAACGAAATTTATCGTACCATTTGTAGTAGTATGTCAAGAGTGTCATAAAAACAAGAAACAACATTCATAACAGTTCATCAGGAGTCGCTCGCAAAAATCTTAATTTTTCAAACCGAAACTTGAACAAGGGTGGCTGGAAATGCTGGAAACATATAAACAGGCACTCTCGGAACCACTCGGGCACAGATGCGGCGTTTCGGCAACCTGCTGCTGCCCATGGCAACTCCAGTGAATTTGCATGTGTTACAAGTGTGTACTGTGTGTGACGCAAATGCCGATCACGTGAATTTACAGCACTGTGAACGAACACTAGCGAACAGAGGCCACTTTTTGTTTCATGAAGCTTCTTTCACCATTTGGTCATCAACGAAAGGTGGCGCTGCTAGAACGGCTTTGCGAAAAGTTTGTTTTTTGCCTGAATTACCACAGACAATGCGGATTTTCAATTCATTCTGACCAAACCAGGCAAACAACTTTCCAGTATGCCATGTGAAAGAAAACACATTGCCATATGCTACACAACAGTGGCTGTTTGCCATACTGTGGAAACGCATGCAGCATGCGTGTTCATTCCCTCGGAAGCTACACGTTCCAGCATTGTACTCGCAATTGAAATTTCGAAAAACCTTTCAGCAGACCAAATTCAGGACTGCAAATCTATGTCATATATCCAGTAAAATGTGTTACTGTGCAACACGAGTTGTCCAAATTTTCTGGTGCTATTTGTGAGTGGGCAGACGTAGGAGACTGTCGCCGTGGACGATGACGCTGAAACCATGGGAGAGCTTGCAGGCAAAGACATCATTGCTGATGTTGTGGATAACCAGGATACCACTGATGCAAACTGTGACGAGGACTTGAAAGAACCTGTGCCCACATGCTTCTACATACTTTGTGCACTTAGCATGGTTCGTCGCTATTGTGCACCAATAGAAGGCTGCGGTCTCAGCTGTTCGCAGTCCATCGAAAACATAAAAAAAGAGTTCTCTCCAAAAAAATGACGATTAAGAAACAAAAAATTCCCGACTATTTCACTCAGTAACCTGCACGCAGCAAGTGGCTATCATAGAAATACATTTTTTTCCATCTCAGTGTGTTTGTACGTTGTTAAATTGTCTGCTGCTTTTACACCGAACTCAAAGGTGTTTTTTTTCGCAACTTTGATATATGCAGTGTTCAGTTGTACTCCATATATTCATGTATATGCTTCCTGTTTGTAACCACTCTCCCCGAATGCAACAATGAAACTGGCAGCCTCCAAGTAAATAAATACTCATTCGCTACCATCCCTCTAGACAGTCCTTGTATAGGTTCTTGGGAGCCGCAAAACCACACCAAAATAAAGTTCAAGATGGATGTCACTGCTTCCCCAACAAACGCAATGCTGCTTTACCATGTAACGCAAATGCTGTCTGCCCTAACCAGGGAACTAAGAACCGCTGAACAAATTCTTCCACCGGACATGTGCGAATACTAGAGTCGACTCGCAATGATTCAAACTCAGATAATTCATGCTTTCGTTAATTGAAAATTTTGGTTGCCTGGCAATATTTTCAATGCACTTTAAAGCCGCTTAATTTGTACCGAAATTTCTCTTAAATTCAGTCAATTCAAATTTTCTGTCTAGCTCCTATGCTGCCGGTGCGTGAAAGAGCGGCAACCGACGTTGGATACGTCGGATTTCTGGCATCCCTTCAGCTGAAAATTCAGCCCCTCCAAACAGTTAACTCATACATAGTCCGAAAGAAAGGGGGTCATGTCGTTCGGAGACACATACACACACACACACACACACAAACACACACACACTCACTCAGTTACTCACTCACTCATTCATTCATTCATTTTCAGGCCATGCAGGAGTGTTTAAAAAGCATTCCTGTGGTAAAGACAACATGTATACACACGACAAAATGGATGTTCTCTCATCTAAAAACACATAGACACAAATAAAGGGAGACTAACATCAAATTCAAAGTTCTGAATAAAATTAACAAACGAATCAATGGATGTACACTCTGCAGCATTTTCTGGCAATTTGTTCAAATAGAAAATGGCAGCAGGCAACAGGGAGTACTTGTGGATATTTACACGGCTAACTGGTTGACGAACTATTTTACTGTGATTGGTTCTAGGTGAGTGTTTGAAAGGAGGGTGCAAGCACAGTGACTTCGAAATTTTAAAGTGCCTGTGATACAGGAGGTGCAAAAACTTTAATCTAGAGATGATTCTACGATGTGACATTGTTTGTATATTTGCTCGAATGATTAAATTGGTAGCACTAGTTTGTCTAGAGTAACCTGAGTAAACGAACCGTACTGCTAATTTCTGGATGTGCTCCAATTTGTTAATGTTTTTTGATAGGGGCTCCAGACCAGATCTGCATATTCCAAGGCGGGTCTAATAAGTGTTTTATAAGCAAAGAGTTTAATATGAGCATTTTCGTTTCCTGACCTTCGCGACCAGCCCACGACGATTTAGATTGCCAGCCGCGCATCAGCGAGCCAAGCCCAGCTGTAAACCACTCCAGACACTATTCCAAGCATCACTGGCCTTTCGTTTCTTTTTAGAAGATCTGTGCCTCACTGCTCTGGCACATACGTGCGTTCCCTTGATGGCTTGTATCCGCATGGTCCTATGCCTCGAAGATATGTGCTTATCATGAGGTGCTCATTGTGTGGTGAAGCATCCTTACATGAACTTACATGGTTCCTGACATGACTTGTGAAGAGGCTCTACCACTTCTGCGTCGCATCTGTGAAGGAGGCCGTGGAAGGCCTTACTGTTTTGGAGCAGTTATTCTTTCGTAATTGACAGTGGGCATGCGGTACACCATGTTAAAATTACAAAAAAATTGTCACTGCCGCGCAATTTCCTGTTAAAAGCAGACGACCATTGCCTATTTTTTATCTATTAAATTTCCTACAGTGCAAAACTGTTTCTGGAATTTTTTTTTTTTGCAGCCATTTGATGTTTGACATTCAGACATTTCAGGCCATTTTATAAGTCCTTAACTGAAAACCAGCGCATTATAACTAACTCTTTTTCAACCACAATTAAATAAACATATTATTGCCTTTCACCCATATTTCATGTCATGCTACAACATTTACTGTATTTGCATAGAGAAATAGATCCAAAATACTATTTGTATGCATAGAAAGCAATTCACATTTAGTTTTGGATCATATTAAGGAGAATTTCTCATAATTTAAACAAAAACCTCTGGTCTCTTGAAGTTCGAATTAATGAGAGGAACTTTCAGCTGAACTTGGATTTTAGCAGCATGCTGGTGCCAAGCAGTAAAGAAAAACTCAAACACTAGCAACAAATTTTAATAGCAAAAATTAGACAAGAAGAGACTACGAACAAAAAAAGTGAAAGAAAACTGCTAATTACTTGCAATGACGCCCAACTACGCTTTCTTTTTCTTGGCAATACATCCATTCAATCAATAAAAAGTTCAGCAATGCTTGGCTGGAATCATTGAAAGCTGAGATCCAAGACAAAACTCAAGCAAAGCATGCAAAACATTCTTGCTTCCTTGCATAATCAGGATGGCTCTTGGAGCCCTGTGGCAGGGCAAAAATGGCATGGACAATGAGCATACAACAGAGAACATGCCCAACCAAGCATCACAAAAACGCATATGTCACTGCACACACTGGCAATCTCCTGCTGCCAATAACACCAAAATGACTACAATCTCATCGTTCAGTTAATTTTTGTGCATAATTTTACAGCACTACTATTTTTCTGACCTTCCCAGTGAACAGACAACAACCTCCACGGGCACTAACCAAAAGATTTATCGGCCCCTGTTTTCTTTCTTTGGCAAGTGTCATCTATGCTCACAGTGTTGCTGGTAACCATCACTCCTGACTTCCAACTTTTGTAAGCCCAGTCTAGCAACACACAGTGCAAACCCAGTCAAGTGTAGAGGCTGCTAGAGCCAACATCAAACTCCATGACACCATCTTTGTCAATTTGACCACTCAGTACTTCCCCTGACATCACATTCAGATAGTAACAGCTGTGCCACAAGGCAAGGTGCCCAGGTGAAGGCATTTGCTAACTGGCACCTTCTCCACTTCCTCCAACTTCGCCTGGCCTCAACGGCCAATTGACGGCTGTAAACAGAGCAAGACCACTGACTGGCACACTGCTACACACACTACACCGATACTTATCTTTTACCACATTCTACCCTCAGCCTTGACTACAAGCCCACTTAACAGTGCACGGTAGACATAGCCATACAAAGGCCAGCAAAAATCATAACACAAGCCACTGCTGCGGAAGTTTATGCATCACATGAGGGGGCACGCGTGACAACCTCACGGAGCAAGTGCAAGTGTGAGGGGAAATCTTAAGTGGTACATGCCTGTGGACAAAGCCACCACTAGTTGGCACCACTATAGAGCTGGAAATGAACTTGCCCTCAGTTTCTGAAAAATATGCTCAGCCACCTGCATATATTCTGGCCATGCCAGATTCCAATGACCAATGCAGCAATGAACACAGCTGGGTTTAGTGTCAGCAGTTAGACAAGTGCATGCTGTATTGACAACAACAATGCTGCTGATTATGATGATGGCTGTGATGGTGTGATGATGATGATTTTGATGGAGATCTGTGCTGGGTGCCGATGCAGCAAAGAAGCATTTTGTCCCCCCACACACCATTGTAGGTACCCCCTCACCTTGTCAAATCCAGACATCTTGTAGGTGGTGAGTGAGAGGACAACATCCTGTGGCACAGGCCTCAAGGGCACCAGTCCCGAGTAGCAGCCCAAAAGCAGCAATGCCGACACCATAGGGCGCAGGAAGGGCCTGCGGTATGCCGCTAGTAACCATCCAGTCAGCCAGACATGTTTCAGGAAGCTGGAAACCAGAAGCCACACTCAATCTCAACGTGCTGTGATTTGTACGCAAACCCATTCACCCCTACGGACCAACACCATGCTTAGCTTACATCCACAGAGGGTGCTAGCAGACACCAGATATATTGTCTGCGCTGTAGTCTACTATTACGGTGCACGGATTGCCTAACATACGGATTGCTTATCATACCTTCTATCAACAGCTCTCTAGGCTGTCTACTGCAAACTACTGTATCTGTGAGCAAATGTAGCACCTGTAGGGGCATATCAGACTACACGAGAAGTTTGTGTAATCGGGAGAAACACCAAGCTGATTTGCTGTCTAGATGCCGTGAGAGGTAAGCCCGGCATCACAACACCTTGACGTTTTAAAGAGATAAGAGCTTCGAAATGACACTGCATACCTACATGTTCTTCTTAAGAGCACTGGTCGGCAGCTAACCAATGGCCACCTTCATGCCTGGTCTGTGAAATGAGAAAGTATTTATGTACAGAGAGCTTTGTCCACATCTGTTTCTATGGGGTGAACAAGTGCTAGTATAGCGTAGCTGCAGCATGGCCACCCTCCAGCAGCCACCCTAATTTTTCCCGCAGTCAGGACATTACCCAAGATGGCACATTCTCAAGAGGCTCTATCCCTTTGCCCACGTTCAACGCACAGCAGAGCATCTTTTCTGGCCACAGCGAAGGAGCGGACAGTATCAGTAATGCTGCAGGCCACACTGACGGCCCCATCATATGGTTGCTGCTGCAAAGCATTCTTTCTCTCTGCATCTGCACACTTGCCTTAAGGTACTTGAAAACAGACAAGCAAAAACATAGGCAGTTTTGTAGCCTACACATCTGGTGCCAAGAGGCAGACACACCACCTGCACAGTGCTGGCTAAGTGGTTTTTGAAAGCCCTGTCAAAATAAGGTTTTGAGTTCAACAACTACACTACTCAGGAAAAACTCCCCAGAAATAGCTGCCGTGCTGAAACAATTTGCCTGACAATGTTGTCCCTGTGCTTTCAGGTTCTAATGGATGACAGCTCCTTCAATATATTTGTGACCCAGTTGTACAGAGCACCAAAAAGAGATTTCGTGGACACGAAGATGGGTGGCCTCACCTCGGGGTGACATGAGAGTTTGGAGCCAAGAGGACGAGTGAGTTGATCGTTGGAGCAGTTTCTTCCTCCGTGAGCAGCCTCAGGCTGGGGTAGCAAGACGCACTGTGCGCGATTAGCGTGTCGATCCTGCAAAGAATGCCAGAAGAAAATAAAAGAATGAGGATCAACTGGGAAAAGCACAAAACTTAACAAGGAAGACGGTACACATGATACAACTAAATATTTGCGATGAAGGCATCTAAGGTATGTTATGGAAAATAGGCTTCAATGTTAACCCCCAGTGAAATGCAATGAGGATTCAATCCTGCCACCTTGGGATCATCAGCCAAATGCACCGGGTAGAAGAAATGTACATATATGCAGATGCAAAAAACAACATTATGCAAAAAAAGTACAAAAATGCAGCCCAGCTAAACAGAGACCTCATACCAATATTAAAAAGAAATGCAGCATGAGGCAAGAACCAGGTCCCATCTAAAACAGAGGCTTCACCATTGGTGAGAGCAATCAAGCAACGCTTTTCCCAGTGACTTGGCAGCCGGGGCAGCAAACGGGACAGCTGGAAGCTCATACGTCTGCATTCATTAACAGGTGCCTACACGGTTCATCGACAGGCTTCCGACGAAGCGTCGAGGGTGCAGCTGTACTGGCGACATCGCAGTCAACCATCCTGCATTGCTGTAACCACGTGACTGAGCATCACCATCGGTTTTGCTCAAAAGGACGAAGCCACCATTCTCGCGGTCACTTGGCAGCCGGGGCAGCGAACGGGACAGCTGGAAGCTCATACGTCTGCATTCATTCACAGGTGCCTACATGGTTCATTGACAGGCTTCCGACGAAGCGTCGAGGGTGCGGCTGTACTGGCGACATTGCGGTCAACCATCCTGCATTGCTGTAACCACGTGACTGAGTGTCCCCATCGGTTTTGCTCAAAAGGACGAAGCCACCATTCTCGCGGTCACTTGGCAGCCGGGGCAGCGAACGGGACAGCTGGAAGCTCATACGTCTGCATTCATTCACAGGTGCCTACATGGTTCATTGACAAGCTTCCGACGAAGCGTCGAGGGTGTGGCTGTACTGGCGACATTGCGGTCAACCATCCTGCATTGCT
Organism: Amblyomma americanum; assembly: GCF_052857255.1. Classification (NCBI taxonomy): domain Eukaryota; kingdom Metazoa; phylum Arthropoda; class Arachnida; order Ixodida; family Ixodidae; genus Amblyomma; species Amblyomma americanum. The sequence goes on from NC_135500.1 coordinate 50,115,699, forward strand.
GTAACCACGTGACTGAGTGTCACCATCGGTTTTGCTCAAAAGGACGAAGCTACCATTCTCGCGGTCACTTGGCAGCCGGGGCAGCGAACGGGACAGCTGGAAGCTCATACGTCTGCATTCATTCACAGGTGCCTACATGGTTCATTGACAGGCTTCCGACGAAGCGTCGAGGTTGCGGCTGTACTGGCGACATTGCGGTCAACCATCCTGCATTGCCATAACCATGTGACTGAGTGTCACCATCGGTTTTGCTCAAAAGGACGAAGCCACCATTCTCGCGGTCACTTGGCAGCCGGGGCAGCGAACGGGACAGCTGGAAGCTCATACGTCTGCATTCATTCACAGGTGCCTACATGGTTCATTGACAGGCTTCCGACGAAGCGTCGAGGGTGCGGCTGTACTGGCGACATTGCGGTCAACCATCCTGCATTGCTGTAACCACGTGACTGAGTGTCCCCATCGGTTTTGCTCAAAAGGACGAAGCCACCATTCTCGCGGTCACTTGGCAGCCGGGGCAGCGAACGGGACAGCTGGAAGCTCATACGTCTGCATTCATTCACAGGTGCCTACATGGTTCATTGACAAGCTTCCAACGAAGCGTCGAGGGTGCGGCTGTACTGGCGACATTGCGGTCAACCATCCTGCATTGCTGTAACCACGTGACTGAGTGTCACCATCGGTTTTGCTCAAAAGGACGAAGCTACCATTCTCGCGGTCACTTGGCAGCCGGGGCAGCGATCGGGACAGCTGGAAGCTCATACGTCTGCATTCATTCACAGGTGCCTACATGGTTCATTGACAGGCTTCCAACGAAGCGTCGAGGGTGCGGCTGTACTGGCGACATTGCGGTCAACCATCCTGCATTGCTGTAACCACGTGACTGAGTGTCACCATCGGTTTTGCTCAAAAGGACGAAGCTACCATTCTCGCGGTCACTTGGCAGCCGGGGCAGCGAATGGGACAGCTGGAAGCTCATACGTCTGCATTCATTCACAGGTGCCTACATGGTTCATTGACAGGCTTCCGACGAAGCGTCGAGGGTGCGGCTGTACTGGCGACATTGCGGTCAACCATCCTGCATTGCTGTAACCACGTGACTGAGTGTCCCCATCGGTTTTGCTCAAAAGGACGAAGCCACCATTCTCGCGGTCACTTGGCAGCCGGGGCAGCGAACGGGACAGCTGGAAGCTCATACGTCTGCATTCATTCACAGGTGCCTACATGGTTCATTGACAAGCTTCCGACGAAGCGTCGAGGGTGTGGCTGTACTGGCGACATTGCGGTCAACCATCCTGCATTGCTGTAACCACGTGACTGAGTGTCACCATCGGTTTTGCTCAAAAGGACGAAGCTACCATTCTCGCGGTCACTTGGCAGCCGGGGCAGCGAACGGGACAGCTGGAAGCTCATACGTCTGCATTCATTCACAGGTGCCTACATGGTTCATTGACAGGCTTCCGACGAAGCGTCGAGGTTGCGGCTGTACTGGCGACATTGCGGTCAACCATCCTGCATTGCCATAACCATGTGACTGAGTGTCACCATCGGTTTTGCTCAAAAGGACGAAGCCACCATTCTCGCGGTCACTTGGCAGCCGGGGCAGCGAACGGGACAGCTGGAAGCTCATACGTCTGCATTCATTCACAGGTGCCTACATGGTTCATTGACAGGCTTCCGACGAAGCGTCGAGGGTGCGGCTGTACTGGCGACATTGCGGTCAACCATCCTGCATTGCTGTAACCACGTGACTGAGTGTCCCCATCGGTTTTGCTCAAAAGGACGAAGCCACCATTCTCGCGGTCACTTGGCAGCCGGGGCAGCGAACGGGACAGCTGGAAGCTCATACGTCTGCATTCATTCACAGGTGCCTACATGGTTCATTGACAAGCTTCCAACGAAGCGTCGAGGGTGCGGCTGTACTGGCGACATTGCGGTCAACCATCCTGCATTGCTGTAACCACGTGACTGAGTGTCACCATCGGTTTTGCTCAAAAGGACGAAGCTACCATTCTCGCGGTCACTTGGCAGCCGGGGCAGCGAACGGGACAGCTGGAAGCTCATACGTCTGCATTCATTCACAGGTGCCTACATGGTTCATTGACAGGCTTCCGACGAAGCGTCGAGGGTGCGGCTGTACTGGCGACATTGCGGTCAACCATCCTGCATTGCTGTAACCACGTGACTGAGTGTCACCATCGGTTTTGCTCAAAAGGACGAAGCTACCATTCTCGCGGTCACTTGGCAGCCGGGGCAGCGAATGGGACAGCTGGAAGCTCATACGTCTGCATTCATTCACAGGTGCCTACATGGTTCATTGACAGGCTTCCGACGAAGCGTCGAGGGTGCGGCTGTACTGGCGACATTGCGGTCAACCATCCTGCATTGCTGTAACCACGTGACTGAGTGTCACCATCGGTTTTGCTCAAAAGGACGAAGCCACCATTCTCGCGGTCACTTGGCAGCCGGGGCAGCGAACGGGACAGCTGGAAGCTCATACGTCTGCATTCATTCACAGGTGCCTACATGGTTCATTGACAAGCTTCCGACGAAGCGTCGAGGGTGCGGCTGTACTGGCGACATTGCGGTCAACCATCCTGCATTGCCGTAACCACGTGACTGAGTGTCACCATCGGTTTTGCTCAAAAGGACGAAGCTACCATTCTCGCGGTCACTTGGCAGCCGGGGCAGCGAACGGGACAGCTGGAAGCTCATACGTCTGCATTCATTCACAGGTGCCTACATGGTTCATTGACAGGCTTCCGACGAAGCGTCGAGGGTGCGGCTGTACTGGCGACATTGCGGTCAACCATCCTGCATTGCTGTAACCACGTGACTGAGTGTCACCATCGGTTTTGCTCAAAAGGACGAAGCCACCATTCTCGCGGTCACTTGGCAGCCGGGGCAGCGAACGGGACAGCTGGAAGCTCATACGTCTGCATTCATTCACAGGTGCCTACATGGTTCATTGACAGGCTTCCGACGAAGCGTCGAGGTTGCGGCTGTACTGGCGACATTGCGGTCAACCATCCTGCATTGCTGTAACCACGTGACTGAGTGTCACCATCGGTTTTGCTCAAAAGGACGAAGCTACCATTCTCGCGGTCACTTGGCAGCCGGGGCAGCGAATGGGACAGCTGGAAGCTCATACATCTGCATTCATTCACAGGTGCCTACATGGTTCATTGACAAGCTTCCGACGAAGCGTCGACGGTGCGGCTGTACTGGCGACATTGCGGTCAACCATCCTGCATTGCTGTAACCACGTGACTGAGTGTCACCATCGGTTTTGCTCAAAAGGACGAAGCTACCATTCTTGCGGTCACTTGGCAGCCGGGGCAGCGAACGGGACAGCTGGAAGCTCATACGTCTGCATTCATTCACAGGTGCCTACATGGTTCATTGACAAGCTTCCGACGAAGCGTCGAGGGTGCGGCTGTACTGGCGACATTGCGGTCAACCATCCTGCATTGCTGTAACCACGTGACTGAGTGTCACCATCGGTTTTGCTCAAAAGGACGAAGCCACCATTCTCGCGGTCACTTGGCAGCCGGGGCAGCGAACGGGACAGCTGGAAGCTCATACGTCTGCATTCATTCACAGGTGCCTACATGGTTCATTGACAAGCTTCCGACGAAGCGTCGAGGGTGCGGCTGTACTGGCGACATTGCGGTCAACCATCCTGCATTGCTGTAACCACGTGACTGAGTGTCACCATCGGTTTTGCTCAAAAGGACGAAGCTACCATTCTCGCGGTCACTTGGCAGCCGGGGCAGCGAACGGGACAGCTGGAAGCTCATACATCTGCATTCATTCACAGGTGCCTACATGGTTCATTGACAAGCTTCCAACGAAGCGTCGAGGGTGCGGCTGTACTGGCGACATTGCGGTCAACCATCCTGCATTGCTGTAACCACGTGACTGAGTGTCACCATCGGTTTTGCCCAAAAGGACGAAGCCACCATTCTCGCGGTCACTTGGCAGCCGGGGCAGCGAACGGGACAGCTGGAAGCTCATACGTCTGCATTCATTCACAGGTGCCTACATGGTTCATTGACAGGCTTCCGACGAAGCGTCGAGGGTGCGGCTGTACTGGCGACATTGCGGTCAACCATCCTGCATTGCTGTAACCACGTGACTGAGTGTCACCATCGGTTTTGCTCAATAGGACGAAGCCACCATTCTCGCGGTCACTTGGCAGCCGGGGCAGCGAACGGGACAGCTGGAAGCTCATACGTCTGCATTCATTCACAGGTGCCAACATGGTTCATTGACAAGCTTCCGACGAAGCGTCGAGGGTGCGGCTGTACTGGCGACATTGCGGTCAACCATCCTGCATTGCTGTAACCACGTGACTGAGTGTCACCATCGGTTTTTCTCAAAAGGACGAGGCCACCATTCTCGCGGTCACTTGGCAGCCGGGGCAGCGAACGGGACAGCTGGAAGCTCATACGTCTGCATTCATTCACAGGTGCCTACATGGTTCATTGACAGGCTTCCGACGAAGCGTCGAGGGTGCGGCTGTACTGGCGACATTGCGGTCAACCATCCTGCATTGCTGTAACCATGTGACTGAGTGTCACCATCGGTTTTGCTCAAAAGGACGAAGCCACCATTCTCGCGGTCACTTGGCAGCCGGGGCAGCGAACGGGACAGCTGGAAGCTCATACGTCTGCATTCATTCACAGGTGCCTACATGGTTCATTGACAGGCTTCCGACGAAGCGTCGAGGGTGCGGCTGTACTGGCGACATTGCGGTCAACCATCCTGCTTTGCTGTAACCACGTGACTGAGTGTAACCATCGGTTTTGCTCAAAAGGACGAAGCCACCATTCTCGTGGTCACTTGGCAGCCGGGGCAGCGAACGGGACAGCTGGAAGCTCATACGTCTGCATTCATTCACAGGTGCCTACATGGTTCATTGACAGGCTTCCGACGAAGCGTCGAGGGTGCGGCTGTACTGGCGACATTGCGGTCAACCATCCTGCATTGCTGTAACCACGTGACTGAGTGTCACCATCGGTTTTGCTCAAAAGGACGAAGCCACCATTCTCGCGGTCACTTGGCAGCCGGGGCAGCGAACGGGACAGCTGGAAGCTCATACGTCTGCATTCATTCACAGGTGCCTACATGGTTCATTGACAGGCTTCCGACGAAGCGTCGAGGGTGCGGCTGTACTGGCGACATTGCGGTCAACCATTCTGCTTTGCTGTAACCACGTGACTGAGTGTCACCATCGGTTTTGCTCAAAAGGACGAAGCCACCATTCTCGCGGTCACTTGGCAGCCGGGGCAGCGAACGGGACAGCTGGAAGCTCATACGTCTGCATTCATTCACAGGTGCCTACATGGTTCATTGACAGGCTTCCGACGAAGCGTCGAGGGTGCGGCTGTACTGGCGACATTGCGGTCAACCATCCTGCATTGCTGTAACCACGTGACTGAGTGTCACCATCTGTTTTGCTCAAAAGGACGAAGCCACCATTCTCGCGGTCACTTGGCAGCCGGGGCAGCGAACGGGACAGCTGGAAGCTCATACGTCTGCATTCATTCACAGGTGCCTACATGGTTCATTGACAGGCTTCCGACGAAGCGTCGAGGGTGCGGCTGTACTGGCGACATTGCGGTCAACCATCCTGCTTTGCTGTAACCACGTGACTGAGTGTCACCATCGGTTTTGCTCAAAAGGACGAAGCCACCATTCTCGCGGTCACTTGGCAGCCGGGGCAGCGAATGGGACAGCTGGAAGCTCATACGTCTGCATTCATTCACAGGTGCCTACATGGTTCATTGACAGGCTTCCGACGAAGCGTCGAGGGTGCGGCTGTACTGGCGACATTGCGGTCAACCATCCTGCATTGCTGTAACCACGTGACTGAGTGTCACCATCGGTTTTGCTCAAAAGGACGAAGCCACCATTCTCGCGGTCACTTGGCAGCCGGGGCAGCGAACGGGACAGCTGGAAGCTCATACGTCTGCATTCATTCACAGGTTCGAATATTTTAGCAGTTTGTTTATTTTTTTGTTCCTACTGCCCCTGCTGCCACTTGTCGCTTGAAGTTTTGCGTGAAGTTTTGAAGTTTTGTGTGAGCCTGCGGTAAAACCTTTTGCTATGGGAGGACCGGATGTTGCTGACCTGAAGCGCGAATTTCGCAAAGAAATTCGGGAGTTGAAAAACTCATTGGAATTTGTTAGCAAACAATATGAAGACCTCAAGGATGAATGCACCGAGGTTAAGAAGGAAAATGCTGTGCTAAAGGCAAACCAGGAAAAGCTGACCCAGGAACTTGAAAGAACAAAGAAATCGGTGCATGAAAATTCCCAAAAGATCGTGGCTCAGGAGCAGTATTCCTGGATTAAGAACATTGAACTGAAAGAAATTCCACATGCAAAGGAAGAAAACCTTTCCAGTATTCTAGATAAGGTTGGCAACGTGATTGGAGAGCCGATTAGCGATGAGGATATCGACATATGCCACCGTGTTCCAACACGCAATGCTTCAGCCAAGCCGAACATTGTGGTGGTGTTCAACAGTCAAACAAAGCGTGATGCAGTACTCGAAAAAGCACGCAAAAAACGTTTCACGGCGGATAAGCTAAGATTTAAAGATGAAGACCCAGTGTACGTGAATGAACACCTGTGCCCACAACTAAAGAAATTGCTCAGAATGACGATCAAAAGGAAAGACTAAAGGCACTGGCAGTTCACATGGGTGCGTGGTGGGAAGGTGTTCGCACGGCAAACAGAAACGTCTAACGTAGTGCATATCACTTGTGATGCAGATCTAGAAAAGATAGTCTAGTTGATATTTTAGCAGAAACTTGAATTTTCTCTTTTCCGTTGCAATGATTGCACCGAATGCTCTTGAGCAACCAAAAAATGACTATCTTTCCTTTCTGCACTTCAATGCACAGTCCCTCCGGAACAGATACGACAAATTGACGGCATCCCTTCTTGAATTCCGTTTTCCATTTCATGTTATTATGGTAACTGAAACTTGGTACACATCTGCTGATGTATTTTCCTTAGCTGGTTACCAAACGTTTTTCTTAAATAGATCTTGTAGCCGTGGCGGTGGTGTGATGCAGCTTATATCACAACGCTTTTCATGCAGCACTGTGGAAGATTTTTCCCTAATCACAACAGATTATGAAGTTTTGACTGTTCAGAGCCAGAAATCCATGTTTGTTGTTCTTTACCGTCCGCCTGATGGTGAAATCAATGCGCTTTTGGGATTTTTAGGCAAACTGCTAAATTTCGCTTGCACTAATAAGTTGTGTGTCTCTCTAGGGGGTGACTTTAACCTATTGCACCATACATCCATTGGTCGTCAATTAGAACTACTTCTTGATTCATTTGGGTACAAAAATGTCATAACAGAACTAACACGAATAACTTCTATGACGGAAAGTTTGCTTGACCTTTTCATAACAAACAGTACGGATGACTGTGTGCAATCGGGTGCTATTGAGGCACATATCAGCGATCACTTACCAATTTATATGTTTAGCAAGCACACTGAATAATTGAAAACATCGAATCACTGTGAGTCATACGTTGCACAAGAAATAAACCTTAAAACGCTAAATGCTTTTCGATCTCGAATTCAAAACGAAGACTGGAGCCGAATTTTTGAGAATAGCGATCCTGATAGCACTTAAAACATGTTCATGGCAATGCTGATAGATATATACAAGGACTGTTTTAAGTTGAAAAAGGTTACGAAAAATCGTAAGTTACGTAAGCCATGACTCACAAATGAGTGCCTGGGAATGATCGAGAAGAAAAATTTTTTGTTTTCAGAATTTTTGCGAACGAGAAATTCAGCAGATTTCTCTACCTTCAAAAAATACCGGAACTTTATAACAAAATTTTTACGTAATGTTAAAAACAATTATTTTGAGAATATATTGTGTGCAAACAAATCTCACAGCGATGTATTATGGCGTAAACTTAACCAACTTCTTAACCGTGGTATTCACCAAATGGAAGAGTTAGAAATAATAGTAAATAGCAAACGAGTTAAAGGCAAGGAGTTGGCAGACATATTCAATGACTACTTTGTACATCTAGCCAAGAGCGTTTGTTCTAATCCTTCAACACAACATTTGGGTGATCCGAGTGTGAATAGCGCTGTTTTTCTCCCAGCAACTCCAGAAGAGGTTCATTCGGTTTTCATGTCGCTTAGGAATAGCAAGGCACGTGATATAGACGACCTCCAGATTAGGCCGATAAAATTTGTTCTAGATCTCTTGGTCCCAGCACTTACGCATATAATTAATGTTTTGCTCTCTACAGTAACCTTTCCCGAAACTATGCAGCGAGCCAAAGTAACAGTTCTTTTTAAATCGGGGAATAACAATGAGCTCTCGAACTATCGCCCCCTCTTGGTTCTGCCTATCATATCAAAAGGACTATAAAAAATTATTTGCAAACGTGTCACTGCGTTCTGCGAAAAATATTCCATTATATCACCACAGCCGTTCGGATTACGTAAAGGAATGTCAACTGAGTTGGCTCTGCTCACTCAAAAAGAATTAATATTGAATGGTTTCGAGGAGAAGAAATTAACCCTAGGCTTATTTGTAGACTTTTCAAAAGCTTTCGATAGTATTGACCACTCCATATTGTTCACTAAATTGCAGCGCTATGGATTTTGCGGCGTTCCTCTGACACTTTTAAAATCATACTTACAGCATCGGAAACAGAGCGTTGCCATTGGTGAAGACCTTTCATCTCTGCAAGGCTTAACAGCGGGGGTGCCGCAAGGTAGTATTTTAGGGCCGGTTTTGTTTAACTTATATGTAAACGATATAATTAACATCAGTGACAGCGCACATTTCATAGTTTACACAGATGACACAAGTATATTTCTACAGTCAGATAATGTCGTGCAACTTGGGCATTTAGCCAATAATGTGCTCGCTTTGTTGTCCGAGTGGAGTGCGACTAACTCGCTATAAATTACCGCATCAAAAACAAAGGCCGTTTTATTTGCACCATCACAAAAGCCTGTAAACTTTGACATTAACTTATACCTTGGAAATGATAGGCTAGACCTTGTCAAAGAGATAAAAACCTTGGGAGTAATCTTTCATGACCACTTGACCTGGGATGCTCATGTAGACCGGATAAGTACGAGCCTAGACTTCGCTACACTATTCCTCCAAGGATTAAGGTTTTATTGTATAACACCCTATTCTTTCCTCATCTAAATTATTGCAGCCTTGTATGGGGCACAACCTCCCAAAAGAACTTTCACAAACTATTTCTTATGCAAAAAAAGAGCTATCCGTCACATCACAAACGTTTCGTAGACGCCCACACAAGCGAATTATTTCCGCTTCTTGATATTCTTCCTGTCAAGCATATATACGAATTCAACCTTTTGCTAAAATACAAACACAGCTTGAAAAATTTTCTCAACTACTTTCTCACACTGTGCGATCTGACAAAAACATCGCAACTTTCCTACGACATCAGACACAGAAAGAGTTGGACACTGCCATTTTCTAGAACAAACCAAGGGTGCAAGAGAATAGCAAATCGTCTTCCAAAACTGTTAAATAATTTAAAGGATGTAAATCTAGATATAAAGAATATCTCGTCAAGAAAATACTGGAAAAAAGATCTCATTTCTAGAACAGATCCTGCAACTTAGCCTAGCAAAATGTAATTAACTTCCTGTCCTCAATGACAATTTGTTGCGATTGTATCGATAATTTCTGTGTCCTTCGTCTAGTGGTGGTTTTATTTGGTTTCCCTTACAGTAATTTCATTGTACCAAGTCTTATGTAATTTAGTTTTTTTTTTTTTTTCTGCTGTGAGGTTACAGCAAAATAAACAAGATGCATTTTTTATTAAGTGTATTATGATAACATGACATGCCAAGTGCTTGAGTAGCATTGTAGTGTGTAAAATATGCACCAATGTATGTCCAATAGTGTTATTTGTTGTCTTATTGCTTGTAATATGTGAGCTTGATTGTGTCCAATGAGAATGTCTACAACATATGTATAAGTGACCTCTGCTTTTAATCCAGACACCTATAATTGTTTAATGAGAAGCTGTATGTTAGTGCCCTTCAACCTGTCAAATTTAAGGGCAGCAACCTTTGTCAAGCTGCTGATCAGCAGCTTTTTGTTGCTTGCCCTCACATTTTTGTACTCGTGTAAAAAATGTGAAATAGATTGAATTGAATTGAATTGAATTGGCACGACTCGTCCAACTGATGATACTAAAACCACAAAATATTTTCTGTCAACTCTGACCTATTTCAGCTCACCTATTGGCAATGACAAGGGTCCACAAACATATGTTCTTCTTATCGCAAGTTCGTCTTAACCTAAGTGCACCAAAACAAAGATATGTGAGCATGCACACATGGTGTTCAAATATATATTACACGAATAAAGTATATAAAATGGCCTTGCATTAAAAGAACAGCTGCAGTCTTTTTTTCACAGTATCTTTTCCCACTCTCTCCCATAGTGAGTAGCTGTGCATCTCTCTATCTCGCTCCTTCTGCAACATAGCTATCACCAACTCTGCGAGCAGGGGTGCGCCGCACCTTTCTGTTCTCTGCGTCAATTGAAAATCGAGCCCCTAAGTTGCATCTGAGCTGATGCTTGGATGTTCTCAGTCTTTCGATAAAAAGACATGCTGCGACAGCCCAGCATGCTCGACACACACAGCTGTCACAGATGGCTGTCACAGATTTTTTGTATCCCACTGTATGATGGCCTGTCAATTTTTTACATAAATAGATTCTTTTTGCCTCCACCAGAGAGAGAGAAAGATAAGTGTAATGAAAAGAAGGGCAAAGAGGTCGGCCAGAAAGATGGATATCTACTCTGCACTGGGGAAGGGGGAGGTTTAAGTGCCAGTGCTGCACATAAACCCTGTGAGTGCTGTTGTGTGGTGTCGCCAGGGTTTGTGACCACTGCGATAATTTGTTTCTAACTGAAAGACAGCTTTAAGCAGGCATTTTTTTACACTTAACTCCATGCAAAACCAACCAAATGGCCATGCATTGTTCGTGCTACCCAAGAATTCTACATCCAGACTATGATATGACAAAGCCAAATTTGCAGCATCAAATTCTCTGAAATCACTAATTTTGTCACGAAAGGTTTCTAATCTCTAGCACAGTGAGCTCATGTGCTCTGAAACTGGTAGACAGTTACCCAATGATAAGGGATTTAATGAGATCTCACAAACAAATGCCACAACTGACCAACTAAGAACCATGGCTGTCATTTAGTGTATCATAAGTGCAATACCTGGTGCATGCAAACATGTAGAGGGCATCAAACAATGGGTGGAGTCACCGAAAAGTGTCCTAGTATGTGACACAGAGCAACAAAAAATGCTACGCTTGAAAACATTCCAGAGAACAACTGAAAAAGCAGTAAACACAGAATAGAAAGAGCTAGACTAAAAATGACGTGCTTGTCACTGCTGGAACTGTATGTCACAGTAAGAAAAACTTGTCGCAATTTAACAGCAACCACAATACTTCTTGCTTCCCTTCTTCCTACCAAATATAAGATCAACACATCACCAGACTCTGTTTGGTTGCTACATTGACATGGGCGCATGCACCCACATGCGTGAGTGAGGTGTGTTTCAAGTCAATGCAAAGGATCATGGGAAAGTCGTCTGCTACGACTACTTCCGGTTCGAACTTTCTACTCCTGTTGCTTGGTTCATGGCAGTCGCTATGGTAATATTGCTTGTTATATTAATTTACTTGTACTGCAACATCGTTGATTGTACTACATCATCACAAGACCAACGCGGCATCGACTCAGCTTTGCTTCACAGCATGTTCTCGTACAAAATGCAACCAAAATAATGAAAATGGTGTGAGGCTTTCTATGCATATACAGTGCAATACGTTGAGACAGGCTGCATGCACAGTGACGTGTGTTGGTTATTTGCTAACCCACTGGCAGCCTTTCCACGCTGTGAGAGAAATGCACCCATCGTCTACTAAACTGTGCACGTTTAGCACTTCGTAGTTCGGCGAAAAAAGCAGTTCAAACGCATGTGACACAGACTACAGCGCACAAGCAATAGAGCCAGCATACGCCACCTTATTAACCACAACAGAACACTTACCTTTCGGGATTGTCAATTTCTGCACCCAGGACACATGCACATGCAGCACGTGCTGATATGACTACGATGCTGTGCGATGACCGTTGCCGCAGCATAAAAAAATGAGTGAATAAATTATGCACACACGCACTGCAACTGCAATGCAACCGGCAGAATGTAGGAGAAAATTGGAACCAGAAGACGCTGGCAGACGATTTTCCCATGATTCTTTGCATTCATCTCTTAAAAGCACCTCACACTGGCAGACGATTTTCCCATGATTCTTTGCATTCACCTCTTAAAAGCACCTCACCGAATGGCTACATGGAAACAGACTCCTTCACAAAGAGCGCTTCTCTGAAAAAGGGAAAAACGCAAAGGACAGCAGGCCAGAGCAAGATAGTGGCCAATTTTTCATTGCAGTTCTGAGCCACATGAGGTAAACACTTCTAGAAGTGCGCGAATATTCAAAATTCTGAATATGAATTGAATATTTTTGTTATTTGGTTCATATTGGATTTGGGAAATGGATATTCAAGAATTGCTGAACATGACAAAACCATAATATATGGGTGAATTATCCGAAGATCTGGTTTAAAGAGTCAGAAAAATAGTACAAAGACATTCCCTAGCTTTGCTTTAGTCATCGTTGTTTATCACATGGACCGAGCCCATTCAGATGCCCCTAAGGCTTGATCCTCGTGCAATATGGTTGTCCATCCACATTAAAAAATCGCAACGCATAAGCGCACAGTTTCTTGTTTTATCCTTCCATAATATGTTGCATGCTTAATGCCCACACTTGTGGGACTGGTCCTGTTGCCTTCAAAACTCCTGTTGCCCTGCAGAGCTCTGCAATCTCATTTTAGAGAACTATTATATGCGGGAAAGCAAAAGTCGAATTTCACATGCAGCTCCCAATGGGTGGCCGAGTCAGGTACCCCAGCAGGGCAAGTGATCATGTAACAATCCCACCTCTTGCGTACGTGGCGCATTGCGGCCCGTGCACCTCTCACGTGCATGCAAAGAAAGGTGCGACGACAAAAAGGAGGGCCCCTGTTGTCAAGCCAAAACATAGCAAGGGCGAGTAGCTTCAGTTTGTGAACTCTACCGGCAGCTTGAGGTGACGGGGGCTACTGGCTGCGCATTCGACAGCCATCGGAACTCAGCTGCACACTGCTTTTGGATGCTGACCCGCATGTTGCCGGTCATTTCCTTTATTTTTTTCAGAGGCAGTCTTGCCCTTCCAGCTCCAATGTGCGTTCCCATTACTTACATCACGCTACTCTTCCAGCCTGCTGAAACTGCACGCTCATTGGAGGTGTTTGCTATCTGTGCAATGAAGCCTCCTCGCAAGGGTTCACATTTTGACATTTTCATAATTTTGGCAATTGAATTTTTTTTTTTTTTTTTTGCTGGCAGACATCAGGGAGGAAGGGCGGGGGGGGGGGGGGGGTTCTAACTTGACCTTTGAATAATTCGGGCCGTTCTAGAAGTTGACGTTTCTCTACCCACCATGTTATTCTTAGCAGCCAGCCATCTGTCAATAATGTATTTCGTTTTGTCACTCATACTGCACAAACACATTACAAGTTGCGTATTACTGTTATGCTCCGTAATCAAGCAGTACACATCTCTGTGGACGTCATGTATTTTTTTTTTATGGTCCTCAGTCGTTTTATTATTTTGGCTGCAAAGACCATGCAATATTTTGAAAAGAAAGAAAATTACATTTGTCTATCTTTTCCAGAATGATTTTTTTTCTCTTAGTCTACAGATGTTCGTTATTCACTTCAATATTCAAAGGCATTTTTTCTTCATATTTGTATTTTATTAATATAAGACAATTTCAATATTCTCACCACAACCGCCTCGATCATGCGCGCGCCGCGGGGCTCGCTCCGGTTGTCCCATTCAGCGCGCACCCCATTGGAGAGGTGTAATCGGAGAAGTTCCCTCGCGCGCCATGGAGCGGCGCTGTCCTCCCACTCCTGCCGTCGGCGTGGCGGCATGGCACATGCTTGGATAAGCGCATACATCGGAGGGTGCACATGTGCAATCTGCCATCAGCTTCGCTCTAAAATGTGTTGACAGCCAGAGGAAACCGCAAGGAAGTCAAGGTACGTCTCTGTATATCCTCAAATCAGGTTTACACAGTGCACGTTGTTTTTTTGTAGCATAATACGATCAAGACGCAGCTAAGGCTGCGTTGATGCATGACTTGATGTGCCGCATTGCACATGTATTGAAATATCTATTCTGGCGAGTGAGCTGCCGCTGTGCCTAAACGCTGCCCCTACAAGCTCGTCTTCCTTTCTTTTTATCTCTTTTTCCTTGAAAAAAAGCATTACTTTCAACGTGGCCCCTGACTGTATTCTGGGTTTATTTTTTGAGGTACATTTTCTCTAGCCTCGTGCTGGACAAATAAAATTATATACTAGGGGCCCTTCCACGCATGGCTTTTATTTTTTTACATTGTGTAGCTTCAAGCGAACTTGAGTGGTGTTGGGAGTAGGCTTTCCAGCCCTCAAGTGCTGCTGCTGAAGGGGCAATGCTGCTATCACCCATGTGTTATGTATTATCGCGTTGTTCGAGTCACTTCGATTCAGACAAAACTTTATTTTGATAATCAGGGACTCTGACCTCACGGATAATTTCCTGTATTTTCAGGAACATGCCACATTGCTGCGTGCCGTGCAGCAAATCCAGCACAAAAAAAAGCTTGGCTTAAGCTTCCATGAATTCCCAGCTAATGAAACTCTCCGGCACGCATGGCTGAAAGCTATATCAAGGAAAGATTTTACTCCAAATGATAAGTCCGCAAGCAGTGTTGTCTGCTCTTTGCACTTCTTGAGCAATGACTACCGTTCTGAATCCGCAAAGATCCGGCGTCTGAAGCGGACTGCTGTACCCAGTATTTTTCCTGGATACCCGAGCTATATGCAGCAGCAGATAGCAAAAAACGGCAAAAGTTGGAGCGGGAGCAACCACCATGCGCAGTTCCTAAAACAAATGATGCTTTCAGTCCAATGAACTGCATTAGTGAGGAAAATTGGAAAACAACCGAGGGCCATGAAGAAAGCAGCCATCTGCTCTTACCTGCTGTAAGCAGGCAAACACTGAATTGTGTTCTTCATGTTAATCGTCAAGACTTTGAAAATCATCGCCCAGCTACTTCAATACTTGAATGTGCTACTCAAACAAGTGATGATATTGTCCCCCATAAACATTCAGATGTAAGAGAAATAAAGCGGTTGAGGGTGCAGCTTTTCAGGAAAAATAAAGCATTTCAAAAACTTCGCAAAGAAAATGAAAGGTTGAAGAAAAAAACTCAAGAAGAACAAAGGCTATGCAGTGAGTGCCCAAGACTGAATGATTCGGGACGATCAATATCACCAGTGATACGACTTATTAACCACCAAACTAGAGGGGGTTTGGTGTTCCCAAAGGCCGAGTTTGCGGCTGTTCTTGTGAAAGTAAAGAAAAACATCGACATCGTAGTGCCACATATTGGCAGAAACGATGTGTGCAAGATCACAGCAATGATTCTGCCGCATCTGGAGAGCTGCCCTATTTTTATATGCGACGCAAGAGAAAGCCATGCCTCGATCACATCCTCGATAGTGGCAAAGAAATTCATAAAGCCCCTCCTATCAAACATTGCTACTGTTGTTACGGACAGAGTGGCTTATCGCAAAAGATTACTCACCAAGCCGCTCAGTCGAAAGGTTTTGCGCGTTTAAACAGCATGAGCGCGCGCGAGCTGACTTTTTATTCTAAATAAATTCCTGCATACACTGACTTTGTGATGCTGGTAATTTTTACCACGAATACAGCCATGATATTCAGGTATACAGATTAATCAGAGCCACTGGACGTTCCTCTCCACGGCCGTCGACTCAGGTGAGCAGATTCTCTCGTACAGCAGGAACCGTGACGAGCTTGCCTAATGAGCATAAAATTGACAGCTCAGCGTGCAACATCGCCTGCCCATTTTCACCATAGTACAATTGCCATTTTCCTGCTAGGCCGTTTTTTGACCGTACACGCGTTGTGACCGAGCTAATACGTCATGTACAATCGTTCATGAATTTACAGGAAAAAAATTTATTCCTGCGTTGCCTCGTCAGTCGTGGCACTTCTTTTATAAAGAAGTAATGCCTTTCCATGCTTTCATTGGCCTGTTGTGCCCAAACCCGCACATTTGATTGTTTTCCGGGGAGCACTTGTTTCGCATGGCATCATGACTGCCCGCTTCGGGCAACATGCGGCCGTTGCGTCTGGAGCTTAGTAAAAAAAAATACCTAGCCGCAGGAGGCGTTGGTGTTCTTGTGTAAATTTTCTTCATCGTGGTTTTCCACCACTCTACATCACGCCTTACATCCAAGGCGCCACAAATCGCCTCGTGCGAAGCCATAGCAAGGGAGCCGAGGGGTTGGGCACGCGCGCCGCGGTGCAGCGAAAGGAGCGGCCACGCCCCTCTCCGCAATTATGCCCTCTCCGTCCGAATGGAACGGCCGGAGCAACCCCGCCGCGCGCGCCGATCCAGGTGGCCGTGTTCTCACACTCCTAGTAAAACCACAATTACGAGAAAGAAAAAAAAAAATTAGACAAATTTGCAGGCGTTTCCTATCACTGAAAGACAAAAATGAAAGAGCATAGTGTACCACATAACAAGGCGCACCTGCGGACGCCAAGCTGCTTGAAAAAGTCCCTGAGCAGAGCGGTCCTCTCTTCGACTGTGTGCCAGTAGAACTTGTTCTGTAGACTGAAGGCCATGTCTGCGAGAGGGGATGTGACCACATTTAAAGCCATGTATTCAGCACAGTCATTAAACACATGACAAAGCAGACAGCTTGCCATCAAGTAATAGTTCTGGAGCCACCCAGATGACAGTACAGCAAACAAAGCCAGCACAGCACCTATACTATGTATGTCTGCTATCCAATCGTTTGCACTAATTTAGTACTGTCAGTACAGACACCGATTTTGATTGTAAAATCAAGACAAGCATTAAATCCACACAGGAGACTCTACCAAGTAAAAAAAAAAGCTAATAAAATCGAAAGCTGGGTCAGTTGGGTAGTGCTGTCTTTTCGTTCTGTTTTTGTCCTCATCTTCATTGCACTCTTTGAAGAAATACGTGACGTGGCTCTCATCTCTCAACGCCTTCGTCGGTACCTCACAGGCAGAACCATTCTCCGCCCCAGGCCACTCAGACTCTTGGCCCCATGGGCGTACTCTTCACTGACATATATTTATTTATTTATTTACAGATACCTTACAGGCCTCCGGAGAGGCATTGTGTAAGGGGGGTCAAATACAGAATTTTGTGCAAAATAGGTTAGAAATAAAAAAAACATAGTAAACTACAGCAAAACACAAAAAACAGGTGAGTTCAGATAAGATATTGCAATTCACAAAAACTGATAAAAGTAAAAAAACAACTGCGTCATGTAACAAAAATAGGGGAAATGCACAAAAAGTTATACAAAAGCAAAAGAAATTATATCAGGTATACATGAGGAAAGTTGCACTTCAACAGAGCCAAAGAGGCAATAGTCTCAAGCAGCTGAAAACGAAGTTATATGAATCTTGAGTATATAAATGACGTGCTAAGTGTTATCAATGAAGTGCTTAAGTAGATGTTTGCGAAAGGTGTCATGATTACCCTGCAGGGCGATGCAGTCCGGAAGGTCGTTCCAGAGACAGATGGCACGCGGGAGTGATGAGAAGTTAAAAGCATGTGTGTTGCCATAAATGCGGGCATAGGTGTAGTTATTATGTTATCTATGTGATAAGTAGGAGGGACGTTGTAGATGTGCTGGCGGTGAAACAGTGGCATGGATGTATTTGTGAAAGATAGATAAAAGGGCAATGTCGCGACGAATTTGCAACGGATGGAGCGAAATTTCGATCTTTAGTTGGGATACGCTGGACTGATAGCTGTAATTTTGCGAAATGAAATGACAAGCCTTATTCTGGACAGCTTCCAAGTTCTCTATTAAATATTTCTGATGAGGTGACCAGATGGGTGAAGCGTACTCTAGCTGCGGTCTGACAAAAGTAATGTAGGCTTGTTTACGCACGTGAGGGGTAGTGCATTTCAGGTTACGGCGAAGGAAACCTAGCGACCGGGAAGCATTAGCGAAAATGGTGGTTATGTGTTCAGCCCAAGAAAGGTTTGGAGAAAGATGGATGCCTAGATACTTATACTGCGTAATCCGAGCCAATGTATCGTTATTAATGTGGTAGAGAAAATCCGAATAGACTGATTTTCAGCTAAAAGAAATTATCTTACACTTAGAAATGTTTAAAGTCATTAGCCACATTTTACACCAGTCGTTAATGCAATCGAGGTCACTTTGAACTGCAAGGTGGTCATTAATACTTTTTATTGGTCGATAAATAATTCAGCCATCAGCAAATATGCGGATCCAAGATGGGATGTTTACTGACAGGTCATTAAGGTAAATTAAGAAGAGCAATGGACCGAGGACGCTTCCTTGCGGCACGCCCGATGTAACGTCGGAGAGAGGAGAGGAATAATTATTAACAACGGTGAACTGCTGGCAATTAGAAAGAAAATTACGGACCCATGACAGAGTTAAACAATCTAATTTGAGCGCAGAAAGTTTAGATATTAATCGGCAATGTGCTACCCGATCAAATGCTTTGGCAAAGTCCAAAAAGATGCAATCAGTCTGTAAGTTACTGTTCATGTCGAAGTGTAGGTCGGTTGTAAACTTAAATAACTGCGCCTCACAGGAAAAGCCTTTTCTGAAACCATGCTGCTTACTGAAAAAAAAAAATGGTTAGATTCCAGGTGATCGTAGATATGTGATGCGAAAATGTGTTCAAGCATCTTGCAACAGATGCAGGTAAGTGAGATGGGGCAGTAGTTTTTGTGCGAGTGTTTGTTGCCACTTTTAAAAACCGGTACAACCTTTCCTATTTTCCAATCAGTGGGGAGCTCACCTGTAGATATTGACTGCTTAAAGATATGAAGTAAGATGATGCTAGAGAAAAAATGGTATTTTTTAGTATTTTTTAATTAATTTCATCAACACCAGAGGAAGAGGATACTTTAAAGGTTATTTATCAGGCGTACTATGCCATCGAGTGTAATGTCAACTGGTGCCATGTAGAGGCAACCAAAATCTGGTACATACGGGATGTTAGAATTGTCTTCTTCGGAGAAAACAGATGTGAAAAACGAGTTAAATGCTTTAGGGCAGTCAGCCATCTCCACTTTGACCCTATCCTCTACCACATGCACCAAGAATTTCAAATGGCCAGAAGATAGGCCCGCCTTCGACATCTTCGCAAGCAGTGTGGACAGGACACCACAGCTATCTACGAGGATACTGCCTCATATGCCCGCCAACAAACATGCCTGCTCAGCTCAAATGCCTGCACAGCAGAAGATCGCACCAACACTACATAACTGGCCACTTCCTTCTGGACACCACACTCCCCAATGCCACTTAAGTGATCATTATTGCCCTCACCATTAAATTGAATGATGCCCATTCCCAGAGCTCACATATCTTCACCAACTCACAGGCTGCCTGCTGAGCTTACAAAAGCGGTCGTGTCCCATGGCAAGCTCTCCGTGTCCTGGGACATACTCTCGAACAAGATCATGTCATTACCTAGGTCCTCAGCCACGAGCGCCTGGCTGGAAACATCAGGGCTGGATACCCAGCCAGCAATTATACTCACCAAGCGGGGCCTACTCACCCTCAGATCTACCCTCAGCTCTAACCCCTATTCACCCACTATGCCACATGCCTAGAAACCTTGCACCTCAACAGGCACCTATACCCCCACCTTATAAACACCTTACCCCAGAAGACTCATAACTCTTCCGGCGAGTTCAGATCCTCTCATACCCTAATCTCCACCATCTCCACCCAACATTATACATAGAAACATGTCCTTGGTGTGGCGACATTCTTACTTTCACCCTTACCACATGGGAATGTCCAAACAAGCCCAACCACCTTAAGTCGCCTGATGTGGCCTTTGAGCAGTGAGAGGTGAAGCTGGCCAGCGTCTCCCTGGAAGACCAGGAGGCGCTGCTCACCATCACTGAGAAGACGGCACAAGCCACTGGTGCTCTGAACCGAGGGCCCTACCCGTAACAGTAACAGCCACCACTTTTGCATGTGAATGTTTATTCATCATCATTAAAAAAGTAAAAACAAAACCTTCCCCTACATTTCCCTATGTTCCCGCCTTCATCAGCCATTTTGTCATTTTTGATAGCCACATAGTAGCATGGCTAGGTCATCTGCTGCACTAATAGTGGTTTAAATATGGAAGTTACCTGTTGATACAAACAAATGACAGATGATTTAGCTTGGTTAGGCCAAATGTGAATTTGGTGCACTAGCACTTTGGTTTTCACTTCAGTTTCTGTTCAAAGCTCGGTTTTCAAAGCCAGGCTTCAGACAACAATTAGCAAAATTGATCATCTCCATCAAGCACCAAGTGTATTTGGTAGACTGCTCTTTGAAAACATAGCCCAAAGTTATGACTATATATAGTATGCACAAATTGGCCGTTTGTTGCCTCCACTCAACTGAAATTCCTACTCTTGTGCTGTAGTACTTCTCCACAGTAATGCAGCAAGTCTGCACCAATGCTGTCCACTTTGCAATCCCTGGCAAGGCAGTATTTTGAGTAAAAGTATTGGGCGATGGCGCCGCTTACTGGTGTGGGATCACGCAGTCAACAACCAAGTGGCATCACCTTCGTGTATACAGCAAGCCTGAACCAAAAATGACGTTTTTTCTTACCCACTTTTTCTCCTCCAGCCAATACGTGCATGCTCAAAGTGGCATGCCACCAAGAAATCTACACAAAAAAAATAAAAGTTCACCAGGGTAGTTCGGTGCCAGCACGTCCACCCCACGGCTCAGCAGTCGAGGAATCAGGTTTTCGGTGAAGTCGCGGTAGCTCCCCGGTGCACCATGCAGCAACACCGCTAGGGGACGGTCCGTCTGTATTGTAAATGCTGACGTGGTGCACGGTGCAGCTACTCTGGCATCTTTATATCCCCTAGATCTGACGCACACACAATGACACAATCTGTAGCAGTTGAGCGCCACTGCTGCAACAGGGATATTTCCACAAAATGCCTCGGATAACAGTTCACCTCACGCAGCTTCAAAACACAACTTTTGCAAAAGGCTCACTATTTCATGGCTGAGGCCGCACTGTCCAAACGCACACCACGATAACTTGGCTGCAAAGCTTTCTGCTTTAAAGTATGCACTGAAAGCTCCCTACTTTGACTAAGCTCCCTTTGACTAACATTAGTCAGCGATTAAAATAATGCCAACGTGCACAATAGCTGAAGGCAACTTAAGCCTTGATGTTGATCATTGTATGTAGTAAGTCAGAGTATTTTTGTATATTGTCTAACTGAATAAATAAATGAAAAAATAACTTTTAGCTATTGTGTTTCCGGTGAAATTCCAGTGCAAATTGTAGAGTGCCCCAAAAAATGTTTAATGCATCAGTTTTCGTTTTGATGTGTCCCGAAAC
This sequence comes from Amblyomma americanum, assembly GCF_052857255.1. Classification (NCBI taxonomy): domain Eukaryota; kingdom Metazoa; phylum Arthropoda; class Arachnida; order Ixodida; family Ixodidae; genus Amblyomma; species Amblyomma americanum. The sequence continues at coordinate 50,137,352 of NC_135500.1, forward strand.
TAAACGCGCACCGTAGATTGCGCCTCACAGCTAAACCGGTGAATTGTTCGAGCTCAAATTTTGCACAGAAATGGCATTTGATAGGCAGAATTGTTTTCTACCGCATTTCCTTGGTGCACTTGCCTAAATCAACAAGGAAAAGTCAGATATTCGCATAGTCTGCGGCGACAACGAAACAGGCCGCTCTCTCAGCGATTCCACTGGTGCCGCCATCTCGTTGGTCAAACGTGGAGATTAGGCAAAGGTCTTTTGGAGGAGGTTTGAAGACTCTGCAGCAACTGCTTTATCAGTGATCACATTAGTTTGGCAAAAACTATACTAAGTTTGAAGGCTTTCGTGGCACAGTGTTTTCAAACCTCCCGCAAGACACTCCCTCTCCTTTGTTGAGTCTTTACAGCACAGAAACGAGATGGTGCCACCAGTGCTGCTGAGAAAGCAGCCTTTTTTGTTTCGTCGTCGCCGGAGACGATGCGAATATATCCGACTTCTTCTTATTGATTCAGGCAAGTACCCCAAATAAATATAGTATAATTAGCAATTCTACTGACCAAATGCCATTTCTGTGTGAAATTTGAGCGCAAATGATTCACCGGTTTAGCTGTAGGGAGCATTCTGCGGCGCGTGTTTAATTGCGGAACACGCTGTAGATAAGTTTTTTTTTGCATTGTAAAAAAGCGCGTGAAATTTGAAAAAATTCCACATTACCATCCGCTCAGTCACCACAGTAGCAGCGCCCTCAAACGCAGGACTAGTGAATGTAGCCCCAATCGATGGTGCCACGTACTTGATGGGGTGAAATCAATGAAGCGGGCTCTGGCAGCAAAACTGAAAGTAACACCTGCCACCTGGCTGCATTCAGTGCAAAAAATAGCGGGCACTCTGGCTCCTGACAGCAATACGCAGGCCGAGAATTCCCACTGACCTCTGCCGCCAGAACGTGCTTAAGCTTCCCCCATGGAATGCGCTTCCTTGTCGTTCACTAATGTGGCCAGCGAGTAGCACAAGCATCCCTAGATTGCTTCTCTTGTCAGCTTGCCATCGAACCCCTAAATCGTTTCAATGCCTAGAGCCATATGCCACCAGGCCGCTCACTTTGCAGCATTCCTAGCCACTAGTCTGGCATTTCACCTGCCAGGGAGGAGAAAAATCACCAATTTCAAAAGCAAAGCAATATATGCGCACCCGAAGGCAAGGATGCCACTGGCGACGGACACGAAACGCCGTCCACGGACTAGGAACGCATCTTAGTGTTTCGGTCTGCGTATTTAGCTACCAAGGACCAGTGCGCCCGCTGTTTCCCTCATCGAACGCGGCCAGGTCAAAGCTGTTACTTCCAATTTTGCCACCAGAGCCCACTTCATTTTTTTGCAAGGTGGCAGGAATAGGCTGAAATTGGAGAAAATAGAAGAGAAGTTAAGGCAGGAGGAATTAATGGTATATGGGTCAGTGGAGACACATCATAGGGACATGGAACAACCACCCTGTAATCCTGGCTACTCACTGAAAGACTGCAATAGAACAGAGGGCAGCAGAAAGAGGGTTGGAATTGGGGCATTCATTCATAAAAGTATGGGTTGGCAAAGGGTCAGACAGGAATGCAAGGTGCATTTATGGCTAAAAGGAAAAGTGGCAGGCGAGCAAACACTCCTTGGCTTTGTATACCTGCGGACAGGAGCTAATGCCAAAGAGGAAAACAGAAAAAGAATGTATCGCAAGTGACATTTAATGACCTAGAAGGAGAAGCTGAGAAAATTACACTGGGGACATGAATGCACATACTGAAGGTATGGATGAGTACACAGATTCGACAGGTAACATGCTGCTAGATATGTGTGAAAGGCATATGACTTAGCTGTACCTATGTAACAGTAGTGAGAAGTGTGAATTGGGGGGCTCATAACATGGGAAGAAGGAAGTCTGCACTTGAAGATAGATTATGCACTTATGTCACACAGGATGTATAATAGGCTAGGGGAAATTAACATAGATGAACATGGCACCAGAAGTCTAGGTAGTGATCATGAACATATCAAGCCGAGTTTCCGAAGAGAAACCAATGTAGGAACAAGGCAAGATGAACAATCAGATGGGACTTCTACTCACAAAAGCAATTGGAAATAGCAACAAAACAAATTGAGGAAGTAATGGTTTGGTTTATGGAGGTTTAACATCCCAAGCCGACTCAGGCTAAAAAGGACGCCGTAATGAAGGGCTCCGGAAATTTCTAGCAGTTGCGGTTCTTTAAGATGCACTGACTGGCACAGTACACAGGCGTCAAGAATTTCGCCTCTATCAAAATTCGACCACCGCGGCCCGGATCGAACCCGCGTCTTTCAGATCACTTGCCGAGTGCCATAACCATTGAGCCACCACGGCAGCTGAAGAAGTAACCTCTGAGGATACTTAAACAGAACGAACTTACACTAATTTAACTAGATTATTTGAGCTAGAGGTTGCTAAGGTGTGAGTAAAGCCAAAAGGGAAAAGAAGACGCAAACCCAAGAGTTGGTGGGATGAGGAGATAAAGAAGGCAATGGAGTGACATCAGGGAGCCTCCAGGAAACACACATATTTCAAGCAAAGGGGGGAACCAAAAGCTGAAGTAGACAGAAAATGGGATATCTCATATACTGTAGACACGAAGCATCCTATTTGATCAATAAAAAAATTGGAAGAAAGGGGTCCCAATGGTTGCCAAAAGTAAATTAAAAGGATAGAAAAGCAGCTAAGAAATTTTGGAAACATCTGAACTCTATAAGTATGTAATACGACTAGTCTAGTGAAGAGATTCATGCAACACGTATTTGAAAAGTAAGGGCCATTTGCTTACACTTAAATACTGGCGGTTCAGAAGAAAGTTGTATGCATGCGATGCCACCTACTGATACTTTCCAAAGCCACATAAAATATTGTTTTCATTCAGTAGTCGTCCTCTTGGTGAATGAAGAAAGTAATGTCCGTAAAAATGGTTTCTTCCACCATTTGCGAAGTACATGCTGTGACTGCATTTTTTTGTGCGCAAAAGGATCATCAGCTGCCCAAATTCGTCAAGAAGTGTGCCCAGAATATTGTTACAGGTGGTGAGATGTGGATATCCTGCACCAACACAGAAACAATTCATTAATTACTGCAATGGCATCATTCAACTTCACCAAAACTGAAAAAATTCAAGCAATCTCCGTACTAGAGTTGGAAAATTATGGCTACCATTTTTTTGGATGAAAAGGGTGTTCTTTTGGTTGATTGAATGAAACATGGAAAAACATTAGAACTGATGTGTAGTGTGAAACGCTCACCAAACAAACATGTGACGAAAAACTAGCAGCAGTTTAACTATGTTACACCAAACAGTCGAGCGCTAGCTGTTCTTGCTAGTCTATCACATGAATATTGTTAAACAACGTGCTTTGAATTCCGTTTAAATGCCAAGGCCTTTCAAAGGTCAAACCAACGGAATGACTAAAGTCAAATTAGGCTGGACATGGTTTGGTCCAAATATAAGGTAAAATTTTGGGGGTGGGAGTGCAAAAATTTGGAGATCACCATTGTGATGGAGTAGCGGGTGCGTTTATTACGCGAATGCATCACTTGTGCGAGATTTTCGATTATACAACGGTCGCACGGTCCCGTGAAAGTCGCATAATCAAGGCTCTACTGTACCATCTCATACCAGTAACATCAGTGGTTTACAGGGTGATGATGCAGATTATAAAGGACAATCGGTTTTCATTGACGCAGTGTATAGAGATTGCTGAAAAAGAACACAGGCCCCTATGGCTAGCATTCCTTGGTATCAAGGTAGCCTATGACAGCATTATTCAAGGAGGTTTGTGAGACATACTGGGCACATTGGACGTGAAAGATGGAGTAACTAATCTTTTAAAAGAGATGTTAAAAATAACAATGTTTTTTATAAAATTGGGAAAAAATGTATCAGAGCCTAGAAAGATATGCGGAGGCTTAGGCAAGGGTGTCCTTTGCTATATCTTTCTAGTTCTTGTTGTACGTGAAAAAATTAGAGACCAAACTATAGAGCAGTGCACTTGGCTTCAACCTTTCTTTCTTCGAGCAAGGAGAATGGATTGGACATACGGTACCAATGGCTGACAGCAAGAAAGATCTGCAGACATTGATGGGCATCTGTGGTACAGGGTGAAATAGATTAGTCTGAAATTCAGTAGCGAAAAATAGGCAATCGTGATGTTTAATGATAATGATGGCGGCGAGCATAGGATACATGAGGTCACGATTGGCATAGTGGGATAAATTATGGTGCTCAGTATCTCATAGAAAAATACTGTCACGACCCAAGGAGAGCCGTGCAGGTAGGCGTAGGGGAGAACCCAAGAACGAGGTCGGTCCTGTTTAATCCCAGAGCCAGGTCTAGCCTGAGTGCACTTCTCGAGTTAACCGCCGCTTCGTTGTCGTTTCAACTAAGCGCAGAGGCCGCGCGGTGCTAGGCACGTAGCATTATTCCCCCCCCCCCCCCCTTCCCCCGCGAAAGAGCATCGGCTCGATGCGAAATGAGTGCAAGTCAAAAAAAGGGCCGCAAGTTGGGCTTCTACCACACGAGGCGGATTTAGGGTTGCTCGACGGCGGAACTTACCTCTGATCCGTCAAGGCAACGGTCAACTAAATGGTTGATGGCTGAGCAGCACCACCTCCCAGGCCTCGGTGAACTATACAATTCGTGCTAGTTGGGAGGCAGGGAAAGTCATGTCCGCACTTGCGGAAAGGGGTCAAGGGCGTGCAACACAGAATGTGAACGCAACGCTCGGTCACGCAAAGAGTACGGTTTTAAGCGCACCACATGCATGATTTCAGATCGCTGACGCCTAGGGCCAACAGTGACAGTTTCATCAGGAACTACTTCGTAGTTGATGCTGTTGAGGCGACGCAGGAGTTTGTACGGTCCAAAATGTATACCTATGAAGAAGCTTTTCGCACCAGCCCTTGCGGAGCACGGGAGTCCACACCCACACCTCGTAGCCCGGTTCATTGTGCACGTGCCTGTGCCAAAGGTTACAGTCTCGGGCATCAACGGATTGCTGGTTCTTGATGTGCAAGCGGGCCAGCTGACGGGCTTGCTCTGCTTGCTCTACGACGTGGCCTGAGTCAGGTGCAACCGCTTCATTCCCGCTTGGGAACATCGCGTCCAACACCATGTGGTCTTCCCTGCTATAGACGAGAAGGAGCGGGTTAAACAGTGCGGTTTCTTGTGTCTCGCTGTTGTACGCGAAGGTGTGATACGGAAAGATCTCGTCCCACGTTTTATACTCAACGTCGACATACATCGAGATCATATACGCCAATGTTTTGTTGAGCCGTACCATTAGCCCATTTGTTAGTAGATGATACGCTGTGGTTTTTCGATGGTCTGTATGGCTAAGAGTTAAGATGTCCCGTAGGAGCCGAGCTTTAAACGCCTTGCCTCGGTCAGTAATGATGGTCGACGGGGCGCCATATCTAAGTACAATGTGGTTCATAAAGAAGTGAGTAACTTCGTCGGCAGTACCTCGCGCAAGGGCCTTCATTTCAGCGTAGCGGGTCAAGTAGTCTGCAGCGACCACGATCCACTAGTGGCCGGTCAACAACAGAGAAAATAGCCCCAGAAGATCCATGTCGACTTTGTCGAATGGCATTTGAGGTGGCTCGATGCACTGCAGCATGCCGGGAGGCTTGAGTGCGGTTTTTTTTTTCGCCACTGGCATTGCCGGCACACCCTGACATAATGCTTGACGCTTGAAGGCGCGGCCAGTAATAGCCCTGCCGGGCTCGGGATAGGGTGCGAGTGAAACCAAGGTGGCCGGAAGTCGGTTCGTCATGGCAGTCCAGGAGGACTTCGTCCCGAAGATCGGACGGTATGACGAGCAGGTAAAGAAACCTGGGTGCAACGTCAAACACGACATCACCTATGTAGAGCGTAAAGAAAACGTCATTTACAGCATTCCGCTCAGCTGTCAACGAACCTATATAGGGCAAACGGGTAGACGGCAGAACAAGAGGCTCAGAGAGCACGAAAGATTATGCGAACAAGTTGCAAAATCTGGGAATCTGGCACCACATTGCGCACACTGCAAATGCACCCCGATGCTAAAAAACACCAAGGTAATAGGTCGGGCCAGAAACAGGTGGGGACTCGAAATTATCGAAGCTTTCACTATGCATGTTGCTCCAGATAAGCATTGCATCAGCTCCCCTTCAGTGATGTTAGGGAGAACTGAATTAAACTACCTCAAGAATAGTAATCTTCAGCTGTTGTAAAGGCACATGTTGATCGTTTTTATTTTTTATATATATTTATTTTTTCCCTTCATATTGCTCTTGTCAGCGCCGTGCGCTCTTCCCTCTTCTGTGTATGATTTGACGTTAATATGTGTATATAGACATGTTTTTTCAGAGAATAAACAGTTGTTAGAAAGCGCTTTGTCCTGTGTGTTCGTCCCTTTCCATATTTTGATAGCACTCACCAATACCTTCAAGCAGGTAAGTTTCCGGACTGGAAGTAGAGTTCTTCTTATAAAGCACCCCACTCCGGAGGTAGAACGATGATAGCCCACGAGCCAGGTACCGTGGTATATCGGGGTGCCTACCTTCGAGATGGTCGATGAGCAGCCGCAGCTCAGCATCGGCACGCTGTCTGGAAATGAGGTTGGACGTGCTGACTGCTTCAAGGAAGTTGTCGGCGTCGGTGGTGACTTGTGGAGGAGGTTCGAAGGGAGCGCGTGACAGGCTATCAGCGTCCGTGTGTTTCTGGCCGGACTTACAGCCAACAGCGAAATCGAATTCCTGCAGGCGTAATGCTACTCGTGCTAGGCGGCCGCAAGGGTTTTTTAAATTTTTCAGCCAGCACAAGTGATGGTCGGTGACGACACAAAATGGTCGGCCATACAGGCATGTGCGGAGCTTAGCGGCGGCACAGACTACAGCCAAATAATCTTTTTCAGTAGCCGAGCAGTTAGATTCAGCACGCGAAATTGCGCTGCTGGCTTAGGCAATTACTTTGTCGACACCATATTGCCGCTGAACTAGAACGGCGCCAAGCCCGACGTTGCTTGCATCCGCGCGTACCTCCATGTCGGCATTGGCAGGGGCGATTGGAGCCAGCGTCTAACTCATTGAAAGCCGTCTGCTGTTCGCTGCCCCAAGAAAATGATACATCATCCCAGGTTAGGAGGGTCAAAGGGCTGGCAAGCTGGACGAAGTTTTTCACGAAGCGACGATAGTGGAAGCAGAGGCCCAGGAACCGTCAGACTGCTTTCTTAGTGTAGCGTAGAGAGCTGGGCTAGTTGGTTCTGGGTATGATTATGAGACATCATTCCAGCGTACAGAAACACACAGACCGGCGTTCGTGGTGTCTACTCTCTTTGTCCGTGTGTTTCTCTACACTGGAATGATGTCTTATAATTAGGCTGCTTTCTTGTCGGCGGGGACCAGGAAGTCAGCAACGGCAGCAAGTTTCTCAGGGTCAGCGCGGATTCCGTCAGCACTCACGACGTGCCTGAGAAACTTCAATTCTATGAAACCAAAGTGGCACTTCTGTGGTTTGAGGGAAATGTTGGCGGACCGAACAGCTTAGAGGGCAGTTCGGAGGCGGTGCAGATGTTCCGTGAACGTTGTGGAAAAGATAATTATGTCGTGAAGTCTTACAGGGACTCCGGAACAGGGGAGGGAGGGGGGGGGGGGGGGGGGGCAAGGGCGGCGCTTGCCCCCCTAACATTTTTCCAGAGGGGGCAGCGCCCCCCTCCCCAAGTCTCTAACTTCTTGCACTCAGATCAGATTCCTGAAAAACGCTTCAACTTTCATCATCATCATCAGCCTGACTACACCCACTGCAGGGCAAAGGCCTCTCCCATGTATCTCCATTAACCCTGTCCTTTGCCAGCTGCGCCCACCCTATGCCTGCAAACTTCCTAATCTCATCCGCCCACCTAACCTTCTGCCGTCCCCTGCTACGCTTGCGTTTTCTTGGAATCTACTCTGTTACCCTTAAGTAGAAATATAGAAATAGCCCTTCACTAGGGCGTCCCTTATAGACTGAGTCTCTTTGGGACGTTAAATTCTCATAAAAAAAAAATTCAGAGTCATCTAACACTGGTATGTTCGCAAATTCTTCGTTTGAGAGCACTACTGTTGTGGTGTGAGAGTGCTTCGTCACGTGACATCTTTCACATTTTGCGCACTTGATTTTTAGCACAGAAAAACTTATCTACAGCAAACATCAAAATGAAAACTTACAATTTAGATGTTTTTTGGGACCTCCACAATTTGGTATTGGAGTTTTCGTTGGAAACGCAATAGCTAAACAGTTAATTTTTTCAATTTATTTAATTATTCAATTGAACAAAACACGCAGTGCTGGAAATTACTGCATACAATGGTTAACAACATGGTTGAAGTTGCCTCCACTATTATGTCTCAGTGTATTCTTAATCCTTGGCTAACGTTAGCTGGGGCACCTGGTAGCTGGAGGTCAAATGAAACAATACACGTGTGCCAACATTTTGGAGCATACGAAAGATATCCCAGGAAGCTAGAAATACTTGGAGCTCTCACTATGGCGTGCTTTGGAGCCCACATGTTTTAGCTCTTCTATATGATACTACACCATGCTCTTAAAGAAAGACGCAGGAACAGAGCAGTTATAAGTGGATCACTTCAAGCTAGCATCTTCGATCGAGCCATCAGTAGCTTTAGAAGACAGTAAAATATCGCTTTTATATGATGTCATAAGGCCCTAGCTAACTGTCATTTGTTTTGCTGGATCTTAGGAAGTCAATAGAATATACTCCACCTCAACACTAATGTGCAGCAGTATGGAGGATAGAGGTCTTTTGAATCAATCAGGAGAGCACACAGAAGAGATACTGCACGCATTCAAAGCGCACCTCAACATAAGTGCCCTCATCCGTCATCCTGGAACAGATGAAATTCATGTCCACTTCAATGCCATCGACAGGAGCATTGCGGTACTCGCGCCTCGTCTTTCGCCACTCACGGTAGAGGGCGCCACAGGTGGATACCCGCAGCTGGTGCTCTACCAAATCTGCTGGCTGAGCGGCCTGGGCAGCATCCAGCACATACGTGGAGGCATGAAGGGCCTGGCATCGACCATGCAAGCAGCATGCCTCGATCAGCAACTTCCCTGCAAATTACAGAGAACTTCTATGGCACGCTGCTCTTGTCAATCTGTACAAGTATGGACAAACTAAGAACTCTGTGTTTTAAGTTTTCAGTGTTTCACATAAACTGAAAAATCTCTGCGAACAAAATTCCATCTCGAACTGCACGGCTACAGAGGTCGTTAAAATCTTTGAGCCACATATATGCCCCAGTACTACCTACCAAGTTTGTCATGGTCATTTGGAATTAACTCAAAACAAATGGTCCAACCTGCAGTGGAACTTTTACAGGCCTTACTTATCCACTGTTGCTCCTAATATGTCAAAGAGTAAATCTTCCAAGGAGACCCTGAACGCTACGTCTAGAGCACCACGTTTACGCACTCACCAAGCATGGTATACACACATTATACTATCAGCATCAAGTGAAACGTGAACAGGAAAACTGTAATGCAAACACAAGAGCATAAAAATATTAGCTGCTGGAAAAAGAGTTCAGGTGGGCGCCATAAACAATTCCATGTAGTGGTCTACATACCATTAAGGTGAAAATCAATGGGCTAGTATTCAATCTTCCCTCAACTAAAATCTTGTTCTGCTGCTCCTGGTTCGACTGTCCTGTTCGAGTTTCATTTGATGCTAACAGTACATATGTAGCTCTCATTTCTTTACAGCAGCAGGATTCCCCATCGACCCTCAGCAGTCAGAAAGTATGTGTGCTGTGATGACAGCACACTCATGCTGTCAGTTGGCAGTAAAGATGGCACAAAATCTACTGAAAGGGGGTTTAATAGCTCAAGCACCACCAGAACCAGGAAGGCAGAACCAGGCGCAGAACGAGGCCTTCTAGGCGTCCGCGGTTATTCTAGAGCCCGGCAGCAGCACGCGCTCAGCGATAGCACTGCCGCTACCTCGTTGTCACATCTTCGTCTTTACACTACATGGTTTTGGAAGAACACAGCTCAGGGAATGATAACCTCACACAGCACTCAAACAAGCCAAAACTTGTTAGAATGTTCGGCTTCCTAATGCTTTCATAAAAACTATGCACATCTGTCAGCAGCAGGAACCTATACAGACTGTTTCAATTAGCCCATGGTCCTCCACACTGTCACTGTGACTACGTTCCACAGCTGCTTTTTCACCTTGGCGGTTTCCAATCAAGATTGCCTGCACTCAAAAGGAATACGCAAGGTCTACAATAACTAAAGCATGAGCAAAACAACCCATTTGGTACAAGTGGACAACTTAGGGTACTGAAGAGAGGCACCATGTCCAAGGACACTTGGTTGTGGGCAAGGCCTTGCCTTTGAAGGCACAAAATAAGAAAAGCAGGATGACTAAGAAAAACTCACTTAGGTTCAACCTGGCTGAACCTAGTAGACAAGCGAAAGCAAAGACGGTGGTATTTATAGCGAAGAATGGTGTAACGTCATTGCTACACCATTACATGATGTCACATCAGGCAATGCAAATCTCGGCACTAAAGGTCAAGGTCAAAGGCCAAGTTACCACTGGTCATCAGTCACGTGGTTGCTGGTCATTAGCTACGACCATACCATACAGGGATATCATGACTATGCGCAAAAAGACACATAGCCATATATTGTTAGTCTTGGGGGTGTGTGCTTGCTTTGACCTCAGTCTAGTTTCAATGTCAAATTCGAAAAGCCAGGCGAAACTTTGAGTTGTACCTCGAGTAGTAGAGCTCTTGCTCTAAAAAGTTTGTAGAAAAAGATTTACAAACAGCTCAAGTTGATTGACAATTATGAGATGCATGCACACAGAGAAACTGCGCAAAACTGAAGTGAAGTGGCAATGAAAATACGCAGGTGGGTGCATACCACTAGCTTCCTTGCAGAAAAAGTTATAAAAAAAAATGAGAGTCCCTGTTTTTAGCATAAAAAATTGTCCACAAGTGCGGAAGCAAAGAAAATTAAAAAATTAGTCCCTGTATTTAGCATAAAAAATTGTCCACAAGTGCGGAAGCAAAGAAAATTAAAAAATGAGTGCGAAAGATGTCTACAACTAAAGTAACAAAAAGAAAATAGCATATACAGCTTTAAAAAGCTACGTGCATAAGAAGTCTAGTCACCAGTCACCATGTACCAGCAGTGCCATCTCTTTTCGCACTTACATTAACAAGGAGCATCGATGTCTGCTCAGTTAAAACAATTGGCCCAAACCAGCATTATTTACCATAACATCCAAATCACACCTGACTCAGAGTCTTGACACGTGCACTTTTTCCACTGTTTCGCCTCCATATAAACGCGGTGGCTGCGTTTTTATGGAGGCGAAATGCTAAGGCGCCCGTGTGCTGTGCGATGTCAGTGCACGTTAAGGATCCTCAGGTGGTCGAAATTATTCTGGAGTCCCCCATTACGGCTCCTCTTTCTTCCTTCCTTCTTTCACTCCCTCCTTTATCCCTTCCCTTATGGCGCGGTTCAGGTGTCCAATAATATACGAGGCAGATACTGCACCATTTCCTTTCCACAAAAACCAATTATTATTATTATTTATTATTATTATTATTATTATTATTATTATTATTATTATTATTATTATTATTATTATTATTATTATTATTATTATATTTCAGAATCCAATCGTTTTCACGCATCTCACATGAGCCAATCAAAGCACTGCAACTGTACCTTAATTAACATTTACAACTCAAGAATAAGCCATGTACCGTCTTTGCCAAATATAACCGAGCAGTCGCGACGTCACCAGGAGCAGGCTCTCAACCAAGTGGCGGCGCTGCGGTGCTTGGTGCTGGCCACTGCTCCCCGGCTGTGAGTGTAAACTGGGTGACGTGAGACCACACTCTCGCCCTCCTTCCTTTGGTTGATAAGAGGTAAGCAGGTAGTACGTGCAGCAAGCAATTTCGCACCTTTGGACAGCTGTCATACTGAGCGAGGGTGTAGGCTCATGTCAGCCAGTTTACACTAGTATCCGGGGAGCAGCGCCCAGTACCAAAGATAGCGGCGCCGTCGCTCGTCTACAAGCCCGCTCGGGCCACTGGCGTGGCTGCTTGGTTACTTTTGGCAAAGACTGTACATAACAGCATTTAGAGGGTAAAGTGTGTCAGATTCACAAAAGATGCTAATGTATAAAAGAAACTATGCAGTACAAATTAAGGCAGTAAATGTTTTTTATTTATTTACCCTAAAGGCCCTGAACTGAGCCTTTAGGGTAAATGTTTAGGAAGGAATGTTTCAAAAAAAGCAGCACCCAGTAACAAATGATAGAAAAGGTAGAGCAGGCAAAGTTGAGTTAACACTAGGCATGAGAGAAGAACCAATAACTGTGCAAACACACTGGCACACAAAACAAGCTCAGGCATTGTTCCGCACAGCAAAAGGAATAACAGAACACAAGCAAAGCAAAAAGTTACTGGCAAAAAGTTAACACACATAGGAATCAAGCACTATATGATGCATTTTCTGTGTTCAAAAATGTTTGTAAAGCTGTTTGAAGAAACGATGATTTCACATGATTGACAATGCTGTATCCCAATGCATTCCACTCATATTGCCAACAGAAACGGAGACTTCTGATATTTTACAAACTTTCACAAACTTACACAATTTTTGATGCTAATCAGTAAAAAAAACAGTTTAGCTTCTTCCACACCATGCACACTGAGCACGGTCACCGGTACCAGTGGCCAAAAGATATTGCGTGCTATCTTAATGCTATGAACAAACTTTTCTACTTGTTACGCTATCAGTTATATAGTCCAAGAAGCTCATTTTCAGTTTAAAGGTAATTTGAAATTCTCTAAGAAGTGGTGCAGTTTGGTGTGGCACTGGAAACAGTGGTGCGCTACTTTTGTTACTGAGCTTGAAAAACTCCCCAATATCCAGATAGTCTTGCAAACCACCTCATTTTTGTTCTTTTTTTTGGCTATCGCGATAACTTTTTTAAATGCTAGTTGTAGCAGTGAGCTTCAGGATGATGTCAGATAGTCTGGTTTTAGTTTTGACAATGAATAGCTCAAGAAAGCAGCCCCAAACATCAACTGGTGTCCACACAAAAGCATTGTTTTCTGCCTGCTATGACTATAGGTTTTTGGTGCTACCAAGGTATAATACGGATGTTTGCAGTAGTATGGCCGCTATATGCCCTGTGTCTACATTATGTGACCAAGATTTGGTACTGCCAGCTCTACAGATATAGCCCCGTTCTGACCGAAAAAAGAGCCTGCCCCCACATGATGCTGTGCAGTGAAGCCAATAGATCCCATGTGGTGAAGCCAAGAGGTGATGACGTGTAATGATGTTATCTCAATGGCTGCAATAAAATTTCAGAGCACACAAATAAGCATCTCTGGATGCTCATACTGAGCAAACAACCTCGAAATAAATCCAATGACCCATAATAAACGCTGCAAGTGAAGAGGCGCGTCATTTGATGCATTGCTCCTTTCAGAGAATGTTGCCGAAATCCTATAACTATACTGAAGTATAATTCCAGCTCGTTTTCAGGTCTTTTTCTTCCCAGGCTAATGCTCATAAGGCATTTTACTGCTCTTCTGTGCTTGTTGGATGTTTGTAGGTGTCTCAACATTAAGGAGCTGTTCAGCATGCTTGCACATGTGCCTTGGTTACTGAAGATTTTCCTTTACAGCTGAAAAGTTATCAGGGTGCAAATTTACTTTTATGCATAACATTTAGTCACTTTACTTTGAAACATTTCTGTGCACAAGACACATATAAGCACCTATTTTCTCTTTCATAACACTCACACTTCTTTCAAGTTTTACTGTCACCTTGACTAGACTTTTCAATTTTATAATTTTTCTTGTTGATTACAAATCTGCATTTACTCTTTCAATGTCTATCGTTGAGAAGAACATTGATATTAGTAGATATTTGTACTTTCAAGCATTTTCCAATCAAATTGATATTAACATCCATTACAACTTCTTTTGTATATTAATAAATTAATCGGTTCTGACAGAACTTATTCCAAAATTATTTGCAGAAAAAATATACTTTGTAACACCTCCAAAAAATAGCTATTTTCTATGAGGCAACAAACATTTTTTTGTACTGCGAGGTATTTTTCAGTCCATAGCAATGATACTTTCAGGATGTTTATGCAATAAAGCAAACAACATTTCATATATTTCAGAATTTCTGGAACATTTTTTCTTTTCACATTATGAGCCTAATGTCGTAAATATTTATCATAATTTTGCTAAAGCTTGTACTAGACAAATAAAATTTCATATTACTGCCCTATATTTTTATTTAAAATGCATACTATCAAATAGTACATATATGTAGGTTCATTTTGATGATTTTCTTGGTGGGAACAGCCGAAAACAAACCAAAATGCAGACACAGAAAGGAACACACAGAACGTAGACGAGGCTGACTGTCAACTAAAATTTTTATTGGAAAATCCGCGCTTTTTGTTTCCTTGTCAAAAAGATCTTGCTTTTATCTCCCGTGGGGTTCGTTCAAGAAGGAAATTTCTTTTCTTGATAGAGAGATGGATGGTGTGCTGACGCACCGCTCTCCTGTTTCCCGTATCGCCAATGCCTCAAGGATCTCACGTGTCAATTTGTCTGCATACCTTTTCATGACTTGAACTTCATGCAACTTGGGCTCACACTTGCGCACTTGTTTGCCTTTTTTGTTTTCTTTACAATCTCTGCAATGCAGGGCTAGATTGCTGCTTGGGGCACCTGATAGCGATGATGCATGTTCTCTTATCCTATCATTAAGGCACCTTCCCGTCTGTCCTATATATTGTTTTCCACAGGCCAGAGGGATATTATAAACCACACCTTTAACACACTCGCTGAATCTTGTTCGGTGTGCGATCTGGCATTGCTGCTTCTTTTGCCTGTTGACTCGAGCACACATGCTCATTGCCTTGTTCGGTGCAGAGCAAACAACCCGGACCCCGTGCCTCTTGCCAATCTTCATGAGGTTGTGGGTCAATCCATGAACATACGGAACCACAGCTAATTTCTCCCTTTCAATGCCTTCTTCATGTCCACCTTTCCTTTCTTGCACTCCTTTCACTTTCCGCAGCAAGCTTTCAGCTACGCTGCTAAGCATCAGAACGGGATAGTCCGCATGATGTGCTGCATCCTAATGTAACTAACAATCTTTGAGTCAAAAATAATAGAAAGAACTTACAAAAATGCCCATTTTTCTAACAGTATGTAAAGATTTAACATGAGCAGGGAACACAAGTCTTGGCTCTTCCACCCCCAAATAAGCACTTCAGACCATAAGATTTTTTGGGTCATACGATCTCACCAATAATCGTTGAATGATTGCAACACCTTACCCTGTCACAAACTTGGTCGTACTTTCTTTTCTCTTTTTCCTTTCAAAAGATGTGCTGGAGTTTATTCCTAGTTGATTTGCGTCTTCCCACTTCTTCAACCCGGCGCATGCTTACTGATTCCTGCTCCATTTAAATTTGCAACATGTCTGATGCACACGTTTCCTAGGCATCAGTGTTGTGTTGGCTTTGATGGCACATAGCTAGGCAACTAAGGCCATCATGTGCCAAACTATAGGCATGAGAAACGTTTTCCACAGAATTTTACAGAAATGTGAAAAATCACAGGTGGTGTAAGGGGCCTAAAACATTAGTACTGTCTAGTGATGACAAAGGAAATAAAATTTTAGAAACTACTACTAATAAAAGCTTTAATGAGGCTCGGGTAACCGTAGCAGCCATCCTTTTCTGGGCAAGGATCTTGAGGCTCCCAACCAAAGAAAGACCTCAGCCTTCTTCTCAGGAATGAGAGAGTAGCTGAGGTGTATCAAAAATCCGGCGAAGCAGTAGGTCAAAATATAGTTTCTTGAGAAAACCTGCTTCTCTTAAAAAGGTAAAAATACAAGACATGCCAACAATTGCATTATCACCTAAGAGCAGTGTTCGGTGAAAAGGGATGCATTCACAATAAAAGCTATACCTCTCTAAAAAAGTTAAAACACAAGATATGTCAACAATTGTATCTTCAACCAAGAGCAACATTGGGTGTAAAGAAATGGTTTCACTATAAAAGTGGGTCAAATACTTGTTCCTTAGTTTTTCAACTTTCACACATGAGAATAAGATGTGATTTACTGTAAGTTCATCTCCAAATTTTTCACAAACAGGTTTCACTAGTTTTGTCAGTAGGAAGCTGTGTGTAAGATGTGTGTGCCGAATATAGAAATGGCATAAAATTACTGCTATAAAATGTTCCTGTTGCATGCAGGTCTTCCATTTCCCCAGGACAGGCTTTACAAGAAGCAGTTAGTTGCTTATTTCGTTACCCCAAGTTGCCTGCCATTTAGCCTTCATATTACTGTGTATTAATTTTATGCAGTCATAAGGGGCATTCTGGCTTTCTTGACCTCAAGGCTGCAAGCTTGTTCAGCAAATAAGTCGACTCTTTCATTCCCATCTATTTCAACATGGCTTAGCACCCAGCAGAATTTTAATCATATGTCCCTGTGTTACGACCTTTTCTATATTATGCATAATGTTTCCAACTAAGGGACCGACTGCACTTCTGAAATGGAATGCCGTGAGCAGATCACGGCATTTTGGAATGCTGATTTCAATACTGTTACTTATTAATCTGCCTACAGATACCCACACTGTAACATTAGGCAGCAAAAATGGATGCACAGTTTGGCAGCCTATTTCTTGCCATTTTACTTGTACTACTGCACTTCTGACATAATCTGCTGTTTTTGAGCTGTCAGTGTATAGTTCTGTGCAAACGACATATTTTTCTTGTAGTGCCCGGTATTCCTGTAATAAGTGTTCATGTGGTGTGTTTTTTCCAAGGATGTGTTAATCTGACGTCACATGCAATGGGAAGGCTGTTCTATGGAGGCAGCAGGTTGTACCTTAAGGCGACATCAGGAAGGATGTCCAGCATTTCCAAGTTTTGGCAGCTACCCTCGAAGAGGAGAAGTAGAGGTCTGAATGACTGGGGTTTGTTGCTGAACAGTGTTCTGAAGGTGCACATTATAGCTATCGAATAACAGAGGTGCTTCGGCAGAGAGCAGATTTTCAGGAAATATGTTTGGTTTATGGGGGTTTAACGTCCCAAAGTGACTCGGGCTATGAGGGTCACCATAGTGAAGGGCTCTGGAAATTTCGAGCACCTGGGGTTCTTTAACGTGCACTGACAACGGACAGTACACGGGCCTCTAAAATTTCAGGAAACATGTGCATGTTAGCATAGTTCTTCTATCAGTAAGGGGCAGTTCATTGGTTTCGATGCCGAGACTATTTAGGGGGACGTTCTGTATACGCCTGTTGAGAGGCGCAGTCCTAGGTTTTGTACAGGATCCAATCGCTTAAGGTAGGATGGTCTCACTGACCTGTAGACTACACATCCATAATCTAAAGTAGAGCATACTACAGAGCAGTAAATTTGTGCTGCCTCAAACGATTGTCCCCACCTGAAAAGGGAACGGGCGATACTTAAAAAAATGGCAAGAGACAATTCGATGCACCGAGAAGCCACCGCTAAGGTGCAACGACGTTGTCACCCTCATCACAGGCCTTCTAAAAGTGTCGTGAGCATTGGAAAAGATCGTCCAAGAATTTCCCCAGCTTCTCCTCCTCCTCCGCATACTACTTTATGGAACGGGAGCCATATAACTGGCGAGGCAGGGACGGTTGTCACGGATGGGCCTTGGCCATTCCAGCCTGAGCTACAGACACCCGCAGTGAGCAAGCACATATTGCGTACCGAGAGTCCTGAGCCTATTGCTAATCAAGCACAAGGCCCAACTCCTGTCCAAGACTAGGACCGGCAAGTGACTTGGCCATTGCTCCCGAAGCACTCCACACCCTCAGTGATAGAACAGTCACCACGCTCCTCCCAGTGAGTTAAGCCTACTGATGGTCGGGTAGTAGGTCAGGAACCGGCCCAAGTCGCAGACGAGCAAGTGATTGTAATCCTGAAGCCAATCGTGAATGCCATGTGTGTGCTGCTTTCCAGCCTGCACATGCCAGCTGCACAGAATGCACTGCAGATGCTGGATTTGTTGAATCCAGTGCTTGTAGCTGTCCAATAGCTGGCACAACGCATCCTCCAGCTTCAGAGTTCCAAGAAGAAGTAGGGATATGTAACGTTGTCATCAATATTTTCAGCCGCAACGGCAAGCAGCCTTTCCGCACACTAGAACGTCTGCGCTGCCTGTCTGCCTCGTGTCAGTGATAGAGGACTGTAGATCTGTTCTATGCAGGTCGCAGTGTTCGGCAGCCCTCAAGGTGTGCAGGCTACTGCTGGGGCGGCCTGTGACTTTCAGTGCGCTTGTCATTGTCGTGCTAGATACAGACCACATTGCTCTACTTCTTATTCTTTTACGCCCCCCTCTTTCCTCTCCCCCTGTGCAGGGTAGCCAACCGGAACAATCTTCTGGTTAACCTCCCTGCCTTTCCTCTACCACTTTTCTCTCCTTCTCTCTTTGAGTATGTTCAGGGACCATGAGGCCCTCTTCTTAAGAGTGTTTATGTGAGACAGAAATGAGCGTTTTTTTTGTCAACTGTAATGCCTAGGAATTTGTGCTTTTTTACAGGCATCTCGGTTTCTTTAAGATGCAAGGTGAAGTTGGCTAGAGATCTCATTACAACAAGAACAGAACAGCCACCAGCCACTGTTTTCTGTGTGGAAAACGGGAATCCATTCCCATATGCCCATGTTTCTAGTTATTGTCACCTGTATTTGTCTCTCGCATGTTGCTACGTTTCAGGATGTGCAGGCTGTTTGAAGACCGTCAACGTTGATTTAATGCATAATGGACTTTGGGATTATTTTGGCTACGGAATTAATTTTCATAAATAGTGTTGTACTTAAAACACACCCCTGAGGTACCCCATTCTCCTGAACGAAGTTTCTCGAGAGGGTTCAGCTTAGGCGTACATAAAATGAACGATTGGATAGGAAGTCATTCAGGTAATTCAACATCCTGCCACGGATGCCAAGTTCTGCTAGGTCGCGAAGAATCTTAAACCTCCAGGTTGTGTTGTACAACTTCTCCAGATCAAAAAACACAGCAGGGCAGTGCTGTTTGTGCATAAAAGCTTCTCAGATTGTATTTTCGAGGTGAACTAGATGGCCAGTTGTTCAGCACGCCTTTTTAAAGCCACATTGATGGATGTCAAGACATTCACGGGATTCAAGGACAAAAGTTAACCTTATATTCAGGACACTTTCAAAAGACTTGGCGATAGGGATTGCAAGGGTTACTGGCCTATAGCTTCTAGGGGAGGTTAATGACTTTCCAGGTTTCAAGAATGGTACTACAGTTGACACAGCAAGGAACGTACAGAAGGCAGTGTTGGAACACTTTAATCAATATCGTCAACTCTTCGATGAACTTAAACTGTTCCTTCTTTAGTCAGGGTTCAAATCTGCAAGGGACAGAAAATACAGAGAAGCATTCCTAATCCATAAATTTAAAACCTTACAACCAGCAGGGATCAACATATCCAAAGTAAACTTAGAATCTCTCAGGTGCATTCCGGCACTGGCATAATTCTTGAAAATAAGGTCTTGCGCATGGCCAGAGCATTTCCCAGTACTTCATAACGCCACTTTATCGTTTCTTTCACCCTATCGCTCTGCCCCAACCAGTCCTTTCCCCCTAAACCACATATTCCTTTTGTTTTTGTTCTCTCTCTGTTTGCTAAATTTATGCTTACCTTATGCCCTGCACCTCTTGCTGTCATTTCTCAGGAACCCTTGGCTTCTGCATTCCTTTCCCTCCCTTCATTTCAAGCTTTCCCTGAACTCACCCCCCCCCCCCCCCCCCCCCATTTGCTTTTGTCTTCAATTTCTTTTTTTTTTTTCACCCCCAGGTATTTCATTCAGCCATGCTGCATTATTCCCTTATCTGAGTTTTTCAGGTCAAAGCAGCCACCTGTCGAAGCTGGACACACAGCCTTCCAAGCCCAAGTTCGCTACCTCTCGATGCTCCACAACCCCGGATTCCTTTGAGCTGAGCTGGTATTTTTTTTTAATGCAAAAGCATTTCTTGTCTCATGAGTGGCATGTACAGGACCTGTCAGCGGAGAGTGTCATCAGTGTGTGTGTCGGCACGAAAATCATCATTCGAAAAAAGAAATTTGTCGGCACTGCGGTTCGAACCCTGGCTTTCTGTGTGCCAGGCAGGCACGCAACACATGCGCCATAAAGAGTTGTTAGTTCAAGCATGTTAGAGGAGCACGAAGTGAACATGTTGTGTGTACGATGGTAAAGTGTATTGGGGATGTGTATAAATGTTAGAGGTAGAACATCCGCCTCGCGTGCAAGAGGACCGGGGTTCAAATCCTGGTGCCGCGCAATTCTCCACCGGGTTGAAAAAAAAAAAAAAAATCCGCGTGTCGATGGAATTGCATAACCAGGCCTGGAGTGCGGCCTTATCTCGGTGACCAGAACCGACAACGCACTCTCTCACCAGAGCAGGATTTGGCCACCCTGGTGTAGTACTTGGCCACAACCTTCTATGATCAAACCAATTAACCCTCGGCCCTCAGTCCCCAGCGGCTGCAGAACAACTGACCACGGCGGCGGTCAGACCTGTGACGCAGCGGAGGGTGCTAAGAATCTCTGGCTCCGGACAGGCCGCCATTGGAATCTGAACCTGGCAACGTTTAACGCTAGAACTTTAGCTAGTGAGGCTAGCCTAGCAGTGCTGTTCGAGGAACTAGCGGGAATTAAATGGGATGTGATAGGGCTTAGCGAAGTTAGGAGGACAGGTGAGGCGTATACAGTACTAAAGGACGGACACATACTGTGCTATCGCGGGTTAGAGGGTAGACGAGAACTAGGTGTGGGTTTCCTCATTAATAAGGATATAGCTGGCAACGTAGAGGAGCTCTACAGTATTAACGAGAGGGTAGCAGCTATAGTAATTAGGCTGAATAGGAGGTACAAGCTGAAAGTGGTGCAGGCCTACGCACCCACATCCAGCCATGATGACCAGACCGTTGAAAGCTTCTATGAGGACGTAGAATCAGCAATGAATAGAGTAAAATCGCAGTACACTGTACTGATGGGCGACTTCAATGCGAAGGTGGGCAAGAAGCAGGCTGACGACCACGCGGTAGGTGACTATGGGATAGGCTCTAGAAATAGCAGGGGAGAGTTATTAGTCGAATTTGCGGATAGAAATAATTTACGGATCATGAATACCTTCTTCCGCAAACGAGAAAACAGGAAGTGGACCTGGAAGAGCCCCAATGGTGAGATTAAAAATGAAATAGACTTCATACTGTGCGCTAAACCTGGCATCATTCAGGATGTGGCCGTCCTCGGAAGGGTGCGTTGCAGCGACCATAGAATGGTAAGGTCTAGAATTAGTCTAGACTTGAAGAGGGAACGGAAGAAGCTAGCGAAGAAGAAGACCATTAACGAGTTAGCCGTAAGAGGGAAAGCACAGGAGTTTAGGATAGCGCTGCAAAACAGATACTCGGCTTTAACTGAGGAAGATGATCTTGATGTTCATTCAATGCACGATAACCTGACATCAATAATTACGGAGTGCGCAGTAGAAGTAGGCGGTAGGACAGTTCGAAAAGATACCGGGAAGCTATCTCAGGTGACGAAAGATCTGATTAAGAAGCGCCAAAACATGAAGGCATCTAACACTACCGATAGAATAGAACTAACGGAGCTATCAAAGTTAATAAATAAGCGCAAGGTAGCCGACATAAGGAAGTTTAATATGGAGAGAATCGAGCATGCTCTAAAGAACGGAGGTAGCCTAAAAACAGTGAAGAGGAAACTAGGCATAGGCAAAAACCAGATGTATGCATTAAGAGACAAGCAGGGCAATGTCATTAGCAATATGGATAAGATAGTTAACATAGCCGAAGAGTTCTACACAGACCTGTACAGTAGCCAATGTAATCAGAACGCTAATGAGAAAGACAGCAGTGCACAGCAATGCGTCATCCCGCCAGTAACGAAAGATGAAGTAAAGAAAGCCTTAGAAGCAATGAAAAGGGGAAAAGCAGCTGGGGAGGATCAGGTAACAGCAGATCTGTTGAAGGATGGAGGGGACATCGTGCTAGAAAAACTAGCCACCCTGTATACGCAATGCCTTATGACCTCGACTGTACCAGAAGCTTGGAAGAATGCAAACATTATCTTAATTCATAAGAAGGGAGACGCCAAGGACTTGAAAAATTACAGGCCGATCAGCTTACTATCCGTTGCCTACAAGGTATTTACCAAGGTAATCGCTAATAGAGTCAGGGCAACGTTAGACTTTAATCAACCAAATGATCAGGCAGGCTTTCGTAAAGGATATTCTACAATAGATCATATTCACACCATCAATCAGGTGATAGAGAAATGCGCAGAATATAACCAACCTCTATATATAGCTTTCATTGATTACGAGAAAGCATTCGACTCAGTGGAAACCTCAGCAGTCATACAGGCATTGCGTAATCAGGGGGTAGAAGAGCCTTATGTCAAAATACTGGAAGATATATATAGCAACTGCACAGCTACTATAGTCCTCCATAAAGTCAGCAATAAAATTCCAATAAGGAAGGGCGTCAGGCAAGGAGACACGATCTCGCCAATGCTGTTCACCGCATGTTTGCAGGAGCTATTTCGAGGCCTGAATTGGGAACAGTTGGGAATAAGAATAAATGGAGAATATCTAAATAATCTGAGATTTGCTGATGACATTGCCTTGCTGAGTCACTCAGGAGGTGAACTGCAAATCATGATCAACGAGTTAGACAGGCAGAGCAGATCGATGGGTCTAAAAATTAACATGCAGAAAACCAAGGTAATGTTCAACAGCCTAGCAAGGGAACAACAGTTCACAATTGGCAGCGAGAGCCTAGAAATTGTGCCGGAATACGTCTACTTAGGGCAGGTAGTGACAGCTGATCCGGATCATGAGAGGGAGATAACTAGAAGGATAAGAATGGGGTGGAGCGCATATGGCAAATTCTCGCAGATCATGAGTGGCAGTTTACCAATTTCCCTAAAGAGGAAAGTGTACAACAGCATAATCTTACCGGTGCTCACCTACGGGGCAGAAACGTGGAGGCTAACGAAAAGAGTTCAGCTTAAGTTAAGGACAACGCAGCGAGCCATGGAAAGAAAAATGATAGGTGTAACGTTAAGAGATCGGAAGCGGGCAGAGTGGGTGAGGGAACAAACACGGGTTAATGACATCCTAGTCGAAATCAAGAGAATGAAATGGGCTTGGGCAGGGCATGTAATGCGAAGGCAAGATAACCGCTGGTCTTTAAGGGTAACGGAGTGGGTTCCAAGAGAAAGTAAGCGTAGCAGGGGGCGGCAGAAGGTTAGATGGGCGGATGAGATTGAGAAGTTTGCAGGCAAAGGGTGGATGCAGCTGGCAAAGGATAGGGTTAAT
Organism: Amblyomma americanum; assembly: GCF_052857255.1. Classification (NCBI taxonomy): domain Eukaryota; kingdom Metazoa; phylum Arthropoda; class Arachnida; order Ixodida; family Ixodidae; genus Amblyomma; species Amblyomma americanum. Next base: position 50,160,867 of record NC_135500.1, read on the forward strand.
TGGAGAGACATGGGAGAGGCCTTTGCCCTGCAGTGGGTGTAGTAGGGTTGAGGATGATGATGATGATGATAAATGTTAGACAACGATGACATGCAAAAAAAAGTTGCTGACATCATCCAGGTCACATGATAAGTGTCACGTCACAATGATGAGTTGCAAAAGAAAAGTTGCTTTTTCCAATGCAGCACACTGCAGTGCTCTACCATTTTTTCTTTTACAGTCATGCAGGTCAACCGGTTCAACCTGTTTAACAGCCATCATGCTCGAACAACGTTCACCCTACCCATCCTAACACCCTTCTCACTTCAAGCCCCTTCCCCATTACTGGGCCTTCCTGCTCAGAGTGAAGACCCTACTTAAAACCCGCCAATGTTGAAAACTTTGCCCAGAAAAAGACAAGTCCTCTCGTCAAAACGTTGGCAAGCACCATGAGGCTTTCCCCTCCCTTGTTCACTTTGTGATTGCATGTTGCGACCATATGGCTACATTCGAAACCTAGCTTGAGCAACCTGCATAGTCTCTTCTCCTCTGTCACAGGGCATCACACGATAAGCATGCTCATAATGAATGCATCCGAAAGTCAGACAAGAACTGCTGGCATTATTTTCAGGCCAGACTCCCTGTGAAATCAGCCTTCTTTATATAAACCCGAATTCAAAAAATTTATAGTATGAAGTGTTTCTCACATGTATCTCAAAGCACGTAACCCACTCGATAGGTAGTGAGGAAAACTAAAGTTTGGCACATTAAAAGCAGTGTGACTATGATGACGAAAAGAAAAGAGAACACAAGTGCCATGAATTAATGCTGTTAGTCAATGCCCGTGTTGTCTTCTTTCCGCCCCTGGGTTCTTAATATGCCTTAGAAGGGGCACCACTGTGGCAGCAGGTAGAAACATTCCAAGTCACACCTCTGGTCACAAATCAGTCACAAAAGTAGAAACCTAAGCTGTGTCCTAAATGTTCAGGAAAGCTTGCATAGGCTAAATTGTCTAAGAGGTGGAGCTCTGATCTTTGCATAAATTTTCGGAGAAATCTAAAAGGTGCGTGCGCTTAGTATATATAGTTGACAACTAACCCACTTGTTTCAGAACTCTGCAGGTTTCTTAATTTTGTAAAATGTGCATTATGGTTTCATTTTATTCCTTCGGAAAACCCTACCGCCCACAACGCCAGAAGAAGTGTTTGTTTTACCCGCCAAACGATCGAGCGCTGACGCTGAGCAGACGCCACGATCAAAGCGCAACTGGCGCAACAGCGCAGCTACCGTTCGGGAAAGTCGTCTCCTCGCACGGGACAAGGCCACGCACAGGGACATACCCTTTGATGCGTGCGTCCGTGCCGGCCGCGAAAACAAGGTAAACGAAACTCGCAATTCAGTTTGTAAAGGCGACCCTTACCAAGCTGGTGGGGACGCCGGACGGCCAGAAGACGAAGCATACTCGCCGTCCGTAGTTGTGGGCGCGGCTCAAACTGTGACTGACTTAACAACGTTGCTCTTACAAAAGTATGCCGTGTTTTTACGCTCAAGAGCGCTATAGCTACAGCGACAAGCACGAGCACAGATGAGACGGGGCTACCGCTGGGAGGTGCGAGCCAGTGAGCCACAAACACTATGGTGTAAGCACTGGAGCGCCGGTAGCAAGGCGGATTTAAAGTGGTGGCGAAGGCTGGGCCGAAAAGTGGTTTAGCGCGACTGCAGCACAACCAGAGGATGGGGGCAAAACACTCATGTAAAGAAATGATAAAGCTACAAAATTGGAATGTAATCTGCGAATAGAAAAAAAAATATATTAGCACCTTGTTTTATGAAAGAGGTAAGTCATTTTATTAAAAACTGGCAAATTTTGTATTTTTGCAACACTCTTGACCTGCCCCCTATTCATGAGTGTGCGGTGCATTACAGCGCGTCTTTGCAGGCCTTGTTTCGATACCCGGCTAACCCGGCCACAGTGGCGATTTCTTATCGCCAGCTGTCTGCGATGGCGCGCCTGGTAAAGCGTATAAATTTAGCTCGCCGGTCTCAAAATGCTCCTTTTGCGAAGTTTTCGTCGTCCTTGCACGTCGCTTCTTTGTCACCGTTCGGTAAGATTTGCACCCCGCTGCACCGCTGCGGCAGTTTTCTCGATTTTGTCGTTTCCTTCGGCGTGCGGCCAGTGCGAAGTCTTTTTCCGTCTTTGCACGCTTCGCGCTCTTCTTTTGAAGCGCTTAGCGCTTCATTTCAAGATGAGCTTACGGCATGTGAAGAAACGATGCTCCGTGGTACACCAAGGCGGTACACTGCGACAGCGTGGATAGTACCATTGGTGACACGCTACACCGATTCCCGCTGGACTTTCACAGGTGTGTCGTCTGCTCTAGGTATGCGCGATAGCTTCGATATGGTTTCGCCGGGCTGTTCGCTTGTGTTTCATAGCTGTAACCCGTTCGTGCGTACTTGGCTTCATGTCTTTTTCAATGTATGGTATTTGCTCCTACGTTGAGCACGTTTGAGGGTGCTAAAGCTGGCTTTAACATTGCCTTGCAGATGTAAACGCACCTGCTATATTCTTTCAGCTGAAGAAATTAAATGTGAAGAATAATCCCAGTGTGCTCTATGGTCTGTGTTGATGCGCCTACTTATGTCATGTTATGTTTGCTTCAATTGAAGCTGTCGTAGCATTGTTTTCTATACTTTTCAATTTCCTAACTGACAACGTTCGTGGCACTTCAGGGCTTTTTCCTATCTGCACTGTGACTATTGAGATGATTAGCCAAATTAAACAATACTGCTTGTGCTGCCTGTGACATGTATTTTTTTTTGTGTGTGCCAAGGGTGTGCTTTGTGACTGTATTTGTTTGGTTGCTGCAATAAACAATGAATATGAAACTATGAAAACCATACTTGCCGTACACTCTATTGCGAACTGTGCACTTGAGCCAGTGCTTTGTGCATCATACCTTGCATCATATCATGTTGTACTCAAAAGTACCAGCACCAGTATTTGCACTACGAATCATGCATGCTTCGCCAGCAGTGTCTGGAAGTGTTGCTGCCTTTCTATGCTGCCCCTCCTTTACCAGTCACTTTTATTGCGTTCCCAATTGCACATTAACAAGGCCATAACTAGCAGGAACTCGAGCACATTTGACTGGCAAAGGTTGGGGCGCGCTGAAAGGCAGCAACCTTCGAGAGGTACGGGCTCGAAAACGCGGATTCTACAGAAAGACCGCTTTATAATTCGCGCCAAAAGCATACGTACGCGTGACGTCATTCTACGTCACGTTTGCGTAGTTTGCCCCCCAAAATCCAGGGGGCGCTGGAGTGCCCACGAGCCGCCATTTTTTGAACCAATGGGCGTCTATGGAGCCTTCGCTACCAGTGTACATCTACCTTGCCGGTAGCGCCGGAGAGGCAACACCGCTGACGATGCGACGGCGCTGCTGTCGGTAGAGATAGAAGTAATGCCTCCTGAACATGGATACGGTAGGTCCGTTCGATTCGCCTGCACTCCTGCACCAGTTCTGTAATGTTCCGCAGCGGTGCCGCGAGCGTGCAGCGCCAGTTCCAGCAGTTCAAGTGCTGCTTACTTCCAAAACGAATGGTCGAGTGCTAGCCTTGGCGTCGCCACCAAATTGCAGCCAGTAGCGTGGCGCCCAAATCAACGGCCGCCAACATCCCGAACCGCGTGAAGAATTTTCAAACAGCACATCGCAGCGAAGTGTTGCCATGATTCAGTTTCAATGCAACCTTGCGGCAGCTAAGCGAAACGCACGAGTGTTCTTTTACTGTACACGACTGAGGTGCACGCGCGCCGACTTGCATGCTAAGCGGTTGTTGCAACAACGTGCATCATGCGCTGCATGCACGTGTTTACTTTTTAGTTAACATAACCGGCTTTATAAGTAGAAAGGATCGATAGACGCCGGTTACGGGTCCGTCGTGAGCACGATGGTCGAGAGATGCAAGGTGCCGGCGAGGGCCGCCGTCCCCACCTCCGTCGTCGCCTTGTCGGGTGGCCACTCACGTTCCATGAGAGTCGGCGGGCCCGTGTGAGGCACTGTTGTCATCGACGAGTGGAATAATTTGAGTATGTCCGCCGTTCATCGCAAAGCGCAAGCCATCGTCGCGAAAGCCGTCGTCTGCTTCCATGGCGGCTACAGCTGCACCATTTCGACACCGACCATTGAGGAGGTGCACAGTTTTCCTGCACTTTCCTGAACTAGACGTGCACAACGTCTGCACTTTTTTTGAAACGAATGGCGTCGTGCAGACAGCGCCATCTTGCATCGCTGAAACGAATGGCGAAGTGCAGCACCGCGAGAACCAGTTCACGAAGTGCAGGCGAATCGAACGGACCTAGTGTTCTAGGAGGTGTAGTGGCAAAAGCGGCGCTCTCCCCGTGAGGCTTTAGAAGCGGTTGCCGCGTTGTGGCGCTGGCGTAGACTCCTGGAGCAGAAGCGAGCGCGTTGCCGCTGCGCGCGGTGCGTGGCTAAGGGGGGCCGATCGGAGAGGCGCGCTGTTTGTTGTGGCATTATCGCGTAAGTATCCCCTTTTTTTATGCATCACCGCTTGGCTGCTGATGTAAGGCACAAAAGAAATGACTGAGGCTTCTAGAAGGAAATCAGGGAGTTGAAAGCGCGCTTAATTTCGGGAAAAAAGGCCAACTGCTTACCTCTGTTCTTCCAAGGTTTCATTTTTCTTATTTTCAGGAAGGTCAGGCTGAATGTGTTCCCGACGAAATGGGATAGTAATTGCTATCGGTCCGGAGATGACCTCGACGGTTTCACTTCACGGCACTCGTTATGATAAGAACACATCGCAATATTAATTTGTTGATATTCTTCCTTTATTTGTTTCTTTGCAATATAAATTCACAGGTGTACTGAGCCTGGTTTTTTACAGTGGCGGAACAAGAACAATTCATAGCCAGATATAAAATAGTTTTCCATAATGCGATACAGCGCGAATAAAGACGGGGACGAAGCGAGACAAGACACCACAGCGCTGTGGTGTCTTGTCTCGCTTCGTCCCCGTCTTTATTCGCGCTGTATCGCATTATGGAAAATTACCAACTAGCCCGATCTGCCACTCTTGCATATAATATAGTTGCATGACATCACAGCACTGAACAAGTTGATTGCAGCTAGTTGAGAAAGACGAAAATGAATTTAGTGAAAATGTACAACTAAGACGCTTCTCGATCAGACACGACGATTTTGCAAATCTATGCAGTTGCTGCTTTCTGTGCATCAGAACTGCACTCCAAACGCAAAGGAATGCCTGCATATATTCAGACGTGAAAGCAATGTGCTCACTACAAAACTTGAACAAGCACGAGAAAATAAATCATGGAAACAGAATACCTTTCCGCAATAAAAGATTACAAAGACATGTATATTTACAGCAACACTAAAATAATCGAATCTTAAATACAATAAAAATGCACGCATGAGAAATCGTATTACAAAATCACGAACAGATGTATTATATTGTAACGTGCTTCCACAGAACCTCGACGGAAGAAGCAGAAGATGAAGGACTGACCCGCGGAGAGAGAGGAAGAAAAAGAGAGAGCTGAAGGACGCTGCTAGGCTTCCTGCTTCCATCCTGCTTCGACCGGTCCCCTCTTTGAATAAACCCCCGTGCGTGCAAAGCACGTAACAGGTTGGTGAGAGGTGCCGGGTATCGACCACGGAGCATTCCATCTACCGAAGGAGCCGTAGACTCGCAGGCTTCCCACCACTGCCATCGGACATGCCTGGAGACGACAATGCTGAGCAACCCGGGCTATCCACAGCGAACAACTGGCCACATTATCGAGAGCCCCGCACATTTTTTGGAAAACCTGAAGAGGACGTTGACGAGTGGCTGAAACACTACGAGCGGGTGAGCAAATACAATCGATGGAACGCTGCTACTAAACTGGCTAACGTTGTGTTTTTCCTTGCCGCCACTGCCCTTGACTGGTTCGACAATCATGAGGATACACTGAGTTCATGGGCTACCTTTACGACCGAGATAAAGAAAAATTTTGGGGATGAATCGGCAAAGAAGAAGCGTGCGGAACAGACATTGCTTCACCGCGCGCAAGTACCCGGAGAAACTTGCACGGCATACATCGAAGCCATCTTAAAGTTATGCAAGCTAGTTAACTCCAGAATGCTTGAAGAAGACAAAGTCGGCCACCTTCTAAAAGGAATTGCGGAAGATGTTTACAATTTCCTGATTAGCAAAGAGAGCCTGAGCACCACCGCTGACGTTATAGAACATTGCAGAACATTTGAAGCTCTTAAGCTGCGTCGAATCACCCCTAAATTCGAAAGATTGGCCAATGTCACCTCTATAGCCAGTGTTGAAGCCAGTCCTCCAAATTCTATGGCTGATATGATTCGAGAGATTGTGCGCGAGGAATTGTCCAGATCCCGGGATACCTTCTGCCACACACAATATCTGCGGCACAGTTCTGCACCGGAGGAAGATGTTGCCGCCCTGTCGACTCCGTGGGCTCCACCCAACGGCACTTTGGCCATGGACGATCGGAACATTGCCCAACGTTATCGCCACCAGCCGACAGAAAGGAGGCCCACCTACCCAGAAGACGTGGTTCGTCAGCAGCGAGATCCTGGCTTCAGCCAACGTCGCGACTTTGTTCGCCAGGACTCTTATGGCGGTCGCTGGCGCTCTCAACCTTTGTGCTACCGGTGTGGCATTGCAGGGCATATCGCTAGATATTGCCGCCGTCGTTTCCCAACTTCTCAAGACTGCCAACCCCCGGCGAATACTTACGGGCAACTGCACACCGCGCAGCAGAGACCCCCAACGTCCGCTTGGGACCCGTACCGTCCGAGCAATTTGCGGAGTTCATCACCCGCATCTGACCGCAGTGTGACGCCGCCACCTCAGCGCCAACGGCGGTCACCTTCTCCTCGACGTCGTGCATCCCCTCCGCCTCCGGGAAACTAGGAGGCGCGGCCGATGGAGGTGAGGCCGCCGGCGAGTCGATGACGTCCAATCTACCTCTGCCCGTGTTTATGTTGAAGAACAAACTGGAAGTGTTTATTGATGGTGTGAAAACAATGGCTCTTGTGGACACTGGTGCTACCGTATCCGTTATGAGTTTGAGGTTTAAGAATCGTTTAGGTAGGAAAGTGATGTTTAGTGGTGACCGTGCAGCGTTATTCCGTGGTGTCGGTGGTGAACCTTTGGTTCCACTTGGTGTGTGTGCTTCGGATGTTGTTATTGGTGGTCTAACGTTTAGAACAGAATTCGCAGTGCTACCACGGTCAACGCATGATGTGATTCTTGGGATTGATTTTCTGCAAGAGTGTGGTGCAACTTTAGACTGTCGTACGGGAGAAGTTGCTTTGAATTCTTCGTTACTTTCAGCTCTTGTGGATAACTCGACACCGGATTTTGGAGCATTTGCGGTGGAAGAAGATACTATTGTACCAGCTTTCTCTGCAGCATTCGTGCGGGTTTCCTCTATTCACAATCAGTGCGAATCTTTTGAAGCTGTGGTAGAGCCTACGACACTCGCCTGCTCTAAGAAGAGTATCGTCGTGCCTCGTTGCGTCGTTCCCGTGGTGAGAGGCCGTACCGAGCTGTGGACAGTGAACCACTCTGAAGAGCCAGCTGTGTTGCCCCGGGGCCTCAAACTCGCCCGTTTCGAGGAAGGTGTGTCAGATTTCGTCGCGGCGTTAACCAACTCTGTCAGTGAGCAGCACGTGAAAAGAGATATGGAGACCCAAGTTAAGGCTATGATTAATCAGGCTCTTTCCCCAACCGAGCGTCGCACTCTAGTGGAACTCCTTCTGAAACACGTGTTCGTGTTCGACTTTGCCAAAGACGATTCAACACCACCGCCTACCAGTCGTATTCATCACACGATCAACACCGGCTCCGCACCTCCTATACGCCAGAAGCCCTATCGAGTCTCAGCCACTGAACGTAAGTTAATAGATGACCAAGTTCAAGAGATGCTAAAGCGAGGCATAATTCGAGAATCCTCCAGTCCTTGGGCGGCTCCAGTTATCCTTGTTAAGAAAAAAGATGGCACATGGAGGTTCTGTGTTGACTACCGTCGCTTAAATACGGCCACGAAGAAGGACGTCTACCCGCTTCCACGTATAGATGACGCAATTGATTGTCTGCACTCCGCTTCATACTTTTCTTCTATTGATTTGAGATCCGGCTACTGGCAAATCCCCGTGCACGCTGCAGATAGGGAAAAAACGGCATTCATTACACCAGACGGACTTTACGAGTTCAACGTTATGCCTTTCGGATTATGTAATGCACCTGCAACATTCGAGCGGTTCATGGATACAATCCTGCGTGGCCTCAAGTGGCAAATTTGTTTATGTTATCTGGACGACGTTGTAATTTTTGGCAAAACGTTTAGTGAGCACAACCGCCGTCTGGATATTGTGCTTGATTGCATGGAACGAGCTGGCCTTATCCTCAATTCCAAGAAATGTCATTTTGGGAACCGTGAAACAATTGTTCTTGGTCATTTAGTTGATAAAGAAGGTGTTCGACCAGATCCAAAGAAAATTGAAGCTGTCAAAAGTTTTACGGTGCCTCAATCAGTGAAAGAGCTGCAGAGTTTTTTAGGGCTCTGCTCGTACTTTCGACGCTTTATAGCTAGGTTTGCGGACATCGCTTACCCACTCACGTGTTTGCTGCATAAAGATGCACCGTTCAATTGGACCAGCGAATGTGACGCAGCTTTCCGGCATCTGAAATTTCTTTTGACCTCGGGCCCCATCCTACGCCACTTCTGCCCATCTGCACCAATTGAAGTGCACACTGATGCATCGGTATCGGCGCTGTACTTATACAACGCCATGGTCACGATCAGCACGTGGTAGCATATGCCAGCCGTTCGTTGAGTAAGAGCGAAAGAAATTACACGGTTACTGAGCAAGAATGTCTCGCCGTTGTTTTCGCTGTACAGCGCTTCCGCTCCTATCTGTACGGGAATGCTTTCACCGTCGTGACCGACCACCACTCGCTTTGCTGGTTAGTGAGTCTTCGTGACCCCTGTGGCCGGCTTGCTCGATGGGCTTTGCGCCTACAAGAATTTAATTTCACTGTTGTGCATAAAAGCGGCCGTAAACACTCAGATGCCGATTGTCTTTCCCGTTTGCCGCTTCTAACGACTGAGGACGACGCAGACAACTTTGATGAATACTTGTCGTCACTTTCACAAGCCTTCCCCGATCTTCAAGTTTTTCGAACTGAGCAACGCAAGGACCAAACATTAACCTCTTTGTTTGATGCCGCTCAAGATTCTGTAAAGAATACTTTTTGCATTCGCGACGGTTTGCTTTATAAGAAGAATTTCGCTTCTGGAGGAGCACGCATGCTTCTTGTCGTACCCGAAAGCCTACGCATCACAGTTCTTGAAATGATGCACGACGACGCCACGTCTGGGCACTTGGGAGTGACACGCACACTCCACCGCACACAACAACGATTTTACTGGCCTAACATGCGTTCAACCATCCAGCACTATGTAGCCAGCTGTGTGCAATGCCAGCGCTTTAAGCTGCCGACTTCAAGTCCACCGGGCAAATTGCGGCCAATCACACCTCCAACAGCCCCGTTTGAGCAAGTTGGCATTGACCTCCTTGGACCTTTCCCACGATCCTCTAAAGGAAATCGATGGATTCTTGTGTGCGTAGACCACTTAACCCGTTATTGTGAGACAGCCGCGATACCAGTTGCTACTGCGTCTGAAGTATCTAACTTCTTACTTCGATTCGTCATTCTTCGGCACGGCCCTCCTGCAGTTCTCATTAGCGACCGTGGACGTCAATTTACAGCGGACGTTGTTGAAGAACTTCTCCAACTCGGCAGCTGCAGTTTTCGCCACTCCACGCCATATCATCCCCAAACGAACGGTGTGGTAGAACGCACTAATCGTACGCTCACCACCATGCTTGCCATGTACGTCGCTGCAGATCATGAGGACTGGGATGGCGTACTCCCGTTCATCACTCATGCGTACAACACCGCGCAACATGAGACAACTGGCTACAGCCCCTTTTACCTGCTCTATGCTCGCTCGCCTCGCTGCGGCCTTGACACCATGCTACCATTTTTCATCCACGATGAACCTTCTCTTGCGACCACACTCTGCAGAGCTGAAGAAGCTCGCCAGCTTGCCCGCGTTCGAATTTTATCTTCGCAAGAGCGTTCCAAGAACCGCTACGACGTCCAACACCAAGAAGTTTTTTATGTTCCTGGTGACATTGTGTGGTTGTGGACCCCTCTACGCAAGCGTGGTCTGTGTCAGAAACTGCTATCCCACTACACTGGACCATTTGTTGTGTTGGAGTGCATAAGTGACGTTAATTACGTTATAGCACGACTAACTGCTAGTGGTCGACGGTCACGCCAATCTCAGGTGGTGCATGTAGCCCGCCTCAAGCGATTCCATCCCAGACGGTCTGTTTAACTCGCCCGACGGGCATCGTCTGCGAGGAGGGAAATGTAACGTGCTTCCACAGAACCTCGACGGAAGAAGCAGAAGATGAAGGACTGACCCGCGGAGAGAGAGGAAGAAAAAGAGAGAGCTGAAGGACGCTGCTAGGCTTCCTGCTTCCATCCTGCTTCGACCGGTCCCCTCTTTGAATAAACCCCCGTGCGTGCAAAGCACGTAACAATATGTACAGTCCTATACATGTTAACTCACCAGAACAGGATTTGGCCACCCTGGTGTAGTACTTGGCCACAACCTTCTATGATCAAACCAATTAACCCTCGGCCCTCAGTCCCCAGCGGCTGCAGAGCAACTGACCACGGCGGCGGTCAGACCTGTGACGCAGCGGAGGGTGCTAAGAATCTCTGGCTCCGGACAGGCCGCCATTGGAATCTGAACCTGGCAACGTTTAACGCTAGAACATTAGCTAGTGAGGCTAGCCTAGCAGTGCTGTTCGAGGAACTAGCGGGAATTAAATGGGATGTCATAGGGCTTAGCGAAGTTAGGAGGACAGGTGAGGCGTATACAGTACTAAAGGACGGACACATACTGTGCTATCGCGGGTTAGAGGATAGACGAGAACTAGGTGTGGGTTTCCTCATTAATAAGGATATAGCTGGCAACGTAGAGGAGTTCTACAGTATTAACGAGAGGGTAGCAGCTATAGTAATTAGGCTGAATAGGAGGTACAAGCTGAAAGTGGTGCAGGCCTACGCACCCACATCCAGCCATGATGACCAGGCCGTTGAAAGCTTCTATGAGGACGTAGAATCAGCAATGAATAAAGTAAAATCGCAGTACACTGTACTGATGGGTGACTTCAATGCGAAGGTGGGCAAGAAGCAGGCTGACGACCACGCGGTAGGTGACTATGGGATAGGCTCTAGAAATAGCAGGGGAGAGCTATTAGTCGAATTCGCGGATAGAAATAATTTACGGATCATGAATACCTTCTTCCGCAAACGAGAAAACAGGAAGTGGACCTGGAAGAGCCCCAATGGTGAGATTAAAAATGAAATCGACTTCATACTATGCACTAAACCTGGCATCATTAAGGATGTGGCCGTCCTCGGAAGGGTGCGTTGCAGCGACCATAGAATGGTAAGGTCTAGAATTAGCTTAGACTTGAAGAGGGAACGGAAGAAGCTAGCGAAGAAGAAGACCATTAACGAGTTAGCCGTAAGAGGGAAAGCACAGGAGTTTAGGATAGCGCTGCAAAACAGATACTCGGCTTTAACTGAGGAAGATGATCTTGATGTTCATTCAATGCACGATAACCTGACATCAATAATTACGGAGTGCGCAGTAGAAGTAGGCGGTAGGACAGTTCGAAAAGATACCGGGAAGCTATCTCAGGTGACGAAAGATCTGATTAAGAAGCGCCAAAACATGAAGGCATCTAACACTACCGATAGAATAGAACTAACGGAGCTATCAAAGTTAATAAATAAGCGCAAGGTAGCCGACATAAGGAAGTTTAATATGGAGAGAATCGAGCATGCTATAAAGAACGGAGGTAGCCTAAAAACAGTGAAGAGGAAACTAGGCATAGGTAAAAACCAGATGTATGCATTAAGAGACAAGCAGGGCAATGTCATTAGCAATATGGATAAGATAGTTAACGTAGCCGAAGAGTTCTACACAGACCTGTACAGTAGCCAATGTAATCAGAGCGCTAATAAGAAAGACAGCAGTGCACAGCAATACGTCATCCCGCCAGTTACGAAAGATGAAGTAAAGAAAGCCTTAGAAGCAATGAAAAGGGGAAAAGCAGCTGGGGAGGATCAGGTAACAGCAGATCTGTTGAAGGATGGAGGGGACATCGTGCTAGAGAAACTAGCCACCCTGTATACGCAATGCCTTATGACCTCGACTGTACCAGAAGCTTGGAAGAATGCAAACATTATCTTAATTCATAAGAAGGGAGACGCCAAGGACTTGAAAAATTACAGGCCGATCAGCTTACTATCCGTTGCCTACAAAGTATTTACTAAGGTGATCGCTAATAGAGTCAGGGCAACGTTAGACTTTAATCAACCAAATGATCAGGCAGGCTTTCGTAAAGGATATTCTACAATAGATCATATTCACACTATCAATCAGGTGATAGAGAAATGCGCAGAATATAACCAACCTCTATATATAGCTTTCATTGATTACGAGAAAGCATTCGACTCAGTGGAAACCTCAGCAGTCATACAGGCATTGCGTAATCAGGGGGTAGAAGAGCCTTATGTCAAAATACTGGAAGATATATATAGCAACTGCACAGCTACTATAGTCCTCCATAAAGTCAGCAATAAAATTCCAATAAGGAAGGGCGTCAGGCAAGGAGACACGATCTCGCCAATGCTGTTCACCGCATGTTTGCAGGAGGTATTTCGAGGCCTGAATTGGGAAGAGTTGGGAATAAGAATAAATGGAGAATACCTAAATAATCTGAGATTTGCTGATGACATTGCCTTGCTGAGTCACTCAGGAGGTGAACTGCAAATCATGATCAACGAGTTAGACAGGCAGAGCAGATCGATGGGTCTAAAAATTAACATGCAGAAAACCAAGGTAATGTTCAACAGCCTAGCAAGGGAACAACAGTTCACAATTGGCAGCGAGGGCCTAGAAATGGTGCCGGAATACGTCTACTTAGGGCAGGTAGTGACAGCTGATCCGGATCATGAGAGGGAGATAACTAGAAGGATAAGAATGGGTTGGAGCGCATATGGCAAATTCTCGCAGATCATGAGTGGCAGTTTACCAATTTCCCTCAAGAGGAAAGTGTACAACAGCATAATCTTACCGGTACTCACCTACGGGGCAGAAACGTGGAGGCTAACGAAAAGAGTTCAGCTTAAGTTAAGGACAACGCAGCGAGCCATGGAAAGAAAAATGATAGGTGTAACGTTAAGAGATCGGAAGCGGGCAGAGTGGGTGAGGGAACAAACACGGGTTAATGACATCCTAGTCGAAATCAAGAGAAAGAAATGGGCTTGGGCAGGGCATGTAATGCGAAGGCAAGATAACCGCTGGTCTTTAAGGGTAACGGAGTGGGTTCCAAGAGAAAGTAAGCGTAGCAGGGGGCGGCAGAAGGTTAGATGGGCGGATGAGATTAAGAAGTTTGCAGGCAAAGGGTGGATGCAGCTGGCAAAGGATAGGGTTAATTGGAGAGACATGGGAGAGGCCTTTGCCCTGCAGTGGGTGTAGTAGGGCTGATGATGATGATGATGATGATGATACATGTTAAATAGTTACATACTGTGACAACCTAGAAGTAAGCACACTTTGAAAATAATGACATTCATATAAAAAATATATACGAAACGAAATAAAAATGTCGTGGAAAGTGCGACTTACGTGGTGCGACTAAGTTTAAGATATTTCGCGGCTTCGCGCTTCTGAAAAACTGAAAGAAAGAATTCGGCAACATAAAAACGACGTCCGCAACTTCGCAAGAGAGCGCAGTCCTGTGTACGCGGACATTCCGAAGACTCGAACCACAGAATCAACTTTGACGAAACCTCGTACGTGCGTGCCATCTTCTGAACCAAAAAAAAATTCTCAAAAACAGCTATTCCCAGAATCCTGGCACATTCCTGGGACATCAAGCGCACAAAAGGAAACCTGGCCGCAGTATATGCGCAGGGAGCTTAATTCGCTCTGCAGCTCAAAGGAGACAAGTCGCCATTGACAGCCATTGCCCGCGTCAATCCGACAACGTACCATTGTTCTACACACAGTAATGTGAATCGCAGCCATAACCCCCACCCTGCCCGCTTCTTTCGCATCACCGCTTTTCTTTTTTCGGCCTCCTGCTGCTCCCATCCATGCATACTTAAAGACGCTAACTACAGCCCCCATTCACCCCTGAAGAAGGAGCCCAGCTGGCTCCGCAACGTTGGGTTTTAAAAATTAGTTTTTGGTTGAAAATGTGCCTGAGTTTATTACAAAGCACTAGCGTGGCCGAATAACGAATAAGGAGAAGCCCACTATTCCAGAGAACACGCGATGCAAAACACGCCTTGTTCCAGCGATGAGAAGAAAGCACGGGAGAGACACAACACGGACACACTGACGAGTGCTGGCTTTCAATTGAGCATTTATTTCCAAGTAGCGAAGCAGGAGGAACGGGGAAGGCTAGAAAAAAAATATTGTACAAACAAGACGAACTTACCACAATTTGAAAGCGGATAAAAAATTCGAGGAGCACTGAAGTACGGGATATCTCCCTGCTGCATTCCTTCCTCTTCACGCCTCATTCTCTTGTTCATTTTCCACTTCTCGGTTCATTCTTTTTCCTCTTCTTCACACCCTTTCTGTCTTGTTATACCGCCACTTTCTCGCTGTTCCTATGTGATTTCGCAACCCCTCCCCCGCTTCATTCCACCCATCTTCTTCCCCTTCGCCCCTCTGCTACCCCTCACTTTTGTTTGTCAACTTTTGCATTCGTTGGCCGCCGAGCTTACTATGCACTGCACTTCCTTTGTCCCATACGCTTTTTCACTCTCTGTGCCTTTGGGCAGCAATGTTTCCTCAGGGTGTCTCGTTGAGCGTGCGTGTTCGCAGGTGGCTTTTAATTGAGCAGGGCCACATGTCTGAGGGGCGCTCTCCGAGTTTTCTTGTCTTTTTGCACATTTTTGCGTCCCCCAAGGAATATTCTTATCTGCTGTTCTTACCCCAACTACTCCAAGCAGCCGAAATCGCCACTTTTTTCCAACGGCAACGCTCAAACCTGCTCAATACAGCGACGCGGCGAAACAGACGGCTCGCTTTTCTCCTCCAGTATTCGACGGCAGCGCCCCGAGCGGCCGACCGCTTTTTTTTGCTTCAGCTCCTTCCGCCGAAACCATAGAGCTACTACTACGGACACTAGAGCGAAAGCGGCGGCAGCACTCCCATGCATTTTTTTTTCCTCCATGCTCCCATGTAACCCCTCTCCACTTTTTTTATAACCGTGGATATGGTGGCTAGATTGGAAAGGTGTGAAAACCGGCAGGGAAACATGGCCCCACAGCGCGCCGATGCCGTGTGGCGGCGCTGACGGCAGAGGCGCGGTTAGGCGCGCAGCCAAAATGAGCGCATCGCCTAGGCTAAATTTGACCACTGAAGCGAAAATAAGCCCGTTTTGCTTATCGCGCGTTTTCTGCTAGTGTCAAAGAATGAATATTTATCATAAAATAGTGTTTCATAAACTCGCATCATTATTCCCTTGAAATATGCTGCTTCACAAGCCGAGTTTGCATTGCATAGCTGAACTGATGCGCGTTTTGTGCATGCACATTTCGAGACGCTGCCCAAGATGTGAGGGACGCTGTTAATGCCGCAGCGGAAGGTTGTGGAATAATTTAAACGACCTGGGTTTCAACGTGCACTGACTCTCTGCGTTGCGCCGCCACCGAAACGCAGCCACTACACGTACGTACGGCGAGAAGAGCAGGTTGTAATGCGTGCCGTAGGACCTCAAAACTGCAGTCGCATGGCTGAAGGCGAAAATTAAAACTCGTTTTTAGGGAAAGGAAATATCGCAGTATCTGTCTCACATATATCGGTGGACACCTGAACCGCGCCGTAAAGGAAGGAATTATGAAGGAGGGACTAAGAGAAGAAAGAGTGGCCGTAGTGGAGGGCCCCGGAATAATTTCGACCACCTGGGTATCTTTAACGTGCACTGACATCGCGCAGCACATGGGCGCCTTAGCGTTTCGCCTCCATCGAAACGCGGCCGCCGCGGTCGGGTTCGAACCCGCGGGTACTCCGGATCAGTAGCCAAGCGCCATAACCATTAGTAGCCACCGTGACGGGTAGAATGAAGGCGCCCCAAAGCACAAACCAGGCGCCCCAACGCACAAATCGGTTTTTGTTGCCGCTTGCGAACCTGTAGCATGTATGCCATATCTTGACGCTCATGTAAGCAATGAAGCAGCACATCTGGCCATGAAATCGTTTATTTACAAGTGAAGGAAAAAAATTTTCAGAATTTTATCTACAACACACAAAGCTTCAGTGGTTTCTGTTTCTTATCACCATCCTCCTGATTTATACCCTTAAGGGAAAAAAAATCCTTGTGAGGCAATAAAAACGTGCAACTGATGCTGTCAGCGCAACAGAATGCTAAAAACGACTAATTTTTGGCACGTATCACTAATTGACTGCAGAATACCTCTTCCGCAGCTTCGACATGCAAGCGCGTTCGGCTGAACGCATGTGCAAGTTCGTTTTCAAGGATGGTGACAAGACTGTAAAATGATACTGACGGCCTTGACACTTGGGATCGCTCGAGACCACTTGGAAAACATTCCCTGGCAGACAGGGGCACGGAACAGAAAGTTTTTTTTTGTTTTTCTGTATCCCGTGTCACACCCAGGCGCAAAGCACCAACGCTCCGTCTTCTTTTTTGTTGTTGAAGGCATCTCGCCCTCAGATGAGAAAACGCTGCAACAGACACTCCAATACAGGTGACGAAACGAATTGAACTAACTGCTACGGGGTGCGCAAGGCCGACGCGGCTGAGTTTACCGCGCCGCTACTAGCAGCGCCACATTCCTCCTGGCGGCATCGGTGCGCAGAGGGGTCACGCTCGGCCGACAGAAAGCGCCGCGCTCTTCACACTTTTCCAATCTAGCCACCTTACCGTGGACGACAGCCATCTTGTTACTCCTCTCATGGTCCCCTGCATGGTCCAGGCGACCTAGACCAGGTTTAACGGCAGTTTGCAGCGTACTAATCTGGCAACCTCACAACTTCCCCCTGTATGGCCGCACGCTTCGTAGTGCGCGTCAAAAAGTTGTACGAGGAATGGTGCTGCGGCTTGCTTACGTACTGTGTTGAATTCCTTTCTAGTTCATGCGCAAAATGTTCGCGATGGTGCGCGCACGAAGATACTTCCAGGTGGTGGCGAATCTTGTGCCGCTCATTACGTATGATTTGTGTTTGTGTGAGCCGAGATCAACGAGGATGGTTGGCGAGGTTCAGCAAGGTTTGTTTTGATGTACGGGGTATTATAAAACATGCATGCCCCATGCCTTTTGGCGTAACCTGGAGTCTCTTTAGTAAAGTGTGCACCATCGCCACCTCCTGTCTTCTCCGGCGGTCAGATCTCGTTGGTGTTCCATACAGGAGACGAGGCAGAAGGGAGACGACACTCGCGCGGAGTGCAGCGCATGCCTTCTGTACCGCTGCCTGTTAAGATGCGAATTCTGTTTGAATACAACGGAAGATCTGTAACAGACTCCGTTCCGAAAGGTTTCATCTGCTTGCAACGAAGCACCAAAGCGTCAAGTGGGATAAGTCGCACTCGGAGAGCACTAACAGAGTATTGTGCAAGGTGATGATAGTAAAGAGAAACGTTGGAATGCGGTTTGCTTGCGTACAGCTTTGGAAATATTAAAAATTCAGGCCATATTCTGTAAAACAAAAAATTGACAATCAGTGTATCTGCACAATTACAAGCATGTGAGATTATTAAGCAACCTGCCACTGCAAAGTTACAGCTGGTTTCATCGTTGACAGTCATTTAACTTCAGCAGTTATGTTTGTGAATGCCTGCTTTTTATTTCTGCCATAAATTCACTGATGTTACTGTTGTACACACTAGACAAAAGTATCATAGCTTGTAAATAATGTCTCAATCATACACAATATAGCATTCAATACTTTGCACATCTTTTCACACACTAAAAGAATGCACATGAAAAAAAAATAGAAACAGTACCAAGACCTCTGCTCTCATTTGTTGAACACCTAATAGGGCAGCCTTGATGCAGTACTGAGGGAAAATTGGAAAAAAAAACACATGTTCAACATAGTATCAATACAGTGATTTTGCATTAACAATGTTCGAATAAATGTTCGATGTCACTCTTCATCATACTTGTTATCTATAGCAGGACTGTGCATTTGGTGCAGATCCCTTCAGAAATAGCATCCCTCATAGCCTGTGCCACTCTGGGATGTTAAACCCCACAAAACCAAAAAAATAGAACCTTCATAAATGCGCATGAGCATCTGTGTAAAAGCTGAAATGTGCAACTGCTTTGCATTTAGATTTCTTTAACGTGAATAAATGTTTGAGTACCTGCTGAGCACTTCAGTGATCTTAGCTTCAGAAACATTTTCTGCACTGAACATTGCACTGGTGAAGAGTTGTTGCATTACACATATAAGGTGTGTTTTAAGGAACTTCAACAAAAGGATTCTTATTTCTTCTACTACAATCAACAGACATATTTACCTTGCGTGTCATGCATCATTGCCATTTATCTGACATAAGGCGCGACAAGAGATCTTTGCAAGGTAATGGAACGCAGTCCTGAATTTTACACTGCGATACTACTCTATATACATGTACATTGGCCAGGTTCATTCCTACAATGCACTGGTGAAGCTACCCCACTACTGTCGCTGTATCAACAGTTGTTGAACGCCAACTTGTGATAATGTAAAATCAGGAGTATTTAAGAGAATATGCAATGCGGCTAGTTGGAACAGCTGGTACTCTGTATTTTGTAATAAATTTTCGGCGTGTGTAAGACCCCCAGGTATCAAAATTATTGAAGAATCCTCTTCTGCAGCGCGCTGCATAACCCAAGTGCGACTTTGGCTTGTAAAAATTTATTATTATTAGATTATTCGTGTTTCCTTCATTCCTTGCTTTGCACTAAATAGTTGTCAAGTTGCGGTGCAGACAAAGGGAGATAATCGAGGGGCTCATTATGACATATACACTGACAGTTCATTAACTTTGGATTCCTTCATGTATATGTCGCTAAGTTGATTAGTGCAATTGGAAATGGTTGTTATTGATGCTGAAACAAGATTTGCTTTGTAAGCAGTGCTCTAACATATGCCCCTCTTGCCTTCTCTGTTATCCTTCTAGCCTCCTCTCTTAGTCTGAGTGTCACATATTTCTTCAAAACGAACTTGATCACTCCAATTACATGTGCTGGGCTCTGTTTGTAATGTTCTACTTCATTCAAGCCCTGCTCATGTCGTTGGCAGAACTGCTGGAAGGACTGTGGCCAAGCGGTCAACGTTTTTGTGCCCTTGCTCATCACTGCAGCGGAAAATCTTTTTAAAAAAACGCGACAGTGCCGTTATGAATTTTTCAGAGAAGAACAGTACTCACACATAAAGCACGATGGCGGCATTCTGCGGAAACTCTGTGCACGAGCGAGACAAAGCGGTAGATCGCGAGGCGCGGAGCCACAGCGCGCTGCGTGCTTACGGCATCTACTGAGCAACTGACAGGCGAGCGTGTATAAGCGGACGGTTCTGTTCTCTTTATTATCTTATTTGTTATCTGTGTTCTTATGCTTTTGATCGAAGGCGGACTTACTCGCCCTGCCGACTTCTATGGTAGTTTCGGGTGTCGCTCTGAACGCTGCCGACGGGTCCAGATTCTTGTGTGCGATCGATCGACCGCCGTGCGCGCAAGAGATACGATCGGCCAACGTGCGCACGGGAAACGACTTGCGTGTGCAGCGCTTTCCTGGCACAGAATCAGACATCCAAAACCAACACCAGCAGTGAAAGCAACGTTCGTGCGAAAGACTGCGAACCGAGCGGCGGGAGTGAATGAGTCCAAAGTGCGAAGAGTGGCTAGAACGCACGGTCGAAAAAGAGGGAGACCGCTCTCAGTGGATTATGCAAGGGAGTGCCTTGAGCAGACACATGGGGTGGAGAGGTGTGTAATGCAGCGCGTATTGGGCGTATGAAACTGCCGTATCTTAATTCTGTCCTGCAGTCTACGCCGGAAGTAGTAATAAACTAGCATACGTAGGTAACCTACAGCTGCCACAGCAGACGAAACGAAAACGAAACTTTCCCAAGTTTTCTTGTACACGTTTGCATATTTCAAATTTTGAAACAACAAAAAGAGTTTGGTGTAATGCTCAAACATCTTCTTGGATGTTTAAAGTTTTAGAAGTTTATATTTAATGTAGCTATATTGATAATATTCGCTTAATTTTCAGTAGCGCAAACAACTAATAAGTACAGGCAACTATGGGAGTAGCAAGATGGCGCTGCTCGAGTGTATGACAACCTCCTCTCCGCGCTTTACCCCCCGGCCGAAACCCGCTTCGCTCTTGCCACTACAACCTTCTAGAACACTGTAACATGGAGGAAGGAAAACATGGAGTTTTCCTTCCTCCGTGCTCCTGAAGAACATGCCTGAAGCGTCAGCTCGATTTCAATGGAAGCCGAGATCGCCACGACAGTGCGCAGACTGGCCGCGAGGCGGCGCTAAAAGATGACCCTCAATTTCGGTTTCAATGGCTGAGAGACTCTGATGCGTGGCTCCCGATCATGCTGTTTTATTCTTTTTCGGGCTTAGAGCCAAAACATTTAGTTTGTTTACGACAAGAACATGTTTCTGGATGTCTCAGAGAGCAGCTAAAGCTTAAAAAGTCTAAGCTGACTTCCTGAAAGAGGATCATCAGTTTCGATTTCGAAATCTAAACGCGCGCTGTGCACCCCCTTTTATCATGCCGTTAGGACCTTTTGTCTCCTGCATAACCAGTAACTTTTGGACGGTTTGCAACAAAAGGAACATGTTAGAAAAATCCATATTGCAACAAGTGCTTGAAGTGGCTAGAAATGCCGTAAAATAAGTATTTACACTGCATGATGCATGGTTGTATATTGTACTGCTGCCAATGGCAAAAAATCAATAACTACTTCAGACAAACAAAAAGGGAAAATAATCCATGAGATAGAATAAGGACAGGAGGAAGTCCGGAATTACCTGAGCTCTAAACTGTTGCCAGGTGACCCGCGGCAAAGGAGAACTGCATATGGCGCTCAATGGATGGAAGCCGAAGACGTCGCGGTAACTTGCCTGGAGAGTCGCTGGCCAACAGGGGGCACATCTCTCATATCTAATGTTCTTACAACTTTGCGAAGCGCGCGTCTGTTGCAATATTGCTGCGAAGCATTGCGAGAGATGTTTCGATCGGGTGAAGCAGATCTTGGAGGGCACAGCCTGCGCTGTTTCTGGTCATTTTTCCGACGAGCTTTCGCCGAACGGTACCTCCTTGAATAACGTACGTTGAGAAATTTCAAATAAACCCATATGCCCCTCTTGTCTATTATTTCCGCAAGAAACACAGCTCACTAGGTTCCTGCGTGATGCACACGCGCACAGTGACTTTGGGAGTAACGCAGCCGGCCTGACTGACCGGATTTCTCCAAATCACAAGCACGCGTGCGTTGATGAAATGACAACTGGAACAAGGGGAGTATCAGACATGGCGAGCGACTTGTGAATATTTAAAAAAAAAACTGCGCTTGAAGGCACAGATACGTGCGCACTTATAAGGAAAAATGGCATGCGTCAGTGCGATGAAGGCGGCGGAAATCGTTTCTTACTGCAGTTTCAATTTTCGGGAAAGAGGTTTCTTGTTGCACATCTTTGCAACTGCGTTTTTGTCTGTTATGTGAAGTGCATGGGTTTTTAGCAATGGTTTGATGAACTTCTTGCATATAATATGCAGTAGTGCTTCCCTGTGGCCACTTTCCTTGTTCTCACAGGTCAGGACAGGCAAACCCGTGATTTTATTCATACTATAGAACAAGCATGTGTCCAGTGGCCTTTTAAGATGCATTCGGTCTTTGAGCATGATATCGACGAACTTCTTGAGGCCCTGTAACACTCTTAGGAGCGCTGACGTCGGGGAAAAGAGTCCACCCCTGTCTTGGGGGGCAGTCAAACGGTCTACAGCAGCATTTCCTTTGGGTTTTTGCACCAAAACCACACAGCTGTCACATTCGACCTGCTCGGATACCACACGAGATATGTAGCCCCCAATAATAGCTGCCATTTCCGGAGTCGGCAGGAACGGCTCCGACGACATACACATGTCTTGGAGTGCGTTTGTAGCCAGTTCTATAGTTTCGTTTCAGCAGCAGTGGCAGCCCCAGCTTCAGTTAAATTGTCAATGGCACGGGATGAGACAAAGGAAGTGGAGCTTCTGACGTTGCTGTTCTCTGAGGCTGCAACAATGCCTCTACGCAGCATTTTCTCCAACCCGCTCAAAACACTTCTCACATCTAGCATGTCATTACATCCTGCTGAACGCCGCAGAGAGCCAAAGAGAGACTTAATGGTTTCACTTGCAAATTTGCGCGTCAAGACGAACTTGAAGTTGCACTCATTTAGCAAGAATCGGATGCAGTGCACATTTGACAGTGTCGTGAACATGAAGGAGTGGTAGGTCTTTTTAGTTTAAAAAGTTCTCTTGGGTGCTCGCATTTTTCAGGCCCTCCATGTACTCAACGAATTCGTGCTCCAGCCAGTGCAGCCTTCGATCATCAATGTCCGAAAATTTTTTTGTATCCGGGTAGTTCTGATGAATGTGCTGGCCACGGTTACTGACGTGCATGGTTACAAACCACTTGTTCATCTTGCACATGAACTCGACTGTCGGGCCTACGTTTAAGAACTTAGCATCGCATGTGTGCCCAGCCTGTTCTTTCATAAAGCTCAAGGCAGCGGTCACAGTAGGTGAAAAGAGCTCAATCGCTGGTTTTACTGCCATTTTCTCTATGGTGGATGGGTAGACGTGTTTTCTAGTGAGAAATCGCACTGGCTTCACGGTGGACCCCTTTTGCATGTTGTACAATACTCTGACATAGAGTGAAGAGATTTCTTTCTTTGCTCCCATTTCCTTCGACAGGAACTGCGAACGTACGTTTTTGATTATGTGACTTTGGTCGAAAGCCAACATGAGGTGCCTAGACGGGTCAGCAGGACGTGGCACTCGTATTTGTGGCTGCCCTTGTGTTAGGAACTCCATTGCAGTCATGTTGACCTTGTGGTTGTCTGTGACGAGTCTGACAGTTTTATATCCAATTTCTTCCGTCTTCTTTAGCATATGCCTGATAGCTTCTGCCAGCAGTTCGCCTGTGCATCCCTTGGTAAAGAAATACCCCACTGGAATTTTGAACCTGGCGTGCAGCCCCCCGGGTTCGAACCCGACCGCGGCGGCTGTGTTTTTATGGAGGAAAAACGCTAAGGCGCCCGTGTGCTGTGCGATGTCAGTGCACGTTAAAGATCCCCAGGTGGTCGAAATTATTCCGTAGCCCTCCACTACGGCACCTCTCTCTTCCTTTCTTCTTTCACTCCCTCCTTTACCCTTCCCTTACGGCGCGGTTCAGGTGTCCAACGATATATGAGACAGATACTGCGCCATTTCCTTTCCCCCCAAAACCAATTATTATTATGCAGCCCGCAGAGCACGAAACACAACAAAGAATTGGCGAGTTTACCCCCTTCCTGCACTGGCAGGAGATGGTCAAGATCTGGGCTGATATCAATGTCTCCCAGAAAAGCGTCCCTCTGCCTGTGATATTCCAGCTTCTGTTTGATGTGCATCTCGTCTATGACTAGGCTACACACCCTTGATTGTGAGGTTACTAAGCAATCTAGCTCAGTGCTCAACCTTCTCTTGACCAGGCTACTGAACCCAACTTCTCCTGAGCAGGTACCCATGCGTGTGGTTAAGTGTGGTTCTACTAGGCAGGACAAGGAGTTGTTCTGCTCAGAGATGCATAGCACCTGGGATAAATGTTGCGCAGATTGATGCAGTGTCGGACGGTGGTCTCACTCCACAATGTTTTTTTTTTTTGCCGTATAGTTAACAACCTCATCTAGTAATAGTCTGGCTTTCTTGTCGTGTTCGGAGTCTGCCACAATCCGAAAGTACGTTTTTACGTGGCATTTTTCCTTGAGGCGTTCCAGTTCTTTTTGTACGCATAAACAGTGCATTTGAGCCTTTCATTTCGTGACTTCCAAGCACGTTCGTTATCACGCCACTTTTTTCGGTCAAGGAAAGCCCCTGTTGATTTTTGTTTGTCTGTTTGGGTGCCGGACGAGAGTAAGACGGACGCGTTCTGACGGCGGGAACAGGACTTACTGTGCAAGCTGCATCACTTGATTCGCTAGCCGCCAGGTAAAGCTCTACGCCCTCTACGGCGGTCACGCCCGATGGTCCAGGTTCAGGACTATGGACGGTGCCCACAGGCGAGTCTCCGCGTTTTCGCGTTTTTATACTGCTGTCGTCGCGAGATTTCGCTGGTGCCGGCCTTAGGTACGACGGGTACTGATTGAAGATACTTGGCACGACACCCTTTTTCAACATCGTCAACTTGGTGCCTTCCCGAAAGTCACTTGGCTGGAAATGCAAGCTACAAACTACAGAATAATTTGATGTTGTGTTTGGCTGCCAGTTTTTCCTTCTATTTACCTTGAGCCATCTTTCCCGGAGTTCAAAGTCGGCAGGAATTTCATGGAACGAAACGCCGGGCTTCTTGTTTCGCTGTCTGGACGTGTAAAACGGAACGCAACAGCAACGCATTTTCGCTCACTACTCGCTCCAGCAACTGCAGTCATCAACGCGTCACTTGTCAAACGATAACACTAATACACCACACAAATAATATAAGAGACAGCGCACCAGAAGGCATACTTTTTGCTGCAACGGCCGTCACAAGAAAATTCTGTGCTGCCTTCATCATCGGGCCGCGTTTCAGGAAAGCGGGGGAACAGGGGTCGCACTGCATCCTGTAGAGTGATTTGGAAGCGTGCACGCGCACGTGCGCACACGGCGCTCGTTTTGCCCGAGCTTGGGGCGGCTCAACCAAACTCAATTAACCCAGCGTACGGCGGTCAAGAGCGACAGAATGTCCTGCGGATGGCGGTGCGGCCGCCGCCGACCACGATGACGCAAAACTTAGGGGCTGAGGAACACAGAGCACATGCTCTAAAAAAGTTCCTAATCAAAGGCCCGAGAACATATGCATAACGCGACCAGCTCGTATACACCTGCCAAGCCGCCCGGCTCGCACACACCTGCCAAGCCGCTCAGCTGTGCTCGCCCGCGCTCGCCGCTATTAACTTTGTGAACTCCCGTTGCGCATATGGCTCTCACAGCTATATTGACAAAACTCAAAGGTGCATTTCAAGCTGTCTTTTCTTTCTTAATTGTTGGGCACTGCGGCCTAAGCAAAATCTAGTTTGCTAGGTTTAGGAAGTAGGCTATAATACTTGTCTCGCGCGGCATCACACGTAGAGGCCAAGTATTGCCATGATCAATGTCAACGAGCCATCAAAATTGGTGCGAGAATATTGACCAAGGTATGCAGGGATGTATACAATTTCGGCGGCCAGTCGCATCAGGAAGGACAATGTTGAACAACATATGCCAGGATATACACTGATATGCCAGGATGCATTTCTTACAAGCGATTGTTACTGGTGGGACAATATTGTCCAACGCATTCCAAGATGTGTGCTACACTGGCTATCCGTCGCAGTCGGTGGGGCAATATTTGGCAGCCAATCCCAGTTTCTGTACATTGTTGGGAAGTCATCCCCACTTCAAGGGCAATATTGACCAACCTATACCAAGATATGCCTGATGTTCAGTGGCCATAAAAGTTGGCATGACAATATTGACAACGAATGCCTGATGTATGCCACTCTGGCTAGCCATCGTAACTGCCCGGGCAATATTCGCCATAGAATGTCAAGTTGTACGCGATGTTGGCGGGCCATTACTTCTAGCTGGCCATCGTAGGTCGTTGTTCACCAGGGTATGCCATTATTGGGGGAAAAGAGTCTAGCCGGGCCATTAATGGGCGTGTTCTGAAATCGAATCGCCATTATTGGTCACGCATTGGCAAGACCGTGCCACCGTAGCAGAAAAATCTGCTCTCTCATTGCCTTTTATTCCCACATGACTCGGGACCCAGAAGTTTTATATTTTGTCCTTGAGCTGTGGCAGTTACTATGTTGTGTATTATGTACCCAAGCAGAGGGGTGCTTGCATTTTTAGAATGGAGAGCTGTAAGTACACTTAAGAAGTCTGAATAAATATTAGCTTAGTATTTTTTCTATGGCCACACATACTGCGTAGCACTCCGCGGTGAAGATGGAGGAACACTGTGATAGTCATACTATTTCCTCCGAATTCCCTCGCACCACTGCGCTTCCTACGTAACTATCTGTTTTTGATCCATCAGTATAAAATTCTTTAAAACTACTGTATTTTTCTTCAAGGGAAGGGAATTCTTGTAATATATGTTGCTCTGGAGTTTGTTTTTCACAGAAATGAGCAAGAGTGAGGTCACAGATTGCAGGAAAATTGTACTATGGAAGCAGTGGACCTTGTCTAGCTTCGAGCAATGCCAGGTAATGTATCCAGTACGCCGAGGTTTTGGCACCTCTTCAAAACGCAGAAGTGGCCTTATAGCTAAGGGTTTGTTGTTAAATAGTGTTCTAGATGGGCACTTTGTGAAGATTTGGTGACAGATATGTTTAGGTAGTGAACGGATTTTTTTAATGTACGAGCATGTGAGCATGGTTCTTCTGTCTGTAAGTGATGGTTCGTTGGTTTCCACATAAAGACTGTTTATGGGTGGCGTCCTGTATGCACCGGTGGAAAGACGTAAACCTAAATTATGTAATGAATCCAGCCGTTTAAGGTACGATTGCCTCGCTGATCCATAAACTATGCATCCATAATCTAATGTAGAGCGTACTACAGAGCGATGAATCTGTAAAAGACAAGTCCTATCGGAACCCCAGTGCTTTCGTGAGAGTACTTTTAGTATATTCAGAGATTTAGAAGCTTTATTTTTGAGGGTGTTTATGTGTGATAGGAATGTGAGCTTTCTGTCAAAAGTTATTCCTAGAAATTTGTGCTCTTCTTGAACTGGTAGTGAGACTTCATTTAAATACAGGGAGGGATCAGTGTGCAGCCCTCTTCTAAGCGAGAACAGAACAGCTACTGACTTTTGCGTAGGAAACTTGAAACCATTTTTATCTGCCCATGTTGTCAGTTTATTTACTGTCAGTTGTATTTGCCTCTCACATTATGTAACGCTAGAGGATATGCAAGCATTCTGGAGGTCGTTGACATAGACTCAATACATGATACACTTTGTAATTAATTTTGCTAGCGAATTCATTTTCACTATAAAAAGCATGGTGTTTAAAATGTACCCCTGAGGCAGGCCGTTCTCTTGAAGGAAGCTCTTAGAAGAGGTGGCACCCAGGCTCACTTGAAATGAACGGTTAATTGGCCAAAAGTCACTCAAGTATTTCAGCATTCTGCCGCGGATGCCGAGGTCTCCATGGTCCCGCAGTATGCCAAACCTCCATGTGGTGTCATAGGCTTTCTCTAAATCGAAAAAGACCGCAAGGCAGGGTTGCTTGTGTATAAATGCTTCTCAGACTGTGTTTTCTAGGCGGACTAGATGGTCGGTTGTAGAGCACGCCTTTTTAAACCCACACTGATGGATCTCGCGAGCTGCTACTCCAGGTTGCACAATGATGCCTATGCCTCCCGAGAGTCTTCTCGCCCCCTCTCGGTCACGGCGGAAGACAGTATACTTCTTTAGCACCTTTGTGTGCTGAGGACCTAGATTGGTTTCCTGCACACATAAATCAATAGGGGAAATTGTGTTTAAAATGTCTTTTATGTCGTTATAGTTGTTTACGAGACCTCTGCAGTTGCAGTGTATTATGAAAGCCATCTTAATGTTGTGCGCATGTGTGCAGATAAAATTAGATTAACTTTGATTTGGCCCCTTGACTAGGAGCCTCACATTTTTTTATCGATCCAAGGATCTCCGCCGTCCGTCCGACGTGGATGGCACGGGGCTGCCCTGGGTCGTGCCCATCGCCTCAGCAAAGGCGCTGGACGACCGTGCAGGACGCGCGCTGACTTTTGAGTTATACCTCGACCTGTGGGAAGAGGTCTTGAGGCCCGCTGACCCGGGGGTCTGTGCAGCCTGCTTTGAGGTTGGCGGAGTAGTATTAGCTACCCCACCAGGGGGCGCGGATGGCCCTGCCATAATCTCACTGCGGGCGGCCTGTATAGGTGCCGAAGCCTGGTGTGATGCGCCGCGCCCACGCACCACATCGGCGAAGTTTGTTTTTGCAGTGAAGGAGAATCTGTTTGTTTTTGCGTATTGCCTTCTTGCTTCATTGAAAGAAATGTTTTCAGTGGTTTTCAGAGTAGTTATTTCTTTTTCTTTCTTCCAGGACGGACGAGCCCTGAAGTATGCAGCATGGTCTCCTTCACAATTTGTGCACCGCGGGGCGGCAACACACTTATCTGACTGGTGGTCCTTCGAGGAGCATTTCGCGCAAGTTTTGCGGCCGCGACAACTCTGTGCGCCGTAGCCAAATCTCTGGCAATTGAAACATTTTATTTATTTATTGATACTGCAATCCCGGAGTTGGGATTTTAGCAGGGTGGGGATACAAACTAAGCAGTTTAACAAAACAGGCTAAAGTAAACAAAGACAACAATGCAAGTTGAAGCTCTTCTGCACCATTGGGAATACAACAAATAAAGATATACAACAGAACATTGAAATAGCCAATGCAATAAAAACTAGGTGATATGTAGCGAGAACATTGTCAGCGACGGCTGCAGCACTTCATTGTTAGTCAGGTTATTCCAAACAGAAATAGTTCGTGGAAGGAATGAGTATTTAAAGCAGTTATTGCGAACGCGAAAAGGAGTTAAAGTTAGCTGGTGTCGTTGTCGCGTCGCATATTCGGACTAAAAAACAAACAAATCGGTAAGCTCCGTTCTGCAGTGTCTTTTGGTTAATTTATACATACATTTAAGTCGTGCGCAACGATTTCGCTCAGTTATTGTCGGAAGGCCAGCTTGGATTAAAAGATGTGTTACTGATGTACGTCGGTAATTATTATATATGTAGCGTGCCGCCCTCTTTTGAACCTTCTCTATTTTATTCATATTAGTTTGGGTGAATGGGTCCCAAATGATAGCAGCATAATCTAAGGTAGGCAGAACC
This sequence comes from Amblyomma americanum, assembly GCF_052857255.1. NCBI lineage: Eukaryota > Metazoa > Arthropoda > Arachnida > Ixodida > Ixodidae > Amblyomma > Amblyomma americanum. The sequence continues at coordinate 50,190,160 of NC_135500.1, forward strand.
ATACATTTGTAAGCAAGTAGGCGAACAGACGGGGTAGACAACCGCATTCCCGTCTCAAGAAAAACAATTTACGAAAAGCGTTACATGTTATGAAGTCAATATGTTTATTCCAGCTAAGAGTGTTAGTGACCCAGAGCCCTAGATATTTATATTCTGTTTTTTTCTGTCAGTGTCATGCTGTTAATACAATAATCGAAAGGTAAGAATTTTTTTTTTTGTTTCTGATTCTCATTAGTACAGTTTTTTCAAAGTTAATGAACATTTCCCATATGCTTCACACCATGCGAAAACTGCTTGCAACGCCCTATTAAGTAATATTTGATCGGAGACATTTCTTACTTCTGTATAAATAACACAATCATCAGCGTAAAGTCTGATTTTCACAGGAATGTTAGCGACAGTATCATTAATATATATATTAAAAACAACAGACGCCCAAAAACAGAGCCCTGAGGGACGCCAGAGTGAACTGTAAGCCTGTCAGAAGAATGATCCTTAAAAACAACGAATTGTTCTCTGTTTTAAAGGTAGGCTGAAATCTATTTTACTAATTGTTTGTTATGAAGTACTGTGTCCAATTTATAAATTAACTTTTCGTGAGTAATCTTATGAAAGGATTTCGAGAAGTCCATAAATACGGTATCAATCTGCTTTCCATTGTTAATTGACGAGGCAGAATCATGTATAGTTTCGGCTAGATGTGTACAAGTTGAGTAACCCCTTCTGAATCCATGCTGATAGTAAAAAAATGTTAGCTTCGAGAAAGTTTGATATGTGATTGTGAATTATGTGTTCAAGTAGTTTACAAGCAGTCGATGTGAGTGAAATAAGGCAGTAGTTCTTGATCAATCGCTTGTCTCCACTTTTATAAACCGGTTTCACTAGCAGTTCCCCAGTTTCTCGGAATTTGACCTTCATTTAAAGACCTTGTAAATAAAACCAACAAATATTTAGATGTCCATTCTGCATATCTTTCCAAAATGGCATTAGGTGTTTTGTCTGGTCCAGGTGATTTCTATATATCAAGGTTAAGTCCCATGTTTAAAATGTCATGCTCACTAATTACAAAGTCATCCAGAGGCGGCAGTGAAGCTTCAAATTTTGGAAAGATATTATTGTCATCAGTAAGTACGGACTTAAAATGTTCATTGAATACATTAGATACTGTTTGTGCATCATGTGCACTGACCAGAACACCTTTGATTTCAAACTCAATATTGATCCTTGGATTGGGATTGGATTGGATTGGATTGGGTATATATGGCCTTACATTTATTTTCAGGTATGCGAATTCAATGCTTTCAGGTAGTGTGTTGGAGTTGAAAGTGATGACCAGGTGTTCCGTATCTATTTCCTTGTTATCCTTCCGGATCTTTATCCGCTGAACGTTTATGACATCTTGGCCGGCAAGCCCTCCAAGCATTTCTCTTTCAGGGAGGTGAACAAAATCAATTTCTGATATGACGCCTCGGACTGTGTTCAAAGATCGGTGCGACGTGATGGAGACAGGAATCTCCCCCATCGATACAATGTTTGCAAGTTTCGAGTGCTGGACGGTGTCGCGTAGTTCGAACAGTAAGTCACCACCAGCCATTTTTGATACCTTGTACCCAAGGGCCAAGGTATCTGTCAGGCACTTTGCTACCAGGAACGGGGAAATCAGTCTTGGTTGTTTTTCTTCAGCTTTGTTATGAATAACATGAAATTTTGGGAATGACACTTTTCTAGTTTGAAAAAAATCTTCATCGTTCCGCTCTCTTTTTAGAGAGCGATAAGATTTGGAATGGAGGGGAGCCATAAAAAAATTTAGTCGTTCAGTCATGGTGCCAGCTACCCACCACGGAGCCCAACAAGGGGATGGGACATGAACTTGCAAGCTAGTCCTGCCCACGCCAGCTGTACACCTCAACTATAACCAAATATCACGAAACCCAGCTGTTGTATATGTGGTTTCGGTTCCGGTTTTTGGATCACCTGCCGCCAGAGGCACGAGTGTCGCTATGTGTATATATATGACTGTATGTGGCAATAAAGAGGGATGGTTTTGGTTGCTAGCAGTTCGTGTACTTGGGCGGCACCCGCCGCTACAAGATTGGCGACGAGGATGGGATCATTTCGGGGGGCGTGACTTTCGCCGCTTGCTTTCCGGTGCTATGAGCATTTTTGGACTCGCGCCGCCGCCCCCGTTCCTGCCTGTGCCTGGTCGACCTGCTGTCGCGTGGCCGCAATGGTTCCGCATCTTCGAGAACTACCTGCTTGCTTCGGAGGCCTCTGACTGCACGCCGGATCGTCGCAAAGCACTACTTCTTCACAGCCTCGGCGTAGAAGGTCAGCGCATATTTTACACATTACCACTTCCATCGTTGGACAACGTCAAGCTCGGTGAGCAAACTGCTACTGAGAAAACGTCAGAAGATAGCAAGGGCACAGGCGACACAAGGCCTGAAGTATCGTCGTACGATATCGCAGTCGCCGCTCTGCACGCTCATTTTTCGGCAACAAGCAATGTTGTTGCCGAACGGCATCGTTTCAGTAGGCGAGTTCAGCAAGCTGGTGAATCAGTGAATGAGTACATCACTGCATTGCGGGAGCTTTCTGCTACATGCTCTTTTCCTGTCAAAGAAGATTCGCTGCGTGACCAGTTCGTTGCTGGTATTTCGTCTCGGAGCTTGAGCGAGCGTCTTCTGCTTGAAGGATCGTCTCTCTCGTTCGCTAGAGCAGTACTACTGGCAAGGCAGTTTGAGCAGGCGTACAATGATCTGCAAGAATTTCCTTCTGTAGTTGTTGGACGCATAAATACTCGTGGAAATACGCCTACGCGTACACCAGAATCCGACGAGAGCTCGAAGCGGTCGCACAACCGCCAGTCTCATTGTTACCGCTGCGGTTCATCCCAGCACAATGCAGCATCAGTTCGCTGTCCAGCCAAAAGCAAGCGTTGTCACCATTGCGGTGTCATGGGTCACTTCCGCTCTGTTTGCCAGAAACGAGGCTCCGCTCCGGTGCGTGAGGTATACAGCCAAGACTCTCCTAGCGAGGAAGTTTTGAGCATTCTGGCTGTAACGACGGCCGCTCGCTCCGCTGTTCACGTAGCAGTTTCGATTGACCGTGCGGACATAACTTTCCTTGTAGATTCTGGGTCGTCAGTTTCCATTGTTGCACACGATCTTTTTAAGCAATATTTTGAAGGCCAAGTACTTTTGGCCCCGACTGTTCGGTTACTGGACTATTCAAAACAGCCAATTCCGGTTCGTGGCTGTTTCTTCGCTGACGTTACGTACAAAGCTAGCACAACAAGCCTTTTTTTCTACGTCGTAGAACAAGGCACCTCACTCTTGGGTATCGATGCCATCAAGGCCCTCGGTCTACAGATTGATGGGTCATCTCTCCAATGCTTGAAACAACGCTAACTTCTAATTCTCGAAGGGAACAGCGCCCTGACCCGACGAAAGCCGTGCAGGATATTAACCTCCCAAAGGAATTAGTTGGCGAGTTCGGATCTCTTTTCGATCCAGGCCTTGGCCTCGCGAAAGGTTTTGTGCATCACGTCAAAACGCGATCCACGGTGCAGCCAGTGCAATCCAAACTTCGGCGCCTTCCGCTCTCGCTACGACCATTCGTCTCGGAAGAGCTCCATCGGTTGGAAAATCTGGACGTGATAAAGAGGGTGGAGGCATCTGAATGGGTGTCACCCATTGTGGTCGTTAAGAAGAAAGAGGGAGGTATTCGCCTCTGTGTAGACCTTCGACAAGCAAACAAGCTGTCGTAATAGACAGTTTTCCCCTTCCTCATACAGAAGAGCTATTGCATAGTTTAGTGGGGGCTAAAAATTTTTCTAAGCTAGACCTCGCATCAGCTTACCACCAGGTCATGCTTCACCCTGCGAGTCGCGATTTGACCGCATTTATATCTCACGAAGACCTCTTTCGTTTTAAACGAGTGTGCTTCGGACTGGCTTCCGCCCCTTCTGCATTTCAGAGTATGATGTCCAAAGTCCTGCAAGGATGTAAGGGCGTGCTCTTCTATATAGATGACATTATAGACTTCGGGCGGGGCCGGCAGGAGCACATAGATAACCTTGCAGCAGTACTTCAACGCATTAAAGAGGCAGGACTCAAACTGAACAGCAAATGTATCTTCGATACGCAGGAACTTTCATTTTTGGGTCACAGGATCACAGCAAGTGGTATTGTTCCGCTGGAGGAAAAGGTTGCTTCCATCAAGGATACACCGGCACCCACCAATACAGCCAGCCTTCGATCGTTCCTGGGACTGGTCGAATACTACTCTAGGTTCGTTCCCAACTTTGCCGATATGGTTGAACCGATGCGCGTTCTGCTTCGAAAGGGGCAACCATTTGTTTGGTCTGGCGAGGTAGACTCCAGTTTTCGAAAGATCAAAGAGGCACTTGCGTCCAACGTAGTCCTGCGGATGTTCGATGCATCTCTTCCAGTTGTTGTTTCCACTGACGCTTCAGACTGTGGGCTTGGAGCGGTTCTCCAACAGGTGGAGGGAGAGAAACTACACACTGTCGCCTTTGCTTCTCGAGCGCTTTCATCTGCAGAGAGGAGATATTCAGTAGGAGAACGCGAAGCGCTTGCGTGTGTTTGGGCGTGCGAGAAGCGGCATGTGTACTTGTGGGGACGCCATTTCACGTTGCTTACTGACCATCAAGCCTTGTTCGCATTGCTGTCTACTCAAGGGCCAGGAAGGCGTCCTTTGCGGATAGCACGGTGGGCGGAGCGCCTACTGCAGTACAACTATACAGTAAAGTACCGGAAGGGTTCGCAAAATCGAGTAACAGATGCGCTCTCTCGCCTCCCTGCGTCACCTCCTCATGAAGAAGAGACTTTACCAGATCAAACTGTATCAGTTGCCCTTATATCTTCTTGCATTACCAGGGAAGAGTTTGAACAGGCCCAGTCGGAAGACAGCACACTGCAACGAACCAAGGCCTACATTGAATCGTCCTGGCCTGCGCAAAAATCTCTGCCGGGTGAGCTTCAACCTTTCCTCAGACTTCGCCTGCCGCCAGTGGTTTCTCAGAAGCATCGGGACCTCAGCGTAGGGTACAGCCATCAAGGAATAGACGACCTCCAGACCGCTATGGACCCTAAGTACAGAAAGACACGTTTTGCAGTGAACATGAACCTGTCACAATCTGCTCGAGTGTTGAGTTTGCTGACGTTGTGAAATATGGACATAAATGGAGTTGTATCTTGTTTTCCTCTTTTTGTTTTATATTTTTGTATTAAGTGCATAAGACAAGCACATTATTGTTACTGTAAATATGATTCTGTAAAAGAGCACTAACGTACTACCACTGCTAAATCACTAACCCATATAGCTGTCTTTTTTTATAAGGAAGGGAATATGTTGTATATGTGGTTTCGGTTCCGGTTTGGGGATCACCTGCCGCCAAAGGCACCAGTGTCGCTATGTATATATATATATATATATATATATATATATATATATATATATATATATATATATATATATATATATATATGACTGTATGTGGCAATAAAGAGGGATGGTTTTGGTTGCTAGCAGTTCGTGTACTTGGGCGGCACCCGCCGCTACAACACCAGCGTATTTCGCCACACAAGGTTAACCGTAGCCGTCCATGGAGAAAAATAAACGGGAAACGAGGAGGAGACAGAACAGTAGTAATAAAGAAGATAGGAAAGTAAAAGATGGAGAGAACAGGGAAAGGTGGTGGTAGTGGTTTTATTAAATATAATAGCAAAAAGGAAGGAAAAGATTTTTGCTAGCCCCGGAAAGGCGACTGCCGATTTTCCTCGCTCGGGTCAGGCCGGAGGTGCCGTCTACCGGAGGCTGGAGCCAAAGTGGTGTGTTGCCTCCGCCGAGGGGCCTTAAGGGACCAAACGCTCGGCATCGGCTCAACCACCAGGATCCCCTTTTCCCCGGACATGGCGATGCCGCGCGCGGCTAAGCGCGGGTGCTCGGGTCCGTAGTGATGCACTGTTCACCATCATCCCCCTGCGGGGATGTCGCCTGCAAACTGCAGACGCCCCCCTGCGGGAACCCTCCCACATCTCTCTAAGCATCCTAAGCGGGGAACAAAGAGCCCTTCCGTACACTAGTTCTGAGCGAGTAAAGCCTGTCGCTTCGTGCAAAGCTGTTCTCAGGGCGAACAGCGTTGCCAGCAGGCATCTTTCCCCGTCGTCTTCGTGCTCATAGCAGGAAGCACGTAGCGCTCTTTTGAACACTGAGTGGCACTTCTCGACGCTGTTCGATTGAGGGTGGTAAACAGAACTATGGATCAACTTCATCCCACACCTTTGTAAGAACGGGGTCGAGAGTGCGCTCGTGAAAACTGTCCCCTGATCAGCTTGAATTGCTGCAGGGAAGCCAATTCGGGCGAAAACTGACAGGAGACAGTCAACTATCCCTGACGAACTTAGCTCCTTTAGAGGCACCGCTCCCGGAAACTTGGTAGCAGGACATATCATAGTGAGTATTACGTTTAGCCTGACCAGACGTCGAAAGGGTTCCAAAATAAGTGGCACCAGCTTCAGCGGGGCCTTCCATCTTTCTCGTGGCTTCCCTGTGGGATGACATGCGTCGCGTGACTCCACATAGGCTTCAGCATCTAGGAAGCAGCCAGGCCAATAATATTCCCCAAGCAGCCTTTCCTTCGTTTTGTTGGCGCCTAATTGTGCCCTGACCAATTACTTCCGTGACAAAGGCCAAAAAGGTCAGAGCTGCACTTTGCAGGCACGACCAGCGCCTGGTCTACCGTCTTTCCCTTTTCATCCCTGTAATGGCGATACAGCAATCCGCCTTTGTGGTGCAATGTCACGTTACGCCTAGCGATAGCCTCCTTGGCTGTAAAGTGTAACTTTGGCAAGCTAGGGTCTCTTGTTCCTTTATTAAGGTTGCGCTAGCTTCGGTAACAGGTTCCTGGTGCTCCTCGTGTGCTCGAGTTGCATCTGCTTTGCTTGGTTCCGGAATCTCGGGAATTCCCTCCCTCTCGCCAATTGCTTCTGACTCGTGAGTGTATCTAAGCCTGGGAGCAAGCTTGCGTGATTTGGACCTGGTCAACGCTTTTACTGTTCCCTCAGCCAGCTTCTGACCTCGCTCGCACAGCAACTGATTTGACCTATTGGAGAGTAGATACGGGTACTGTAAAGAAACAGCCGATGAGACGGCGGCTTCTGTCACTAGCTCTCCGAACGGGCCAGAAATCACCACCCTTGTCATAGGTAGGCACAAACCCTGATCTTCCAGCACTTGTATTATCCATGCCACTTCTCCTGTATAGAATAGAATAGATTTTCTTTATTCAGACAACAACGTCTCGGGTGCAGGGGCAAAAGGCAAATAATCTGCCTGAAGGGACCCAAGCAACCGTCGCACAGCTCAGAATAGGCAGCAAAAGAAACAAGAACTTCATACACTTACTACATAGAGAACGCACTTTTAAACAAAGTAAACAATGGCAGGAAGTTGCATACATTTGCAACGGCAAAATTATGCACTGAATTAGTTACAAGGTAGGAATAAAGTCAGAAATGCAAGAAAATTTACAAAGTCAACGAAACATCAGAAACAATGAATATTTCTATCAACAGCCCTTTAATCGCTAGAACAAGAAAGCAGGTAATATGTAGCATTCTTTAAGATTTCTCGGATCCATACTTCTGAATAATTTTCATGGCCTGTGTATGGTTATTAAGAATACTGGGAATTAAATACGAAAGCATCTGGGTACCATAGTTCGTTCGGACAAGTGCATGGCCGCACCCTTCAAGCATTGTTTAAGGTTGACCTTCAAACTGAATGCGAATTCTGCATAGCTCTCGCTACCTTTCTTGCTGGCGCCTCTGAACCGCTGTCGGAATTCTTCCGCCGGAAGTCGGTACTTTCTTTGCGGACTGGCTTTCACTTTCTCGTAGTCATCGGCGTCTTTCGCATTAAGCCTCGCGACTATAGTGGCCGCCTCACCGGGCGACACCACTGGTAGCTTTTGTGACCATGTCTCCTTAGCGTAACCCCGTTTCTCACACGTCCTCTTGAAATTCATGAGATAATGACCAAGATCCTCGCCAATCTCATACGGCTGCATCAGTCTGTTCATTTGAGACGATTCGGCCTGACTCGCTCTCTCTGGAGTCGTGCCTCTTGAGCTCTCATATTCCAGTTTCTCTTGGTCATGCGCGAGCTGCAACCTTCCGAGCTCCCGCTCCTCTTGGATCTGCCACTAGCCGTTGTTCATCTGTTCTTTTTCTCACTCATTTTCCTTTTTCTTTCGCTCATCTTCCTCGTTCTTTCGCTCCGCTATTATGAGTTTCCACGCATCGCTAACTGTTCCTTCCTCGGAGGTTGCCAAGAGCACTGTGCAAATGTCCGACTTTTTCATCTTAACCCCTACCTCTACACCCAACTCTTCGCACAATGAAAGCAAATCTGTCCTAAGCGACTCCATTAGATCCATGTTTGCTGAGCCTTGAGCTTTGATTGAGGTGCCGTTGATTACCGAGTGATTATTCAAGCCTGATAGGTGCGTAAGCGGCGAAATGCTGCCAGGATGAATAGCAAGCACGAGGTCGAGAACGCTAGAAGAATGATTATTCTGCCTTGTCGGGTTGGTGACCAGCCGAAAGACCAAACGTGAGGTACGTATTCAGAAAATTGCTCCCGATAGTATGCTTGTTTAATGTTCTTGCAAGGCCATTCCACGATATGAGAGGGAAATTAAAGTCGCCAAATATAAGCAAAGATGTGCGCGGATATGAGGCGGTAATGGACTGGAGCGCATCGTGAAAGTGCATGACAAACGAGACATCAGCATCAGGAAGCTTGTAGCAGCAGCAGTCTGGTCGCATATCGCGTCACCAACAAAATTACAAAGCCGCCTGCCAGAGCTTTGAACGTGAACGAACAAACTACAAAGATGCGCGGCAGCACTGGCCGAGGATCCTGAAGAACGGCAGGACTAGTTTGAGGGTGTCGCCGCACTCAACCAGTTGGGGTGACAAGACTAAAGTGAGCCAAGTTTTCTTCCCCCTGGAAGGCACAGCCAGAATTTGGTTCGAAAACCATGAAACTTCTCTGGCGACTTAGGAATCATTTAACGAGAATTCCTCAAGGCATCCAGAAGCATCGCCAGGAAAGAAAGAGGGCAGATGCTTCTACAGTCACGCATCCAGCACCCGAATGAGACAGTGACCGCATACGTACAACGCATGAAGCGCCTTTTGGACGTGCCGGTCCTGCCATGACGGAAGAGAAGAAAGTGTAGCTTTTGATGCGTGGTGCTAAAGGGGCACTTTTCGGTGTTCTGACGCGTAATCTACCGAAGGCCATCGCTCAATTCTTCAGTGAAGCGGCCACCATTGACAAAACCTTGGAAGCACGCTCCCGCAATTTCCCTCGACAGCTCCAGATGACCTCAGCGACCCTCTCGGATGGCACAACATTCGGCGGCAAGCTAAGGGATTTCATCCACGAAATTGTACGGGAAGAGCTGCGTCGCCTGTTGCCATCTTCCAACCAGCCTCATGTAGCTATCCCTTGGGGAAATCGCCCGCGAAGAAGTGCAGCATGCGCTTGCCTCCCCTTCAAACCCAACCGCGCCGACTGCGCTTTTATGGAGGAAAAACGCCAAGGCGCCCGTGCGCTGTGCGATGTCAGTGCACGTTAAAGATCCCCAGGTGGTTGAAATTATTCCGGAGCCCTCCACTACGGCAGCTCTTTCTTCCTTTCTTCTTTCACTCCCTCCTTTATCCCTTCCCTTACGGCGCGGTTCAGGTGTCCAACGATATATGAGACAGATACTGCGCCATTTCCTTCCCCAAAAACCAATTATTATTATTATTATTATTATTATTATTATTATTATTATTATTATTATTATTATTATTATTATTATTGCCTCCCCGCCATCGACGCTTCCAGCCACGGTGTAAGAATAACATACTGAGGTGTTGACACTCTTCCCCCCACCGCGCGCGAGAGCGCCGCCCGCCCGCGGCCACTAGGGTGCCTGGATGCGCGCCCTCGCCCCAGCGGGGGCGAGGGCGCGCATCCAGGCACCCTAGCGGCCACAATATGTTCGGGGGGAGGGAGAAGGGTCGCCATGAAAACCGGTCGCTAACTTAGAGGGCGCTGCGAAAGGCGGGCCCACGCTGGGCGGCTGGGTCCGGCGTGGCGCGGCACTGCGCACGTGTTTTTGGCACATTTCGGAGTGTGCGGCTGCGCTGGTGTGCTGTTTTTAACAATTTCTTTTATTTTGCACCAAGACCTTGTGTTTGGTTATCGTCGGCAGAGTAGCCCACAGCAGGTGAGTGCTGCGCGATGGGAAGACAGTGCTTCGTGCCGAACTGCAATTCGGGCTACCGGACTAGTGCGGAGCGAGTGCCATAATTCAAAGCTCCGTCCGACAATGTTCGTTTGGAGAATTGGCGCTGTGTGATTCCTAGGGCAGACCGGACGTTCATGCCCACTGACCATGTCTGCGCCAAGCATTTTGCAGAGGACGCGATATCCCAGGCATATATATTATGCGGAGCTCGATGGAAGAGTGCTACTTGACGCGGAAAAGAGGCCCGTGCTTTACAGAGATGCAGTTCCTACATTATTTCCGAACTGGCCCAAGTATCTCACGCGGCCAGAGAGACATAGAAAGCCACCCCGGAAGAGGAAACCTCCTGCATAAGCATCCAAGCGACGCCGGCCGAAAGTCGACGACAACGGTGCGATGCAGCCTCTCCAAGCTTCCATGTCTTCCAAGGCGCCGGAACCGCTCAACTGGATCCATCCATCCATGGATGGATGGATGGACGGATGGACGGACGGATAAGGCTGAACCCTTTAAATCGGGCGGTGGTTTAAGCCACCTAGCCATGACTTGTGAAATTTTACTCTTGTCTTGATTTTAACCACCAATCAGATAACCTTCGCTTGGTTACTTCTACCCGCTTAAAATGTACTTTCCCTGACATCGGGGCCATCAATCGGCTTGCAGCCGAACTGCAAGGCGCGCTCCGCCGAGGCCGAACATAATCGGGACGCTCCAGCGGGCGCAGTGTCAACACCTCAGTATTCTTGCACCGTGCCTCGAGCATAAGCTGCGGCCTCAACCTACGCCGCTGCAGTACTCTGTCCTCCGCTCTAACGACACACCCTAAGCCCACATCTTCGACGTGAACCAGCAGTTGCCAAACAGCGCACCCCGCCCCATCCACTCAGCCGACTAACTACGCTCAAACCCCAGGAAATGCGACGCCTGAAGGACTTCTGACAGCTGCACGCTGTGCTTCCATTGCGGTGAGGCCGGCCACATTCTTCGCCGGTGCCCGTACCGACGTACCGTCGTCGTGGTTTTGTCATTGACGCACACCGGCCTCGCTTCGGCCAACGCCCGCAAGAAGACGAGTACTTGCGTCGCGAAGAGCATGTGCCTAACCACTGTCAGCCTCGCGCTTCGCGTCGCCACGCAGCCGCTACAAAGCGGCTCTTTGCGGAAGGTCTCCCAACCGAAGAAGAGAAATCAACTTTTGGGGTAAGGTTGACCAGTGAAACGACGATGGTCCTCCACTGACCACGTATGAAGATACCGCGCCCGAAACGCAGACTCCGCACATGCAACCACCAGCTCGACCACGGCACGATCCGACTTCGGAATGACGCCGCGACAAACAAAAGTCCCGACGACACGCCCTACCCACGATTCACATTCCCGAAGGAGCCGTGAACCGACACCGAGGACGACGTGCATGCAACGCAAGAGCCACGACATCTGCCTTAGAAGTGGCTGTAGATGGCCGCAAAGTTAGCGCTCTAGTCGACACAGAAGCAGCGATTAATCGGTGATGAACGGAACACTCGCCGCCCAGCTGACGATGGTCACGACCCCACAAATTCGCACCGCAGGTGCACAGCGCCAGATGCCTTTAAAGGACATACGTACCTATCCTGCAACCTTCGCTGTGCTACAGCAGTGTTTTCGCGAAGTGATCTTGGGTATGGATTTCCTTAATGAGCATCAGGCGATCATCGACCTGCACAAGCTGATCACGCTTTCGACGTACGATGTCATTCCTTATCAGAACTCTGGAACATTACGTTGAACGGAGTGTCCTGCAGGAACAAATGCGCGTCCCACCCTCCCTGCTCAAGCGTCATCGGCACTGTAGCCTCCATGGAAGCCGATAACATTGAAGCCATCATCGCATATTTCGGCAATGAGGTGAAGTACTGCTGACGAAGTTCAGCGAAAAATGCCGGCACTTTAACAAAGGAACGATGGTTTTTTTTTTCTTCGACGCAATATCCGACGTACGAGACGCCTTCGCCCTCTCCGACCAATCCGCACAAGATTCCGCTAACCAAGAGAGCGCGCCCACTTTCGACATCAACTCAGCTCTGCTCCGGGACAAACAGGATCAAATACGCAGCCTTCTACAAAGCTACAGCGAGTGGTTCTTGTCGTCATCAAAACTCCGATAAACACCGATTGCCATGCATCGCATTATAACCGGCGACTCCCCCCCCCCCCAGCCCCTCCGCCAAAGCCGTGTGTCACTGTGATAAATAAAAGCCATCCGGGACCAAGTGGAAGAGATGTTTCGCGATGATGTCATCCAGCTGTAGAAGAGCACCTGGCCGGCACCGTTTGATTTGGTGCGAAAGAAGGACGCCACTCTTTGATTCTGCGCCGATTACCGCCGCTTGAACAAGAGGGACGTCTACCCCCTCCCCCGTGTCGACGACAAACTCGATCGGCTCGGCTACGCCAAGTATTTCTCTTCGATGGACCTCAAGAGCAGCTGCTCGCATATAGAAGCCGACGAAAGAGACCGAAAGAATACCCCATTAATCACACCGAATGGCCTCTTCGAGTTCAAGGTGAAGTCATTTGCCCTCTGTTGCGCACCAGCGACGTTTCAGCGAGTAATTGATACGGTACTGGCAGGTCTGAAATGGCAAATTTGTCTAGTGTACTTAGATGACAACGTTGGCTTCGCGTCGAGCTTTGAATACCACCTAAAAAGCTTCGAACAGTGCTGGAGGTAATCAAGTCGTCCGGGCTAACCTTGAGAACAAGCAGTGCCTCTTCACCGGTAAAGAGCTGCTGTTTCTAGGCCACATCGTAACCAAGGATGGGGTATGCCCGTGCCCACAGAGAACAGCCGCTATCGCACAGCTTCCACCACCGATCGACAAGAAAGCTGTGCGTAGATTCTTCGGTCTGTGCCCGTATTACCGACGGTTTGTCAAGACCTTTTCACACATCGCCGAGCCTATGACCCACCTGATAAAAGCAGACGTGTCAATTAAATGGTAAGCGCCGCAAGCGGAAGCCTTCAAGTAACGTCAGCGTCGTTTACAATCCACTCCGGTCCTCGGGCACTTTGATGAAAACACCGACTGAAATTCATACCGATTCAAGCCGTGTAGGCCTAGGCGCCATTCTCGTTCAGAAAAGCGACGGACGGGAGAAAGTTAATATCGCATATGCGAGCTGTTTTGTCACCGAGGCTAACTATTCGACGACTGAGAAGCTTTTTTTTTTGAAGCGATGTTTATTGCCTCAGGGCATAAAAACTATGAAGTGAGAGATGAGTAAGATGCTTAAATAAATGAAAAAAGTTGAGCTTATCTGATGAAATCAAGAAGTGAACAATTAAATGGACCCTGTGTCCATGCAATATATGAATCCGGATTGTCCGGTGAGAGTCCCACTGACGCCAGGTGCCGAATTCTCGTCGGCTTCAGCGCCGGGCAGTCCCACAGCAGGTGGTGGATATCCGCCTCATAATCTCTGTTCTTGCAGACTGGAAACCCAAGGCGGGGATATAAATCTTTGAAATGCGGCCACTTGCGTGTCACAGCTGGAGTTAGGGCAACCACGACCCGTATCCTCAGAAGCGCAACCTCCTCTACACGGGTAAGACCACGGGAGTGCTTCCCCATTGTCTGCGCTATGTCGAAATTCCGCCCCTACCTGTATGGACGGCCATTAAAGGTAGTCAGCGATCAACGTACCCCCTGTGTTGGCTTGCCAATTTTAAAGACAACTCCGGCCGCTTCACTCGATTGGTGGAGCCTGCACCTCCAGGAGTTCGACATATCACCTTCATCTACAAATCTGCACGCGAGCACGATGATGCGGACTGCATATCTCGCGGGCCCCTGCCGAAAAGCTGCGGGAAGAGGACAATCCCTAGGGGCAAAACGAGCTCGGCGTGACATCGGCCTTATATAGGCAAGCCGATCGACCAGAACTTGATAATAACGCGGGCAAAAAGATTATTGTTTTGATACTCCTATATTAAACCATTAAAAGCACTTAATGTATTTCCGACAGCCATTAATAAAACCAAAGTGCATTCAGTGTTTAGGTGCCGTAGCCCGGCGGTGCATGTAGGCTCCGCGCCGGCCATCTTCATATGCCAAGCTTTTTGAGGGACGGCAGGCTTTGCGTCAGGGCTGAATGCTGGCCCGACCTTTGATGAAAGCCTTGAGCCAAGCAGACTGCCATGTGCTCATGGCCCGATCGATTAGTTGCTGAGCTTGTTTTGCCGACCAGGAGCCACTGAACAGCTAATGGTCGGCAGTCGGCCTGCGCCGCTCGAGATGAAGACACCTTTCTGGAACCGATAAGCACCAGCGATTCGAGCAACACCAACGCTCGGACCCCCGACCTACAGCTTCTCATCTAGTATATGGAAGGTAAGCTCTCTTCACACCCAGCAACGTTCAAGCGGTTTATCCTCGGCGAAATATGACATTCTTGTGAAGAACTTCGTCCTGAACCAGACCGCGTACCTCATCGCCGTTCCGAACCGCTTACAAGAAGAAATTATTCAGGCTTTCGCACGACGAACCAACAGCGGGACACCTCGGATTTGCCCGCACCCTTCGTCGCATTCAATTAAGATAAATACTAATCGCTCCGATTACCCACCGACGTCGCACAGTATGTCAAAACATGCAGGGAGTGTAAAGATGCTGCCGATCAGGCCAGCTGGACTTTTGAAGCCATACGCCCATACAACCACGGAGCAAGCCTCTTCAACAGATTGGAGTGAATCTCCTCGGCCCCTTCCCAACGTCAACATCGGGCTACAAGTGGATCATCGTAGCGGCCGACTACTTGACCCGCTACGCCGAAGCAACCCAGCAAGCAACATACTTCCCTATGTGCGCCCAAAAAAGGATGGAATGCCCCAGTCCAAGTAGAACATTCATCAAACGTTCTGGACCGTAGATGCAGGACATAGAAACACAAGGAAAAAGGCAGTGCTCCCACTAAAGGTCAGAAGTGTTAAGCAACAAAAACGAATCATACCGTTTTGGTCCCAGAAAAGTAACTGGTTATAAAGTTTTGGGACCAATGATTTTCAACAAGAAATAAAAATCGACAGCTCCTCTCTTTTCTCTCTCCCTCGCGCCACAAGGTGCGAGGAAAGAAGGTTTTGCTCTTGCACTCGTCATTTTGAGAGATCAAACAACAGTTTCGTTGGAACAGCCGATGGAAGCGGTTAACCCCGCATCTTTCTCGGCGCATGCGTTTCTTGCACGTGGGCCGTCGGCTCCCTGCTGCAGGCAGACGACGGCGGTCAACAGCGTGTCCGTCTTCTAGCGTTTCCCCTCCTGGCACCCAGCTTTTACATAGCGCGGCGGTTCCTGCAGGCATCTCTGACCATCGGCAGTCCTCGCTGCGCCGCTGTCTAGCAGAGGTGCAGTAATGGCCCCCCGTCGCTCGCCCGGTTTCCTCGCTGGGCGGAAGCCATCTTGCGCACCCTTATTCGCGCAGCCCCTATTCGTTCGTGCACAAGCCCCAGCACGCGACAGCTCTTGCTTTCATCACTGGGCTGTCGTGGACTTTGTAGCTACGGCTTCATGGCAGGTTTCCCGCACACCTCGGCTTGCCCACGCCATTACATTTTGGTGTGATGCAGCGGCGGCATATCGCAAGTCCTTTGCGCAGCTTCACGGCCCTACTGATGCCGCTGTTCGAGGCGGCGTTCGTGGTGACGGAGTTCGTGGCAGTGTGCGACTCCTAGCATGCACCATGCATTCCTCGCCGCCTCCGACGACTGCAGCGTGTTGTTGCAGACAGCGTGACCGTCCACTGATGTCATAAGCAGGAGGGACCTAGAGGGACCCACCACCTGCTTGCTGCGAGTGCGCATCTATATACCTGCTTCGCCATCGCCCAGCCATCCTGTCGCTATGGTGTCGCAATGGTATAGTTTGTGTTCTGTTCGTGTCGCTAGTGACTCCCCGCCCACCGGATAACTTGTGCCTTGGTCTGGCCTACCACGCTGGACTGTGCCGCACGCGCGGTCTGCTGCACCATATGGATGCGGTGCGCCGCGGCTCCTACCTCAAGACGCCCTCCCCCCCCCCCCCCCCCCTCCCGTCTGGCTCCACACTTAGTCACAAAAAAATAAAACTAACAGGATTGTTACGACGGTGTAAGGCGTATGCTTGAGCGTTCGCTGTGCTGTGACTGTGAGAAGGCGTAGGTCAGAGGGATGCGTGGAATTCATGGTTTCAGCTATTGCTGCAATTTATTTCATCCCTAGGTTTCCGTTGCCAACGTCGTCAAGGTAGGTAGGTTTAGGCGCATTTTTTTTATTTTCGCCTAGTAGAACTAAACATTTTATTTTTTTGTTTGATAACATGTGGCTGAAGCTTGCTCTGAGGCTCATTCAAGTGTCTAAGCGAGATGGGGGTTTCACTTGCAGAAAACCCATGCCCTGAAACCACGTATTTACCCGCCGCGGTGGCTCAGCGGTTAATGCGCTCGGCTACTGGTCCGGAGTACCCGGGCTCAAACCCGACCACAGCGGCCTCGTTTCGATGGAGGCGAAACGTAAAAGACGCCCGTGTGCTGTGCGATGTCAGTGCACGTTCGGGTTCGGGTGTCCACCGAGATATGTGAGACAATTACTGCGCCATTTCCTTTCCTCAGCGTTTCCTGGAGCGTTTTGACTATGGTGCATGGGATAAATAGAACGTTAAATGCAAGGTATCGCGGTCGCTCAGGCCGGGCATATGTATTATGTGTGACATATGGTGTCTTCAGATGATGTTAGCACGAGATGTAGACAGGCGGACAGGCTATATACTAAAGGCCCCGCCTTCTAAAAAACGGGTACGCGAGTCATGGTCTCACCCGACAAGTGACAATCCAGTCTTCTAAAAACACCGGTTTCTTCCGGATACACAAAAACACTTTCCAAGGACAGAACATTGGTCGACAACATTAAATTTTCAATGTAAACATATTTTACACCCCTTGTATCTAAGAAACAATGCACCATACAAAACATTCTCAAAACAAGGTAGCAGTTTAAAATTTAAAGAAGGAACATGAACTCTTCATGCATCTGTCACACAAACAGGAGTAAAACAGGAAAACACAAACAGGAGAGTAAAAAAATTGGAGGACGCTTAAGCTTCGCCTTTAGGGTGGAACGCGACAGCGTTTTGCAGCACTGCCAGGGACTCCATGAAATGCCATCGCCCGATTGGCGCGACGCCTTGCCCGTCAGACAAATCGCTCTGCTACGTACGGTGAAACGGACGCCCTGAGCGGCAAACCACGTAGAAGCGCTGCCAGGCGCCTTGCCGAAACGCGCGGGACTCAAGTTTCAGTCGTAGTTCGTCGGCACATCGTTCTCGACAAAGCCGATGCCACGAACGCCAGCATAGCTTCCGCGCCGAACGAACGGGCAGCAAGCCGCAAGCTTCGTAGTGAACGCGCTTTGGATGTGCGCTGCGTTGTTCGCTGCTCACCGCGTGATTCCAGCGTGCACGCACGCACGGCCCCACTGCGCCCGAACGAGACGAGCGGGAGGCGCTGCTGTTGCGCGCTATCTGTTGGGGCAGTGGCGTACATTGCGAGGAGGAGGGGTGAGGAGGGATTTTTCGCTCACGGCCAACGCCGGCGACATCGGCTTTTCTGCGACACGGGGCCTTTAACGTTAAAAAGCAGTTGTATTGGCGAATGGCAACACTGGGAATTGAGGGCCGATTTTAGGGGGCGCCAAAATCGAGGGGGATTTATGGGTGGGCGAGGGGCTAAAGTCTAGGGGGGGGGGGGGGGGCTGTGCCCTCCAGCCCCCCACCGTCGACACCTATGTTCCCTGCCCACGCCCGTCTCTTCCTCTTCATTTCGACTAGGATGTCATTAACATGCTTTTGTTCCCTCATTCATTCTGCCTGCTTCCAGTCTCTTAACGTTAAGCCTATCATTTTTCTTTCAATAGCTCGCTGCGTTGTCCTTAACTTGATCTGAACCCTTTTCATTAGCATCTACGTTTCTGCCCTGTAGGTAAGATAGAGCTCTTATATACTTTTCTCCTGAAAGATATTGGTAAACTGCCATTCATGATCTGAGAGAACTTGCCGTATGTGCTCCACACCATTCTTATCCTTCTAGTCATTTCTCTCTCATGATCCGGATCAGTGGTCACTACCTGCCCTAAGTAGACATATTCATTTGCCACATCAAGCACCTCACTACGAATTGTGAACTGCTGTTCCCTTACTAGACTATTGAACATTACTTTGCTTTTCTGCATGTTAAATTTTAGACCCACCGTTTTTCTCTGCCTGTCTAAATCATTGACCATGCTCTGCAATTGATATCGTGAGTGACTCAGCAAGGCAATGTCATCAGCGAATCGCAGAATATTTAGGTATTCTCCATTGACTCTTATTCCCAACTGTTCCCAATTAAGGCCTCGCAATACCCCCTGTGTACAGGCGGTGAATAGCATTGGCGAGATCGTATCTCCTTGCCTGACGCCCTTCCTTACTGGAAGTTTATTGCTGACTTTATGGAGGACTATGGCAGCTGTGCAGTTGCTATAGATATCTTCGAGTATTTTCACACCCTGATTCCGCAATGCCTGCATGACAGCTGTGGTTTCCAGCGAGTCAAATGCTTTCTCGTAATCAATGAAGGCTATATATAGGGGTTGGTTGTGTTCTGCGCATTTCTCTATGACCTGATTGATAGTAGTGTGAATATGATATATTGTTGAATATTCTTTACGAAAGCCAGCCTGATCGTTTGGTTGACTAAAGTCTAAGGTTGCCCTGACTTTATTAGAGATTACCTTAATAAATACCTTGTAGGCAACGGCCAGTAGGCTGATCAGCCTGTAATTAAGTCCTTGGTGTCATTCTTATGAATTAAGACTATGTTTGCGTTCTTCCAAGCTTCTGGTACGGTCCAGGTCATAAGGCAATGCGTATACAAGGTGAATAATTTTTGTAGCACAATCTCCCCTCCGTCCTTCAAAAGATCTGCTGTTACCTGATGCACACCAGCTGCATTTCCCCTTTGCGTTGCTCTTAAGGCTTTCTTTACTTCTTTCGTTGCTGACAGGATGCCGCATTGTTGTTCGCTGTTGTCTCTCTCGTTAACGTTCTGATTAAACTTGCTAGTGTATTTATTTGTGTAGACACTTCGGCTGCATTAGCTATCTTATCTTAGTTTGGCAGTGGCGGTGGCGAGCGACGGATACGCGCTTACACGGCTTGCACGCCTCTGTACATTTTCCAGGTTGGTGCATTCTTTCCTGTTAATTTAGCCACCGTGGGCCTATTCTAACGCCACTGCTGCTGCCAAAACGTGTTGTAACGCGGTTGTTTCATGTGACTGTTCTTGATGGGGGACACGGACGAAGTCTGCATTGCTTGCAGAAAAAAAAGTGATGCTCCTGATGACCTCATAATATGCAAAGAATGTCAGTACCCTTATCATGTACAAGGCTGTTCCGGTATTCCTGAGTCGGGTAAAGCGTTGAGTGCTCGTTCTCGTAGAGCATTCTTCTGCCCAACATGTAAAACGGGAGCTGCTCGTGGCGGAAAAATGCTCCCCACTGTCGACGCTCCTCCTTTCGACATGGCCGCTGCTTTTCTTCAGCTCAACCAAAAGCTGGATAGTCTATTGCCATTGAAGGATAGGGTAGATAACATTGAACAATCCGTCCAGACAATGTCCGACCATTTTGATGAGATCATGAAGCGTCTTGATAACCAAGAAAAAGAAATCGCGCACCTAAGGAAAAGAATGGCACAGGTTGAAAATACGCGATGTGAAGAACAACTTTGTCAGCTTAATACCGACTTGGATGAGCTGGAATTCCGAAGCCGGGAAAAGAATATAGAAATTCATGGCATTTCTAAAACCGAGCATGAGGACCTCCTAGCCAAAGTGAACGAAGTGGCTCAAGAAATTAATATTGCAGAACTTAGAGTGATATTGAGGCATGTCACCGGCTTCCTGCAAAAATGGATAAGATACCAGCCATTATTGTGCGGTTTCAACGACAAGCCTAAAGAGACCAATGGCTTCAAAAAAGAAAATGTCTGGTGGAGAAAGGCAAAAACATTTACTTGTGTGAAAACCTGACTCGAAGAACGAAATGGCTGCTTCTGCAAACGAAAGATTGGGCTAAGAAAAACAATTTCCGGTTTGTTTGGTGCTCAAACGGGAAGGTGCTTGTTCGCCAAAGGAAAGGTGATTCTGTACACATCATTCGAGATGAGAGTGACCTTGTTGATTCTGTGCCGTGAATAGGTACCATTTGTGAATGTTGCATGCAGTGACATTGTAGCATGATGGCACCGGACGCGTACCCTCTCCCGTGCGAAATCAGTAGCAGCGTTTCTTTGGACTTGAAAAGCCCGTCAATACTTAAATGTTTTCATCTGAACGCTCGGTCAGTCAGGAACAAGCGAGATGACTTCTGTATTTTATTAAGTAGCTTTGGCTTCCCTTTCGATGTTATTATGATCTGGAGACCTGGCTGACCGACAGCAATACCTTTAAATTGCCTTCATTTACAACATTTTCTTTAAATCGAAAAACTTCTCGTGGAGGTGATGTATGCATACTTGTTAATGCCCACTTTCAGTGTGAAATTTTAAACTATTTGTGTTTCCTGTTCGATGACGTTGAAATCTTTTCAGTTAAATCAGGAAACATTGTAATGTCTGTGGTGTACAGGCCACCGTCTGGTGATATGGGTATGTTTCTTGAAATAATGGAATCTTATTTAGGCTTTGTAATTGGGAATAAATATGATGTAATCATTGGAGGCGATTTTAACATAGATATATCATGTTCAACGAGCAGCAGTGTGGAGTTTGATGTCTTACTTAGATATTATAGCTTTACAAATATGATAAACAAAGCAACCCGTATAACTCCCAATTCCCAAACATGCATAGATCTATTCTTAACAAATATTGATTCTCCACTTACTCACTCAGGAGTTACATGCTGTGACATAAGTGATCATATGGGCATATATTTGATTTGCCAGAAGGAGGTTCCGAAGCGTGACCCTCGTGAGAAAGGAGCTTTAGATAGATTTCGAGCGCGTATTCTAGGCGTGGACTGGTCCGTTATATACAAAGAGGCTAGTGCGGAGAGCGCTTATGACTTATTTCTAGGCAACATTATTCATGCTTACAACATATACTTTGTTTCAAAATTAAAGAGGCGACCAAAAGCAATAAGAAAGCCATGAATATCACGCGAACTGTATACGCGTATTAAAGAAAAGCACAAACTATATCAGCTATTTATTCACACCAAAGATCTCCTTATTCTTGACCGCTTCAAGAAGTATAGAAATAAATTAAACTCTGACATACGAGTGGCAAAATTGAAGTATTACGAGAACTACTTCGCAGATACAGCTAAACGCTCTGATAAACTCTGGCGTAAAATCCGCTCACTTGACTCTGACGTTTCACAGGCTGGTAATCCCGATAAAATTACTAACAACGGCATAGAATACACAGGTAACCGTCTTGCAGAAGAGTTTAATAAGCATTTTACTCCTCCGTTGAACCCCTCTGCTGATATATCTCACATATCCATTGACAGGCGCCCACCTTCTTTGTTCCTTGAACCTGTCTCTACCAGAGAAATTTTGTCAACTTTTAGTGACCTAAAGAACAGTACCTCGTGTGATGCGGATAATATCCAGATTCGTCCAGTTAAATATGTCATCGACATCATCGCTGCGCCATTGGAGTACATATACAACCTATGCATAGAAACTTCCACCTTCCCTGCAAGAATGCAGATTGCTATAGTAGCAGTCATATACAAAAAAGGAAACAAAAACAGCTTTGGAAACTATCGACCAATTAGTGTTTTGCCCGTCTTCTCTAAAGCGTTCGAGAAACTGATTCTTAAACGAGTTGAAAGCTTTTTAAATAAACACGCCATAATTACCGACTGCCAGTATGGCTTCAGAAAAAAACGGTCAACCGAACTTGCTCTTTTGCACCAGAAGGAATATATATTGAGGAATTTTGAAAATAGGAACTAGGTCTTGGGAATTTTCTTAGATTACAGCAAAGCATTTGACTGCATAAACCATAGCATCTTGTTGAAAAAACTTGAATGTTATGGAATTAGAGGTCAGCGTTACTCTTATACCCCTGTCACACGGGCATTTCGAGGGCCCTCGAACCGATAGTCTATCGACTCAAAGGCGATCGAGCGCTGCCACAGGGGCAGTTTCAATGGCGATCGAGTCAATAGCCTATCGAGTCAACGGAGTACCGCAGAACTCCATCGAGATTTCGAGGGCCTTCGTATAGTGCCTAGAATATACATGCTAGTGTGCCGAGGGTGCGCGCTCGCGTGGTCGCTGTGGTAATGCCTTCCTGCAGCCACCGCGTGGTGGCGCTGCCAGTCGCTAAGGTGCCACCACGCCGCGTTTGCTGCCGAGACAGCGTAGGTGCGGCAAGTCTGGCGTTGGTGCGCTGCGCTTTTCACTACGAAAGCCTGTCTCTGAACGCTTTGAGAGCACTTTTGGCATAAAAACACTAATGGCTGCAGATAATCTTACCGGCCTGGCATTACCAGGAGAAAGTCCTGGACTGAAACAGCGCTCGCCGAAGCGTTTGACACGTACCACCAGGTCCAGTTTGCTAAATTTTTATTCGTTTATTCTTTGCTGTGAGCCGCGGAAGGACTTAAGCAGAAGTCATATTGACTGCCTAATGTTCAGCGAGGTACCCAACTTGAAATAAGCAACGAAAGGTGTTGCTTTGGCCGCATTACGTTGTTGTGATTGAACGATCGAGTATGGTCCGGACTCATTATTGCTACATGGAAACTTCCGATCAATATTTTATACGACTAGGGGCCATACAATAATCATGTTTATTTATACAAGAAGGAAATACAGCCTGGATAAATGTATACAGAAGGAGGTCCCGTAGTCAGCGACAGTACTGGGACCTCCTATATTGTTTATCAAAATGCTAAAATAAATGCACACATAGTAGTAGTAATAAGAATCTGATGAAACAATCTTTCCGTTACATATTTCCGCGGCGACACACATATTATATACAGGGGTGAGTAGGCATATAGAACAACCAAGTAGAATAATTAAAATAGAAGTTATACAGTGTTTATAGTTATACAGTTATTCAGTACTACTTATAAATTACAATATTACTAAAAAAGCGAAAAACTGAACAGCAAATTGGCGATAGGAAAAATAGTGCACATATTAAAAGCATGTGGTGTACATCTGATTTAACACCTTATAATTCTAAAATGTGGTATCTTGTCTAACACCTATTGTGAACTATTAACTCTTTTAGTTAATAATAATAATTGTTTTTTGGGGGAAAGGAAATGGCGCAATATCTGTCTCATATATTCGTTGGACACCTGAACCGCGCCATAAGGGAAGGGATAAAGGAGGGAGTGAAAGATAAAAGGAAGAAGAGGTGCCGTAGTGGAGGGCTCCGGAATAATTTCGACCTCCTGGGGATCTTTAACGTGCACTGACATCGCACAGCACACGAGCGCCTTAGCGTTTTTCCTC
The DNA here is from genome assembly GCF_052857255.1 of Amblyomma americanum. Classification (NCBI taxonomy): domain Eukaryota; kingdom Metazoa; phylum Arthropoda; class Arachnida; order Ixodida; family Ixodidae; genus Amblyomma; species Amblyomma americanum. The sequence continues at coordinate 50,214,027 of NC_135500.1, forward strand.
CATAAAAACGCAGCCGCCGCGGTCGGGTTCGAACCCGAGAACTCCGGATCAGTAGTCGAGCGCTCTAACCACTGAGCCACCGCGGTGGGGCTTTTAGTTCATTTTTTAATTTACATACAGGTTTAGTGCTTTTTTAATTCCACTGGTAGGTATTCCATAAGGAGAATGATGAAAAATAAACTTTTTGCTTCCCATAATTGGTGCGTACATGAGGCAGAATTAGGTTCCTGTTAATCGCAAAGCTCGTGGTGCTGGTGTTGGTGAGCTCTGGCCTTGGGATGGATTGAAATGAAATATGTTCATTAATTACTTTGTATATGAAGATACCAAGGTTAAGTTGGACAGGTTGAGGTACGGAGAGAATTCGCAGTGAATTGAGTAAAGATTGAGCATTAAAATCGAAGGGGCTGTGTGTTAGTATTCGGAGTGCTTGATTTTGAACTACTTGTAACGATGTCAAATGAGTATTGTAGGTGTCACCCCAGCATGTTATACAATAAGAGAGATGGGAATGTATGAATGAGTTATACAAGGTTAAAAGTACAGACTGATTAAAGTAAGGGCAAGTTCTGATGAGAATTCTTAAGCCATATGCTATCTTCCATTTAATGCCAGAAATATGGCAATGAAATTTTAAATGGCGATCTAATTCTTCTGCTAAAAACAATGATGATTCGCTGACTGGAATGACGTGCGGGCCTAGGCAAATGGGGGAACACAAGTAGTTGCGATCCACGCATCGCGATCGCGGGCGAAGGATATCGTATACACCTTGATGCGGAGTGAGCGCTCGGCTAGCTCTGTCCAGGTGGAAAGACCGAGTCGTGGCCCCCATTAATTCTCAATGGCGAGCAGAACATCAAACCCGGAATGGCGTCGCATATAGGTAAAAGAAAAGCAGGGCACTCTCGCTCTTTCCCACCACGGGGTCCGTCTTCAAAAATCGCATGCGACGATCAACACAAGCAGTTGGAATAGGTCTCACTACTGATGTGTTTTATTTGCAAATCACAGCTTGCTTCATACAACTTATGCAGATGTGTATGAGCTTGAGCTTCCCTTTGTAATGGAACAAAAGAAAATGGTAATTGTACCATTGATTCTTACTTACAAATCTGGAATACAGTAAAACAGATAAAAAACAGCTTGTTGTAAGCACGCGCTTGCTTTGTTCTTTTCCGAGAAAATACACTGTAGCGACCACAAGGCTGCGTTCTGGCATCAAGCTTCCAAATGTTACCATTCTTTCTATATACAATGCGGCAAAGTTTTTTTTTTCGCTCCACAACGTGCGTAGGCTACAGAGCCAGCAGGTGCTTCAGATATTTTGGTCCAGGTTGCAGGAATACAAATTGAGTCCAACGGATGCTGATCTTCAATAGCAATACAACCCATCTGCTGCTGCGGGCATCACTGGGCTGCTCTGTTGCTGCCGGCCCGTCGGAAACATCGTCGAGCGTGCTTTGCGGTCCTCCACCGGCACTGCGCATTTGCCGTTTAGTGACAGGTTGGTCACACAGGTTCCTCACTTTTCTTTTCGATGTCTTCTTAGGCAGAAGGTATTTCGGATAGCTGTCGAATACTGCTGGCATGACATCGGGCGTGAGACGTACTCTATCTGGCGAGCTCGTTTACGACACCGTTCACCGTCTCTAGATGTAGCAGTCTCCAAAATGTTTCTCGCAGAAAACACACGCTGGAGTCAAGTTGCGGTCCTGTCTTTTGATCAGCCGCTCCCACTCCGCAAGCCGTGTTGGGTCCGAGGACACACAGAACATGGAAGCCTTGCTCGGATTCGACCGGTAGCCACTCCGACGGAGCGGCACGAAACATGTTTTTTCCCGGCCTTGATGCTTCGATTTTACCATCATTAGTCGCTGTGGTTTTCCCTCACATGGAACAGCACGGACAAAACAACAGAAAAAAGCGCAGATGCGACCAAGATGTTATAATCCACACCGCGCATGACCAACGCAACTGCAGCGACTGTGGCATGTCCGGTAGCGACGGCACCTTTACGACAAGCAGTGCCCCTCGCGGCCAAAGTTGGCAGGCATCGCGCGCGCTGCCACCCTCTCCCATTGGGAGAGCGCTCCGCTCGACACACTAGTAGGATATTCTAGGCACCAACGCTAGGCGCTGCCCAAGGTTGCTAGCGTTGCTCCGAGCGGCGCCAAGCGCACTTTCGTACACGACACATTCACGATGCAAAAACATGAACAAACATTATTCGCATAAAATTTATAGTAAGCAGCCTGTAAAATTATTTTAAAATTATATTAGATTGGTTTTAAGTGCATTAAGCGCCTTCATTTTGCGTTGCTGTCTTTGCGTTGCTTGCGTACTTAACGTTGACAACATGGCGGCACCCTGCCCCGCCCGCTTCACAGCGATAACAGCTTCGTCGCTAATCCCTCAACGCAATATCGTGTTCTATGCTGTTATATTCGCGTTCGATTTGCCCATTATTACTCTCGCATAAAGTTTCAAGAGAAAAATAGCTCTTGTTTTTCAGATATCATGGCGATTTCCCCGGTCTTAAGCCTGACGAAGCAGCGCTCCGACGCAGTTGGACTGGCGTGGTTTTGGCTCGTCTTGTATTAGTGTGGCTACAGCAGTGTATGCATATGTACGTCGCGTACGTGCAATTAAAAGGATTTTTAACGACTTTCGCGTATGCCTGTATTTCAGCATTTAGTATACATTTATCAAATATTTTTGTTATTTTTGCAAAATCTAAAGTAGCGATTGTGGCGCCACACATCTGTGGCGTAAGACACGAGAACCATTTCAATGGCCATTGAGATTTGCCGTGTAGCAGCGGCGAGTTCGGTGGCGATTGAGAATCACGAAGACCCTCGACTCGAGGGTGATTGAAACTGGCCGTGTGACAGGGGTATTACTTAAATCTTACTTGTCCAATAGAAAACAGTATGTCCAAATAAAAGAATACAAGTCAACTCTTCGAACCGTCAGCTGCGGAGTGCCCCAAGGAAGTATTCTTGGACCATTGCTTTTCAAAAACCTGTATATTAACGACATCATTAGTGTGGATGACAACGCTCGCTTTATAATTTATGCTGATGACACCAGTTTATTTTTATCCGATGGTTCTGGTAGTAAGTTACTTGAAAATGCAAACATACTCCTGGAAAAAAATAAAGACATGGTCCGATAACAATCTTCTTTCAGTTAATGCAACAAAATCTAAGGCAATACTTTTTCATCCAAAAAAGAAAAAGTGCAGCGAATTCGGTGAACTACGTTACAACCGAGACCAGATTGAGTTAGTAAAGTCATTTAAATCGCTTGGCGTAATATTCACTGAAGATATGCTATGGGACGATCACATAAATCATATAGCAATAAAGACATCTCGAGCCATAGGATTTATGACGCGTTTTAAATGTAGTCTCCCACAGAAGCTAAAACTTCTATTGTATCGTGCATTATTTCGCTCACATCTAAACTACTGTTCATTAGTATGGGGTACTGCTACACGAAAGAGTCTGAAAAAACTTGCTGTTCTTGAAAACAGGGCCCTCAGAATTGTTCATAACCTGCCACATAGATGCTCAACTAAAAACTTATTTTCCAGGCACAAGATTATTAATGTTTTCAACTTGTATGCTTATAAACTATTGCGCACCTATAAAATAGAACAAAGAAGATGCATAACAAATATATCTGACTTAGCCCCGATTCAGTTATTTCAGTGCGCATGCCCACGCCGTCGCAAACCAAACTGTGTAGTACCTGTAGTGAGAACAAACTATGGACGCCAAATGCTAACATTTCAACTTCCCTCACTTCTTAATAGATTAATCGCTGCAAATATTGATATAGAAAACATTAGCAGCTTTGACCTCCTCGATTACTTTATTTTTGAAGCCACATTTTCCTAGTATTCATACTTTGAACATTGCTCTTCTTACAAGCTTTATAACAGCCCTCTTTGTTTCTTTTTGTTGCTTTTATTGTTATTGCTTTAACCCTTATTGATTTTCTACACACATTGGTGATTGTGTATTTTTTTGTATGTGAAGTGCCGTCGCATCGGTGATTGTGTGAAGTGCCGTCGCATGCCACTTCCCACTTGCTGTACGGGGGTGGGGACCTTGTCAAGCGTTAACCGCTTTTATCCCCATCCCCTCCAACACTGCATGGTCATGGAAATAAACTATTATTATTAATTTTATTATTATTATTATTATTATTATTATTATTATTATTATTATTGTTATTATTATTGTTGTTATTATTATTATTATTATTATTATTATTATTATTATTATTATTATTATTATTATTATTATTATTATTATTATTATTATTATTATTATTATTATTATTATTATTATTATTATTATTATTATTATTATTATTATCCATATTGCTAATGACATTGCCCTCCTTGTCCCTTAACGCATACATCTGGTTTTTACCTATGCCTAGTTTCCTCTTCGCCGGTATTGGGCTACCTGCGTTCTTTAGAGCATGCTCATTTCTTTCCATATTGAACTTCATTATGCCGGCTACCTTGCGCTTTTTTCGCTAACTTCAATAGCTGTGCTAGTTATATTTTGTCTCTAGGGATAGATGCCCTCATGCTTGTGGCATTTCTTAATCAGATCTTTCGTCTCGTCAGAAAGCTTCCCGGTATCCTGCCGAACTTCTACGGCGGGCTCCATAATGATAGATGTGAGATTATCATTCATTGTATCAGCATCGTGTTCCTTAGTTAAGGCCGAATATCTGTCCTGCAGCGAAATGCTGAATTCCTGTATTTTCCCTTTTACCGCCGCCGGATCCCCAGGATTCTGGACCATGCGCCTCGAAAAACCGGTCGCGCCATCTCGCGACAGCCGGCGGCGCGGCGGCGCGTAACTCAATGGCGACGAAAAATAAAAATTGATATTTCGTCGCGCATAACAGTTAGAAATTAGCTCTCTCGCCTAGATGTTAAGTGCATCTTAAAGTTTCATTTAGTCGAGTTTCATCAATGTAGCTTACATATTGCGTTTGCCATGAGCAATGATCTATGACAGCATGGAGCCTATGGCGAGGTCCTGAAAAATACCCCACTTGACTTTAATTTATCGCTCACTACAGCCCTATTTTAAAATATATCGACAAGCTCTAGCAGGTTCACGTAGGGTAATGTCCTACCTTTAAGGAAGTATAAGGTATTTTACATTTCAATGGCGTAAAAGTCTTCCTGCGCTATTTCACTATTGATCATGCATCATCAGCTTTTTCATGAAACGTGTGGCGCCCTCTCTCGGTGCGTTGGAAAGGCACACGTCCCTGCTCGCGGCCGGGCTCGAGTAGCGGAGGCGGCTCGATTCCGGCCGTGCCCTGCTACAGTGTCCCTGCTTTGGTAGGTTGCTTTGGGAGGTTGAGCCTGCCGTACGAATGCGCAGTTTTATCAAAAGTGCCCCCATCGGAGGGAGGCTATGGCCATGGGCTGCTACATAAAATGCTACAAGAAAGCGTGTGCCTTCTATGAGGTATATAGAGGAAATTATAAGAAGACTTTTGCTTGACAGGTACATTTTTCATTAAGCGCGTACAGTGACCACACCGGCATAGGTGATAGTGGAATTGCGTACGCAATAACAGTGCAAAGCAATGAAGCTTCTAGGTATTTTCGTTCAAGCAGTGAAATTTGTAATTCCCGGACGCTCATACTTAGAGCTCACTCACCGGTACTTGTATATGGTTCTTGCACTGTGCATTCAAAATTGTAAAATCGTGTCTTAATGTCTACATTTCAACACTCATGTTATTAGCCTCAATAGCAGAAAGCTCTTCCAATCTTTTGTCGATGTGGTGCAAGTGCAGCAAGGATGCGTTGAAGTGAATGTTGCATGTGTTGCACATAAGAGACGGCAAACCTGATGCTGCGTTTTATGCCAGTAGGTTATTTGTCCAATGTAACAATTAGTAGTGTGGTAGTTCACATTTTTGTCTAGGTTGGTAAAGTGCTTCTCACGATTCGATCGTTCGCCGTCGAGAAGGGGTTTACCATTGCTGTAATCGATGCTAGTTTCGGCAATTCTGTCAAAGATGTACGTGAAGGATGAACCGCTAACGAAGACTTCATAGAGTGGCATGCTGGGAACTATTCTGAAGAGTGTGCCATCAGTTCGGCAAGCCAGTAACTACGCCATTACCCAGAGCAGCAATCAAGAGTCAAACTCTAGTTAAATGTTCTTGATTATAATTTAAATCTGCTAAGAAATGAACAGAAGTTATTGTCGGATAACACGATGTTTAAAAGATTACTGGTTTTCTCCAGTACGGTGACTCGGCGCTCCACCCAACCCGTTTGTGCAATGCGCCGCTAGCGCGATTCATTAGCGACAGGACGCTACATGCTCGCGGCCCTGAATATGCAGTGAATTTACCGTGTTGCGAATATGTGCAACAATACCCATAAGCACTTTCGCACGAGTGACGCGAACATATTTTTTTTTTGCATAAGTTCCAACCTACCCTCGTTTTTTTTTTCTGCCGCTCTCCTATCTACTTTTCGCTAACCTCTCTCTTTGCTTTTAATTCCACCGGTTGCAGTTCCAGTGCTTGAGGGATTAGATAGTAATCGCTGAGCCGGCAACATTTTTAGCTTCCTTTTTGTATTCTCGTCAGTTGTTGTTGCCTCTGAAGCTGTTGGCAAACTACTACTTCTTGAATGTGTGACTCCTGGGGAGTTAGCGCGGCTTTTTAAGCGCACAAACCGCGGGAGTCAGAAGAGGGAGCCGTTTCCACGGAACGATCCAGCGACTTTTAAATGTGCCATGCATCTCCATGTTCCTGGTGCTGGCTCCCTTCTCCTGTCGAGCGGACGGAGAGAATTTCAAGCCGTGGAGAGAAGGGGTTGGGGGGCGATGAAAGAACAACTTAAACCGCGAAGAAAAGTTCGGGGAACCTGAAATAGCTTCAAGCCATGAAGAAAAGAGCCACCGAGAGCCCGGCGATCCTTCCATTGTTATAAACCGGACCCCCCTTCCAACGCGTACACGAGCGCCCGCGCGCTGATGCCGACATCTAGCACGGACGCCTCACCTAGGCTTGCTGGCGTCTCCTGCAGTGCGCATGCGCAGACCGGTTTCGGCTTACGCTAAGAGCGCGTACGCCCAGGAAGGGCCATTCGAGTTGGCGCCTCTAGGCCTTTTTTGGGTGGGATGACTGTCTTTGAAGTGGCACAGGAGGCCTCCGATAATGATGTCCGGCTTGTGTGTAGTTTGCATCCCTTCCTTTCTGAGAACACTGGTCAAGGTTTCGCAGACACCCTTTACGTACTAACTGCATACGCGTTTTTGCCACCAGCGTGTCCTTAGCATAAGCATATCGAGTTGTTTTCGTTGCATCCTTTTCAGTTTTAGATGATACATCGAGTGAAGAATCTTGGGTATCCATTGCCTAGAAATGTTTTCTTTTGCTGATGATGAGTTTTAATGGCGCACTGGCAACCTCGCACCAAGCGCAATGGGTTGAAGTGTTTTCTTCAACACAATGTTAGGTGGAAGACCATTTTCCGAGCACTTCAACTCAAAGAAACCAAGCGCCAGGCTTCGAGAAAACTTCTACCCATTGGAAATCAGTGGGTACACGGCGACACTGCGAAACTAATCACCCACCGTCCTCGAGCCGCATGCTCAAAGCGATGTGCCATTGCTGTTGTCGCTGATATTAAAACAAATATGCAAGAATTGGGAATCGTCTTAACCAAAACTTGCTTGAATTCCACCCTACCCTTAGGGCACAATTTTCAGCACTGTTCCTCCCAAAAAGGCTACGGGAACAAGACGCACAACACGCAGCATCAAACGGAATAAGAACGTGGAGAGGAGCTAACGGAAAGGGCCAAGGATGATTTGAGCAGGTGCATAGGTACGGAGAAATTCTTTTTCAAGAGCTACACGGGCAGCCGGTAGCAGGGTGGTAAGAGGGAGGAAGAAAATGACAGTGGGGAGGGGTCTCCTGCTGTGCCTTTGCCTGCCTTTCTTGTTTTTTCTCCTTTTACTTTTCCTCGAATCGTGGAGCACAGTCCATGGTTGCTTTTTGGATGCGCTATGTTTCTGTTCCCTATGGTGCGAAGCACGAGCTGCACGACATAGTCGGCGCCTCTGCGAAAACGGCCCGGAAAGGTCATGGACGCACTCTTGCCTCCAGGCTGTCACAAAAAAAAAACTTACAACCGCTAATGTGTCAGTCCTGGCAAAGGGTTTCTCCACACGCAGACAAAAATCTCCCAAAAAAGACATCAGAATTTCTGCAGAAGATTCTTTACTGCCTTCCGCCAAACTAAGGAATTCCACCAGCCTTGTTAAAAGCACAGCGCATGGCACAGGTAGACAGTGCCACCAAAATCAATTTCGGACGAGTTAGCGTGGTTACGTCAGTTGCAACTAGGAGTGCTAGCACTTCGGTTTTCAGTGCTGTTTTAGTGTTCGGTTCCGTTGCGCATAGATGCAGCTGATGAAGACGACGATATCCAAAATACAGTGCAAGAGACTGGTATTTTATGACGCAGAATGTTCGACTGCGGCGGTGTGGCAGTCGACGGCGGCAAAAAAGCGCTCCGCTGCCGCCGACGCCGGCGAATCGCCCGGAAAAACGCTCCATGCGGGCCACGCTTAACGCAGTAACCAGCAAAACGTATGCGTTCTCGCCGCCTCGGGTTCGAAACTCACTCGCGGCCGTAAAACATTTTCGATTATTTTATTTCAGGTCAAGTAAATTTCAGACATACAAAGAGGCCACGTCGAAATCCAAAATTGAAGCCTCAGTGCTGCAATGAAAAATGCGACCCTGTTAGCCCGTTGTTCTACCAGCTTGTGGAGGCAACGGTTGGTACCAATGCGGCCACTCGATGGAACCGCATCACCGAGTGGCCGTGGCTCTCATCTGCTCACTCACTGAAAAAGGCAGCGCGTTGGAAATGTTTTCCTTAAGCCCCAACTCGATGGGCACATCCTAGGCGTGCGGCAGAGCGCCTGCTCGCCCAGCCCCGCGCCGCGACGAGCGTCGAAAAAAGGCATCTACCTCCATGCTCTTTAGTGCTGGCGCGTTCCCCCACGAGCCGACTGAAATAATTTCAAGCGTGAAGAAAGGGGATTTGGGGGGAGCTGAAAGGACCACTTAAACCGCGAAGGAAAGTTCCAGGAAACTGAAAGGGCTTCAAGCCATGAAGAAAAGAGTCCCCGAGAGCCCCCGCGGTTTTCCTAATGTTGTAAACCGGACCCCGCTTCGGATGCGCGCGCAGGCGCCCGCGCTCAGGCGCGGATATCTGACATGTACAGATATCTATGCAGCGCATGCGCAGACACGATCCAGCGTACGCCCGTGCGCGTAGGCGCTCCGCCGGTACGCGTAGGATGTGTCCATCGAGGTGGGGCATTAGATCCTTTACTTCGTTCCTTGTCATGCAACGTGAGTGCACTGTGTTGTTATGGCCTGTGTACTGTACGAAATAAAACCGACCATTGTGAACGCGCGAGACATTTCCGCGACCACATAATTGGTGAAAGCTTCAAAAACCACGTGTTTTCGTCTTGTGTGGCAAGAAACGAATAGAATGCAACAAACTGTCCATTTCTCCAGAGATTTTCTGGCGACGAAAAGCGTCGAGCACGGTGCATTGAGTCTCCAATGCCACCATATCAAAATTAAAAAAAAACGCTAAGTAGAGCACAAAAATCACGAGACACGGTTACCACCACAGAACGCCAGATATCTCATTCTTTATTGCCAATTATTTTCATATTGCTTTGAGTACGCATGGCGTCACTATTCTTTTACTCGTGATGTCACTATGCTCGTAAACCTCTCAGCGGGGAAGCGTGAGCGCGTGCACTGAAAATGCGGACAACTCTTTTTTATGGAGGAAAAACGCTAAGGCACCCGTGTGCTGTGCGATGTCAGCGCACGTTAAAGATCCCCAGGTGGTCGAAATTATTCCGGAGCCCTCCACTACGGCACCTCTTTCTTCCTTTCTTCTTTCACTTCCTCCTTTACCCCTTCCCTTAGGGCGCGGTTCAGGTGTCCGCCGATATGCGAGACAGATACTGCGCCATTTCCTTTCCCGAAACACCAACCAACCAACTCCTTTTCAAAGACAGCTGGTTCACATGATCTTTGCCTCGCGTCACTGCACCCTAGGCCATCCAAACACAAAGAACTAGTGACAGGGTACTCTTGACGTGCAGCATTCATTTTCTCAGAAGTGAATGGACAACTTGCAGAATTGCTGGCTTAAAGGAAGGTTTCTTCCAACAACCCACGTTAGCAAACCGCGTTTTCACTTCCTGCTCTGCTGACTAACGGGGTTAGAATGAGGAGAGATGAGTCAGTCGTCCTCCACTGTATTCTGTTTCGAAAAGGTGAGGGGGGCTGCCTCCTATCCTGCGGGAACATGAAGCCCCGACGGTCGCCAACAGCTGTAAAAAAGAAGTTGTCGAAAGGTTACAATGATGTTTTAGATCGTTTCAGCGACGGTGGGGGCGCAAAGCGGGCTCTTCCTGAAGCGGCGAGCCGGTGATCACTCTGCGCGGCGCGTGCACTCGCAGTGGTTTGGAGCCTAAGATACGCGTCAAAAATGAGCATATCATGTTATTCTACAATTTGCGAACAGTCCAAATAGCAAACATGTTGTTTCTGCCAACATTTAATGTGTTCAAAAAGCAGTGATTAAGTTCATTCTGCAGGTCAGTAACGAGTTTCAGCCTAATGACCCGTCTGTTAATCAGCAACATTCTCGTTGCTGATTAACACCATGTCGTCAACACCACCACGACACCATGTCGTCAACGCATTCCTGTTCGGAGTTTTGTTCATGCTGCCAACATAGCCTATTACAGCTGCATGAAAGCAGTGCAGTGCTTGAACACTTAGCTATAGTATGGTGTATATAATAATATTTTAAGGTGGGCGTTAGCAGCAAACACATTTTTCATCGAGCTTCAGTCCATTCTGGTCTAGATTAAACACGGCTTTCTGGCCACGACGTGACTACTAAAGAGCGACATGAATGGCAAGAACTTCACAATGTACATATATTTCTCGGATATAATGCGTAAAGTGGTTGTATAATTGTGAACGCTTCTTGGCAACCGTCGTCTGCTCACTCGATCACAGCGTTTTCCCCCGCCAGTCAAAAACACATTTTCAGCGCTAACTTCGACTGTACTATAAAGCTCGAATGACCCCCTGGCTGCCGCTTCAAACAACAGCTACGTTGCCTCTTCTTTTACCGCATATATGCGACCAACGTACGCTGCAGATGGACTATATATAGTCGGAAATTAGTCTGCAGTAAAGCTACGCGCACATTCAGGGCCACCGAACAGATATTCCTCCGCGAGAAAATGGTGACCACTTGTAAAACTTTCTGTTTACCTAAACAAGCAGTCAATCAACGTCGAAATTGTAGGCTCAAGGATTTTGATGTTTCTGGCTGTTTGATGCAGTCCAACATTAAAAAGTTGATTTTGATCACTGCTGTAATATTACGCTGCGGAATGGCCATTGCTACCAACTGCTGATTTTTTTTTTCAATGGTATCCTTATAAGGCCAGCACACAATAAATACACACACCGCATTTACGCGGGTAAGGGCCGCACTCGTGTAGGCACGAAACATAGCGTTAGACTGTCTGGGTCATTAAAGTAGTTTATTTACGCTTTCGGATAAGTGCCGAAAGAAAAAGAAAGTGAACACGCAAAATAATTACGCTTCAAAGTGTTCATCGCACTTCACCAGGCTAAGTTCGCAAGTTTCAACGACGCGGTTTTTGCGCGCGCGGCACTTGCGAACTAGCGATTCCATGCGAATATCGATAAAGATTTATTTCTAGCCTGTAAAGCAGCCAAACTCAAGCATAGGATCGTATTAATGACCAAGAATTATTTACTGCTGCTTATCTAGACTCTACGTTGTGACACCTTTCGTGTGATTTTTAAAGAAGCCGCTTTTCTTCCATAAAGACTCACGCTATGGCATCGGCGCCATCACCGCCTCGTCCGCAGTACCGTACTACCGCCGCGCCACCTCTAAGAGCTAGAATGACCGAATTCTCTTGACGAGTACCTATCTCGACCCGCTCCTCACATCCTTTCAACGTCTACTCTCTCATACAGATAAAGGGACCTCTCCAAACTCATTTTTCGTACAAGAATGCGAGATTGCCGTCTGTAAACGAGGGTTTTTGGCTGGCAAACTGTAGAGGACGCTCGATATTCTGCAAGTGTGCTCCAAGGGCCGTTTTTGGGTGCACGCGCCCAAAGTCGGCGCTCTTAACATACGACAGAACCGGTCTACGTATGCCCACTGCTGGAGACGCCGTCCAAATACATCGGCGCCAGCTCACGGGCGCTCGAGCACGTGTTGGAAGCAGGGTCTGGTTAACGGCAGTCGGAGTACAGCGGCGCTCTCGGGGGACTTTTCTTCATGGCTTGCAGCTCTTCCAGGTTCCCAGAACTTCTCTTCGTGGTTTAAGTTGTCCGTTCAGCGCCCCTCAACCTCTTTTCTTCACGCCTCGAAATTCTTTCCGTCCGCACAAAGAAGCACCAGAGTATAACACAGTTTTTTCTACCTCTTTCATTTCATTTCCCCATTCTGCCTGCTATCCTGCTATCCGCTGCCCCAGCTCAGGTGCTTCAGTATCGATGGCATATGCCGGGGCTAGCAAAAATATTTTCCTTCCTTTTCGTCATTATTTCAATAAAACCACCACTACTACTACATGCCTCTGACGCCGTTCTGTTCTCCTCAGTACTCAATCCACATCGTCTTGGCCCGCCTTCGCGGCGTGTATTGGCGCCTGAGAAATGGCTGTTGGACAGACTAAGAGAGGAGGAAAAAAGCCAGTGACTTTTGTTCTTTCAGAGCGAGAACCTTATAGGGTGTGCGAGTATCGCATTTTTGCCTGCGAACTGAATAGTTTCGAATTATTATGAATATAGGCAAAGAAAAAATACATGTTGCTGGTAACGACTGAAATGCGCTAACAGACGGGACAGAAAAGAAGAACACATACACATGCGATAGTGTCTGTATTCTCTTCCGTACCGTTGATGCTGTCCAGTCGTTTGCGTCAACATTCACCAACCAGCCCGACCTAGCCCTCTTCAGTGAACAAAATATCGACAGTCAAAAAAAGTTTTTCGCACAACAGAACAAGGAAATATGTATCAGACCATAACTTTATTTTGGTCGTTATTGTGGGGAGATTCACTCGTTTGGTTTTACGAGGTTTAACGTCCCAAAGTCCGGGAAATCAGCTTCGAAGGCGCAGCAAAGGTGTCTGCATTGGTGGAAGGGGTGGGTGGACAATTTTCAATTCTCAGAAAATAAGAATCGTTTAGCCGGGGCGAACACATGTGCATGTGCATGGAAGAAACACACGCCAGAAGTGTAAACGTTTTGCATTCCATACGTGAAAGGCGTGAGCGAGACGCTGGCACGCATTCTCGGTAAAGAAGGGTGCTAACAACGCACAGTCTATTGAGTGGCTTTACGACTACCACCATCGGACGCCTTCTCCCCCCCTCCCCCCCCCCCCAAACGGCCGTCACCCAAAAGAAAGGGCCCAAGAGGTTGTATACCAAATGTCCTGCTCGGTCTTCCCGGAATCGTACATAGGGGAAACGAAGAACTTCGCCGAAATAATGAGGCAACACAAAGCGGACGTCCGACAAATTAACCGTGACCGCAGCGCTGCGGCCGAACACTGCGAGGCATGCGACCACCGAATGGACGTTGACGGCACTAATGTACTAGAAACCGAAGCTAACCCGCACAGGAGGCTTCTACTTGAGTCGTGGCACATCCAACAGACAGGGAAGAATATTAATCGCTCCCTGGGGACACTTCCCGCTTCTTACATCCATGGTTTGCAGCCACTGACCCGGATGTCTTCAACACGAGGGCTTAAAAAGCCGAGGTTCGAACCATCGGAGGGTTTGTCGACAGCCCGGCGCCGAGATGCGGCGATTTCCCTGTTAATCCCCGTCAGCAGGAAGCGTGCATGGCGAGGCAAGCGGGCGTAGACCGGCGAAGGCAAAGACCGAGCCAGAGGAAAGGAGCCAAGACGTTTTCCCGAAACCGCCCGCCCCCCTTCGCCCGTCTAAGGAAACCACCGCAGTGATAGCGTAGCATAGCGCATGGTCAGCGCGGACGCGGCAAGCAGACGCCGCGTCTAAGCCGCGACGGCGTCGAAGTCAGAGGATGGGGCATACCAACGGGTCCCGAGAAACGGGCCTGCTTAACGAAACGCTGAAGCGTGTTCAGAGGCAGCAACGACAGGCTGGCGCCTCTTTCCAGATTTTGCGGGGACGCCTGTCAACAGTCGTCCGGAAGACGAGTAGTCTACTACTCGCAGCGGTAGCGATCGGTTGAATATCGGTAATTGGCGTAAAGCTGGGAGCCGCATGGGAATGTTTTGATGTATTTTCATATGTTTCTCTTTTTACTTTTTAAGGGAGAGAGTTTGAGTAATACTGTGGAAGAATGGGGCGTGGCACGTAAACCTGTTGGCCCAAGCATTTCGAGGGTTCATTCCCGGAATTACATTTTCTTATAGCAATTTAGATGTGCTGTGTATTTCAGGGAGAGGGTTTGAACCTTGCCGAAATTGGAGGGCGTGTCATGAAGTTTGTAAACCAATGATGGGTTAGTTTGCTGTTGATTGGGCGATGCAAGAGGTGGGCCGGGTTTCTAGGTCTTTAAAACCAGGGTCCGGAGCCATGGGAGATCGTTCTGAGCTAGATTTAGATCCCTTGCATCTTCGGCGATGCCAATGAAGGAAGATTTTCCCTTAGCCAGTTCCATGTAACCGCCATCGCCCCCCATACACCTTGCCCTCGTCTCCCGCATCCTTTAAGCTCCTCAGGACCTGGCTGTCTCGCTACTGGCTGTCATCAGCTGCATCTGGTTAGCCAGTTCCCTGCGTCCATTGACTTTCTTCTGCTGAAGTTTTGATGTACCACCTGGTCGAGAGAGTCATTGCCAAAACGGTAAGTAACAACCTTCCCAAGCCATTTCATTAAGCACCTCGGTCCATGTTACGTTTTGTGTTTGTTTGCATGTCCTGATTACACAATTCAGGGCGGTCTGTAGAGCTTGTTGGTAACTTTTTTTTAATTCCTACAGCATGACAAGCGTAGAGCTTACATGCGTGTGCAATCACTGTGGATTTGGTTTGTGTGGAAGGATTGTCACGGAAATTCAGTGTGGGGTCATCGTTTCGATTAAAGAAGATAAGAGGCTTAGGCAGAATTCGACACAACCACTAGGTTGAGAACCAAACGCGCTCGAGGCCACAAGCACGCTTTGGTGTTTTGGGGAAAGGAAATGGCGCAGTATCTGTCTCGCATATCGGCGGACACCTGAACCGCGCCGTAAGGGAAGGGATAAAGGGGGAGTGAAAGAAGAAAGGAAGAAAGAGGTGCCGTAGTGGAGGGCTGCGGAATAATTTCGACCACCTGGGGATCTTTAACGTGCGCTGACATCGCACAGCACACGGGCGCCTTAGCATTTTTCCTGCATAAAAACGCAGCCGCCGCGGTCGGGTTCGAACCCGAGAACTCCGGCTCAGTAGTCGAGCGCCCTAACCACTGAGCCACCGCGGCGGGTAATGATATGGGAACAAGAACAAACAAAGGATGCGTCTTCGTTTGGAGCTATCCACGAGGGCCACGATTAAACATTAATTCTTTCGCATTCCATGATTTCACAAGCAGTCTTCAGAGTCCTCAAAATTTCTTCGTTTTTTTTTCTGACATATAACTGCGAATTTGTAAAGATAATACTTGTACATAGTTCCTGACCACTCTCCTTCCTATAGTTTATGGCTATAGTTATTTCATTTCTCTAATCTGCCTGATATCCCTTTATTTGCGCTGCCCCAGCTCAGGTGCTCGCAGCAGGAAAAATCTTTGCCTTCTTTTCTTTTTATTATTTGGATAAAATCACCGCTACTACTACTACATAGAATTGCCACCCATCACAGTTAGCATTCAACATTGCACATGCGACACGTGACACGCCGCCGCGGTGGCTGAGTGGTTATGGCGCTCGGCTGCTGGCCCGAAAGATGCGGGTTCGATCCCGGCCTCGGCGGTCGAATTTCGATGCAGGTGAAATTCGAGAGCCCCGTGTACTATGCGTTGTCGATGCATGTTAAAGAACCCCAGGTGGTCGAAATTTCCCAAGCCCTTCACTACGGCGTCTCTCATAGCCTGAGTCGGTTTGGGGCGTTAAACCCTCATAAAACAACGACCATAAAAAATGTACACAACGACCGGTCGTTCATGTTTATAGCATGCAAACAGCTTAAGGCCCTTGCTTACATGGTGCTAATTGCGGTTTACGTAGTGCTCTCATATTTTATTAGGTAAAATTACAACATTTGGCCAGAAAAAAGCAGTACAGGGAGACGTCGGAGCAAATGTATTATTATTCCAAAGGATATGCAAGGCACTGCAGATAATTTAGCGAAGCTTAAAGAGATAACATGCAAAGGTCCGAATAATGCAGAAATACAGCAGGCGCCTTCTGCTGGACATAATATTTCTGAAGTACGTAATTAACAAGTAGCGCTATCTCTCTTGTTATTCATAACTTTAGCTCAACATTTTCAACATAAATGTAGACCAAGTGAGGACTTTATTTACTAATGTACGCATGCCAGTGTTACCGGATACGTTGTCATTCACAGGTAGACATGATGCAAAGCATGCAAGGCGAGCGAATTAAAGAGGAATCGCTCGTGGGCGATGTAAAACGGTATAGCATACCTACTGACAGAGGAGTGAAGCGGCAAGATTTGACACATAAAAAAAAACCTGCAGCTGGTTCGCTTTCCCATCTCGAGGAATAAAAATAAGCGCACAACAATATGTTTGGATAGAACAGATGACAACCTAAACCTTGCAAGTGCAGAATATTTGCAGCGCGCGCATTTGTTTCTTCAAGCTTTTCTTAGCATTAGCTGAGCGACTCTGAATACCAGGTGTTACCTGGAAGACGTTTCAAAAATATGCGTTTTGGCTTTAAAATATGGCTTTTACGGCACAGTATTACCAGTGTGAATTGTTTCCGGTGAATCGTTTTAACTATTCAGCTGGTTAACTAGATTTTATTAATTAACTTTTAACAATTGCAGTTAGGCGCTTAGTCGTAATTTTAGACTTGTAGCCGGTAGTTAGTAATAGCCATATAAGTTTTTAGAATTTCCAAAACATGGTTACCTTTGGCCATATGGATCGACAAAATTTGGCTGTTTCGACTAGTTACGCGCACTGGAAAGGTTTCTTTGTTTGCATGCTTTCGAAAGCGCATGTATTTTGGCGCTAACTGGTTCTTGAAAATTGGCTTTTGAGGAGAGGAAATGACACAGTAACTGTCCCGCCTATCTCGGCGGGCATCCGAATTGCTCCGTAAGGGAAGAGATGAAGGAGGGAGTTAAAGAAGAAAGGAACAAATAGGTGCCGTTGTGGAGGGCTCCAGAATAATTTCGACCAACTAGGGATCTTCAAAGTGCAGTGATATTGCACAGCGCATGGGTGCCTTTTGCGTTTCGCCTCCATAGAAGCGCAGCCGCTGCGGTTGAGTGCCAACCCGGCTACTCCGGCTCAGCAGATGAGCACCTTAACCACTGAGCCATCGCATGATGTAGCCAAATTTTGTCGAGCCACTGCGATGAGTGTAATCGCGTTTTCGAAATTCTAAAAACTGATACGGATATTAGTAACTTACCTCTAACTGCAACTAGGCGCCTAACTAATAGTTAAAAGTTAATATCAGAATTAGTAAACCAGCTTCCTCCCGGATTACTGCCTGTTAACTACTGGGTAACTACCGGTTAGCTATCAGTTTGCGGGCACTGGTATACTATGCCGCAAAATCCATATTTTAAAAGCGAAAGCTTTTCCTGCTTTCGTCGGAGCGATTTCGCCGTCACCTCACGTTTGATCTTGAACGTCCTTGCTGCGCCGCTGCCATAGCAACCCAGCAAGTGACTTCGCCGCGCCGCCAAGCCTAGTCTTCGCCGTCTCTGCGCAGGGGCTCCACAGCCGTGCAGCGGCTGCTGCCTGACCACGTTATCTAGCCGAGTATCAGCTGGATAAAAAAATATTAGCTGTTGCTCAACTACTGCTGAACCTTGTTAGAGAGCGAGAGCTGTGATGTATCGTGCAAGCAGACGCGGCTTAGCGTCTGTAGCGTTGAGTGCGTTCCGCACACTGGATGAGCAGTGCGCCCAACCTGCCACCCTGGCAGGTGGCTTTTGAATTAATGGCTGATCGCGAGAGGTTGGTCAGGCTGCGGCCTATTGCTGCAGTGCCGCGTGTCTGCCACAACGTTGTCAGCGCTAATGCATGCAGCCCACATCTTTCTCTCACCACCATCACGTACCTCAAAGCGCTATTAAGGCGCCCACTTACACAGGTGGCCAGTTATATGCGCCCTTCCTTTCCACAAAATCACCAAGAAAGTTGTCAACGCCAACACCAATGAACACAATGAACGCCGACGACTTTCGCTTTGTTAGCTGAGCTAATCCGAGAAAGCTTAATTTTGATGATGACTTAGTCTTCTCTGTAACACCTGGTATGTGTTACTGCTGTTATCTGTATAAGAGAGCCCAGAAAAATTCAAACCTTTTTCTTTTGCATTTGTTTATTCATGTTTGAAAAAATGTTGTTAGCTTGCATATAAATAAGCTGCGAGGAATATAAACTTAAGAGGTGTCTTGATCACGTTTTCTTTAGGTTTTTATGTTTTCATTGACTAAAATGTGTTAGAGAAATTGGTAAAATTGCACAGTAGGAGGCCCCAAAGCGCGGCAGTCAGGGAGACTTCCTATAACAAAATGTCTCCGCAATTGGTATACCGCCAGTTTTCACTCGGACTCACAAAAGGGACGACGAAAGGCGCGAGTGGACTACCTGCGCCGCACACACCGACAGGCACGAAATGCTGTATACGTCGACGCAGCCATGTACCCCAATTCCACGAACGCGGTGGCGGTAGTTTTGGACACCAACTTCAAGGAAATCGCCAGCGCCTCTCTACGCAACTGCTCTCCCACAGTAGCAGAAACGGCCGCAATCGGTCTCGCCATCCAGCACGGCGATACCACGCGAAACGGACTAAAAATTGTTACAGACTCCCAGTCGGCGTGTCGGCTCTTCCTCACTGGCAGACTTCCACACTCCATCGCTCCCATTCTGACTAGCCCACATGTTAAAAATTCCACATGCAAGCACCAAATCACTTGGGCTCCTGGGCACGAGGGGCTCGAGGGAAACGAGGCCGCGGACAGTCTAGCTCGAGATACACCAACCGAGCGACTAACCTCCCCGACGTCACCCCTCTTCCCTGTATGTACGGCGAACGCCTCCTCCTTCTCCGAACGCAAAGGCAAGTCTATCCCCCACCACACTCGAAGCTAACGGCGGCAGAGGCGAGGGGCTGGCGACAACTACAGACGAACACCTTCCCAAACCTACACAAATACCATATCATGTTTCCCGATAGATACGACGGAATCTGCCCCTGGTGTGGCGGAATTCCAACAACATACCATGTAACATGGGGCTGCTCCGGTAGCAAGCCCCCCGAACTAGACAAACATCAATCCGAGGAACAGTGGGAGTCTGCCCTGCTCAGCTCCGATTTGGTGACCCAGCGTAGCCTGATATCCCAAGCAAGAGCAACTGCGGTGGACATTGGGGTCCTGAAATAAGGACTCCACCCAAAATCTGTTTTTTCCCGCCTCTTTATCCTACCTTTCTATGAATAAATGTTTTCTACTACTACTACTACTACTACCGCCAGTTTTGAACACTCGACTTCCAAACTTAGTGATGATGCCAGAGACAAAACATTTTTCATAAATATATTTTTTCGCGCTAAGCGGGCAGCCTGAGTCCAGTAAGGTAGATAACGCGGTCAAGATTTTGAGCAAACCCTTCAATCCCCAGTAACTTAAGTCCTCTAAGGCACTCATTTCGTCACAAATGGATATGTTAACATTTGCATAAATTACCATTCAAGTTCATTGGCTCTTCATTTCGTAGTGACATATCTTTCCTTTGTCTTTTCTTTGGTTCACTTGTGCTTCGTTTTGTCGTTCCTCGGCGTGTGTGAGTTTTCTTGCGCTAAATGTTTCACCATGCCATCTTTTTTTTACAGAGCAAGGGATACCTTATAAAATGGAAAGGATATTCCAAGTGTCATTGCTCCGTTGAACCAAGAAAAAATCTGAACGGCACCTGTCTCCGGGAATTTAAGCACCCAAGCAAGCCATCGCCACAACGACTGGAAGCTGCTGCTGAGGAATTAATTTACGCTGTGCAAAAGAAACTTTCCAACAGCCGTCGATCCAGCGGGCTTGTCAAGGTGAACATAGACCTGGACATCTTTAGATGGGTTTTCAGTAGGAAAGGAAGGCCGCTCGAAAGGGGTTGGATTGTTTGCAATGAGTCAGACTTTTCAAAGCTGAATCTTCCCTTTGGGTGGCACACTCGAGAAACGAAACTTGGCAGTGTAGTGGCAATTGAGTTCCCAGTGCGTGTGAAGGCTGCTGTGACACGACAGAAAGCTTGCAAGCTCTTTCCAAACGGCTATCCTGTGGAAAGTCTGCAAATGTTCCTTGTGTCGAAGGTTGTTGCATGCAGAACCTAACCCACAGAAATAGTGAGCCTTCCGCCTTTCACATATATGTTGCCAGCAAACGTTTTGGAACTTTGTTTTTTTTTTCGATATAGTATTGATTCTTGCATTTCAATTTGTGTTGTTTAGAATTTCTTAAAAATGAGTCCGGGAGCTTTGCGCTTAGAGATTTCTGAATGTGCAATTTCATTTACATTGACAAATAAGACAGTTCTGGAAATCTTTAGCAACAAAACGGTTTTGGAGAAATCTTATTTTGAGACAATAACATCTTTTATTCCACTTGGCATGATCATCCCAGAGAGTTTAAAGGTTGCAGTAGAGACAAGATTTAGAAGCCTCTGCTCCTCGGTAGATACTCAGTACAGAAAAAATAATGGCCGAGCAAAAGAGGGGTTCCTTAAAAAAGAGCGCCATGTAAAAATTCCCTTCGATAAGGAAAGTTCTGTTCAAAATTCAAATAACAGTATCAAGGACATCATTATTCAAGCTTTACAAGAAGTGAAGCGAATGGAGGGTGTATCAGAACGGTCTCTTTCTGAACTGCGTAAGTCCATTCAGGATTTTGAGGCAAAATGCCTTCAGCTGCAAAAAGAAAACAAAAGCCTGTCATCACAGGCAAAAAACTGCCGCTTGCTCAACAACTGCGGAAAAAGGGTCGGGGAAGGTTCGAAAAGCACCGATAGAAGAAAGCTGCATTCTGTAGGCAGCGTGATAGTTCAAGTGCTAGAAGAAATTTTGGAAAACTATGGCTTGGACTTATGCCAGTTGGTTGTAGAAGACCTTCGAGGGCTACTGCACAAAATTACTTTTTCTGACATTGACGGAATCTCCGTGGAGCGAGGAATCAAAAAAGAATACCGCAGTAATGGTAAAACTGACTATCAGGATCTTTCTTCCCCCGAGAAGAAAAGCGTCCGTGCAATCACCGCGCTCTTAGACAACCACTTTGTAAGCAATGTTTTTTGGGAAAAAATGTCTTCAGCTGTCCCTAATTTACCCTCGCTCCGTGTCATCAATTCATACAGGCAAAAACTAGACGAAAGCACTGCTGTGTTTAAAACCCTAGGAGAAGCAGCTGGCGCTCAGGTGTCTTTTGTGCACGAACTTGAAACTGCCGTTGAGGAGTACGCAGTGAATAGAGGTATGACAGGAGAACAGCTCAGGTCGCAGCCAATTTTGGTCAAAATAGAAGGAGATGGCTGTGTAGTCAGCACACGAACAAGCTGGACAACTCTATCTTTTCTCCTGATTGACAGCAGCCGGAGGCTGCAGAGCCATACCTTACATCGCCTGCTCGCAGTCGTCGAAGTCTCTGAAAACTATTTTCAGATTAGAGAAAGTTTGAAGGATTTGACAGACGAAGTTAACAGTGTTCTGAAAAGGGGCAGTGTCAGCTTGGAAGGACAGGAAGTTCCCGTCATAGTCTGTCTGGGCTCAGATCTAAAATTCTTGCTCATGGTTCAAGGATTGCAGTCAGCGTCTTCTAGGCACCCATGTCCTTTCTGTCGTATTAATTTAAAGGAACGAATCAGAGCTGGGGCAAACACAGAGGAGTGTAATAAGCCGCCTCTTCTGCGCACTCTAAAAAACATGAGGGAGGACGGCATTGTTGAAGAATTCGGAATGAAAGTCGTTCCCCTATTCAACATTTAACCTGCATTTGTGGTTCGAGACATTTTACACATGCGCATTAGAGTCGTTAATCGCCTGGTTGATGGATTGATTGTCGAAGCAATGGACAAAGACAACCGCGATAAAGTTACGAACTTAAACACCAAGAGCACTCACGTGGAAGCAATTGTGCAGGCAATTAATGGCTGTGGTGTAAAATTTGAACTGTGGCAGGACGAAAGAAAAGGAAAAAATTTCACCTGTATTCAAGGAGACTCCTGCGAGCGCCTGCTCGAAATGCTGCCAGAGAGGCTCACTGGAAAACTCAGCCCGGAAACAGAAAAAAAAATCATCTCACTTTGGAAAACGCTTAGTCGCATTTTTGATCATTTTGAACATAACACGACCGGCGAAAGCATCGAGCAAGAAATAGCCAAATTCCATAAAACGTACTTAGAACTTGGAGAACGAGGGCATAAGGGTTACGGGGCTGAAAGAATGACGCCATATATGCATATTCTTCTCTGTCATGCCTCAAATAAGCATAAAGAATTCAAGTGTTTGGGGTGGTTTTCGAGCGAAGGCATTGAGAAAAAGAATGATATTCTGAAGCATATGCATCATGCAAGATCCAATAAATGGAATGCGGCCGCCGATGCGCTGTAGCTGGCAAAACGCCTTGAGAATAGCGCGCACGTAACAAGTCGAGCGTACAAAAAACACGATCGTTCATACTGGGTTGAGGGTATGATTGAAGAGAGTCGCACAAATAGGGCTCGAAGCGCTCCTGAAATGGAGCGCGAGGATACACCTCCCGCTTGCATCGAGGATATGGACGCGGTTGAACTGCGGACCGAATTGAAAGCTGCTGGCATTTCAACGAAAGTAAAATCAGTTCCCAAACTGCGTGAAATGCTTCGCAAAGAAAGAGAAAAACGATGTTTTCAGCAGTCGACTTGACTTCTATTAGCAAAAATTGCCTGCAATTAGCAATTGCCTGCTCGCGATGTTCCACAAGTCTGTATGCCTCAGTTTTTATCATTTCTTACTTTTTTAATGAAATATTCATCAAAAATTTTTGTAGTGCAGTATGTGCACACTTGCAGCTTGAACGGTTTACTATGTCTCTTCACTCAACGCTAAAACTCGCATTCTCGCTGGTACGACTAAACGAGAGTTAAATGCTTTGTTTGTGCTTGTGGCGACTTATATGTGCAGTAAATGTTCTTCGTTCTTCGCCATATTTGTGATAATCTTCCTTGATGTGCAATATTTACACGCTGTATCTGTATTCTTGTATGATATGTTTATATTTTTTGTAACGCGCCACGCTGTGTTGTTTTGTGTTTTTTGGGTTTCATCAAGATTATGCCAATTGTGTTTTATAATTACTGCAGTGCACGCTTGAAATGCCTTCGCAGTGCACCTCTGGCTGCCTATGTTCCCTGCGAAACGGCGCGGTTCATGTGGCTGACCTCATTGTAGCGCGAATGTTGCACCTCTCCTTTCCTCACAACCAGCCTAGTGATGTGTGGCGGTTGCAAGTGGTACACGTCTATGTAGAAAGTGTAAAGTTTTGCCATACTTAATATTTACTACCGACACTTTCTCAAGCTGGTTCTGTGCATAAGTGCATTGTGTATTTCTAGCAAACTGTCGAAATGTATCGTTTAGACTTTTTCTGCGCCATGATGTGATGCGATAATAAATGTATTCTGTCATGTCAAGTAAACTGCCGCTTTGATTTTTTTGTACGAGTTTTTGTAGCGATTATTACGGCAGCATTTCGAGCCTTCAACGTGGCGGCGCCGTGGTGGTGGCGGCACCGCCACCCTGTGGCTGCGTTGACACCCTGTAGATGCGCCGCCACCCTGTCACGTGGTTGGTCACGTGGTGCGGCTGATCACGTTGTTGGTCACGTGTTTGGTCACGTGACCAAGTTCCACTCGGGCAGCTGTAGCTATCGCATCGCTCCAGGTTTAACCAAAGCTAAACCACCGTTATTTTTTTTTTTGCAACTTGCACAAAAGGACAGGAACAAAGAATTGAGCAAAACATTCAACAGGTTAGGAAATTCGGTAGGCTGAAGAAGTTAAACTGAATGTACGCATTGCTACATTTAATTTTCGCTATTTTCAACTTCACTCCTGAACCTAATATGGCCTCCTTTTGGAGATTCTCATTTGCGATAGCATGTTCTATCTGCACCCGCCTCAGCATTCACAGTTGACGGCGAAGGGACCGAATTCCCGGGGGTATTCAGCGTCGGTCGTAATCGAGTCACGTCACCATGCTGGTGAGTAACGTCATGTAGATCCGGGCGTCAGGGTACGTTAGTAAATTTCAGCTTTAACATAAGTGATGTGTCTCCACTTGGATCCCAATTTAGATCAGTTACGAAAAACAACAGAAGGAACGAAGAGCACCGGGTGGGACGCATTGCTGCCGTTATATGATCTCTAATCGTCTTTGAAACATTTGTCAGGCAGTGCTTTCAAATACGTGAAAAGGTATGTTTGGCGCATCACAGCTCCAGCGGCCGCTGAGCGAGTTCTTACAACGTGAAAAAGCAATGCTTGCTTTCCGATCCCTCATAGTAATGTCACACCCAAAAATAATTGTGGAATCTCCTTCATCACGCTTTTCCATAAGCCGTATATTATTTCCATGCGTTTTGGTTTATGGTTTATCGTCCCAAAGCGACTCAGGCTATGAGGAACGCCGTAGTGAAAGACTCCGGAAATTTCGACCAGCTGAGGTTCTTTAACATGCACTGAAATCGAACAGTACACGGACCACTAGCATTTCGCCTACATCAAAATCCAAGCGCTCCATAACGATCGCAAAGTACAACATTGATGACTTGACTACACAACTCCTCATTGCGGCAGCACTATGAGCAGTACTTTTGAACAAAGAAAAGAAATCGCGCTGAAATTAAGAAATTTGGGGAACACTTAGCTCCGCCTTGTTGGTATGATGCTATAGCATTAACAGGTCTTTTCTGCGGCTTGGTGTCCTCTGCATATTTTGTATTCGAAATTTCAGGCTATTTCGCATGGTCTCATGACGTAACATTTAGCCCGGCGAGCAATGAGCACTCGACCGTATAACCATGCCAACAGCCACCCGCTAGTGCACCTCCCATCTCGGACATGTGACGGCGCTTGGTCATGTCACCAGGTATCGTAATCTAGTATCTTAACCCCGCTCAGCCACAGCGTTTAATGCCGGGATGCATGAGGCGTTTTTACGGCGTGAGGCCGGCGATTTTCACCCGATGGTGAGCGCCGCCACCAATGTGGACCTACCAGATAATTTTCGCACGTCGTCCGACGACGGTTGATGAGGCGGCGGCTGACGCGAGCGAATAGGTGCGCAGAAAGCCCGCTCTTTTCCGATATGACTGCTTGCGCACGTCGCCGTCGACGAGGCCGCCATGGCCGACGAGCACGTGGCGACTTGGGGGGCGGTCATGGAAACGTGACTGTCTTGAAGATAAACGATTCATCAAGCATAGCATGTCTTTTTTTTATGGGGACATGAATTACTGTCGTATGAAAATGGGCGCGCGCGTTTCCTCAAGGCCGGTGGAAGAAAACCACGCGCACAAGAAGCCTGTGTTGTCTCGAGCGTGTGGTTCTCGATATCTGGACATGTTCATGCGGAGTAATGTGATGAAAAAAAAATCCGAGGGATCTGGTTGCATGTTACATTCTCGAATTTCCTGTTTACGTTATCCCTACGTCATAAGACAGGCCGGTGATCAGCCTTGGAACTTAAAAGCTTCACATCCTGAGCCGTCCCTCGCCCTCCTAACCAAGCCAAACTTGCGACAAGCCAAGTGGGAGCTCCGCGTTTATCGCCACTGCATGCAATGGACTCTACCGTGGCGCGCGCGCGCACACCCACTCACTCAGCCCAACACACACACACACACACATGCAGAAACAGGCAGTGAACTAGGGCGCCAGAAAGTCACGTGCATGCAGGTACAATTCCTATACAAGCGCATCCCGAAAATGGTTACACGTTTAAATGGTGTTATTCAATAATTTGTACGCTGAGCAACCTGTCACCATACTTGTGTATAAATGCAGGAAACACATGTTGTTTGCAAGCAGCCTAGGTAAAATGATCAGCGCCGTTCGTAAGTAGAAGGCAGCATATTTTCATTTTTGCGAAAGCATAGCAGCTCATAAGGAGGAAAATCAGGCGTTGTCCTCCCCAGAGGTTTGGAAAAACCACGTGACCTAATCAGAAAAAGAAAAAGTAAGTTTCGTAAATAAAATACTTTCCGAAGTGGGTTCCGCACCCACGAAGGGAACCCGCCGCATTGGCTCAGTGGATAGGGCGCGATGTCAGTGCACGCTAAACATCCCCAGGTGGTCTAAATTATTCCAGAACCCTCCACTACGGCACCTTTTTCTTCTTTTTTTTTCACTCCCTCCATTTTCCCTTTACGGCGCGGTTCAGGTGTCAGCCGATATGAAAGACAGATACTGCGCCATTTCCTTTCTCAAAAAACCAATTTTCAATTTTTACTTTCAAGGTTAGTTTCTAAAATTGGTTTTGAGGAAAGGAATTGGCGCAGTAACTGTCTCACATATATCGGTGGACGCTCGAACCACGCCGTGAGAGGACTGACCTCTGGCCCACTTGAAGGTCAAAACCGTAAGCACCGCGAAATCGTTACGAGGTAGCATAGTGAAGCTTTCGCATCAAAAGTGAAGGAAAATAATGTTGCCGGCCGTGGCAATTGCTATCTAATATATTAACCACCCGAGCTGCAGCCGGCGGAGGAGAAAGGGAAATGATATCGAGGAGAAATATAAAGGGGAGCGAAAGCAAGGAAGCACAGGATCGAGTATTCGGGTGTGGCTCAATCCCCGGTCCGCTTTCGAAGGGGGATGCCATTCACATGCCTGGCTTAATATCTCATATGGGCCCTTGAGGCTTGGGTGTTACGCATATTTTTGAAAGTATGGCGGAGTGCTTGGCGTAACGCACTCTGGCACAGGTCAGCCCGGTATTGCACTGCCTCCGGGATTGGCCCGTGGCCTACGGGCTATTGCGCGCGCTTTTCTTCTGTCTCTTTACTCCCATCTTTCACCTCCTACTATCAGCACGCAGGCAGCTGGGCGTGGCTCCGCATTGAGCCAGTAAGCAAGCCCGTGCTTTTCCTTTCGTCCTTCTGTCGACAACTCAACTCAACTCGAAAAAAGGAAGCACAGGGGCTCGAGCTGGGTTTGGGTATCGTCGCCTTCATCAACTTCCATTCGGGCGGCGTGAACTGATCAGCTTGGCTGGCCATAGCATTAGAGCAGCACGCCATCGCCGCAGCCGAACACCACGCTGCAAGCTTTCTCCTTCACAGCTCGTCAGTAGACTTAATTGTTGTCCGTAATTTTTTCCCCGTTGCGAAAAAACTTGACAATTATGGTGAGTCAGGTTATAACTGCAACCTCTTTCGAAAAAATAAAAACACTGACGTGTAAACAAATGCGCAACACAAGGTTCTTACTGATGCTTATACGGCCGCTAGTTCTGTTCTGTCACCAGTCATCAGATTTTCTGTACAGCAAAACACCATTTACCATGAAGACACAGACCGTCCCACGGGGAGAAGTTGGGTGCAGCGCTAAAAAAATTCTATTCCACGCATTATGCTCTGGACTCACTGAGTGATAGCTGGGCCTTGGCACAATTCTGGAACGTTTAGCCATATCTTGTGTGATGTGCATATATACCGCCAGTAGTTTTTGACAAATGGCCCCTCAAAGTCGGACAAAGACGGGGCGTGTACACCGCTTCAACCCCAACCCGACTTCTTTCTTTTCTTGCACCGCAGTAAAGGAACAGACTAGGGGAGCCGCACAGTCAGCCCGTTTCGAACACGTTGGGTGGAAAAAAAAAACAGAAACGCGAAGGGTGCCCCCCTCCCGAGGAGCTTGGCTTGAGGGGAGGACACACAAAGCGGACAATGGGCGAAACTTACTAGCGTCTCTCTCTCAAACCGGGAGGAAGAATGTAAGAGAAGGAGGAGGAGCTCAACTTCATGCGGCCCGTGGTGGCGGCGTTGTGAACTAGGAGCGGATGAACCAGAATCCTGGCCATAGTAACTCGTTAATCGACTTTCTCTTCATTAGTTATTTCGTTCCTTCTTCAAGTCTAAGCTAATTCGACACCTTACCATTCTGTGGTCGCTACACTGTACCTTTCTGACGACCTCCACACCCTGTACAATGTCAGGGTGAGCGCATAGTATGAGGTCTATTTCATTTTTAGTCTCACCATTGAGGCTCTTCCAGGTCCACATCCTGTTCTGTCGTTTGCGGAAGAAGGTGACGATTATGACAATTATGGATTTTTATTGCACAAGGGCATCTACGGCCAAACAGCGCCATAGCACATGGTATTTTCTACTACTCAAGGTGAGGTCAAGGACCCATTTTTCCGAGCATTTCACTCCAGATAAGCCGAACACCAGGCCATGGGAAGGCTTGTACCCATTGTATCACCCGTGGGTATCCGGCGGCATTGGGGATCGAGCCCCGCACCTCCCGCATGCGAGGTGGATGCTCAACCACTTCACCACCGCTGCGGTCTGGAAGAAGGCATTCATGATCCGTAAATGATTTCTAGAAAACTGCAAATAACTCACTCCTAATGTTCCTAGAACCTATCCCATTGTCGCCTACCGCCTGGTCGCCAGCATGCTTCTTTCCCACCTTCGCATTTAAGCCACACACCCATCAGTACAGTGTACTGTGATTTTGCTTTGTTAATTGTCGATTCCACGTCTTATAGGAGCTTTCAGCGGTCTGGTCTTCATGGCTGGATGCAGGCGCGTAGGCCTGCACCACCTTCAACTTGTACCTCCCATTGAGCTTAATTGCGATAGCTGCCACCCTCTCTTTAATACTACAGAGCTGCTCTATATGTTGCCAGCTACATCCTTATTGATGAGCAACCCCACACCTACATCTCGTTTATCCGCTAATCCGCGATAGCATAGTTGGTGCCCGTCCTATAGTGCTGTATACGCCTCACCTGTCCTCCTAACTTCACTAAACTCTATGACATCCCATTTAATGCCCGCCAGTTCCTCGAGCAGCACTGCTAGGCTGGCCTCACTGGATAAGATTCTAGCGTTAAACGTTGCCAGGTTCGCATCCCATCAATGGCGGCCTGTCCGAGGCCAGCGATTCTTAGCACCCTGCGCTGCATCACACAGCACTGACCGCCGCATTGGTCAGTTGCTCCGCAGCCGCTGGGGACTGAGGGCCGATGGTTAATTGGTTTGTTCATTGAAGGTAGTGGCCAAGTGCTGCACCAACCAGGGTGGCCAAATCCTGTTCTGGTGAGGGAGTGCGTTGCCGGTTCTGGTCGCCGAGATCAGGCCGCACCCCAGGCCTGGATATGCAGCTCCATTGACACGCGGAGTTTTTTTTTTAACTCAGGTTTAAAAGTAGAGAATTGCGCGGCCCCGGGATTCGAGCCGCAGACCTCTCGCACGCGAGGCGGATGTTCTACCTCTACGCCATCGCTGCACCAACATCCCTGCCAATACCAATATCCCTTACCAATATCCCTCAAGAGAAAAGTATACAACACCTGTATCTTACCAGTACTCACCTACGGGGCAGAAAAGTGGAGGCCGCGGCCGTGCTAGCTGCATGACGTCTGAAAGAATTGGCGCACTTTCTGACGTCACTTGCACGACGTGACGTCGTATGCCAGGTATCGCGCGAAAGCCTGGCACCGCGCGTCGCCGCGAGGTGCGAAATCAGGAATTTTTGAAAATTTATTGCAAATTTCCTGCTCGCTTTTGAGGTCTCGTATGCGGCATGAACTCTCGGTGGCCTGTGCGCTTATAGTCCAATCATTTTAAAGTCTAACTCGAACACCCTTTTCTGTGGTCCTTCAACTAGATGGCTGCGACGTAGCAGAATAAGTTACCTGCATTGTCGTAGTGAGGCTTGAAGGAGCAGACCTGAAGAAAACAATTTAGAAGATGAAAATTAAGACGAGCCACTAGCAGCAGGCTCGCGTATTAGGCGAGTGCTGCGAATACGTGTATAAATAAATAAAACTCTGGTGCTGGATTATGCAAGAATATTCATTGCCGAATTCCCTGTTAATAAAATGGCCCAGCACAGTATTTGTACAGCAGTTTCATAAAGCGTTACACGGATGAATTTGCAAACATATTAATCCTCCCTCTCAGGGGTGACCTCAAAATAAGCCTACAATACGCCATCTTACGTGTGCACAGTCATAGCTTGGAAAAGAACCCAACTGCCCTGCTCTGGGCGTCCTTCTATGCCGGCGAGCATAAGATTCCACTCTTGAAAACACTCACCTTTATGCCACCATAACAGTCCTTTGCAGAGCGCTGTTGGTTGTTTCTTAGGCATGTTCCAAAAATGAAAGTGCCTCTGAAAGTCGCGACCGGAAGTCATCGTGGTGCTGCAGTTGGGTTGCATGCGTTGGTGCTGTTGGGACCAAGAGGGCGGTAGTGGTAAGGGTGGTCTCAAAATGGGAGTTCACAGAGAAACATCCTTTCACCTGTCACCCGCTCCTCAAATACTCTCATTCTCAGTGTGCTACCTGACCTCCTCGTAACTTTTTTGTTGCGGAATAAAATTTGATTTGGTTGCAGTTAGATCCTAAGCAGAGCCTTTCACATGCCGCATGCATAGCTGAAAGCCTATACTTTGCATTCTCACTTCACTTTTCACCTCTTTTCCGCCAAAAGGTGCAAGTTGACTTCCGCATCCAGACTGCAAATTACCAACGCACGCACACTGATGCCGTACCAACAGAAAATATTAAGCGCAAAACTGCGTTTTACCAAAGACTTTGTCTGTTCAGAGACAGAAACAGTAAAAAGCACATAATGCAGTAATTCAAAACTCTTCGGTATATTTCCTCTCAATTCACCGTTCTAAAGCACCCGACCTTGCTAAGGACACCCTTCTACTTATTTTTTTAATTTTTGTTGTCAGCGCGTAGTGATTCTGCATTCTACCTGCATTCCGCGCCCTTTTGCGTTTTCAATGTGTGAGGCCGAAGTGGGGCTGGACCGAGGACCAAGAAAGGCACACACTAAACAGAAATCAACCCAGATGGGTGTTTTTGGCTTGTCCTCTGGCGTCCTCCCAAATCGAGGTTCGATATACACCGTTAGACTCTGGGTAGATTTCAGCACCAAAAATACGGAGGACTTACGGTTGGCGAAGGGAGCAGATTGGGTGTAAATTTTTACACCAAAAAATACGAAGAACTTGCGGTTGACAATGGGAGTATATTTGGTGTAGATTTTTACACCAAAAAATACGATGCACTTCCGGTTTGCAATGAAAGGTTTCAACCGCGGCGATAGCTGAGCGGTGGCTGCGGTGTCGTGTTTATGCAGGCGCCGATTTTGCAACGCCGGCATCTAGGAGGAGGTGATGACAGCGGTCCGTTTTTCTATATTGCATTTTTGCTCTTTCTTACATGGCTACTAGAACTGCTAACTATATAGGCGGAACAGTGCTAGTTAATCACAATAATCAGGTTCGAATGCGCTTTGTAATCATGAACAAAGCCCAATCGAACTTCAATTTTGAGATATAACAACCAGCCCCGTTCCGTCCATGCGGTTACGAAGTAGTACTGTAAGGAACAGGGCAAGAAAGGTGGATACAAAGTGCATCGGACCGCTGTCTTCACCTCCTCCTGGATGCCTGCGTTGCACGATCGTGGCGCCATGCATAACACGACGTCCCAGTCACGTCGCAGCGTAATGCCGTACATCGCGGAAACAAAACGAGACTAGCGGTGGCGGCAAGGAAACGTCTTTAATCTGACTCCGCTGAGTATACGGCACTTCTGTAAAAAATGCACAAACCATGGCTCCGGCGCTAGCCGAAAGTATCATGACGGGGTGGTTCGCAATGGGCAAGAAAAGCAGAGTTGGGGAGACGACAGGCAATGAAACTGAAAACAAGACCATGGTAACGGATCTGCGTGCCAAATTCCTGCAACACATTTTCTTCTCGTAAAAGTATACCATCTCTTCACTGTGGTCTAAAAACCGAATCCCTGAAGTTAAAGAACCTGAATGGTGCACAAGCCACTTGCGGGCAGCTCCACATTGGACAAATAATGTTTTCCATCTCTCTGCCTTTAGAAGCTTTTAAAAAGAATGCATTTGTATATTGTATCCTTAAAATCCGTTCATTACTGTTACTTATTTTTGCAGTCCATAATGAAACTTTTTAAAGAAAATTTTGAATTCCGTGCTGCACTCGCGCATTGAAAATATTTTTCGAGCCCTATTTTCATCCAGTCTATAAGTCTTCAAAGTCGATAAAAGCAGGATTCGCAGTAAGGATTACACAAAAACATTGCATATAGCTTGTGCTCCGTGGTTTTATTTTCGAACAAAAATATAGTTCTTGAATAACACCATCTGCCGGGCTAGTTGGTTGCGATCCATATGTATCAGCAGCGCGAACACAAAAAGGAAGAAGGAAAAGATAGTACAGAGCACTGAACTTCCAACTTTTATTTGAACGAAAACTGAACCCGCACTTATATACACACACCAAGAAAAGCCCACCAGAGGGAGTGGTCAAGCCACGCGAACAAACTGGGACCCACACGATTTACAGGGCATCAAAAGTTAACAGGAATCACACTATACAATGAGATCAAAGATATGGAGCATGAATGACATGTGTAAACAAAATGTAAAAACAGAGTTGAGTATGCGCGAGTGACAAAACAGAGTTGAGGGCGCGATTTTGCTAAAAAACCAAAACATGAGACGGCGAGAATACGAAAAAAAATAGAACACAAGAACGAATTAACTGGGGCGCCATTGAGGAACTTGCCCGCACATTGCCGGGTATGTGACAGCAAAAAGAAATGCATTCCTAACTTTAAGAAGGCAACTGTCTTGAAAAAACATAAAAACCAAATAACGCGCGAAATCATTGAAGCAGCCCACATCTCACGGCTTAAGGAAGGTTGCGCTAGCACCCCTTCTATTTCATTATCTCAAAAATAAATCACCTTCCTGTCTGGTTTTATCTGATTTTACCCGGTTTTTAGAGGCACACTTCACATGTCGCTTTTTCGTTCTAGCCGTGTTAATTTTTGGCGCTCATCCTTCGTTTTGCTTTTTTTCCGTATTCTCGCCGTCTCATGTTTTGGTTGTTTAGCAAAATCGCGCCCTCAACTCTGTTTTGTCACTCGCGCATACTCAACCCTGTTTTTCCATTTTGTTTACACATGTCATTCATGCTCCATATCTTTGATCTCATTGTATAGTGTGATTCCTGTTAACTTTTGATGCCCTGTAAATCGTGTGGGTCCCAGTTTGTTCGCGTGGCTTGACCACTCCCTCTGGTGGGCTTTTCTTGGTGTGTGTATATAAGGGCGGGTTCAGTTTTCGTTCAAATAAAAGTTGGAAGTTCAGCGCTCTGTACTATCTTCTCCTTCTTCCTTTTTGTGTTCGCGCTGCCGATACATATAGTTCTTGGATTTTACCTTCATAGTGCGCGGTAGCTGTGTAAGTTTGTTAGACATTTTTTTCGAGACTGCAGTTTTAAGCACTTTACGGAACATTGTTACTAGCACGTCCTCAAAACACTGTTCGCAATTTAACTTGCGCATGCGACTTACATTCATTCCACTGGATGTTCGAAAATACTGAATTACACAGACCACCGCTACAAATAGCACTGGATTATCACAGATGTCAGTTACTAACCTACACATATATCTGAAATATTAACACCAGCAGCATTAAAAGGCTGCTTAACATGTCAACCTTATTCAACTGAAAAGAAATTGAAGATCCTGCGTAAAGTAAAGAAAAGGTCACAAAGACCTGTAGATTACAATTTTATTTTTTTTAAATGGAGGACAATAAACAACATTTGAAACCACAATTCTTGCAGGTATTAGAGATAGGGACAAACTTTAAATCAGCACCTAAAAGTAATCAAAACGATACAATAGCAAATCTTGAAAAACAATGCAGAGTTCACTTGAAAACTTCTTCGCTACACTTCAGGCTAACTGGTGCTGTCAGATAAGATTAGCTAAAAAAATGTTATGTACCAAACAATTCCCAGTGGCTAATTACAAGTGGCTAACTTCAAGATGCAGATTACAAACTACAGTAAAAGAAATACTAAACAGACATTCTAAAGCAGCCCACTAAATCTAGAGTAAAATATCACAGGTATACAACCTCTAGTGTTTGTGTTTGTTCTTGAGAAACACATAGGATGAGCATAACCTTAGAAAATGTATACAATACCTTCAATTTAACACGCAGTCATATAAAAAGAACAGAAAACAAAACTTTACACTCAATATATGGAGGCCTATGCTCTAGAGAAAGTTTATGCACCCCGAAAGATACCTTAGCCACCCATTTGAAGGAGCATGTCGCAAATAAAATGCAGCACTTATAAATTATATGGAAAAAATTAGAATACAGAAACACATGCACACATGCTTTTCAATCTAGCTAACAAGTAATGACTAATGCTGAAACACAAGGAATTAGTCAACCTGGTATTATGTGACCGTGCGCACTACAAGCAAAGCAAAAACACATGGGCTAAGGTCAAAGCACTCAGGACACAGGCATTCTCTTTGATCGCGAGAAAGGCATTCATCACCTTCACTTTAGGACGAAGTGAAGAAAAATTCCAGAAAAGTTTCCATGACCACTGATCAGACTAAGGACTAGTAACCTTGTGATTAAATAAGTAATTGAATTTCTGAAGACCTGTGTCTAAGCAGATATTTGCTTGAAAACTTAATTGTTCACCAAATCCATTATCACCATTATTTTTTTTCTAATAAAAGGATATGTATAAATGCTAGCAAATGTGTCATGTGGCAGAATGGGAAGTCTATTAAAAAACAAAAAAATACAAAATGCTGACAGTGCTCCCAGGAAGCTGTCCGAGCTAGATGCAAAATGATGAAAACCATGACTAGCCCATGCAGGGACAAGAAACCAGTGGGGTGATGATTCTTAGGGTCAACGAAATGTTGCTGTTCCTGTTTGTCATGTCTTTCCATGCTGTCACATAATGCGAATACAGCATTTGTCGAAGTTTAGAGCCCAAGGAGTTCGCTTCTGAGCCTTGTTGTGCGTCGCTAGCATTCCAGATCTCTTGAAGGTACAGAAAATCTTGCCCTGACCACCGTGAATGTTGGACATCCATGGATGCTCAGTGGCCTTATTACACGGCTTAGAAGCCAAACCTTTTGGCTCTGTACTTTCTGACAAAGGCTATACTTCAGTTTTCTCACTAATTCATGCTGATATTGTTTTCCTTTTTCTTCGCTCTGGCCAACTGTATCATGTTAACATTGATAAGTTATAGCAGCACAGTTTGTGTTTCACTACCAGTATTCCAAACAGTATTAAAATCTAGACATGTAAAATATGCACAGGCAGATAGAAGAGGCAGCTGTGAAGGAAAGACGAAGTGGTTTTTAAAAACTGATGAACTCAAAACCATCGAAGCGTGGTTTATTTTAAGCCAAATATTTAAAAGCACTCTCAAGAAAGGTCAGCAGACAGAGTGCCTTCTTTAGATTTTCCAAACGGAACACCCAGAAGGCTGCAAACAACAGAATCCCCACAGAAGCGATGAGGTTTTCACTACAGGGTGATGGCCAATGAACAGGAAAACTGCGCCTTGATAGGTGAGGAGGCATGCTGTAAGTGCTTGGTCCTGCAAAATTAAAAATGAAATATCACTGACATTTCCAACACTTGTAGAAGTGCAAAAAAATACTGTCGCATTTCAGTATAATGCACATTATGACTACACTATCCTAGGGATGAATTCATGAGGGGGTAATCTCCCCTCCTCAAAGTGAGAAATTTTACAAAGAAAAACCATGCTCAACCCAATTTTTTCAAGAATAAAGTCAAAGAAATGCGAGGTTCAAACATGTCACTGACCGATTTTTAAAGATAATGGTAACCAGGCTAATGTACTTCGAGCTATCAACACTGTCTAGCTTCAACTTCATTGCCCACCTTATGTGCAGAAGACCTTGGTGACAAGTTTTGTATGAAAACTTTTTCATTCATGATTCGTTAGTATGGATGAATCACGTTGCGAGAATTTTGCTCGGAAACCAGAGTGTCCATATTACAGAGGTGCAACTGTACATATGATTTGTCCATTAGAGCCATGATCACATTTAGTGGGCCACCACAACTATGCAAAAGTTTTAAAAAAATGCTGCAATGGCCTTCCTGCCAAAGATTTAAAAACCATATTCTAGCTATAAGACAACTGAGCTGCTCAATCTCATTTAATTGCAACCAGTGCAGCAACAGCCTAACTGTAATCGAACTAGAGGCTAGGTGGGTGAGTGGGTGGGTGGGTGGGTGGGTGGGTGGGTGGGTGGGTGGGTGGGTGGGTGGGTAGGTAGGTAGGTGGGCAACAGATGCGCCGCGCGTGAAGTCAGAGTTGCGCCGCTGCCGCCACTGACTCCACAGCCTCGCTGCGCCGCACTTAACCTCAGACCGCACGTGACCTCAGAGCTGCGCCGTCGTCGCTACCGACTCCGCAGCCTTGCTGCGCTACAGGTGCGATACAGGTGCAATACAGATGGCTACAACTACAAATACAGCTGGCTACAGCTACAGATGGCTACAAGTAGCTACAGGTGCGCTGCGCATGCCCAGTTGGGCAACAGATGTGCGTCATTGCTCGGCCACATCATAAACAGAGGGTGCGAAGCGCACGTTCTTCAGATGGACGATGGGTGAAGAAGCGGAAAGTCCGCGTGTATACTGCAACCGACATCAACGGCGACTTCGGGAAGCCAAGTCGACGGATCCCGAAGTTGTGGCGTGGTGTAAGGCGACTCGACAACGAGCCCAAGAAGAGAGGAATGCCAAGCGCGCGGCCGAGACGCCGGAACAACGAGAGGAACGGCTCGCCAAACGACGCCGTCAAGAAGCGGAGAGACGACAGCGACAAGCCGAGAGCGAAGCCTCGCCTGCTTCGGGCCAGCTATCGCGCACACACTAAGTTTAACCGGAGCTAAACCATCAGCAATTTTTTTTATGCGTTCGGGAAAAATGAGCACGTCCAGAGGAAATTTCAGATTTCCCGATGGGTTATTCTTAGATTTTGTGTTTGTTGGGAAATCCCTGCCGAGTGGTACTTTCAGCCACTCGTTTCACCGAGATGCCTACCGGATCCGCAAGCTGCCGCCGCTGACTGGATTCTTGACATCTGCAACCGTTGTACAGATTGCCTGTGCGCACCGCAGCCGTTTATGGAGGCGTGCAACCTTCTGACCTGGCAACACGCAACAATATCAGCTGATCAGGACACCTACATAAGGCATCCCAACACAAAACCTCCTCAAAATCTCCCAGAAATATCCCATAAGGACATTTGGAATGTCCCCAGGAAGTCCTCATTTTTCCCGAAGACATCCTAAAAACGTCCACATAAGTAGCCGTGTCCAAAAAGTTGTGCGTCCCAGGGACAGCCTAAAAAGGTTAATGCTAGATTTCTCGGCTCTGGCTCAATGAAATTATTTCTTATTTTTCATGCAGACTTCAGGCATCTAAGCGCACATATGTGCCAAATTTCAGGCACATGCTTACGTTACAGGTGGTGTAATTATTCTGTCTTCTCGCGTGAATGCTTGCTGGCTAGGCCATTCAGACTTACCTGTTTACAAGAAATGTGCTTTAACAAGGTGAAAATTAAGGCTGGTTGGTGCATGATCTTGTGACGGGAGCAGCGCAGCACGAGACAAAGAGAGAGGCGGGACACGACGCTGAATCACAACCAGATCTTTAATGCACGTTCGTCGAATATATGCATCTCGCTCGTATAAGAAGGAAACGAAAGAAGCATGAAAAACGCATAAGCTGTACACGTGGTGAAATATTACGACATCGCACGCAAATAATCAATTTCTCTGTCACGAAGCGCTATTGAAGGCATGCAGACGCATACGTCGCTCTTTGGTGGGATGTTGAGGCCTTCTTCAGTCTCCCTGGTCCGTTGATCAAAATATGACGGGATGACCATTGTGTTGATAAGCTGCGGAGCGCATTCATGCTCTCTGCAATGTTTTGCTAATTCACTGTTTATGGCGCTCTTTAGGGATCTTTTGTGCTCTCGAAACCGTTTATTCAAACAGCGCCCTGTTTGAACATTGTAGGTGCATCCGCATGACAGAAGTATTTCATAAACCCTGCTTTTCACACATTTCACATGTTTTTTCTTGCATTGATTTTTTCTTTGCTCGCTGTTGGCTTTGGCGCACAGGCTCCTTAACTTAATTCCCGTGGCGCTTGTACCGATAAGCGATGGAATTCTCAAAATGAAGAATCCGAAACCAATACAGCAGCAAATAAAAAAGTATAACCAGTCACTAACCCGACATCTCTGAAGTGCGACCTTTAGGGAGGCGTGGCATTGTTTGTAAGTCAGTAAACATTGAGTGTGTCGAATCTGCTCCGGTGTAATACCCTCACTTCTCTGCCGGTTAAAGCCTTCATTCCTGATCAGCTTGCGTGCACTAAGGGCATTGTACGTGGAGTGAACCCGTTATCTTCCATTCAAGAAATTTTGGAGGAGCTCCAGGATTCCGGGGCGGGAATTATTTCTGTATACCGCTGCCCTGGCGAGATGGCTGGAATTCGTGTTGCAACGATGTCAGTCATAACAACTTTTGCTGGTCGCACATGCCCCTCGGAGTTGAAAATTTGGCCAATTGTCTACTGCTCGGACCCGCTGCATCCTCGACCCCTGCAATGCACCAACTGTTGGAGATTTGGACGTAGAGGTAGAGCCTGTAAGTCGACGACCAGATGCCGGGTGTGTGGTGAAGGTCACTCTTCCGACAGCTGCACTGCTGAACAACCTAGCTGTTGTCTATGCAGTAACAGTCACAGCGCCGATGATGTCACTTTTTAAAGTCGGTCACAGGAGCAAAGTTTATTGGAATTAATTGAGCAGAATCGCTGCTAACGAGCAGACGCTTATGCACTCCTTAACCGCAAAAAAACATTCATACACCAGCATTGTGCGTTCTTCTACTCCTGACCTCCAGGCCGCATTGTCTGCCTCAATAGTGTCAACCGTCGAAAAAGCACTCTCAGTTGGGGTCGAGCGCATGCTCAGCAGCTTCACGCAGGCGTTGTCTGACATTGTTGCAAGTCAGGCTGTTTCTCAACTTCAGCCTGTAGTTCCAACAGCCTCAACATCACAGCAAGCCTGTGCTCAAAGTTTCGTTGCCACGTCATCACCCAAGGTGCCGTCTCACGTGCTGCCTCTCGACAGCATCGACAGCATTCTGGCAACACTGTTTGCACTAATGACGTAGAAATGGCTTGTCTTACGCAGAAGCGTCGTGCCTCAACCTCTCCTTCTAAGCCCTCCGTTCCTCAGGTCGACAAAAAGGGTCCTTGTAGAGCGTCTTCCAAGTCATATATGCCACAAGAGGCTGTTTCAGCCTCTATTCTCGAATACGCATCATGGCGGGTGTAAAGGTTCTCCAATAGAATTGCCGCTCTCTTGCATCTTCTCTTCCTGATTTAAAAATTCTTCTATCTTCTCATAACCCAGATATTGTGCTCTTGCAAGAAACTTGGCTCTCCCCTTTAAAGTCTTCTTTAAACAGGTTTCGTGTTTTCCGAGCGGACCACATTGGTAGGGGCGGCGGGTTGATGACCCTGGCTGCGTTCCAATACTCCCAAGTAGACGGCTACTTAGACGTCTAGCCGGACAGCCGCCATCTTGGGACGCGTTCCATTTCTCGGCGAAGCAGTCTCATAAGACTGCTTCGCCGAAGTCCACATCGATGCAGGCTAACTTGCTGTCTAAAGATGGCGGAGCTGATGTACGCGGATGAGCGAGTCGTGCTCTTGCGGGTGTCGGACTGTACACGGAGTATAGGAAAGGAAAAATGTGAGTCATTCCATTATGTTATTTGGTACGCAAACTAGTGGCTAATTAATCTTCGTGGACGTGCGATTCCTAGAAGTGAATCACGCAGGAGAAAATCGTGCAGTTGAGAGCTTTGCTACAGCAGCGGACGGTGTAAGTCTGTTTACGTGATCCGGCATCTGACGATGCCGGATCTTAATTAGCACCTTTATTTTAGAGAATACTCGTCGCTGTCGTTGGTTTCCTCGACGTGCGTTAAGACGGCTGGCGTGACGGTTAACAAATGTGTTCTTCTGTTGCTGTATTAGTTGCATCAACTCTTTCGCGTGCATTCTTTTTTATCTTTACACTCTCAGAACAAGTACACCGGCATGTTGCGAATTGATTTTAGTCTTTGCAGGATTAAAGATCGCTGCTGTATTTAGGTCTCTCGCTGTCTCCGAGTGCCACGTACGGCAGACAGCAGGTTTAATATCACGTATGTGTTTTCCTGTTGCAGTGTATATTAGCCGTATCGCATTTTGCGCATATTGATTACAGTCTTTTGTATTCTTTCTTATGTTTACAGAACCGTCTGGACGAGCACGTTCGAGGGGCATGTACAGTTTAGCATCAATAATAAAAGAATAATCGCATATCACTTTAGCGTCGTCTTCGGAGAGAGGCCCCGTCTGCTACAAGTAGACTGACCGATAGGCACATCCACCAGTCCGGTTTACGCGCAAAGTCATTGCAGATGAAATGTGTAAACTTGTTGAAAACACGTTTTTAATTATCGTTATTGCTCAGTTTGTGAAAAATAGTAGTACAACTGTTCATAAGCTTTAGTTACATTATTATGCCGCGAGGCGGCGTGAGCAGTAGACAAGTTCCAATACATGGACATGTAGACTGCTTCCTAGACGTCACACTAGACGTCTTGTTAGACGTATAGAGTATTGGAACGCAGCCCCTGATTTCGTCAAAATTGTGTCACCGGGCATTAATAACTAAAAAATTAATGGATTCTACTTGCGAGCTTCTAGCTATGGATCTCACTTTGCCGCACTGCGCTACTGTCACAGTCGCAAACGTCTATTTTCCAAATGGAGTATGCAGTACGGACCACCTAGACAGCTTGCTTGCAAACTCTAGCAGGGTAATCATAGCAGGGGACTTCAACTCACATCACGTCGTCTGGGGTTCCTATACTGATTCACATGGACATATGTTATGGGCATGGATGTCAGCAAATCATGTGGAGTGCTGCTATTCTCGGGCCATAACCTTCATCCGCAGACACTCGCGCTCAGTTCTCGATTTGTCCTTGGCAGCAAGAGGAGTAGGTATAGGGGCATGGTACAAAATTGACTGTGGCACATCTAGTGACCACCTGCCAATTACTTTCACCATATTGTGAGCCCCCTCTGAGATCATGGTTCTGCCCGAAAATTGGTTAATCTTGCAGCCTACAAATTATCTTTGCGCGCCTCCCTTACATCTGATCCTTGTTCATGTAGGTCCGACAGGGCTCAGCGAGTGTTTTCTTCAGTTTTGAATGCTATGGAGAGCTCCCAGTTCACTGTGCGTTCTGCTATTTGCAAGAAATCACCATCCCCATGGTCGAATGACGCGTGTAAGACAACTTTCCGTTGTAGGAAAGCAGTGTGGAGGAGCTTTTCGCATAATCAGAGCCCGGCAAATTGGACCAACTACAAATTTTTTTTCGGCCTCGTTTAAACGAACCATAGCAAAGGCAAAGGATGACTACAATCAAAATTTGAACACATATTTGTCAAGCCCACCAAGAAATAGGAAGGCTTTGTATCGTTTCATGGAACGGAATGTGAACTTCTCAGCCACACAGTTAACCAGCTCGGTGGTGCTCTCTCCACATGAGGCGAAAGATGAGTTAGAGCGAATTTCTCAATGGCTTGCTTCATGTTTTCAGGAGCAGCGTAGAGTCCCTCTGTTCGCCCCCTACCCCTCGTCAGATTATGTTGCGGTTGACAAATCAGAGTTAACAACTGCAGTTTCTTTAATGCAATCCTCAGCTCCGGGTTGGGACGGTGTTACGGTCGGTATGCTGAAAATCTTAGCGCAAGACTTCACTCAGGACCTCCTCGATCTGGTCAATACATCATTGGAAACTGCGTGGTTACCGCACTCCTGGAAGGTGACGAAAATAATATTGCTCTTAAAAGAAAGACTTCCGTATTGATAACATTCGGCCAATAGCTCTAACATCCAGTTTGGTAAAGCTCATAGAAAGAATTTTGCACAGCCGCCTATCAGCGCATGTTTCAGAAGTCAAAGCATTGAGCTCTGTCCAGATTGGCTTTCGCCGCGGATGCTCCATATGGCCTGCCCATGTCGATTTAGAGAGCACAGTCCACCTTTATATGCGCAAGAATGAAGTATCAGCATTAGTGACGCTTGACATTGCTAAAGTGTACGACAGTGTTGAATATTCGATCCTTCTCTCTAAATTGGCATTGCTACACCCGCCGCACTACATTTATGCATGGACCCGTGAATTTTTAACAGGACGGCAGTTCTTTTGCTCTAACGGTTCCTTCACCTCAGACACCTGTGCCCAGACCAGTGGCATGCCACAAGGTTCTATACTTTCGCCACTTCTGTTCAATCTGCTGATGTTCGAGTACACCCCGATGTTACAGTATACGTTTATACAGA
Organism: Amblyomma americanum; assembly: GCF_052857255.1. NCBI lineage: Eukaryota > Metazoa > Arthropoda > Arachnida > Ixodida > Ixodidae > Amblyomma > Amblyomma americanum. The sequence goes on from NC_135500.1 coordinate 50,256,960, forward strand.
TGACAAAGCTTTCTTTGCTTCTGCAGCAGACATTCATGCCCTATATCGTTCTCTCCAGGATTACCTCAATGCGCTCGAGGTTTGGCTGGATACAATAAATTTGGTATTAAATGTACACAAAAGCAGCGTGCTAGTTTTTAAAACCAACATGCCTTTATATATCTCGCCCCACTAGCGCTCGGACAGCATACCTTAGGTGGAATCTTAGAGGTATCTAGGCGTCATTTGTGATGCCAGTATGGATTGGCGGCCCCACATCAAGACTAACGTTGAGAAATGCGAGCGTGCACTAGGTAGGCTACTACGAAAAAGTAATAGAAAATTTGGCATGCGCCGGGACACGCTTGTGCTTCTTTACAAAGCCTATGTCAGACCTATTTTGGAATTTGGCTGCATACTTTTTTCTGGCTCCCCAAAATATAAGCTTCATCCGTTGCTTCTGTTAGAAAGGCGCGCACCGCGCCTCTGCCTAGGTCTCCCTCAATCAGTTTCGACCGCAGTTCTGTACCTGGAGGCTCGTATTCCCGACGTTGACTCCCGTTTTCACCTTTTAACTCTCAGGACTTTTTTGCGGGCATTTGAGTCGGCTCCTGATGTGCCTACACCTGCTTTCGTTTCGCACCCAGCCCTCTTTCTCACTCCTCATTGGCCAAAGTTCCACCTCCCTCAAGTTGTTTTTACTCAGAACATTTTATCCAACATTGATGTGCATCTCAATTTTGTATGCAGAGTTGGTTAGACAGCGTCCCCTGTGGATATTGCTTTTGGTCATATTTTCTTACCTAATGCGAAACATCTGCCTGCAAGGACATTAAATAGACTCCTCTTTGATCACCTTGCCCATTTCCCGCATCATACTGTTATTGCTGCAGACGCGTCTGGGGCCGGCCAGAAGGCAGCGGTTGGCATTTTTTCAGAGTCTCTCTCGTGGAGCTTTTCGGCTAGAGTTCTGGATTACACAACCACATTTCTAGCAGTGTTTATGGCTCTTGTGCTGGCCGCTTTGAAAATTTCCACGACTGTTTTTCAAGTGATACTATTCCTCTCAATCTGTCTCTCTGTTTTGTTGGCGCTGGAGTCCACACGAAACGCTTTTTTGAGACGCTCACTAAAGTTTTTATTCCTGGATGGGTGGATGCCAGGTCACTGCGGTATTTTGCAAAATGATGCAGCAGACTTTTTGGCAAAATCAGCTCTAAATGCACCTCTTGCCTGCAGCGTCCCTAATCTTGTCCTTTTCGGAATGACTCGATTTCAGCGTTTTCAATTTATAACCGCCCCGTGCAACGATCCCTTACTCTCTACTGTTGACTACCAACATCTCATGTACCCATGGAAGGCTCGTGCGTGTAAAAGCCGGCAGTGTGAGGTAGCGATGACACTCATGCGGTGCAGGATTCCCAGTTTAAATCTTTACTTATGTTGATGCGGGTTCAGTCCCACAAACCTTTATGCGGCTTGTGGTGAGGTCGAGACATTGGAGCATTTCCTACTCTCTTGCCGGAGGTTTGCACATCAGAGGAGAGCACACCTAGAAATTCCCATTACAAAGTTGGGTCTCACTTTGTCGGTTCCCCTCCTCCTCTCTTTCGGCGCGAGCGCCAGGGGTTTTGCATTGCATCAAGTTTGCAAATACCTCCGTCATTCCGAAGTCGGATCATGTCGTGGTCGAGCTGGTGGTTGCGTGTGCGGAGTCGGCGTTTCGGGCGCGGCATCTTCATACGTGGTCGGTGGAGGATCATCGTCGTTTCGCTGGTCAACCTTACCTCAAAAGTTGATTGGTTGGGGGGGGGGGGGGGGGGGGGGGGTTAAAGAGCTTTGAGTAAGCGGATGGGCGGCGAAGCTTGGAAAAAGATTCCGCTGGCGAGAAACGACCGAGGTTGGTCAAGTCGGCGCTCCTAAGGTCAATACGTCCGGACTTTCATTAATGCCGTGAGGAATTGTCTCAAATTTGTGAATAAAGTACGACTCGCGTACGTTTCTCTCTTTCTCGGGGGTTGTAGAACCCACCCTGTAAGACTGTTAAGCATCAAATGGGTGGTTTTTCTCATTAATGTGTTTTGACAAGGGAAGGTTGGGTAGGGATAAGATATGCGCGCGGTGCTTATTCAAGCGAATTCGTGCAGGGTTAACGGTCTGCCCAATGTAGTGCATACTGCACACACTGCATTTTAGGAGGTGTATTACGTTGCAGGAATCACAATCAAATTTGCCATTAATTTTCAATTTGAAGCCTCAAGCTGTGCACAGCTTGATGTTTGCATGTGTTTGCAGACCTGGCATCTACTTTTTTCACAGGGTCGACACCCCAAAACTGGCCAGTTATTTGTTTTTGAGTGTATTAGAATGTTTTTCGGTCGCGTGTAGACTGTGTGAGGGGAGTAGTGAAAATTTTGGCGAGGCGCTCGCTTTGTTCGAGAATGTTGAAATGTTTTCTGAGGATTTTGTTACGCACGTTAGGCGGGTCACTGGTGAAGGCAAGTACGAGATTTTCTCGGTGATCTGTTTGCTCGCTGTATCGATCGACGTCCCTCCAGTATTTGCTCTCGGTTGAGTTTAGATGCATGCCTTTTCAAAGGCATCGCCGGCAATGGCAGGGGGGGGGGGGGGGGGGGGTATCGTTGCTTAATGAGGATTTCTCGCATATGCGTTTGGAATTTTTTTACGAAGTCTTCATCATGAGAACATATTATTTTAAATCGATGTGCCTGAGAAGTTTGGGATGCTTGTTTTAGAGTGACGAGGATGGCAGCTTTGGAAGTGTAGGCATTGTTGACGGTCCGTCGGTTTTCTATGTACAGAACTGGTAATTAAGTGAGCCTTCGTTTACCGAAATCTCAACATCTAGGAAGTTAATTGTAGTGCGGGAGTACGTGTAAGTGAAAGATATATTGAGGTTGACGAGGTTGAAGTTTTCAATAAAATGTATGAGTTCTTGCTCTGTGTCAGTCCAAATTAAAAAGATGTCATCCAAGTAGCGTTTGTATAAGGTGGGCTTAATGGGGCAATCTTTCAAAAATTTAGATTCAATACTATGCATGATGATGTTGGAGTAGGTGGGGGCCATCCTTGTACCAATGGCTGTGCCGTTAATTTGTAAACAGTGTTCATTGTTGAATTCGAAGTTGTGATATTCGAGTACGATTTTCGCCAGTATTTCTAAAACACGTGGAGCAGGGGAGCATCAAATCACTGATCGAAGCATATGAACAAAACAGAAAGGAGGAATCCCCTGCCCCACGTGTTTCAGAGGTATTGCTCACAGCAACATCTTGCAAGAAGCTGCAGGGAAGAGAAAAGTCGATTAGACGGTAGCCAGTCGTACTTGAGCCCTCTCCATCGTAGATCACCACCGAGAGGATCAGGTTTCGTGAAGTTTGCGCGCGTCATCGTGCCGGTTTATCACTGCCCTTCTTGCTAGTGAAGCGATTATTTTTAATGTTCTCTTTATGCTCCCTTTGCCATCTGGCATTTTTGATCGTTCCATCTTCTGGGCAAGTACTATATTTGAGATTCGAAACAGAAGCAGAAGCGATCACGACCGCAGTTATGCAAACACGCGAAACACACACATACACGCACGCGCGCACATACACACGCACACACACATACATACACACACACACACACACACACACTCGCACACTTTCACAAAAAGACGACACACTAGAGTCACGGGAAAAATTTTTCCAGTGACTCTAGGGAGGCTGGCCGACCAGGGGGAGTTCCCCTGGCCAGGAGAGGACGTCGACATGTGCCCCTAGCGACCTGCAAGCGCCCTGCAAAAGCGAAAGACAATCAAGCAATCAGAAGCTAGTGATACGAACAGTCACCGCCCAGTGAGATCACACCCGCCTGCGAAATCAAGAAGACCATAAAACGACCAGCACAAGGTGAGAGACCACACAATGTGAGAGACAGCAGCTGCTTTATCTTCTTCTGTTTCCGTCAGCTCTAGCACAGTGCAGTTCGCAACAGACCTTGTGCTTTATAGTAAAAATAAAAAAGAAGCAGCTTAAAGCCAGTTTAGAACCGCCGAAGATAAATTTTCATTTTTTTGTGCTGTTGTGTCCCAAATTGTTTAGAAAATGCGAGTTGTCCGTCATCTGGCTAAGTAGGTACTGCACTCCGCCTTGTGTGAACGCAACTTCGAGCAGCAGTTCATAGAGCGTACAGAACTACACATTTTTCTTTAAAGATAATGCTTTTAGGCTATCAAAATCATTTACTACGCGACATGTTATGCAGCGCAGACGCTATGGGGAGTGCTAGCTATTTTTGGGGCCGGCACTCCCGTTCTAGCTGTCGCCGCCGCCACATATCATCCTGCGTGAAAATGGAAGGCTAGCCTACTCCCACCTGCTGCTGCAAATGGACACCTTCGCGACTGCTAGCACGTTCGCTCACTCAGTTATAGTGGCAAAGGAGTTTGCATGACCGCTTGGCTATTTCCCGCGGCGAGGGGTTTCCCAAGGAGTTGAACTTAGTGGGGAGGAGGGAGTGTTGAATGTAGAGAAGCGGTAGTCATTTTTATTTGTTGATGTGTCACGTAACGTTTAACTATTTATTAGTACCTGAAAGGCCCACTAGGGTGAATCACATGAGGGGTGGGCTAACATATCACTGAATCAGATCAGTGATGAATGATTTGAAGTATTCCAGGCCAGGACGGATAAAAGCTTCAGCGGGCAGATAGTTCCAGTGTCTTCCGGTCTGGGCGAAGAATGATTGCAGATGCGCAGAAGTGTATGCTCGAGGTGTATGAACAGCTTTCGGATGAATGATGCGAAGTGAAAGGTGGTGTGCTGGGGTGATGACGGAATGACTGAACGGGGAATGATAAAACCTGTGGAAAAGGCAGAGTCTGGCTATTTTTCAACGGGATTCAAGGCTTGGGAGGGTAGCTTTTGTTTTCAATGCTGTTACGCTCGCATGATATGAATAATCGGAATATACGAATCTTATCGCGCGGTCGCGCGGCTCTGGACGAACTCAAGGTTGGTTTGGTTTATCGGGGTTTAACGTCCCAAAGCAACTCAGGCTATTAGGGACGCCGTAGTGGAGGGCTCCGGATAATTTCGACCGCCTGCGGTTCTTTAATGTGCGCAGGCATCGCACAGCACACGGGCCTCTAGAATTTCGCCTCCATCGAAATTCGACCGCCGTGGCCGGGATCGAACCCGCGTCTTTCAGGTCAGCAGCCGAGCGCCATAACCACTTAACCACCGCGGCGGCTCGGACGGACTCAAGGGTTTTGGCTAAGTTAATTTGTTGGGGGTTCCAGATTGAGCATGAATATTTAAGTTTAAGACGGACAAGAGTTAAACAGGTGGACAGTTTTACGGAAGCTGGTGCCAAACGCAAGTTACATTTTAGATAACCAAGAACACGGTTAGCTTCGTTGGTTATGCTCATTATGTGGGTGGTCCAAGAGAAATCCTGTGTTAGGCTGATTCCTATATCTAGATGAAGATGCGTGGGATATCATGGAACCGCGAAAAGTGTAGTTAGGAGCAGGATACGATTGACAACGCCGAAATGATAATAGAGTTCATTTATTAATATTTAAAGGCATTAGCCAGTTTGCGCATCACTCTTTCACAAGTTTTATGTCGCACTGCAGATGGCAAGTATCAATTAGTGATAGTCCGAAATGACGCAGTTATCGGCGAACAAACGAACGGTGGAATATAGATTACTTGGGAGGTCGTCAATGTAAATTAAGAATAATAGAGGCCCCAAAATTGTGCCTTGTGATACGCCTGAGGTAACAGAAGACATGGAAGATGCGTGATTGTTAGTCAAAAAATTTCGGAGCCAGTCATATACTAGTGGGTTCAGGTTTAGGAGTGAGAGTTTAAATAAGAGGCGTTGAAGGGAAACTTTGTCGAAAGCTTTTTCAGTTTAAGAAAGGAGTGTCCACGAGTGTGTTGGTGTCCGTACTAGAACTGATGTCGTGAGTAAAGGGATCCAATTGGGTAGAGCAGACTAGATTTTTCAGGAATCCGTGTTGAGAAGGGTGAAAAAAGTTGACAGTCTGCAAGAAGGTCATGATGTGTGAGTAAATTACGCGCTCCATTAATTTAGAGGGATCATTAATGAGGGAGATGGGACGGTAGGTCTCACTAGACGATGCAGGGCCTTTTTTGTGCACTGGCAGGATTTTCCCCACTTTCCAGTCGTGAGGTACAATGCCGGACTCGAGTGATTGTTGGAACATATGACAAAGAAGAACGGCTACAACATTTTTAGTGTCCTTGATAACTTTTGATTTAATTTCATCCATACCAGCTGATGAAGTTAGTTTCATGGAATCGATTAACGCGATTATTCTGTCATGGTCGAAACGTATGTACGTCATAGGAGAATGATCAAAATAAGGATAGCCAGGCATCTCGCCAACAGGTTAGGGAGTAAAACTGAATGAAAATGTATAATTTAATGCTTCGGCCGTGTCAGTGTGTGGAATAGGTGAACCGTGTTCGTCGCACTGCGGTATTGGCGGGGTGGCTTTTAGGTTTGTGGCCCTCCGAAGTTGCCTCTGGTTGTTGTGAAGTATATCAGGTAATGTGGATGACAAGGTCTTTTTTTTTTGCTTGCGGTGCGTGAGAAAGTTATTTTCTACAGCATGGCACGTTTACCATGAGCGCGCGACATTAGAATGCTTTGTAGTATCGGAAGAGCCTTTCATTTTTATCAGCCTTTTAACGTTGCCTTGAACCATAGCGATGATGACCGTGTGGTGACTGTTTTAGTGGGGATGTAGGTGCGAATGAGCTCGCGCATTTTATCAGTGAACAGAGACCATTTAATTACGACAGAGCGATGTGAGAAGTCTGAAAGGAAAAAGCTGAATAATTCCGTGAGGTTGCTATTCATGGTATCGTAATCGCCTTTGTCGTAGAGCTTTAATGCTTTCGTTAATTTTTCAGGGCGTAATAGGGGACTGTGATAGATGCTGTAGATTACCGAGTGATTACTCAAGCCTGATAGGTGCGTAAGCGGCGAAATGCTGCCAAGATGAATAGCGAGCACGAGGTCGAGAACGCTAGAAGAATGATTATCCTGCCTTGTCGGGTTGGTGACGAGCCGAAATAGACCAAATGTGAGGTACGTATTGAGAAAATCGCTCCCGATAGTATGCTTGTTTTATGTTCTTGCAAGGCCATTCCACGATATGAGAGGGAAATTAAAGTCGCCAAATATAAGCAAAGATGTGCGCGGATATGAGGTGGTAATGGACTCGAGCGCATCGTGAAAGTGCATGACAAACGAGGCATCAGCATCAGGAAGCTTTTAGCAGCAGCAGATGATAACGGGCGGGATAAATGCTTTGGAGCCCACGAACGTGATTTCCAAACATGAGGTGACGTTTATGTGGTAGCAGAGTAACCTTTGATAGGTGGCAATTAGGACGCCACCGCCACGCCTGTTCTCGCGATCGTGGTGGAAGATATCATAATTAGGGAAAGCGGCAGATAATTCTGAGTTAGAAACGGAAGGATACAGCCAAGTTTCCGTTAGTACCACTATTTTAGTTTCGGTGGTTTCAATAAGGCTGCGAAATCAATCTGATTTTGGTAACATGCTTCTGACGTTTGCGCAAATGAAAGGTACACACTTAGCATGGGATTTGGAGCGCGAGGCGGCCTCTAGCTACGGCTGAAGTGGAGGAACAATATGACAGGGAACGACAGACTGGGAAGGGTGGTAAAAAACGTATGAGGTGTTATCTGAAATAAGGGTAATATCTTAATTTGTAAGTTTTCTTTTCGGGTTCTAGACAAGTCATTTTCAGATATTGCATATGATGAGCCGTTAAGGTTCTTGGCACGTGACATGACAGATAGCTTAGTTCTGAAGTGAGCAAACGCTACAATTATGGGCCAATTTTTGCTCCTTTGGTAGCGTCCAAGCCTGTGTGCACGTTCGATGTCGGTAGGTTTGATGGTGACATGAAGACTTTCTCTGCGGAGTTTAATTACGTGCTTTTCAAACACGTACCATGTTTCCTGTGCTGCGTCTTTCAGATTGAAGAAAAAAAGATTAGAGCGACGGGCCCTGTCCTCACATCATCCATCCTGTCCGGCATGACAGTGGTTTGTCTAGCGTTGTTTCAGCAAACGTCTTCGTGCATGCTGCTTCAGCGTTTAATGCAATTAAAGAGGAGCAAACTTCTTCAATTTTATCGAGTCTTTGGTTTACCTCTTCGATAGCCTTGTCGGTTTGCATCCGCTTGCTGTGAATAGTTTTCATTTTTGTATCGACGTGAAACGGGTGTTAGGTAATAATAATAATAATAATAGTAATAATAATAATATTAATAATTCCATTTTCGGGAAAGGAAATGGCGCAGTATCTGTCTCATATATCGTTGGACACCTGAACCGCGCTGTAAGAGAAGGGATAAAGGAGGGAGTGAAAGAAGAAAGGAAGAAAGAGGTGCCGTAGTGAAGGGCTCCGGAATAACTTCGACCACCTGAGGATCTTTAACGTGCACTGACATCGCACAGCACACGGGCGCCTTAGCGTTTTGCCTCCATAAAAACGCAGCCGCCGCGGTCGGGTTCGAAACGTGTGTTAGGTGCGGGGTTTAATTCGATATCGCCGGATATGATAGGAAGATTACAAAGAATGTGAGCACATTCGTAAGCAACATTAAGAAAGCCATGCGGGCTCGGCAACGCTAACAAATCACAATAGCGAGTACGCGGTGCAAATAAGGAAAGTTGATTATTTACCTGCAGAATGAGCAGAGGATGGGAATGAGCGCGTTGCCGAGCCCACTGAAGGAAGGCGCGAGCCAGTTCGTCCTTAGACTGGGGAGTGTTGATCTTGCTGTAGATTCGACTGATGGAAGTCGCCAGAGTGACGGTGTCAAGCTGTAGGGCGGTTCAGTTGGGGGTTCTGTAGGGCAGAAGTCTTGAAGGGTGATGGTCGGTCCTGGGTCAGCACGTGGGCAGTCGGCAGGCGTAGAACTGCAGTGATCAGATGACAGTGGTATCAGCAGGCAGGAAGCAACATTAGAGGCACAGGGATGGCTTACCGAAACAAACATCAGTATCGATTGCCTGCAGAAGGAGCAGAGGATGGAAATCAGCGCGTACCATCGCGCGCGTGTTGCCGAGCCCACTTCTCTAACACTATGACTCTATCACTCCTGAGAAAGATGGCGAAAATTTTCCGTCACTTGCAAAAAAAAGAAATTCGTTACGAATAACGGGGGTGCCTAAATTCAGGAAGACAGTTGCGGGAGGGGGGATCACTGCTTGCGGCTCAAGGGTGCCATATGAGATCGGATTTGAGCAGCATATAAGACCAGATGACAAATCGTGTCATCAAGTTTCAATCTATCGCAAGCCTTCGTTTCATTCATGGTTATAAGGCCCCCCTCCTCGGAAAAAAAAAATACGATGCGCAGCTGTGAGGAAACCTAGCGCTGAGACGCGCGCTTGACTGCATGGACACGCATGTCGTTATTTCACTACAAGTGCTGTTAAGCACTCCTATATGTGTATGATTTGCTTTATTTCGCTCGCTCAATCATTCGCATCCGTATCGAATTTAAATATAAGTTCATATTCTAGCGCTCACTTCCAGTTCGTCAGATCCCCGACCACCCTGTAAATGCACTAAGCATGCATTTTCTCAGAATACATGGAATACGGTTTCATGATACTGCAGACATTTTAAGAAGATAACTAGAAAAATTGCCATAATATGGCGTTTGAACTTTTACTCATGGCAGAGCTTTATAGAACACAGTAATTATTGAGGGAGAACTGATACTACACGTATACGGCCGAGCTGAACGAGTCAGATATTCCAAACTCTGCATTCCTGACACTGTAATATGCATACGTCTCTGTCATTTTTCCTTGTGCAGTTTACTCACAATAAAGCCATATATCGCAGTAATATCGATAGTAATATAGAAGTAAATCGGCTTCATACGAGTACATACTTACCAAGGGCCGAAGGAAGCGGGCGCGAACCGGGCTTTCGCCGGTGGCGCCACCGCTGTTTCACGAAAAAAAAAAAAAGTCGCGCGCTTCCCCGCCAGTCGGCAAACCTATGCATCTACACATCATAGTTCGCATCTCGCGTCACAAACAAAATGATAAAGCCGACTGCCGGCGGCCTTAAGCGTGAACCAACAAACGAGCAAACTAAGAAGATGGGCGGCAATGTTATGATGCGCCTTGCTTCACAGCAGAGCTTGCTCTGTAACCATACGAGAGATATATGTCAGTGAAACTTCAGATGAAAACTTATTTGTCAAAACTTATGTTACGTGAATGTGCATGTATTTACTAAAGGCAGAGGCGTAACTGAAGAGTTGAAGGCAGGCAGCGCCCAGCATATGAAGCGGCTCGCATTTCGCTTTGTGCGCACTTAGCACCGTGACACTATAGCCTGTGGTGACAAAATCTCCTTCCCGATGCTGAAGTGGAAGCTGATCACCTCTGTAGTATACGGGTGTAGCTGGACAACATGAACTACGTGCCGCAGGTGGACGATGTCGGGGAATTCTGCTGGGCCATTTCGTGCAAGTCGGCCACATGACGAAAAAACATGGCGAAGCACGCTGAATGGGCCCCTGTACGGGAAAAAGAGTTCCAAAGCGAAAGCTTTACTTGCCTAGTCAAGCCAATTTCATTGGCGCCGCAATTCGACCTTCAAGTAAAGTTCAAATGGAGGAGCGGTGGAGGTTGTTAAGAACGGCGTCAGCAGGTCTCGCTTGGAAACAGCCAGCACACGATTCTCCTGGGTTGCTCCGAATACCTCCTGTCTACTCGACCACGACTGCTTCAACGACTGGCGTACTCGATCACCAGGACAGGGTCCAGCATCCAGCTGTCACGTGGCTTCAGTCAACACGCTTTGCTGAGTCGAAGTGCGGGACCCAAAAGAACGACGGGCTGAAGTTTGGACACAAAAGCGCGCATTTTCTGTGTCGCCTCGCGTGCGGAGAGACATCGCGGCGAGCAGGCGGGCGTTATTTTCCTCAACTGCCGCGTCCATGTCGGGAAACAAAATGGGCTCGTTTCCGGTGGCTCTTCGGCGTTGTAAGCACCGCGGTGGGCTGGCGATCATCGCCTCCAACCTTCGTAAGCATCTCTAAGGACAATGGACCGCTTTTGGCCCCTCTTCCCGACCTTGGGCGTCAGCTGTCATCTGGTGAAGAACAGGTGTAAACAGCGCATGGGAACCTTTGACTGGCCAGATGACATCACCTACCGGAGTAAACGTTACTCGACGGCATCCTCCTCTACCTCAGGATCAACACGTAACCGGGGCGTGTCCATAAGTGCGAGGGTGTGAGTTTGTGCGCGCAAGTGGAGGTTTCAGGCCACTCCAACCCCGGCGAGGGCGTCCTCAACCTAGGGTTTTTAGGGAAGAAGAACGCTATAAAAACTCGAAAACGAGTGCGGTCGAGTCATCCCACTTTTGATCTTTACGCTTGTAAAAATGTGAATAAACCCAATCTTCTTTCGCCGCCAACTCCTTCGCTCCGCGGCACTTCTGTCCTGGGGGTGGGAGCGAGCGGGCATCGACTTGACCGTGGCTCCGTCGAGCCGCGACCCCGAACCCCATCTACAACAACTCGTTGGTAGCGGTTGAATCGACCATGCGGCGTGGTGTTGCTTCTGCGGGTGAGTGCTTGAGATTCGCCAGGCTTGAAATGTTTGGATTAATACTTTGAACTGCTGGCAACCGAATCGAGTTGGTGAGTGAGACAAGTGTGTATGGCTTACGTCAACAGTTGTTCAGTGAAATCAAGGATCAGCAAACATGGATCTAATGAAGTTGATGAGGACAGATTTGCTTTCATTGTGCGAAGAGTTGGGTGTAGAGGTAGGGGTTAAGATGAAAAAGTCGGACATTTGCACATTGCTCTTGGAAACCTCCAAGTAAGGAACAGTTAGCGATGCGTGGGAACTCCTCATAGCGGAGCGAAAGAACGAGGAAGATGAGCGAAAGAAAAAGGAAAATGAGTGAGAAAAAGAACAGATGAACAACGGCTAGTGGCAGATCCAAGAGGAGCGGGAGCTCGGAAGGTTGCAGCTCGCGCATGACCAAGAGAAACTGGAATATGAGAGCTCAAGAGGCACGACTCCAGAGAGAGCGAGTCAGGCCGAATCGTTTCAAATGAACAGACTGATGCAGCCGTATGAGATTGGCGAGGATCTTGGTCATTATCTCATGAATTTCAAGAGGACGTGTGAGAAACGGGGTTACGCTAAGGAGACATGGTCACAAAAGCTACCAGTGGTGTCGCCCGGTGAGGCGGCCACTATAGTCGCGAGGCTTAATGCGAAAGACGCCGATGACTACGAGAAAGTGAAAGCCAGTCCGCAAAGAAAGTACCGACTTTCGGCGGAAGAATTTCGACAGCGGTTCAATGGCGCCAGCAAGAAAGGTAGCGAGAGCTATGCAGAATTCGCATTCAGTTTAAAGACCAACCTTAAATTTAGAATGGTTGAAGGGTGCTTCCACTTGTGCGAATGTCACTTGTGCGAACGAACTATGGAGCTTAGTTCGGCTACGATAGTTGACTGTCTGCTGTCAGTTTTCGCCCGAATTGGCTTTCCTGCAGGAATTCAAGCTGATCAGGGGACAGTTTTCACGAGAGCACTCACGTCTGCCTTCTTACAGAGGTGTCGGGTGAAGTTGATCCATACTTCTGTTTACCACCCTCAATCGAACAGCGTCGAGAAGTGGCACTCAGTGTTCAAAAGAGCGCTACGTGCTCCCTGCTATGAGCACGAAGACGACTGGGAAAGCCGCCTGCCGGCAACGCTGTTCGCCCTGAGAACCGTTTCGCATGAAACGACAGGCATTACTTCCTCAGAACTAGTGTACGGAAGGGCTCTTCATTCCCCGCTTAGGATGCTTAGAGAGATGTGTGAGGGACCCCACAGGGGGGCGTCTGCAGCTTGCAGGCGTTGGTGAGTGGCGACACCACGGGTTCCCGAGCATCCGCAGGGACATCCCTCCAGGGGGATGATGGTGAACAGTGCATCACCATGGACCCGAGCACCCGCGCTTAGCCGCGCGCGGCATCGCCATGTCCGGGGAAAAGGGGATCCTGGTGGTTGAGCCGATTCCGAGCGTTTGGACCTTTAAGGCCCCTCGGCGGAGGCAACACACCACTTTGGCTCCAGCCTGATGTAGACGGTACCTCCGGCCTGACCGGACCGAGGGAAATCGGCAGTCGCCTTTTCCTGTCCTCCCTTCCATCTTTTACTTTCCTATCTTCTTTATGACTACTGTCCTGTCTCCTCCTCGTTTCCCGTTCTTTTTTCTGCATGGACGGCTAGGGTTAACCTTGTGTGGCGAAATACGCTGGGTTTCGTGATATTTGGTTATAGTTGAGGTGTGCAGCTGGCGTGGGCAGGACTAGCTTGCAAGTTCATGTCCCGTCCCCTTGTTGGGCTCCGTGGTGGGTGGCTGGCACCATGACTGAAAAACTAAATTTTTTATGGCCCCCCTTCATTCCAAATCTGATCGCTCTCTAAAAAGAGAGCGGAACAATGAAGATTTTTTTCAAACTAGAAAACTGTCATTCCCAAAATTTCATGTTATTCATAGCAAAGCTGAAGAAAAACAACCAAGACTGATTTCCCCGTTCGTGGTAGCAAAGTGCCTGACAGATACCTAGGCCCTTGGGTACAAGGTATCAAAAATGGCTGGTGGCGACTTACTGGTCGAACTACGCGACACCGTCCAGCACTCGAAACTTGCAAACATTGTACCGATAGGGGAGATTCCTGTCCCCATCACGTCACACCTATCTTTGAACACAGTCCGAGGCGTCATATCGGGAATTGATTTTGTTCGCCTCTCTGAAAAAGAAATGCTTGAAGGCCTTGCCGAAGAAGATGTCATAAATGTTTAGCGGATAAAGATCCGGAAGGATAACAAGGAAATAGATACGAAACACATGATCCTCACTTTCAACACCAGCACACTACCTGAAAGCATTGAAGTCGGGTTCCTGAAAATAGATGTAAGGCCATATATACCCAACCCACGCAGATGTTTCAATTACCAGAGGTTCGGCCACAGCTCACAGTGCCGGCCGCAAAACTTGCGCGAAATGCTCGTCGATGGACCACCAGTCAGATGAATGTATTGCTGCCCCGCGGTGCACAAATTGTGGAGGAGACCATGCTCCATACTGGAAGAAAGAAAAAGAAATAATTACTCTGAAAAACACTGAAAACTTTTCCTTCAAGGAAGCAAGAAGGCGATACGCCGAAACAAACAGATGCTCCTTCACAGCAAAAACAAACTTCGCCGATGTGGTGCGTGGGCGCGGCGCATCACACCAGGCCTCGACACCTGTACAGGCCGCACGCAGTGGGCCTATGGCAGGGCCATCCGCGCCCCCTGGTGGAGTAGCTAACACTACTCCGCCAACCTCAAAGCAGGCTGCACAGACCCCCGGGTCAGCGGGCCTCAAGACCTCTTCCCACAGGTCGAGGTATAACTCAAAAGTCAGCGCGCGTCCTGCACGGTCGTCCAGCGCCTTTGCTGAGGCGATGGGCACGACCCAGGGCAGCCCCGTGCCGTCCACGTCGGACGGACGGCGGAGCTCCTTGGATCGATTAAAAAATGTGAGGCTCTGAGTCACGGGGCAAAATCAAAGTTGATCTAGTTTTATCTGCACACACACGCGCACGACAATAATATGGTTTTCATAATACACTGGAACTGCAGAGGTCTCGTAAATAACTATAACGACCTGAAAGACATTTTAAACACAATTTCTCCTATTGCTTTATGTGTGCAGGAAACCAATCTAGGCTCTCAGCACACAAAGGTGCTAAAGAAGTATACTGTCTTCCGCCGTGACCGAGAGGGGGCGAGCAGACTCTCGGGAGGCGTAGGAATCATTGTGCAACCTGGCGTAGCAACTAGCGAGATCAAACTGAAAACTAGATTCAAAGCCGTAGCAGCCACTGTAGTTGCTTACAAAACCATTACATATATCTCCAACCACGTCTCGAAGTAACACCACATGAATTAGAGAACCTTTTAGAACAGTTACCGGAGCCATACTTGATAGTTGGCGATTTTAATGCACACTCTTGTTTCTGGGGTAGTGAGAAAACCGATAGCAGAGGTCAGGTCATTGAGGATTTTATACTATACAACAATATTTGTTTACAGAACACCAGTAAAACTACTTATTGCTCCCAGTTCAGGAAAAATGAGTGTTTTAGATTTGTCTTTTAGCTCTCCATCAGTTTTTAGCTATTTTAAATGGGATATTTTAGACAACCCATATGGAAGTGATCATCTCCCTTTTGAAGTATGCCTGTCATCCCCACTATCAGTCACAGCGACAAAACCACGGCGTTGGAAGCTCAATTTAGCAGACTGACAGCTTTTTAGAGCAGAAACCACGTTAGAAAATATTGCGTTAGAAAATCTTAATGTCAATGAAATAAATGAAAAGTTCACAAATTTTATTCTTGCTGCCACACACTTGGCTATCTCCCAATCTTCAGGAATAGCACAACGCAACCATAAAGTGTGGTGGACACGAGATTGCAACGAAGCAAAAAACAACAAAATAAAGCTTGGGTTTATATATCGCAGAAGCCCCACACAGTAGAACCTTATAAACTTTAAAAAAGCAAGAGCTAAAGCACGGTACATACGTCGAAGTGCCAAAAATCATCTTGGCAGAGTTTCATTTCCTCGATAAACAGCCAAATGTCATCGAAAAAAACGTATGGGAGGCAGTACACAAACTGGATGGTCGCTACTCTGCGTTCACAGTTCCTCTTCTGACAGCCCTTGGTGTACAGACAAATATCAAAGAACAAGCATACATATTAGGTGAACATTTTTCTACTGTATCTAGTTCCTCTCACTATACAGAATCATTTTTAAAATATGAAAACACAGCCGAAAACGAAAGACTGCTCATAACGGGCAGTGCTCGCGAAGCATATATAATAGCCCATTTACGCTACAAGAGATTAACAGCGTACTTTCTTCCGGTAAACAGACTGCACCAAGACCAGATGAACTCCATTACGAAATGATCGCCCACCTGTCTGAACCCGCTGTAGACTCCTTCTTTTTTTAAAAAAACAAAATATGGTTATCAGAAGATACTTCCGGTGGCTTGAAAAAAAGCCATTATTGTATCATTGCTGAAGCCGGGAAAGGTACTTACCTCCCCTGGCAATTACAGGCCTATAGCCCTAACAAGCGTACTTGTCAAATCCTTTGAAAGCGTCCTTAACATTAGTATAATGCTTCTATTACAATCCCGTGATCTTCTTGACATCCATCAGTGTGGGTTTAAAAGGCGCGCTCTACAACCGACCATCTAGTCTGTCTAGAGAACACAGTCCGAGAAGCATTTATACACAAGCAACCCTGCCTTGCGGTCTTTTTCGATTTAGAGAAAGCCTATGACACCACACGGAGGTTTGGCATACTGCGGGATCTTGGAGATTTCGGCATCCGCGGCAGAAATGCTGAAATGCTTGAGTGACAACCGTTCATTTCAAGTACGCCTGGGTGCCACTCTTTCTAAGGACATCATTCAAGAGAAGGGTGTGCCTTAGGGGTGCATTTTAAGCACCACGCTTTTTATAGTAAAAACGAATTCCCTAGCAGAAATAATTCCAAAGTGTATCATGTATTCAGTCTATGTCGACGATCTCCAGATTGCTTGCACATCCTCTAGCGTTACATCGTGTGAGAGGAAATTGCAGCTGACAGTAAATAAACTAACATCATGGGCAAATAAAAATGGTTTCAAGTTTCCTACGCAAAAAGTGAGTAGCTGTTCTGTTCTCGCTTAGAAAAGGACTGCACACTGATCCCTCCCTGTATATAAATGAAGTCGCTCTACCAGTTCAAGAAGAGCACAAATTTCTAGGAATAACTTTTGACAAAAAGCTCACATTCCTACCACACATAAACACCCTCACAAAGAAAGCTTCTAAATCTCTGAATATACTAAAAGTACTCTCACGAAAACACTGGGGTTCCGATAGGACTTGTCTTTTACAGATTCATCGCTATGTAGTACGCTCTACATTAGATTACGGATGCATAGTTTATGGATCAGCGAGGCAATCGTACCTTAAGCGGCTAGACCCAGTACATAATTTAGGCTTGCGCCTTTCCACCGGTGCATACAGGACGTCACCCATAAACAGTCTGTATGTGGAAACCAACGAACCATCACTTACAGACAGAAGAACCATGCTCACATGCTTGTACATTTAAAAAATCCGTTCACTACCTAAAAATATGTCACCAAATAGTCACAAAGTGCCCGTCTAGTTAACAACAAACCATTAGCTATATTAAGGCCACTTCTCCAGCGTTTTGAAGAGATGCGCCTAAACCTCGGCGTACTGGAAAAATTACCTGGCATTGCTCGAAGACGAGGTCCACTGCCTCAATGGTACAATTTTCCTGCAATCTGTGACCTCACTCTCACACATTTCCGTAAGAAACAAACTCCACAGCAACATACAATACAAGAATTCCTTGCCCTTGAAGAAAAATACAGTAGTTTTACACAATTTTATACTGATGGATCAAAAACAGATAGTTACGTAGGAAGCGCAGTGGTGCGAGGGAATTCGGAGGAAATAGTACGACTACCACAGTGTTCCATCATCTTCACTGCAGAATGTTGCGCAGTATGTGTGGCCATAGAAAAAATACTAAGCGAGAAGCTCAAAAACGCTATTATTTACTCAGACTCCTTAGGTGTACTTGCAGCTCTCCATTCTAAAAACGCAAGCACCCCTCTGCTTGGTAACATCATACACAACACAGTAACTGCCACAGCTCAAGGACAAAATATAAAACTGTGCTGGGTCCCGAGTCATGTGGGAATAAAAGGCAATGAGAGAGCAGATTTGTGTGCTGCTAAAGCTCGTGGCAAGGAAATAAAAAAAGTAAATATACCCTTTAATGATTGCATGAAATTAGTACAACAGAAATTAAGGGGAAAATGGCAGTCGACTTGGAAGAGCGATGTTAATAATAAACTACACTAGGTAAAGCCGGTTTTAGGCGAATTTGAGTCGAGTGTGCACCAGGTACGTTTCAAGGAAGTGATCTTATGCCGTCTCCGAATAGGCCACACGCACATTGCGCGCAACTTCCTGCTAACAAAACAAGACAAACCTGTTTGCCAAAATGCGGAGATGAACTCATGGTTAACTACATTTTATTCTCTTGTGTTAAACTGGAAAAACTGAGAAAAAAGTACTTTACTTAATTTTATAATGAATGCATTCCCTTCCATCCAACACTGTTCTCAGATGATAATGCCATTGTTAACATACCTTCTATTTTTAGCTTCTTAAAAGGAGCAGGGGTACTTGAAAAACTATAAATTTTGAACCACTAGCTCGCTTTATTTCATGATACACTTCAGCCACTTTCTCATTCCTGAGAGGAAAGCTGAGGTCTTTATTTTTTATTTTATTGGTTGGGACCCTCAGGGTCCTTGCCCAGCCAAGGATAGCCGTTGAGGCTACCTGGCCTTCTTAAAGGCTTTTACCATTAGACATATACAATTTTCTTCTCGGTTATTACCAGGCAGTACAATCTTTTTAGGCCATCCTCACCATCGATGATTCTCCACATTCCTAAACACCCTAGAGAAACAGTATTCTATACCTTGAGCTTGGCGCATGATGGCCTTAGCTGCCTATGTGCCATAAAACCCAATACAACAAACAAACACAACAAACAAGATGTGGGAGGGGACAGGAGAGAGTCAATCAGTAGTTGAGTATGTGTTGCAGTTGCTAAACCGTCTGACTGCCGCGTGAGAGCTAGTGGACCAGAATCTCAAAAGGGCTCAGGATACTGCGAAGACTTACTATGGGTTTAGACTAGGAACCTTCAAGGTGGGATATCGTGTGCTTATTGTCAGGTCCGCACGCAAAAATAAGATGGAAGTTCACTAGGACGGATCAGTAGAGGTTTTAGATCAGCTGTCAGAAACTATACTACACTTTGAAAATGCCAGAGAGACGCCAGCAGATAAAGATCTACCATTGCAATTTAATGAAGCCCTATGTAGAAAGGAGCGGGGTTGTAAACATGGGCGTAAATATCCCTGAAGAGCTATAAATCGAAAACACTGAGTGGAAAGGCAGCATGAACGAACATGCTACGAACAGAATAGAGGAAATCATGTCCCATTCCACAACATGGCTCTAGAGCCGAACCAACTGCAGGTATGGAGGCGACGGCCGTGCGAATTCCAGGAGAGTTTTAGCGGCCGGCCGGGGAAGACAAATTTCATCACGCATGAGACAGAGCTAACTTCGACCGATCCGGTAAGGTCCAAACCGAGCAGAGTTTCTCCAAGGCAGAAAGAAATAATTGAGGCAGAGATAAAGCACGTGCTGGAACTTGGCGTGATAGAGCTAGTAGAGAGCGACTACACCTCTTTTCTGATACTTGTAAGAGGCACCAGGCAAAGATCCGCGACCGTGCTTGGACGACAGGAAGCCGAACGCCGTAACGAACGACCATTAGTACCTTATACCGAAAATCGAAGGCAGTGCGGCGCAGTACATCTCCACCCTTGACCTAGTGAGGGGGAAGAGGAGAAAAGAAACCGCTTCGGAAGCTAGCGGCCCGGCAAAATTACCAGGCTAAAAGCATTCATTCCCCCTCGAACGCAGTGACGACGGCGACCACCCCGTTTACCTTTGTGCAACGCAACATTACAGCGATACAACACACTATAGACAGTTCTAACGCACGTTACACGTTACTAGAAATTGTGCCGAGCAAAAAGGGAGACGCAAATCTCTTTATTCTGAACTTATACAGTTCCCCGAAAGACAGAGGTTCAGGCATTCCCGACCTACTGCTTAAAGCCACGCGCCTGGCCGCCAGGGCATAACTCCTGGTGGTAGGCGACTTTAACGCCCAACATTCAGTTTGGGGTTATCGCAAAAACAACCCCAAGGGCACCAAGGTATGGCAAACGGTCCAAAACCTGGACCTCACAATTCTTGACGATCCCCAAGAAAACACGCGGGTCGGAAATAGCGTTAGCTTAGATACTCACCGGATCTCACATTCTCCGAAAACATTCGCGACGCCCGCTGGTCCAACACAAAACACACGCTGGGAAGCGACCATTACATGCTAGCCACGGCATTTGACACGAAATTGCACAAACTGCACCCCATGCGCACTCGCATTACCGACTGGGATAGGTTCAGACGCTTACGAGAGCAGATTGCCCCCGGTCAGATCAACAACCTAACGATGTGGATCGCTGCACTCAAAGACGACGTCAAGACCACCACGGAGATCCTGTCATCATGAAGTTCAAGGCAGTTTTGACGCCCAGAACAGTCGGCTGAAAGCAGCAGCTGGGTTACCGACGAGACTGATATATCCAGTGTCCCAGAATGGATTCTGCAAGCACTTATAGGCAGAAAATATGTCACAACCACATCAGAAGAGAGGAAGCCGTACGCGGTCATTCCATACATTAATGGCATTTCCCAGTCTCAAAATGATAGGCGCAAGAGCTGGTGCAAAAGTGCTCATGTCAGCACCCAAAAAAATTAAGAAGCCTGTGCGCCAAAGTGAATAGCGAGCAAAGAAAAATCAATGCAAGAAAAAGCACCGGAAAAAAACATCTGAAATGTGTGAGAAGAGGGTATATAAAATACCTCTGTCATGCGGACGCACCTACATTGGCCAAACAGGACGCTGTTTGAATGAACGGCTTCGAGAGCACAAAATATCCCTAAAGGGCGCCATCAGCAGTGAATTAGCAAAACACTGCAGAGAGCACGAATGTGACCTGCAGCTTAGCAACACAACGGTCATCACGTCGTATTTTGACTAACGGACCAGGGAGATTGAAGAAGCCTTCAACATCCGACAAAAGAGTGACGTATATGCGTCAGCATACTTTCGATAGCGTTTCGTGACAGCGAAATTGATTATTTGCGTGCGTTTCCCTAATATTTTACTACGTGTACATCTTATGCGTTTGTCATGCTTTTGTCCTTTCCTTATTGCACGAGCGAGATGTATATATTCGACGAACGCGCATTAAAAATCTGGTTGTTAGCGTCGATTCCCGCCTCTCTCTTTTTTGTTACGTGCTGCGTTGCTCCCGCCACAAGAACATGAAATATGCTAGAATTTTACACACAAAGGAAATATGAATTCAAAAAGTCGCCCGATCCCGCCCATATAACAGGAAATAGCAGCGCAGTACAAATGTAATTTCAGTTTATTAGATGTGCTATTTGCATTTAAATGAATACAAACAGGAGACGCATATGTATGCACTCTGGCAGCAACGGTGACGCAGGAAACATCATTCTAAGCCGCACTCCTGTTTTTCACAGGCACGACAACTTGGCAGGTCCATCGTCTCTTCAATTGACCGTGGTCATCCCCAGAGGCTGTAATCACACGCTGTGATTCAAAAGTGTGTATTTTGCTCTGAATGATGAGTGATGATGACTGCTTAACGTGTGTAGCGTGCAATGTAGAGGTCGACAGTGAACATTACCTAAAATGTAATGAGTGTGAATACGTCTACCACTTAGGAAAGTGTTGCGGCACCTCAGAAACGCAATATATTGCAATGAGGGAAGTGACACGAAAGACATGGCGATGTCAGACATGTCGTGTTAGCAAATCAAGAGGTAATGCGAAAGGAAAGCACAAGGCTGACGCAGCTGAGAGCAGTGTTGCGCAGCAGAATGAGGACAGGCCTGACATCAGCTATGTCTTATACGACATTGAAGAGAAGCTCAGCGCTCTCATGTCATTGAAAGACACTGTTGAAAACATTGAAGCATCTGTACAGCTAATGTCGGATAAATATGACAAAATTCTTGCTGACACCGCGCGTCATGACAATGAGATAAAGGACATCAAGAACAGAGTCCAGGCGCTAGTAGCAAAGACAGACATTGCATTGCCGTCCGTACAGGAGCAACTGAATGATTTGGAATGGCGGAACCGCAAGCTCAACCTAGAAATACACGGTATCAAGGAAACAGAAAATGAGGACCTGCTAGCAAAAGTAAATGATGTAGCGCAGTCACTGGAAGTCACACCCCTCTCGAAAGCAGATATTGTAACAGTTCATCGACTGCCGCCTAAGCCAGATAAGACGCCCGGTGTCATCGTACGGTTTGCTGCACAAGACACGCGGGACGAATGGTTTCAGAAAAGGCATGCGCTAAAGACATCTGGAACTTCAGTTTACATTCAAGAAAACTTGACTAAGCATTGCAGGGCTCTTCTTTGGGACGCGAAACAATGGGCGAAAAGCCACAACTTCCAGTATGCATGGCACAGGAATGCAAAGATCTTTGTCAGGCGGAAAGATGGCGAGAATGCGTGGCGAGTCAAGACAGTAGGTGACCTGGCAACGATAGAACTGTAGTTTCCATGGTTGTTGTTTGGTTAAGCGGATTCTTTTTTTCTTGAATGTCAGGTGAATGTTACATAGATCCAGATAATATATACAACTTTCTTGGTGCAGGTTTCGAAACTTCGTTTAAGGTATTTCACGTGAACAAGCAGTCGGCAAGAAATAAAAGTACTTTACTAGACACATTTTTCAGTCAGTCAAGAATTCAATATCAGGTTATAATGTTCTCTGAAACTTGGTACACATGTAATATGGACGCCTACAGACTTCCTGGTTACAATACATGCAACTTGAACAGAACATACAGTCGTGGAGGGGGTGTATCCTTATTATTACATGACACCATAAAGTATGAGCTGCTGCCATCTTTTACACTTTGCACTAGAGATATAGAAGTACTATCAGTACTATGCGACAAAACCATACTGGTAACAATATACAGGCCACCAGAAGGAAATTATTCACCTTTTTTTTGCGTTTCTCGAACGTCTTTTTACATATGTTAATGAGAATAGACTTCATGTTGTCTGTGGCGGTGATTTTAATCTTAACATTCTTTCAAATTCATCAGCTGTGAAAGAGCTCAGTCTTCTACTTAAGACACATTACATAAAAAATACCATTAAACTACCCACAAGAGTTACATGCAGTTCTGCAACGCTAATTGGTTTATTTCTAACTAATTACGAATTAAACCAAACTGTGTCAGGAGTTATGGCTTACGGCTTCAGTGATCATCTTCCAATTTTTATATGTGTTAAGTTAGGTAGAAAACGAATAAACACCGCGCGATCTGTTTTGTATCAGAAAATTTTGCCTTCAAGTTTGATAAGGTTTTGTCAGGATCTACAGAACGTCGATTGGTCGTATGTGATAAATGCTGTTAACGCAGGTGACGCATTTGATTTGTTCCGTGACAAATTAAGTACACTTTTATAATCAATAGTTTCCTGTTATAGAATATCGTACCTCTAAAAGAATTCGAAAACCTCGGATAACGACTCAATTGTTAACCAAAATTACCATGAAGAATCAACTGTTTCGCAAATTCTTAGCCACCCGTGAAGTCAGCGACTTGCGCGAGTTCAAAAAATACCGCAACAATCTTAATAAAGCACTGAAGGTTGCTAAAGTAAGTTACCTTGAAAATTCATTTCAAAGTACCGCCAGTGACGTTAAAGTTACGTGGAACAAACTAAACAGTCTCTTAAATCGGTCAGCATCTTCAAGTTGTGTAGACGATCTTGTCATAAATGGTCGAACAATATCCGGTTCTGACTTAGCGAATGTATTCAATGAATACTTTGCTAATTTGCCGACACCGACGTTGACCGGTGCTGCAAGTTCTTTTATAAAACCTAACCACACAAACAGTATGTATCTCCATCCAGTAACTGAGAACGAAGTAATCACCGCGTTTATGTCCCTCAAAAACAGTTGCAGCTGTGATGCGTATAACATGCAAATCAAGCCTATCAAATTTGTACTAGACATCATAGCCCTCATTCTTACTGATATATTTAATATGTGCTTCAGAGATGGTGTCTTTCCTGCATCAATGCAGTTAGCGAAAGTAACTGTCATCCATAAAAAAAGGTGAAAAAAATAATCTCAATAGCTACCGTCCTATTTCTATCTTGCCAGTCTTCTCGAAAGGACTTGAAAAATTAATTCACAAACGGCTTACATCATACTGTGAAAATATGAATATGGACCTCCTGCATGTTTGTAAACAAACGAGGTGGCGCTGCAGTCGCTAGCGAGCTCGTGGTAGGCAAAAGGTCGGGGAGTGGCATCGCGGATAGGTGTTGACCGTGGGTTTTCAAGGCTTGTAGGCGCGTTTCCAGTTTCTGCGAATCATAGCAATGGTCGATGCTTCCAACATGGTAATTCGTTGAAGTACACGAGCTCGCGTTGGCCACGTGAGGCCTATAAAGAGAAATAGTTTGCCACTGTGTATTGTATATATGGTTAGTAGTAAACATATAGAAAGCGTTCCTGCCGTTTATTTATGCGCTAGGCATTGAATAAAACAAGCTTTGACACTCTGCACTAGCCGGAATGATTTTACTTCGGGACAATAGTGAGGGGAAGTGCTGGCGTTGTTTCGTCGGAGCAGACGTGCGCTCATCGTCTGCTGACATACGTACGTGTCGCGCTGCGCGAAAAGTGGGGACAGCGTCGTGTCCCCGATCTCCTGTCTCGCTTAGCGCTGTTTTTAGCCGCATGACCACGCACCAGCCAGGCCGACTTGTCATCTTGTTAAGCCGGTCGATTTGGTGAAAATTTTTGATTTCTAGAATTATTTTCTTCCCTAGCCCTGAAGTCTAGTTTCGTGGCGAAAAATTATAGCAAAATATTGAGTACAAATTTATAAATTACGCTTTTTAGAAGTGTGGTCGTCAAAAATTGTGAGGTAATTTATTTGATTTCAGTGCCGCATTTCTTTGACCAAAGCGAAAGCGAAGATGCCATAAACTTTAAGGTATGTTTTGTGACCTCTCACATTTTCTGCGACTGGATCACTCACCTTCGTAATTCGCATGAAAATCAAATGATTCCATTTGTCGCAAACTATTCCTGAGACGTTGAGGAGCGTAATAAATCTCGATTTTTTTCCCTACACGTGCAGTACTGTGTTAGTTATTTCTTGTAAGAAACGCTTTCATGTAACTATGCATGCATAAGTACTGTCATATAGAAAAAGAACTAATCGCGTCATCGTACAGAACAGGGCTTTATGTACATGCTGGCATAAAAAAAACTCCCGCACTATCTACTCAATTATTTGAGACCTTGGGGGGACTTGACGGACTTGACGACGGTGTTAATTATAATTACCCAGAACTGCACTAGGTATAGCTATAAATAAAAGGAATTACTGAAACTAGCGTAAAAATTTCATATTTGCACCAAGTTTAGTTACATATCGCATGCATGAATAACGAAAACACTTTTCATTGTCACGTCCCCTCTCAATCTTGCCACGTGTCTGTTAGTAGCACGCCTGCGGCTGCTTCATTCCAAACAAGCTTCGCGATCATGTACTACCTCATGAAACATGACACATGCATGATGCAATGAAAAAGCATATGGCGTTTAGCACACTTAAGGTACGCTATTCTAAGCACACCAACGCGACCACGCAAGATTGACACAACTTACCAGACTTCTTTCTACTCGAATGAAATAATTACATCGTCAGATCAAGAAACAGTTTCAAGTAAATATTAAATGTCATAAAACGCGCCATTAAAACATGCTGTGCTATTAACAAAAAAACGCATTCCTTGGGGGTGAGTGAACCTGTCGGCGCCCCGTGCACTCCGGCTCAAGGTGATAAGTACGTGTGCAGCTGCATATATCTTTTTTTTTTCCCTTGAGAAATTATCAGCCTACTATCCTGAAGTTCAGGTGAATGAACGCAGTAAATTACATGCTATTAAGTGCATTGAGTGGCAGTGCCTATCGACTCCCAGACTTCGTGCTTTACTACCGTGGCCCAATGCCTGTTAGCCAGTTTCCGAATGCGGCATTTATGCGCGAGAAACCTATCGAGGCTAATTTAATATTTTTTATGCTACTGCGCGGATCCAGCAGTGACGCAGCTGGTCAATACATGCTGCTTCTGCAGTGCACAGGCTTGAAGCAGCTGCGGTAGGCACGGGCAAGCGGAACCTGTTCTGCCTACCATGCGAAAGTCGCTGCTAACATCAGCGCCACCGCATCTTAGTGACGTCGCGGGGTGAAGGAGGTCCATACTAAGCGACGATCAGTACGGTTTTCGCAAGTACCGATCAACTCAGTTAGCTCTTCTTAAGCAGAAAGAATATATAATTAAAAATCTGGAGGCTAAGAAATTTTTACTAAGCATATTCATTGATTTCACTAAAGCATTCGACTACATGAATCGCAATCTTCTTATTGACAAATTACAATATTATGGTATATACGGCCCACCTTTAGACTTACTGAAGTCTTATTTGAGTAATCGCTCCCAGTACGTAAACATAAACGATCACCCATCATGTCCGTTGCCAATTAACTCTGGAGTTCCTCAAGGCAGTATATTGGGTCCACTTTTATTTAACATATATCTTAATGACATTTCAGCAATTGATGCCCGAGCAGAATTTGTAATATATGCAGACGACACCACCATATTACTCTCATCAGACACGTGCACAGAACTTCTTGGTACCGGTAACTCAATTCTACGTAAAGTTAGTAACTGGGCAAGGGCAAATGGTCTAGTAATTAATGAAACAAAAACTAAAGCCATCATTTATCGCGCAAAGTCTCGATCTGTTCCGCAAAGCACAACACTTACCCTCAATAATTGCACAGTAGGATAGTACCTAGTTTTAAAACGCTAGGCGTATTATTTACAGAAACCTTGTCTTGGGACGCCCATGTGGACCACATAGCTTCCAAGTTAGGAAACATGGTAGGTATTTTTCATCGCCATAGAGACTACCTTCCTCAGAAAATAGCATTAATCCTATACCATTCTCTGTTCATGTCGCACATAAATTATTGCATTCTTGTATGGGGTACTACCACACTAAGCAACAAGTTTAAACTGTCCCGGCTCCAAAATAAGGCAATCCGTGTTATGACCCGGTCTGCCTATGATCATCCGATTGCACCCTTGCTCCATAACCTGAATTTGCTAAGCGTTAATGATATACATAAATACCAGCTTTGTAAATGTTTGATTCGTGGCAAACTACAGAACAATAATTATCTTATTAACCTTGGTGAGTTGGAAATCAAAGAGCCATCCGGTTATAATACGCGAAATCCCTTATACTGGAAAGTAGAGCATTATCGAACTAATTATGCAACACAATCTCTAAAATATCAGATACCAACTCTTCTCAACAATTTTCTTCAAGAAAATATAGACATTCTTAACATTCACCTCAAACATTTAAAACAACTTTTTTTTTCCTTCATGATGATTCACGACACTATTTTTGTAATGTCCTTATTAGTTTTATATCTTAAGCAAAGTGCAGCTGTACCATACTTTTGTGTCCTTATGGCTATTTCTAATGCTCAGCGAGTAAGAACCTAACCGTTTTTTTCCTTTGGTTTCCTATGTCAAATGATGTGCTAGACATTTTTATGTGCCTTCATTGCTTCACGTCATAATATGCTGTGCTACTCATACTCCTTCCGTACCCATAATTTCTTCATTGTGTTGTCGGCTTGGCCTATCACTGCATTTTGTGTTTGCTCCTAACCGAAATTTGTTTTTCTTTTGCGCAGATACTTGAATCTATTGTACATTTGTAACTATTGTCTTCATTATACTTTGTTACTAGTTTCTGATCGGTGTTCGGTCTGTGTTCACTACTGTTTTGCCTTTGAGGGGATAAGGCCTTAGTCAAGCTGCGTACGCAGCTTTTTGCCTTATCACCTCCATTATATGTAATGAAAGACCATTTAACACAGTGTACGGAGCACTACGGCACCAGCATATAATAATGGCCAAAGTTTTCTCTAGCTCTGAGTAATCTGAAAAAAATTAAGCAATAAAAACATAATACAGGCTGGAAGTTGATGCACCTTAAGCACACGCAGAAGCAAACGCATATAAAGAGCAACCTGGGTGCCAAAAGAAATGACGAGATGGGCGTACGATACAGATACGCGGTTTCAGGTCACGGATATTCTGCAGTTTGAAACCTACCTCTCGTTTTGCCTTTCGCACGAGCCTCAGAGTAAGCTTTTTGGAGCGTGTTATCAAAACAGGAGAAAAAAAATTAATTCTACGAGGCGAAAATAAAAAACGAGCATAAACCAACATACCTTGATGACGTTGCCAACGGAAACTCGGGGATGAAATAAAATGCTGCAACTATATACATGAATTCAACGCAGCTGCCTTCTGTCCTGCGCCTTCTCACGGCACAGAGAACGCTCAAACACACACGTTACATACTCGTTACACCTCCGTTTTACTTTTCTTGTGACTAAGTGTCGAGATAAGACTGCTTGGAGCCGGCCGATGGAAAGAGGGGACGTCTTGAGGTAGGAGCCCTGGCGCGCCGCATCCATGGTATAGCAGACCGCGCGTGCGGCACAATACGGCGTGGGAAGCGAGATCAAGGTGATCAAGGCACAAGTAATCCGGTGGGGTTAGGAGTCAGCGACGCGAACACAACACAAAATATACCGCTGCGGCAGGACGGCAATGTAGGTAGAGCAGGTTAATTATCCGTGGGCACTCGCAGCAAGAGTCTGGTGGGTCTCCGAAGATCTCTCCCGCCTATGACCGCAGTGGACGGCCACGCTGCCACAAACAACACGCCACATTCGTCGGAGGCGCTCAGGGATGCAGAGTGCGCGCTAGGAGTCGCCCATTGCCTTGAAAGCCTGTAAGAGCGCCATTATGGTGTAAGGCCGTGAAGCTGCACAAAAGACTTGCGATGCGCCGCGCGCCGCTGCACCAGTTCCAAAAGGAATTATGTGGGCACGCCGAGGTGCGCGGGAAAGCTGCCATGAATCCGTAGCTACGAAGTTCACGACAGCCCAGTGGTGAGAGCAAGAGCTGCCGCGCGCTGGGGCTTCCGCGCGAGCGGCTAGGGGCTGCGCGAATACGTGTGCGCAAGATGGCTTCCGTCCAGCGAGGAAGCCGGGCGAGCGACGGGAGGCCATTACTACGCCTCTGCTAGACAGCGGCGCAACGAGGTCTGCTGGTAGTTGGAGATGCCTGCAGGGACAGCCGCACCTTGCTGAAGTTGGAAACACTATAGAAGGCGGGCACGTTGGTGACCGCCGCTCCCGGCGGTGCGATGAAAAGGCAGACCGCCGCCGCCTGCCTGCCTGCAGCATGGAGCCGACGGCCCACGAGAGATGCGGGGTGAACTGCGCTTTCTTCGGCTGTTCGAACAAAACTGTTTGATCTCTCAAAACGGCGAGTGCAAGAGCAAAACCTTCTCTCCCCGTAGCTTTTGGCGCGAGGGAGAGAAAAGGGAGCGAGGAGTAAATTTGTATTTTTTGGTGAAAAGCATTGGTCCCAAAAACATTCTCCCGGTTACCTTTCTGGGACCAAATTGCTATGATTTGTTTTTGTTTCTGCTTAACAACCTCTAAAAAACGTTTCTAGGCCATTAGTGGGCGCACTGCCCTTTTGCTTGTGTTTCTGTGTCCTGCGTCTACGGCCTGGAAATGTTCTATAAATGTTCTACGGGGACTAGGACATTCCATCCTTTCTTGGCGGACCTGGGGAGGTACGCTGTTTGCTGGGATGCGATTTTCACCGTCCCCTTCGGCCACGGCACTGCTGTCGAAATGCCACGCCACTCACCGTTCATGCTGTTTCAGGTTAGTTGTTACGAATATTCCTGTTATCGAGATGATGACGATGTCTGCTTTTTAGCGGTGTCATGCCCCCCTCCCCAAGTCCTGAACCGTTTTCACACTGTGGCAATGTATATATGGCGCTTTTTGGTTCTGGGAGGGGACATTGAAATGAACCCGTCTCCTACAACAAAGGCATCGGGAGGAAAAGCTGGAGCTTGTTTATGACGCTGTTCAAAGGCTCGAGGCTAGCCATGCGAACATCCTTGAAAGTGTTAATAAGGTCCTCACCATTCATATCGACTTGCAAAAGGATATGCAGTTTGTAACTGAACGTGTACATGAACTTGAGTTCAAAACCCAGACAAGTTCAGACCTGCAAAATTAATTTAATTCTATAGCTAAACGTGTGGAAGAACTTGAACTTAAGAATCAGTCAACACGTTCATCGGAGGCTTCCATGAGCTGCACTCACGATGTGTCTAACATCCATGTTAAAACTGATGATCTGGAAAACCGATCGCGCCGGTCCAACGTTCATTTCTATGGCATTCCTGACAATGATAAGGCTGAAACTTGGGAAGACTCTGAACGTCTTGTTAACGAATTTTGTTCTGATAAATTTGGTCTTACTGTATCTTCATTATCCTAAACTCACCGCATAAGACGTTTTTCAGACGACAAAAACCGGCCTATTATTGCTAAGTTGTTGAACGAAAAAGAAGTTGAATCTGCCATGAGTAGGGGCTACAAGCTCAAGAATACGAACTTCAGTATTTCACGCGATTACTGTCAAATTTTTCGCAATAAACGCCGCCAACTACTCACGTATGCAAAATCAGTAAAATCAGAAGGTGTCAAAGTGCGTTTGGTATTTGAGAAACTGTATACCAATAGTGTGTCTTACTTCTGGGATAACGAAGCCAATTTTGCAGTGCGGGTGTCTCAAGAGTGACGCAGACCTTCCAGTCCTCAGAAATTGGCAGACAGACCACCCTTGCGGTCACTTGCACTGCGCTGCGCTGTTTTGGGTACAAACTTCCTCTACACCAACATAAGAAGTGTTCTTTCTAAAAACGTGGCTCTTTCTTCACTAATCGATCCGTGCTGTTCGTCGATCATCGCGCTTACCGAGACTTGGTTAAATGACACGATTCCTGACAAATGTCCTTTTCAGCTATGATTCTGAATTTAACACATTTCGTTGTGACCGTGTGGGCCGTAGGGGTGGTGGTGTACTTCTAGCAGTTAGGAAAGAGACCACCGCTTTGCTTATTGACGTCGCGTCGTGCCTGGAGTCAGTGTGGGTTTGCTTGCAATGTGGCCCTTCTGTTATCATTACTGCAGTGTAGTCTACCAGTCTCCTGACATAAGCACTTCAATCTTAAGTAAATTTTATCGAATATTAGGCGAACTTGCTGTTCGGTTTCCGAAGTCAAGCTTCCTGTTGCTAGGTGATTTTAAGTTTCCGACAATTAACTGGTCCTTGCTATTTGCTCCAACTAATGATCCGGAAGCTCGGGCTTTCCTCCAGTCTTGCCTGGACTTCTCATTGCAGCAACTAATCTCTGAACCCACGCGTTGTTCCGTCACTTCTGCAAATGTTCTGGATCTTGTCTTAACCGATAATCCTTATCTTTGTTCTAATATTACGCTCTTAGAAGGACTTTCGAATCATTCTATAATCACCGGAAAGATTAATTTCAAGCTCCATAAAAAAATAACTCTCAAGAAACAAATCAGGTGCTACAACCGAGCAAACTTCGATGAAATTAACCCTGAGATGACAGTTTTTGGTGAAGACTTCCTTCTCGATTTCTTAACACGTGCAGTGGAGGACAAGTGGAACCTTTTCAGCAACAAACTTGCTGCACTTATCGACAGATATATACCTGTTATCAGCATACCACACACTATAACACTTCTTAATATTCACCCTCTTGTTATTGTCCTCATGTAAAGCCCTCAAGGGCCCTTGAGGTATCTATAATAAATTGCATGGGTTAAAGATTTTCTCTGTTCCAGGTTTCAGTTTACCAGTGTCAATAACCATAATTCGTCTCTCAGCCAAGTACATTCTGGCGTCCCACAAGGAAGCGTGCTTGGCCCCTTGCTTTTTTTACATTTATTAACGATTTACCAAACTCCATTTCTTCCTGAATCAGACTTTTTGCTGACGAATGTGTAATTTATCACAAAATTTATACTAACGAAGATCACCTAGCCTTACAATCCAACCCCGCGACAGTAACAGCATGGTGCTCTACTTGGCTTATGCAACTTAATCTTTCCAAAACAAAATTTGTCTTTTACTAACCGAATGTCTCGATTTCAAACAGCGTATTCTTAAAACAACACCCCAGTCGAGTTGGTAACCACATATAAATACCTCGGTCTTCACGTTCATTCAGACCAAACATGGAACCACCACGTTAACCTTATTCTTGCATCTGCTAATCGGTCATTAAGCCTTTTATATTCTTAAAGCATGCTCCCTCTCACCTCCGATTACGGGCTTACACCACTCTTATTCGACCTAAAATTGAATATGCTTCGCCTATTTGGGACCCAAGCATATTTAATAAATAACATCGAATCATTGCAGAATCGCGCAGCTCGTTTCATCTGCTCTGGTTATTCACGTCATACCAGCATCACAGCATTGAAGAAACGCGCTGACCTGCAAGATCTATATCTCCGTCGTAAAGTCGCACGCTTATCACTTTTTCATAAACTGTATCATCACTCAACGCTTCATAATGACTTTTTTTCTTTGCCTTCCTCCATTTTTGACCGCCGCGACCATCCGTTTAAAGTTAAGCGCTTGTCATGCTGTACATCTAATTATGCACATTCATTCATTCATTCATTCCACGCACTATAACCAACTGGAACGCTCTCCCTTCAGGTGATGCTACCACCACTGATCCGGAAAAATTTTATAAACTAATATCAGCCACTACTTCTGCGTAACATATTTTAGTACATTGTTAACTTACCAGTGCATTAGGTTTTTGTCTTTTATTTCTGCTATTGATGATTCTCGTTTTATTCTCATGCCGTTGTGGATAGACATTGTATAACGTGTATTAACTTTACTCTGTTAATCTTTCTCTTTCTTGCCATTTATTCTTCAATGTTTAATTATGTCGCTTTTGTATTTTTATTCCAAGGAGCCATATGCTTCTATCTGTTTTTTGTTTGTAGTTTCTTGAATTTTTGGCTTATTTATTCCTTTTGATTACTTGCCTGTACCGCCCCCCCCCCTATGTAATACCCTCAAATTGAGGGCCTTTAGGGGTATTTTGTATAAATAAATATGTATGTCGATGCCGAACACAATACGTGGGATGCCATTTTCCCTTACGTCGTCTTTGCTACAATACCGCAGTGCAAGAGACCTCCCAGATACGACACTGTTTAGGCTCGTCCATGGCAGGGAGGCAACCGCCACGTGCATGCTCGACGCCATGCTCCCGAACGTCACAGACGAAGACAACATTGACGTTGCTGCCAACATTCAGCGCGCAGAAGCCCGACGACTTGCCCGGTTGCAGATCAAAAATCAACAGCGGGCCGACGCCCGACGCCGACGTAACGCGGAATCCAAGAAGGGCGACCGTGTATGGGTGTGGACACCCATATGCCTCCGCGGACTTAGTGAGAAGCTTCTGCGCAGCTACTTCGGCCCATACATGACCATTCGTCGACTTGAACTTGACTTCCGATTAAGTGTCACCCGACGGAGCGACAGCATCACAGCGGTGCCGTCCACGCCCACTAGTTGTGCACGTCGTGCTAACAAACGGTCTGTATTTGCAGTCCGTGTTTTTTCTCATCTGTGTTTCCTCTCCGTTATTTTGCTTTCTTTTTTGTTGCAAAGCATCAAACCAATGCATTTTTCAGAGGGGAGTAATGCCGCGCATATCTTTGCAGTTTGTCAGTTTGTTCATTCATGCTCAAAGCCGCCGGCAGGCAGCTTTGTGATAGGGTGCCTCGATGCCAGCGCCATTGGGGCACCCTAGTTTGTGACGCGAGATGCGACCACTTATCTCGATTGATCATGGCCCCAAAAACTGCTTGCACACTTTTCCGGATTGTTGTAGTTGCTTATTTTGGCTCCTTATCTCAGAGCGGCCAAGAACTGCAGGCATTCTGTTCGACAACCACCGAGCACGCTTGTTGCATTCGCCGCCGCCGAAGAATTAAATACATTGTGGCTGCAGGTCACTTCAATAAAGCTTTTTGTAGTGATAGCTACATTACGGTAGCATTTCGAGCCTTCAGCGTGGTTGGTCACGTGGTTCGCGTGGCGCCGTGGCTGGTCACGTGATGCGGAGCAGCTGCTGAGCAGGTTCCACTCGGCCAGCTGTAGCAATCGCATCACTGCAGGTTTAACCCGAGCTAAACCACCGCCAATTTCTTTTTTAAAACTTTTAGAGCAACTTTTTGCTGCCTTCTTCACTGTCTGGTCTGCCTGCACCACTACATACCACTACGTGACAATATGAAAAGAGGGTGACTCGCCAAGCAACCGCACCAGGTGCCATTCATCTTATAGCGATGCCACTGATATGAGGTACAGGTTAAAGGTTGCCCAGGTCTACGCACTGAAATCCAGTCATTACGATGAAATGGAAGACAGATTCAATAAAGATGTTGGTAATGAACAAAATAAAGGTGCAGTAAAATGTGGTTACAGACAATTAACTTCAATATGAAAATATGGAGGTAGCAGCAATTAAGGCAGGTAGCAGGGGCAGTGGTACAGGTGGGCTCCTCCTTTTTCTCTTTGTTCACAGTGTCAGGGAAAGGGAGTGTGTCCTCCAATCAGTTGACGATGAAACAAACCAGTGAGTGGAAACATCTATAAAGAGCATTTATTTCTGTAAATAAAATTGAAATGTGTTTCTTTTAAATAAACTATATCTGATGAACATCACTTGCATTCAATAAAGCACAGAAGTAACGCCGTTCGTCTCGTGTTTTCCAATTCCAGCCATGAGCAAAAAATCACAATGCAGAGGACTGCTCGCTAAAGCAAGATGTAATTTCCGCGGCTGAGAGCACTTCTAACAAGCAGTGCGACATTCTGCACGAGCCTTGACTACAAAGAAGCAAGGCTGCAATACAGAAAACTGCCCTGAAATGCTGAGCACACGACAGTGATTCATGTGGAAAGCCACGAAAGGGCAGCGTATCGGCCTCTAAGGTGACAACTGATGGTCACATTTGAAAGTAGGGCTCAAGGATTGATGCAATGGCACTAAACATGCAGCCGCTCTGGACGCAATCACAATGTCACTGTAGAGTCTGGAATTTCACTCTTATTCTACCAAGTTGTGCCGCAAAGCCAAGCAACGTTTTCTGCATGCTGAAAGCTCCTCTCAGACATAAGGAGGTCTGTAAAAAACTTGCAAGTGCTTGCAGCGTCCCACAGATAGCTTGTTTGAGCACTTCTCGGCTTCAAGACATGCTAGACTGAAATTGTTGCCGCCGCAGCCAACCGGTCGTCAACTTCAGGCAGCACTTGTCATCGCAGGGCACCAATTTTCTGCAGCAGCAGCACGATCTCGTCGGCGCAGACATCAGGGTGTCGGACAAAGGGGTAGTGAGAGCCCTGCTTGAAGCTGAGTACCTTCAGCCAGCTGCCAGCCGTGCCTGAAGAGAGAGATGAGCAAGGCAGAGGTACACTTGAACATACTTCAATATACAAACAGCTTACGTCTCCGAACTAGCAGGGGCAGAGAGAGTAGCCTCGAATGCTGGGGCTTATGCAAGGATAAGTCTCACATGAAGAAATTAGTGCAGCTTCTTCACATGGATTTCTATTTCTTGCTGTTTAAAGTAGAAACCTCTTTTCAGAAATTTAACTGTGCTTTTTTTTGCAACAAACTGGCATAAGACCTTCGTTCCTTTTGACTGTCCGTTTAGCTGTGATGAAGCAGACAAAATTAAACAGTTGCTTTTTCAGCTAATCAACTACAGGGCAACATGCTTTTAGTCTTCACTTGAGAAAGTCGGAAATGGAGGCAACATCAAAGTAAGAGCCCGTGTGTAAATACAGTTGTGTCTTTTGTATGACTCCGGAAGGAACACACACTTAATTCAACTCAGGTGACAAGGAGCCCTCACCACATTGGTGCGAGCTCCTAGATCCCAGCTCCGTAGGGCCAAGAATCCACCCTCTCCTCGAAGAACAAGCGCTTCGCACCCTCTGTTTATAATGTGGCCAAGCAATGACGTGCATCTGTTGCCCAGCTGCGCATGCGCAGCACACCTATAGCTGATGCTCATGCGCGACGCGCTCAGCGAGGCTGCGGAGTCGGCAGCAGCGACGGCGCAACTCTGACGTCACACGTGGCGCACCTGAGCTCAGCACGTGGTGACCTTGGCTTTACATGGCGTAGTGAAGCTATCGCTTCAAAAGTGAATTCTCAACCATCTCGGGGAAGACTACGTTTGTGTGAGACAGTGTTGCGGGGCAGCGGCCAAGCAAGCTCCTCCCTCCAGCGATTATGATGACCATAGAGCTTTATTCCCAAGACCGTAGGCAAGGAACCCTCAGGGATTTCACCACGCCGGTCTGTTCCGGGAGCTTTTACCTCATTCGCTTCAAATTATTTTATTTTTTATCAAACTTTAAGACAAATTTTGGTGGTAAACACTATCTGCGCAGCCAGAATCCTATTGTATCCATACATTATTTCGCCGGTAATTGTATCTGTATACGCTGGATTTCAACATAGGGGAAATGGGATAATTGATAAATCTAAAGAATTTGATTGTTATAAGTGATACATTGTTATATCCAGTATCATTATAAGTGGATTACACTTGCAAAGACATGGCTCATACATTAATGACCTGCCACATTAGTTTGTTCTCCTGGGTTGACTGAACAAGTATTAATGTAGCTCGTGCCGCAGAATATCCAGCGTCAGCGTCACTGGCCGTGAGCGAAAAATTCAAGAAAAATCCCCAGATAAGCAACCTAGGAGGCACCTAGCTAGGTCACGTAACGTTGTGGCATCATCACAACCTGCCCATTGGATTGCGAGCAAACTGCACACCGTGGCAGGTGGCAGATAAATTAATGATTGGTCACCTGAGAACAGAAACCTGGGTCACACAAGCGCCACTGGTGGCAGCACCTGCCATCGCAGGGCTTGCTATAAATTTGGAAGTGTCTGCTTTCCAATATGAAGCTGAAATTCTGTGTATGTCTGTGCCATACGCACTTCCTTCTTTGCTTGCACTCGTTTTAGCACTGTTTCAACTTAACACAGCCTTTTACGAGGCCTCTTGTACTTTCAGTGTTTAAAACAACAGGCAATGTCAACTGTGATGCCGCATTAGAAACACAGATAGGTGAGATACAGCCTCTGTCCTTGACCCTTTAAGCAACACTGACACCCAAGAGATCAAAAGTACATCAACAGCCTTTGTATAGAATGTGCACCACAGCTTATGCAGCTCCATATGCGGAACAAAATAACATGTTAATTCAGGCGAGCGCCAGTTATTTATATGAATCTTACTGTAATCTGAACATAAATTGACGAGAGTCCAACAAATCCTGAGCCAAGTTGGTTCCGAAAAACCGGAACAGGTAACTATTTTAACCTGTACTTAACAAAGCCCCCAAGAATTTTTCAGCTATGCATTTAAGGGCTTTTGTAGCGATAGCTACATTATGGTAGCATTTCGAGCCTTCAGCGTGGCGGCGCCACCACGCTATCACGTGGTTGGTCACGTGGTGTGGAGCAGCTGCCGGCGGTGCGACGCCGTGGCTGATCACGTGGTTCGTCACATGGTTGGTCACGTGACCAGCCACGTAGTGCGGAGCAGCTGCACTGGCGAAACCGAGCGCCACAGCTGGGCGCATGCGCCGTGTCAAGTGAGACGAAGATGAAAAAGGAACGCCCAGCGAAACGGAGCGGCGAAACACTGACTTTGCAATTCAACTGAGTAAGTCCACTCGGCCAGCTGTAACTATCGGGTCACTCCAGGTTTAACCAGAGCTAAACCATCACCAATTTTTCCCCAAGATTTACAGGCTATACAAAAGGAAAAACTTAAAAAAAAACTACTTGTTGCCCTTTATCGTTTATGTTTTAAGTCTTTTTTTAATTTTAGACTGCCTCTGTTTACAACAGAGATTGGAGCATTCACATCTACTGGTGCAGATGCAGTGTTGTTAAAACAACTTACATACTCATCAGCTTGCAATGTTAAATTTTCATGTAATACATAGTGGCCCACTTACACCAGACAAAATATCAATATATGCATAGTTGCAAGAAATGCCACTATCCAAAGTGGCACTATTTCTTGTTGCTATAATACAGATTGGGCTGAAGCAATGCGGGTCAAGCAAGTAACGGGACATGGTCCAAGTGACTGACCGGGAGTCACAAGCTGGCTGTCACGGTCATAGTGCCACACGTCCCCAGTGGAAGCTCCCAGCACAGTGCAGACACCCATCAGTGCTTCGTAGGTAAGCAGCCTGTCATTCTCGCTGATTGCCACCAGGGTGGGCAGGCGCCTGCGGGCCACCGCCTCCAGGAGCTTCTCACCTCCCTGCAGAGGTGGACAGGGAGAGGGAAATGAGGCGACCACACACCTCACTCGGCATCCCACAGTGCACCCTGGCCCTTCTGAGTGCAAATCACGAGGACACTGCAATGATCGTGCACAAAGGGGAAGCCAACACTAATGCCATGTCTACTTCACCTTCACCCCATACATAAGTGACCAGTAAGGGGCACTGCAGCTGCCGGACTTCACACAGGCTCGAATGAGCTGTATTTTAAAGTAGGATTTCAAAAACTGAACACAAGAGGGCAATCCAGAAAGTATGTTCCAATTGTCCGTTTAGAAGTTCAAATTTTCTTTTAAATTTTATTCGTTCCACATTCTTGATTGCGAACCCGTACAATCTGTCACATCCAATAAATACTGTGGTGTACATATCACAACTAACCTCCCTCAGGACATTCATATTTGCCTAACCAACAACGCTAATGGCATGCTGGAATAAATTCGGAGTAACTCCACCTACCACCTTAATCCTTCACATAACTGTTAAAATTATCATTACGTCCCAGGTTTGATTGTGACACATCTGTTCGGGACGTTAATCAAAACTACCTGGATTCACTAATTAGAAATGCTGCACAGCAAATTCATTTCATACCCTCCGATTATACCATAATAGCCAGTACATCCTAGACGACGTCCAACTTTTATCTGCCATCTCCACACCCCCTGCAAGATCATCCACGCAGTGACCTTTATAAAATATTTATTCATTTATATTTGTGCACTCAACTCAAATATCCTACGCGTCACATTTATTTTCATACAGATCACATTTACGAGCTCAATACTCCATCCTGGAGAACAAACGCTTCCTTTCAGTCAATTCTAACCCATAGATCAGCAGGATAGAATCGGCTCTCTGCACCAGCAGTAACCACCCTAGACAGCCACCTGCTCGTGAATACCTGATAAGACCAGCAGTCACATTGACTACGATACTATCAACTTTTCCATATATAGGTAGCCATACATTTGCTTCGTTTTTGTAACAGCTCTCCGCTAATGCCACTACAGCCCTGACAGCACACCAAGTACATAAATATTCAGTCATCCATCTAAGTAATCCTTGCATAGGTTCTTTAGTGCTACAACACCAGTTCAAAATGGAAAGTTCAGTATGAATCCCACTGCTTCCCCGAGATACTGCTACACCACTTGCACCATGCAATGTGAAAGTATAAAACTGTCTGCTCTGACCAGGGAACCGAAAATACCTGAACAAATTCTTTCGCTGGACATGTGAAAATGTAGTAAAAGTTCAGCTCAAATCCATTTTAGCAACAAACTGGTGCTGAGCAGGACAGACAAACTGAAATATCAAAACGAATCTGAAGAGACTAGAAACAAAGCAAGTGTTATATACTCGCAAGGATGTCCGACTGTTTTTTTTTCCTGGCAATACATCCTTAATATCAACCAATGAAGTTGTTGACTCTTAGCTAACGTCACTGACGGCTGAGATCTAAGACGAAATTCAAGTGAAGTGTGCCTGACATTTTCACTTTAGTCATCCTCACTCATTAAGGTTGGCTCTTGGCGTTTATTGGGGGCCGAGCAAAACAATGAATAATGGAGCATGAACAATGGACAAGCAACAGTACAAAACACCCTCAACCAGGCAGCATGAAAGCAGCTCACAGCAAACATTGGCAAGCTGATGCTATCATTACTATCAGAATCACATCTAAATGTTCAATTGAATTCTTGTGCATAAGCAGCAATATTTTTTTCTCTTGCTAGTGGACAAAGAATAACCTCCATGAGTCCTAACAGTTTTATTTGCTTTTATTTTTTCCTTTGGCAAGTATCTATTTGCCCTTACAGAGTTCCTGGTAATACATCTCCACATTCCTGACCAGACATGGGCACCCTCACAAGGACGAGCCCTCATGAGGGCATCCTCATTCTAACCTTATGAAGGCTTCACCCCTGTGAGGTGAGGGTAAGAGAGGAGCGCAGAAAAATTTGTGAGGGCAGCAGTAAGGGATGACAGAGGTGGTGAGTTTCCCATCCGAGGCGCCTCAGAATTCCAGAACATGCGGGGATGCAGGAAAACAACTGAAATCGAAATAAAGCTTTCATTTGCAGGAAGCAATATGGATGAATCCATATGGTTGTCATAAGGCTAAAGACTAGAAAGCCTGACGAGGCTTTAGCCCCCTTTAGACAAGAATTGTATTCTAAAGGGGAGGGTACAAACGCTTTCTTTAGAAGACTGTTGTGTTCAACCCACATGAACGATTCTTCACATGCCGCAGGATGTTCACTATACTCGTGGATAACTTTTCTTGGCAATGCCGCAAAGGCAGGAAAGGGACAGAGGTGGCCCTCTGTCCCCGTGAGGTGGGGAGTGAGTTGTTGTTGTTCAGGCTAGTGGTGCGGAGAGGTGAAGGGGGAAGTCGGAGAGCCAGTGTGGGGTCACTAGGGTTGAGCAGCCCACTCCCCACAGCCCGGGGACAAAGGCCCGTCTCCTTTCATTTCCTGTCTAGCCTCTCTGCTGCATTGCCACAATAAGTAGTCAGCGGGTAATTATGCTGGTATTACCAGTGTGTTAATTTCCCCAAGCTCCATCTTTTGTCTTATCTGTGTAACATTAATTCCTCAGTCGTGCAAACTTCACGTTGTTACTATTAAGCTCTGTGATAGTTTTGTTGCACTTTGATTCTGAGTAAGACGTTTTGCAGTCCTATCTGCCATGCGCACCCCATGACTTCGGTCAGCGGCTAATCAAGCATAATCCCCATTGCCAATCAGCAATCAGAATATTTTTTTCCTGCACGTGAGGAAAAAAAAAAGGTCCCCCCACCCCAAGTTATAAGTGTGCAGTGGTGGGCAGGTTGGCCTGATTAATTATGGAAGTCTATTCTACCAGCAGCCGGGAGAATTTGCTGGCTGAACCTCTCCTGGTACTCGCTATTGATTGGCTGTAAAGCTGTGGTGAGAAGAATTATGCATTTTTCATGGCCCTGATTATCCCGGCATTGTTCATTTCTGCCGCTGCTGCAAGAAGTATGAGGCCGACTCGGCTATTGCAAGTAACGGCTAAAGCATGAGTGTAATCCCTCCGTTATTTTCTGTAAACATTCCTGGCTACTGTGAACTTCAGAGTGCATGAAAGATCCATGTGGCTCGACATAGCCTAAAGCGGACGCAATGATAGTTTGCACCTGGTGCGGCCCGTAGCATTTGACACATGTTGGCAATAACAAAAAATAACTGTAATGTTAAAACTGCTGGTTGTGAGGGTGAGGGAGGAATGTAGAAGTGATGGTGAGGGCAAAGAAGGTCAAAGGATTCAAAGGCGAGGGTGAAGGAGGAAATGCAAGTGCCTTCCTCAGCTCCCTTGAAGTCAAGCACATGGTCTTTATAATCCATAACACGGCACCGCAAATGCCTTAGAGAATCAAGTCCTTATGCTCAAAGGCACACTGTGTGCCTTTGTAGCTAAGGGCCTTGGAGGCGAAGCCACCATTCGGGACCTTTGTACCCTAAAAGAGCAGCATGGAGCAGCCTCCGAGTGGTTGCAAACACAGCGCCATCAGAGTAGAAAAGTAGAAGCAAAAAAAAAAACCTAAGCCACTAATAAACTTAGAAAACATCTTATAAATAGAAGTAAGCTTTGTTTCACTTGAATTTTTCGGCAGCGGTTTATATTTTATGCGCGGATGTCAACACAGCAAAACTGCTGCAGCAACATCAAGTACTCATGGTGGTGGTTAGAGAAGCTGGTGGTAGTTTTTTTTTTTATGAAGGAAGAAAGGTGAACATAACTTTCTAAGCCCAATACATGCATAAAATACCCAACTTAAATTTTAAAGCCCTCATTTCAGCCACGTTGTGCACAGCAACAGGCACTTAAGCTCAACAACTGTCTCTCCTTTTGGCTACACTGTGAAGCTGTGTCACTGCTCCTTTAGTACAAACACGCCCCTTTTCTAAAAAGGCATTCAAAGAGTGCCGTGTGACGGGGCAAAGTTTTCAGTTCCACCTAGGCTAAATCATGAAATACTACTAGCAGCTCCAACAGAATCTTGCGGCTCTTTTAAGATTGTTATTCTTTAAACTCGCTCTCTCAGTACTCCTGGTTTTTGGACAAACAATTCACTGAGAAAAACCACTGACCTCATGAAGAATTCCTTTTCGTAAGGTTGATTCTGAGCTTTGCTCTTCTTGAAGAATCGAGCAGTTGTAACAGGTGCTGTTCCAGCCTTCGCCTTGTTCTGGAGCGAACAATGAAGGCACCAACATGGACAATGCAGTAATAGCCAGCCAAGTGTTCCAAAACATTACTCAACATTACTCACTCTAGAGAGAGGGAGAAATAAAATGTTTGTAGTAAACCAGGAAAGTTGATCGAGCCATCTGAGTGGCACCTGTAGTCCAGAGAGCCACTGGCTTTCATCGACTGATGGATCTGCTCAATCAACTTTAATTGACAATCCAGAGTCTCACTGTTTAGGGCCAACTGCCACCGCTTATATGAAGGGTTAAGCACTATTAAGAGTTTTGACTTAGCCGTGCATTCCCACAACATATGGTAGAGCATAGGGCAAGCTCCATGACAAGGCCATATGTTTTGATATTAGGT
This sequence comes from Amblyomma americanum, assembly GCF_052857255.1. Lineage (NCBI taxonomy): Eukaryota > Metazoa > Arthropoda > Arachnida > Ixodida > Ixodidae > Amblyomma > Amblyomma americanum. The sequence goes on from NC_135500.1 coordinate 50,299,898, forward strand.
AATCCTGCGCAAGATCAACAAGCCACAGGGAAAATGTCTCAATTTTCCTCCACACACGCGCACGCATGCACACACACATGCACGCATGCACGCACACGCACACCCACACACACACACACACATTTATTGCACAGAAAAATATATAATGTTTACATTGGTGGAGGCATCTAGATCCTTAGCCAATGGCTAGTAATGGATACGTTATCAAAATGCAACATATCCAGGCAGTTTATCATGCCTGCAACATATGAATATTTCACTAGTAGGGTGAAGTGTACTGTTCGTGTGTCATTTTAGAGCGGGTGCTATGTTGGTAAGGTGTTTGATGCTGGATGGAATGACGTTCCATACTTTAGTGCTGACAAATGATACCGTTTGTCATCTGTATACATTGTATGTTAAAGGTAGATTGAGGTTATTGTTATTGGCGTGTCTAGTGTTACTTGAAAGTAGCAACAAGATAGAATTGTAAGGTTTATTTGTGTTTAAAATGCTCTTCACTAGAAGTGCAGTCTTGTAATCGCGAATCAAATGGAAAGGCATGATGTTAAGGTTACTGTAAGTGGTTCTGATGATGAATGCCATGGTACCGACGCTATTATCCTTAATGCTCTTTTTTGGAGAGTAATGAGCGGAGTGAAGTGGATGCATAAGTGAAACACCATGAATGGATACAGTATTCTAGATGACAATGAAATGCACTGAATTAAATCACGTGCAATGTATCACTGCTAAAATGCTTTCTTACTTTAATTATTGTGGCATAAGCAAAGGGTAACTTCTTGCAGAGTGTTTTCATGTGAGGAGCCCAATTTGGAGAATCGTCTTAGGTTATTCCTAAATATTTGTAAGTCTGTACTTGATCCGACATGCAGTGCACATGTTTTAGGCCCGTTTTCTGCTAGAGGGGAAAAATATAAACTTGAAGTTTTTTTAATGCTAAGCAATAGCTTGTTGTTTCTAAACTATACTACTATTGTGTTCTCAAGTTCATTATCTGCAATTCTTTTGGTTTCTTTTAGTTATCTATATGTTAAAACAAGAGCTGTGTCATCGGCATATAAAACAGGATGTGCACACTGAAGGGAATTAGGGCAGGCATATAAAACTGGCTGTGCACACTGAAGGGAACTAGGGTAGGTGATAATAAATATAGAGAAAAGTATAGGCCCAAGAACCTGTGGCACTCAGCTTATTTTTTTAGTGCAGACTGATGGCCATTTATTTTACATATTGAGTATGATTAGTCAAATAACTTTTGAAGAAATTATTGGCACGCCCATAAAAACCACAGCATTATAATTTCATTAACAAAAGGTTATGGTCTACTAAGTCTAAAGTTTTTTTATGGCTACGAATATTCCCAAAGCAACATGGTTATTATTTAATGCACTGTTAACGATTTCTGCCACCGAAAGTACTGCTGTAGCGGTGGAAAGATCTTTACGGAAGCCAAGTTAATTGGACGCAAGTAAATCATATTTCTATATAAATTCCACTGTTCATTTGGCTATTACCTTTTCAAAAAGTGCCCTGATGCATGATAATAAAGAAATTGGTCTGTAATTCACTACAGCATTCGGGTCACCTTTGTACGCAGGTGTCACCCTCCCAATTTGGAGCTGTACTGTGTAAACCCCTGTTAAGAATAATTGATTGAAGGTCTTTTCTAAAACATCACATAGAATATCAATATTTTCCTTCAGTAAGTTTACTGATATTTCATCATAACCCATAGCATTATTTGCACTAATTTTGCAAGTGAAATCAATTATTTTCTGCGCTGTTATTTCTTTAAATATGAACGTATTAGTTTGCGCAGTTGGAAGACATATCGCATGAAACATTAAGAAGAGACGAAAACTGGTTGCCTATTTGAAAAAAGAAGTCGCTAAATGTTTCAGCCAGGTGTGCGTGATCAGTTTTAAGGCCTGGTAAAACCACTTGTTGGGGCGATGATCTTATAACAGAGCTGATAATATGCTATATCTCTTTGGAGGCACCTTTTGCTTTTGAGATTAGTGTGTCGTAGTATCGTTTTTGTAGCGAAAGCTACATTGGCCACGAACTCGCAGTTTTACCGTGCTTGCATTCCCACCGTGGTCGCACCGCACCGGGTGACCAACCACGTGACCAACCGCGCGACGAACCGCGTGACAACAACTAGCCAGACAACCAAACTAACCTGGACTTGCAATCAAGATAAACCAAGGCTAACTAAGCTATGGCTTAGCTTTCGCTACGTATATCCTGGCATAGCCGAGCTAAGCCACTGCCAATTTTTTCCCATTTATGACTTAGTGAGAGTGATAGGTTTCGAGCAGTTCTGTATTGCTCCTTACAGTAAAGGTTATTTCTATTTTGCTTCACCTTACTATGCCAGTGTTCTTTATTTTTAATTACTCGTAGTATTGAATCAGTCATACAAGGCCAGGTCAGAATAAAATACTCTGATCTCAGAGTATTGCAGTTCACGCTAATGCAGCTTGATTTTACCATCGACAGAAATTATTCATATGCTATATGAACCATCATCGTCATACGCTTTTGAAAAGTTTTTCTCTTGAAGAAACGCTCTGGCTTTTTGGTAATCCCATGTTAGTGTATTGCTGGTGGTAGTGTTAGCCACGTGTGGAGCAGTGGGGTGTATGAATATGAAGATAAGAAAATATAGTCAGCTACAGACTGCTGTTACACCTGTTTTACTAAATTGTCTTCAAAAATGGAAAGAGCTAGCATGGTCGATAATGGTAGAGGAGAATGTAGGGCTGATTCTGTTGGACTATGTAATTTTTTAAGCCATAGGATAAAGACCAAAAACTCATACACACAAGGAATTTCAGGCGTGAAGAAAGGGGATTTGGGGGGCGCTGAAAGGACAACTTAAACCGCGAAGAAAAGTTCCAGGAACCTGAAAGAGCTTCATGCTATGAAAAAAAGAGTCCCCCCCCCCACCCCCCCTCCCAGAGCCCCGCGGTCGACGCGCTCAGGCGCGGATATCTGACATGTACAGATATCTGCGCACTGCTCGCGCCTGCGCGCACGTCGCGCTTTGCGCAGACAGGATCCAGCCTACGCCCGTGCGGTGGTTCGTGTAGGCGCTCCGCCGGTACGCATAGGATGTGTCCATCGAGTTGGGGCTTAACAGCAAGTTCTGATACTCAATGCTTGCTTGATCGCCTACGTTAATATTAAAATCGCCAGCTATTCTAACCCTTCATTGTGAATTCGAAAAATCTAGGATTTCTTCGATTTTTTTTTTTCAAAAATGCTGGTAGTCGTGAATCCCGCGGTCGGTATATTACTCGAATTGTGACGCTGTCTTGTAGTTCAACAAATAGCACGTCATATTCTCCTACCCTTGTTACTCTGCCCCATACTATTTTTAAGAGCGTTAGCTCTTACTCATCACGTTTCGAGATTCCATGGGGTCTGCTACCACCCTGAGATCAGAGCGCCGTCTGTGGCAGCAACTAGAAAACAACATATCTCGCATGGAGACTTGTAGCGCCATCTACAATAGTATTGTAGAAACAACCACCTGCCGCGTGCCAATGATGACGTCTCATTGCAATATGGTGGATAGGGGTGGAACTATGTGAGAATGACGTCAGGGGTCGAAATGGCGGCATAGCTTTGGTTACTCGAATTCAAGACGGCGGCCATTAAATTTGGTTGTGCCCTCTCATCCCTTTCCCGCCTTACCCGCAAAAAATATCCTACAACGGGAGGAAAACTGTCCCGTTACGGGACCGCTATATGTGTATACATTCGTTCCGCTATATATATATATATATATATATATATATATATATATATATATATATATATATATATATATATATATATATATATATATATATACTCTGACAACAAGGGGCACCGATCGGGGCACAGCTGTGTACCGAATTTGGTAGGAAAATAAAAGCCTATGGGTTGTGGTATAGAAATAAAACCACAAATAAATAATAGGTAAACATTCTATACATGCAATTACTAATTAAAGCGTTACCATATCGCGCCGCAAGCCGAATTTTAGGCCCACCTTGACCCCCCAAACGAAACAAGTTCCGTTTGGGACGTATCTTGAAAAGGTGTAACTGGACAACGGGCGCGTTCTTCTTCGCTTTCTTCGTCTAGTAAACCGAACAGCTAACGCTCGTTACTTAACGTCTTCCAGACGGTGGCGGCCTTTTTTTTTGTATGCCAATGTTGATATGTACAGTGCCACACCTCTGCCTCTCCTACCATGCTTTCTTGCAAGCAACACAAAATTATAATTAGGTATGTTCAGGAATTCATTTTCTTTGAGCCAAGTTTCTGACTGCACTAAAGTTGTATTGAACATTCCTTCTAATTATTATTGCTAATAATGAGTCAGGATTTCTGTTGATAATATAAATATTACTGTACAACAATCCTAAATTACTAGGCCTGGTGGTGGCAGCGGTTGTTGCACCGAACATTTTGTTGAAATGATCTCGGTTCAGTGGTGCACAGTGTCACGGAATCATACAAACCTGGAGAGGTCAGGGGGTGTGGCGAAGTTTTCTGCTTTTCTGGACAGGAGTTTCTAATGGGCTACCCACATAAACTTCCAGTTCTTTTCCTCCTTCACGACAGCCATGCCCAGCAGGATCTTATATTCGGGGCACCGGTGTTCAATGATAAATACTGATTCTTCATAAGACCACTTGATTTGATTGGCCGCAAACCCTTTCTTTTTTGCTGCCTGCAAGACGTGGTTACTTTTTGCTCGCGACACGAATGTGACGACAATGTTTGTTTTTTCTTCATCTTTTGTGGGCAAGCGGTGCATCGTGTCGATGTCAGATTGGGCAACTTTCTGCTCGATGTTGTCAGCAATTTTCTTCACAATTTCCTCAAGCGATTTGTTTGGTTCTTGTGGGATGCCCTTGATTTCTATGTTGTTGTTCCTGCTATACTGTTTGAGCTTTGTCAGCTCTTTTTTCATATCAGACAGTGCGTGTGGCATCTGTTCTTTTCTGCCTTCAAAGACATGCATTCAGACATGCATTCGTATCTATCCCAAGTTCCTTCATTATGGATGGCACTTTTTCACCCATATTGAATAATGAGCAATCCAAGTTTTCAAGAAATAGGTTCTGAAAAACAGAAAAGCGACAGAGGCTACTACACAGTTGTAGGCGAAATGATCAGGGCTCGTTCTGGTGTGCTTTTGCCTAGATCGCTCGCTGTTCTGTAGGGTAGTTCGTGGATGCAGCCAAAGTTAAGTTCTCGGAAGTCTGTTGTAGGTCTTCCAAGCAGGCTTACAGGAGGTGATCCGATGATGCAGCAGGTTCCGCCAGGGACTTTTGGTTCTTCTGAATTCTTCAGGCATCGGAGGAGCGAGTTTTTTTTTTTTAGGTGGAGGGTATTTTCTGTGCTGCAGACTAATATGTTCTACTCTTTAATCATAGTTGCTAGGCATGGGCATGCAGTAGGAATGAGAATTTGCCCGGTGGGTTAAATCTGGATCCAGACTGTTCGCTACATCATTTACGGCTAGTCCTTCACGACCTGGTTTCCACGTTTTTTTTTGTGGTTTTGGCTTAGATTGCCAAGTAGTTTTGTTGCTCTTGAGGGAACTTGTTCATGTTTTCAAGCGCCAGGACACAACGCCACTTCTTTCGCACTTTCTGAAAACTGTAGATGTGGACTTTTGACCCTGTTTCAGTAGGCCTTCGAATGACATCTTTCACAGTAAGACCTGTCGGGTGCAAGGCATGAAGGGTGTTTTATTGAAGAACAATTACAAATCACAGCTTTTCAAGCCATCTCATAGGATGGTCTTCGCTTACCAATAACATCAGCTGATAGCACTTATCTTTATCCGTGACCCGGTATCTTTACCCATGAGAGGAAGATGATCCGTCTCGACCTCAAAGCTTAGACCACGAAGGTACTAGTCAAACCTAGCCACGGCCCACGTGACTGCCCGAGACTCCTTTTCCGTCTGGCTGTAGCGTCCCTCTGTAGGAGTGAGGGATCCAGAAGCGTAGGCCACAACACGTTGAAGTCCCGAAGGCTGATCTTGGAACAAGACAGCCCCCAGACTGTGAGAGCTTGCATCAGCTGATACTACAGTCTGGTAATGCGGGTGGTACTTTGCCATACACGTTTCCGAGCTGAGCAACGACTTGATGCGAGTGAAAGCTTCCTCTTGGCTGTGACCCCAAATCCAGGTGCTGTTCTTGTTCAAGAGAAAACGAATGGGTGTCGTGACATCAGACAGGTTTGAAATGAATCGAGCCACATGGTTGACCATTCCAGGCAACCGGCGAACTCCACTGACATCGACTGGTGCCGGGAGATCCTTGATAGCCTTGATCTTATCTGGGTCCAGCGAAATTCCTTGCACATCCACGACTCCAAGGAACTTGACAGAAGACACTCGGAACTAACACTTATTTTCATTGAGAGTTACCCTAGTTTGATTTAGGCGAGCCAAAATGTCAGCTAGGCGTCAGTCGTGCTCACGCTGGTTCCTACCGAAGACTATGTCAAGGCGTTTATTTGAAGCACAGGTCGGTTGGTCTTGGTTGACCGGCGACACGACGGGCACACTCACAGGCGTTGTTCGAAAAAACCCAGAAAAATCGTAGCGGAAATTGCGCATGAAATCGCCAGAACGAGGAGATCGCTGACGGCAAAAGCGTGCGACATGGCCCGGAAGACCGCAGGAATAGCATATCGGTCGATTGTCCTCGGTACGCCAGGGGTTCGTAGGGTTTCGGCGGGGTCGACGAACCGGGACCTGCGGCGGGGGTATAGACGGCGGTGGAGCATAAAAGGCCGGGCTGCTAGGGTAGGCGGCAGAGGTGGGCGAGCGCCGTGTACCGGTGATTGCTTCAGCATAGGTGAGCGGCGCTGCCACAGGAGGAGGTGGGGGACTGGATGGCAGAACTGCAGCGACCTGCTCCTGAATAGCACGACGGATAGTGGGCGTGAGAGATGGCGCCAGGTCGTGCGGAGGGCAGACGGGGTCGGGAATGTGATGCAGCAGAGAAAGCTGGCGAGCGATCTCTTCGCGGATGAAGTCTTTAACCTGCTGCATGAACAGGGACTGCTCAGCAGACGAGCCACCAAGGGCCAAGCCAGCAAGACCCCCCGCAGGCGCGCCGGACTGCCGCGTAGATGCGCGTTGCTTGCGGAGTTCGTCGAAGCTTTGGCACAGCTGGATGACGGTAGCGACGGAGGTGGGGTTCTTCGCCAGCAGCATCTGGAAAGCGTCATCGGCTATGCCTTTAAGTATGTGGTTGACTTTATCCCCTTCGGACATGGAGGGGTTGACACGCTTGCACAGGTCAACGATGTCCTCGATGTAGCTTGTGAACGTCTCGGAAGGGAGCTGAGATCGAGCACGAAGACGTTGCTCGGCGCGAAGCTTCCGGACGGCGGGGCGGCCGAAAACGTCGGCGAAGCTCGTTTTAAAGGACGACCAGGTGGGAAGATCGGCCTCATGGTTGTGAAACCATAGGTTGGCAACGTCCGTTAGGTAGAAGAGGACGTTGCTAAGTTTCACGGAATCGTCCCACCGATTGTAAGTGCTGATGCGCTCATAGGAGGCCAGCCAATCGTCGACGTCTTGGTCATCGGTGCCACTAAATGGAGAAGGGTCACGCTGGCGCTGCACCCCGTGACAGAGTACGGTGGCAGGGATGGGCTGCGATGGTTCACTCGGACCTTCCGGCATGGTGGCGGAGACGAGGAGCGTTCCACTTCGAAGTTCCAGGATGAGGACCGGGACGGGAACCGAGGCACCTCCACCAAGTGTCAAGGCGTTTATTTGAAGCACAGGTCGGTTGGTCTTGGTTGACCGGCGACACGACGGGCACACTCACAGGCGTCGTTCGAAAAACCCAGCTGCACTTCGTCTGCTTCTTCGTTGTCCCGCTTGAACTCGTCCGCTTCTTCGCTGCGCTTCGCCTGTCGGTCCCATTACAACTAGAATATCGTCGATCATATTGACGACTCCGGAAGTGCCTTCTAGCAGTCTTGACATGAAGCGCTGGAAGTATTCAGGTGCTGTCGCGAGGCCGACGACGGGAAGACGCCTGTAACAGTAGCGGCCAAAGGGAGTGATAAACGTTGTCGGTTCTTCACTCTCACGACTTAATTTGATTTGGTGGAAGCTGGACCTTGCGTCGAGCTTGGAAAAGACTTGTGCCCCACCAAGTTGGCCTAAGATGCCTTCCACTGTTGGCAAGACGTAGCGCTCCCGCTGGATGACCTTGTTAAGCTTCGTCAGGTCGACACAGAGCGTGTACCCCCCAGACGGCTTCGGCACAATGACAAGGCCCGAACACCATGCGGTTGGCGTGTCCACTTTCCGGATGACCCCATGGGTTTCCATGTTGTCCAGTTCCTTCTTCACGCTGTCCAGCAGAGGGAGGGGTATTTGCCTTGGAACGCTCAGTGAAATGGGACAAGCATCAGGACACAGGCGGATGTGGTATTCCTCTTGCACTTTCCCCAGTCCACGAAGATATTGACCTGGGTTGACGGAACGCTCTCGATTGAGTCCAAAAACTGAACGACGCCCAAGTCTTCGATTGCCGGTAGTCCAGAAGGTGGGTAGTCTGATTCTTGACCACATAAAATGTCTGGACAGTCACTCTGTTGCGCCACTCTAGGGTAGCAGGGAAAGTTCCCAGCACGCGAAACCGATGATTTCCGGGACCAGATACCTCGGCTTCTGCTTCATCCAACATGCGAGGCAATCCCGGGAAAGAAGGTGAAACTACCGTTACCTCTGCTCAGTCTATTTTGAACTTTGCAAGGTGGCCATTCAGGCGTAGGTCGGTGTACCTTGCCCGATGTGTACTGAGCGTGTGAAGACCGATAGAACCCAACAGCTCTTTTCGGTGCTTTGCCTTGCAAACTTCTGCAAAATGACCCTGCTTTCTGCAGAAAAGGCACGTAGCCTTGTGTGTGGGGCATTCGTTTCGCGGGTGGATACTGCGGTCGCAATAACCGCAAGCTGACCCATTTCACAGCGCTGGCTTGCCACTGCATGACGATGCGCCTGCCGTCGTTATCTTTTTGCGTCGCGACACGTCGACGTCCAGACTATCGAAAGCTGTGCTGTCGCGTGAGCTTGTGCGGGAGAGACGCTCTTTTTCAGCGTCCTCATGCAGACGTGCTTGACACAGTGCTTCTTCCGCCGTGAGTTTCGTGCAGGGGCACAACTGGTCAGATAATATTTCATCCCGCAATCCCACGTCAAACTTCTCCCGAACAAGGCTGCCTTCCATTTCGGGGCTTTTGTATCCGCAACGTTTTACGAGATTGCGAAGCGCCGTGAAGAAGTCGATTGACTCGCCCTGCTGCTGTGTTCGGCGATGGAACCGACGGCTTTCGTAAATCTCGTTGACGGGGTGCACGAAATGCGACGCTAGCTTACCCTTGACAACCGAAAACGAGAGGGTTTCCGGAGTTGAGGCTCCCAAAGACGACAAGGCGCTGCGTGCTTGAGGCCCCATACAATACAGAAGCGTGTGCACCTGCACCTCGTCGGTGGCTGTATTCAGGCAGGCAGAGAAGGCATAGTCTTCGTACGTCATTACCCATGTTGGCCACTCTCCTGGGCTTGTGAAGGTGAACGGTGGAGGGGGTTGAAGTCCGGGCGTACCGACATGCACGACGTTGTCCTTGGAGTGCTCGGCGTCGGTACCGACTGCCGCGTCCATAACCACCGCGTTGGCCACATCCCACTTCTGACGCTATATTCTGCTCTACCGAGTGAAGAGACAAGTGATTACCGTGCCTCTCAACATGGGAAGCCCAAACAAGAAGTCTTTTTTCATGCCCGCAGGCAGTATACATACACACTGAGGGGCACCGCCCCCCTCGCTCATAGCGCCATCGCGTGACAACTCAAACAAGCACAAGGCGGCGACCACTACAGTCTTCAATGATCTCCTTGACTTTCGGGTAGAAGCTGGAGATACTCGACTTCAGGAGCACTCATGGGCGTCCGGATGGAAGGCCAAGAGGGGCGGTTGCACCCCCGCCTGAAAATTTGGACAATAATTTTTTTCGCTAGAGCATGAACAGTTGATTAGCACACTCAGGTTCCTCATATCCGTAGAAGCGCCATTCAGGATTGCGAGCAAACTTCGCACTCTGCACACTATGACGTAATCTTGCTGGTGATGGCACGGCAGTGAAAGAATGACAGGCTGAAGATAACGAACAATTCTGAGAGGAACGCTTGAGGTTTTTTATCTTGAACTTCGAGATCTAAGCAATATATTATCGCGCGAACTTCCGGTTTCTCATAAATTGCCGGCTACATTTAGGAAAAAATCTAGACCGCCACACGTAGTAAGAAAAGTGTGACACCTTATCGTGCCGTCACAGTTGCTTGTAGACACTCCTTGCCGAAATGATGAAATTTCGACCGCCACGCCCCCCAAACCAAGCCTATATAAATCCGCCCCTCAAAAAGCTTGTACGCTTGAAGTGCACTGAAAGCCGAGGCCGGTAGTACTGTCATTATGCGATCCATTTCAACAAATTAAAATAGTACCACAATTATTTTGGTCCCAGATGAATGCAACCACAATTAAATTTTGTGTATGGCTACCTATCAAAAAAGGATAGTCAATTAAATAAGCTTTTTTATTAATGAAACCATGTAATTCGTAGCAGTCTGTTCTTTGCTTCATTTTCTGGTTATAAAAACGATTGTCAAGCACTGCAGACGAATTGATACAGAGTAAACACCCAGAGAGCCACACTGCCATGAAAACGGCTGCAGTGCGTCTTCTGTATGATTTGGCGCAGAAAAGGGAAGGAGACAACGTTTTTTCTCATAGATAAAACGTGTTCGAGAGAAACGCCGAAAATGGAGGCCCCCGCGCTTTTTTCGTACTGTAATGAAAAGAGGTATAAAGGAATACTGCAGCTAGGCTTCGGAGAGAACGAGTAAAAACATATGAAACGCCAAAAGCAGGGAAATGACGGCCATAAAACAGCCAGCACTCTTCGAGAACAGGCGCTGGCAAACGCCAAGACGCTCTTAATAACCAGCGAGTCAGCGACTTAACAGGGAGCCGTGGGGACCGACGAGCAGATCCTGCTTTCGAAGCGGCCGCCACACTACAGCCTCAAACCCAGCTCCCGGCCAATAACACAAAACAAAGTAAAACCAAATACACGGTGCAGTATGTTCGTACACTGTGACCAAATACAAGACCCCTCTTTCCTGAAAAGGCATCCGAGCCCTCTCCTGTGGGGAGCCTTCTACCCTTTGCTCAGCAGCTGAACAGGCCACTGCTCGAGCAAGATTAAAGGAATTGTGAGAAACTATTTCGAATAGTTTCCACCATTGTCTTGCGCAACGCATGACTCGCCAATTCGCGGCAAGCAGTCCGATAGCGGAGTCTTCAATGATATCCTTGACTATCGCGTAGAAGCTGGAGATACTCGACTTCAGGAGAATTCGCTTCTTCTGCTGGCAATGCTGAGTACTTATGTCCGCGTCCAGAACGAGATCATCACAATGTGTGGCGATATCCTGCGAGAGCAGACAGTTGCCGAAGCTAACACACCATTGGCTTTTTCTGTTCTTGCTGAAGAAACTGCAGATATTTCTAGAAAAGAGCAGATGTCTACAGGCCTTTGCTTTATTGACAAGGCGGGAGCCGAAGTGTGCGTTCGAGAGCAGTTTTGGGGATATGTAGAGCTGGAGCAATTAAACTCCGCTTGCATCGCCGCTGGAATCTTGAAGCTTTTGACGAATGCCGAGCTGATTCTTTCGAACCTTGTTGGACAGGGGTACGATGGATGCTCTACAAGGGCTGGAAAGGAAGCTGGAGTGAACAAAATAATACAGAAACAGTTCCTGAAGGCGCTATTTTTCCACTGTGCAAGTCACAAACTAAATCTTGCCATCAATGATTTGAATGACGTCTCTGAAATTCGAAACACAATTGGGATAATCAAACAAACCATAAACCTCTTCCCCGAGAGCGTGCTCCGGAGAAAATTGGTACCCGACATTCCGATGCTGTGTGAGACAAGATGGTCTGCAAACTACAAGTCTATTAGGAACTTCTCTCAGCATTACGTGGCCATAGTCGAAACACTCGAGGAGCTCGCGTCAACGGAATCATGCTCGAACGCTGCAACTAGACAATGAGCTCATATCCTCTACTGCGCAACAACAATCTCATCTTTCATCATCTGCTTGCACATTGTAGCGAAATACAGCGCTCGGCTCGAACCAGTTACGAATGTTTTGCAAGGTGTATCTATGGACATCCATTCTGTACATGACCACATCACCGAGCTGCAACGCATTTTTCGCGGCCACCGCACAAACACTGTAGAGGGGTTCTCTGACATCATGAATGCAGTAAGAGAGGCAGCCAATCACTTAAATGTGGTGATATCTGTACCAAGACAAGTCTGTCGTCAGGCCCACCGAGACAACTACGGGATTCAGTCGCCAAAGGAATACTACCGTGTGGCAATATATGTGCCGTACTTGGACTCTCTCACTGCTTCTTTAGCTCGCCGCTTTTCTGAAAGCGATGAGAGGTGCTTCAAACTTCTCCAGCTGCATCCATAAAAAATGAAGCAGTTGAGCCGTATTGAGTTCGCTGCCTTCGTCGAAGAACTCCAATGGTTTTACGGCATTGACAACTTCAAGGAAGAGGCCATCTCTTGGTACGAGATGTGGTGCAACAAAACTAGCGACCCATCAGAAATAACTTACTGCAAGCTTCTAGATCAGGCCAAGACATTCTACCCCGGTGTTCAAAAAGCCATAGAGGTGGCTCTGGCTTTGCCAGTTACTACCTGTACGGTAGAACGCTCCTTCAGTACCATGAGGAGAGTGAAAACCTGGCACGCTCAACGATGACAAACGACAGGCTGGACGGCCTTTGTATGATGAGTGTGCACTGAGAGCGTGCAATGAAGCACAGAAATGACTTTAACACCCGTGCCATCACGCAATTCGCCCAGAAAAATCCGCTGCGTCTGCAGTTCCTGTTCAAGGAAGACTGACTGAGTGACTGTAGTTGCGTGTTTGTGAACATATTGTGCTGTGTGCTGGTCATCAATTCGGGTGAGTCGAGAACCCGCACGCAGCAATACTGAGCACTCTTCTCCATGAAGTGATAGTACCTTTTTGCAATTTTTTATTAATTTTAATTGTTTGTTCGTTAATAAGCTACCATGTATCTCTCCAAGCCACGCATCATTTTGCTGTTTGTAATTTTTCTTTCATGCAGGTATTTTACGTATTTACTTATTAAAAAATAAATAAATTTACTCCACAAATAGTGCTTTTTGGCTGTGAACATACTGCTGCCCCCCCCCCCTCCAGCGCCAGCAACCAACCCCCCCCCCTGCAAAAAAATTCTGCCGACGCCCTTGTCCGCCCTCTTCGCGTTGTTGCCGGCACTGCTCTCGCCGCTACGGGGGCCTGTCTAGCACGGATCTCGTCCGAGAGAGCAGTTCAAGGTCCGCCCTCTTCGCGTTTTCGCCAGCGCTGCTCACACGCCGCTGCGCCGCCTGCCTAGCACGGACCTCGTTCGAGAGAGCAGTTCAAGGTCCGCCCTCTTCGCGTTTTCACCAGCGCTGCTCTCACGCCGCTGCGCCGCCTGCCTAGCACAGACCTCGTTCGAGAGAGCAGTTCAAGGTCCGCCCTCTTCGCGTTTTCACCATCGCTGCTCTCACGCCGCTGCGCCGCCTGCCTAGTACGGACCTCGTCCGAGAGAGCAGTTCAAGGTCCGCCCTCTTCGCGTTTTCACCAGCGCTGCTCTCACGCCGCTGCACCGCCTGCCTAGCACGGACCTCGTCCGAGAGAGCAGTTCAAGGTCCGGCCTCTTCGCGTTTTCACCAGCGTTGCTCTCACGCCGCTGCGCCGCCTGCCTAGCACGGACCTCGTCCGAGAGAGCAGTTCAAGGTCCGGCCTCTTCGCGTTTTCACCAGCGCTGCTCTCACGCCGCTGCGCCGCCTGCCTAGCACGGACCTCGTTCGAGAGAGCAGTTCAAGGTCCGCCCTCCGCGTTTTCACCAGCGCTGCTCTCACGCCGCTGCGCCGCCTGCCTAGTACGGACCTCGTCCGAGAGAGCAGTTCAAGGTCCGCCCTCTTCGCGTTTTCACCAGCGTTGCTCTCACGCCGCTGCGCCGCCTGCCTAGCACGGACCTCGTTCGAGAGAGCAGTTAAAGGTCCGCCCCTTCGCGTTTTCACCAGCGCTGCTCTCACGCCGCTGCGCCGCCTGCCTAGCACGGACCTCGTTCGAGAGAGCAGTTCAAGGTCCGCCCTCTTCGCGTTTTCACCAGCGCTGCTCTCACGCCGCTGCGCCGCCTGCCTAGTACGGACCTCGTCCAAGAGAGCAGTTCAAGGTCCGCCCTTTTCGCGGTTTCACCAGCGCTGCTCTCACGCCGCTGCGCCGCCTGCCTAGCACGGACCTCGTTCGAGAGAGCAGTTCAAGGTCCGCCCTCTTCGCGTTTTCACCAGCGCTGCTCTCACGCCGCTGCGCCGCCTGCCTAGCACGGACCTCGTTCGAGAGAGCAGTTCAAGGTCCGCCCTCTTCGCGTTTTCACCAGCGTTGCTTTCACGCCGCTGCGCCGCCTGCCTAGCACGGACCTCGTCCGGGAGAGCAGTTCAAGGTCCGCCCTCTTCGCGTTTTCACCAGCGTTGCTTTCACGCCGCTGCGCCGCCTGCCTAGCACGGACCTCGTTCGAGAGAGCAGTTCAAGGTCCGGCCTCTTCGCGTTTTCACCAGCGCTGCTCTCACGCCGCTGCGCCGCCTGCCTAGCACGGACCTCGTCCGGGAGAGCAGTTCAAGGTCCGCCCTCTTCGCGTTTTCACCAGCGTTGCTTTCACGCCGCTGCGCCGCCTGCCTAGCACGGACCTCGTCCGGGAGAGCAGTTCAAGGTCCGCCCCCTTCGCGTTTTCACCAGCGCTGCTCTCACGCCGCTGCGCCGCCTGCCTAGCACGGACCTCGTCCGGGAGAGCAGTTCAAGGTCCGCCCTCTTCGCGTTTTCACCAGCGTTGCTTTCACGCCGCTGCGCCGCCTGCCTAGCACGGACCTCGTTCGAGAGACAGTTCAAGGTCCGGCCTCTTCGCGTTTTCACCAGCGCTGCTCTCACGCCGCTGCGCCGCCTGCCTAGCACGGACCTCGTCCGAGAGAGCAGTTCAAGGTCCGCCCTCTTCGCGTTTTCACCAGCGTTGCTCTCACGCCGCTGCGCCGCCTGCTAGCACGGACCTCGTCCGGGAGAGCAGTTCAAGGTCCGGCCTCTTCGCGTTTTCACCAGCGTTGCTCTCACGCCGCTGCGCCGCCTGCCTAGCACGGACCTCGTCCGGGAGAGCAGTTCAAGGTCCGGCCTCTTCGCGTTTTCACCAGCGCTGCTCTCACGCCGCTGCGCCGCCTGCCTAGCACGGACCTCGTCCGAGAGAGCAGTTCAAGGTCCGCCCTCTTCGCGTTTTCACCAGCGTTGCTCTCACGCCGCTGCGCCGCCTGCCTAGCACGGACCTCGTTCGAGAGAGCAGTTCAAGGTCCGGCCTCTTCGCGTTTTCACCAGCGCTGCTCTCACGCCGCTGCGCCGCCTGCCTAGCACGGACCTCGTCCGGGAGAGCAGTTCAAGGTCCGCCCTCTTCGCGTTTTCACCAGCGTTGCTCTCACGCCGCTGCGCCGCCTGCCTAGCACGGACCTCGTTCGAGAGAGCAGTTCAAGGTCCGGCCTCTTCGCGTTTTCACCAGCGTTGCTCTCACGCCGCTGCGCCGCCTGCCTAGCACGGACCTCGTCCGGGAGAGCAGTTCAAGGTCCGCCCTCTTCGCGTTTTCACCAGCGCTGCTCTCACGCCGCTGCGCCGCCTGCCTAGCACGGACCTCGTTAGAGAGAGCAGTCGAAAGTCTGCCCCTTTTGTGGTGTCGCCGGCGCTGCTCTCGCGGCTGTGCGGCCTTCCTTGCACGAACTTCTTTCGAGAGAAGTTGAAGGTCCGCCTTGTGCAATGTCGGCGGCGCTGCTCTGAGCGCGGCCTCCCTAGCGCGAACTTCGTTCTAGAGAGCACTTGACGGTCCGCACTCTTTGCGTTGCCAACAGCGCTGATGCGTGGCCTGCCTAGCGCGAACTTCGTTCGAGAGAGCAGTTGAAGGTCTGCCCTCTTTCCGTTGTCGCCAGCGCTGCTCTCGCTGCTGCGCGGCCTGCCTAGCGCGAAGAGAGCAGCTGAAGATCTGCCCTCTTTGCGTTGTCGCCGGCGCTGCTCTCGCTGCTGCATGGCCTACCTAGCGAAAACCTCGTTCGAGAGCAGTTGAGGTCATCCCTCTTCGCGTTGCCGCCGGCGCTGCTATCGCCGCTGCACGGCCTGCCTAGGGCGAGCCTCGACCGAGATAGCAGTTGAAGGTCCGCCCTATTCGCATTGTCGCCGGTGCTGCCCTCGATGCAGCGCGGCCTGTCTAGCACGAACCTCGTCCGAGAGAGCTGTTGAAGGTCTGCCCTCTTTGTGGTGTCTCCGGCGTTGCTCTCACGGCTGCGCGGCCTGCCTAGCACGAACCTCGTTCGAGAGAACAGTTGAAGGTCCGTCCTCTGCATTGTCGCCGGCGCTGCTGTGCGCACAGCCTCCCTAGCGCGAACTTCGCTCTAGAGAGCACTTCAAGGCAGGGACCCCAGAACAGGGGGGCGGTCGCCTCCCCCCCCCCCCCAGTCTCCAATTGCTTGCACTTGGATCAGAGTTCTGACAATTAAAACATTTCAGTTGTAGCACTCTTTTAATGCAAAGCACAGTGTGGCTAAGCTACTTAATTGGCTTCGTAGCCAGTTGTAAAGCATTTCATGTATGAGTAACCCACACCATCATATCCAAACAGAAGTCGACTGTCTGACCAGTGTACATGATCATATGATTAGCAGAATTTAAGCAAACTATACATGAACTTTTTTAATACAACTGATCACTCCTTGTGAGTAAAGCTTCACATTTCAATTTGTATCAGATTGCCATGAATCTTTGCACAGTTTGTTCGTTCGCACTGAAAACCGCCGGCACACGGCTTTATCATTTTGTTTTGTAATGCGAGATGTGACCAGACTTATGTCCATTGATCATGGCCACTTGCAAATGCTTCCACATTTTTCCAGATTGTTGTAGTTGCTTTTAGTCTTTATCTCGAAGGTTCCTTGACAGCTTTAAATTCAGGGCGGTCAAAAACTGCATGCATTCAGTTCGATGACCGCCGAGCACGCTTGTGGCTATCGCCGCTGCCGAGTCATTCATTTCTTAGTGCACGCGAGTCAGCCCCTTAAACAGTTTCTTTTGGAAGCCTTTTCATTGTCTTCCTGACTGTTCGAGTGTCGTCACCACAACGTGGCAGTTCGCATCAATCTTTGAACACTGAAAAAAAAATAATAAAACCTAATTTTTTTTATGTAAATTAGTATTAAATAAATAACAAAAACAGCTCGAAGTCTTGCCCCCACCCACTCAAAAAAGTTCCCGAGTCTGCTTGAAGGTCTGCCCTCTGCGTTGTTGCCGGCACTGCTCTCACTACTGCGCGGCCTGCCTAGCGCAAACTTCGTTCGAGAGAGCAGTTGAAGGTCCGCCCTCTTCGCGTTGTCGCCGGCAGTGCCCTCGCTGCTGCGCGGCCTGCCTAGCGCGAACCATGTTCGAGAGAGCACCTGAACGTCCGCTCTTTTCGTTGTTGTCTCCGGCGCTGCTCTCGTTGCTGTCCTAACACGAACCTCGTCAGAGTTATCAGGGTAATTAAGGTCCATCTTTTTCGCGTTGTTGCCAACACCACTGAATGCTCTGCTGCGTGGCATTTCTAGCACGGATCTAGTCCGAAAAGTTGAAGGTCCACCTTTTTTGCGTTGTCGCCGGCGCTGCTCTCGCTGCTGCGCGCCGCGTGGCCTCTTTAGCACAGACTTCAATCTAGAGAGCACTTGAAGGACCGCCCTCTTTGCATTTGTTGGTGGCGCTGCTGCCCGGCCTGCCTAGTGCGAACCTTTGTTCGACAGAGCAGTTGAAGGTGCGCTCTCTTCGCGTTGTCTCCGGCGCTTCTCTCGCTGCTGTCCTAACATGTAGCCAATAATATACCTGTTGTATAGCCAATAATAAGCGGATCTGCTGCTCTTTGTTCCCACATTACTGACCACCACGTCAGAGAAGCCCAATATAGTCATGAACAAGGAAATCGATTTTTACACACTCTGGCGAAAGATGTCCTTCTACAGCTAGCACTGTCTTGGACGTAAAGCAAGCCAAGAAGCTCCAGGCTACTGGAGCCAACATCACTCCATGACATAATCTTCGTCAAATTGATCACATATAACTTCCAACGACATCACATTTAGACACAAACACCTGCACCAAAAAGCGAAGTTCCAGGCAGAGGGAACCAGATAGATGTGCCAGTCTGTTGCTAACTAGCACCTTTTTCACCTCCTTCACGTTCGCTTCACCTGGACAGCCCTGCCACACATTAGCAATTGACGGCTGTAAACTGCGCACAATCAGTGACCACCAACCTGGAAGCCTGAAAGGGGCTACACCGACATGCATTGCTCACCGCCTTCTACTCTCAGCCTTGGTTGTAGGCTCATTTAGCAATGCAGATTAAACAGCCGTGGCAAAGATCAGCGAAAAATATAATACAAGCTTTCATCATGGAGGCTTACGTGCCTTGAGGGGCATGCATGACACAACCTCACAGAGCAAGTGCATGTGTGAGAGGAAATCGTAAGCGGTGCGTGGACACAGCTGTGAAGTAGGAACAGCCAGTAAAGAAGCTGCCCTAACTACTGAGAAATGTGCTCAGCCACCTGCCAATATCCTGGCCATGCCAGACTCCAACGAGCGATGGAACGATGAATGTAGTTAGGCTTAGTGTCGACAGTTAAACAAATGATGATGACTGCTATGGTGTGATGATGATGATGAACTCGAAGATCTATGCTAGATGCCAGTGCAGCAAGAAGTATTCTGTTCCCCACACTCCCTCTGGGCGCCCCCTGACCTTGTCGAATCCCGACAGCTTGTAGGTGGTGAGCGAGAGGAGGGCGTCCTGCACCACCGGCTTGACGGGCAGCAGTCCCGAGTAGCAGCCAAAGAGTACCAGCGCTGACACCAGGGGCCGCAGGAGGGAGTTGCGGTATGCCTGCATCAGCCACCCAGTCAGCCAGGCGGGCTTCAGGGAGCTGGAGAGAGGCAGACACGCTTGATCTCAATACACTGCGCTTTCTACATGAACCATGCACCCCAATAAAAAGACTGAAGGGGCATTCTCGTAACTTCCCAGGGTTTTCAGCATCAACTGCGGTACAAGCGGGTTGTGATCACATGCACGAGTTTCTTTGTCAAATTCCCAGATTCCCTGATTAGTAGACACTGTGCCCTTCTTGGGGACATCATCATCATCATGACACCCCCCCATCAACCACCAGAACAGCACCGTGTGCACAAGGAATACTAGGTGGAAAGTGTTACCTAGGATACAAGCGCCTGTTGCCTTTGGACATGAAAGCTACTAGTGGTAAGGAATGGGCTTACAGCTAGAAGTCGGTTGCAAAGATATATAACGGCTTCTTTAGTAACATTGTTGCATGGCTGCACACAGCACGGAAAAGGGAGCTGTGGCCATGAAAGCAGGTGGCCTCACTTCGGGGTGATGTGGGAGTTTGGTGCCAAGAAGACGAGTGAGTCTATCTTTGGGCCAGCCTCTCCCTCCGTGAGCAGCCTCAGGCTGGGGTAGACAGACGCGCTGTGGGCAATCAACGTGTTGATCCTGCACAGTGCGCCAAAAGAAGAAATGAGATTGCACTGAGAAAAATGCAAAGGACAAAAGAACGCGGCACATGCACTACGACTAAATTTTTATGGAAGCCACCTACATATAGAGTCAGACCGCAACGAAATGCAAACAAGCATATTGCGTACTTTTCTACTTTGCAGAGATATTCGTATATAACCGGTTAATAAATATGTACTTCGGCAAACCCATTTACTCAGAAACATGAACCAAGTGCTAGTTGTATACTGCATCTGAAAGTATACACTGGTGAAATATTTTGGTTTCTTCACGGGCACCATTTGCATTTTATTACGGCCTGACTACATACATAAGCAAAAAACTGGACTTGTATGCAAAATACAGAACACTGCAACCATGCAGGGACCTCATACCAACATCACAGAGAAACAAAGCACGAGGTGAGAATCAGGTCATATTTAAAAACGAAATTTCACCATTGACTGATGAACTGAGCAAAACTTTTCCCATCAGAACCTTATAGACTCCCCAGATGTTTAGATTAACTAAATTAGGTGAAAGCTAGAGCTCCTCTGAAGCCAAACTACAACACGAGAGTGTCAAACTGACAGCACTAAAGTTACTGCAATCTCCAATTTTGTTAGGAAGGGATAAAATGATCTATTTGATTGGTCACCACTTCCGATTTTTCTACTGATTTTTTTTTTATGGTTCTCGGGTCTACATCTGTCTGGAAGCAAAAAAATTAGTGAAGCATGGAGCAGAAATTTATAGAAAAAAAATGTTTTTCTTTATGTGGGATCGTTTAAAATTCTGAACAAACCATGCTTCTGATTATCTCGGTGCATCGCAAATTATGAGACTTTCCGACAACGGAGCACTACCATCTCAGTATCAGTACGTATTGCCGTGACAAGGATAGGGCTACACAGGTGCCACTAACAGATGTGCTTAGTGATACCTAAGCTTAGCAGTATTACGATCCTAGGCAGGAGTTGCGATCAGGTGGGGCGTGAAATTCTCCACAGATTTTTGATTAAAAAGAAGGGAAGCACGAGTGTTAATGACACCTCTGTAGGCCTTCAAAGAGATGAAATTTCTTATCTTGGAAAGTTTTATATGAAGGCATGTACCACTCGAGGTTCCTTCCTTTCATGTCTAGCATTCTGTGTACTAATAAAGGGTGTTTTTTGGTGTTGTGGTGGGTTTTGTGTTTGGCTTTTAGCTTTCTGACTGCTTTTGCTTCGAATGTATCACACTGCTTTTGCTACGAATGCTCGACACTGCTTTTGCTAAGAAAATTTTTTATTCCTCTCTTTGGTTTCAAAAAGCATTTATCAGAAACCAGTACTTTATGAGCAGGAAATAAGAAGGGGTTCTGAGATTGCATGTGTGCTGTCTTGTTTTCATGCAGATTTCCTGTCACTGGCTGGGTTCGGAGTGATAATGCGCAGTGTCACATACTTGTGCTGAGGATTATAAATATGCCTCCTTCCCATCTAATAAGCAGCTGGTAGCGTGCGCATGTGTTGTCTCTTTCTTGTGCCGTTGTCATTGTGCTGCCATTCATTTCATTTTTTTCATGCACATCTCGCACAGAAATATTCATAGGGAGATCTAATTAAATGTGTTGGCAATGAAACAGCATTAGAAGCTCTTGATGCCTTTACCACAAGTGATGTGGCTTGCTTCCAGCCAATCAGCTGATTTGACTTCCAACGACTTTTTTTTTTCCCGAACTGGCTTCTAATGCTAACGCATCAAAAAATGCAGAAGCAGTAAACACGCAATAGAAAGTGGCTATAGATAAAAAAACAGTGCCTATGTCCACACTTGTCACTTCTGGAATTGTATGACACAGGCGAGAAAAACTCAAAATCATAGTTCAACAATAGCCCCAGTTCTCCTGTCTTTCTGCATTCCCCGAACTGCAAAACCGATGCATCATCACAGCCCATTTTGTTTACACATCACATTAACATGAACCTGTGTTCTTGTATGGAAAGAGACTCCTTCACAAAGAGCATTTTATTGAATGAAGGAAAAACACAAGGAGAGCTTGCCTTGGCGAGACAGGGGGATGATTTTTTCAATGCCAAATGAGGTAAAACCCCAATTTTAAGAAAAACAAAAAAGAAGGAAACTTAGCAGGCATTTCCTACCACTGGAAGACAAAAAAAAAAGAGCGCCATATACCACATAACAAGACACACCTGCGGATGCCAAGCTGCCTAAAGAAGTCCCTGAGCAAAGTGGTCCTCTCCTCAACCGTGTGCCAGTAGAACTTGTTGCGCAGGCTGAAGGCCATGTCTGTGAAGAAGGATGCGACCACAGTTAAAGCCCAGAGGATGGCATAGCAAAGAGAGAAACAGCACAGACCTATGCTGTGTCTGCCTGCTCTACCATTGTTTGCATTAATTTAATATTGTCATTTTAGGCACCCAGTTTGCAAAATTACGATAGACATTAGATCGACACAGGAAACCCCAGCAAGAAAAAAACAATATAGAAACCAACAGCTGGGCGAGTTGGTAAGCGTTGTCCTTATTTTGTCCTTTCTTGTCGTCTTCATTGTACTTTTCCAAAAATTAAAACAAAATAACACCTTCCCCTACACTCCCACCTCCGACAGCCACGCTGTCATCTTTACTAGCCACATTCTAGCATGGTTAGATCATGTGTTACACTAATAGTAGAGTAAGAAAAAGTTTCTCCTTGATATAAGCAAGTTCAAAGTGACCAGGCATAATTTCTCAAGGCCAGAAATTGCATATGTCAAGCGGATCTGGACCATGACAGCCTCTTGGTCTATCGAGTGAGCCCTCCTGCGCAAGCGTGGAAGAAGCAGGAGGCAGTCGTGCAGCCATCACAGCCCCTTCTTCACTGGAATGGAGGGTCTAAAGTCTGTAGTTGTTTTCTAACTTGAAACACAGCAACCTTTGCTGTTTCAGGGCTGTACACTTTGCTACAGTTCGGGATACCATTACTTTGACAAGTCCCCATTTGGTCACCATTTACTACGGGACTTGAAGAGTAATTGAGCGCTACGTATTTTAGATGAGCACACAGATAGACATGACAGAATGGGTGCTCGCTCCAGCTAAGTATATTCAAACACACACTCGTACATTTATTTAGAAGGAAGGGAGTGAGCGCATGTGCATTTATCCCATTAAAAACAGGCTAGACAGCATTTTATCTGCTATTCCTTAACAGGCTTATTTCACTTGCTCGCAAGAAGACTGAAGTGGTACTGATGCATGTGTCGCCTCTCTCCTCGAGCGATAAAAAATGCTTTGATAGTTCACACGCTGATCTACTCTTACTTCATGCTATAATTTTGATTTCCTCAAGCCGTCGCTCACAATTTTCATCATTGTAATCCTTGCAAGAGTGGCAGTGGGCGGGTAGATTCTGGTGCAAGACCAATTAATGCCTTCCTATCGATCTTGTGTGTTCTCTGGCACGTTTGCTGAAACAATGCCCAGTTTGTCTGACACATACGTTGCTAAACGAAAGCGAGATTTCGTAGACCACATCTAAACGCCCTGGACATACAGTTTTGCATGTTTTTTTTCACAGCCAGAAGTCGCAGGACCACTGCTGTTGACCTTGGGGCACATTTTGGACATTTTAGATGGGGCACAGAAGACCGCAGGGACATGTTGCCAACTCTTTTGAGGTTGAGGTTTCTGAGGTTATCTTGTCTGCATTAGAACCTATGATATGTACTATACAGAAATCACCACCTGTGAAATATTTATATTCAATTTTCTTCTCTCATGCTGTTTCTGTTTCCACAACCGAACTGTTACTATGACACCAAATTGTATCTGAGATAAAACAAGAGCTGCATTGATAAGAGTATTTGTTCATTTGTTGCCATTTCAACCAACTGCAAAACCGACACATCACCACTCTTGGGGCAGGCTGGCGTAAGAGCTGAAATGAATTTAAACAATGAATCAGAAATTGCAAAACAGTTTTTAGTACCTCACATGACTTGAAGACTTATTTGATGTCACAGGTGCCACTGGGCGGTTGAAACTGAACCGGGAACAGCATGAGAGAACAAGGATTCCGCATGGCGATTCATGTGTTACTAACGTCTTACAAATCATTCCAAAGAACAACATACGCAACCAAAAACTCAGTCCACACTCCTGTAACAACCAGCAAGTGGACACCACCGTTTTCAGTTATCACACATACAATATAACAGCAGTGTCATTCACACCAATGTGTCTTACACAAATACCATTGTAAAATGCAGAAAACCAATTTGAAATATGAAATGAACTTGAATAACACGTTTCAAATTAGTTAATGTAAGGCTAATTAATGTTGAGCTAATTATATTAAGTACAGGCATAAGACAGGATTCCGCAACTGCACCTTTTCAAGCTGAGCTCACAAAATTAAGGCATGGAAAGGTCTTAGTCAGGCCAATCCTGTAGACAGAGAATCTACATGAAATAAATGAATATTTTTTTAGAAAATAATGACCTGACAGCTGTGCTTACTCTACAGTGGAGGTACAAACATCAAGAAATTTCCTAAATGCTTTCTGATCTAGCATACTTGCTGTGCGATTATGGATCATACAAGTGCAACCAAAGAAATGCTTACATCACTGCACTTATGTACAACTGTTGTGAAGGCTAAGCCATCCATCTTGGAGTGCAACAATAAAGTTTAGAAACAATCAGGGTCAATCTTACTCAAAAAAGTTACTTTGAGCAATACATCTGTACTTGTGCAATGCAACAATCAGTGTGATGCAGTCATGAAAATCAGCCGACATTCCTAGAATTCCGCTCACTGAACCAAACACACTTGATGCATGATAAAGTGATGCATTATGTGCAATGTAATGTGATGTGTCAAATAGGCTGCAATAGCAAATAAAATGTTATATTACCGTCAATGCCATCAAAGTAGGAATCTCCATGATTAGTATAAAGCACTGAGCTGGGCAAATTGATATGCCATAGAGCATGTTAGTCTAGAACATAGAGCTGCAGGCAAATTGATGTGAAAAAGAATGGCATTAGGTCAACATCACAAATGACAGTGCATGGACTGATCTGTAACACATCACACAGAACGCACCTGATAAATACGACTTTGTTCTTGTTGGGGGTCAGTTTTAGCACATTTATCACACTGCACAACATTCCAGCACAGAGTGTTGTCGGTAGACTACTCTTTGAAAACACAGCCCAAGGTTATGACTATACAGTATACACAAATTGGCTGTTTGCTGCCTCCACTCAGCTTAAATTCCTGCTCTTGTGCTCTAGTACTTCTCCACAAAACTGCAGCAAGTCTGCACCAATGCTGTCCACTTTGCGATCCCTGGCAAGGCAGTATTCTGAGTAAAAGTACTGGGCAATGGTGCCGCTTACTGGTGCGGGATCATGCAGTCAACAACCAAGTGTGATCACCTTCGTGTATACAGCAAAATGACGTTTTGCCACACTCACTTTTGGTCCTCCAGCCAATACGTGCATGCTTAAGGTGGCATGCCACCAAGAAATTTACACAAAAAAATAAAAGTTCACCAGGGTAGTTTGGTGCCAGCACATCCACCCCGCGGCTCAGCAGTCGAGGAATCAGGTTTTCGGTGAAGTCGCGGTAGCTCCCCGGTGCACCGTGCAGCAACACTGCTAGGGGACGCCCAGTCTGCATTAAAGATAGTCGACATTACCCAAAGTGCAGCTACCCTGGCTGCTTTAGACCACCGAGATCTGACGCACTCACAGTGACATACTCTGCAGTAGTTGAGCTGCTGGAACACAAATTTTAACGCAATAGTGTCAAGGGTCCCCTTCAGCGGAGAACCTGGAATCAGTGGCAGTGTCTGTAAAATATGCCCAGAGAAGAGCAACCTGGGTCGCAAAACCCCATCGGTGCCTGTCTCTGAAACAGCCACCTGACGGGGCAGTGGCGCACCACATAACCGTTGCACCACTGCGCCAGGAGTGGTATGAGGACTCTGAGCAATCTATGGCGGTAAAGTATAGAACGACCCATTCTGCACATATGGGCATTTACCTCTAAACGCTATTGCACTATACCCTTAAGGCAGAGCTCAAGTGTCTCCTGCAGTTTTTCACACAATGCCTTTAAGAACAGTTCACATTAAGAAGCTTCAAAACTTTTGCTAAAGACACTATAGGCAAATGCACACCACGGTGTGTTGGCTGCAACAGCTTGCTGCTTTACAGCATACGTTCAAAGGTTCCAGTACAGCTGGCATTGGCAGCAGAACACAGATGGAGGTGAAATGGAATAACACCCGTGTGCTAACATTTTGGAGCACATGGAAGATACCCCAGGAGGCTAGAGATGCACTCTGGAGCTCTCCACTATGGCATGCTGTGAAGGCAAGGTACTCATATGCCACGCGACACTATGCTATTCTTCTGAAAAAGGACATGGGAACACAGAACGGCTAAGTGTATCACTTCAAGACAGCAGGACAAGCATCCGTAAGGTGGCCGTCAGCAGCTCTAGAAGGCACAAATATTGATTTTATATGATGTCAAAAGCACCTAGCTACCTCCCGTCTGTTTTGCTGGACATTACAATCCGTTTTAGCAGGAAAAAAAAGGCTATGTAAAAGTTCTTGAATAGACAAAAATTTGTTTCACTCTCACTGCCATCTTCACACAACAGAACAGGTGCATGCCCATTTGCCTAGTTAACCATTGCTTTAATGAGCAGCGTAACTGGAAATGGGGACGAAGAGGTGGCGCCCCTCCTCCTCCTTGTCACTCCTCATTAACAGAATTCGTTTCTTGTTTCCTTTTGCTTCAGGTGCAGCAAAACCTTGCACTGAAGGGAATGCCAAAATCTAGTTAGACTGAGCGATTGGTACGCCAAGGTTGCAAGTAGTAAGTCATTGTTACTGAAAACAGAGTTTGGATAAGCCAGAAAATCATGGTGAAAGCGAAAGACTTCAGCGACATTTCTCGATAATTCCAGCAACTGTGCCTGGTGAAGTGATCAAATTCTACACTGGCCATGCTTGGCTCACCGCTTTCATGTGCAACACTCTTTTCCACTGGACGTAGTACTGCCAAAGCAAGAGGTAACATGACGACTTCTGCTGAGGTGCAAAGCGTCACTCACTTCACATGCTGCCCACTCAGGTGCATGAAATCCTTTTGCGCAAACCTAAGCACCACCCAGGCACATGAAGCCCTTGATGTTGTACATGCTGAGGCTGTCATTAGCATGAAGTGGGCAAGGCTGCAGTAGCACCGGCATGATGTTTAAGCTCTCTTCATGCAGTTTCTCGGCTGTCTCGCTGACCTCGACGCCAGCTACATCACATGGCCTGGCACAGCTCCTTCCGTCTTATAGCACCTTTGCACCTAGAACAACACACGGAAACTAACGGATACTTGCTCTGGGACTGCCCACTCACTCCCTTGCGTGATAACTCCGGCATGTGCGACTTCAAATTATTTCTGCAATATATAGTCATCCTGGTGACCCTTCTCTTCATCAGCCAATCATCGACTGCTGCCACATTGTGACATCTGTCATTAAGGGTATAAATTTCTAGCACACGGACCCATTCTTCAGTGGGCAAGGCTGCAATGGCATTGGCAATCATTGATTGCTCTTCATTCAGGTACGCTATTACTCTAACGCTGATTGCATTTGGTCTGATGACTGGTTTTTTGCTGCTGCTCCCTTGCCCACATGAATTTATATCCCGGTGTTTGAATGAGTTACTCTGCACAAGTCACCTTCTCCTTAATCCAATCCAGGTCTCCCTAAGCCCTCGCCAAATCCAGGCAGCTCTAACAAGCACAATCAGTCAGGTAACGGTCCTGCACCCCTGTTTAAAAGTGAATACACTTCCCCTCACAAGGAGGCTTCTTCTCAACATTCTCGAACATCGAATCATTAAAATTCTTGCATTGCATAGTCAATTCTTTGGTCACACTCTCATCCAAGTACTGCAATTTTGCTCCAGAAACACCAACACGAAGACATCACGAACTTAAACTGGTACCTTAATTTTTCCATGCATATACATACTAACGTGTTCAAATTCGTTTTTTTTCCATGCACTGCTGAAACATGAAAAGCATTACCTGGAAACATTCGCTCCTTTGATTTTGATAGTTTCATAACAGCTATCAAAGACGCATAATCATTTGTATTCATGCCTGCAACCAAACTGTAAACCTTTACTCTGCTCCTTTTATTCCTACCTTTTTTTCTCTCGTTCTCTGTGCATCATTGCTTGTTAAATTGATTTTGTAGATGTAGTTTGTATTTTGTTTATACTTATTTTGGGCAGATTCTTATGTTCAACACCGCATATGTTACCGCATATATGTATAGTTTTAATCATCCACTCGCACATTGCACTGCACTGTGTATAAATAAATAAAGAGTAGCAGGACTGGACTTCACGACATGCAAGAAGCAGGCACCATCCGTTATAATCAGATACAACTCAAGTCTGCAGTGAAGCTCCGCCCACATTCAGGACCGCTGCACAGAATGCTTCCATGACAAAAAAGTAGTCCATATTTAAAACTTAAAGGTAATCGCAAGAAAAAAGTTACAAGCTCTAGAATTTTGATTCCTGGCTTGCTTAGTATTGTGAAACATTAAAAACCTGATTTCATTTCCTGTTGTGATTGGCCAGCAGAGTAATACAGCATGCCGCGGAGTGTGACACAGTGTTAGCAACTGCTATTTTTTCAAGTTGTACCCTACTATAATAAGTACTTCAACAAAGGCCTGTGTGATCGGTGGAAAGAGGCGTTGTCTTCATTAATTTCCTCCAATTGGCTGAGAGATTCACCACTTTGTCTGATTCACTATAGGAATGACTTGATAAATTTGACGTAACGCCACCAGTGTTTCGGTTTATGGGGGTTTAACATCCCAAAGTGACTCAGGCTATGAGGGACGCCGTAGTGAAGGGCTCCGGAAATTTCGACCACCTGAGGTTCTTTAACGTGCACTGACATCACACAGTACACAGGCCTCTAGAATTTCACCTCCATCCAAATTCTACCGCTGCGACCGGGATCGAACCCGCGTCTTTTGGGTCAGGAGTCGAGCACCATACCACTGAGCCACCGCGGTGGCTCTACCACCAGTGTTTCATGTGGCTGTAAATGAGAGAAGAAATCAGGGACTTCATTCGTGATTTACTCAGCAACACAGTCACCTATTAGTGCACAAAGGAAAGCTAGCAGTGTTCCAAGAGGGTACACTACTAGTGTAGCACAGCTCCTAATTGTTTTTCATTGGTTATACCCTTCAGTGAGCCTTTAATATTCACCGCACCTGTCCAGGGCTGCTATAGTTATCACTGTTCACAGACAGAGCTTTTTATTCCACTAGAATGACAAACTTGCCTGTGGACAGCGTGTTCACCTCCAGATGTAGCTTCAGTTTTGAGACACCAGAGGATGCATTTGTGATTAGTCAGCAGTGGTTCAAGTGCTTTCTAATGCTGCTAAAAAATTTGGGGGACACTTAAGCTCTGCCTCAAGGGTATCACGTGATAGCGTTGATGAATTAATGCCCACATATGCACAATAAGTCATTCTGTACCTTACAATCAAAGATCCCTGGGAGTCCTCATACAAATCCTGGTGTAGTGGTGCAGCAGTTAAGCGATGTGCCACTGTCCTGCTATGGCAGGTGCTGCCACTTGTGGGGCTTGCGAGACCCACGTTGCTCTTCTCAAGCAACCTCTCGCAATCAATCATTACACCTGCCACCATGGGCAGTTTGCTTGCTATCCGGTGGGCAGGTTGTGATGACGCCACAAGGTAATGTGACCCAGGTGGCCTACATGCCCCCTAGGTTGTTCCTTAGGAGATTTTTCGCAGATTTTTCGCAGATTTTTGCTCGCGGTCAACAATGACGACGCTGGCTTTTCTGCAACACTTAAACTCCGTCTCAAGGGTATGACGTGATAGCATTAATAGATTCTAGATCACTTTTTGCACTGCACATACGACTGCAGCAGCTATATGTCTAATTTAAGACTTCAAAGAGCTGGAAATCAGTTTTTTCCAACACTTCTCAGCCATATGTTTAGTCCCAGATAGTTAATTGTATAAAGACAAGCGTAACTGTTATTTGAGCTACATAGGCAGCCTTCTGACACTTTCAAGAGGGATATATGTTGAAACCGGCATTTTTGCTACTTTTACCAACGCACTCAATAAATAGCAGAAAGGAAGTTGATGCAGATGAGAGGCATGCTAACTAATAAGCTTGCTCTGTCATACTCAGTTACACTGCTTCAGGCAATGACACATTTCACATTTGATAAAAGCGATGGACTGAAAATGGTGACTCTCAAATACAGCTGGGCACTAGGCTGATCACCACTGCTAGACAAAGCTACATGCATTCAAAGCCCACCTCAGCCAGAGTGCCCTCATCCGTCATCCTGGAGCAGATGAAGTTCATATCGATCTCAATGCCATCGACGGGAGCATTGCGGTACTCGCGCCTCGTCTTTCGCCACTCCCTGTAGAGGGCGCCACAGGTGGACACCCGTAGCTTGTGCTCAAGCAAATCTACTGGTTGAAGGGCCTGGTCAGCATCCAGCGCATACGTGGAGGCATGGCGGACTTGGCATCGGCCATGATACCAGTGTGCAACCAGCAGCTTCCCTGCAAATTACAGGGTGCTACTCAGCATCAATGGCACACTGCTCTTGTTGATCTGTATGAGTATGGGGCAGCTAAGAATTCACTTTGTACTTTAAATTTTCAACATTTCAAATAAATTGGCAAATCTCTCTGAACAAAATTCCATCTCTAACTACAGGGCCATAAAGGTTGTTCAAATCTTCAAGCCACACGTCTCATCACTGCCTATCAATTTTCTCATAATCTTATGGTATGAATTGTATACACACGAGAAAACCCTAAGTGGGGCAACTTTCCCAGTCCACATTCTATCCACTGTAGCTTCTGATGTGTCGGAAAGTGAATCTTCTAAAGGGTCCCTGTACACACCTACTGCATAACGAGTTATACATTAAACAGGCACAGTACACACTGTACAATCAGCATCAAATGAAATAGCCGTAATGCAAGCACAAGAACACGAAGATATTAGTGGCTGGATAACGAATTCAAGTGGGCTCCATAAAAATTCGTGTTTAGTCATTTATGCACCATCAAGGTGAAAATAAAGTGGGCTAGTATTCAACTTCCTTCATCTTCTTGTTTTGCTGCTCATGTTTTGACTATTTTGTTGAAGTTTCATTTGACGATGACAGCACATATGTAGCTTTCATTTCTTTCCAACAGCAGGCTTTTCCATCCGCCCTCTACTATCAGAAAGCATGTGTGCTGGGATGACAGCACATTAATGTTACATCTGCCTTTATCTGACTGCCAAGATGGCACAAAATCTACATACTCGTAGCTTTGGAAAAATGCATCTCATAAAATGATAATCATGTACACTGCTCAAACAAGTCAAACTTGTTAGAATATGTAGCATTTCATTTAATATTTTTATAAAAAGTGGTAGGGTTTTAACGTAGTTAAGCAGAGTAGATGCAAGAGCATGTGTTTAGCCTGGTTGGCTCATAGTTTTGCTTTACTGGGAAGCCGGCACATCTGGCAACAATATTATACTCAGGTTAAGCTCTGATCGAGGTTAAGCTTATTTGATCTGTTCGCGCTGCAGATGTTAGTTGAAGAAGATGACGATGTACAATGCACGAGTGTGCATTGCAGATTAACAGGAGGCATGATCGGCTGTGGCAAGAGCATAGTGCTCTCGTAGAGTGGCCAGCGAAGCTAATCTGTTTGAGCCACCATGGGTTCAAAACCCAGTCGCAGCAATATTTATTTTATTTCTGCATGGGCTGTTGCTATGCTGGGTTTGACCAAGGTCACCATTCCATTGACTGCAGCCTGCATTATGCTCCTTCAAACTAATCCGAGCTTACCAGAGTTACTCCGAGACTTCACATGAGATTCTTTGGTCGGGACCGTGTTAAGTAGTGCTTTCAATCTAAAACTATGTACCTCTGTCAGATAACAGCAGCAACATATACGGGCTGTCTTAATTTGCCCACGGTCCTCCACATTGACACTATGACTATGTTCAACAGCTGGTTTTTCACCTCTGTGGCTTCCAATTTTCTGTGCTTAAGACAAATCCACCAGGTCTACTGTAACTTAGGCTTGAGCAAAACAACCAATACAGTATAAGTGAACACCTTAAGATGGTGGTTGTGGTAGGCAGGGCAAGAAAAAGCGTGTCGTGCGCAGAGCTCACAGCCGCCGCGCGAGGAGAATCGAGGAGGAAAGCGCGGCGCGGAGGAGAGTGTCGCTACTTTCCTTTTATCAAGGGGCTTTATGCAACGCTCACCGCGACTGCCGCGGCCGGCGCCTTCGCGCCTTTCGCGTTGCGGCACTTTTTTCTGCTAACAACAGATGACGCCACCACCGCCTTTTGGTGAAAATCTGGCGTTGGTGGCTTCTCCGTTTCTCAATCTCGGTTCAGACGTACGATTGCGAATTTGCATCATGTGCGGCTGAACAGGTACCGTTGTCAAACTTACTTCGAGACAAGTTAATACCCAAGTTCTGTGCGAAGTTTCACCGCAAACAAGCAAGCGGTTGAGGCGGGATGGAAAATTTTTTAAAGTTCATGACAAAGATGCACAATGTACTTGAACCGCCATCCCACAACCCTGCAGTACTGGAGAGCACCTAAAACCCCGATCTGCCACATACAACGCCAGAGGCAGCGTTTGTTTTACCTGCCAAACGATCGAGCGCCGAGGTTGAGCAGAAGTACGTACGTCACTATCCACAACGCACTGCATGGCTCAACAGCGCTTATAACGTTCGGGAAACTCGTCTCCTCGCATGGAGACAGCACTACGCACAAGGCAAACCCGGTGCGTCCTTGCCGGCCACGGGAACAAAAAAAAAAAACAACTCACGGCTGCAAGTCTGTCCAAGCGACCCTTACCGAGCTGATGGGGACGCCGTGTGACCGGGGGACGCAGCATGCTCGCTACCCGTCGCTGTGGGCGCTGCTCAAACCGGGGCTGGCTCAGCAATGCTGCGGTCACGAAAAAAAAAAAACGTTGCGTGGACTAGCACGAGCACAGCATGCCGCGCCATGGAGCAGTGCCACACCTTCCGGCAAGGAAAAAAAGAAAGAAAAAATAAGTGCAGCTGCATTTGTTTCGTTCGATGTCCAATTCGAAAGCACCGCTCGCGATACTCTCGCCTCCAGCTTTTATGCGCACGAGCAGTGCGCACAAGCAGGCGGCGCTCGCGCTCTTTCAAACATGGCGCCGCCCGTGCCGTGGATTTCGTGACGTGGATGGAACCGAGGGCCGCGGAATATTTACGCCCGCTTCCCCGAGTGCACGCCGACGGGACGCGCGTCCGATAACGGGCGTCAACAATGTTCGAGATCACAGACTTTCAGAGTAAGCGAACTGAAACGAAGCAAGGGGCGGGAGCGACGGCGCGCACCGAACAGCCGGTGTCTTGGATGTGCGATCCATGACGGATTTTCGGAATGAAACAAACTACTTTTTACGTCTCTGACAGCGCGCCGGCGTGATTAGCGTCCGGTTTAGAACCCGTTGGTTTCTAACCAATCGGCGGAGCCGTCCGTCTGTGGTTGACGTCAGCTTTGTGTTTTCGTTTCAGAAATCGGCGTCGGGCTAGCCGGCTTCGGCGTCGCTTTCCTGTTCCTCGGGGTGCTGTTGCTGTTTGACAAGGGCCTCCTTGCATTAGGCAACGTAAGTGACGGGCCAGAGCTGGCCGCACGCTTTGCGCAACACTTTTGAAAAGACGGGCAGTGCGAAAAGCAGACTAGCATGAACCGGGCAGAAACGACAATTAACTGCTTCCGTCATCCTGGAAAACGAAAGTACAAAATTCTCCCAAACTGGAACGCCACGTTTTGGGTGTTGTTCACTCTCCGCGGTATTTATGAAATGCTGTAGTTTCTGTAATACCTCAAGCACGCGCTCCACACTGTAGCAGTCATGGCGTGGCAGCCCCTTGCTCGACGTGCGCTTTGTGCCTTCTCTTCGAGGCCCAGCTGTCGGGGCGTCTTGTAGCGATTACTGGCGCTGCAACGCGGCCTCAAAGGCGAGCGTAACAGAACCGCACTCTGTCATCTCGGACTCGTGTCAGTGCGCGGTCTTGCGCTTGGCGTCGCTAGAATTCGTTTGTTAGCGTTGAGAGGGGGCCTCCCCGCGACAGCAGGCGTGCATGTGCGTGGTGAATTTTTCGAAGTCGTGGCCACGTCATAGACATATACTGGGCAAAAAGCTGACCTGTAGTGGATGGACCAGTGTCGTTATTTTGCGATGTGGCATATCCTTTCCTTCACTGGTTGACGTGTGTGTCGACGCACAGACTCCACATCAGGAATTCTGTGCAGTCATGTAGCAGATGGCGCATTTTATACATGTTTGGCCCCTTTATTGATTAGCTGTATTGTGTGCATGTGCATTATACCTTACCAATGTCGCAGAGCGCACACAACAATGGCTGTACTAGCAGAGCTGTCTTGAAAGACCATGGGATCAAAAGCTGATGTGACCAATTGCACAGATGGACGATGGTGGGCTCAGAAGAAAAAATAGGTGAAATACTTGCACTGCCTGCAGCATTTGCTGTGAGTAAGCTGTTACTAGATCAAGTTGTTTATTCAGCCCCACATCTAGAATCTAGCAAGTCAACAAAATCATTGGCTTCTTAGGAATTGCGCCTCCTTAACAGACGTCATTGGTAGTGGTGGTGTGTTTTGTGACACTGAACACAAGTGCACTAGGTCAAGAAAATAATAAAAAACAAATTTAAAACATGCAGAACAATGGAGGAATCTGACATAAGCTATACAGACTGTGCAGACGTAGACCTTTGAACTGCTTGTTTTCAAACATAGGCATTTTGGTTACATAAAATGTAATTTGAGAAAGTCATGCATACAAGATAAACTGCAATCACAAAAGAAAAAAAACATGCTGGAGGTAGGTGCAAGAAATGCTGGGAGGATACTTACCGTTAAAAATAAGACATTTATGCAAGGCTTTGCAGTTTCCATTTTTTGGCTGTAAGGCGATGGAGATGAATGTGTTTGTTCAGTGTTGGAGGTGTGGTATGGGGATTTTTACATTCATGCAAAAGCATTATATTAACGCATTAATGAAACCTGGCATTGTCATCGTTGACCGTAAAAGTGGTCCCAGAAATTTCAGATGACGTCACCGTGGTTTCAAGGAAAAGTAAAATTTCTTCCGAAGGTGCTGGGAATTGAACCCAGGACTACCAGGTTGCAACACGCAACCCATAGGCCAGAAAACCGCATTGCCTCTTCGCAAACAAACATGAACCTAGTTTATGCGTTACCTTAAGACTGTATGCTAATGAGTACGTGTTTCATTAGAAAGGAAGAGAAAAATTTAAAAATATATAAAAATACAAAGGAAATTTTTAAAATGCTTTCGCATTCAAAGCA
Source organism: Amblyomma americanum (assembly GCF_052857255.1). Classification (NCBI taxonomy): domain Eukaryota; kingdom Metazoa; phylum Arthropoda; class Arachnida; order Ixodida; family Ixodidae; genus Amblyomma; species Amblyomma americanum. The sequence continues at coordinate 50,335,168 of NC_135500.1, forward strand.
CGAAAGTACTAGTCTTAAAGGGACACTGAGGAGAACCCTATCAGAATTTTTTTGTTAGCAATATCTGGTAGTTCGGCATTTCATGCCTTTGTTGCCGCTTGTCCGGCAGCGAAAGTTGCATTTATTTCAAAGAAATTTGGATTCGAAGTTGAAAATTTTTTTCCCGCCGCGCCGATTCAAACTCGAGAACTCTTATGACGACACGGAGAACTCTTATGATGACACAGAACGGAGTGACGTGAAACGTGACGTAAACGGAGACTCCGTGATTTCTGGCGGCTAGCGGTGCGGTCTAGCAGCTGCCGAAATGAAAGGTACTGCCGCCGCACGTTGAAGGCATCTATCGGGGGTCGCCACCGTCACTTCGTTTACGTTTGCACCGGCGTCTTGCCAGCGTTACGATGGATCCAGTTCCCGAACCCGACGACGTAGTTCTCGCAAAAACTCTGGCCTGCATTTTAGCGACCTCAGCCTCACAGAGCGTGCGATGCTTTTGTGGGAGCACGGTTAGGTTAGGCGCCGGCGGGTGGTTTCCCCCTTCCTCGGAGAGCAGCCGTTGCAAACTAAATATCATAACCCCAGTGCGGGGAGTTGCGAGGGGTGCGTTGCGCCCATCGGAGGCTGGCCGGGGCTTTGGGGCCAACGGAATGTGATTCCTTGAACGGAGCGGTTGCACGGCGCAGCAGGCAGCGTCGAGGTCTCCCACGGTTACATGGGACCACACCTGTTTTACTCATGCCATCTTCATAGCAGGCCAAAATATAGCATTGTTTGGAGCATTTAAAACCAGTTCAACTTTCCTTTAGTTCTATTGTTTCCAGAGACACTTGTCCATAATCCACTTCTGAGCTGATGCAGTAATGTACAGTCACAGCATTTGTTCAGCACAAATTCACTGGTTTTGTGAAATGCTGCTGCACAGAAGTTGTGTAGCCTGTGGCATTGGACTCCAGCGTCTTCTGTTTGCATGAACATTCAGAATGGCAGTGTCTAAGGGCGCATTGTGGCGAAGCTGTACTTCAGGACAGTACACAAAACTTTGGGGGGTGCACAATATGCATTCTAATGTCCCACCCCTCATCTCATTTACCTCATCTGCCCACTACTAATTCACTGCCCTGAAAAATGCATTTAGCAGAGCATGATGCTTACACACAAATAATAACAGTAATAATAACATAGTGTGCCCACATTGTTGCTTTTACCACTTATGTGCTAACTTGAGTGCTTGAATAGGTAAAAAATTGGTAAGGTTTTAACGCAGTTAAACTGGGTAGGCGTGCGAAGACATGTTTAGCCTGGTTGGCTCATGGTTGTGCTTTGCTGGGTCGTCGGCACGCCTGACAGTGATATTTGACTAAAGTTAAGCTGTGATCAAGGTTAAGCTGATCTGATCTTTTCACGCCGCAAATGGAAGTTGACAAAGACAACGATAGGCAGTGCACAGTGCGAGAGTGTGTTGCAGTTCTGCACGAGGTGGTGATAGCATAGTGCTCTCGTGCAGTGAGTGGCCGGCAAAGCTGATCTGTTTGCAAGGCCATATATAGGTTCGAAACCCAGTGACAGCAATATTTTATTTCTGCACCCCCAAGGTCAGGGATGCCGCACGATTCTCAGTTGGGTTTGACCCCATGAAGTAGTGGTTTCGCACTTAAATCAAAGTGTGTGAAACATGATGGCTTAGCCTGATGCTTGTTTTGGATCTGACTGAAGAAAAAGTTCATTCCACAGTATATATATTTACTGAGCGGGAAGTGACAGAGAAGTCCTAGGTTGTTATTTATCTATCAAAAGAAACGCATTTTCTAAACAGGAGTTCCCCATTGCCCAAGGGCCGCTCATAATTGCGCCTCAGAGTGTAGATATCCATCTAACGGCTGCCATGCTCACATTTCCGTCCCTGTGCAGCCAGCAGTGTACGGCAGCCTAATCCCAGCACTGCACATATGTTGCCCCGCCGACACTTATGCTGTAGGGTGAATTATGCGATAGGGTGAACTGCAAAAAAAAAAAAAAAAACAACTTGAAGACAGCTTGAAAACAGTTCCTGCAAGTTAAATATCTCGACTAAAATCATGCTAATGGATACTAGAACAAAGGATGTGGTGCCTAGGGCTGGAAAGAGATTTAGTACCACAAATGTGTTTTTCAGTCTGTTCAAATCTGCAGCTAGTGCATTTAAATTTGCCTAGTAATTTGGGGTGAGAGTAACTAAAAATGGTGTCTAATTCCATCACCTCAGGAACACAGTAAGTTGTGCCTCTGTTTAAATAAAGGACAGTGTTCACAGGCATGCCACTGCGTGCTGTGGAAATACCTACAAGCATATGTGAGCTGTTCCTGGTAACACAGCCATTTCATATCAGTAGTTCAGTGCAGTGGATCAAAATTTGCCGAGGTAGCTTTCAGTTGCTATCGAATGGGTTTCAACTAAATTTTGAACACTAGATCTTGGTTATGTGTTCTTTCTTTGTAATGATGCACAAGTCAATAGTAAACGTAAATTGCCATTCATGGTTTGCCTACTTCCTATAAATCATTTATAATTGATTTTCTTATCTCCTGTTGTGTCTGTTTCAACAGCCAAACAGTCTCTGTGAAGCTGCAGCATGATCACTGCTTGTTCATTTGTTACTGTTGCAGCTCTTGTGGAGTTTGGGTGAATTAAAACAACGAGGCAGCAATTATATTTGAGTTTCTTTTCCCTTCTTGTTCTCATGAGAACATGAGGGATGAGAGAAAAGCTGCAGTGACTTAAGGGACGTGACGTTGAGGTTGATGTCATAGCCGCCGTTTGTTTTCGCCTGTCTGAACCGATGCAACATGAGAGAAGGATATCAGTTTTAAATTATTTACCTGAAATGGCAGATTCCACATTGTGGTTCATGTATACTGGTGCCTTGTGCACCATTCCAAAAGGAGAAAATAGCAACCAAAAATTTTGCTGCCTCTACCCGTTTGAAGCATGTCTTGTGCATAATATAATGCAGTAGCCTAGAGCTGTCCTTTCTTCAAACTGTCGGTTCATCTCTACACGAATTCCACCAACTTTTACTGCTGACTGCTCTCACCCGTGCTGATGGTTGGGAGACAGATATTGTAAAAGTGGGAAGAGTGGAAACTTCAGACATGCACCACAGCGATGCCATTTCTGTTCTTTCGAAAAGTTGCTGTTATTGAACACGCTGCCAGCTTCTCCGGTGAGCAGTGAATGCCTCCTCTCCCTGGCACTTGCAGATCCTGTTCCTGACCGGCCTGGCGTTTGTCATTGGCCTGGAGCGGACGTTCCGGTTCTTCTTCCAGCGGCACAAGATCCGTGGCACGCTCGCCTTCTTCGGTGGCATCTTCATCGTCATCTTTGGCTTCCCCCTCATCGGGATCATTGTGGAGACCTATGGCTTTGTCCTCCTCTTCAGGCAAGCACGGCAGGGGGATCATCTGAAAACAGTGGGGATGGGAGAGGGAACCAGGGGAACGATACAGGGACAGTGATGTTCAGTGCCATAATTGAAAATTTCCTCAATTAGACCGAAAAATCCCTATTTCAGGCCCTTTTTCTCTGCAGCAGCTTGAAAATGTCTACAATTTGGAAAAGCCATTTTCAGCGCTTAAAATGCCCAGAAACTCTATTGATTTCCCTTCTTGCCTAAACTTTTTGTACCCCAGATTTCCTGGTGAGGGAGAATTCCCTGAATGGAGCATCACTGCACAGGGAAAGTGTAGAAGCAGTCAGATGATTGACTTATTGGTTGGTTGGTTGATTGATTTATTTTCTTTCATGTCGGAAGCCAGAGAGCATCAAAACTGATCTATTTTGACTAGTTCGAAATATAATATTCTTGGTCTCAATGTAGATCTCTCTGTGCTTAGCTGCTAACTAAGCCCTTGACAGTGTCATAAACACCAGGCTTTATTTATAGATTGGTGGCAGAATAAATGAATTGATTCTTACTTGTCAACGCAACACTGTGTGCCATGAGGCACACTGCTAGAGACATCTCTGATTAAATCTGACCACATGGTAGCTCGTATTGAAGTCTGTGTTTGCAAGAAATTTTTTGCATTTTTATTTCATTTAAGAGTATCCATTGGTCTGCAAGGGTGGAAAATCTGGCTTGAAGATGTGTGTTTGCCACCTTGGTCAATGTGAGCGACAAAAAGTTATTCACTAGCCCCTGTTTTATTTTTTGCATAAAGAAGCCAGATTTGTTGATTATCAGGCAGAGTCAGAAGGGTGATGCAGCAGTGTGCAGTATTACAGTTCGGAGCACAGTAAGTCAGTTTCAGCATAGGAAAAGTTTGTTACTAGAAGTTTGTGGTTGGGACTGGTGCACCTGATTGTGTTCAGCATGGTAATGTGATCACGAGAAAAGACTAATTAAAGAAATGAAAATTGTTTTGTTTTGTTTTTTTACTGTGTGATTGCTGAACTCCTAGGCATGTTGCCACGAGGTGGGGTTGCTTCATTGTAAAATGAAGTTGACTGCCTATGCTCTCACCATTGTTATTGGCAGAAGCAGCATATGAAGAAGTGTATATTGATGCAGGGCTTGAATGTCACTTGGTTTTTCATTAGCTTAGCCCTCCTTTGGTCGCACTGTACGTGGGCAGAAGCAGCAAGAGATGCAACAGAACTCCACTTTCAACTTTGGGCATTTTCTCTTCTTCAAATGAGGTGGTACTTGTGCAGCCATTCTGGTGACTCAAAACACTGTCCGTGCTCTGGATTAGTGAAATTACCACCTGCATGATGGCCCAGCCAGACTTTACCCATATGCAGGTTATGCACAAAAAATTTAACCACATTGTGAGACAGCAGTTCAGTGGAGTGGTCTTTGGCATGACTCGCATGGAAGAGTTGTTCTCGACGAAGGTGAAACTGAGAGACTGTGATGAATAGTATGAGACAATGAACTTTATGCACGTTGCTTACAGTGTTTAGTACTACTTTCGAGCGAAGTTGAAGGATCTTTGGCATGGCACTGGCCACATGATTTGGCACTGTTGAAAATGGATAGCTTGCGTGGCCATAAAGTCTAGTGTGAGGCTGGCTTCTTGCTGTTCACAGGAAAGCTTTATCTTGACATGAACTGGAGCCATTCTTCTGAAGTGTACGGCAGCTCGTTTGCCCGGGCTGCTTGGTCATAGTGTGGGACACTAGTCCTCTGTGCTTCTGTGGCATTTTATGTTTGACGACTGCACCCGTTTCCCTCTCACTGCAGTGGGTTCTTCCCTGTAGTCATCAACTTCCTGCGTAGGATACCCATCCTGGGCAGCCTACTCAACCTGCCGTTCATCGGACCGGTAAGCTTGAATGAAGCCATTGCCTTGTACACTTTGCCTTCATGTTTCGTGGACTGAGGTTTGCATTTCACTTTGCCTTTCCTGCATATTGCCTGAAGTGTGCCGAGCAGGTCGTGCTGTTTGATTTGTACTACAGTCTCGCTGAAAGCTTGCAGAGCTGTGGGGACGTATTGCATTTTCTCATGAAAGTAAGCTGGAATTAAATTGAAAAAGTTGGACGTAAAATGGTGAAAAATGTTTTACTTTTTTCTTCGAAGCACGAAAAAGGAGAATGTGGTTTACTCTGAGCTCATCTGCACATGCTTTGCGCTGTTTTGTGAGCATGAGCCTAGCTGTGTGGAAGGCATGTGTGCAGCCATAAAACCACCTTGGTAAAATGCCCTTCGTGTCGACGTGGCTTCCATTCTCCCTAAAAGGTGTTCCACAAGGTGGTGTTCATTGTGCACTTCAAGGTGGAACAGGCACTAGCCAGTCACAGTAGCCCCCTGTGAACTGGCAGATACAGTTCTTCTCAGGCAGAGTATTCAAGCCTGTTTTGTTGTCGTCTGCTCGCAACAGTAGAAGCGGACAATTTTGCATGCACTCGGTGCTCGGCCGAAATGCTCCGTCGGATGGGTTAAGCAACTGCACTGCACAAAATTTTATACAAGGCAGTACTGCTTTCTTCCATGCGCTGGTGGCTGCTTCAGTGCACCATGATTTCAGCTGTATAGAGTGTTAGTTGTTCCTCTGTTGAGAAAGACACCTACGGTGTACACTCGGAGTTTTGTCTACTGAAGTTCAGTTTTATGAAATATCATTTAAACTGCATTTGCTGTATGACATAAAATACCAACCTGTTTGAAACATGAGTGATGCTAAATTCACCTGAAACAAAGAAATCACTGCTAGGTGCAGCCCACTCTTACAAAAATCTCCGAGTTCACTGTGTTGACGATTGTGTACAAAGCATATTAAAGGGTTAATAGAGCAGATAGATCACCATTGTTCACTTTTGGCCTGAAAGCCACGATGCTCGATTCTGCCTTAAAGCCACGATGGAGAGAATGCACTTCCAAGTTTTTAGACACGCTGTACATGCAGCAATGACAGGCATTGAAATATTATCAAAAAGTTATGGTTCTTTACGTCAGTGCCGGTCACTTGTGTTGGTTGCCACTCTCAAGGCACGCCCATTGTCAGTGTGCAAAGGGGCACAATGCGGGTGAAAGGCTGGAGGAAAGTTGGCAAAGTAGGTAAAAGCGGAAAACGTTGTTGCAACACAAACAAGACACTGCATGTGTGCCTTCTTCCTGCCCTCAGGATGCCCGGATACGAAACATGGGTCCAAATTATGGAACAATCACAATCTCAAGACGGTCACAAATCCCAGCTCCTATTGGTCGCCACTGACCAGCAGATATATCGACCTATAGGAGCGGGGATTTGAGCCTGTATTGAGACTGTGATCGTTAAGTAATTGGGCCCATGAACACTGGTGTGCCCTGCAATGAGTCCATTAACATTGTCACATTTTAAAGTGAATAAGCATGACTTGAACAGCTGCTTCTTCTCCCCCTGTCCCTCTCTATAAGTGAGCTATGTTTTGGGAATTGGGGCAAAGGTTGGCCTGGCAGAGAGTGGCTGTACCTTTCAGTTCCTCTCAATCTTAATGTTAGCGTGCCTGAACAGTGTCATGCTCAGCAAATGAAGTGACATCTTGCCAATAGCACCGGGGCTGGAGAGGAATGCTTCTGCACAGGGGCAGCTACATAGACCTACAAGCCACATATGTGTGAACAGCTTGAACTCTACCCCAGAGTCTACAGTCTACTGTCACTCTCTTTTGTTATGCAATGCGTCGTTCTAATCCTCTGCACAAGATTGACGAGCACTGTCGATTTTTAAACGCAGTGCATATTCAGCTGGTCCATAACACTACATACAGTCTGCCATCTTCAAGGGGCTGTCAAATTTTGATACTGTGAATGCAGGCAGCTGTTACCACTGCATGACCAGGATTTGCCTCTGTAAAGTGTACTCGGGCAATTCAGCACTCATAGATTACAAGGTATAGTCAAGCAATTCTGTCATTCCTTCAGAACCTGCCATTCCTTCAGAACCGTCACAGAAGCTTTATGAAACTTGTACCAGCCAAACATAAACGCGCATTTGTGGCTTGGAGTTCACATCAGACTTGCCTTGTTAATGCATTAGAATTTCCAGAACTCTGCAGCTCACTTTTTATCTTCGAAGCATGACTGCAAAATCAGCATCTAGTATCAAATTGCCACTTAGTCTTCCAACTTTGGCAAGTTATTCTACATCATCACCCATCTGCGCCAGTTACTTCCCCCGCGGCGCATATGCCTTTTTGTCTATTCACTACCTTGAGTGTCTGCATATGCATATATGTCTGCTGGCGCATGATAGACTTAGTTGCTTATGTGCCATTAAACTCAACACAACACAACGCATATACGTCTGCTTTTAATAAATCATTTTTACCTACTGCATTTCGGGAATGGACTGTGCTACAGGGTTTAATTGCTATTGAATGTGATGCTGGCAAATTAAGAGCGCTATCGAAAGGGACAGGAAGAGGGCAGAGTGGGTCAGAAATCAATCCCGGGTTGATGACATCCTAGTCGAAATCAAGAAGGAGAAATGGGCTTGGGCAGGGCATGTAATGCGAAGGCAAGATAACCGCTGGTCCTTCAGGGTAACGGAGTGGATTCCAAGAGGAGGCAAGCATAGCAGGGGGTGGCAGAAAGTTAGGTGGCGGATGAGCTTTATGGTGTCTTCGACTGGTCGCTTTAGATCGCTCTAGAGCTCTCTGAGAGGCGACCGCACATTCGGCTGGTCGAAACCGGCCGCTCTGACAACATTCGGCTGGTTCTCTCTGAGCGCTTGCTTCCAGCTCTGAGCACTCTGACGCGCTCCGAGAAAAAAGTCAGAGGGGCTGCGAGATGAGTTCATGTGACAGAGCCACTTCTGCCATTTCGCGAAAGCGGTGCGAGGCCTCAGCATCCCCTATGCGTTGACAGAAGCAAGTGTAGGCTTTTGACGCAGTCACGCTTGCTCTGTTGTGTTTTGCGAGTGCTGCGCTGTGTGAGGCAAAATGTTCAAGAAACGCCGGATAAGCATAAGCTAGGAACGCGGTCTGTGTTGCTGTCACATGACAACAGCGATTCCAGCAGCAGCTCAGACGAGGACGACAGTGCTATCCACAAGGCGATGTTCGAAAAATGAGCATCCCGTGGGACAGAAAGCCGCGGTAGTGATCGATACAGGCTAAGCGGTGACCGCGATGCAAACTGCATGCGACCACGTGCGGCTAAAGGTAATCAAGGGACCTTACATGCGGCTGCTGTTGACAGCAGCGGTGCCGCGTCGTGGTTCCGGAAGTTGCGTCCTTCTGCCTCCTGCGCTTCCACTCTAAAAACTCGCTGACCATTCAGCTTGACAAGTCTCGCTATACGCTAAGAGCAAGAGCGGCTTCCACTCTGTCAGATCCTAACCGTATCGCGGGAGCGACCAGTCGAAGACACCATTAGAAGTTTGCGGAGATAGCATGACTGCAGCTAGTACAGGACAGGGATAATTTGAGAGATATGAGAGAGGCCTTTGTCCTGCAGTGGGCGTAGTCAGGCTGATGATGACTTTACAAGTCTTCAGTACTTGACCAGTTCATCTCCATTTTTCTTCCTCTGATTGGTTGTAATTTTTGAAATCTTGTTCAAATGTTGTAGTAGCATCTTTGACCATGTGTTGTATGTATTTTTATTAAGACTTCCGTTATATAATACCATGAAAGGGCTTTAAGGGTTCAGTAAATTATGATGATGGCACTTGAAAAAGTGTGGTGCCTATGCATGGTTTTGTGGCTTGTTATGATTGCAAATGTAGTCAGTATCCTTGGGTGCCATGTAAAAAATCCTTAACAAGGTAACAGTTTTCTGAGCAGAAGGTGGTACATTATAGTCGGATTGTGGTCACTCCAGTTACTTAATGGTTAATATTTGTGCACCTGCCACCCTCCTGCGGTGTCCTGCCAGCAGGTGCAAGGAGAATAACCATCACATCATGGCAATCGGCTGACACTGTCGGCTTGAGAGCCTCCTTTGAAGGAGCATTTGCTGTTTTGTTCTTGAGTTATATCCGACAACAGGAGCATTTACTGCTTTGTTCTTGAGTTATATTCCACAACAGTAGACAACGTGTGACGAGGTAATAAAGCCTTTTGTTCTGCACCCAATTTTTTGTCTAAAGCAGCGGAGCAGTGCCTCAAAGTATACCACTACACTGCTTAATCTAGCGATCCCATTGTCTCACTGCTCTCCAGGCTTTCGTACCTCTTTAGTTTTCTTGGGACCGATTTTAACTTGTACTCATTGGCCAACAAGCTGTGTAGTACCTCTGAAGGGTAGTGAGATTTTTTGGTTTAAACACTCAAACCGCTGTAAGCAATTTTGGTGTCTTAATTTTCCAGAAAAGAGGACATTCTGTGTGAATAGGAAACTCAAAAATGTGGTGGAAGTGTGTTGTTGTTAAGAAGAACGTCTACAATGTGTTCTATGGCCTGAATTGTGTTGTATTATAAGTGATTATGAAATGATTGTATTGAAGTGCGAGGTGCACTTCTCTGTTTTCACTGTTTGTTATCGCCCACCTGATGATTTTGTTTGTGGTTTCTTTTCTTTTTTAGACAAATTTGTAATGTTTGTTTATGAAAATAACAAAGGGTTGTTATCAGAGGAGATTTCAATATATTGACATGAATTCTGATAGCCTTAAAAAAAACTGATTTTGAGAGTGTGCTTGTTTCAAATGGATGCGGGAATATTATGGAATCAGAAACAAGGATTACTGAAGCATCAAATATAATTCTTGATCTGTATATTACAAACTATGGGCTATCTTGCTTCTAGAGCGGGGTCTTGAGTTGTCCACTGAGTGACCATTTGTATTTGTGCTTAGGATAGCCCTAAGGTGGCACCTACCTTCCAAAACATAGCTGCTACATCATTGAAAGTATTTTAGTCAGAAATACAGCAGATATGTTGGAAGGATATCCTCTGTGAAACTGGTACCGCAGAAGCTTACACTAGGTTTGTTGACAAATTTGTTACTATTTATAAAAAGCACTTGATAGATAACAAAAGCCACATACATGAAAACTTCGGTTCACTAGAGATCTTCTGCGCAAAATAAAGAAACGCGAACGTCTTTATGCAAAATTTCTAAAAACATGCGAACCTCCAGATTTGAAAACATTTGAGGTTTTCTAAAATAAATTTTAAAAGTTAAACAAAGCAAAAGAAACATATCATTTATATTTTTTTCGTCATGTTTGACTTTGGAATAGAGTAAATGAAGTTTTTGACACGAAAGCAAGAAAGCAAAATCGGAGCTAATAAAAGAATTTGCTAAGGCGGTCATTTTTTGGAAAGGCTGTACATGCTTGATACATTTAGTCATTATTTTGTTAGTGGAGAACATGGGTCATTGTTAACTGAGCCTCAAAGCATCTGCTTGCCTGCACATCACAACACAGTATTTGCAGCCGTGTACTACCGTACAGCTGCGTTCAAGTTTCTTAGGCCTTCTGTAGTTGCGATGCGGATGGTTTGTATATCAAACCAGTAAAATATATGATTCATGACATTTCTCCTGCCTTGGTCCACGTCCGTGTATTTCATCCAATACATTCTGGATAGAATGAAAACTGCGATAGTTACATTGTAAAAAAAAAGGTGACTAGCTAGACATAAGAAACTATCACCCCATCTCTGTTCTCCCGGTATTTTGAGAAGGGCTCGAAAAAGTCGTTCAAAATTAATTGTACTACTTTTGCTCCAAATTTGAGCTCAATACAGTTTTTAAAAAATAAGTCTACAGAATTGGCGCTGCTTAATCAAAAATATTACCTCTTAATTAATTTTGAACTGGAACTTGTAACAATCAGCATATATATTGATTTCTCGCAGGCTTTTGACACAAACTATAGACTTTTTCTCGAAAAACTTGAACAGTATGGAATAAGGGATCTATCACATGAAATCATAAATCATATCTAGTGCACAGATGCCAGTTTGTTTGTAGTGAAAGGGGGTTTATACACAAATAAAACAGATGGAGTTCTCCGAAAGCTGAAAGGCAGGCAACGCAAAAAACAACCAGTCTAACCACTGAAGCGATCTTGAATAGCGCGGTGACATTTCATCTTTCTCGTAGTCATCTTCCTGACCTGTATCAGGTGCGGTCATTATGGTTTGCTGCAGTATAAGCGGCTTGAAATACCCTCTTGGCCATCTTCTTTTTAGCCTCTACATTAATGATATTGTTTTCATTCAGGAGCAGGTAAATTTCATTATGTATGCTGACTACATAAATCTATACTGTCTCTTTTGCCCACCAAATTAATTAGTAAGGTAGATGATTTCCTATTTAGGTAGAGCAATTAGTCAAAAGAAAATTGTCTAAAAGATAAATGATAACGAAACAAAAGGCCACATTTCCTGCACTAAAGGCAGGCGAATACCTTCAAAACTAAATTTAATGTAACTTGTAGCTCTACACATATTTAAATTGTCAATAACTTAAAGACCCTTGGAGTTTATATTTCCGCCACGCTTCAGTAGGATGACCATGTAAATTTTGTTCTTCAAAAAATTTGCCATACAGTAAATCGAAATCGCTATAGCCTTCCATCTTCAGTAAAATTATTACTTTACAAAGCACTGTTTCCTTCTTACATTGATTATTGTCATTTAGTATGGGGCATTACAGCTCAGTCAAACCTTAATAAAATTTTGTTATTGCGAAAGAAGACCATGCGCATTATCGAAAATGCATCATACACAGAACTTACCACCAAGTTTTTTCACAAACACAAAATCATGAGAATTCAACAGCTGTACAGATATAACTTGCTGCGACAATTTTATTAAGGCAATAGAAAGAACAACACAACACTAGTAAAAATTAGAAATCTGCACCAAGCAGTGCCTTCGTGTTATGCGCCATGCGCGGAATTCTGGCATATAACTCGAACAAGAACAAATTATGGGCTTCAAATTCTTCTCCAAAGCTTACCTACATGCTGGAACTCTCTGGAAACTCTAGGCAGAAGTATTCTATTAACTCCCATAGAATTCAAATCCTTCCTATACTCCAATTTCTAGCTTTTTTTTTTTGTAAAACAAGGCTGTCTTATGCTTTAACCCTTGTATTGACTTTACTGTTATTTGGGCATGTGCTTCGGCAAGTTTTCATGTGAAAACCACAGCTGCTCATAATTTATAATATCTTTTTGGTAGAAATGAGGCAGATTTACAATTATGTATTTATTTCACTGAAGTGTATGTTTTGAAAAGTTGTCTTGTAAAAAAAGGGGAAAAATGATGGGCGATTTGCATACTACAGCCAAATGCAAATTAGGTGTGCTAGCAGTTTGGTTTTAGAGTTCAGATCCAGTGTTCATGGATGGCAGTTGTTTGGATAGCGATAATGCGTTAATGTCCATATATGCAAAATTGGTCATTCTCTACATTCATACATCCCTGGGAGTCTTTCTACCACTCCTGGCACCGTGGTGCAGCGGTCAAGTGATGCTCCACTGCCCCTTTGTGGCAGGTGCTGCCATCGGTGGGACTTGGGTTGGGTTTTGATCCAGGTTGCTGTTCACGAGCAGCCTCTCATGATTAAAGGTGCACCATGATTGTTTCCTCAGTACTGGTTAACATCATTAGATTCATCGTGGGTTCAAGATACCAGTGCAAAAAGAATTTTTGAAATCGGAGCATGCAAACAAAAGTTATTCCGCTTTGAAAATCCAAAACAAAAAGATAGACGAAAACGCGTTTCACTCACCTATTTCACTCGCCAATACTGAGATTGGGCGCTACCAATCAGAACTGCACCTAGCCAACACCCTCTAGAGAATGCCTACTGCACACGCAGCAGAAGATTGCATGCAATTGTTGCTTTGTTGGGGCAGCCCACAGCACTGCATTTTGAGGGTTGTTCCCCTGTGAACATGGTGCTTTAAATAGGGCAGGGGTGAGGAACAACAAAGGAAGCTCCCTGATGTTTCTTTGTTGGTAAGGCTGGAAGTCTGTGGGCTGTCTCTCCAAACCTTACCTCCTGTCTCCTGTCCAGCCTTTTTCTTGGCATTTTTGTGCAAGATTTGTTGACTGGGTTTCTTTTTTCGCTGCCTTCTTGGTGTGGTTTTTAACAGCGTTTGCCCTCACGGAGGTTTGAAGCAGAATGGAAAGTGTCGCCCCTATAGCGTTATTCTTATTAGACTTCATTTGCTTTTACTGCTTCTTTCCAGTTTTTGTAGCATGCAGAAAGCTTTCAGTACTCAGAGACATAATATTTTGGACCCATTTCGTGAGAATACAGGAACAATATTCAAACTGTATGCCCAACCAATCAGAAAGGCAGCACCCAATCTGGATGCCACCTCATGGCCGCTTCGTTGCGACGCCATCAGGTTGAGACAAGCATTTCTGGAGAAGATTATTAAATATTATGATTTCGGTGATCTCTTTGGACGTTCAGGCATCACAATGTCCCTTACTCTGCGCACGAAGAATAAAGACCTCATGCTTTAGCTATGTCACAGGGACCCTTTAATTGGGCTGCTGCCTGACATGGTGGCGGGCTGCCCACTGCTCTTTCGGCAGGTGAGCAGCCTGCCACAATACCGGCTTCAGACAGATACACAACAGCTAAATGCGGGGAATAGCCACTATAAATGCTAGCGCATTATAACATTGTTGTCATCAGCACAAAGATGGTGCATAGATCACTCGTGTGCGGTTGCTTTTAAACAGGGTCAAGGGCTTCTCAAGCTGCTCCCTTGCAACATTTTTTCTTGGCCTCCTCCACATATTGTATGAAACTAAACATTTGAAGTTGAATTGAATCTCCACTCAAGCTCTCCACCTGCTGGAGTATATGTGCATCTGATGCTATGCTGTGAGGCTTGGCACCTTGTTGGCACACTGTGCTTCAAAACCTTTTTTTTTTTTGGCTGCATGCTTCAGAGCAGTGTTTGATACTGCAGTGGTTGTACCAAGCCTATACGCATAGTATTAGTCTCTTAATGCCTTTATGCATGTCTGGGTATATGACGTGTTGAAAAATAGTAGTCATATCAAGTGCTTGAGAGAGTGCAAAGTTTGCAACGTGTATGTGCCAGTGCCCTTAACGCATTGTTCTCTTCTCTGCGCACCCTCCCCCCTTTTTTCAGTTTATGGATCGCCTTTCAGGAGACAAGGGCAGGTCGATTGTGTGAGCTTTTGTGCTGGGCCCCGTGGTGGCTGCTGTCCGTCCTAGGGTACGCCGCCGACGCCTTCCTCTCGGCGGTGGCCAAGGCGGCCGCGGTCGCCCGGGACACCAGGGATGTGGCCGTGGCCCGTGCCGCCCAGGCTGGAGACGCCGCCGCCGCCCAAGCGCGGCGGGCGGCGGATGCGGCCACCGGAGTGGCGCGGCAGGTGCGGGACGCTGCGGCTGATGGCACGGCGAGGGGAGCGGCTGCTGCGAGCGGGGCCGTGTCCGCGGCCACCACCGTCGTCGGCGCCGGCACGTTCCAGGTTGTGACGGCGGCGAGTGCCGGAGCAGCGACTGCGGCTCAAGTGTTTCGGTCGGCGACATCTGCGGTCGTCGTAGAAGCTGGCGAAGCGGCAGCGGCTGCTCGCTCCACTGTGGGCGCCGGAGCGGAGAGGGCTGTTCAAGCCGCGCAGGCAGTGCGCTCTACTGCAGGCGCCGGAACGGAGAGGGCTGTTCAAGCCGCGCAGGCAGTGCGCTCTGCTGCAGGCGCCGGAGCGGAGAGGGCTGTTCAAGCCGCTCAGGCGACGCGCTCTGCTGCGGCCGCCGGAGCAGATAAGGCTGCTCAGGCAGCGCGCTCTGCCATTGCTGTTGGAGCAGTGGAGGCGGTGCAGGCAGTGCAAGCAGCGCGCTCTGCTGCGGGCGCCGGAACGGAGAGGGCGGCGCAGGCAGCGCGCTATGCCGTTGCTGTCGGAACTGTGGAAGCTGCCCAGACGGCCCGTTCCGCTGCGGGCGCCGGAGCAGAGCGGGTGGCAAAGGCCGCTGAGGCAGCGCGCTCTGCGGTTGCCGTCAGAGCTGTCGAGGCGGCCCAGGCAGCACGCTCAGCGGCGGATGCCGGCGTCGCCGGAGCGTCCGAGGCGGCGAAAAACGCCGCGTTCGCCGGCGCTGCGACGGCAGTTCAGGCTGTCCAGTCTGCGGCCGAGATTGGGCAAGTGAGAGCAATGGAAGTTGCGGAAGCTGTCCGAATGCGCAAAGCCGACGGGCAACCGAACAACATTGAAGCCGGTCGCCGCAACGAGTCATCCTCCAGAAATCGCCAGCGTTCCAGAAAGAGTCCGAAGAGCTCTGCCGGGTCGAACCGTCGCAAGGAACCACCGAAGCGCTAAACATCACCAGTCCCTCCTCTTCATGTTGTGTTGTGCCGTAACCCCTGGTGTTGTGCCTACTGCCGGGTTTCTTTCCTGTCCACCTGGTCATCAAGTCGCCCAACATCGTCATGATCTCTCGTTCCCTTTTCCTCTCATTTTGTATGCGAACACTCGGCCGGTAGCTCTCAATAAAGCTGCACGGTTCCTGTATATCGCTTCGCTGCTACAGTATCCACCGGCGTTATTTGTTCAGATTAGTGATAAGCCTACACTTTACTATGTGAATGGTATTTTAGCAGCTTTCAGCACAGTTTCGAGCAGGGACTCTGTTTTAACTGCAGTGGAACGAACCAAAGTCGTTTGTTTAATGTGCTCTACCAGCCTAGATCTATTTTGGATTATTGTTGTTTCACGCATGACTTTGTTAATTGGGTTGAAAAATATGGGTCATTATGTGATGGTAAAATGAAATTATAGGTCGACGTTCCTAAATAAATGATAAAGTTATTTAAGTCTAGTAAGCATATGGTTGGAGTTGCATATACAAGAAAAAGCCCCCCCCCTTTCGATATCGAGCTTATGTCCCTCTTACCTCGCGCTTTCCTCTAAAATATTTCGGGCTGCGTGCCTCCTGCAATACTAGCAGTTTGCAACGAACTTCGATGCAGGTCGGTCACAGACACCAACCTAGACGCAAACCAGCTCGGGCCACGGTTGGGGATTGACTTTGGCCTTGCACGTGCCGATTACTGCTTGCTGATTCCGGGCCGTGCTCAGCACTACGACGGCCCAATGATAAATTATCTTTTATAGTAGTGAGTTAACTAGAATCGCAGCTGCATAAAATACATCAAAAATATTTGCAAAGCCTTGTTTGCATTTCCTGTAGTTTAAGACAGGAAAAAGAGGTCAGGCACCTATTGCAAAGGAGTATGTGCTTCATGAAATCTGAACAGTAAGAGCATTGCGCAGTCACAGAGGTTTGTGCCTCACGACAAACATGCGACACACAAATTAAGCTACAGAAACGATACAAGCCAGAAGATCATTTAGCACCAACATGCTAAGCTTACATCCTCGGAATGAATTTGCACGAGCATCTATACTCCAAATCTACGACCCTGCTGTTAGAACCAGTGGCTCTTCCTCAAGCAATATTTCATTCAATTGTGATTCTGTAATGTCGCAAATGAGGGGGCCACTTTGCAGATATCTGTCAGAAAACAGTCCACTCTTCCAGCTTTGTTGCAAACGTAATGAGACGATTTTCTCAGGCACCACGACTGCGCGACATAAGCGTGTCATGTAGATATTTCGTACATTTGAAAAAAAATCTGCCGGCTGTTACACATACGATCACTTAACATGTAGCGATTTGACCAGTGGCTGTGCCCTGTTGCGCACAATTGTCTCAAAATTTACCCGACGTGGTTGGTGGCCAGCGGTGGCCCATTTTCTGCCTGTGCTTGCCTACGCGCCAGCGGCCAACTATTGCCAGGTGTCTGCCAGTGGTCGGTTGTTTGCTTTTTGCCAACCATTGACCGACGCAGCAGTTGGCCAGCCACTGCCCGACGCTAGCCCAAGTTCAGTCAGCCGAGCACATCGGCTGCCAACTGAAGGCCGGAGACGCCAACCATTGGCCGTTGGCCAAGTTCTTTTAGGTTAAGCGTCGTCCACGACTCGTCTGCTTGCGGCGTATGCTGAATACTGCAGGAGAAATAGGCAGTTTTAGATTATAGTATGGGCACTTATGGAAACTAAACGCAAACATTTGTGCGCCGTTTGTCGTTTATCACATCCGCACATTTAGTTCAGCGTATGCAAACGGAATAGCTTCGGCCTAGTGGTGCCATCTGGTTTATAGAAGCCATTTCTGTCAACAAACCGACATACATTTTTCTTTACGCCTAGGAGTGGCAGAATCTTCACTCAGATAAAAAATATACAGCAAATTTGCACCTTATCGTTTTTGCGGTAGATGAGACAAAACGAAAGCCCAATGCCCCATTTATGTCTAGTGAACGTCGTGAAGAAGCCAGTAACGACGACGAGTTCGCTCCAAAGCGAGGGGGCCTGCTTTGAAGCGCGTCGCCATATTGGAAACGTTATTTTGGCGTACTCGAGAGTCGCTCGACGCTAAACGGGAAGCAGCGTACGTTAAGGCTCGATTTGAATTGACGTTTGACGCATGCACAGTTTAAATCGTACACTATCCCATATGCCCATTTTATACTGGCACTACATTCCTCAGCATAAGAATGTCTCCTCACTCATCGTATATTTTTGGTAGTGCTGTAAGGAATTATACCTAATGGTGTATAGGTGCAGTGCTAGCATCTAGACATATCCTTGCAGATGCATGTGTGGTCCCCATATGCTGCAGTATGAAGCGAGAAGACTCGATTCGCCAGCATCCTTCAATCACAGATTAAAGGGACTATGCAATAAATTAATTGAGATTACGTAAAGCAGACGAGAGATAGGCATTCGATCACTTGTCACCCCAGTGCAAGAATTTTTGAGCTAGCATCAATAACAGCGAAGATATAGACGATTAAAAATTACGCTCCTCTCCCCCCTCAACTCGTACACAAGGAGCACCAGGAAATAGTAAAGAGAACAGCTCTGGGACTGGGCCCCGCCCATGAATACGTCATCCGCTGACGTTTATTTTGCAACTTCCGGTTGTCGCTCCTAGCCCCCCAGCAGCAGCGTCGGCGGCGTGGCGGCATCTCTCCGGTCTCTCTTCGCCTTCCTGGATTGCGGATCGTGTCGGGTTTCTTTGCTTGTCATCTGTTGTAGTTAGCAGTAATAAACCCGGACCTCGAGGTGCGACTGCTCGCTCTTACGGCCGCGATGGGCATCGAGCCCTATGCGTGCGCACGAAGAGCCGTGCGAGTGGCTCCGGAACTCCCGACAGAAGGAGGCGGCAGAGGAAAATAGAAACCATATGCGCGAAGGCAATGCCCCGACTCGCGCGCGGCGGCACGAGCAGACGATTTTCACGGCTACCGGAAGTGTGCCCGTGACGTGGCTTCCGTGGCTCCAGCGAATGAGAGCGTGTGGTGGCCTGGCGACGTCATGGGTAGTGTGACGTCAGTCTTCCACGATTTTATTTCCAACATCGGTCACTACGAGCACACCAATCGGCCCGCGAATTTTAAAAAACACGGTTTTTAAAAGTTCATAATAAATTGCCGGCTCAGTTCTGAAGACTCATACTTGGTGTGAATGCTTCTTAGCATCATTTCTAAGCATTGAGAACATTTACAAGTGTCTTTTTATTCGTTGCATAGTCCCTTTAAGAGAGAAAGTGCAGCGTGGGAGGTGTCTGAAATGACTCGCGCCTTCCAGCTCTGATAGGCGGAGCCAGCACTCGTATCAAGTACTGTCCGCAAAACAAAGGAATATTTTTGAAGCGAAAAGCTTCACTGCGCTAGTCGACACCGCGCTTCGCGCGAGCCGGCGTATGTCGGAGCACGAGTGGCGTCACGCACGGCGCAGGTGGCCGCCGCCGACTCCGTCTTTCTCGCTCCCTAGTCACTACTGCTCATGCGCCACTAGTAGCACCGAGCCACAGGTGTTCCGCCGCTGCGCAGCGCCGCGCCTTTCCTCAAAATGCAATTTTCAGTTTTCATTCTTTCCCTCCTTTATCTCTTCCTTTACGGCGCGGTTCGGGTGCCCACCGAGATATGTGAGACGGTTACTGTGCCATTCCCTTCCCTCAAAAACAAAAGTGAGCCGACGGCGTTTATAGAGTTCATTGGCGTTGGCAACTTTGCGAAGACCGTTCATTTTCACGAGAGGAAAGGCGCACAACCAGCTCCGCGGGTGAGTGGAGACCTCAATCTCGCTTTCATGTACGTGGCGTGGCGTTGGTGTCCAACTGCAAAAGCCTGCTTTGACTGCGTTCCGCACACTGGATAAGCAGCGCCCCCCCCCCCCTGCCACCCTGGAAGGTGGCATGCAGTTAATGGTTGATCGCGAGAGGTTGGTCACCAAATTAACGCTGCGGCCTATAGCCATTGCTACAGTGCCGCATGTCAGCAACAACGCTGTGAGCGCAATGCATTCAGGCCACATCTCTCTCACCACCGCCACATGTATCAAAGCACGCATGAGGCGTCCGCATATCCAGGGAGCCAGCTATGCGCCCTTCCTTTCCTCAATGCCACCGCCGTCTAGAACATTGTCAACGCCAGCATCTTTCGCTTTGTATATCCTTGATTAGCTGAGCTAATCCACGTTATTTTTTTTTTTTTGCAGGAAATACGACGGGGAAGTGACACGGCCCGGCAAACTTACTTCGACTACTACGCTACTGGAAAAAGTTCCATACTGGTGTATTCTAGGCCCAGAACTAGGCAGCGAGGCCCGTTTTCGAGCGGTTCCCCTGCTGCTGCCCAACTTCAACACGGTGCGGCAGTCGCTGCAGTCGGCAGTCCTCGCTGTCTAGCAGAGTCGCAGTAATGACCTCCCATCACTCGCCCGGCTTCCTTGAAGGACGGAAGCCATCCTGCGCACCCATATGCGCGCATCCCCCAGCCATTCGCGCAAATGCAAGCCCCACCGCGCGGCAGCTCTTGCTCTTTCTGTCGTAGACTTCGTAGCTACAGATTCACGGTAGCTTTCCCGCGCACCGATCGGCGTGCCCTCACCATTCCTTTTGGAACTGATGCAGCTGCGCCGGATCGAATTCTTCGCGTAGTTTCACGGCCCTACTCCATGATGCCGCTGTTCCAGACGGCGTTCGTGTCGGCAGAGTTCGCGGCAATGGGCGACTCCTGGCACGTACCCTGCATTCTTCAGCGCCTCCGACAACTGCAGCGCGCTGCCGGTGGCAGCGTGGCCGTCCACTGCGGTCATCAGCAGGAGGGCCCTTCGGACACCCACCACCTAGCTCTTGCCGCGAGCCCGCTCTAGCTACTTCAGCAAGGCGGAAATTTGGGCGAGTTGGTAAGTGTTCATTTTCGCTCTCAGCGCAACACGACGGGACACAAGACGAAGGACTAGCACAAACAGCGCCTGTTTGTGCTAGTCCTTCGTCTTGTGTCCCGTTCGTGTTGCGCTGAGAGCGAAAATGAACATCTAGCTACTTCGCCGTCGCCCAGCCATTTTATCGCAGCGGTATAGTTTGTGTTGTGTTCATGTCGCTATAGTGACCCCACTCCTCCCCCCCCCCCCCCCCCACACACACACACCGGCCTTGTTCCTTGATATCGCCTCCCACGCCGAACTGTGCCGCTCGCTCGGTCTTCTGCGCCATGTGTGCGGAACGCCATGGCTCCTATACCTCAAGACGTCCCCCCACTAAATATTTACACTTAGTCGCAAGAAAATAACACAGGATAGCTAGGAGGACGTAACGCGTATATGTTCGAGCGTTCGCTGTGCTGTGACTGTGAGAAGGCGCAGGAGAGGAGGCTGCGTGGAATTCATGGTTGCAAATAATCTCGACCACCTGGGGAACTTTAACGTGCACTGACGGGCGCCTATGCGTTTCGCGTCCATCGAAACGCTGCCGCCGCGTTCGGGTTCGAACCCGGGAACTCCGGATCAGTAGCCGAGCGCGGATCAGTAGCCGAGCGCCATAGCCACTGAGCCACCGCGGCGGGTGCTGCAACATTAAAAAAAAATGTTGCAGCACCCGCCGCGGTGGCTCAGTGGCTATGGCGCTCGGCTACTGATCCGGAGTTCCAGGGTTCGAACCCGAACGCGGCGGCAGCGTTTCGATGGACGCGAAACGCATAGGCGCCCGTCAGTGCACGTTAAAGATTCCCAGGTGATCGAGATTATTTGCAACCAACGCCCATCTTTCTGGCATTTTTTCTGGAAGTGCCTGGACAACCGCCTGTACCTTGGCACCAGTGGAAGGATTTGCGAATTTTCTACAAGCAACAGGACTGGACGAGAAGTCACAGGCTCGGAAGAAGGCCATCCTGCTACAATGTCTAGGTGTTGAGGGTCGTCGGGTTTTCCGCACGCTGACTCCGGAACCGAAGGCTGCGAGCGCCGCATCGGATTTCCTCGGCCAGAAGTGGAGCAAGCGAGTGCTACTGCGAACGTTTATGATGAAGCACTCGGCCTGCTGGAACGCCATTTCACAAGTACTGTGAACGTCCTCGTTGAGCTCCATAGGTTCACGCTGCGACGGTAGCTCCCAGATGAACCGATACGTGACTACGTCACGGCTCTCCGACAACTGGCGAAGACCTGCGACTTCGGCGACTTTCTTGAGGCAGCTTTGCGTGGCAAGGTTGTCGATAGCGTTTGAAGTATGGAATTGCGACAGAAGCTGCTGTTTAAAGGGTCGAAACTTACGCTGGATGAGGCAGTCGACATTCTGCGGGCGTACGAAGAGGCATCAGACGGCGTCCGACTTTATGAGTCGGTTACGACGCTTCCCGGTTCCTATCTCCATACATGGAGTCCAAGGGCTTCTTTGCCGACACCATGTTCGGATTCCGCCCGTGCATGTCGGCACAAGATGTCCTACTCCAACTGCACAGAGACATAGTCAGACCCACTGCCATGCGCCAAAATGTCAAGGCCATCCTCGCCTTCGAGCTGAAGGCGCTACGTTTGACAACGTCAAACGTAGCGCTATATATCCTGTCCAATTTGAGTACAACGGACTGTGGGCGCAAAGCTTTTGCCTACATTCGGGATTCCCTCTCGAAGCGTCAGGCTATCCTCAGGATCGAAGACACACGAAGTACCTGTTGATGACTGCATAAAATTTCTTGACTTGACCCTGTGCTTCACTGTTGCACATATGTGCTGGTCTTTTGAACCTAGGAGCAAAAAGCCGTTGCTTCCGTACAGTTCCTCTCATTCGAAGCTCGTAAAAAGGGGCATTATAGCGTCTTGCTTCAGTAACGCCATGAAAAAATCTTGCACCCACAGGACTGCCAATAGTTTTTATTATCAGGTTCAGAGGCTCGTTACTGCAGGATACCCCCTCAACGTCTTAGCAGCTGTAGCGGAGGGGATGCTGAAAAAGTTAAAACTTTCTGCCGCTGTCGACCATAGTACCAGAAGAAAAAATGTGTCTGTGATACCCTACATTCATGTTGTATCGCATAATTTGAAAAGAATTGGTAAGAGAGCCGGAGTAGATGTTGTCTTTTCAGCTCCTATGAAATTGAGAAGTCTGTGCGCGCGTGTAAATGGCCCCAAAAAGTCAAATGAAGGTGAATCCATCTGCACAAAAAAGCATGAGGTAAAATTTGTGAAGTGCGTAGAGAATCTGGTTTATTCGATCCCTTTGAGTTGTGGTGGTGCATATGTTGGACAAACTGGTCGTTGTTTGAACGATAGGCTGAGGGAGCACAAAAATGATGTCAAAAACGCTGCCCGCCACATTGGTGTTCACTGTCGTGATTGTTCGTGCCAGCCTCTGTATGACAAAAGCAGAATTGTTGATAGACACAAAGATCAGCTGACTAGAGAACTTATCGAAGCGTCTGACATCTTGAAGATGGGTCAGAGGTGCGTAAGCACCCCTTCTGTCGCTATCTTGCAGAAAGAACATGAATTTTTGCACACGTGTTAGCCTTGTGTTATCATATACGTGCCTGGTTGGAGAGATATCTGTCACGGTTCTGTGTGTGTTTTTTCTTTTTTTATCTTTTTTTTTCTTTTTTCTATTTTTCTGTTTTTTCAGTGTCCTTAGCGCCTTTATAAGCATGGCTCACTGAATAAAACATTCTGTTGTTAGTCAGCGCTGTGTATCGTCCTTTCTTGTCCTCTGGCCTTGTGCCGTTGCGCTGTTTCACTGGAAATCATGTCAGACCAACGTGCCCATCAGTTATTGTTGAACGGATTGTACACCATGGGAACACAGGGCACACCCCAGGGGTCACCGCTCCTCTTCAGTATTCCACGCCAAATGGCCAGCGGGTGGAAGGCATCCGCCACGCGTTGCACGCGGACAAGCGAGGGGAGCCCTGGAGACATGGAGGACTGCCTTCAGCGGGCCGCCACCATAGTTGATGGCTACGCTACCGGCTGTGGACTGCAATGGGCTCCCGTGAAATCTGAGCTCTTACAGACAACACGAGCCTACACATCTCTCTGACGGGAGGTCCCATTAGAGAGGCTGAGGAGATCCGGATCTTGGGCTTGTTGACAATAAGCTCAGTCCGGAGTCTACCATCGTCAAACTCAGGCGAGTAGGTGAGCAGGTCGGACGTTTCAAACAAGCGCGGTGGGTTACGGGGCAGGGGCGCGCATCGGCTAGCCCTTGCCTTCATAACCAGCAGGATCATATGCTCCGTGCCGTACCTATACGCACCAACGGCACCACGAAACAACGCGAGCAACGCATTGACGCCATCACTAGGAAGGCCACAAAGCGAGCATTGGATCTCCCAGTTGCTACCTCTAACGCGAGGTTGTCCACACTAGGGGCGCTCAACTCTTACCAGTAGCTACGGGAGGACCCTCGTGAACCGATACACGCGACTCTTGCAGACGGCAGACGGGCGCCGCCTGCTAGACCGCTTACATATACAACACGAATGCACCCCAGATTAGGCACTTCAGATCCCGCAGCTGTGGCGTCACAAGCTCTGGGTCCAACTACTCCCTAGAAACATGGACAAGCAGGCCCATGAAGGCAGGCAAGCAACGCGCGCTTGGGCACTGGAACGTCAACACGGGACACGCGCCGTGGTCTAGTACGTGGACGTGGCAGGGCCTTCGCCTTCCGGATTCTATACGGCGGATTTATAGGCTCTATAGTTCACCAGAGCTGCAGCGTGAACGGGCTCTCCTATCGAGCTCGAAATTCTGCGCACGCCGAGGAGGTCGCCATTGCGTTAGCCGCCTCGGACCCGAATTCGAGGATAATCATAACTGTGAGCATTATGTGGCCAGCGAGGTCCAGCCTTAGCCTACCATCTCCTAAGTCAGGCTCTGGGGGAATCGGGTACGTCCCTCACACAAACGCATCGTTTCGACCCCGGGCCACCAGGGTCTGCGAGGTAACGAATCCGCTGACGCGGCTGCCCGAGCGCTTATTTACCGGACTCCTCACACAGATTCTTCCGGCTCCAAGCCTAGACAACCACTCCTGCGGTTTCGCAAAATTCCGATTGACTGTTGCGAACAACCCGCCGCGGTGGCTCAGTGGTTAGGGCGCTCGACTACTGATCCGGAGTTCCCGGGTTCGAACCCGACCGCGGCGGCTGCGTTTTTATGGAGGAAAAACGCTAAGGCGCCCGTGTGCTGTGCGATGTCAGTGCACGTTAAAGATCCCCAGATGGTCGAAATTATTCCGGAGCCCTCCACTACGGCACCTCCTTCTTCCCTTCTTCTTTCACTCCCTCCCTTGTCCCTTCCCTTACGGCGCGGTTCAGGTGTCCAATGATATATGAGACAGATACTGCGCCATTTCCTTTCCCCAAAAAACCAATAATTATTATAATTATTGTTGCGAACAACGTCAGCTTTGCCAAGCTCCAGCAAAGGGGCTGAGTAAGGCGAACGAACCCCGAGGCGCCTCGGTGACCCGAGACACATGCCCGGACCTCACCTTCACTCGCAACATAAGACACGCTGACTGGATCAACACCAAGGAAACCCTCGGCAGCGACCACTGCATCCTCAACACCACTGTTTATACACGCCCCCTCAAGCGCCCCACCACACAAGCACACATCCCCAATTGGACCACCTTTCGCCAAAATTTCCCATCCGACGCCAACACGAACATCACAAAGCAAGGCTACACGAATTGGTCCCAGTTAGTCATATCGCACCTTCGCTCCCACGAGAAGCAGATACAGCTCACAGAGGCAGTCACGGACGTGGACAACCACCTCCTCCACCTCTGGCAAGCGCGCCGCGGCCTTACGCGCCGCTGGAAGCGCCAGAAACACAACAAGAAGCTCAAAGCGCGCATTGCGGACCTCACCCGGCAGGCAGCAGAGTACGCGGCCCAACTCGCTGACTCTAACTGGGTGGAACGCTGCAACACGGCGGCTAGGCAAATGTCGAGCCGCAACACATGGCGGCTCTTCCGAGCCCTCATCAACCCAACGCAGACCCGCACAGAAACGCACAAGCAACTACACAAAGCCATGCACTCATTCCAAGGAAATACAACGCAGTTGGCACAGGCACTCCGGGATCGCTACCTGTGCACAACTCAGGACGGCCGCACATCGGCCTTTTCCTACGCAGGCAGGGGAAACTCGGAGTTGGACAAGCCTTTCCAGCTTCACGATCTGTGGGCCAGTCTGGCCATAATGAAGAGGGGCACCGCGCCGGGCCGGGACAAGGTTACCGTCAAACTTTTGGCGAACCTTCCTGATTCAGCGTACCAGTGCCTTCTAGAATACATTAATGCGATCTGGACGGGGGAAACCCCACTCCCCATTGACTGGAAGACGGCCCTTGTCACCTTCATCCCGAAGGCCGGGAACCAATCGACACGGACAACCTCCGCCCCATCTCTCTCACCTCGTGTGTGGGCAAATTGATGGAGACGATGGTACGGGATCGGCTGTCCGAATACCTCGAACAACACAACACCTTCGCGGACACCATGTTTGGATTTCGCCCACACAGATCCGCACAGGATGTCCTGCTCCAACTCGACCGCGTAATCTTGAACCCCATCACATACCCCCAAAACGACAAAATTGTCCTCGCGCTCGACCTGAAAGGAGCGTTCGACAATGTAACTCACGAGGTCATACTCACACACTTGAGTCAAACTCACTGCGGCATCAATACCTTCAATTACGTGAAGCAATTTCTCACGGACAGACTATCATACATCAAAATACAGGACCAAGAGCATGGACCTTTCCTGCTCGGCACGAGGGGGACTCCACAAGGCGCGGTGCTGTCCCCTCTGCTATTCAACATAGCCATGATGCGCCTACCTGCCCTGCTGGGTGCCGTCGAAGGGGTCCAGCACGCACTGTACGCCGACGACATCACCCTCTGGGCTACGCAAGGATGCCTAGGGGACATGGAGACCAGCCTGCAAACGGCCGCCAGCATAGTGGACCGCTATGCCCGGGACTGTGGTCTGCAATGCTCCCCGCAGAAATCGGAATTCGTGCATCTGCGCCCCTCGCGCACATGCTCGACACAAATCAATCTCTCCCTGCAAAGCGGCCCCATTAACGAATCCAAGGAAATCAGAGTCCTCGGACTCTTCATACACAACCAGCGACGTTGCGACACAACACTCGCCAAGCTCCGGCAGGTGGGGGACCAGGTGGGCCGCATGGTCCGCCGGGTTTCCAACAAGCGCGGTGGGTTACGATGCAAAGACGCCTTACGGCTGGCGAACGCATTCGTGACCAGTCGAATCTTGTATTCGACTCCCTACCTCCACCTGCGGAAACAGGAAGAGGATGCTCTCGAGGTCATCCTCCGCAAAATCATGAAACGCGCGCTGGACCTCCCGGTCTCTACCTCTACCAGCCACCTCATGGGACTGGGGATGGTGAACACTTTCAGGGAGCTTCGGGAGGCCCAGCTCACCAACCAATACACTCGTCTCACAAAGACAGGGTCGGTTCGCCGCCTTCTAGCCCGACTTCACATCCAGCACACCCAATTCACAGAGGAGAGATGCCGCCTTCCCGTACACTGGAGACGTGCCCTCCACGTGCGGCCTCTCCCCACCAACATGTCCAAAGAGGACCATAATGGCAGGCGCCAGGCGCGGGCGGAAGCCTTGGACCGCCATTTTGGGAATAAACCAGGAGTCTTCTACGTGGACGCCTCCGGCCCGGACCCCAAGGGATGGTACACGGCCGCGGTCGTTCACGAGGGCAAAACAGTAGACGCCCTTACTTTCAAGGCCCAGTCAGCAATTCACGCAGAAGAGGTCGCCATCGCCCTGGCAGCCTCCGACTCCTCCTCCAAATACATAATCACCGACTCGCGAGGGGCTTGTCGAAACGTCGAGCAAGGGTGGGCTACTCCCCTGGCTTATCGCATCTATCAAAATTGTAGCCGAGACTCCGATCCTGCGCACCGATCTATTATTTGGGCTCCAGGTCACCAAGGCCTCCACGGAAACGAAGCAGCCGACGCCGCCGCCCGCGCGCTCTCTCTCCGGGCGTTTCCCTCGGGACCCGACGATGACCAGGACTCCGATTTCAATCCGGTTTACACTTTTAAGGAAATATGCGATTACTACAAATCCACCCACCAAACTCTTCCCACTCCTTGCAAAGGGCTGGGGAAGGCCAACGAGCGGGTACTCCTGCGCCTGCTCACTAACACGATGCTGTGCCCGGCAACTCTAAAGCATTTCAATCCTCAATTCGACGGGCGGTGCTCTCACTGTGGGGAGATGTCGGACACCTACCACATGGTGTGGGCCTGCCAGCAGAACCCATCCCTACCCCCTATCCCAAACCCCACCCGAGAGGACTGGGAGGCGACCCTGTCCGGCTGCTGCACCCTCCAGGCCCAATGGGCCTTAACGCAGCGTGCCCGGGCTGCGGCAACCGCCAATGGGGTGCCTGACTAGGCATCCCCACCTAGTGGTTGTAAGGGCGTGACCCTTCAGGTCACGGACCCCAACATCTCTCTCTATAATTAATAAATGTTTTTACCACCACCACCACCTGCAGACCAACGCCTTGTTGTGCCCTGCGACAGCAAAGCATTTTGATCCCAAGATAGATGGGCGGTGCCCACACTGTGGAGAGACTTCTGATCTATACCACGCGGTGTGAGCATGTCAACAGAATCCTACCCCTTCCGCCACCCTGCAGAGCATGGGAGGCGGCCCGGCTCAGCATGTTCATCCCCAACAGGCTTTGGCCAAACGGGCAAGGGCGGCTTCCTCCAGCGGTGTCCCGGCCTAAGGACTCCACTCAAATAAAGGCCTCTTTTTGGGTCCGAACACTCTCATTCCCTGATTAAATGCCAGCACCGTGCTTGAGCAGCACAGGCATGGGCGGGCTGAAAAAATTTTCCTCCTCTATTACTTTGTTCAAGTACGCGCAGTAATGTTCACCTCCTATATCGAATACGGATTATCGGAAAGTTTGCAAATGCACAAAATTGACTCCTCGTTTTGATCAGAGAAAACGAACAC
Organism: Amblyomma americanum; assembly: GCF_052857255.1. Classification (NCBI taxonomy): domain Eukaryota; kingdom Metazoa; phylum Arthropoda; class Arachnida; order Ixodida; family Ixodidae; genus Amblyomma; species Amblyomma americanum. Next base: position 50,363,956 of record NC_135500.1, read on the forward strand.
TCTGATCCGTGCCCTAATTTAAACGCAAATCACCTATAATATTATGTGAAAAGTCTGCGCAGAATGTGAAAGCTGTGCACGTACTGGTCGGCAAGCTGACACTTGATACCTCGTTGTAGAGAAATGACGAGAAATTCGCAATTTTGTGCGAAAAGTTTGTTCCCTCCGATATCTCTCGCGACTGTACTACAAAGTATATATTGCCGCGAATCTTTGTCTTGTTCTACTAAGTCACATTTCTTGTGGAACGTTCTACTTTGTCTTGTTTGTTTGTTTGTTTTTCATTCTTCAAAGTAGCCGATAGGGGCTTTATCGCTTGTATGCAATGCAAGACGCGACCAGATTTATCTTGATTGATCGCGTACAGGCAGAGGCGTTTCTACATTGTTCCAGAATGTTGTGGCAACTTTTGCACGGCGTATCCCGAAAGTTCACTGTCAGCTTTAAATTGAGCACGGTCGAGAGCGGCGGGACGACCGACGGGCACGCTTGCTGCTTTCGCCGCCGCCGAGTCATTCAGTTCATTGTGGGCGCAATGTGGGTGTTTCTTGTGGGTGCTTCTCATGGAAGCCTTCTTTCGCTTTCTTCCTCACTGCCAGGACTGCCGTCACCACTACGCGACTATATATAAGGAAGGCTGTTTCTATTGCAATTTGTGCTTCAGATTATATTCCCATCCTGTAAAAGTCCCAATGGGATTGATAGTACCTGAAATATATAAAATGCTCTAGAATTCGACGAATCCCGAGCTAATATGGCGGTCCTTTTTTGCGTGTGTGTTCCTTTCCAGCGGTAGGCTGCGTTGGTGTCCGCTCATCCTATCCAGCAGCATCTGTAAGCACACCCCTCGGCGATGGCCAGCATTGTTTTTCCCAAAAACCCGCCTTCTCGCCCTCCTCCGAGGCGAAGAAGGTCGGCGCGTTGTTTTCCAAGGTCGAGTAGGTTTTAACAAAAGCGGGTAATTATAGTCTTTTCCAGTCACTCTCGTGGAGCCGTACGGCTACAAAGGAAAGCTGTACAGCCGTCACGGAAAAAAAAATTGTCCTGATGCGGGGATCGAACCGAAGACCGCCGCTTTTCTCGCCAGGACAGTCGCTCCACAAACTCAGCGTTCCAGGTATGCTGTAGCAGGTGGCAGGGTGAGGCCTAATTGATGAACTCAAATTGGGCACGGTGAATTAGACCGAAGCGTTTTAGGGGAATCCCTCAGAGTGTAGTAGAGTTGACATAAGGAAGTAATTACTCATGTTACCACTATTATTAGCAGATGGACACAGGCTTTCGGTATCCTGCAATTGATAACTGACAAACGCAAGCACACTTACTTGACGACAACCTGTTTAAATCGCAATCTTGGATCACCTCAGCCATGTTACAGACACTGATGCACGTCTGTCAGGAAGAAGCAGAACTCCTCACACCAGGGAATTTTTGTACAATCGAACACAACAGGGTCGTTTCCTTTATTGCTCCCTTTGCATCGATTGTCGGTTTGGCGGTCCGAGCCTGCAAGGACTTGAGTTCTTGTTGCTACACGTCTCTGTCTCTATGGTACAACAAAGCACTGCCGTGCCGACATACGAATGGGCCGGAGCCGTAGTGTGGGTCCCGGGTTGGTACACCGCGATACGCGACGGGCCGCGGCTGCGTCTATTCGTGCCGGCACTGCCGACACGCAAGGCCGAGAGGTTGCACCGTTCCCGGCACGGCCAACACCGCTTCTGTGTACGGGCACAGCACAGGCAAACAGAACAACACAGGGGAAAAAAAAGGCTGCATGGTTCGAGAGTGCCACCTTGATCCTAAATTTATCATCCCACGCTTAGTTTAATGGTCGCATATGGCTAATAAGTTCACACGTCTCCCGCAAGATATAGAATTGGGCGAGTTGGACGTAGTGACTGTGGTTGGATGTTGTCCGACTTGGAAGGAAGCGCGAAGGAAGGCTACCACGAAAGAAGGACGACAGCGGTAGAGTTGTCATCCTTCCTTGTCGATTGTCCTGTTTGCGCGCTTCCCTCCAAAGGTGAACACATCTGGCCGATGCACGGGAACGGCGCAGCACCTCGGGCGTTGAAACTGTTCGGTGCGGATGGCGGCGTGATCGAGCGTGGCTGCGATCAGTATACAAAGGATCCCTATCGACCTCGGTCGCCTTGGCTCGAGGCGTCTGCCGTGCAGAGCGGTCTCCTGCACTTCCGGGCTCCCTGAACGGAAACAAGGCGGGAGACGGAAGTGCGGAGACCGCGGGTGATGCCCCGCGCCGAAGGAGCACGGGTCGCCCTGTAGGCCACACGTCTGCTTGAGACCACGGCACCTCGGGTTCCTCGGGGTTCCCGCTTCTCTTTTCTTCAAATGGACGCGATAGGGTAACGACCTTATTCCTGTCTGTTACTTTGCTCTCCTGAATGTGCGCGTGGGTTTAGGTGATACGCTAATTCTCTACTGCCTATTAGGTGCAAATAGCCGGATTTTCGTTGCTTGCAGTCGGCGAACGAATAATAATTAACCCGTTTCAGAGACTCGGAAAACACTGCGATTAATTCCCGAGATCGTCCTAGGTCCTAATATAGCTATTTGTTAAAATTTGCTCTCCAAATCAGCGCCTAAACCCGTTCATGAGATAAGTGCGTGATGAAGCCCCTATCGGAGGCGACGAAACCGTCGGTGCAGTGGCCGTGCAGACGTCGTGGGCATTTCCAGTCTTTGTCGCTTAGCTCATTGTAAACTACACCCCGCAACAGGGCGCCTAGAAGATGAACGACTTGATCTCGTCGTAGAGGACGAGCACCAGCGCACCGCCCGTGCCTCGGAGGACGTTGGAGAAGGCGCCCTTGAAGAAGGCGGCGCCGCCCTCCGTCTTGTAGATCTTGCCCCAGCAGTGGATCGTGCTCTTGTACTGGCGCTCGGCAGCGGCCCGGCCGCTCTGCATCATCATCCGCCTCCGCACGGTGTCAAACGGGTAGGAGATGATGCCGGCCACGGTGGTCACGGTCTGCGCGATCATCCACGAGATGACGAGGGGCGTGTTCTTGGGGTCCGGAAGCATGCCCTTGGCCGTGTCGAAGAAGCCGAAGTAGGCCGCCCGGTAGATGATGATGCCCTGCGTGGGTTCAGCCCGAGTGCGTCAACTTTGTGACCGCATCGAGATATGCTCGACATGCAACTTTCCAGGCAGACAGGGAACAGTCCAATTACGGTTACGCAAGCGCGGGAAATCTGCACGAACACTCTTAATTCGCAATTAAGGCTGGCACCACACGCCGCGTGACACTGAACCTTCAGAATTACCGCAGGAGCTTCAAATGTTTGGTACAATAATTGATTTTCTACGGGCGTCGAAAATAGTTGGTGTGAGCGAAGGAAGCACTTTTTATGTCGTACCTTGTGGGGAGGAAGAGTGGGTCATTATAATCATCATATTTGCGCAGAACCCCTTGGGACTCTCCAGTTTCCTCGGAATTACAAGTTTAAGGTATCCTCGTTGAGTTACGCGGTGTTCGCTACTGGCAGCCAACAGATGGCACTGCTGATTTCCAGTAGCTTTTCTGTATATGCGGGAGCACTGCAAGTTGGGAACTCATGTGCAACGCTTTTTGCTGGATAAGACAACTTAAGCTTGTGAGGTTTCAGAATTAAGACGCAAGATAAAAGCGCCAAGCGGGGCTGCCGTAAGTGTGACAAAACATCGGTGTGTCTGTGTGGGTTCTCTCTCTTTTCACTCGTTCACGGCTCACATTGGGACCTTGACTACGTCTTAGCATTGGCAAACTAAGAGGAGCTTTTCTTTGAGGATCGTCAGTCTTAATCCTGCGCAGATCGCATATTGCCATCCCCTCAGACGAACTCCCTACTGCTCTACAAGAGGAATTTCCGTTGAATTTTCAAACCATGCGCGGCATTTTCATTTCAAATAAATGCAACACAAAAGCAAACTGCCTTCTTTTCTACAGAGTGCAAGAACTTTCCCTCTCTCCAAGGCGTATATGTTCGTTTGAAGAAAAAGCAAACTGTGCGTCGCACACTCAGTATACCTTAAGTTTAAAAGTCTGCTACACTGGCGCATTTGTGCCGCTGGGCCACATGTGGCGGCAGCCCAAGGGTAACGGGACTGCAGAGAAAAGCCGTAGCTCGGCGTGCGACTGTGTAGCATTTGTAGCAAGAATCAGGCGTAATCCAACTGCGTTCGATAAGCCTCTTCCCGCTCACGCATTAATACAAGCGATAGAAAGCCGTCGCCTTCTCTGCAGCATTGTTCAGAGGGGCCTCCTCTCCTGCGTCACCCCTCGGTGAAACTTCGCTTCCAGCGGTCGGGAACTGCACCATGAGCAGACCAGGAGAACACATTTACGGGGCCACCCTGGACAACTCTGTTAAATCGCACCGCCCTACGTGGCGTGTAGCACCCATCATGGCCCTCTTCGTTCCTTACGTCTCATGCACCGCCACCATCGCGACGCAGAGCCGGCGCCAGGGGTGAACGCCCGCACTAACCGGCGTCACCGCTCAACGTAATGGCCGAAGCTGTTTTGCCACTGGCAACGGCGCCCGACCGCGGCCTTGTATAATCGGAGTGATGCGAAAGGCGAGGTTCAAAGGAAGACGCACGGATTAGAGAATTTTAGCTGAAGGAAACGATAAAGCTAAATTTGATTGGTTAACTTGAGTGGACTTGATAAGTTCTTTCTTAACTTACGTACATTATCATTCGATGTTTTACAGCCCACAGATATATACGCTGACCCATCTTCTCTTCAAAATGATCTCAATACTGTTCAGGAGTGGTGTAATAAGTGGCTAATGGAAGTTAACCCACGTAAATGTAATCTTTTGTCCATCAGCCGCCGCCGTAATCCTCTAATTTTCTCTTACGAAATATCAGAAGTTCCCGTACAACTAGTTCAGTCATACAAGTACCTAGGCATAACAATTTCTAGCGATCTTTCTTGGAGCTTGCATGTAACTAACATAATATCGTCAACAAACAAGGCGCTAGGTTTCCTCAAGCGCCGTCTTCACCATGCTCCGCAACATGTAAAGTTATTAGCTTACAAATCATTCGTCAGGTCAGAACTAGAATTTGCATCGCCCATTTGGAATCCTCATCAAGCTTACCTCAATAATGCCCTCGAATCTGTTCAAATTCGGGCTGCTCGCTTCGTTCATTCATCGTACTCTTATGACATCAGCGTTTCCTCCTTAAAAACAGCATCCGGATTATCACCATTATCGCTCCGCCGTCGCATTGCCAGCCTGTCTTTATTTCACAAATTCTTCCACAGCCCTATGCACATCGCACCTCACATTCTTCCCCCAGCACGCATATCTCATCGCACCAGCCATCACCTACAAGTTGCCGGTCCACGCTCACGCACCGTCACTTTTTCTAATTCCTTCTTTCCTCGTGCAGCCGCAGACTGGAACGGCCTTCCAAACAACGTTGCCATCATCACTTGCCCAAGTCTTTTCGCTGAAAATGTAAAAACTTTCCTGTTATTGTGAATCTGTGCTTTTAATTGTTGCCACCCCTTATGTAACACCCCTCTTTTGGGGCCTTTAAGGTAATAAAATGAAATGAAACGAAATACGCCTGACTGCTGCAGGGCACCCCCTTTCAATTCCTTGGTTGACTTCGGCAGACCGACTGTAATACAAGATAAGTATTATTATAATAGTATTATTATTTCTGCGTGTTTCATTCCGCTGCATTTAGTGCGCTGAGAATTTTTTTTTTCAGGTAATCATTCCCAGGACGCATTATCTCCAAGACGTTTCTCGAGATCGATAGTAAGGTGTTTCAGGACCTCTTTAAAACACCCTGCCCTTTTTTTGTTCGTTTTTTTAACGCATGGGACTCACATCATCGCGGTTTTCCCCATAAGTTGTGCCTAAGGCATTCGTGCATTGCCGCTCCGGCCATGTACGTAGTCCCTGGAAAGCATAACGACGCCCAACCTCCGAGGAACAGAGTCCACTGATAAGGCGCGGGCGCCGAAGCGTGAGCAGCGGCGCGTAAACAGCACGCGATGCAGCTTTTCAGCACTGAAAGAGACTGGGCCAATACCGACGGCTTTCCGCAAGATCACTCAGTGCTTGCTCTAGCAAACCCGCCAATTGGCAACGGAGCATCCCACGAGGATGCGCCGCTGGTGTCGGGCTGGGATCGCCTATACTCTGACGGCATGCCGTGCACTCCGAGTTTCCTTTCTCAGTGTGGATGTAAACAGGTCGTGCGCGCTAAGCTGCCTGAAGGCTGGGCGCTCTAACGTATACGCTTTGTGAACGTTCGCGACTCTGGAGCAGCAGAATGATCATTGATCGGCCCAGCAGTCAGCATGTATTGGACGCTCCTGCTGTATCTAAATTAGACAAACCTATAGACATGTGGTCTCCTTGTGTGCACTCGAGAATGAGCATATTTACCCACGTTCTGCTGTTCCCCCTCCACCTATCTTTAATAATAATAATAATTGGTTTTTGGGGAAAGGAAATGGCGCAGTATCTGTCTCATATATCGTTGGGCACCCGAACCGCGCCGTAAGGGAAGGGATAAAGGATGGAGTGAAAGAAGAAAGGAAGATAAGGCTGCCAAGTGGACAGAAAAAAACTAAACAGAGGATTCCTTTCGGCGCGTTAAACGAATGTCCTTCGAGCAATTCTCCCTTCTGGACTGTATCGCACGTTGCCCTATACGCGCGGCAGTCCGCGGCGTGCACGTTACTGACCTGCACAGAGACGCCGAAGCCGCGGTACAGCCCCACCATGCCGTCCGCCTTGAAGATCTTGGTGAGGCAGTTGCCCAGGCCGGTGAACTCCCGCTGCCCGGCGCCCTTGCCAGTGTCGGCAGCGAGCCGGGTTCGGGCGAAGTCCAGCGGGTAGACAAAGCACAGCGAGGTGGCGCCGGCTGCGCCTCCGGAGGCCAGGTTTCCGGCGAAGTAGCGCCAGAACTGGGTCTTCTTGTCGACGCCCCCGAGGAACATCTGCTTGTACTTGTCCTTGAAGGCGAAGTTGAGCGCCTGGGTGGGGAAGTACCTGATGACATTGGCCAGGTTGCCGCGCCAGAAGCTGAGGAAGCCCTGTTCCTTGGGGATGCGGACGAAGCAGTCGATCATGCCTGCGCGTTGGAGACAACAAGAGAAAGCTAAATATATAAAAAAGTACTCTCTCCGTGAGCATGCACACGTCACTGGCGCGCGGCACTGTTCCTGCCGCGGAGCAACAAAAAAACGTTTCCTCTTGGTGGGAATACGACACCGACCAACGCCAGTTCTTTGCTGCTTATACAAAGCTTGGAAGGGATTGATTGACTGATTGATTGATTGATTGATTGATTGATTGATTGATTGATTGATTGATTGATTGATTGATTGATTGAAAACACCTTTATTATCTTGGAAGGGAAGCGCACAGACTATGCCGTGCCTGCTGGGCGCCGAAGCGCGCACTGTCGATCTCCCACCGGCCGCCGGTATATAGACCTCTCCTGGCCGCGCACTTGGCCAAGTGTGGAACTAGCCACTGAGTACTCTGTGCAAGCGAAAACACGGCATGAGTTGCAATCAGAAATGATACGTGACTGTATACCCTCAGTGACGTCGTTAAATTTTGGTGGTTCATCACACCGTGACGAATTTGTCACTGAAAAAGTGTGCCCCTCCACTGAAAAGTAAATGAACAAAGTGCGTAAGCGCGCTGGAAGACGCCACTGCTGGGGTGCTATAGTGACTCTGAGAATCAGGGCAGGCATATAGCGAAGAATAGTTATAAAGTGTTTATCGAGAAGCGTTCTTTTCTCTCAAAAGATGTGGTTCACGCGGCACGGGAGTTGACTATAACACCTATGCACAGGCCCGCCACTATAGACATGCGTTACAAACTCTAATCCCCATTTCACTATGCGCCTCAACCGCCGGACAATGCGTCAGATGAAAATGTTTTCCTAGTCTGTCATCATCGAGACCTGTTACGGTGATTCTCCTACCGCTGTCTTCGGGGCGTAGCAGCAAGCTACAGCAGTCTGCCTGGGGCTGACCTTGGTCATTATACTGTCAAGGGACAGACAACGGAGCTCCATATCACATCCAATGATATCTATTCGCAGATCCATTTGTGACGATTCGTGCACATGCACCGGTGCCACGGCGAGCCGGTCAGTGACTTTTCCTGGAGACGGTTGGCCGCGCCGTCCTGGCGTCGGGTCGCAGCGGAGAGACATGACCATATTTGGTTGTGGCGGAGAAACATGACCATATATGGTAACCGTCGACGGCCCTGTCAAACGACGCTTGAGTGTCCCCGTCATTATGCACCCCTCGAGAGCGATCGGGGCGAGTGGACGAGAGGGCCGGAGACGGAGCGAGGCAGAAGACTGGGGCTGCGCATTGACCTGAGCCCGGGGTCTAGCCGTCGCTAACGTTCGACCTTCGCCAACGCGCCTCCACGCCTGGCAGCTCATCCAACGACCAGCCGAGAACGAGGGCAGCACAGCCACGAGGAACTCCCAGCCCGGCCGCTGCAGACAACCAGCCATTCATCGAGCCCGTGCCACACCACGCTGACTCAGCCCCGGCGACGACGAGCCCAGCTTCTGTCCCGTAAGCGGCATCGAGCCAGATGCTTTAATTAAATCACTTCAAAATCATTCTGGAGTCTGTGCATCAATCTCCTCGTGCCCAGTGTGGACCCAGGGCCATTTTAAGAAACTGGTTCATCACATTGGTGTCAGAAGTGGGGTCCACACTTAAATCATTGGGCAAAAGCTGGACTGCACCCCCGGCGAGAGGAGCTTGAGGCACTGACTATATTTGGTCTAATATGGAAGAAGCCCACTCGAGTGCACAGCCCTTTGGGGCAAGCGTACTTGCATTAGCAAACATGGTGGAGAGATTCACGGGCGACGGTCAGGGGCCGTCTATTGTTGAATTTTTTGACATGTTGGAGCAGGTGTGCAAAATGGGCGGGTTAACGGATGCACAACAGCTGGGAATGGCGAAATGTCGCATGTCAGGGGCAGCACATGATTTTGCCTGGAGAGATGAGGGAGTCAGGAAGGCGGGCACGTTGGCTGAATTTAAAAAGCTAGCGTTTAAATATTTTGACAGGGAACCTTCTAGCGTAAAGCTCAGGCGGTTCCTCGACGCTCGGCAGAAGCCGGGGGAAGACGCACGCGCGTTTGCCTCCCGCCTTCGCTTCCTTGGGAACGAAACCCTAGCGCGAGAACCGGGGCCTGATAGTTCGAAGCAAAAGCACGCCAGAGAGCTGCTTCTGGAGCAGATGACGTCCCAGTTCATCACTGGCTTGAGGGGTCCGGTGCGCAGGTTTGTTCTGTCTAAGGCGCCGTCTACTTTTGAAGGAGCGGTAGAGGCAGCTGTAGACGAGGAGCGTAATGAGTTGCTTGTCTCCAGTGAGGAGAAGGTGCGGCTTGTAACAGAGCCAAAAAGTGCAAGCGCCGACGCGAATGTTACTCAGTTGACCGATAGGCTAGACCGGCTGGAGGCGCTCCTCGCGGAAGGCCTACAGTTAAATAACAGGGGCAATTTCCGGAACCGTGAAAGGAGGCAGGTTCGCTGTTATGCTTGCAGAGGGTACGGACACGTTTCCAGATACTGTCCCGAGCTAAACCGCGAATCTGGTACGCCAAATGGGCAGCAGCGCGCGCCGACCAACACGGGGATGGAACAAAGATATATTGTGCCAAAAAAAACGCGTAGAGTCCCCCGCAGCCGAGCCGGTTGAGGGGGAGAGCAGTAATAGCTGTGCTATTGTAAGCGTTTTTGGAGAATCCTGCCCGATTGCCAAATTCGTGGTAAACGGGGTCACTTGCAATCTGTTGGTTGACACTGGCTCCCGGATAACGCTCTTTAAGCAAAAGTTTTTTGATCTGCTGACAAGGAAGGGAGACAGGCAGGTGCATGAGGCCCGAGAATCTCCGAAAGTAAGATTCGTGGGCATCACAGGAGCTGACCTCGGCACGGGAGGACTGTACCTTTTGCGCTTCACAATCGGGAACGAAAGTTTTGACCATCCCAGCTACATTTGTTCCGATGCTGTGTCGTTGCCGGATGGTATATCGGGCCTCGTAGGTCAGGACCTGTTACGGCAGCATGGCATCGATCTCATATTAAGCCAGAACTGCCTTTCCTGTCGCGGGGCTTTGGTCCCATTAGCAAATCGAGAGGCCGAGTACGTTGCACGAGTGGACTATGGGGAACAGAGCGCGAAACAGGGCTCGCTAACACACGCGGGCATTAGTGTTAGGACAACGAGAGAAACAGTGGTGCCGCCTCGGTCAGAGATAATCTGTGTGGGAGCGATGTCAGCTCAGATTGATGAGGGACACATAGGAATCGTTGAACCTATAGAGGGGCTCGCAATAGGACTGAGTGTGGCGGGCTGTTTGGTCACGGTTGACTCAAAGAAAAGGGTTCCCGTCCGCTTATGTAACTACTCGCAACAAGAGCTTCACCTGCCGAAAAACAAAAACATAGCTACATTCTCCACGGCTGAGGTGGATGAGCAGGGTACCCCGATTTGCACTACGGGCCTCGTCAATGAAAGGAAAGGAAAAGAAGGGAACCTGCAGTTTGACCTCTCTCACATCGACTGCAAAGAGCGAGGAAGAGTTGAGGGTCTCCTGCATCGCTACTCGGATGTGTTCGCTGCATCGAAGCTAGACGTGGGAAAGTGCGGAGTGATTAAACACCGCATTACGACTGGCGACTCGCCACCAGTGTACCAACGGGCCTATAGAATTCCCTACTCACAAAGAGAGGAAATGGATAGGCAGGTCCAAGAGCTAATCGACAAAGGCATTGTTGAGCATTCCAAGTCGCCGTGGGGGGCACCGGCACTTCTAGTTGAGAAACCCGATGGTTCATTTCGACTGGTAATAGACTACCGGCGATTGAATTCCATTACAAGGATAGATCCCTACCCGCTGCCACAGGTGCAGGAAACACTCGCGCAGCTTGGGTCAGCCAAGTATTTTACAGTTGTCGACCTCGCATCGGGGTTCTGGCAGATCGAAATGGATCCAAACGATGTCGACAAAACCGCATTTAACACCCCGTCTGGCCACTTTCAGTGGAGACGCATGCCGATGGGACTTGTTAACAGCCCTGCAGTCTGGCAGAGAACTGCGGACGTAATCTTGGCCGGTTTGCTGGGAAAGAGGTGCTTCGTCTACATGGACGATATAATAATTTACAGCAGCACCTTTGCCGAACACTTGGAGGCCATTGAGGAAGTGCTGGTCAGATTGCGAGCTGCTGGCTTAAAATTGAAACCTTCAAAGTGCCAACTTCTACAGCGGCAGGTCAAATACCTTGGACATATCGTTTCCGCAGACGGCGTAGAACCTGAAGCGGGAAAGTTAAGTAGCGTCCGCGACTTCCCTAGACCAACTGGAGTTCGAGGCGTTCGCGAGTTTCTTGGCTTAGTCGGATACTACCGAAGGCATGTGCGAGATTTCGCCCGAATCGCAAAGCCACTGACTGCACTAACAGCAAAAAACATAGAGTTCGTATGGTCGGAGGAGGCAGAGGTGGCGTTCGAAGAACTAAAGAAAAAATTAATAACCGCTCCCTTGCTAGGATATCCAAACTTCAGCCAGCCTTTCATTGTAGCGACTGACGCCTCGAAGTTTGCAGCGGGTGCAGTGCTGTCTCAGAATTTTGACGGTAAGGAGCACCCTATCGCGTTCGCGAGCCGGCAATTCAGTCCAGTCGAGCAGCGGTACAGTGCCACTGAGCGGGAGTGTCTTGCAGTGGTTTGGGCCGTGCGGCACTTTCGGTGCTACCTCTATGGCCACAGATTCAGGCTAGTGACCGACTGCCAACCCCTTAAGTGGCTTCTAAACGTGAAGGATCCGAGCTCGCGCCTCGCGCGCTGGAATCTGCAACTTCAAGAATACGATTTCGAGATAGAACACAAGCCAGGCAAGGTGCACACTAACGCGGACGCATTAAGTCGAGCTAACCTAGTACGCACCGTGAATGAGTTTTGTCCGGCCATAGATACGAACGACCTCCGCGCCGAGCAGCGAAAGGACAAAGGGCTAGAGAAAACATTTCATGCCATTTCTGGGGGGATCGCCCGGGATCCCGACAATTGTTACTTTGTTGACAACGAAGGAACCCTACGAAAGCGCACCCGGCCTACGCGGTCAGGAAGGAAGGCTGGCCAGGTGTGGGAAAGAGTGGTGGTACCAAAGTCAATGGTGCCGCACGTCTTGAGGGTTTTTCACGATGCCCCATACGCGGGCCATTTTGGAGTAATGAAGACGCAAAGGAGGTTGGAGCGCTACTACTATTGGCAGGGCATGCGTTCAGATGTTAAAGAGTACTGCGCTAACTGCCGTTCTTGCCTGGAAAGAAAAACTCCGAAAAACCGCAGGCCGGCCCCCCTTCAGGAATTCGAGGAAGTCTCGACGCCTTTTGAGAGGGTTGGCATGGATATCCTAGGCCCACTTCCGACTACGACAACAGGAAACAAATATGTACTGGTGTGCGTTGACCACCTAACGAAGTATGCTGAGATAACAGCACTGCCCGACCAAAAAGCAGAAACTGTGGCACGTGCCTTTGTAGAAACAGTGGTTCTGCGGCACGGCGTTCCGCGGCAGTTGTTAACGGATCAAGGGTCAAACTTTGTGTCGAGGTTGATGAAAGATGTGTATAACCTTCTGGGAACTGACAAAAGACAGGCCACCCCTTACCACCCGGCTTGTAACGGTGCTGTGGAGAGGCTTAATCAAACAGCAAGCAAACTGTTATCCCATTATGTTTCGCGAGACCAACAGGATTGGGACCTCTGGATACCGTTTGCTGTTTTTTCTTACAACACGGCGGTGCACGCGAGCTCCGGTGACTCCCCTTTCTACCTCTTGTACGGTCGCGACCCAGACACACCGAATGCGGTGGTTGATGGACAGAGACGGGTGCCATACGGGTCACTAGATGATTATCGAGCCGAACTGACGTCTCGATTGCAAGTGGCCCATGACGTAACAGCCGAAGCATTACGGGAAGCAGCCGACAAAAGAAAAAGGCGGTTCGACACTAGGGCTAGGGCGGTTCCTTTCAGGGTGGGAGACCGCGTATACCTTGAGTGTGTGCAGGTCAAGGCAGGGCTTGCCCGTAAGTTAACGCCCAAATGGAAAGGACCTTACCGCATAGTAGAGCAGCTATCGCCGGTTAATTTTCGGATTCGGGAGATCGCAGGGGCCTCAACCGCTGTGGTCCATGCTAACCGGTTAAAGCAAGCACCAACATGCTCGCCTCTTTCTGAAACGGCTGCCTCAAGGGAACAGGAGGGGGAGGATAACCTTCGCACGGAGCCCGCCATTGTAAATAACCCTGCATTGCAGAAAAGCGGTCAGAGCGGCCGGCACAAAAATTTCAGTCCATGTGATGAACTGGAACACTTCATGCAGTCGCAGCTCGGAGGCGCCCTTCTCGAGGAGGAGGCATTCCAATCTGGCAGACGTATTCCAGCCGCTAGGTACTACCTCCGTAACCGAGTAGTGGACAGGGAGGTACCTCGCTAAGACTACATTTCCTTGTTTTGTACATTACAAGTGCGCTTCGTTTAGTTTCATTTTTTGTTCGTTCTCTTGTTTGAGATTTTGTACATACTGTTAATTATGGTCTTATATTGTGCACTCGAGTGGTATCTACAGTGAAGAATTGTTCTGAAACTCCGCTCTGGCTCGGTGCTCGTGGGGAAGAAAGGAGCGACTTGTGCGGGATACTGGCCCGAACAGCGCGGCGTGTGTGTGTATGACGAATTCCTAATGTTCAATGAACATTCCTTTTAAGAAGGAGCGGATGTGACGATTCGTGCACATGCACCGGTGCCACGGCGAGCCGGTCAGTGACTTTTCCTGGAGACGGTTGGCCGCGCCGTCCTGGCGTCGGGTCGCAGCGGAGAGACATGACCATATTTGGTTGTGGCGGAGAAACATGACCATATATGGTAACCGTCGACGGCCCTGTCAAACGACGCTTGAGTGTCCCCGTCATTATGCACCCCTCGAGAGCGATCGGGGCGAGTGGACGAGAGGGCCGGAGACGGAGCGAGGCAGAAGACTGGGGCTGCGCATTGACCTGAGCCCGGGGTCTAGCCGTCGCGCCTCCACGCCTGGCAGCTCATCCAACGACCAGCCGAGAACGAGGGCAGCACAGCCACGAGGAACTCCCAGCCCGGCCGCTGCAGACAACCAGCCATTCATCGAGCCCGTGCCACACCACGCTGACTCAGCCCCGGCGACGACGAGCCCAGCTTCTGTCCCGTAAGCGGCATCGAGCCAGATGCTTTAATTAAATCACTTCAAAATCATTCTGGAGTCTGTGCATCAATCTCCTCATGCCCAGTGTGGACCCAGGGCCATTTTAAGAAACTGGTTCATCACACATTCAACCACGTCCGTCATTATGGTCATCTCCAGCAATGCGCCACCACGGCCGTCATGTAACTATCCGATGGAAGAAAGAAGCACTGTTGCTGTTCCGTGCAGTGGCCAGACTGCGGCTGTGCACACGCGCGAAGAAAACGAAGCCCGCTGGATGGACGCTTGGCGCGAGAGCACCGCCACGCGACGCCGTTCTCTGAAGCGTCGAAGATCTGGTTGTTCCCCGCACTGGGCCGCTCGTCTGGCCATCGCTGATCCGGTGAGTGCCGTCTCTTTTCCGCGCCCTTTTATACGCCGGGTATAGCCCCAGTTGAAGACTGCGCACAGTCGCAGGGCGTGTAGGGGTGTTAATTCTCGCCCCAGAAAGAAACAGAAAGGCTGGCTAACAGGTTGTCATAACGCCGCCTTTTGCGCAGTCCTCATCAACCGACCCGTCGGTCGTGGACCACCTCTTAATAGGCATGTAGTCTGCAAACGCAATGGTGATAACAATTCACAGTTGATCGACGGCCGAGCCGATCCGACGGCAATTGGTTAGCATGGCTCGTTGCCGCTGCATGTGTAGCCACACATGCTTTCATCCGGTTTGGTGACGTCACTTCTGGTTGTCCCTTTGCTTTCCTGACGTCACTTCTTATTTGGTGACGACGCGTTCTGTGTGGCGTCACATGAGACAGTTGCCATGACACACGCACCACGTGACTTGTACGTTCATCCTCTCGTCTTTCTTCTCCTTTCTTCCTCCTTTCTCGCGGCGAGGTGTCCACCGAGAAGCGAGGAAGTTACTGCGCTATTTTATTTCCCCAAAAACCGCAATTTTTTTTTCCAGTGTGGTCAGATACAACTCAAGAACGCAAATGCCCCTCAAAGGACACGCTCCAGTCAATGGCGTTGACCGACTCACATGACGCCGTGGCTAATGCCCTTAGGCCTTGCTGGCGTGACATCGCAGGGAGTGGCAAAAGAAAAGTGATTAACCGCGGCCTCATAAGAACCGGTCGGCGCCATTGGCTCGGGGGTCCTGTGACTATAAAAGCAAACCTAGACTTCTTTGCATGGTCCCTTTAATGCTCACCCGTTAACAATAAACGGCTTTGAGGAGACGAAAGGCGCAGTAACTGTCTCACTGTCGGGTCGACATCTCTACCGCACCGTGAGTGAAAGGATGGCGTTGCGCGCGGCCTAAGTCGAAACCCAGAGCCGCTTCCATCTGGCACTGCAAATTCGGTATGTGGACGCCTATGCTTCAAGCACCGCAGCATCTGCGCTCAAAAATCCGATTACCTAAAAGCGTAATCGTTTGCTTTTTTTTTCACCAGATGCAACAGGACCAACTAAAAGATCGCGATCACTTGGAAAGCGCGCGCGTAGTGGCTTCATAAATCGCGCATGCCGCCTGCGGAGCGATGACAACGATTTTGCGATTTTGTGGGGTTTAACGTCCTAAAGCAACGCAGACTATATGAAGGACACCGTAGTGGAGGGATCCGGAAAATTTCAGTTCCTTAACGTCCACTGACATCGAACAGTACACGGGCCCCTGGCATTTCGCCTCCATCAAAATGCGACCGCCGTGAACGGGATCGAAGCCGCGTCTTTCGGGTCAGCAGCCTAAAGCCATAACCACTTAACCACCACGGTGGCTCCCATAACAAGGGATGTGTTCTAGCGACCCGTTAATAATTAATAATAATTGGGTTTGGGGGGAAGGAAATGGCGCAGTATCTGTCTCGTGTATCGTTGGACACCTGAAGCGCGCCGTAAGGAAAGGAATAAAGGAGGGAGTGAAGGAAGAAAGGAAGAGAGAAGTGCCGTAGTGGAGGGCTCCGGAATAATTTCGACCACCTGGGGATCTTTAACGTGCACTGACATCGCACAGCACACGGGCGCCTTAGCGTTTTGCCTCCATGAAAACGCAGCCGCCGCGGTCGGGTTCGAGCCCGGGAACTCCGGATGAGTAGTCGGAGTTCCCGGTTTCGAAGCCGACCGCGGCGACTGCGTTTTTATGGAAGAAAAATGCTAAGGCGCCAGCGACCCGTTCAATGTAGATCTCAGTGAGTATGTATTCGCTTGTGGCAATCCACCCACCGCTTCATCTTCCTCTTTTGCCAAGCTCACCCGAAAAACATGAATAACACTGCAGCCAAGAGCGCCGCCGCGGTGGCTAAGTGGTTACGGTGCTCGGCTGCTGGCCCGAAAGACGCGGGCTCGATCCCGGCCCCGGCGGTCGAATTTCGATGGAGGCGAAATTCTAGAGGCCCGTTTACTGTGCGATGTCAGTGCACATTAAAGAACCCCAGATGGTCGAAATTTCCGGAGCCCTTCACTACGGCGTCTCTCATAGCCTGAGTTGCCTTGGGACGTTAAACCCCCATAAACCAAACCAACTGCAGCCAAGAGCGAGCTGAGCCCGCAAAAAATTGTTCAATGAGGCCGTAGGACGCGTTTCTGCATCAAAATACGATATATTACGCCGTTCTCGAAGTCTTAAAACCTTATACTTTTCACGTGAACGGTCTGAGAAGTGATCGAAACTTCTGGAGACTGCAATGGGCTGAATGCGCGGCAAGTGTTAGCCAGGACTCAGCGCAGCTTGGATACTTTCGCTTCACGACCTATTGCAACATGTGCGGGGACTGCGTTTCGCCGCTCGTCTTCCGAAGAAGCGCCACGTCTACGAGCGCCGCTTAACCCGGGCTCGCTTTTCGCAGCTTTGCGAGGCGCGGTCATGGGCGAGTCTGTGGCGCTTCCTCCGGCCGCTCGGTGTCGCTTTCGCCCTCGTTCGACTCAGTGCCTTGCAGCGGCTACGAGAAAGTCACTTTTTCGGAATATCTAAATCCGATATAGTACGGTGGCCATACAAGACTCTCAATAAATGACTATAGCCTAACTGTAATGCTTAAAAAGTTGACTATTCGCACGTCTTAGCTGCAGTATTCCGGTGAACGCCTCCGCTGACAATGCTAAGGTGAAGAGTGCGCGCTTCTAAATCAAATGGTCTATTTTTTTTTAATATCTGGCATTGCTGGGTGAAGCGTCCTCTGTAACTCCACGAATGCGCTGCAGCAGTGCTAAGTGGCATACTGTTGCAATACGAATATACCACCTTAAGACTGTTTACGATAATCAGTACGACAAGCAACACCAGGCACGCGCCAAGATAATAGCCGTGCTGTTTAGCAGATCACTCGCACGGGGTCGCATTTGGATTCGGTAGGTGACGTTTGCCCGCATGCAAACGCTGTCACACGAACTTATCACTGTATCTATGTTATAGGATACACAGGAACGGGTCTGTTCAGCGGTGAAAAATTTTCCAATATTTTTCGGCGCACTAATGCGTATAACCAATGCCTACTATACGTCTGTAGCTCAAGTGCTCCCGTAGCTCACGAGCACTCCTGCGCGACATGCTGCGAGACTCTATGAGCTTATGGCCGTCTGCAAAGCGCCACTAGACGACGGTTCGGGCCGGACATGCCCAACAATTCTAGAAAGGGCATTTTTCAGTGGGAAATCGTTTATTAACGCAATTTTTTCATATGATATAAAATTTCACTATAACAATAAATATATCAAAAGATAACCCGACGGCAGTCTTGCATTTTCTTTTCTAATAACGATTTTGCTATAACAAAAGCATTCCTCCATTGGTATATATTTTATGGCAGTCTGAACTGTTCGAGGCGATCGATGGAAACAGTTTACAATAAAGATTTTGCTACAGAAGAATGGACCATTACCTTCACTATTTCCAAAGAGAGTCTAATTTTCTAATATTCAAAAATTTTGTCACAAAATGTTGGATATGGTCGATTGACCGCAGCGGGAAGCTCCTAATTTCGATGACCTTGTGTTCGTTGACGTGCGACTAATTATATGATTACGCGGGCGTTTTTGCATTTCGCCTCCATATAGAAGCAGCTGGCACGGGCGGGGCGTATCACCCTCGCCAGCTATGTATGTGCACGCTGAAGCCGAACGCCGCAGCCTGCAGTGAACCATTGCGGTGTTGTTGTTCAAGGCCTTTCTTTTTTTCAACAGAAAAAGGCAGAGCAATAAGCACCCAAAAGCAGCAAGTCCAGCGAGTGTCAACCCTTGAGGGGGTGGCTAATGCGGACACAGTAAAATGACCTGCATTAGGCCTATTTGTCGCCGCGTTCACCAGATATCATTGAGAAATCTATGCTGGCCTGCGACTTCCGTGTGATACACGCTCTTGCACGTTACTTCCTGAAGTGACGTAGTTTGGCCAAGTGCGTACGAGCACTATCATCATCATCAGCCTCACAATACGCCCACTGCAGGGCAAAGGCCTCTCTCATGTCTCTCCAAGTAACCCGGTCCTTTGCCAGCTGCGCCCACCCTATGCCTGCAAACTTCTTAATTTCGTCCGCCCACCTAACCTTCTGCCGCCCTTACTACGCTTGCCTTTTCTTTGAATCCATTCCATTACCCTTAAGGACCGGCGGTTATCTTGCCTTCCCATTACTTGTCCTGCCCAAGCCCATTTCTTCCTCTTGATTTCGACCAGGGTGTCGTGAACCAGCGTTTCTTCCCTCACCCACTCTGCCCTCTTCTTGTTTCTTGACGTTACACCTACCATTCTCCTTTCCATATATCGGGTGTCGTGAACCAGCGTTTCTTCCCTCACCCACTCTGCCCTCTTCTTGTTTCTTAACGTTACACCTACCATTCTCCTTTCCATATATCGGGTGTCGTGAACCAGCGTTTCTTCCCTCACACACTCTGCCCTCTTCTTGTTTCTTAACGTTACACCTACCATTCTCCTTTCCATATATCGGGTGTCGTGAACCAGCGTTTCTTCCCTCACCCACTCTGCCCTCTTGTTTCTTAACGTTACACCTACCATTCTCCTTTCCATATATCGGGTGTCGTGAACCAGCGTTTCTTCCCTCACCCACTCTGCCCTCTTCTTGTTTCTTAACGTTACACCTACCATTCTCCTTTCCATATATCGGGTGTCGTGAACCAGCGTTTCTTCCCTCACCCACTCTGCCCTCTTCTTGTTTCTTAACGTTACACCTACCATTCTCCTTTCCATATATCGGGTGTCGTGAACCAGCGTTTCTTCCCTCACCCACTCTGCCCTCTTCTTGTTTCTTAACGTTACACCTACCATTCTCCTTTCCATATATCGGGTGTCGTGAACCAGCGTTTCTTCCCTCACCCACTCTGCCCTCTTCTTGTTTCTTAACGTTACACCTATCATTCTCCTTTCCATATATCGGGTGTCGTGAACCAGCGTTTCTTCCCTCACCCACTCTGCCCTCTTCTTGTTTCTTAACGTTACACCTACCATTCTCCTTTCCATATATCGGGTGTCGTGAACCAGCGTTTCTTCCCTCACCCACTCTGCCCTCTTCTTGTTTCTTAACGTTACACCTACCATTCTCCTTTCCATATATCGGGTGTCGTGAACCAGCGTTTCTTCCCTCACCCACTCTGCCCTCTTCTTGTTTCTTAACGTTACACCTACCATTCTCCTTTCCATATATCGGGTGTCGTGAACCAGCGTTTCTTCCCTCACACACTCTGCCCTCTTCTTGTTTCTTAACGTTACACCTACCATTCTCCTTTCCATATATCGGGTGTCGTGAACCAGCGTTTCTTCCCTCACCCACTCTGCCCTCTTCTTGTTTCTTAACGTTACACCTACCATTCTCCTTTCCATATATCGGGTGTCGTGAACCAGCGTTTCTTCCCTCACCCACTCTGCCCTCTTCTTGTTTCTTAACGTTACACCTACCATTCTCCTTTCCATATATCGGGTGTCGTGAACCAGCGTTTCTTCCCTCACCCACTCTGCCCTCTTCTTGTTTCTTAACGTTACACCTATCATTCTCCTTTCCATATATCGGGTGTCGTGAACCAGCGTTTCTTCCCTCACCCACTCTGCCCTCTTCTTGTTTCTTAACGTTACACCTACCATTCTCCTTTCCATATATCGGGTGTCGTGAACCAGCGTTTCTTCCCTCACCCACTCTGCCCTCTTCTTGTTTCTTAACGTTACACCTATCATTCTCCTTTCCATATATCGGGTGTCGTGAACCAGCGTTTCTTCCCTCACCCACTCTGCCCTCTTCTTGTTTCTTAACGTTACACCTACCATTCTCCTTTCCATATATCGGGTGTCGTGAACCAGCGTTTCTTCCCTCACCCACTCTGCCCTCTTCTTGTTTCTTAACGTTACACCTACCATTCTCCTTTCCATATATCGGGTGTCGTGAACCAGCGTTTCTTCCCTCACCCACTCTGCCCTCTTCTTGTTTCTTAACGTTACACCTACCATTCTCCTTTCCATATATCGGGTGTCGTGAACCAGCGTTTCTTCCCTCACCCACTCTGCCCTCTTCTTGTTTCTTAACGTTACACCTACCATTCTCCTTTCCATATATCGGGTGTCGTGAACCAGCGTTTCTTCCCTCACCCACTCTGCCCTCTTCTTGTTTCTTAACGTTACACCTACCATTCTCCTTTCCATATATCGGGTGTCGTGAACCAGCGTTTCTTCCCTCACCCACTCTGCCCTCTTCTTGTTTCTTAACGTTACACCTACCATTCTCCTTTCCATATATCGGGTGTCGTGAACCAGCGTTTCTTCCCTCACCCACTCTGCCCTCTTCTTGTTTCTTAACGTTACACCTACCATTCTCCTTTCCATATATCGGGTGTCGTGAACCAGCGTTTCTTCCCTCACCCACTCTGCCCTCTTCTTGTTTCTTAACGTTACACCTATCATTCTCCTTTCCATATATCGGGTGTCGTGAACCAGCGTTTCTTCCCTCACCCACTCTGCCCTCTTCTTGTTTCTTAACGTTACACCTATCATTCTCCTTTCCATATATCGGGTGTCGTGAACCAGCGTTTCTTCCCTCACCCACTCTGCCCTCTTCTTGTTTCTTAACGTTACACCTATCATTCTCCTTTCCATATATCGGGTGTCGTGAACCAGCGTTTCTTCCCTCACCCACTCTGCCCTCTTCTTGTTTCTTAACGTTACACCTATCATTCTCCTTTCCATATATCGGGTGTCGTGAACCAGCGTTTCTTCCCTCACCCACTCTGCCCTCTTCTTGTTTCTTAACGTTACACCTATCATTCTCCTTTCCATATATCGGGTGTCGTGAACCAGCGTTTCTTCCCTCACCCACTCTGCCCTCTTCTTGTTTCTTAACGTTACACCTACCATTCTCCTTTCCATATATCGGGTGTCGTGAACCAGCGTTTCTTCCCTCACCCACTCTGCCCTCTTCTTGTTTCTTAACGTTACACCTACCATTCTCCTTTCCATATATCGGGTGTCGTGAACCAGCGTTTCTTCCCTCACCCACTCTGCCCTCTTCTTGTTTCTTAACGTTACACCTATCATTCTCCTTTCCATATATCGGTGCGTTGTCCTTAAACTGAACCCTTTTCGTTAACCTCCACGTATCTGCCCTACAGCTATTATACACTTTTCTCTTGAGGGGTATTAATAAACTGTCATTCATAACCTCAGAGAACCTGCCACATGCGCTCCAGCCCATTCTTATTCTTCTAGATTTATAACCCGCATGATTCGGATCGGCGGTCACTGCCTGTCCTAAGTAGACGTATCCCCCTACCACTTTCAGCGCCTCGCTGCCAGCTGTGAACTGCTATAAGGGCGCTATCGTGGGATACAAAGGCTGCAGTGAAGCTCCGTTCACATTTAACATTGCCACACATTGTCCTTCCGCGACAAGGAATTATATCGTTTTGAAAGCTTGTCTTATTACCCGAAGAAAAGGTCAATCGCAAGACGAAATTATAAGAACAAGAGTTTTTTTTTTTTATGCCTCTGACTAGCTTAATAGAATGAAACATGAAAATGTGGACTTTGTTGACTGCTGTGACTTGTTGCGGGGTGGTACACCACCCTGTGGGCCAATGCGCCGTGGCTCTCTCTTTTTTTCTTTTTACTTGTACCCCATCTTAGCCTACACGAGGCATCCGCTGCCCATCAGCAAAAGTGGCTCGCCATAGTGAACCTTCACTGTTTTCCATCTTCCCAGCAAGGGTAAACGCTGCTGGCTTAGTTTCCAAAGTGCAGCAAACCAATCAATGTATTTTTTATTTATTTTTTTTTGAGTCCGTTAAATTTATTCGTTTCTCCCCACTGCCCTAAATTACACAGAGCGCACGTTAAGCAGCTGAGTAAAAAGGACCGGAAAAATCGTTTCATACTTCGAAACTGGTTCCCGGCACACTTTGTTTTCTTCTGACAGCGGAGAATTAGTCCAGCTCAGAACAGTTGGAAGCTCTCTTTTGATTGATTCTTGCTCGTTAGCTTTGCAAAGCGTGCGAGCAGCCAACGGTTTCTGACGCACGGGCGAACCTCGGGGCACAAAGAAACGCTGCGGCGTCTATATTTAAAGCAGCGCCTAAAAGTGGGAGGGCGGCCGACCCGATGCCCCAGAAGGGCGCATCCTCGCTCGAAGTCCCGGGTCACCTTCCCCTTGGAGGGAACCCGCGCGCCCCCTCCGGCGGCTGCTGAGGGTGTGTGTGAGAAAGAGTGTGCCTGTGCGACGCTACCAGTTCGGTAATGACAGCAGTTCAGAGAAGGTGCTTGAAAATCCGGTCGTCTCTTGGGACGAATTCCTGGTTTGCAGATGCAGGTGCCCTCTACTGGCAATGAACACCTACGTCTTTGGTGTCTCTGTTTTGCTTTCAGCCGGCGATGATGCAAAACTACCTTTAAAGAATTTTAATGAAGCCCCCGAGGTGGCGCAACGACCTGTAAACTCAAATTTGCAGGTGATTGAAGCAGCGTAGCGTTTTCGCAAACCCAGGGACCAGTCTTTACGTTTCTACGGGTCCCTGGGAGACAACAGCAGGAGTCAGCGAGTGCGCCGCTAGCAGACGACAACGGCAAGGGCCAGCAGACGCCCATCCGTTGCGTCACCGATGCCGTCACAGTTGACGTCAGCTAAGCTGCTTTCGCCGCCCGCCAGTCCCGCACGCCGTCGTGGCGCTGGCGTCGATAGAGGGCGGCATCCATAAGGGCATTCAATGGATGAAGCCACCACTGAGCTCCGCACTTGGCTCGGAGCCATCTGCCGCGAAGTCGATTTGTACGTCTTTATTTTTTTATTTCGATGTTCGCTGAGAGACAAGAAGCACGGGACAAAGTGGCGGAAAGCGATATGCGGAGTAGACGGGGAAGGGAAGTCGATTCGTTCCTTGGCGTTTTGTATCCCAGGGATAAAAGAGGGCATGTTGTGACCGGAATGCAAGGTGCCGCAAGGTGACCAGCGTCGAGTGGTTGTGAAATAGGACTAAGCTGCCCACCGCCCAGGCAACTATCGAGGCGAGACCGTTCGTTCATTTGCAACGTCCTCATTATTCTCCCTTCGTTCTGCCCGATTCAGCACTGGTCATCGACCCCTTAGAGGCCGCTCATGCTTCCCCAGAGTTCGACTGCTTTGTCCGCACTACCTGCAGCCTACAGTATAGCTTAGCCGCTGTGCATCTGCACACGGAACGAACATGCACCCTGTCGAACCCAAGCAGTTATCTAAAAAACTGCTTTCAGTATCTGCACAGTAACCGGCTGTGTGGTAGAATGCCACGTTTTTAGGAACGTTGGCCTCTCTTGTCGAGAATAAAAGTAGATACAGGGAGAAAAAAAACACCCTCCGCGTCATTTTTGGTCGATTGTTATTGTGGTGTCGTTTTCTTCTTGTGCTGCAGAATCCCCTTCCAGGGAAAAATGCCGCTGCCTGCCACCGGGAAGAGTTACTAGAGCTATCTGTTGTGCTTCTTAAGCTGCTTTAATTAAAACTTTCGTAGATAAGGCCAGTGGTGTTGAAAAAAATGTGCAGCCTGGGAGGGTGCATACACTTATAAATAAAATACAAATTTCAAGCAACGTGACACTCATTTGCATATTGTTTATCATCTCCTGCAAAAAATATTTCCTGCAACTGGGTTTATATGTGCAAGAATGCTGAGCCGCTCCTCCCTCTTCGTTACTTTGTTCCTTCTGATGTACTCTCGCGTTGTATTACGGGGCATCCCCAAAGGTGCAATTGATTTCGACGAAGGGAGTTATGACCTTTGGCTGTGCTGGTCGACAGGGCAATCTAATGAGCGTCGCGCCGAACTACGATGAACGGAGGCTCGATTTTATTTCGCAAGGGGGCTTCGAGGGGCCGCCTCTCCTCAGTCCTCTAGGGTTGTGTTCAAAGGAGCGACAACCCAAGGTCTCATGCCGCTATATTTTTCATGTTCTGGCGAAGGTTTCTGATTCTCTCTTTTTTTTAATGACACTTTCAGCCCCACTGAAATTTTATTAGTATCGCTGATAATGGGCGGATTGAATGCTTAGCGAAAAAGGTGTCGGGAAGCGATGCGGCGGTGAGCGTGCGTACGAGTTTAGATATATCGGTGATTTCAGTAGCGCATAACGCACGATTGAGCAGTAGTCCTTTATCCATTGTCTTCTCCGTGGCTCACCTTCGAGGCAAAGTGCGATGATCTGATGATGATCTCATCTGAAGTACGACGAACTGATTAATTCCAGAACGGGCGTTCAGTGACCCCTGTAGCCCCATTTCAGGTGGCGAAGTGTAACTAAAGACCGGCCCCTTCCAGCGATAGAATTGGCGAAGGTCCCTTAGTCCATACGTTTTCGTGAGCGCGCGAGAAGTTCGCGTGAGGTCCGAGCAAGCAGCGGGCAGATCATCCGGCGGCGAGTCGCAGCTGTTGCACGCAACGCCGCCACCGCTCTCTGGTGACGTGGGCTGTTTGTCGTCGCCGCAGGAAGGAGGTTGCCCCTCGGCGCGTGTCGTCACGGTGGGTGCGTCACAGCCTCCGCTGCCGGCGCACGCAGCTTGCGCAAGTATTGCCCGCCGGTGCAAAGTGCGTCTCACGTGCGCCGCACGTGCTGCTACGCGGGGCGGAAAAACGGCCGACGGCGTAGGCCACGCGCCGGATAGTAGCGGTGCGTGCGTGCCTCCCATGCACCGCGCAGAATGAAGCGCGTGGAGTCCGCAGGTCGTCGGCTGCCGTCTCTCGAATCGGTCGCAGCCTTGGCGGGGGCGGAGGGAGCTCGCCCTCGATGGCAGTCGCACAGCGAGACTCCGACATGAGAGGGTGCGGGCCTGGTGGTTCACCGGAAACGAGACACAGAAGAATCTTGTGCCCGTGTTATTCCGTCGTTCGTTCATCTGCTGTTCCGCCTTTTACCTACTGCAGAGTCTGACAAGGGGGTATTTCCACTCTCCAACCCCCCTCTCTCGAGAGGAGTGGGCGCGGCCTATCGAACGGCAATAAAGGGCGGAACTGGCCTCCAGTTACGTTTTCCCAGCTTGCGACCACAAGTGCCACATTTCATCGTCCACCGGCAATAATGATTGCGCACGCTGTTGTCCAATCAACGCGCAGTGCTGCCTTTGAGTAGAGAGGCTCTGCCTTTGCGCTTCCTTGCAACATGAAACCAGTCTCTTGCAGTGTCGGTGCTCACATAGCTACAAACACCTGCCTTGCAGCAGTGGACGACGGACAGGAGCCGCCAACTAGCGAAGCTCACGCAAAGCTGTCTCCTCTGTCCGCTTCTTAAGTACGACCAGCCGCACATATTCTTGAAACCTTCTCTAAAATGGCGCGATCTATCACGTTTTAAGCGAACTTTTCTGCGCCTATTGTGCTTCAATGTTTTCACATGAACACCCTTGAGTGAAACTAACATAGACGCCCTCCTTTGCGCTCAGGTGCGTGTTCTGCTCACCAAGTTCGTATGCCTGGGAAGAGCTGTCACATTGATCCATTTTTATTAGCTCTGAAATTGTAACTATTGCATGCTTCATGGTGCTTATAAGCGTGGCGTTCGTCACGCCTCCTGCGCGTCTGCCTTTTGCGCTTGTCCTTGCCCTGCGTGTGCCTTTCAAGGATTCGGCAATCAGTTTCTTATTGGCCTGTCCGTGACATCAGGCGTCCCGTTCTCCCCTTTTTCTAACATGTATCCTCGCATATGTCTTACTCGATCAGTTTTCTGATGATGGCGTCATTTATCGCACTATCACCAACACCTGTTGGTGTCTCTTCACATGTATCTTCTGTTGCGGTTCTTTACGAGATTAAACTCATCGTTTTGTTATTTTACATCCTTTCTTTAGTTAGGTTAGAGATTTGTTGTTGTAGATAAGTTACTTCTTGTGGTTCTGCTTTGCCCTTGCCATTTGTTGTCTTTCATTTAAAATGCTTAACAAGTAACATATTCTTTTCATTAGTTTTTATTGACCCTGTAATGCCCTCCTGCAACAATCGCACATGGGATTAGCAATAAATGAATAAGTAAATAAAGAAATATCGCACCAATCGTTCTTCAGACGGACCTGCTCAAGGATGGTGCAATCAGTGACGAGCCTCAACCATTTCCTCCTTTTCATATTTATCCATTCTCATCACCGCCACATTGATAGTTTGTCTTTTTCACAGATTTTTCCATGGCTCGCTGCGTGCATCAAGCCCCTTATGCATTGTAGGTCGAAACACAAATATCTCAACACATCGGTTATCCGCATCAAGTTTCCCGGCCACATTCACACACATTATCAGCAGCCTTTTTTCCCTGAGCAACGCCTGACTGGAACAGGCTTCCTTAGCAAGTTGCAACTGTCGTCTGCCCGTCAACATTTACCCAGGTAACAGCGCAACTGATTTCACGATTAATCCTGCACTGCCATATATGCTGCCACACCTCTTAAGGAATACCCCTCACTACGGGCCTTTTTAAAGACACCAAACTTAACAGCAAGCTTTCAAACATATGCAAATGCACATGGCAGATTTCGGCCGGATGTCAAACAACTGCTAATTTTTGCAGCTGCAAGTAACCGTATACCCGCCGTGGTGCATGGCTCGGTGCCTTCGGCGCTCGATTGCTGAACCTAGGTCAGCGGAATCTAATCCCGGTCGCGGCGGCCGCATTCCGATGGAGGCGAACTGCAAATGACGCATGCGAGCTGTGCGATGGCAGTGAACGTTACAGAACCCCGGGGGGTCAAGCGGAATTAGCAGCCCTCCTCTATACGGCGTTCCTGGGAGCCCACGTGAAACTTCGGGTTTTAAACGGTCCATGCACTGCAAAACTGAAGTATATAACCATCCCAGAACTCGCTCTTAACGACGAAAAGCTTTGTGATTTTTTTTATGTATGATCTATACACTCTACATAACTGCAATAGCTGGCAATACATCTCAGGGCTGGGTTCGCCGGAAAGATACGGAAGAGGCATTTGCCCTGCAGCCGTGGAGAGGCTGATGGCGACGACGTCGTACGCAACTACGTACGACGGCCTATCGAACCAAGGCCCCGACCGTCACGCGACCGACGATTACACGCCTCTATCGGAGGCGCGGCAACTATACGAGATAACGGAGAGAAGTGGAAAGAAAATAAAACGAGAGCGCGTGTATCAGCGTCGACCACTCGCTGGCGGTGATTAAGAAGACGGGATAGCACGGCACGCCCATAGAATGTGTCAGGTCTGTGGGCCACAGCGTCTCTCGAGTCGTCTGCGTCGCAGCCCTTATCACCAGTTGGTCCAGGGGGGTTTGAGGACACCGCCTCGTTATGCGGACCCTTATTCGGTGTCATCGACTCCGGCAGATAAGGGAAGCCGTGATTGCGTAGGAGGAGATAGGCGCCTCATCTAGGACGCAGATAAGGTCGTCGTGCTGTGTCGGCACAAAAAATCAAAAGGAGTGCAGAGCTTCAGGCGTCCTCTGGACGAGTGCGCCTGGCCGGGAGGACGCTGCTTCATTCATTCGTTATGCTTGAAGATGGTGATTTAGTGCCAGCGGCGCTTGGGAAGCTTGGTCGAACAACAAGATGGCAAACGTGTTTGTTGTCTCTGACCCATTTTACCTAACACTTCGAACGAGGGTAACTGAGTGCAATGGACAGCCTGTTCGACAGCAACACTATTCCCTAAGCTCGTGTGAGGGAACGTTTGCTTCAAATTCTCATCCTGTTTGGCATTCAGAACGGGTTCGCGCTTTTTATGGTTTATGGGGGTTTAACGTCCCAAAGCGACTCAGGCTATGAGAGACGCCGTAGTGAAGGGCTGCGGAAATTTCGACCATCTGGGGTTCTTTAATGTGCACTGACATCGCACAGTAAACGGGCCTCTAGAATTTCGCCTCCATCGAAATTCGACCGCCGGGGCCGGGATCGAGCCCGCGTCTTTCGGGCCAGCAGTCGAGCGCCATAACCACTCGGCCACCGCGGCGGCTGGTTCGCAGTTTTATCATGCCCAGCCGTAGCGCTGGCGGCAGCAAAAGGATATAGGGAGAACAAATCATTGAATATTCTCAGGGACTCAAAAGAGACCTGTCGAAATTATACGAAGGGCAGAATTAGCAAAGCTGCTCTTAAGGTGCTCAGAGAGTGCAACCTCTCAGCGAGCATAACAGTCCAACATAATTTAATCTGGATACCTGCGCACGAGGGCATCAGGGGAAATGAGGCGGCGGATGGTCTAGCTCGAGCTTTTTGTTTCCGAGTCGGACAGCAGCAGGAGAGCCGTGGTCTGAGCGCCATGATCCCCGGGGACAGCTATTCAGAACTACTCCAACATCACAGAGGGGTGAGATATAAATATCCGCCCCCGCATAAAGCACTAACAAAGGAGGAGGCGACAGATTGGCGTAGATTACAAACAGGTTCCTTCCCCAACCTCTTTATATACAACAAGATGTTCCCAACGCAATATAGGGGCACATGCCCGTGGTGCGGGGCCACACCCACACTATTTCACATAACATGGGAATGCGAACGAAACAACGCATTCCGGGAACACAAACCCCCGAGTGCGGAGCACTGGGAGAGCCGGCTCGTCAGCTGCGAGCTCGCCGTCCAAAAGAGGATGGTAGAACACGCACGGGATGCAGCCAAACTCAGTGGAGCCCTGGACTGAGGGACCACCCTTTGCTGAAGAAGCCTTCTCTGCAGCGCAGCGTGAAGACAGCGACACGCGAGGCAAACAAGAAGACTTCTGATCGCCTAAATACTTATGATTCAATAAAAGTTTTCCTATCCTATCCTATCATGCCCTGTAACGTGACCGTGAACGCTTTCGACTTGTTAATGAAGGGAAAATGATATTTTCAATGGCGCGTCTGGCTTCGACACCAAGTGAAATAATGTGTCAGAAATCTTAATTCCGCCAAACAAACAAAAATTTCAAGGACACAAAAAGTGAGAATATGTAGTCTACTACAGCCTTTGTTGAATATTTGTGGTGGCTCAGTGGATATGTGGTGCCCGGCTACTGACCCGGAAGACGCGGGTTCTATCCTGGCTGCAGCGGTCGCATTTCGGTGGGGGTGAAATGCTAGAGACCCGCGTACAGTCGCTTTGAGACTTTAAACCCCATAAACCAACCAGCCATTTCCGCATCCGGGTGCTTACACGCTTGTTCATTAGCCGTATGTGTCACCCCCTTACTTAGCACGACTGCGTACGCTTGATTCAGCTTCGTCTGTGGTAGCCTTTTCCCGCCAAACCGAACAGTGCGTGGACTGGTTGTTCAGCGGCCGTGGTTCGAAATATTACCTGATGATAATCCGGAACCCATTGCTCCGGCCATAACGTCGGAGCTTCCTGCATTATCCGGACAGGTTCAAATTGCTGCTGCGTGTCTGTCGAACCTCAGACCTTGTCACATTTCGACCACACAGCGCTCAGCTGATGTGTGCATTCAGCCGCTCTTCTGCGCGATCCTCGTTCGAGAGAGCACGCTGGCGCAATGGCTTGACTCGACGGAGAAGTCCAGCTGGAATCGCGACGCCATTTAAAATGCACTTCGAGCTTACTGAGCCAGCTGAAGTATTCAATAGTCAATGGAAGATGAGTTACTATCCCGGTGGAAATGCTATCCCGGTCGCGCATCGGCTGCAATTCAAACCTATAAATAAGCGATAAACACAGCGACACTCGATTGCCAATCAAGCAAAAGTCGCGCTGTTCTGTGCCGCGAAACATCCCGGCTCCAGTTCGTGCCAAACACTCAGTTACTTCCTGACGTTTCGCAAACCACGACGACGTTGTTTCGCAGTCGTGCGATGTGCGCGAGTTGGCAGCCTTGATAAACAGCGTCCGCGGCCTGCCGCCTAACTGGGCCCAAGGCTCCGGAAAGAAGGAAGGGGCAGGGGTTTTCGAGCTGCACGCCACCGAGTACCGTTGTCGAATCCGCCGTGGTCGACTTCGAGGAGGGACGCCTGCAGTGGCTTCCTCTTTGAGCCACTTATGCACGCGACAACCAGCAATAGCAGCTGGGTTTCAGCGAAGGGAATTTCGATATGCCCCTCTCGCTGCGGTGACGTCAAGAGCGAGGACCGCTCGCGCAATGCGAAAGGTGATATGCACGCCACACGCGATAAGACCGCGAGGAGAAAACTGTGTTTCCCATGAATGGACTGCGCGCCCTTGTGCAAGGAATGGAATTCTTCCGTCGCCTCACGCGGAGTGCAGCGCTTTCCGCCGCAGCACACGGCTCGGCTTGGATCAGGAGCCGCTAACACAGCTGCTTCCTGTGCGGAACTGGTCAGTGACCTCGAGGCCTCGCGTTCCGTTGCTGTACAAGAGCTGAAGCCCTGGACGCGCTCTATGCTACTCGCTGCAACTTGATTTCTGGGCACTTTTAGTGTGTCTAAATGTCCCCGACCGTTGCGTTCTGGGGTCCAGAGAACTGTGACGGAGGCTAGGGCCCCACATGGGCGCCCTCTGCCATAGAGCTACTACAGCCCTCTGCGCCTCCTGGCGGTCCAAGCAGCATCGTGCAGAGGACACCCATGACCGCAAAGGAGTGAGATGTGTTCGCCATGTGCACGTTCCCAGCTTAGACAGTGCGGGCAAATCTAGCAAGCAACGCAGTCCAGGGCAAAGCGGAAGCATTAGAACGACACCGCACACATCTGGTTTTAAACACACAAGCGCAATCACAGCGCTACGTCATGATGGGTGCCATGTTTGTGAGCCAGGAGCACAGCGAAAGCCTCCTACGGTGGCTAATACGCTTAGCAACAATGATAAACAACAAAATGGCCGCCCCTGCTTACCGCCGTGCTGCAGTGACGGTACTCTAAGTCTTTATTTAGTGACTCTACGCTTACCTTTGCGGCGTGGACACTTCGTGGAATTCATTTTGTGCGAAGCTCATCGAAACCTTGTGAAACTCGTCATGCGAGCCACCTGTTAGGAAGCATTCAGTGCAGGTGAGCACACGCGGAGCTGCGAATGGAGCGAGTTTGTATCTTTCCGGACAGCAAATTGCGCGTGATGCTCAAGCCCTGGCACGCGTAGCGCGCTAAAAACGAAAAATAAAAACATTTTTTTTGTTCCTGCATGCATTTCGCTAGTGTATTTCCCCCCAAAAAATTCGCCTCATGGTAAAGCGGACTTTTGAACGTTCATAATGCCTGTCGGCTCAAAGTGAATCCTTCACGATATCTTCACAGCTCTTCTGCCATGCACCGCGGGATTGGAACTAATTCTAGTCTTACTAACAATAAAGAGTAGGGATGCCTTGTCGCGAAGACAGGCAGAAAAGCTCTCCCCTCGCGGCAAATACACACCCATGTCATGTAACATGTTTGTAAAAAAGTAAAACGATGGGGCTCGTCCGGGATTTGAACCCGGGACCTCTCGCACCCGAAGCGAGAATCATACCCCTAGACCAACGAGCCGAATGGCGCGTTGGGCGCTGGTCGGCTGAAGTCAACCGAGAAACGTCGCTTTTGAAGAAAATCTTTCCCTAACTCGCATTCCGAAAGCGGAGCCAACCACAGAGACTTCCCTAAGTGTAGGGATTTCTGGTGCCGCTTAAGGGCAAACGGAATTTTGCTACTATTTGGGAGTACGCATTAGTTTCTAAATGAATATACTCTTTCTTTTTTTTCTTAACACATACCAAATAATAAAACAAACACGTTGCGGAGCGACAGAGAGTAAAGTGAGATATTGAAGGAACAGCGGCAGCTTTTGCATCTGCAACCAGTTTATGCTGACGCAAGCATCTGCTCGTAACGCACCTGTTTTCTCCGCAATAGAAACTCAGGCATTGTAAGCTCAGAATCCCTTCCAACACGCTGCCTCTGTGCAGGGGTGCTGACTCATGCTTTCTTATACATCGCTTTTAATATTTTCCTTTCAAGCTGAGCACAGATGCTTCCCGTATATGTAACCAGTTGTGGGCGTCCATTGCAATATGTGACCGCATTTTCCCAGTGCTAGGTATGCGTAGAGTGAAAGTCTTATTTTTTTTAAGCTGTTTAGCTTTGATAATTACATAACAAAAATTCTAACGTGAAGGAGTCTTTGTGAAGCAAGTTCACATGTACGAAGGTGAAGTCCTGTCCGATGAAAGTAAATATTTCTGTCCAGAACACAAGAAACGAATACAGTCTTTTTTCTTCTAATTCAAGCATTAACACAGAGGCTGCAGAGCTTTTCTTCTTTTTTTCCGTCCAGTGTCATGTTTCCACCGCTGTCAGAGACGAGTGATATGCGACCATTACATTCTCAAGAGGTGCAGTAAACAACATACATCACCTCCGCACCTCCCTCGGTTAATTATGTCCCTATGATATGTAATTGCTAGAGTTTGTTGTCAGAACTTGGGGAGCTCTCACTTTTTATATTTCTTAAAAAAAGCTAATAATTTGTTGAAATTCTAAAGAAGGAAAGGTTACATAAGCGGACTTTCGGCCCCCAACATGGTTCAGGATCCCAATCATGGGACTGCTCGCAATGCATGCGCTGTTCTGCCGTTAGCTTTGGTTGCCCTCCTGGTGAACACATATGAACTGAACTTTTTTTTTGCACTTAGTAGCAAAAAGAATGTTGACGTGGCGATGGTGATGGTGTGGATCAAGGCCTAACTGCATGGCACAATTGTGAGCAGTGGAGAACTCCTCTGCAGTCGTGTCGTCGTCGGGGCGTCAAGATTCTTACCCGAGTTTCCCTCGGGGAGCGTGCGACCGGTATGCGCATCACACTGTCGGGGCCCCCCTTCGAGGTCGGCGTATCTTTACAATCGTCCGGCGCAAGAGGAACACCCGACACACTAAGAGCAGCGGCGAGTCGTCCGCACTGCGCTCCATGGAGTTACGGACGCCTATCTGAGTTGTTCCTCGGCCGCACCACGTTGCTCATCCGCACCGTCAGTGTGCCGGTAATCATCATCAGCCTGACTACGACCACTACAGGGCAAAGCCCTCTCCCATATCTCTACAGTTAACCCTGTCCCTGTGCCAGCTGCGGCTACTCTATCCCAACAAACCTCTTTATCTCATCCGCTCACCTAACTTTCTGCCGCCCGCTGATACGCTTGCATTCTCTTGGAATCCACTCCGTTACCCTTGAGGACCAGCGGTTATCTTGCCTTCGTATTGCATGCCCTGCCCAAGCCCATTTATACTTCTTGATTGCGACTAAGGTGTCATTAACCCGCGTTTGCTCCCTCGCCCACTCAGCCCGCTTCCTTTCTCTAAATGTTAGACCTATAATTTTTCTTCCCATAGTTCGCTGCGTTGTCCTCAACTTAAGTTGAACCCTTTTCGTTAACCTCCACGTATCTGCCCCGTAGGTGAGTACCAGTAAGATACAGCTGTTATGTGCTTTTCTCTTGAGGGACATGGTGAACTGCCATTCATGATCTGAAAGAACCTGCCATATGCGCTTTACCGCATTCTTATTCTGCAAGTCATTTCACTCTTGTGATCTGGATATATGCCGTATTCTCTTACCACTTACAGCACCTCGCTACCAATTGTAAACTGCTGTCCCCTTCCTATACAGCTCAAAATTTCTTTGGTTTCCAGCATATTAATTTTTAGACCTACCGTTCCTCTCTGCCTGCCTGCATCATGCTTTGTAGTTCATCTCCTGAGTGACCTAGCAAGACAATGTCATCAGGGAATCGCAGATTACTGAGGCATTGTTCATTAACTGTTTCTCCGAACTGTTCCCAACACAGACACGGCAGTAAATAAATTATTGTAATCAGAGTGTGATAATTTTATTATTTTTGTTGGTAATTTGTAATGTAACCAACTTTTCTGGCCTCTTGTTTAGTAATGTTTAGTAATGCAATGAATTCTTTCTCGACAGTAAATTCAGCTAAAGCATTTAATTACTGCTACGTTTATTTAAAAAAGAACACCACTGCTTTTGTGTCGACAAAGCTTTTGTCTTTCATTTTGCCGAGTCGGGCACTTCGAAAGACTGAGAGACGCGCGAAAATCCTGTGCCAAAGAGCCAGAGCCAGGAAAATGGAAAGCTGCATGGCTCTGGCGCTTCAAATGAACACAAACACACCGACCCATTGTTTTACGATTTTTCAGCTGCGAAGACAGAGAAATCTCTTATCGTGTAAAATGCTGGGTTGCCCTAAACTATGTCAGCAGGGCGACTATTCAGCAATTGCGAAGAGCACCTTCAAAGCAGGAAAAATTTTCGACACTCACTTGAAGCTCAGCTGCTCCTGTGATGCAGACAACTGAGATCTGGTGTGCTTGTAGTAGCTGCGCCAAGTGTATTTCTCTTTTTATGCACGAAACTTAAGAGGTACGTAATTCAGAAGTAATTGTAATTTTTCTCTTAATTAACCTCAATGTAATGTCATTCGCTTTTGTGAGCAGCAACTGGTAATGTAATTTAAATGTATAGTCGAGATTACTGGAAATAATTAGTAAGGTTGTTTAATTACATTTCAAAAGCTATTTTGCCACGTCTGCACCACACCTCTCGGAGGTGATAGGAGCTCTGGCTCAGCAGACCTTAATGCTTACAGGAGTGTTGGAGAGCCTCACTACCCGGCCTAGGGGCGAACTCTATCGGCTCCATATATATTTTTGCAGAGCCTGTACTTGCGCTATTCCACACACCCCAACTAAATTCACGACGGCAACAATCATCTGCGATAAGAGCGTGGTGCAGTGCATATATGATACACGTTATATAAGCAAAGGAAAGAATGAAACAAGAACAATTGCGAACAGTAATGACAGCAGAAAAGCACGTACACGTTAGCTCCTAGAGATGATATACACTGAGCCAGGTTTAGGAACACTTCTGAAGGAGTCTTGGCGCCTTCGAAGTGGTATTAACCTGAGTTAGTACTCAGCTACCCACGGCTAAAATCTTCTCATTTTGCTGTTCGTGTTTCAATTGTGTTGCTCGCGTTTCATTTGTTGCTGATAGTACAGTGTGCTTATGGGAGCTTCCGTGCCCACTTCTAGTCTTATAAAAAGATTAACAAATTCCATGTTTTGAAATGGTCTTATGCTAAACCTACGGTTCGCAGACCCAACTTTGCTGCGATGTTTATACTTCTCCACATCGAACACTGCTGCTATCCCGCACGTGTCGAACTTGGAGTTAATGCGGGACAGCACGGAAGAGGAGAGGGACGAGGCATTGACTGCTGCTGGACCAACGCGCCGGCATAGCAGCCGAGGAAGCTCCATGTCCGCAGTCAAGTCACGAGCTCTTTGCATAACTGGTCTAGCTGGTGAAGTTCAGTCAGAGAGTAGAGCAGGGACCGTCGTACGCATACACACAGGGCAAAGCGGACACCAAGGATGCCGCTCATTGAATTCCGCTCGCGGTGCCCGCCGGCCGCCAGTGCCGTTTCCGCTCGAAGAAAGCGAAAGAAAGGTTAGCGCAGAGCGCGGGCAGCGTGCCCAACGGAGCGAAAGCGGTCGAAGCTGGGACGCTCGCAAGTCAACAACCGCGCAATAAGCTTCGGAAGGCCTCCCCGCTTTCGTCGCGTCCTCCGGCTGCGGCAGGTGCATGCGCAGTCGGTGCATGAACTTGTACGCGGGCGGGAGACAATGCGTCTTGGGCTCTTTCTTTCGCTGTCAGTTATTTGCCCTTTGCTTCTGTTGCTTGCAAGCACTTTGGCCGGGACACAATCGACGATGGAAAGAGGCACGACCGACGGGAATCGCGCCCACGAAGAAGGAGTCGCCACCTGTACCGCGCTAAAGACGATCAGCTCGAACCGTGTGCGAAGGGCGACGGTGTCAGGGGCGGCCAAGGAACTTCGGGCAGGACGAGCTCTAGCCCTACCCACAGGCGGGGCGAGCCTCGCCAGCTGCTCAAAAGGGGATCAAAACGTGCCGAATAGCCGATATCTTCGAAGGGAACCGGTGGACCCTTACGACAGACATCGGCACGGCCCGTAAACAAGCCGCAGAAGGCTCTGAAGCGGGAATGCGGTGGCGAGGAGCCGCATTCAAAGCCATTCTTGGCGCCGGCTATGGTGAAATACTCGCACGCCTTACAGAACTTCCTCTCTCTCTCTCCTTCTCTGCCGCGCATCAGAAACAAAAAAGGGAAGGGGGCCACCAGTTCCGAGATTAGAAAGGCGCCGGGCCTGTGCGGTGTCTTCCTGCCCACAGCCAGGTCCAGTTGGAAGAGGTCCCAGAGCATGACGCAACCGGGCCGCCAAGCCCTCACCCTGACCGTCGCTCGGGTTCCCTCTTCGCGCCTGCGGAGCAGCAGCAGCAGAAGGGGAGGAGGAAATGCCCGCTTAAGCGCCAACAACGGCTGCACGTGCAGACCTCTGCGAAGGGCGCACACGCGCGCGACCCTCGACTCGATTCGCGACTGCGGCCAACAGGCTGAGCAGAGCCGCGCCGCCGAAACACACAACTGCCTGCCCCTTGTCGAACTACAGCAGTCTTGAACATCGCGTATTAGCTGCAGTCAGAGGAGTTATTGTTTAGCGTGCGTCTGGTACTTTTCTCCTTCGTTGCCCCTCTGTGAAGAGGTATTTTCTTGAGCGTCAGCTGCGCCACGTTTACGGTGACTACTAGCGTAAGTGCATGCAGCTGCCCCAGCCCAGGGAACACGAGTGCCTTGGAGGTACGAAGAAAAAAAAAAGAGGAATTCCTCCGCTTCCAGTGCAGGCGCAAACTTCGCGACAGTTATGCATTTAGGAGAGCGAGTTGACGGGCTAGTTGGTATTGCATGGTGTAGGAACAGCGCTAAGAACAGGACAGAAGTCAAACATGGAAGCACAGGGACAGGCGCTGACTATCAACTGAATCTTTATTTCGGAGCACAAACATATATAAGGTGGCAGCAAGGGGGTACAATCGGGTATGCGCGGTCACATGGAAACAGTGAATAGTCACGTCAAATAATGCATTTTGACATCTGAGGCTGAGAAGGACGGAAGGAAGAGGCGATATAACAGACTAAATAGTTTAAGAGCGTACGTTGTTGGGCTAGTCGGTCAATCATGGTAAATACAAGGGGGGTGGTACTGCGCACAAAAAGACAAGGACAAGAAGATAACACAACAGGCGCAGACTCGCGACTAACTTTATTGACAACACGACACTCCTTTAATAGTTTCAAACTGTCACATCACACACATGTGGAAACCAAAAACTTGTCTTCATTCTGATACAGTTTGATAGAAGGGTCACTTACGCAATCTTTATCCTTCTTCTGTTTGATTCAAAACGCCTCCGCTAACTCACGCGCCACCTGGTCACGGCTCCTCCTCAAAACTTTTGTATCTGTCAGCAAAGGCAGGCAAGGGTTATTACGCGTAGCATCCGGGCATGCGCCACAATGCAGGGGTAAATTCGACCCTGTACCTGATTTCATGGAACGCTGGAGTTCCCTTAAGCGCTCATTCAGACATCAGCCTGTCTGACCGATGTATACCCTGCTACAGGTGAGGGGAATCTGGTATACGACACCCGTCTGGCACCTGACAAAACGAGTGGCATGACGCTTCTCGCAGTCCGCTTTCCTCTTCCCTCCGGACATGACCTGAGGGCACAATGAGGCCAACTTGCATGGGGCGGTAAAAACTACCGGCACGCCGTAGCGTTTCGCCACGTTCTTCAAGTTGTGGCAAATTCTGTGAATATACGGTAGAACCACTGGCCTCATTTCCTTAGAACGGCCACTATCCCGGCACGTCCTATCATTCAGTTTGCGCAGAAGCTTCTCTGCCACTGCAACAATGATTGAAGCAGGAAAACCAGCCTTCGTCATCCTAATTACCTGATTATTGAGGCTCTCGTGCACCAGGTGAGCGCAAGACTTAGACAAGGCGCCCTGCATGCAATACGTTCCGATAGGCCGTTTAACAGTCTTGGAATGTGCTGACCTGAAAGGCAACAGGTCTTTCCGTGCACGTGGTAAGTACATCCAGCAAACGTGATCTGGTGTTAAAGTCAGGTTAATATCTAAAAACTGTAGCTTGTCATGTTCCGGTAACTCGTGAGTAAAGGTCAGACCCTTCCCATGTCGTCTGAAAATCGACAAAAATTCTTCCACAATCACAGTGTGCGTCGCGCCAGGTCGATCTTTAAGAAACACTAAATAGTCATCAACGTACCTAAATATTTTCAGAGTTGTCTCATCGTCAAAATAGCGCACCAGATCACAATCAATGCTGGACAAGAAGATGTCAGCCAGTACAGGTGCCACACAGGAACCAATGCAAATTCCGTTGCGCTGAACAAGGACCTGATCGTTAAAAGATACAAAGGTAGAACCAAGATAAAACTCAAGTAAAGACATAAAATTGTTCAGCGTTATACCGCAGGCATTCTGAAAAGCTATTACACCCCTATCTTCAATACAAGACCTGACGGAGCAAAACAGGGCATCGTGGGGTATTGAAAAGAACAGGTTTTCAAAGTCAATTGAAAAGGCGTAGCCTACAGGTGGAGCATCCTGTAGGTAGGCGACTATATCATCCGAGTTCCTAGTCAAGAATGGGTCTTCCACTACCACCAATTTCAAACACTTTTGAATAAACACACTTACTTCACGCTGCCAAGTACCTTTTTCACTTACTATGCACCTAAAGGGCTTGTCAACCTTATGTGTTTTAACAGTAAAAACAGTTCTAAGCTATCGCGCTTGGAGTTAATAACTGCTCTAGACAGTTTATTTAAAGCAAGGTCCTTGCACAGCACAGAAGCTTGGGTCTTTACCTTTGACGGTTTCACCTTCTTCCGAACAAAGTTCTTCTCGACTGCTTGAGCAGCTTTTTCGCCAAATATCCCCGAAGGCAGGACGACAAAGCTTCCCTCTTTATCAGCTTGCAGAAGGACCAAGCCGTTGTCTTTGAAGAAATAGACAACTTCTTTTACTGATGTCTTGAGGCTTGAAGTGCTCCCACTCGCAGACCTCCGTGGCCTAGCAGCGGTCCGTAGAAGGCTGTCAACACCATCTAGTAGGCACCGCTCCTGGTCCTCATCAGATGCCTTCCGCGCCATCTGCCGGTTCAATGAAAGCTGCTCGTGCGCAGGCACACTAGGCTCAATGCTGAACTTCGGTCCTTTTTTCAGCACCTCAACAATTCCACTCGGTAACTCGGCATCGGCCAGTACTGACACGGAACCACCATTATCCTTGGATCTTGGCCTATCTTTGGGAAGTCGTAGTAGGAGACATTTCCACCAGAAATCCACTGCCTGGGCTGTCTGACGTCGTAAGGCCCGTAGCCTTACTTCTCCTACCCATTCGGGGTTTGTCCGGAACGCGAGCAGACGCAACCAGTCGTATAGGAGCCTTATCTGACGCCAAAGATCAGATCTTAGAATCTTGCACACGCGTCTAACATGTCCCGCAGAGGGCACCATGTACTCGAACAGAGCGATGAATTCCGAAGGCACCAGGCCTCTCTTCAGACAGAAACCCAAAAACCTTGTGCGGCAGGTCGCAGCTACAATGGCGCTAATCACAGTTGAAACATGACAGTTTGAAGGAGCAACACAAAAGAAAGGGCCCACGGTAGAAGAAACATAGTTTAAGAGCGTACGTTGTTGGGCTAGTCGGTCAATCATGGTAAATACAAGGGGGGTGGTACTGCGCACAAAAAGACAAGGACAAGAAGATAACACAACAGGCGCAGACTCGCGACTAACTTTATTGACAACACGACACTCCTTTAATAGTTTCAAACTGTCACATCACACACATGTGGAAACCAAAAACTTGTCTTCATTCTGATACAGTTTGATAGAAGGGTCACTTACGCAATATTTATTTGGTGAAAAAGCTGCTCAAGCAGTCGAGAAGAACTTTGTTCGGAAGAAGGTGAAACCGTCAAAGGTAAAGACCCAAGCTTCTGTGCTGTGCAAGGACCTTGCTTTAAATAAACTGTCTAGAGCAGTTATTAACTCCAAGCGCGATAGCTTAGAACTGTTTTTACTGTTAAAACACATAAGGTTGACAAGCCCTTTAGGTGCATAGTAAGTGAAAAAGGTACTTGGCAGCGTGAAGTAAGTGTGTTTATTCAAAAGTGTTTGAAATTGGTGGTAGTGGAAGACCCATTCTTGACTAGGAACTCGGATGATATAGTCGCCTACCTACAGGATGCTCCACCTGTAGGCTACGCCTTTTCAATTGACTTTGAAAACCTGTTCTTTTCAATACCCCACGATGCCCTGTTTTGCTCCGTCAGGTCTTGTATTGAAGATAGGGGTGTAATAGCTTTTCAGAATGCCTGCGGTATAACGCTGAACAATTTTATGTCTTTACTTGAGTTTTATCTTGGTTCTACTTTTGTATCTTTTAACGATCAGGTCCTTGTTCAGCGCAACGGAATTTGCATTGGTTCCTGTGTGGCACCTGTACTGGCTGACATCTTCTTGTCCAGCATTGACTGTGATCTGGTGCGCTATTTTAACGATGAGACAAGTCTGAAAATATTTAGGTACGTTGATGACTATTTAGTGTTCCTTAAAGATCGACCTGGCGCGACGCACACTGTGATTGTGGAAGAATTTTTGTCGATTTTCAGACGACATGGGAAGGGTCTGACCTTTACTCACGAGTTACCGGAACATAACAAGCTACAGTTTTTAGATATTAACCTGACTTTAACACCAGATCACGTTTGCTGGATGTACTTACCACGTGCACGGAAAGACCTGTTGCCTTTCAGGTCAGCACATTCCAAGACTGTTAAACGGCCTATCGGAACGTATTGCATGCAGGGCGCCTTGTCTAAGTCTTGCGCTCACCTGGTGCACGAGAGCCTCAATAATCAGGTAATTAGGATGACGAAGGCTGGTTTTCCTGCTTCAATCATTGTTGCAGTGGCAGAGAAGCTTCTGCGCAAACTGAATGATAGGACGTGCCGGGATAGTGGCCGTTCTAAGGAAATGAGGCCAGTGGTTCTACCGTATATTCACAGAATTTGCCACAACTTGAAGAACGTGGCGAAACGCTACGGCGTGCCGGTAGTTTTTACCGCCCCATGCAAGTTGGCCTCATTGTGCCCTCAGGTCATGTCCGGAGGGAAGAGGAAAGCGGACTGCGAGAAGCGTCATGCCACTCGTTTTGTCAGGTGCCAGACGGGTGTCGTATACCAGATTCCCCTCACCTGTAGCAGGGTATACATCGGTCAGACAGGCCGATGTCTGAATGAGCGCTTAAGGGAACACCAGTGTTCCATGAAATCAGGTACAGGGTCGAATTTACCCCTGCATTGTGGCGCATGCCCGGATGCTACGCGTAATAACCCTTGCCTGCCTTTGCTGACAGATACAAAAGTTTTGAGGAGGAGCCGTGACCAGGTGGCGCGTGAGTTAGCGGAGGCGTTTTGTATCAAACAGAAGAAGGATAAAGATTGCGTAAGTGACCCTTCTATCAAACTGTATCAGAATGAAGACAAGTTTTTGGTTTCCACATGTGTGTGATGTGACAGTTTGAAACTATTAAAGGAGTGTCGTGTTGTCAATAAAGTTAGTCGCGAGTCTGCGCCTGTTGTGTTATCTTCTTGTCCTTGTCTTTTTGTGCGCAGTACCACCCCCCTTGTATTTACCATGATTGACCGACTAGCCCAACAACGTACGCTCTTAAACTATTTAGTCTGTTATATCGCCCCTTCCCTTCCGTCCTTCTCAGCCTCAGATGTCAAAATTCGTAATTTGACGTGACTATTCACTGTTTCCATGTGACCGCGCATACCTGATTGTACCCGCTTGCTGCCACCTTATATATGTTTGTGCTCCGAAATAAAGATTCAGTTGATAGTCAGCGCCCGTCCCTGTGCTTCCATGTTTGACTTCTGTCCTGTTCTTAGCGTTGTTCCTACACCACCACAGTTATGCAGTTGCGACCACCTGAGTGCACTTCACGCACGGGGGGCACGCTTAATTCGTCGCCAAGACGTTCGTCTTTCTCGGGCGCCCGTGGCTTGGACAAGGGCAGGCTTCCAAGAACGGCGCACTCGGCAACCGTAACGGAATCGATCGAGGCGCTCCAAACAATGGCATTCACTTTCGCAACCAAGCCACTTCTGACCGTCGCAGCCTCGACCTTGATGATGATCGTACGGCGGACTCCTTTCTTCCGTTTCCTAGATTATATACAACGCCGGCGGTCTCCTTTCTTGTTTCACACGCCGGGTGACCGCCGCACGAAACCGCGCTCGTCATGCGCTGCTGCTGTGGTGGGGGCGAGGGTGTTGTAGCGACTTCGCGTCGGGTGCCACTCTCTGTAGCAGGGAAGGAGCACGACTCTGCCAATGTACTACGCAGCAGCAAGCCCTCCGCCCACCGCAGCCGCGTCGCGCTTGTCGCGAGCAGGCACGCACTCGCGGTACGGGTCGCTCGGCGCGCTTCTCTCGCTGGCCCCGCGGCGGTCCCGGCCAGCTTGCGGCCCCTCTCATCATCTCGCACGCACGCTGCAGCCCTAGCGATGTCGACCTCGACGCAATCTGTCAAGTGACGTCCGCTTTTTCTGTTTATTTTTATGCAGTTGGCTCTAGCACCTGCCGACGGACGGGTTTCCTAACCGGGCAGTGTTGTCTCTCTGCAAGGGCAACATGCCCTACGACAGATGAGGACCACTGCAGCAACGGCAATGTTCGGCGACTGTATGTTTACGGCACGATGTCTCACCGCCGACCCTCGGCATCGGCTCGCTAGGTGTGGCACAGCTCGTGCTCCTCAACGCCGCTGAGCAGCCACTTCTGCAGTGTACACCTCAAGCGAAACATCTGATTCCGAAGGACAGGGGATAACACCTGACCGGGGCGATCACAACAGTCACCGTCTCTCCCTCTATCAGGACTAAAGTTGTTTTGCAGGCGCGGTGTTGTGCCTCCCTTGCTGTGTCCCGTCCATCCCGTCATATGAGCTGCGCACCTGCCGAACTCGAGTACGTGTTCAGAAGATGTTCGGTACGCCACACATGTGCTCGAGTGCGTTGCACCCGGTTCGATTCTGGCCGCGCCTGCTTCGGCTCTCCGTAGAAGCGGCCAATCACAGAGTGCCCCTAACCGCGGCATATTAAAAATAGCTGCACCTGCTCAATAAATGATGTTGATGATAGTGAATTTTCATGGAGCAAGGGCATCTGAGGCCAAAGAGCGCCATGGCACAAGATATTTTCGTTTGCTCAAGGTGGGGTCAGATACCCCTTTCCCAAGCATTTCACCCCAAAGAAGCCGAACACTAGACCAGGGGAAAGCTTGTACCCATTGTATCACCGGTGGGTACCCGCCGGCACTGGGGATCGAGCCCCGCACCTCCCGCATGCGAGGCGGATGCTGAACCACTTGGCCACCGCTGCGGTCAATAAAAGATCCGCATTGCGCACTGGTCACACTGCTTCCAACGGTACCGTCTCACGCCACACT
The DNA here is from genome assembly GCF_052857255.1 of Amblyomma americanum. Lineage (NCBI taxonomy): Eukaryota > Metazoa > Arthropoda > Arachnida > Ixodida > Ixodidae > Amblyomma > Amblyomma americanum. The sequence goes on from NC_135500.1 coordinate 50,408,047, forward strand.
TTCTTTGCCGCTCTCATATTGCTCTCATATTCCTGAGCACGCCGTCGCCGATTCAATTCCTGCCTCTGGGGCTGCAATCAAGAGTACATGCAAATGCGCTCGAGTACCAAATTATTGCTGAACGTAGCGAAATGACTGGGCGGTCAAAATCTGTGCGCAATCTTCGGCTGTAGTGTGGTTTGTAGTCGCTACCCCTGCTTAGACGCGTAAAAAGTAGACGTTTTCTTTTTTAACGACCCTTCTATGCATCAATCTGCGTGATGAAACACCATTGCGGATTCATAGCGCATCCTCATTATTGGCCGTATAACCGACGTTCAAGTTTTTAGTGTATAGTTTAAAATGTTCCTATTTTCGGCTTTAAGCGCTATTGTCGATGTAGTCCGTTCTCTTCCCTTCATAAAACTGCGCGGGTGTAAAGTGTAAAATCAGAACTGTATGAAATTCTGTGAGTTTCGTAATTTGCTTCCGAAAAGTCTGCAGGTCCCGAGTCGAAAATGCTTTGGAACAGACGCGAGCAGTTGCGTTTTCTTTTAATTTCGGCAAACTTTATTCAAATCGTTAAAGCCGTTGCCCAGTGAGACGGTTACAGCGGAAAACGTGCATTTGGACGCGTAAGACCAGGCTCCATAAATCTCCGTCTCAACCGATTTCAGCATACACTCAGATAGCGTATGCTCCACTCAGAGAGTGAATGATGGCTACATCAATACCTCGCACCGTTCTGCAATGTCTGCAAACACCGAAAACCATGAAAAGCTTTTTCGGCCTCTCAAAAATATGAACAAACTTCCGCAGGCGGAGCTCATTCGCTACGTCGACTACAACAGCAAACTCGTGCGGGTGGGTCACGCATTCCTGGACTGCGAACGTACATCTTAGGTCGTTGTGAATTTATCCACACAAGGCAGTCTGGTAGTTGCGAGGGCGGCTACACCATTGGCGACAGCGCCAATGTCGATTAGAGCGGATAAATCTACCGGCGCAAGGAATTAGTTGTGAGCATAATGTCTCGCCCAGAGCGCGCGCACGCAGCAAAAAAACAAAAAAAAACATGCAGAGTTATGACAAAGCAACATATTAGTTCATCATCATCATCATCATCAGCAGCCTGACTACACCTACTGAGGCCTCTCCCATGTCTCTCCAATTAACCCTGTCCTTTGCCAGCTGCGCCCACCCTACGCCTGCAAACCTCCCAAGCTCATCCACCCACCTAACCTTCTGCCGCCCCCAACTACGCTTGCCTTCTCTTGGAATCCACTCCGTTACCCTTGAGGACCGGGGGTTACCTTGCGTTCGCAGTACATGCCCTGCATGCCCAAGCCCATTACATTACATATTAAGTTAGCGAGCTATACTTTGCTTCATTCGTATCGGCAATGCATGCACCTGGCCGACCATACGGCTATTTCATCAGTGCACTGAGTGCACCAGCATTATTTTTTCGTCCCACGCCCTGGCCGTCGCACCCTATGAAATGTTAGCGACGGGGCTTGATGCCGTGTCGCGCGCATTCCTGCGGCTTTCCGTCCGGTCATGTCATCTGTGGTTCTTTGTTTGTCGAAATGAGCGAGCTGTTCCGCAGTTTACTGCCTGCACCTGGACTTGTAATCTACAGCGCAGTCGCACGCCGGCAAGGTCGTGACCTCCATACCCCCACCCCTCCTCCGTCCTAGTTAACCCTCTCGTGATTTAGACATGGCTGGCGGTCGTGTTTGTTGTCTTCTTGTGTCGCGTTTAGAGCATACGTTCGCATAATGATATAGGCACGCGCTGCAGGTGTTGACGACAGGGCGTGCGGGCTCTTGATGACTGCTTTGCATTCGTTATGACGAGCGCCGCTTTCCTGCCCGCAACGCCCGCCGCTGTGAAAATCGACGGGAACGGCACCGTCGCGGCGTCGTGCCGCTGCAGTGCGGGGCCCTCGCTCGCTTCGGCAACGAGCTCTCACTCGGGGAGAACGCCTGCCTCGGGTCTGCCAGCTTTGCGATTCTTTCAGAACTTTCGTTGCTTCATTTCCTCCGCGCATGGAAACTAATTTGAAACAGCTTGCTAGCAGCTGTGGACGCACTTCACTAACACCTCTTTTAACAAAGGCTAAACTGTCCATCTTAACCGAAAGGAATGGAGTTGTGCGCGTGAAGTTTCTGTTGCAATTAATCGAAGGACATTGCTAAGTAGATATTTCACATGTAATTATTTTTTTCTACGCGATATACGCTACACATTGCAGATGCACGTCCTAACAATAACTCCCTTCAGCAACTACTTCAAGTACTCATTCTTCCCTGGGACTGTTAGTGAATGGTATAAGCTTGGCAATGATGCAGTTCACTTAACTTCCTAGAAACCTTTCTTTTTCGCGCCTCGATCTGTAGTCTTTAGTGTGACATACTTATCTTACATTCACATTCATATATTTTTGTTGAACCTGGTGGTTTTTGTTGAATTTTGCTTGCTTGTTACGCTTGATTATTTTTCTGTTGCCTATCAAATGTATGTATGCATATGGTGCATATGTATGCCACCATTCTAAAATCCAAGCTGGGGATATACTACATGTATAACCAAAAATGAATGAATGAATGATCACAGCCATACGCTGTGGTTTCAAAGCCGGTGGTTGGATAACCAGATAAGCGGATCACCTCATTCTGTCAGCTTTATCGTTCAAACGCATCTGGCCGCCGCACAGTCTTACAGGGAGGGAGGGGGAGGGCCCCCATTGGATACACGCCTGGTGCGTATACAAAACGTACTTCCCTCAATGAACTCACAAAGGAGGTTACGTTAACGTAAGGTGCGACTTTAAAGTGCAAGTGCGCCTACAGGAATATGTGCTTGCAGGCGCAAGTAAAGTGAGTGGGCAAAGCTCCTCAATACTCGGCACCGGCTGGCATGAGTACCGGAGAACGTGACAGAATTGGAGGGGACACTTAAGCCCCGCCTAAGGGTTTTCGACTCGATAGCCAATGGCATAATGCTCATACATGCAGAATTGACTTAACAGTGAAAGTCCCTGAGAGTCCTCATACCGCTACAGGCACCGTGGTGCAGCGGTTAAAGGGGCTCTCAAACACCTTCTGAGGGAAGCACGTTAACTCGCTTAATCGCTGCACTGTGTTGCCATGAAAAAAAAAAGCCAAATAATACACTTCTACACGCAGCAGAGGACCCACAATCACGCACTAAAGTTGGCGAGCCCTTCCCGGCGACTTTTTCATGCTCGCACCCTCCTCCGCTGCTTGCATCTATGTATACATGTTGAGAGGTGGCTACGGGTTAGATTCTTTCAGACGTCAGGCAGCTACCAAGGCCGCGGCCCATTAGCCGCGTAGTTCCGGCGGGTCGGGAAGCTCTCCCCCGGAGGAGGGGCCAGCGGAGGAGCGCCTACCTTCCAGCGTGCAAAAGTGACGAGCGAGGGAAAAGCGCGAAAACGTTGAAAATCATATCTTGTCTGCAGATAACTTAGCTTCTACAAAGCGCACTAGAAAATTTCTTGCTGGACAGTATTAGTGAAGAGGCATGCTTTCACATCCCAGCCATTCTGCAACTTTATTACTGCCCCTTTCAGAGCCCCTTTAAGCGAGGCGCCGCTGCCTAAGCTGCGATGACAGGTGCTGCCCGCCGGTGGCACCTGTGCGATCCAGGTTGCTCTCCTCAGCAACCTCTCGCGACCAATGATTAATTTAACTGCCACCTGCCACGGCGCACAGTTTGCTCACAATCCGGCGACTGGTTGTGATGACGCCACAAGGTCACGTGACCTCGCTGGCCACCTGCCTCCTAGATCGCTTCTCCGGGGATTTTTCACTCAGCCAACGACGGCGACGAAGGCGACGCCGCATTTTCTGCGACACGAGCTCCCTAACGCTATCGCGTTAAAAAAAAAAAGAAGCATTGAGGCGACAGCGCACAACAGGGAGAAAATCTTAGCCGGAGCTACATAGTCTCAAATTGTACATGCTTGCTTCTGCAGCTGGCACAGTGGCGTGCCTCGGGCATGAGCACCATCAGTGGCGCCTCTCATCCCCATCGTCGCATCATCGCCGCACAACTTCCTCTGCAGCTGTGTTCCATTAAAAGCGGATCAGTGGGTCGTGCACCGGGGTCTCGCGCCGCAAGCTGTCCACTCGAGGCTCTGCCTTCCCTCCTCCTCCACCACGTCGCAAGCTGCGCGGGTCACGGCTCTCCCGCACTGGCATTAAATCGTGCACGCCGATAAATTTAGCCCTGGTGCGGAGGCTGTGCCCAAGCCTCTCGCAGTCTGCGCGACACCGATGCGCGGCGTTGCGCGGAGAAGGTCGCCCATGTGCGAGGACGCTTTGCTTTCATTCAGGTGCGCGGGTGAGGAGGAGGGGGACACAAGAGAATCGCCGTTGCGGCTCGGCTGCACGTGTTCGCAAATCCGGTGATACTCAGACTGAGCAGTTTCGAAGAAAGAAACAATAATGCTGTATGTGAAACAGTGTCGTATACGATTGGCGAAAATTTTCCAGTAAACGCACTTGACTCCAATTCGCAGAGTTGTACGCTATTGCTGGGGAAAAAATTACCAAAACAACAATCCGATAAGTGTACGCACGGATCATACTGCAGGGATATGTGCCGGACGGATTTAAACGAATTACAAACAAACCAGTCATTGCATGGTGAACTTGGACGGTCTATGTCCACGGAGCAACATATCTTGTTTTCCTGAAATCTTTTATTTGGTCTCGCGTACGGAGCATACCAGCTTTCGTGATTCATGTTATGCGATGCATGCGATTAGCGTGCAAATTGGCAGTGTTTGTTGAGTGGCTAATTCGGTAGTGAATTGAGATTTATTTCGCGTCAATACGAAACTCATGCAGAAAGCTCACTGACATATTGCAGCTCCTGGAAAATATGTTTGTCAGCGATAAATATTCTAAATTAGTTGCAGCTCTCATAGAATGTTGCTCTAACGACAAAAGTCTGTAAACTTTATACGCATCGTGTTGCCGCAGCGTGTATGGCAATAGAAAGTTTTAGCTCCACCGTACGGTAAACACGTACGGTAACTACGGCAACTGCTACCGTACGGCTGTCCGGCTACGCTAGAACTGTCTAATATCAGTAAACGGATCTGACTAGGGAACGATAAAGCAAAGCTCTATACTTTATTAAGAAGCATCAACTGGCATCTTGTGAGCATTCCTACAGATCGGTATAATTTATTTGGTAATGCTTCGATGTCATTCATCCTCCTGGTTCTCGTCATGTACGTTGATTTCGCATCATAAGATGTCCTGAATATGGACTGCACTCTGCGTACCTTGGTTTTTAACCTTTCTTCATCACATACAGCATCGGTTCGCTATCAGTTGTCGCTTTCAGCCGTTCTTGCTACTGCTCACGCCTGTAAAGTTGTTATCGCAGCATCGCCACGCCTAGCGGTAAGCCTGCGCTGACCTTCACGGCTTGCTGTACCTTTCACGCACCACATGACACGGCTGTGCACGCGACCTTCGTGCAGCGCGCGAAAATTTATTTCGGCGCTTGCTCCGCTGAGGTCATCTGCCGAGCCCGAGTGAAGCCGAGCACTCCAGGAAGGAGGGGAAGGATGAGGGAAATAAAGAGAGGTAATGCCAGTGGTACACGAGTAGAGAACGTGCTCTGTGTCTGCCCTGATTTCTTTACAGCTGGGGCAGCGAGCTGTGTCACGCCACCCAAAGTTGTAGAGCATTAGTGGGGTGAGGAGAATCATAGTTGAATTTTGCGAAGGACGTGTGCTTGTTCCGTGTTGAGCGACGGTTGAGGCTGGGGTGAAATTGCGCGATTTGCCCTGGTGTTCCGGTAGTGTTCAGTTATTTGCTCTTTGTAGGTTGCGACGCCTTTCGCTGGCGTTGGATTTGGCTACGGGATCGAGGGCGCCCGCATGTCAATTTCGCGGGCTCGTTGATGAAGCAACTCATTTCCCTCGGTCCCAGCATGACCGGGTATCCAACGCAGGTTGATTTTAATGTTCGGATTGTAGCTATATGATTCTACTAGAATGTCATGTCGGTGTGTTTCTAGTAGTCGGCCTCGTATATTGCGAATCGCTTTGCTGCAGTCGGTATGGGTGTTGACGCTTGTGGGTTGGTGTATAATGAGTAGCGATGCCTCCTGTGTGGTGTGTATTATCGCGTGAGTTTCTAGAGTGGTTATGTTGGGAGGGTGGGAAAATGGCCCAGCTGTGTGGGCGGCAGGTTCTGTCCTGATGCATATATATCGCATACGCGTTTAACCCCATATTTCAGCGTGTGGCGTCCGTGTATATTGCTATGCATGTCCTGTCTCTGAGGTGATGGTTTGCTTGCGTTTGACGTCGTCCGTAATGGAGGTGTGACGTCATGTTTTTGGTATGTTTGGAAATACATGCACTACTGCATGGTACCTGAGGGCTTTGGCTAGCTACACTCTAAATATAAAGGTGTCAAAACGGAGTAAGCTGCACTCCCTTTCATAAAAATAAGTGCGCTAAAGGACAGCTCACTCCTCTTTTACTCCCACATAGGCGTATTCGTGTTTGGAGTGTAGCGTCAGATTGATGGGGGTTATTCGTGCTCGTTTCAAGACGTCTAGTTTTTTGGAAAAAGTAATACAGCGCTACATTTTAAGACGAGGGCACAGAAAGAACTTGACAGGACGGGCGCTGACTCCAACTATATTTATTGAAGCAGGCACATGTTACATATATAAAGAATGAGAGTACTGAGCGCATGCGCATTCATGATTTTCCTACAGTCATAAATGTAACGTGTGTCTGCTTCAATACAAACAAGAGTCAGCGCCCGTCTTGTCAATTTCTTTCTCTGCCCTCATCTTAAAATGTAACGCTGGATTACTTGTTCAAGAAAACTATGCATCACGAACTAGCCCCGCGACGTGTTTTGTTAAGCGAACATTCAAGGTGCCGCATCCCTGCTCGGTACAGGACAAGCTTGCAAATCGCCTGTCCCTGTGTTGTTGTGTTAGTTCGGCCAGAGTGGGAAAGAGGCCAGTGTGTGGAAGTCGCTGATTTGAGGCGTAAACGGGTAGACCCAAAGCTGCCTTGTGAATGGTGTTGAGGGAAGATTCGAGTTTTCTAGTTTGTGTCCATGGGATGTCGCAACAACCCTCCAGGAAGGCGCAGACACCATATAGTGGACCACTTAAACAAAGGCGGACCCTAACCTTCAGCGGAACTCCTACTGATGAGTCAAGCAGAATACCAAAAGAAAACAAGCACACGAAGGCTGCCTTCCACAATAAACTCGCTGAATTCACGTTTCACGCGCCTTAAATGTAGCCTCCGTATCTATGACTACAAGCTCCGTGCAGCCCTGAGACACGTGCCACAGTTCTGCCTGTCCGAAGGCCCTCTCGACGTATTCAGCAGCAGTGCACTGCAGCCTTTCGGAAAATGTTACGCGAATGCGACTCAGTTACGCGCTCAACAAGAGTGGTACTCCCTGCTGTAACGGAAGCATACGGCGCAGTTGTCTCGTTATTGGCGAGAAAAATCACTTGAGTAGCTGATCGCCAATGACACAAGGAAGTCTTCTGTATCACCGCAAAAGAGTCTCCAGTTAGTTTTTAATGCTGAAGGACATCAATACCTGTCTTCCTGGTGACTCTCTAATGTGTCACAAGCAATGCATGAACATGACACCAGGAACTCAAGGCTCATTTTTGTGAGGGACGTGTCCCACCTGTCGCGTACGAAAGCCCCTGGATGTGTGTTCTGCATACCCGCACCGCGATTGGACAGAATATACCCCAGAGGAATAGTGCACATGCAGCTGGGCTTGCGACGGAAGGGTTCGCCGCGATACATGCCTGTCCCGTCGCTCAGCCGAAAGAAGCTGACCTGTCTCGGCCTGCAAGGGACGCGAGACGATGCCGAAGGGCGAGTGGCAATCGCGCCACTCAGTACCTCCAACGCGGTACGTGACCGAACCAGCCTTCGCATACATCGTTTCTATCAGCTGCTGAGGCGACGGCTTTGATATGTTCACAACTGTCCCTCCAAAAAGCCGCGGTGGAGGGGGGTGACAGACGTCGCGACCATCTGCACCGATTCCCAAACTGCCCCGCGCGCGGCCACTCGCATACTCGAAACTCGCCCACCCCGCAGCACCCGATAGCCGTCACATGAGGACCTGGGAACAAGCACACCCGGCAGTGAAGGCGTTCATGCGTATGCGCTCCAGAAATTTCCTTCCAGGCGCCGACGGAACCCTCTCTCAACAACGCGGTCACCACTTACTATGCAAGAATAGGTGCCTCTCCCAACCGCTCCACCGCTCCCTGAATCCGCGCGAGAGCGCTGTCTGGAGGCACCTCCAGACCAATTCGTACGTATCACCGCATCCACCCTATACCCTACTCACTGCACCACTTGCCGGGCTCCAGCGGCCGACCTCTGCCGTTATATTTGTGTATGGCCGCAACCGCGGGTTGTCGGCACCACCCTCAACCCATTCCGCTCAGCATGTGAGTACGCTCTTCCAGCCGCCGACCCGATCAACCAGCCAGGACTGGTCACCCGGGAAGGTGCGAAGCTGAGGCCAGAGGGCTTCTAGACAGTTAGGAGCCCTCCTGGGCAGCAATACCTACACTTCTTTTTGAACTCAAAAAAGTTTATACCTCCTCAAGGCGGCTCTGCCTCGCCGGTGCTGATATTATGCGCCTCTCTGCATTACTGACAGCAGTGCAACACAGCAGCAGGCATCAGTTGTCTGACCAATCATAGAGCAGGGCTGGCTTGTAGCTGCTGCTTGAGAGGCCCATTGAGTGGCCGCGCAGCTGCCATGGTCGGCTAAGAGGCACATACTGACTTCACCGTACAACAATTTTAATGGAATAGAATTCCGAAAACTGGTCGAATACTGAACTAAGTTCTCAGGTGCCGTATTGCTCAGCTTCGAAATAATGTGCGGTTGCTGCCGCGAGTTCCCAAACGAACCATGCTTGACGTTCTCAACGACGTTTGTGGAACGGTTTCCATGACGTTACCGCGTGATGGCGCCCTCTTTCAGTCAATCAGTGGCCTTCGTTCAAGCGAATCATCGGTCTAGTTGGACGCGGTCCAATGGTGTGTGCAGGCTAAGAGTCGGGGAGCGCAAATACAGCCATAGCGGAACGACGGCACAGGCGCCCTCTCTGGGCTCTCCTTTCCTCTATCTCACTGTGGTAATGCTTCCGCACTCTTTGCCCGGTTACGGATCACTGGCACTGCAGCATGGGTTGCTCAAGCCAAGGCTGATCATGGCGGCTGAAAGACGGTTTCAGTGCAGCGGTGCGCTGCTATATATCTTGAACGTTGGCCTGTCAGTATACTTGTCTCTCCGTAGCGCGTCTTTTTAGTGTGGTAGCACTACTGGACGCATTTTCCGATTTCGGGAATACGTATACGTACGTATGTCCCTGAAGCCTGCTTTGTGGTAGACGGCCCACCTGCTCACCGGCTTGTGAGCAACGTGTCAGGTATGTACACCTGGCAGGCCTTAACTTCCTAACTTGGGGGAAGGCTTGGCTGAAGGACACACCTGGGTGAAGGCCTTCAGAGTAAATGCCTTGAGGGTAAATGCTTTTAGGTCTAAGGTCTTTGTGGTAAAGGTGTTCAGGGTGAAGACCTTCATGGTAAATGCCTTCTGGGTAAATTTCTTTTGGCGGAAGGCCTTTAGGCCAAAGGCCTTTATGGTAAAAGTCTTTAGGTCAAATGCACGTAAGGACCTTTAAGTGCCCACAGTTACTTGTGCAACTGCACAATATTCCCCGTTTAACCGTGCTAAACCATCTGCTGTTTTTTATTGCTATTTGTCACGAAATTTGTCGTAACGTTTCTGACAGTGACCTAGCTGGCCATTGAGAGGGGCGCACTGTCAGTGACGTGGAAGCGAAGTACTCTGAACTGCCAACTGCCCTATGCGACACAAACCTGCCCACGAAGATAGCTCGGCCAGCTTCGGCAAATCAAACGCAAATATCGATGGGCTTTCGTAGCGTTATGCCACCGATACTAAGCCGCGCTTCTATATACAGCACTGAAGTAGTTCGAGAGGCTTCTGTTGATACGCGCATGTGGGCTGCAAACGCTGCGTTTTCGTCAGTAGAGCGACGAACTGTCAGCGGTTGCGTTCAAGATGGAGCTGCCTCTACGGGACATCGGGGACACCATTTTGAAGCGTGATCAGCATGCGCCTTGCAGCAAGACCGAAGGAATGTCGTTCGCTTATTCTTCTTCCGGCTCCAATGCGGTCTGGTTGCTCCACGCATGCACACGCCGCCGCGAGAGCTGTTGTTACGTACGGTATAGTTACGGGCCAACTGTTAAATAAGTGTGCTGCGCCTTATCGAACGGTCTGGACTTATTTGACGTTGCTCATATGACATGCCTGCTCGCACCGAAAACAAAGGCGCTTTTAGCGCTGGCCAGACCTAGCGCCGGAAATTAAAAGCATGAATGATCATAAGGACGTCATCCCACGCTGCACACATCCTTTGGTCGCTTTACTGCGAGTCACATGCAGAGGCAGAGAACGTAGACCAAGCTGACCTCTGCACAGCTCCTGGTGTAAGGTACTCGGAGCATCTGCGGGCGCCGCGATCATCGATCCGGCCGCTCCGTGAGGCTCCAGCCGGCCACGCGTGGCTTCCGCTATGCGCGTTCGCCGATTGCTGCGTGCCTTAGCGTATCCGGCCGTGCGTTGATGCGATGACTATCGGCACGTACGGTGCAGCGACCTCACGCTGCCTTCTCGCGCCGCAAGTTTGACAGCCGAGTAGAGCAAGGCGCCAGACACCTCTTTTCTTTCTCGCGTGTTACGAACTTCCAAAGAGACCTCAAAAAGAGTCCACAAAAATTTCAATTTACATAAGCGTGGATGAAATCAACGTTCGTTAGATTCTCTTTTTTTTCTTCCAAAAGCCTCTGCATAAATGCACACGCTTTAGAGAAACACTCAAGCCATGGAAAGCAAGAGCCAAAATCTAGGTCCTCTGCATCGGCGGCCGGTCTTTGAGACCGCACGGTCAAGGTCACGGAGCCCGTTCCGAGGCCTCCATCCAAGCTTATCCACGCGGTGCTGGTTCGCGCGCAGCACACGTGCAAGCCGCCATGCTGCACTCACCCTTGTACTGTTTGTCCGGCGTGATCTGCTTGGAGACGTGTTGCACCTGCAGCAGCAGCTTGACGCGCTCGATGGGCGCCACGCTGGTCTTGGAGATGGCGGCCGCGATGCCGCCGGCGACGAAGTCCTTCAGGAAGGAGATCACTTGAGTGTCCTTCTTTCCGGCCATCGCTGCTGTTTGTCCGGCGAGGTGTGTGTCCTTCACCAAGAACAGAAGAAAGGAAGGCACAGCTCCACGGTCAGGAAACCGCACAACTTGGGCGCCGGTTGAACCGAGAGCACGCGTAATACATCACCGACTCTCAGCAGTTCTCAGCAAAGGTAATCGACAACGACAGAAAGTCGTGTTCTTTGAAAGTAACAGAAACTACACCAGCGCGGTTGTACCGTCGCAACGTTAACGGTTTCTCGATGTCTCGGACACCCGTCGCTGTGCAGCAGTGGTGGCTTCAACCACAAGTGGTCGCTGTCCCTTTCCTATGTTGTGGATGGCCGCCCCATACTCATGGAACGGGCGGAATAGCGAGGCTTTCGCAATCTCTGTGCTACCCGCACGCGCCGGCACGGTGACCTCCAGAGGCCGTCTGGCGATGCACAGGCTTGGATCCGGTGCGCGAATTCTAAGCACCAACTCGTTAGTTCTCTCCGTGGGGCAGAAACTATAGCTCATGTCATCCTAACCAACAATGCTGCATGCAGTGTAATCAACGGCGCTCTGGACTGAGTACCGTTTTCGACGCGTGTACCTCGGCTCAATATTCAGCGCTTAGTGCCTAACTCGTTTCTCTCATCTGTCATCGACTTTAAGCGCCTCTCCATCTACGCGGACAACCGGTCATCGATTATCGATTCGCTACCGAGCACAATTATCATTTCGCCATCGGAATATTTGGCGAGCTACTTATTTGGAAAAACCGTCGCGGTGCGTACCTTGCAAGTCTCGTCCGCTCCGCAAGCCCCTGGCCCGTCGCAAAGGGAACCCCGTCCAGATGCGGGGACTCTTATAACCGCGGTCCCCCGGCCTCCGTCGCGCCACTATAAATAAACGAGGCTCGAGCCTCGGCCCAGTGCTCTCCCCCGCGTCTCCGCGCCCCTCCTTTCCCGGGCCTCGTCTCAGACTCTTGTGCGTACGTATTTTTATTTGCCTGCGGTGGACGCCTGGAGTCTGCGCCGAGGATTCGTCCCAGGGGACGTTCGTTCACCGCAGACCCGAAAGGTCGAGCGCGCGCGACCGCATAACGACAGCGATGCGGGCTCGGGCCGGACGCAAGGGTCGTCCGTTCGTCGTCGCAGTGCGCGCAGGCTGTGTTTCGATGCGGCATTCTTGGCCTCTGGCGTCGGGACTGCAAAGCGCAGGCTACTGTTGCATCTGCGAATGGCCGCTGCCGGCGCCATGGATGTCTGTGCCGGGGCCCCCGGTCCAACATGTCCGCCTCCGCGGCGGACTCTGCCCGTGCTTCGATGCAAGCTTCGGTAAATGCTCGTTACTGATTACGCTACTCCTAGTTTATGGCTTTCTTTTGTTTATATTTCGCCTACAAACCCGTTCCTGACATGTTAGGTTAGCGGATGACTGTTTATGGCTGTCAGTGCTTGCGTTGACGTCCACAAGCAAGCGACTGCGCTATGATTGGTGTACGCAGAGCGACAGGTGCATGCATCTCTAGCACAACACGAGTGCAGATCACTTCTCGTCGCTGGAAAACTGTATTCAAGCTTGCAGTGCTTCCAGTTGTCGACTGAGTCGTCCTCGCGCTGATTACTGCATGCCATTACTGTCCTCTCCTCGTCAGCTGCACTTTTATGGCAGAGTCCACGCCAGGCAGTGCTCGCGGGACCAATCCGCGGACGAGCGCGAACACAGCTGCCAAGCTTGCTTTCAAGGAACCGCTCGAGTTTTCTCCGCGACCAAAAGATAATACAAAGAGGCGAATGGGCTTTCAAGAAAACGTGACGGATGATGTTTCCCGTCTTCTGCATGTCAAGCCAGTGCAGCAGTGCACGAGAGCAGATATGCTCGATAACGTATTCTTCTGCAGCGCGCCTTGGACGCCGAAGCTCGTTGTTCGCAAAACGAAGCGAAGGCAACACTCAACAAGCAAGGGTTTTTGAGCTTCAAGCTGGGCACAGAAACAACCAGGTGCAGTGTATACTCCTAATGAAAATAGCGAAGAAATTGGTAGCAGCAACGGAGGGTTGAGGGAGATCGGGGCTTGTGGGAGTGCCGGGTGCAGAACGTTTTGCCGCGGCTATGGAGTTGGATCTGAATCCTACACAAGTGTACAGGTAGAAGAATTCTTACTCATTGAAAAAGCACAGGAACTACGAAAAACAGTTGTAAAAAATAATAAAAAGCACCTCAGCATTACGAAATAGTTTCTCTGGGTAAAAAAAAATGTAATTATTTGAGATACATTCTGCAACTTTAATACTTGTGCCGCACAGGTATCGTGACCGTCATTCTATTGGATGGAGGCTGGAAAGGGTGATGTCTGGCCCGCCATGGGCCAGACTCGACGACGCATACATCATTGCTGAGATGCGTACAGCGCTATGAGAAATCATACACACTGTTCGCGGAATACCCGCACATCTGAGTTTACAATCACGCATGCGAAGGCTGGCGGTTCGTTTAAGTTCAAGCGAAATCTAATTTGCGTTCTCGAGACACCTGCAGAGAGAAACGCGCGAGGTCTCACCAGCTCCTAAGCCTATAGAGGCACGAGGAAGCTTAGACCCTTCCGCCATGAGTGTATCATGGCAGCCATTGAGCCCAGATGATGTAAGCATTTAATTCACACTTCGATTTGGGCCAGCCGGTTAATTGTTGAATCTGCTTGCTCGCTCTTATGCATGCGCGAAAGAGCTAATGTACCTGTCGCATGCATGCTTTCCTTGTTTCTCCTCGTGCGTCGAGTTCCGGTCGGGTAACGTGACATAGATTACATTGGGACTAAAACAAAGAAACAAAAAAATGTGTCCAAGGCCGCGTCACCAAGTATAACGAGCTCGGGTTTAACGTGACGGCGTGCTTCGATGCGGAGCTAGACCGCTCAACCTCTGCGACAACATCGAAGGCGCACGAAGCCTTCCTTTTGTCTTAAGTTGTCAGCACCATAATATTCGCGCAAACCCGGCGACTGTGGAACGGTACTTCCCCATTGGCCGAGAGAGCCGTGACGTCGCAACCACATGACCTCACGCGGGTAATTCAAACACCCCACAGCGATCGCACTGTGGTGACGTTAGTGCACAATTCATCCTAGCTCTACAGATTAGTGACGCCATTCCGCCACCGTTACGTACTTCCTCCGAAGAAAGCAAAGCGATTGCGCTGAAAAGAACAATGGTCGAGCCGGGTGTCGCAGCCATGCCCCTTGCGATACTCGGTTTCAACGGGCACGCAGGCGTCACAAACTCGCCTGTGGAGAAGCATTCCGCGTGTGCCGTCTTCGGCGCGGACGTGCAGGTGATGTCAAAGGTGTTTGGAGCACGCTTCAGGCGCTGGAACTTTTCTCGGGCGTTCTGTGGCGACCGTACAGGGGGTTTCTTCTGGCTACACTGGAGCGCGCAAGTGGCATTTGCTAGCGTGTCTATTAACTACCTACTGATTTTCGCTAGGTATAAGGCGGGAGAAGAGTTTAATCGCCGAAGCGAGCTCCCTATTTTTATGGCCGCGACTGTACGCCACACATTGACAGCTGGAAAGGTCGGGGCAAAGAATATGAATGTGAAAAGGCCTGGCGCTCGTCTCATGAACACGAGGGAAACCCCAAAAATTAATTATCCACGTTAGAGTCAGCATCACGGTTTGCACAATGTTCCAGCCCAGCGCCGGACTTAGGGAAGCAACCTTTTGTATTGCATTCCATTGCACAGTCCTTTTAATTTCAATTTATGAAGCGGGAAGTTGGGGTAAAAAGTTCCCGTACAGCTTGAGAGCACTCGACTCCAGTACATTAGTAGGAAGGCCGAGCATATGGGCGCAGTTGTATGCACACCATGGTGCAAAATAAACGCATTAAAAATACTCGTAATGTATGGAAATATTTTGGGCGTAAATTGTTCAGACTACGGAAATATCCAAACACATTGTCATCAATATACTGCTGAATATGCAAGTTCACAAAACTCGTGTCTATGCGGAATATAAGATACATACTGCGAACATAATTCAAAGTGAAGATTAGATTTGCTCCACAATTTCAACACATCTTTGAATTCTGAAAATTTTGCACTCGTAATATTTATTCTTTGTGCGACGTAAAAATTAAATTTTCTTGGAAGGGTGTTGCTAAGTATCTGATATAGTCATAGTTCGTTCGGGAATGGGGAACACTGCAACATTCACGAGGACGAATAACATACACTGGAACCTTTTCAGAAATTTATGCACTATTTCTAACATCGTCATCATATTTCCAGCCTACGTCCACTGCAAGACAAAGGCCTCTCCCATATCTCTCCAATTAACCCATGTCCTGTGCCAGCTGCGGTCACCTTATTGTACCCACGCAAACGTTCTAATCTCACGCGCCCAGCTGATCCTCTACCGCCCTCTCCTTCGCTTGCCTTCTCCTGCAATCCATTCCGTTGCCGTAACGGCCATAGTAACCTTGCCTTCGCATTACATGTCCTGCACAAGCCCATTCCTTGTTCATTTAAACTAGGCTATCACTGCGTTTCCGGCACAATTTCTAGGCTCTCGCTGCCAATTGTGAACTGTTGTTCCCTTGCTAGGCTGTTGAACATTACCTTGGTTTTCTGCATGTTAATTTTTAGACCCATCGATCTGCTCTGCCTGTCTAACTCGTTGATCATGATTTGCAGTTCACCTCCTGAGTGACTCAGCAAGGCAATGTCATCAGCAAATCGCAGATTATTTAGGTATTCTCCATTTATTCTTATTCCCAACTGTTCCCAAATCAGGCTTCGAAATACCTCCTGCAAACATGCGGTGAACAGCATTGGCGAGATCGTGTCTCCTTGCCTGACGCCCTTCCTTATTGGAATTTTATTGCTGACTTTATGGAGGACTATAGTAGCTGTGCAGTTGCTATATATATATCTTGCAGTATTTTGACATAAGGCTCTTCTACCCCCTGATTACGCAATGCCTGTATGACTGCTGAGGTTTCCACTGAGTCGAATGCTTTCTCGTAATCAATGAAAGCTATATATAGAGGTTGGTTATATTCTGCGCATTTCTCTATCACCTGATTGATAGTGTGAATATGATCTATTGTGGAATATCCTTTACGAAAGCCTGCCTGATCATTTGGTTGATTAAAGTCTAACGTTGCCCTGACTCTATTAGCGATTACCTTAGTAAATACTTTGTAGGCAACGGATAGTAAGCTGATCGGCCTGTAATTTTTCAAGTCCTTGGCGTCTCCCTTCTTATGAATTAAGATAATGTTTGCATTCTTCCAAGCTTCTGGTACAGTTGAGGTCATAAGGCATTGCGTATACAGGGTGGCTAGTTTTTCTAGCATGATGTCCCCTCCATCCTTCAACAGATCTGCTGTTACCTGATCCTCCCCAGCTGCTTTTCCCAGCTGATCCAGATCATGAGAGGGAGATAACTAGAAGGATAAGAATGGGCTGGAGCGCATATGGCAAATTCTCGCAGATCATGAGTGGCAGTTTACCAATTTCCCTCAAGAGGAAAGTGTACAACAGCATAATCTTACCGGTACTCACCTACGGGGCAGAAACGTGGAGGCTAACGAAAAGAGTTCAGCTTAGGTTAAGGACAACGCAGCGAGCCATGGAAAGAAAAATGATAGGTGTAACGTTAAGAGATCGGAAGCGGGCAGAGTGGGTGAGGGAACAAACACGGGTTAATGACATCCTAGTCGAAATCAAGAGAAAGAAATGGGCTTGGGCAGGGCATGTAATGCGAAGGCAAGATAACCGCTGGTCCTTAAGGGTAACGGAGTGGGTTCCAAGAGAAAGTAAGCGTAGCAGGGGGCGGCAGAAGGTTAGGTGGGCGGATGAGATTAAGAAGTTTGCAGGCAAAGGGTGGATGCAACTGGCAAAGGATAGGGCTAATTGAAGAGACATGGGAGAGGCCTTTGCCCTGCAGTGGGAGTAGTAGGGCTGATGATGATGATGATGATGATGATGATCACTGCGTTTCCAGTCTATAGGTGAGTACTGGAAAGATACAAATGTCCTGCACTTTCCTCTTCATAGTCTGCGAGTACCCGCCAAATTAACTCCAGCCCATTATTATGCTCCTAATTATTTCAGTCCCGTAGTCCGGATCTGCGCTCGACCAGCTCCAAAGCTTCGCTGCCTATCTTACACTGCTGTTCGCTTCCGAAGCTGTTGAACATTACTGCAGTATTCTTACATAATTGTTAGGCCCAATGTTCTGCTTTGCCTGTCAAGGCCTTTGATCACGCTTTGAAATTCGTGCTCTGAGTTATAATTAGCAAGGAAATTGTAGCATACTCACGCGTGAGTCACACTGCACGGAATCAAAAGCGCTTTATTGGAAGAATACCACTGCTTAAATAGCTAGGGCGGTGGCCGGTTATCAGCACACCCGGTGATAGCAACACAGGCACAAAACTGGCGCATGCTCTCTCGTGGCACACCTATACGTCACAGCGCGTGGTTGCACAATCGATCACATCCTTTCCCGCAACGTCGCACGCGGTGACGTTGGCGAGTGGAACGCAGAAGCGGCTGCGACGTCTCGGGCTCCACAGGTCCCAGGGCGGGGCTTTGATGCAGACGGCAGAGCGAACGAGGGACAGGTTTGATGGTCTGTGGCCCGGGGTTCAGAGCACCATGCTCGGCGAACGTGGTTCCGGTGGCGTCGGTGCATAGCCCCGTCACGTCTGCCGTCCGTAGCTCGTACAAGACGTGGCCTATCCGTCGCAAAACGCGGGCATACAACCACTCGGGCCCTGGCCGGAAGTTCCGCGCGTACACGGCGTCACCAGAATGGAGACCTCGTGGTGACGGCTGCCGAAGGCATCTTTCGTCACTCTTTTCCGGGTGAAGGCTTGACAGGGCGGTCCTGAACTTTCGGCCCAGCATGACTTCGGCTGGCGATTTCCCGGTCTCGGCGTGCGGCATAGAGTGGTGTTTGAACAGAAACCGTGCAACCTAGCATAATAGGGTGCCCTGCCTGTTTCCGTAATGCACACTTCAGTTCTCGGACCATCCGCTCCGTCCTTCCGTTGCATGCTGGGTGGTACGGCGCTGTATACATATAGCGTATACCATTTAGTTTCAGGAAACTTCGGTTTCCCTGCTTGCAAAAGCGGGGCCATTATCCGGCACAACCAAGTCGGGAAAACCATGTGCTGCAAACATTTTGCGCAACTTTTTCATTACTATTTATGGATGACTGGAGAGACGGCATCACTTCGATTTCTACCCAGTTCGACAGGGCGTCTGCCACCACCAAAAAAAAAAACACGCCCTGGACGGGTCCTGCGAAATCCACGTGTATTCTACTCCACGGTCGTTCAGGCTTAGTCCAGAAATGCGTTGCTGTTTTCCTGCACGGCGTGCAGTGCTTGACAAACTCGACGACCTTTTCGCCCGTCTTCGGCCACCACACGTACGATCTAGCGACTGCCTTCATGGCCGCCACTCCCGGATGGTTGGCATGCATAAGACTTAGAACTTGCTTCTGCAATTACTACGCGGCTCCCCCAGAGTACACAGCCACGATGTACGCACAACTCGTTTTGTCTTAACCAATATTCAGAATCATTCAGGGCTACCCGTTCTCGCGGCCAGCCCTCGAGGATCCATTGCTTCACCTGTGACTGCAGGGGATCACTCCTCGAGAAGGCTGCCACTTCCGTTGCGCTCCCTGGAGGGTACTCCACAACTTCCAGTAGGACTATGTCGCCCGGCGCCGCGGTCTCTTGGCGGGTTAGGGGGCCTGCTTGGGCAGTCGGCGTTCCCATGGGCCTTGGTCTTCCTGTACTCGAGCACGTGATCGCATGCTGACAACATGCGAGGAGAAATAACCACCGGAATTCGTTTCTGCCGCCGGAAAATTCCTAGCAGGGGTTTGTCATCCGTGCGAATGAGAAAATTCCGCCCACAAACGGATTGGTGAAAATGTCGAGCCCCAAAAACCACGGCAAGGGCCTCACGGTCAATCTGAGCATAATTCGGTGTAGTTCTGGACGCATACGCCACAGGCTGCTCATTTCCTTCGATGTCGCAATGAGCCAAAACTGCTCCCACACCCACGGATGACGCGTCGCATGACAACACTAATGGTGCATCTGTCTTACAATGCCCCAGCAACGAATTAGATGTTAGCAAGTTCTTCAGGCTCTCAAACGCTTCCACATGCTCTGCACCCCAGTTCGATGCTACGTTGTTATCCAACAAACGATATAGCTTTTCAACTACCTGTATTCTGCTCTTAAGGAACCAATTATAGAAATTTATACCCAAAAAGGCTTGCAGTTCCTTTTCGTTCTTGGGTGCAGGAGCCTGGTGGATGGCCTCGACCTTGACCTTCGACGGGTCGATGCCTCTTGCGTCAATCCGATGCCCTAGAAACTCAAGGCTCTCCTGGAAAAAACTCGCACTTTCCCGCTTGAACTCTGAGCCCTGATTTGGACGAGTGGCTGAGGACTTCGACCAACCTCCGTTCATGTTCCTCGATCGACTCGCTGGCAATCAGTATGCTACGTATGTAGGTATTTGCGGCATCCCGGCCAACACAGTGTTCATGCTTCTTTGAGAAACCCCGGGGGCAACGGACACGCCGAACGGCAAACGACAAATCTTGTATAGCCCCTGCACGGTGCCAATCGTGATGATGAAATAACTTTATTTGCACCCGTCAAGGAATCAGAGGGCGAAAAAGACGAGTCTTGACCGCCGTCATCTTCCTCCCCTTTCAGCAGGCTGGGATCCCTTGGGATTCAGCGGTGTCCAGGGCCAGACGGATGACTTCTTTTTGTTCTTCTTCTTTCTGGCTGGCCATTAAAGCCTCCCAGGACTCTATATTCCTGTCTGGTTCGTTGTGGCTAGGGCATGTCCACACCATGTGGATCATGTCTGCTATTTCATTACACTGTTTACACCTGGGGTCTTGGATCGCCGGATGCCATCTGCTTAGTGCGAGTGGGTTCGGAAAAACTCCCGCCTGTAACTTTCTCCATATGACCTCTTCCTTTTTGCTGAGGCCCTTGCATGCTCCAGGTAATGTCTGTCGTCCTAATCTGTAATGGTTAAGAATATCTTGGTACGTGTTCAGCTCCTCGCTCGTCTGAAGGGACTCTCTACTCGACGAGACCGCATTGGGGTCCCGGTGTGTGAGTCCTCGGGCCAATGCGTGCGCTGTCTCATTTCCCCGGAGGCCCTCGTGGGCCGGAGTCCAAACAAGGTTAATTAGTTCTGCCGGTGTCGGGCCGGCTGTGAGAATTTTGACTGCTTCGACAGATACCCTGCCTGCGTTGTAGTTGCGGATAGCCGATTTGGAATCTGTTATAATCACCCTAACATTCCGTTGAGTTAAAGCCAGCGCAATGGCTACCTCCTCAGCCGCTGTTGCATCACTCTGTTCGGTGCTGCAGCACGAGACTCGGTCTCCGCCCTCCCTGGTCGCCAGGGCTACGAAACCCGTTCTGCCTTCATATTCCGCCGCGTCCGTGTAAACCACGTCCTGTCTATTGGCTAATTTTTTCTGCAGAGCTTTCGCTCTGTCCTTTCGCCTACCCTCATGGTGTACCGGATGCATATTCCTTGGGAGTGGTGGGATTCTGATTTTGTTCCTTATGTCTGTTGGGATATTCTCCGTGTGTTTGAGCCGCGCTCGAGGTTCGAAGCCTAGCTTTTCTAGTATTTTTAGCCCCGAATGGCTGCGTAGAAGTCGTTGTTGTTGCGCTACTCTGGTAGCCTCAATGAGCTCGTCTAGGGTGTTTGAAATCCCCATGTTCAGAATTTTCTGGGTGGATGTGTACGGGGGGAGGCCCAGAGCGGTTTTGACGCCCTTCCTAATTAGGATTTCAATCTTGTTTTTTTCTGCTTTGGTTAGCCGTAGGTATGGTGCCACATATGTGATTCTGCTGATTACAAATGACTGAACTAGTCTTAAGAGGTTCGTCTCCTTCATTACCGCGTGTTTATTTGCTATTCTTTTGAGTAGCCTACACGTCTGGCTTACACTCGATTCGAGTTTTCGTATCGTTTCGGTGTTCTTACCGTTTGTCTGTATCCTAAGACCCAGTACTCTAATCATCTCCACTGATGGTATTTTGTCCCCGTTTACCGTTAGCGTTATCCCATGTTCATGGGGCTTTGTTTGTCTCTTTTGTGGGCCGAGGAAGAGCGCTTCAGATTTCTCGGCAGAACATTTGAGTACTACTTGTTTTAGGTACGACTCAATTTCCTCGATCGCCCTTTGGAGGGTACCTTCGATGTGCGCGTCACTGCCTCTGGTAACCCAGAGGGTGAGGTCGTCCGAGTATATTGTGTGGTTGAGCCCTTCTATACGCGTCAATTTCTGTGGTAAGCCAATCATTGCAATATTGAAGAGTGTCGGTGATAGGACCGAGCCTTGGGGAGTACCTTTGTTGCCCAGCCTTATGCCTTTCTCTTCCTTCCCTCCTAGGCTGATAGTAACTGTTCTGTTTGAAAGAAAGTCCTTCACGTAGTTGTATACCTTTCCCCCTACATTTAGAGTTTCTAAGCGTTCTAGTATGGCTGCGTGGTCAACGTTGTCAAAAGCTTTGGCCACGTCAAGGCCGACTATTACTCTGGTATCAGCTGTTTCGTTGTCTAGCACTTGTTCTTTAAGTTGAAGCATAACATCGCATGCAGAAAGATGTGTCCTGAATCCGATCATTGTGTCGGGGTAAAGCTTTTGTTCTTCTAGGAATCTGTTTAGCCTCGTTTGAATAACGTGCTCCATTAGCTTACCTACACATGAGGTAAGCGAAATGGGCCTCAGGTTTTCGAGACTTAGTTTTTTACCTGGTTTTGGAATAAGGACTAGGTTGGCCTCTTTCCACGAAGGTGGTATTCGGCCCTTGTCCCAACATTCCTGCATGTACGCTGTTAGGTTTCTAATTGATGCATCATCCAAATTCCTCAGCATGCGATTGCTGATTCTGTCTGGACCTGCCACAGTTTTAGTTCTGAGTCTGTTCAACTCCGCCCTAACCTCTCCGATGGTGATGGGCCCATCTAGAAGAGGATTCTCTGCGCCCTTGTACTCGGGGAGGGGTGTGGGTGGTGTGCACCTCAAGTACCTGTCCCTCACTTCAGAGATTAGTTGATCGCTAGTGCCTTCGTATTTATATACGAGTTTCTGTAGTTGTTGTCGTGCCTCATACTTTGTCTTGTCCGGGTCTAAGAGATGTCTGAGCACTTTCCACGTGTTGGCTTTGCTGATTCTGCGGTCCATCTGCTCGCAGATACTACCCCAGTTTTGTCTGGTTAAGTTCAGCGCGTGCTCCTCGATATCTCTATTCTGTTTTGCTAGGAGCTTACGTATGTTTCTGTTCCCCTTGTTTTGAGCAAGTTTTTCTTCTAGCTCCCTTTTTTTGCGCCACAGGCCTATCATACGCCTGTCTACCTCCTCTTGCGTTTCGTCTGCTTCCACCTCTTCGGTGGCTTCTTTAACTGCTGCGAGAAGGTCTGTGCCCCAAGATTCTATGTCCCTGATTGCGTCTCGGGTAGGAAGGTTCGCCCTGAATAGATCCCAATTTACCGCTGTGACCTTTTTGGGTCTCGGTGTGGGCGGTCCGTCTTCTACCACAATCTCAATAATTTTGTGGTCGCTTCCTAGGTCCTCCCCCGTGTTACACCACCTTGCCGTGATTTGGCCTCCGGTGAGTGTTAAGTCAGGTGTAGTGTCCCTACTCACGCTATTGCCCTGTCTTGTTGGTTTGATGGGGTCAGTGATCAAGATGAGCTCATTGTGGAGAATGCTGTCCCAGAGTTCTCTGCCCTTAATTTGCGTATATTTGTATCCCCATGCGGGATGATGAGCGTTAAAGTCCCCGACAATGACGATAGGGTTTTTGCCCGCTATCTGTTTCGTTTTTGCGAATAGCCTGTCGAAGCCGCAATCCTTTCTCTGTTTCGGAGAGCTGTATACGTTTAAGACGAATAGGCTTTTCTCTCTCCGCTTACGCGGTATCATTTCGATTAGAGTGTGATCTAATTGGACGTGCCCTGTCTCGTGCTGCAGCGCGGTAACGTTGCGTTTGACAAGGGTGGCAACCTGCGTGTTGTCCCCTCGGCCCGGGTACGACTTGTAACCGGGCAGCTTCGCGTTTTTCCCGCACTCTTGTAAAGCTATAATTTCGGGTTTGTCTCCGTTTGCAAGGAACGATTGTAAAACGGCCCGTTTACGCAGAAAGCCCCTACAGTTCCACTGCCAGATAGTATTATTGTTCTTTGGCCAAGGCATTTTTGGTTGCTTGGAATTCCGCGTATATCCATTGGTCCCTTTTCTCAAATTCCGCCGTGAGAGCAGCGTCTCGCTTTGCAAATTCTGCTGTGATCGTTTCTGTGACTTGTTTCATGAATTGCATTAGTGTTCCGTTCAGTAGTTTCATGTCCTGTTGTTGTTTGTCGTTTAGTTGTTCGAATTTGGTCTCAAGATCCGACTCTTTGGTACGTTTCTTTTTTGAAGGGGGTTTTTCAACCTTCTCTGTCTCAACCTCTATATCCTGCTCCACTTGCATAGGCGCCATTGCCTTTTCCTGTTGCGGGTTGTTTTCCTCGGGTTGTTTAGCTGTCGTTTCTAGCATTTTGATCCGCTCTTCTTGCTTCTTAATATAATCAGTTAAAGTCTTAATCTGATCTGCCTGCTGTTTAATAAGTTCTTTTAATTCTTTAACTGTCTCGGAGTCCTGGGAAACTTTAGCTGGCCAGCTCACCTTTGCAGCTTGCTCCTTGCGTGGCTGTTGCTGTCCGGTTTGTAGCCGGGGGAACGACTCTGACCGAAACCTCGTTCTGCTGCCGGATCTATCACGGGAGCGGCTGTTCCTTCGGTCTTCTTGCTTCGCTTCTTCAGCCTCCTGTTTGGCTTCCCATTGGCGTTTCTTGACAATATAAGGGGTGCGAAAGAGATTTTTGCACCTCTTGTCCCCGGTGTAGTGTTCTTTGCCACATAGTTGGCACTGCGGTGTACATTGGTGCCCCTCGGGGGGCGATGTCATGCCACAGCCGCGGCACTTGGTCACCTCACTGTCACAGACGTCCGAGCGGTGGCCAAGTCCTCCGCACTTGTAACAGACCTCATAGCGTTTCTTGTATAGAAAACACTTGAAAGTGATTCCGCTCAAGACTACTCTGCGTGGTACTTTCTCTTCTTCAAAGGTGATTAGGAAAGATTTAGTCTTCCCCATTCTTCGTGCATCTATGACTAGAGGGTTGAATCCGTTAATGTTCAGTCCTTCTAGTACATACTTGTGTGTGTATTCCACATCAATTCCATGGATGACTCCCCTGCCGCAACTCTCTGGTGCGTTCATGTAGGTGGTCACACCGCGTTCCTTGTCTCCGATCTTGACAGTTTCAAGTTTCTCCACCTTCCTCGCGTTTTCGTAGCTAGGCGAGTGGTAGGTAATCGTTCCTTGCTTGGCGTTTATAGCTAGTCTGTCCTTCAGTGCCTCCTCGTCCTTGATTCCGGCGTTCTCCCTGATGGCCGCCGCAATTCTCATCTCGGTGGTGCTCTTCAGCATTGTGAGTCCTTCTTTGGGACGCAGAACTACTTTCCATCCGGTCGCTGGAAGTCTCGGGAGGTCTGAGGCTATTGAACGTTCAGCGAGTTTCCGTCCCGCCTCTCTGTAGGCTCTCGTGTCGCTGCCGTCGGTCGTCGCAACAGTGGCGGCGTTCGCTGCCGCCGCGTCTCCGGCACCATGTCGGTGTCCTAGGTGGCGTTCGTTGTTCTCCAATTTTTCCGCTCGCTTCTTCAGTCGCATAATCCATTCTTCTTTTTCGGTTTCTTTGGGGTCGATGTCGGTTCCCACCACCGCCACTTCCATCGTCATCGTGGAGCCGGGCGCGGTCGGCGATGGCGGGAGCTCGCCGGTCGCCGCCTTCCCGGTCGAAGTAGGCCTATCGTAGCGTGTAGCGCTGGCGAACTTGGAGTGACGATATAGGCTTTAAAGATGCACTTACAGGCACAGATGTCGTATCCTCGGGTTGCTTGCACCTTAGGAAACAGGTTTCAAGGACATTTACGGTCAACGTAGGAAAAAATCCGCCATGAAATCACTGATTTCGCGGAGCCGACGTGAAACGCGTCCGTACTCCTCGACGCCCCCTGGCGGTCCTCGCCAATCGTGAGCAACTCCGCCGTTTCTTCATCGACCAACAGTTGCTGATAGGCCTGCATCAGATCCAGCTGGGAAAAAACACGCCCCCCTTCCTAATGTAGCGAAAAGTTTCTTGCTTGCCGCGGAAGTCCGTATACATTGCTTCTGACGGCCTGGTTCACAGTGCTTCGATAATCCCCGCATGTTCTGGGGGAGCAATTTTTTTTCACCACCACGACGATTGGCGTTGCCCAGTCGGAATATTGGGTGGGTTGCAGAATTCCTCTTGCTTCCCGCTTTTTACTTGGCTGATGCTGAACAACTCGTCGTACTCGCTGTTCACTCAATCTTCCGTATCATCCAGCTGCAATTCCACTTCCGTTTTCTTCTTTCGGCATGCTTTTGATAAGTGTCCCTTTCGACCGCAGATGAAGCACACAATCTTTGTATAATAATAATTGTTTTTTTGGGGGGGAAAGGAAATGGCGCAGTATCTGTTTCATATATCGTTGGACACCTGAACCGCGCCATAAGGGAAGGGATAAGGGAGGGAGTGAAAGAAGAAATGAAGAATTAGGTGCAGTAGTGGAGGGCTCCGGAATAATTTCGACTAACTGGGGATCTGTAACGTGCACTGACATCGCACAGCACACGGGCGCCTTAGCGTTTTTTCCCCCATAAAAACGCAGCCGCCGCGGTCGGGTTGGAAACCGGGAACTCCGGATCAGTAGTCGAGCGCCCTAACCACTGAGCCACCGCGGCGGGTCACAATCTTTGTATCTGCAACGCCATCCTGCGTGGGCTCCCAAACAGCGAAAACAACGCCGCTGCCTTTCTGGTTGCTTCATGCTGGCCACTCTTCCTACTTCCGCCGACAACTCCTGCTGGAACTCGGGCTCCTGTGCATTGCTACTCATTACTTTTAGCTGCTTGGCAGTCGTTTCAGCCGTTACTGCTAACTCGTATGCCGTCTCGAATGTCAGATTCTTTTCCGCTAACAACCGTTGTTGAATCACACTGTCAGAAATTCCAAAAACCAAACGGTCACGCAACATTTCCTCTAATGGAAATTTTGTGCCGCCAGAGCATCAGTTCTCGGATAACTTGCGCTCAAAGCGCTGACATAGTCAGCCACGCCATCTCAGTCTTGTTGGTCCCGCTTCGAAAAGACGTACCTCGCGTATAGTTCAGACGGCGTCGGGTTGATGTGCTTCCTGACTGTGTCGACGAGGACTTGATAGCCCACGTTGGGCGGTCGCGAAGGCTCGACGAGGGTTGCTATGAGGGAGTACGTCTCTGGCCCACAGCAACTGAGCAACACAGCTCGTTTGCTTGTTAGCTGCGCACGATAACTCAACGCGCTCGACATATTCTACCCACGACGAATTTTCACTGAGGTCCAACTCTCGAATGCGACTCCCGAAAGCCATGCTGCCGGCCAACAGGCCCTTTCACGGGTCCGACCGTGCCTCGTCGCCACTGTAACAGACTGACGCGTGAGTGACACTTCACAGAATAAAACCCCCTTAATTGAAAGAATACCGCTGCTTAAAGAGCTACGGCAGTGGCCGGTTATCAGCACACCCGGTGATAGCAACACAGGCACAAAACTGGCGCATGCTCTCTTGTGGCACACCTACGTCACAGCGCGTGATTGCACAATCTCACAGAAATGCCATCAGCAAATCGGAGGTTAAGGTATTTTTCATTAAGTTTTAGCTGCAACGCCTCCCACCACTCCAGCTAGTCAGCACCTGTGAACAATATAGTGGAGATACTGTCTCTCAGCCTGACACCCTTTGTGATTTGGGTATTATGACTGTCCTTGGGGGACGGGCGGGGGGAATGTGGTCGCTGTGCACCCTCTGTAGATATTTTCCAGTATTTTTACACATGCGTCTTGTACATTCTGATTACTAATGTCTCCATCACTGCTAAAGCTTCGACTGAGTAAAATGTTTTCTCGTAATCTGTGAAGGCTATATGTAAGGATTGATTATTTCTGCCCATTTCTCTATCACCTGATTGATAGTGTGAATATGGACTCTTGTACAGTAGCCTTTCCGGAGGCGCCAGCTTGTTCCTTTGGTTCACTAAACTATAAGATTGATCTAGTTCGGTTAACGATTATTTTAGTAATTATCTGCAACACGCAGATCGAGTACTGATCGGTCTGTGATTTCTCAAGTCCTTGACTTCCCCTTTCTTACGGATTAAGATGATGTTACGGTTCTCTCAAGCTTCCTGTATGCTCGAGGTCATGAGAAATTGCGTTTACAGGATGGAAAGTTTTCCCAGCACAATATCTGCATTGTCCTTAAATAGATCTGCTTTTGCTTCCTACTCACCTGAGGAAAAATTGGAGAATTGTTTTTTTGGAAAAGTAAATGGCGCAGTATCTGTCTCACATATCGTTGGACACCTGAACCGCGCCGTAAACGAAGGGAAGGGATAAAGGAGGGAGTGAAAGAAGAAAGGAAGAAAGAGGTGCCGTAGTGGACCGCTCCGGAATAATTTCGACCACCTGGTGATCTTTAACGTGCTCTGAAATCGCACAGCACACGGGCGCCTCAGCGTTTCGCCTCCATAAAAATGCAGCAGCCGCGGTCGGGTTCGAACCCGGGAACTCCGGATCAGTAGTCGAGCGCCCTAACCACTGAGCCACCGCGGCGGGTCCTAGTGGAGTTGTCGGTGGCACGCGCCGAACGGGTCTTGATATGCGGCCTCGTGCTCAGCGTGTCCCCGTCCCGTGGGCCCCACGACATTCTTCTACAGCCTCATCCGCGTCTGCGATAGAGGATGGTTGTCGGACGACGCTGTTCCCACGTGTTACGAGGTGCGTTCCGTCCAGCCCGGACTCGATTCCGTGCGACTGCGTCATCAACTCACCCGAGGCTTTCCCCCTTTTACATTGCTTTCTTCACAAGGCTTTATTCGCTTCCTCTTTCGTTACTGGCGGCACGCCCAATTCCTCCCCACCGCTGCCTTTGTCATTACCGTCCTATTATTTCGGCTACGACATAGGTCTGCTTAAATACCTCAGCTGAATGTAATGTCTTATCGATGTTGATATTGACATTCCCCTCTTTGTTTCTAAGTGCGTACATCTTAATTTTGCTCATGCATATTTTCCTCCTGATCGCTCTTTCGCTACCTCCGTTATTTGGAGCATACTCGATCCCATGCTCCTACGAGCATGGATTACTCTGTAAAGGAGCGTAAAGAGAGTAAACAGCTCCCCCCCCCCCCCCCCCCCCTTTTAGGGACAGGGTATGCTGCCCAAGTACTGGTGTAGATTTCGATCACCAAATATACGGAATACTTACTCTTGGTAACAGAGGCATAATCCCACTGCATAACATTGTTACTTGATGCAGTTAGCCTTCAAAAGGTACTTTCAGCATTCAAAAGGTCTTGAGGTTATCAATTAGCGCAGATTGAAACCTCGGTTCGAATGATGGGAAATGCAAGAATTCCACACATTTTGAAGAGCGAATGTGCTTAATTTGCTAACAGTAAGCATTCTGTATTTTAAGGCGAAAGCTTTTAATGGCACATAATCGCGGCCATGGATCTGTCCGGCGTCCGTTACATCCAGCAACTCGATAAGAAAAAAAAATTAGGCAGTGGCTTAGCTCTGGTTAAGCCTGGATATACAAGCGAAAAGCTTCAGTTATGCTTGGTTTGACGCCATGGTTATGCTTCGTAGCGTAGCTTAGTTGAAAGTTTGCGCTCGTGTCTCGTGGTGTTGTCCCCTTGTCTTCATTGTAGCGCTCCACAGTCTCATTAGTTACTCAGTGGCATATGTTTACGAGTTAGACACAGAAGCTACAGTATTAAACTTCATTTATTATTGTTGGACGCATTTTCTTGCAGTTTCTCTACAGCCATAAAGACAGCCCGGTGACCCGAGTAGTAGCAAGCGGCTGTCTCTATCGTTTCGCTGTTGTGCAGCCAACCCCCAAGCGAGTACTTCTGGTTCGGACGAATCTAGTTTCTCACCTTTTCTGCGTAGTCTAGCAGCAGCCGCACTCTCCTTCCCTTCCGTGTCGAGTGCGCACGCCTATTCTCTGGCAAGCGCATTATATAGCATCCTTGCGCATGCACATGTGCAGTAGCGCGCAGCTGCACCGAAAGGTCAGGCGGCGGCGACGGCTGCGGCGAGGAGCGACCACCTGATACGCGCGTGACGTCACTCGTTTTCGCGCATGCGCATAACTCACCAGCCGCCGCCTGCGCCGTGCGTGACGTCACTCGTGCTCCGACATACGCCGGCTCGCTCGAAGCGCGGTGCTGACTAGCGTAGTGAAGCTTTTCGCTTCAAAAATCTTTGTGCACGGTGAGATTCGAACCATATATGTGATATGTGAGACAGATACTGTGCCATTTCCTTTCCCCCAAAAGCAATTTTCATTTTATTAATAATAATAATTCGTTTTCGGGGAAACGAAATGGCGCAGTATCTGTCTCATATATCGGCGGTCACCTGAACCGCGCCGTAAGGGAAGGTATAAAGGAGGGAGTGAAAGAAGAAAGGAAGAGAGAGGTGCCGTAATGGAGGGCTCCGGAATAATTTCGACCACCTGACGTGCACTGACATCGCACAGCACACGGGCGTCTTATTTTTCCTCCATAAAAACGCAGCCGCCGCGGCCGGGTTTCAAAATTGGCCTTCTGGAAAGAAAATGGCGCAGTAACTGTCTCACATATCTCAGGCAGGGCCATTCGGCAAAGTGCTTCCGGCAGGCGTTTAAAAATGCAAGGCCGCTATGCGGGCGCTGCGGCGCGTCGCCTCCAAGCCGAGGCCTCGGAGGGAGGCGCGAATACGCGCCAACCAGTGCCCAAGCCCCGCCGGACGCAGATTCCGCTCGCAACATTTCTACAGTAACGGTTATTCCCCCAACGAACCCGCCGCCGTGGCTTTACGGCTCCCGACCCCAGGGTCGCCACTTCGATCCCGGCCGCATTCCATGGAGGCGAAATGCAACGATCGGGTAGATAGATGCTTATACCGGTACCCGATGTACCGAAGCGCCCTCGCTCACATCCGATACCACGTTTGGCAAGGGTTGCTTGATAGCTCGCAGGATTGCCAACAGTAAAATTGGTTTCTGGTGAAAGGAATAGCGCACAGCGACCCCGGAACAGGGGGGTGGGCAAGGGGTCGGCCGCCCCCCTCCCCCGAGTCTCCAATTGCTAGCATTTGGATCAGATTTCCGACAGTTGAAACGCTTCAATTTTAGGACTCTTTTAATGCAAAGCTCAGTCGAGCTTGGCTACTTGGCTTCGTAAGCAGTTGTAAAGCGTTTCGTATACGAGTGACCTAAACCAGTCATGTCCCAACAGAAGTCGATCGAATGTCTGAACCGTGTACATGATCATGATTACCAGAATTTAAACAAACTATGCACAAATTTTTTTAACCAATTGATCCCTCCTCGCGCGCATATCTATAAAGCTGTTCATTTCAGTTCATTTCATATTGCCGCGAATCTTTGCACTGTTTGATCGTTCGCATTCAAAACCGCCGGCACATGGCTTTATCATTTTGTTTTGTAATGTTAGATGCAACCAGACTTATCTGCATTGATCGTGGGCACGTGCAAATGCTTCCACATTTTCCCAGATTGTTGCAGTTGATTTTGGCTCTTTATCTCGAAGATTCCTTGCCGGCTTTAAATTGACCGCGGCCAATAACTGCATGCATTCAGTTCGATGACCGCCCAGCGCGCTTGTGACTACTGCCGCCACCGAGTCATTCAGTTCTTAGTGGGCGGGAGTCAGCCCCTTAAACAGTTTCCTTTGGAAGCCTTTTCGTTGTCTTCCTGAGTGCTGGAGTGTCGTCGCCACAACGTGACAGTTTGCATCAATCGTTGAACATTGAAAAAAAGTAATATAAAATTTATCATGTAAATGAGCATTAAATAAATAACAAAATAAAGACGAAGTCTTGCCCCCCTCCCTCAAAATAAAAATTGGCAGTGGGTTAGCTCAGCTATGCCAGGATATACGTAGCGAGAGCTACAGTTCCGCGCTGGTCACGCATGTTGTCGAGTTTGTTGTTGTGACTGGTTTATGGTTTATGGGGGTTTAACGTCCCAAAGCGACTCACGCTATGAGAGACGCCGTAGTGAAGGGCTCCGGGAATTTCGACCACCTGGTGTTCTTTAACGTGCACTGACATCTGTTGTGACTAAAATGTTAAGCATTGAAGAAGTACTTATTCAGTGAGACACATTTATTCAATTGTTTCTACAGAGATAAACACTGCCCGATGATCGGTAAAGTAACACGCAGTTGTCTCAATGCTGCCTACACAGTATTTAGACTGGTTGCTTTCTCTCAGATGCACAAGGTCAATCAATCCTTGCAGTCCAGGATCCGGAGTGCCCAGGTTCGAACCTGACCGCGGCGGCTGCGTTTCGATGGAGGCGAAACGCTAAGGCGCCCGTACGCTGTCCGTGCACGTTAAAAATCCCCAGGTGGTCGAAATTATTCCGGAGCCCTCCACTACGGCACCTTTTTCTTCTCTCAGTCTCTCCTTTATCACGCCGCTGCACTTTTATGCGTTCAGCGGAGCGGTAGGTGTGATCCATGCGACGCCTGCCGTGGAGACCGACACCGCGGCGGTTAAATTTGTTTTTGGGCAAAGGAAATGGCGCAGTATCTGTCTCACATATCGGCGGACACCTGAACCGCGCCACAAGGGAAGGGATAAAGGAGAGACACCGGAAGAAAGAGGTGACGAAGCGAGCGGCGCACCCACTCATCCTCCCCCATGTACCATGGTAACGGCGCATGCGCACAACTGGCCTCCCCCATGTACCATGGTAACGGCGCATGCGCACAACTGTCCTCTCGCGTGTACCGCGAAATGCTCGACTGGTAGCCTAGTGTAGCTCCCGCTACAAAAAGTCCCGAAGCCCTCCGGACACCCGAACCGCGCCATAAGGGCAGGGAGGAATGTGGGAGTGAAAGAAGAAAGAGAGGGTAGAGGTGCCTTACCGGAGGGCTCCTGAATAATTTGGAGCACCTGGGGAACTTTGACGTGCACTGACATCGCGCAGCCCACGGGCGCCTTTGCGTTACGCCTCCATCGAAACGCAGCCGTTCGAACCCGGGCTCTACACATCAGGAGACGAGCGCCCTAACCACTGAGCCGATCAAGAGTTTCATTACTAGTGAACCACATTTGATATCATTGAAAACGCGCATTTGTTGCACTCATAGGCGTGTCTGCCTCGCCTGTTTGACTTACTGTCCACGCAAACAGGATGAACATATCATCACCACCGTTACGAACGTTAACTAGGCTTTCTAGCGATACGGGTTCGGCTCTTTACTTTTGCTGTCAGTTGAAAACATACCTATCATGCTCTATGCAGCGGCAGCACGAAACGCACAGAAATCAATTTCACGGAGTAAGCTGCTGTTTGACTGGCCAGTGATTATTGATAAGCTCGGCGTGATGCGTATGTTCTGCAGGCGTGTGAACACACCTGAAGGAAGGAAAAAAAAAATCTCTTATTCACGCTGCACAACCCGAACGAAAAGCCCTTTGCTTTTGGATGTAGATTTTACAAGAGCCAAAAATCACGGGCAGATATCTCGCCCCACTCTCGGATCTTTGCATGTGTAAGAGTTCATTATAACGGCTCACAACAAACACAACCGGCAGTGATTTCGTGCTTACTGAGCAGACGTATCGTGGTCAGGAAGCAGCAGGCATAAGGAATGCGTGCTCTCGCGCGCAGTAACCTCACTCCGAAGCAGAAACTGCCGAAACGACGCACGTCTCGGCACTTTTCGAATCTCGCGCCGTGCACGAAGAAATATCCGCCCGCACTACGCGGCTGAGGTGCGACGCCGGGCGGCACGCCGATTCGCGCGAACGCTGACATGCCACAGATCATAATTCGTGCCTTTTCTTTGCAGGACTCCGAATAGGCGACGCAAAAGAATAAGCTCGGACGTTGCAGACACACGCTTGCACATCGCTGGATCGCGGACAGA
Organism: Amblyomma americanum; assembly: GCF_052857255.1. NCBI lineage: Eukaryota > Metazoa > Arthropoda > Arachnida > Ixodida > Ixodidae > Amblyomma > Amblyomma americanum. The sequence continues at coordinate 50,441,453 of NC_135500.1, forward strand.
CAGCCCGTATCGCTGACGTCACCAGGCGATCGAGGAGCTGACGCACACCAGAAGCGCAGCATCAATGTTCTTTGGGGACCGATTGGTTGAAAGTAAGTTAAATTTTTTTTAAAAGAAAACTAACTAAAATTATTTTACAATTTTTCCAATTTTTTTCAGCGTGTGTTCGTGAAGTAATATTTTTTTTGCACGTTTTTTAAAAATTGCAGTCTCGGACCAAAAGGGCACGTCCGATAAAAGTGGAGAGCCCCCCACCGCCTGATCCTCTGCTCCGGTGCCATCGAAGAAAGCAGGCAGGAAGGACACAAGCATGGCTTTCGATCCGGTTTCATTCGCTAAGGATTTCATCGCCGGTGGCGTCGCCGCGGCCATCTCTAAGACGGCCGTCGCGCCCATCGAGCGCGTCAAGCTTCTGCTACAAGTGCAACATGCCTCCCAACAGATCACCGAAGCCCAGCGTTACAAAGGTGAGCCGGAATCGTGGCCCTTCCGGCCTAGCACTGACCTACAAAAAGGGGGACCCGGCGAGGCCGCCATCTTGAATCGCGTGCGCAGCCACTTCGGCCCCTCGAGGCCTTTTGACATTTTTGCAGACTGTTCACGTCGCCTACTCGAGTTCCCGCGACGGTCAAATATACAGAAATATGAGCGGAATGGCTTTCGGGTAAGTGTTACGGCGGCTGTCGACGTAGAAAGTGAGTGCCAACGCCGGCCGCCGTACGAATGAATGACCTTTGCTGGTGACCGGCGGAATTTCCCTAGGGTGGCCCTTGTGCAGATGTAACTTCGCTTACGAGCCTTGGCCGTGAAGCCATGTTTCGTGCGAGATGGAAAATTTCGACGATTATTCGACTACTGCTATTTCGTTAGTCGAAGGCCAGTGCGGTGTTCTGTGCATGTGCAACTGCCCTCTCCGCTTCCCCCTCCTCGAAATGTCTTGCCGAAGCAGCCGATTTCCTCGTGACCGCGTAGGCTTAATCGGTGTACGACGCACACCGTTCTATAAAAGCTAGCGTTGCCCAGTGCATTTGCTGCATTAGGAGGTAGCCTCGAAAGGGTCGTTTGCTGCACCTTTGACCTTGGGTGCGATGGCCGTGCCATACAATGGGTCGTGGCCAAAGTCTACCCGCATTTGTTAAGGCGAAAGCAAAATAGAACTCGGACAGAGCGTACTTGTTGCCGGCCGGGAAGCTGAATTTTGGGCTGCTGGTCGCCGATAACGAATTGCATGATTCCGCGCCTGTCATTCATTTGAACTGTCAGGCGCTTCGTCATCGGTTCTCTGCGATCTCGTCTGCGAGGACGTTTTGATGCTCTTGACCAGGCCTTGGAAAGTTTGCTGTTTGCCATGCCATCATTTTTTAGCTCCGCTTGATCGCTCCGGCGTCTGCGAATGCTTCTGAGCAGTGGTCGTTGAATTTTTACGGCTGGCATTGGGTTCGAGTGTGCCTATCTGCTAGTAAGAACTGTTGGTAATTGTGGCCGCATTAATTTTGCCTACGGTCCGGAAAGAAATATAGCTCCATATTACCCAAATTGCCGCATGTTCCATAAGGCTGCAATTTGGGCAAGGCTGTCTGTACTAACATGCACTGTTTGAGCTGTGAAGCATGTTGCATTGTCCGCAGCACATGCATTTTCCTATGAACTGCATTGAAAAGGCCACAAATGTGAAACATCTCGATTATTGTGGTCGGGTGCACGTCCGGCCTAATTGTGGTTGTGAAAATTTGATTGGCATATCGCCTGGGTGCTACGATTCGAGTTTTTGCCACCTTTGTGTGGAGCATTGACGCGGAGTAATTTCAGTTCTTGCATCTGAACTGAGAGAGCAGCCCGAGAAAGGATGTCCAAGGTAGCTGGTGTTCCCTAGTATTTTCAACTTGTTTTTCCCCCTCCTTTGCACTGCTCCGGCAACTCGGGTACAGAGCATTTACAGCTGCTGGTGACCAGCCCACTCCTTTTATTGTGTGTAGCTCTGGAAGAGCAGCATGTCAAGCATGCAACCGCTCGAGCTGGGTGCTGACTGTTTGTGCGACTTCCTTTGCAGGCATGGTCGACTGCTTCGTCCGTATCCCCAAGGAACAGGGCTTCCTGAGCTTCTGGCGTGGCAACATGGCCAACGTCATCAGATACTTCCCCACCCAAGCACTCAACTTCGCGTTCAAGGACAAGTACAAGCAGATATTCCTTGGGGGCGTCGACAAAAAGACCCAGTTCTGGCGCTACTTCGCCGGAAACCTGGCCTCCGGAGGCGCAGCTGGTGCAACCTCTCTGTGCTTTGTCTACCCGCTGGACTTCGCCCGAACCCGGCTCGCCGCCGACATTGGCAAGGGCGCTGGTCAGCGGGAGTTCACTGGTCTTGGCAACTGCCTCACTAAGATCTTCAAGTCCGATGGCCTTATGGGACTGTACCGTGGCTTCAACGTGTCTGTGCAGGGCATCATCATCTACCGGGCAGCCTATTTTGGCTTCTTCGACACAGCCAAGGGCATGTTGCCCGACCCCAAGAACACTCCCATCGTCATCTCTTGGCTCATTGCGCAGACTGTCACCACAGTGGCTGGCATCATGTCCTACCCCTTCGATACTGTCCGGAGGCGGATGATGATGCAGAGTGGCCGGGCCAAGAGTGACCTCATGTACAAGAACACTCTCCACTGCTGGGGCAAGATCTACAAGACTGAAGGTGGCGCCGCTTTCTTCAAGGGAGCTTTCTCCAACGTTCTCCGTGGCACCGGAGGCGCGCTGGTCCTGGTCCTCTACGATGAGATCAAGGCCTTCATCTTCTAGGGACCACACCACGCGTGGGAAGGAAAAAAAAAAGGACTCTTGAGAGCAGACAGTGGAAACATGCTTTGCCGAGGCTTTGCCCCCACAGACTTCTTGTTGTTATTGCAGTTTGTTCGATCCCCTGTTTACATTTTTCTTCTAATTTTTGTTGAACTATGTAGCCTCCGCCTGTGTCTGACCTGTGGCATGTCTTTGGGGAAGTGGACTGCCGTACTCAAGATGCTTGTTCTCCTCACCAATTGGCATGTAACTGAATTCAGCACACATTCCACGTGTCCACCGCTAATTTAAATGGGGATGACAGCAGAGAGCACCAATCGCAGGGGAGTCTTGGGGTGGCGAGGATTGCTGTTTCTGAGCAGTTTTTGAAGCTAGAGCAAGTAATAAAGGAGTAGAAAAGACATACTTTATTCTCTTGTCAATTACTGCAGTGCGAGTAGAGGACTGCAGCTGTCCAGCAGGCAGTTATGCTTACTTCATTAGCTGTGATGGTGCTGAAAATTGTTTTAGTTTGACAGTGCAACTTGCATTTTCCATGGCTGTGAGAGCACTAACATATTCCGGTGGTAACCGATCCGTGTAGTGCTTAAAATGCTTTCCTTAAATGTCGTACATGCAACATGTTTTGTCCAACTGGTCATTTTGACCTCTGCAAAGCATTCAAGCACTTGGGACACTTGCATGTTATGGCAGGTTTTGTCTAACCATGGACTGAATGCTTGGGGCATTTTGACTCGTGCCACCTATGTTGTGGCAGGTTATGCTTAGGTGCTGTGGGACTTTGTTCCCTATGGGGCCAAGTCGCTTCTTTCTACTTATGGTGCAGTTTGCCACCTTTGTCTGCAGCATTCACATGGAATAATTTGGCACTGGGATGCAAAATTTCTGTCAATATTGCAATTGAAACCAGCATATGCATAGTGAAATGGCATTAGGAAGTTTCTGAGGATAAGGTGCCACAGCTAGAATAGCATTAATTGGGAGTGGCCTTAGTCCTGCACTGCATGGAGGCTGATGTGGTATGCAAGGAATGAGTTTATTCATACATAACGCATGTCTGCACAGAACTGATGAATGGCTTTTCTTCCAAAATGTACGCAGGGTCTTCACGAGAGGTGATAGTGAAGCTAAATGGGGAGATGTGCATACTGAAGTCTTTATTACCAAAAAGAAAATTTTCACGCTGTTGAACAGAGTGACATGCAAAGGCACTTGGTTTCGAATTGGCTCGACTATTGCCTAAACATTGCCTGAACTTTCTCTCCAAATTTGGTCTACTATCGCCTAGACATTTTCCTCAATTTCTTTTAAACCTTCATACCATGCGACCTTCCCCTAGCCACACCGTATCAGTCATGTCATCTTGAAGGTCAAGCCTGCAGAGACCCATAGGCTTTTTCAGGATTGCTAGTGAAGTGGTACGAGACATAGGTAGCGAGGAGGAAACCGCTTTTATTGGCTGTCTTTAGACTCCTAGGCAATCGATGGCAAATGTGACTATAGCTCGCTGTGGGTCCTCGTGGAGTCCGCCAACCACAGGGCCGAGGTAGGGAGTTGGGGGCTCGGATAATTGGGGAGGCGGGAGTGGCTGGGCAAGAGAAGAGTGCAATGTGGCTGAGAGGTGCGACGTGGTTTTCCACCAACTACAGGTGCAAGCGGGCAGAGCTCAAATTGGCACTGGCGTGGTCACTTTGCAACGAGAAGACCAGATTTCGGGCCGCTATGGATCATGCAGTCCATAACAGTCGTGTTTGTACGAACGCACCAATTGCCTACTTGCAATGCAGAGTAGACAGCGCTGTGCGTGATCCCATGAAGGTGCAGTGGGTGTTTGCAGCGACCAGTTTAACTCTCCATGGATGGCTCGTGCATTTTGAACACTATTTTTGGTAAATCTTCCCTTCCATGGAACATGGGTGTGTGGGTGCAGGAGTAGCCAGAAGGGTGGTTCTGCAAGCCCAGAGGGGTGGCATTCCACTCGCTACACAGTTGGTGACATTATGAGAACAGCTTACCGCACATGCAATATCACGAAGACCCATAGGCCGCGCTGCACAGGTGATGCCACTTACTCCAGTTGAGAGGACTGAGGCCATCCATGCAGTCTACTGGTTGGTTGGGCGGTCGACTACACACAACGCTTATTGCTAGGGTGGCCATGTCAGTACGGACATTCGGTGCGCCAAATGTTTCACGCGTGTGACATTCACCTTTTTGATGGCCGATGGCGACAGGAGCATGTAGTTTCAGGCCATCTGCTGTTCTTGCCTGTTTTTGTGAATGCTGCAGGGCAAGGGTTAAGTTACCAGGTCAAAGGATACGGGGTACCGAATTATACTGCAACGCGGTGGGTACTCCGCGTGAGCACAGTATGCATCTGTGGCACATTAAATGCCGCCCATGTTGTTCTCTGTACAAAGTGGCAGGCAAGCCCATTGCCATGCTACACAGCTGCATCCCAGGTCACATACCACTAAAACGAAGAAATGCAAGGCCTCTTCGACTCTGTTACAAGGTTCAACTATTCAAAAGGTTTGGCCAAAGACGACCATGGTCCATATTCTGTACTGTCGACCAAGTGTGGCGGTCCATCTTGGTATGTGCCGAACGGTTAAAGGCTCAAGTGCCTCAGAGCGGTGATGGTTGCACGACAGCAACAAGAGCAATACTTCCCTTTGTTTATAACTTGCGCTATAAATACAACTGAAACAGGCACTTGGGAGTTGGCTAGTGGGAGTTTCTATGCAACCAATGAAATCGTACTTCAGTGAAAATACAGGCTGGCTCGTATGTATGCCATCCCTTTCTCACGAATGTTGACATTTAAGAGGCAGTTCAAGAACACAGGCTTGTTTCAAGGGAGATCTTGCAGCAGAATCTGAAGCAGGCTGTGTGAGTGGTCAAGCAGCTAGAGTTCGAAATGTACTAACAGGAAAAGTAAACTGACCACGGAAGCTGACTAAAAAAAATTTAATTGCTTGAAAGCTAATATAGCAGAAATGGTTTACTCTGTCAGTACATGCTAGGCATGGTACACCGCACTTGTCCAGTCAGTGATTTCCTCAACACATTGCTTAAGCGCCCTACTATAAGGATTTAATGTCACCTTCATGGCCTATTAATGTTTCCAGCTGACAGTACTTCACAGCGACAGGCCGGCACACTTTTTTTTTCCCCAATTCTTTTTTCTTAGTCCCACCATAGTATCAGTACTTCACAGTGGTGTGGAAAGAACAGAAGCAGCACGCTACGGTCAAAGAAAACACCTGCGGAGCTTTGCACCATCAACAATTTATTCAGGCTTTTTTGATATCACTGTCAGACAACGATGCAGAACAAAGCACTGCACAGTGCATTCACTTAAGAATCGGTCCCTGGAGCTCTCTCTGTTCAAACACCTCCTGTGACAAAGACTTACCTCACAACTGAGGCTCCCTACTTACCAACCCTCCAGGTCCTAGATGATTATGAGAATGAGATATGGCGATTCCCCTACTACACGGCTGCAAGAACACCCTCGTGCCATACGACTGGCACAATAGCTGCGCAGCTATGCGGGCTGATCTCAAAGCACCGTCCAAGAATGGTCTGGATGTGTGACCAGCATCCATCCCATAAAGGATCTCCGCTCTCAGTGGAATCATGCCATTTTGTTTTCAACAGAACTGCTGCGATGCAAAATTATGAAAAGGGGGGGGGGAACAAGTATGCGTGGAATGATGGTGACAATGTTGAGCGATGACTGGCAAGGGGACGCAGCAGATGACAAAAAGGAATAGCGCTTGTAGGGCCAGGCACGTGAAGCGCTACCATCTTCCGGAAGCCCATCCAACGGAGGCTTTCTGCCCCTATCACACCTGAAGTGTGAGCCACCAGTCCGTGCTGTCCGCGAATCCGTTGCCCCCCGGCTCCCAATGAAGGCGGCTGTACAACGCCTCAGTTGTACTCTTCGGCCCCCCGTTCCGTCTTGAAGGACGACTGGCTCTCGCTGTTGTACCCGCCCATGCCGCTGCTGTCGGCGCCGTAGTCCTCGGCGTTTCCGCCGGCCGACTCATAGCCGCCGCCCGGGGCTGCCCTGCCATCGGATGCGTAGCCGTCCTGCGGCAGCTCGCCGGGCTCCTGCTTAATGTCGACGCCGCCGCGTTCGGCTCCATTGCGCTCGCGCCGCCGTTTGTGCTCCCGGCTCCGGCTGCGGCTCCTGCGGCGCTTGCGCTCCCGGCTACGGCTGCGACGGCGCTTCTCACGCTCCACGGGCACGTCGCCTCCGCCATCCTCAGGCAGCCGGTCACTGCCCCGCTCCGGACGCTCGCCCCGGTCCGAGCGGTCTCGCCGCTCCGGGCGCTCCCGGTCGCGGTCGGACCTCTCCCGCTCCGGACGCTCCCGGTCCGGCCGGTCCGGCCGATCCCGCCGCCGCTCACGGCGGTCGTCTTTGCTGCAGGGAGAGCATTGCAGGGTCATCGTGAATAGTGCGACAGAATTCCATGGCCCTATATCCCAATTACTAAACTCCTCATGGCCACCCGAGGCAAACACCAACAAAAGCACACAGGTAACAAACATGACTTGAGCAGCATAACACACTCTCCTGCTCCTGCACCATGTTGCCGACTCTGTCAAGTCTTGAGATATCTGACAATGCCCTTGGTTTTGTTGGATATGTTACCACCCAAGAAGCTCATTTTGACTAATGGCAACAGTAATTAAACCAAATCTGGCCTTAGTCTTTCACAACTAATCCACTTTCTGTGCCAAAAGATGCGACTCTCTCATATAAAGAAACACCAAGATTCGCTACAGCGTGAATAAAAAGCCTCCTACAGCTTTCAGCGACAGGTGGTATGGAACGTTTGGGACAAGGACAGTGACCACAGAAATGTACACCCGCCAATTCTCAAGTCTCTTGCCTTCTTTGACTCTGGTAGGTCTAAGCTGCACCAACTTCCCCCCAATTTTTTTTTACAGGTACATAAAACACTATTAGTTACCATTATCCAACCTATGAAACACTGCAGAAAGGCTTGTCTTAACCCCTTACTGCACAGCGTATCATTTACGATAGGTATATTTTTCTTGTCCCAAGTAATCGTGAATGGCAAGAAAGGAAGTCTTGCTTATTAAAGGGCCATAGAAAGGGGTGTTTAAGCTTGGCTTTAAAATACTTGCACTATGTAGAGTACAGGCCACCGAGCGTGCATGCCGCGTACGAGACCTCTAAAGCTAGCGGGAAATTTACAATACATTTTTCAAAATTGCCGCTTTCACACCTCGCTGCGATGCGCAGTGCCGGGCTTTCGTGCGAAATCCTGGCATACGACGTCACGTCGTGCAAATGACATCAGCAGCCAGGGGTTATCATTGGTTCACAGCGCCAAATTCTTTCAGACGTCACGCGTCCAGCCCAGTGAGTGGGCCCGGCGGAGGAGCGCCGCCGTTTTGGCGTGCGAGAGGAGGGGGAAAGAAAGGCACGAAGATGTGGGAGTTCAAATTTTGTCTGCATATAACTCAGCTTCCACAAGATGCATTAAAATAATTCTTCCTTGGGGATAATTATGAACCGTGGTCTTTTAACATCCCAGACATATTGAACCTTTATTGAGACCCCCTTTCAGGGTCCCTTTAAGTATCAGTGCACACTGTATGGAACCATGCCTGCAGCAACTTAACCCCTGAAAGAATTTTTTCTAGTCATTTTTTTCAAATGTACGGGGAGGTAGCGCTTCGTGTTTCTAGTGAAAAATCGATGGATAAAAATGATTCTTTATTACAGCTAGAGGAACTGTTAAAAAAAAAACACTTAGATCATTAAATAGCTCTTTGTCGTTCTGTTACAGCATCTGCAGTGCGACAATTCTACAGACTGCGTTGAGAGAGAGGTATATTTATTCGCATATCACATATGATACAGCATGCAGTTATAGGAAATTTTGCCACTCTATGGCATTTTATAATTTTAGCGGCAGAAAGTATATTCCCTGCAGTAGAATTACTTTTATACTTTTTCCGCTTCCAGATTTCGTTAAGGTGGATAGAATGGGGAGGTGTGAAGCCCGCGGCGCTTTACCTCGGCCGCACGTGACCCCTCTGCGCACCGATGCCGCCAGGGGGAATGTGGCGCTGCTACTAGCGGCATGGTAAGCCCAGCCTGGCTCAGCCGCGTTGGCCTTGCACACGCCGTAGCAGTTGTCAGTTCAGTTCATTTCGTCGCCTGTATTGGAGTGTCTGTAGCAGCGTTTTTCATGGGAGGGCGAGATGCCTCCAACAGCAAAAAAGAAGACAGGGCGTTGATGTTTTTTGCCTGGGTGTGACACGGGATACAGAAAAACATCAGAAAAAGTCTCTTTGTTCCATGCCCCTGCCTGCCAAGAAATGTTTGCCAAGTGGTCTCAAGCGATCCCAAGGGCCGACAAGGCGGAGGAGAACTCTGCAGTTTGCGAAAAACACTTAGACTCACGATACATAGCCAACATTTTTTAGCTGGGCTTGTGGGTCAGACTTATTGGAATGTAGAAAGCGTCTAGAATAAACAGAAATGTAACACATGCTATCGGCGTGCTGTGTGACGGTACATAACGCATTGCATGACATTCTCTCAGCATGAGCACCCTGGTCTTTCACGCTAGCTCAAACTGATCACCATGGTTTGCTCTTTCTGTTGCCTCTAGGTTTGTCGTTCGTGACTTCAAGGCACATTATTAATGAACCTGAGATCTTGATACCGCGTTCCACTCCCGCCCTCTTAGAAGACGCAGTACCTGCTGTATTTCTATGCACCGCATACAGACAGCCTAGCTAACCCTAAACATATCCCTTCCAGGTGCCTACTAAATCTGCTGAGAGGAAAAAATCTTTTTTTTTTTTAATAAACCACAATAAGTAGACCAAGCAGAACAGAAGTGTAAAAAATTGCACAAGGTTTTTCACATTTGAGCTCATTTTATTCGCATCCACATGTGGATGTAGCGCCTCAAAGCTGCTACATGAACGTAAACACTGCAACATTTTCTTGCCCTGTACTGACTGTTAGACATGAATACAGCAAAACCTCGTTGATACGTTCCCGGTTCATATGACCAAAATCTACTACGTTTAAATTTTCGACAAACTGTGGTCGTATAATACATTTATTAACCAGCCGCACATGTGCAAACATACAAGTGGGCGAAACGAGAGGGCACGCGACATGTTTTTTGCGGCAGTCGCCCGTCGTGGTGGCTCTGCAGTGCCTCGGTGCAACGAGGCAAAGCACCACCACCACCACAACCAAGAACAAAAATATAAAAACCGCGCACTAGCATTCGCGACGGCCGTTTCTGCAGGGATGGGGTATGAAGAAGAGAAACGCTGAAGTTTCTTCGCAGTGCATAAGGGAAAGGAGGCGAAGCTTCAGTGAACTACAGCGATGCACATATATACGAATGGGCCGGGTCTGGGAAACGCAGCTTAAGGGCACAGGGTAAGCCCTTTACTTCCCATGCATTTTAGGCCATGTTGAGGTACATGTTTCTCACTAACTAATAACAGTAGCCTAATAATACATATATCATTGTTTGCCAAATTTTGTGCTCTTTTTACTGAACTAGAATATTTGAAATGTGTTGAAAATTCGATTTTTAATAAAATTTTTTCCGGTAGTACACAAATCTGGCCTTTCTTTGCGCATTTCAAAATTCATAACAGAATAACTGCTCAGTGAAATTGCTTAATTCTAGTTCAGTAGTTGGCAACACTTATGTAGATGATTGCGAAAAAAATCAGCCGTCTGTCTTGAAAGGCATTGGAAATAATGGTACCTTTGTAAGAAAAAACACTGTTTTGAGATAATAGAGCGTAAAGAGAAAAAAGATGTGAAAAACCATTTTTTATTCGCAGAAACGCCTCCACAGTAATTGGTTTAATAGTCCCCTGCTTCAGAGTCACTGTCGCTGTCATTTTTTCGCTTTTCGGCTTGTCGTTTTGACTGTCGGGCCTCTTTTGTAAGCTGTCGTGTTGCTCGGTCCGCAAAGTACATGCGCTTATGGTCAGCTTCCCTCAGCCACTTGATGGTGTTGCTCCCTGGGTTCAATCCACACGCCTTCAAAACGTTGGCCCGTGTGATGCTACCATCATTAAATGAAAGAACAGCATCCAGTGTTGCCATCTGTAGGGTCCGCAGCCTAACAAACACATTCTTTGGCGCGCATTCCCAAACAACATGGTTGAACGACTGATTTGCATTTTGAGTTCGCCCATGCAGGCACTTCTCTAGGAGCTCAGCCTTCGATAGCTCCCTATAAATGGGTTTGATAGCCTCCAAGACAGATGCAGGCAAACTCTCCTTGTGGAAAAATGGCTTGCCCTCTGACTGACTTCTGTTGAAGGCACACCACGTATCAGGTCCCTTTGGGCAAAGTACATGGCATGGGTCATCGTCTGTGGCCGATAAGTGGAAGAAGGTTGCCCAAACGGCCTTTCGCATTTCATCCAGGTTTCCTACATTTCTTCTGATGGCCAAACCATAGTACGTCTGGAGCTTGTCTCTTACTGCATCAGTCAGTCGGCCTCGGCCCGAGAGGCTCTTTCCATCAGAGAGTTTTCCTGCTTTGTTTCCTTTTTTTAGCCTTCGTAACCTTGTGCCCATCCTTTTTTGCACGTGCCCTATGCACTCAACCTTGGATATTTCAACGGAATCACCATATGGCATTTGTGCCTTCACAGCCATAAAAGCCTTGCTGTCACCATCCCCAAGGTATTTGACGTATCGAACGCCGTGAAGCTCCTCACTCCTGCCGAAAATTTTCAGTGCTCTTGCGACTTCCATTCCACCGCTGGTGCCTTGGTAGTTGCTTTGGCACACCTCTCTATGAGGGGGGTCACTGTTTGTACCCTTGATGCTGCACTTTGGACAACGTTTAGACAAAACCTCCACATCCAGCACTTTCCCAGAGTCTACACTGGTCGCAGAGACTATGCCGTTATTGGAAGTATGGCCTCGCTTCTGCCAGCTTCCATCAAGAGCAACTGCGATGTCTTTATCCCCCTCATTCAGCTGCACAGCTTCGTCAGCTGCCCTTTTCATCGACTCCTGAGCAGCAGCTTCGATGTGATCTAGAAGCTCTTGATTGTATTTCGCAAACTTTGTCGGCGGCTTAGGAAGGTTTAGCATAGCACAGGGTATATTTCCTGCAGCCATTCCCTTACCAATGGACCTCAAGGCATACACTAACCTGAGGTTGGCTTCATAGAGGCCAGAAGTAGTTTTCTTCGACGTCTCAAATCGTTGTGCGGCACTACACACTTCACAGTTCAAACTGTAAACGCTTGCAACACCTACCCGTTTTGTCACAATTTCGATGAGCTCAACACTTCCACCGCACTCTCTGCACACACAAATCTGTGTAATTGCGGCACAAATGCCGTCCATGTCCATTAAGGCATATTGGCTGCTGCTCTGTAGCACATCCTCTTCCTGGAAGCACAGAGAAAATCTTGAAAGCTTCGATGTCGAGGAGCTGGCGCGTTCGGCGTTCGGGATCTCATTCTGTCGTGGACATCCTTTTGCTTTTTCACGATGAGCGTAGCGGTTGCCGTGAAATTCACGCCTGACGAAGGCCTTCTTTGCCCTGGGCATCTCAACTTATCAGCAGCAACCAACACCGGCACAATTTACAATACTGATCGGAAGGGATAGCACTCGGACGCAGCTGCATGAAGGTTGCAGAAACGTGGAAAAAACGTGCAAAGCGTCTCAGGATTGTCTTGGCTAAAAAAGAGGAGCTGTACAGTAGTTGCCAGACAATTTTTTATATGTAGCTGATTTTAGACAAGTTTTGAAATCAGGTGGTGGACTTTTCGGTTGAAAAAATTGACGTTAATCCTGAAAGGGGGCGTGGCCGCTCACTACTTGGTTTCGGAAAAAGCGTTTTTCAGCCGTAAATATGGCTTTTTGAGGAAAGTGCGATCATGGAACATGTGTAGAAAGAATTGAACTTCTAAAGTTCCAAAAGAAAAAAAAACGTTTTTTTTCTAATTTTACCTTACCCTGTGCCCTTAAAAAGCAACAACACTGCGACAATCAGCTGCCGCGGTGGCTTTCCCACAGTACTTGGGTGCAAAGGGGCGAAGCATCCGAAAATGACAAGGAAGAGATTCTGGCTACTTTCGTCACCACTGTCGCCAGACCGAATGCATTGCGAATTTTCTTCCACGCTAGAGACAGCGCAAACGCGGACTGAATTCAGCGAGTACTGGAATAGGATCTCTTCAGCTCTTGTGCCAAGAAATGTCAATCGACATTTTTATAAAGTGAAATTTTCAATAAGCGTCTTTTTTACCTCATTCAACAGTTTTCTCAGATAATACTTTTTCTTTTCTCCGCAATAAAAAAAACGTATCAAAGAGGTTTTACTGTAAATATTTTGCTGTGAGAATACATGGTTCTGACAATTATCCTTTAGTTCATGACCTATGAAAGATAAAAGCGGTCGTTCTGCCATGACAGGCAGAGGAAAATTCCGCATTTCTGGCACTGAACTTGGCTCTTGAATGTGCAGCATTCATGCCTGCATCTCTGTGCAATTGGAGTGTTCAGAAGTTGGGGCTAATGGTTGCCTCCATCAAAGCCAGTGCTTAAAGTCTGGCTCCACTGAAGGGGATCTCTGGTGATTTGAGCCCAGGTATAGAGAGAGAAAGCGACTTGCGGCCTGTATTCATCATTAACAGCCTGACTGCGCCCACTGCAGGGCAAAGACCTCTCCCATGTCTCTCCAATTAACCTTGTCCTTTGGCAGCCGGGCCCACCGTATGCCCGCAAACTTCTTAACCTCATCCGCCCACCTAACTTACTGCCGCACACTGCTACGCTTGCCGTATCTTGGAATCCACTTCATTACCCTTAAGGACCAGCGGTTATCTTGCCTTCGCATTACATGCCCTGCCCAAGCCCATTTCTTCCTCTTGATTTCAACTAGGATATCATTAACCCGCGTTTGTTCCCTCACCCACTCTGCCCACTTCCGGTCTCTTAACGTTACATCTATCATTTTTCTTTCCATAGCTTGCTGCGTTGTCCTTAACTTGAGCTGAACCCTTTTCGTTAGCTTCCATGTTTCTGCCCCGTAGGTGAGCACCGGTAAGATACAGCTGTTGTACAATTTTCTCTTGAGGGAAATTGGTAAACTGCCACTCATGATCTGAGAGAACCTGCCATACGCGCTCCACCCCATTCTTATCCTTCTAGATATTTCCCTTTCATGATCCGGATCAGTAGTCACTACCTGCCTTAAGTGGACATATTTCTTTACCGGTTTCAGCCCCTCGCTGCCAATCGTAAACTGCAGTTCCCTCGCTAGACTGTTGAACACTACTTTGATTTTCTGCAAGTTAATTTTTAGACCCACCGTTCTGCTTTGCCTGTCCAACTCATTGATCGTGCTTCACAGTTCACCTGAGTGACTCAACAAGGCAATGTCATCAGCGAATCGCAGATTATTTAGGTATTCTCCATCAACTCTTATCCTTAACTGTTCCGAATTCAGGCCTCGGAATACCTCCTGTAAGCCGGTGGTGAATAGCATTGGTGAGATCGTGTCTGACGCCCTTCCTTATTGGAATTTTGCTGCTGACTTTATGGAGGACTATGGTAGCTATGCAGTTGCTATAGACCTCTTCCAGTATTTTCACATAAGGCACTTCTACACCCTGTTTCCGCAATGCCTGCATGACTGCTGAGGTTTCCACCGAGTCAAATGCTTTTTCGTAATCAATGAAAGCTACGTACAGAAGGAAGAAATCATTTTTAAAGGTCGTTGTTTGCTCAATTTATGTCACAGACCTGAAACAAACGATCCCCATGCACTACCAGTGTGCTCGTTATTATGTAGCCTTTGAGCTGAGTGGCCAACTCTGGACTGACTCGTTGTGTGAGGACATGGGTTTCCATTTTTTCGTCCACCTCTTGTGTAGTGCTGCAAACTTTGTATTTTTCTCCATCTCGGCCTTTAGAAAACATGTTAATGATTCCTGCTAAAAACCACAGCGAGATTTTCAAAACGATCAAGAAAGAATCTTCCAACCACCACTGACAAGAAGAATAAAAAATGGCTGCTTGCTTTGGATTCACGCAGTCTCTACATTATAGCACAGGGGGTGTCTAGATCCTTTGTCAATATTGGTGGAGGGATCTAATACTCCCGAGACCCCCCCTAACTTTTATAAGCACTGATTCATAGTGCGCTGTGCTTGTCGGCAGCTGCTCCGCATTGTGAGGGTTGTTTGCAAGCATCTATGGGCCCCAATTGCTCAGTCGGTCGCACTTCTTTGGAGGTGCTTTTCCATCGGCTATTTTCATGGAAAATGTTTCGGCAGTGGAGCTGTCCAACTTTCTCTTTGTGGAAGCATGGTTTTTACACACCTGTAAGCCCATATCGTACCACTTGCCCCAAAAGATGGCACACAGAGGCCAGAGAATGCCACTTTGATACTTTCGGCATTAAGGTGCCATGTTCCTGTTTGTGGATGCACCACTGTGAATGTCTACCGCAGCCCGTGGCGCGCTCGGCGAACTTGGCAAAGCACCAAGACGTTGTGTGCTGTAAGCTAATGCTTAAACATTTGCATTACACACTCGTCACCGCCCTGTGTGTTTTTTTAACCTCGAGTACAAAACGCGCACCTGACCTTCAGGGCCGGTGTTCGGCATGTTCGCTTTATCTGGCCGCGATTGGCCGGCACCGCCGGCTACCACAAAATTGCCGGATCGCGTAAAAGTGAACGATGCTAAACACCAGCGGCACGAATGCGTCTGACCCTGTGCATTTGTTGATACGGACTGAGATATGATATGAATTATCGACCCTTGCAAAAAAAATCTGTTGAAACTGTTTTCCCGCATAATGACCCCCCCCCCCCCCCCCCCCCCCCCCCTCCACACACCCCACAATGATGTCAACTTTTGTGGAAAAAAAAAAAGTAGGTTCATTACGCAAATACATACAGTATTTCCTCTAACTGCCACCTCCTCGCAACCCTATGAGATCAAGTGACAGAGTGTGCAGTTTGTGCTTTACATTACAGTTATCACAGCTTTTCCTTTTCCCAAAACCATCTCCCCCACTAGGCACTGTCAGGCCTTTTCAAAAGGAACCCGTAAGGCAGTACCACAGTCGTTGCAAGAAGGTTTTTGCACCAACTACCAAAGCCAGTATGATCGAGTTCCAACAGCTGTTGCTTTAGAGCATCCTATGCATCACAAAAGGGGCCCCCCAAAAGTACAAATGATGACTTTTGCAGAAGGCCCCACTTTGTGATAAGAGGCGCAATGCAAGAGCCTTAGCACTAGCTACAATGCGAACACTCACCTGCTTCGATGCCTTCGCTCACGATCTCGGCTGCGGCTGCGCCGCCGTTCCCGCTCTCTCTCAGGAGCTCGTACCATCCGCTCGTCACGCTCCCGAACATCTCGGCCATCCCTGTCACCCCTGTGGGCAAAACGCATTCATGCACGTCACTACAATCTCCTTCCAGTACGGAACTAACGAAACTTCAGCCTAAGCCGCTGTCAAAGCATGAAGGATGACGTGCTTTCTGCAACATATGCACTCTCCGAAGCTGCTGCCATTGCTACCAATCTGCACGAAAAGAAGACTGCTGGAAAGTTCCTGCTGTAACTGCCTTGAAACAATTTTTTAACAAGAGAGCCACCACACGCTGCAGGCATTTCACAAAGCCTCACAGGTTGAACAAGTCATTTTAAAGCAGCAGTTTTAAGGGTTCCTTCTGCAGAAAATCCAGTGGCATCTGCTGTGGTTGAAAAAACAAAAAACAAAAACATATTGGTTGAAAAGGTGGCTATGTCACTCGCGAAGCGGAAAATTTGAGTGATTTAAACACTAGAGAACTGGTGATTAGAAGGTCGTAACATGACTCAAATGTCCTTAGGGCATGTATGTATATAAAGTACACCTCAGACCATTTATAACGTAACCGCTTATAATGCAGGAGCGCATTATATGCGGCTTTTTGTGAAACCGCTTTGCTTCCCATAGAGTTCAATGTATTGTCGTATCACTTAATACGCGGCTGCGCGTAACCGAAGACAGTGTATAGTGCAGGTTCTGGAAAGCCTGGCGGCCCGCGTACCGGCGGGCGGGAGGAGCGTGCTTCCCAAATTGCGCAAGAAGGGGGCAACAGGCGGGGCGGGGGAGCGTTGTCAGAAGGCAAGGCTGAAGGCAGGACAGGATAAAAAAAAAAAAAAGAAGTCGCAAAGCGGGCGTTTTTCCTCTCACTCTTCCACAGCGGCTCCATTGAGCACACTGACTGAACAAATCTTGAAAGCACGTGATGGCACGGCCAGACGAGCATACTGGAGCGGCGGAGGCAGCGAGGCGACTGCGTGGCATGACGCTGCAATCGCTGCTCGTACCACGCGCTCGTGCGGCAGCATCTTGTCACGCCTGAGCCCATGAGCGAGACGTGTCATTGTTGCATGTAGCGAAAAGTTGACAACATAGGCAAGTCAGCTGACAAAGTGAGCAAGTTCCGATGAAGTCTGCTCCTCTGAAAGCCAGGAAATGGCAAGCTCTCGAAACCAAGCAGAGCATTGTTAGGGACGTCGAGAGCGGTTTGAAAAAGGCTACTGTGGCAAAAAAGCATGGTGTCGCCGATGCTATTGTGTCTGCCATTTGGAGGAACAGCGACAAGATGCGACAACAGATGGAGGAAGAGTCCCCGTCACTTGCAAGGAAGTAGGTTTGTGCATCGAAGTAAGAAGATATCGCCGCTTTGTTTGCACAGTTTCGCAAGGTCCGGGCCCAGAGCGTTCTTCCTGTGAGTGGCTCGATACTGCAAGTCAAGGCCAGGTGGCTTGCAAAATTTTGGGGCATGATGGTTTCAACCCACTGAACGGTTCTTTCAGCGGTTCAAGGATCATCATCACCGACCCCGATGGCATTTTGTATGAAGTAGCTGCCACACATGAAGACATCGTGGGAGCAGTGCGTGGTCGCGATGAGCCTCTATCCGAGGATGAGGCCGACGAAAACAGTGAAAATGCAGCAGAAGTTTCGTACTAAGACGCACTCGACTGTTGCAACAAACTGCACCTCTAGTGCACTCAAGAGAAACCTGAGCGAGCAAGCGCTCAAGTGCCTCACTGGTTTCGAAGATGTCATTAGCAACGCAGCTAAGTCACAGCAAGACTAAAATTACGTCGTTCTGTCGTTCACTATTCACTATGACGCTTCGACAAAAAGGTCAAATAAACTTCTTTGTTGCCTGTGATTGCAGTGTTGTGCACCTGATGCATTGTCAGGTGCACTTTGAAAGGTAGGCTGGCCATTCTGAAAACGCAAATGCATGAAAAAGCTACGTTTTGGTTACAGTGGAGTACCGCTTATATTGCGGACTTTCCCAGACTCCCGCGGTATGTGTTATAAGCGGTCTATGCTCTAAATGAATTGCACTGAAAAGTTGGGGTAATTACTCTGGAATCAAACCCCTGACCCTTAGGTTGCAAGTCAAACACGCTACCCATAGGCAACGCAGGCATGTTCGTATAGCTTGGTTAAGGAGGCGGTCCCACTCTGACGGTGAACGGAAAAGGTTTTTGGTGATATTTGCGCGTCGACTGTACCTCGCTTGTTAGCTTCACAAATTTTCGCCGCTTTCAAAAGATGCACGTGGCTTAATGACAGTTGCAAACTTGTTTCAACTGTAAAAGAAAACGCAAAGATGAAAAATGGCAGTTGAGCTCAACTTGCCTCAGGAAATGCAAAATTGTAGAAAACCTATGGCACCTAGAGAAAAATCTTTCGAGATATTTTGAGATCTGATGCTATTGAGCATGGGTAAGCATTTAGAAAAATGTGTACAGGTTAGTTTATTAGCCACGCATGTTTGAAAAACGTAGAAAACAGAACAATGCAATCTGCAATAACTTTTGAGATATGCATTGTCCTGCGGTGACTTTTTGCACAGTTTGAGATTGTGTAATTGTCCTTCCTTTCTGACAATATCATTCATCTGCCTCATTTAATTTAAAAGTTGTTCCTGATCAAATTTAGCATTTTTTCGAAATAGTTGTAAACAAAATGCTAATACTGTTCAGGTAACAAGCGCTTGGCAATGCTGAGATTTTGCGCGAAGAAACTTAATACCTCACTCTACATGGCTGAGCATCACCTTTACTCTACGGCTTTCGGAGAATGTACACTGCATAGTTGATTTTAGCTACCTTTTTCGTTGTGCTTATGAAGGGCACAAGCTCTTGAAACATTCTGCGGCTTCTTTTTTTCTGGTAAATACACTCTTAAAATATCGGGCTCTCATTTCTTTAATCAACTTGTCACAATTATCAACTACAAAGTCCACAAGATACAAACAATAATGGCAATAACGCAGCGACATGCGATAAATGTGGTAAGTAGCGCCATCTACATTATAGTGCACGTGTACTAAATGGTCACAGTTCAGAAAAATGACGAGTGTGGCGCTGCCAAACAGCTAAAGTTAGCTAAAATCGGAAGGTGTTCACGAGCATACCGGAGATGTACTACCAGAGGAGTATACCAGTTTACCAACCCTCTTGCGCATGCGCAGTGGCATTGTTGGGGTGAGGCGGAGCCACTGCGCGTGTGCAGCCGGCGTCCGGTAAACCGGTATACGTCTCCAGTGGTACGTCTCCGGTATGCTAAAAACGCCTGATGTCTCAACGATGTTTGCACGTTGCCCTCCATTTTGCCCTCTGTACTGTGTGTTGAACATGTGTTGAACTTCCAAGCAGATTTCCGCCATATTGCTTTGCTGGATTGCTTTTTCACATGATGCTAGGAAACGCATTCTCGACGTCGTCTTATTTTTTGAGGACAGCTTTGGCATTGCTAAAGAGACAGGAAAGGAAAGGTGACAGGCTTTTGCTTTGTGCCGGCGGTTGTTCCACTGTTCCGGCTAGCGGTGTTGAGGGGAAGTTGGAGAGCGCTCGATTCGCCTGCACTCGCTGCACCAGTTCGGCAAAGTTCTGAGGCTGTGCCGCGAGTGTGTAGTGCTACCTCCGGCAGTTCGAGCGCAGTTTGGCACTGTCTGCTTCCAAAACGGATGGTCGAGTGCATGCCTGGTCTTCTGCTAGCCTTGGCGAAGCCAATGAATTGCAGCTAGCTGTTTACAGCCTGCATCAGCGGCTGCCAACATCTCGTACCTCATGAAGGAATGTTCAAACAGCACATCACAATAAAATGTTGCCATGAACCAGGCTCGATGCGTGCATGTGCACCTCGTGATGTCTTTGCTTTTTACAGTGGTGTCAATTACGCGTAGCTGTTTCTTTGAAGAACTCGAGCAGCGTTCTAGCTTGTCGACGAGTGGAATTACTTGAGTCTCCGCCGTTTATCACAACGCGCAAACCATCATCTACCTCCATGGTGGCTGCAGCTGCACTATTTCGGCACTTACCACCGAGAAGGTGCGCAGTTTTTCTGAACTAGACTCTGTGGGGACCTGCCCTGCAGCCCCCCGAGTTTGCTTTCCCGCGAGGCACCGTGCAGCGGTGGTCTCACCTCGAGGCTGAGCGCAATCCCTTGTGAGTTACATTAACTGGCAAGAGAGGGTGCCAGCATCGCTGCGCGGAGACTGCCAAAGCCCGCGCGCGGGAGAGGGGTTTCGGCTGGGATCGTCGGGCGCGACCGGACGTGCCGCTCGCGGCTCCGCTCTTCGCCAGCGGGGCGAAGAAGCGACGGGGAGACAGGCTCCCGTACTCGTCCCGTCCGGCCTGCGGAGTTTATATCCCTTGCCCTAGCGCGGGCGAACATTCGCTCGGAACCTTGCTGGTGAGTCGGACGACCTCGATTCATTAGCGTACCTTGTTGCTAGCTGGCAATAAATGCCTGTTTGTGTCAGCCAATGTGGCGTTCCTTTGTTCCCCCAGAGCAAGGCCCGCCGTGGTCGGCGAGCGCTCGGTAGCGTACGCGATCATGGGGTGGGGTCCGGGCGGCTTTGAACCGTGTCAGCCGCGATTGAGTGGGGAGAACGTATTTATCTCCCCAAATCAACCCCACATCTGGCAGCCCAACGTGGGGCCTGCTCTTGGAACATTGGACGACTGTCGGTTCGGTTCGGGGAACGCTCCTTGTCCGGACTTGACAAGTGCTAGGCCTAGAGTGAATTTTGATCGCTAGGACCTGCGGCATGCTTTCTTGAGTGCGAGTATTGCGCTGCAGCATGTTTGAACTTTTCGACATGCTCAGCACATTTTCCCCTGGAGTTTCTTCGTGAGAATCACTTGGTCCGCATCGAGGGAGCGCGAGGCCTAGCGCCCACGGAGTCGCCGAGCCCGAAGCGAGTGAGTATGGAAGCCGCGTGGGTGGTCCGAGTTTCTGTATATATTTTCTCTACTGTCTCTTTTTCGACTCTGGGAGTCGCGGCTCTGGGAGCCGGGTGGCCTGGGGCCACGGGTGCCGCTACGAGCTCGCTGGTATTGCAGCTCGGCACCGGGCGCTCCGACACCGTCCGATACGGTGGGCGCCGACCGCTCAGAAGCTGCTTTGAGCAGTGAGCGGGGTAGGACCACCCCACAAAGCTGACATCTCCTCGCGGCTGCGCGCACATAACCCGTTTCGGGTCTTTGTTGTGGTCACGGTCGTTGTCGGAGCGGTAGTTAGGCCTGAGGCTTTTCGGAGCTGCCTGCACCACGTTAAAAGAGACGCGACCACCGGATCGTGTCGTTGAGAGGGGGCGCACTTTGCTGCCCACCCGTTTTTTTTTTTTGTAACCTCACACGAACTGAGCAGCCTCGTTCAACTCAAGAAAGGGCTTTGTTCACTCGAACTTTGCGTTTGCACAGCCGCCGACACGTTTTGTTAGCGAGTTAGGCATTGTGCCACGAGGCCCTTGCGGATGCAGTTTCCCCTCCCGTGACCTACGTTAAAGGCACGCTGAGAGCGTTTCGGCAATTTTGCAGATCCGGTGGAGCCACCCAGGCTTGCTGATCGGTGCACATCGTCTCGCTGCCACCTGCTTCGACGGAGCGGCCTGTATCCTGTTCGCCGCATCCATCCGGGGCAGCTGTGACGGGACCAGTCAGCAGTCACCTCCGGCTGCTGCTGCCCTGGCGACTACTGCAGGATCCTGGCCTGCAGTTTTCCCACCGGCCTTCGATTCGCGGCCCTGCGGACACGGTAGTCCGCGGGCCATATGAGTCGTCCCAGCGGAGACCTTCACGCCGCCTTCGGACGCTGTCGGCGTGACCTCCGCTGCAAGACGTGCCTCAAGGACATGAAGACCAGGAGACTCCTCCATAGCATGTACCTTCAGGTGCGTCGGTCTATTTAAGGTTGGGGGGATGTGGGGACCTGCCCTGCAGCCCCCTGAGTTTGCTTTCCCGCGAGGCACCGTGCAACGGCGGTCTCACCTCGAGGCTGAGCGCAATCCCTTGCGAGTTACATTAACTGGCAAGAGAGGGCGCCAGCATCGCTGTGCGGAGACTGCCAAAGCTCGTGCGCGGGAGAGGGGTTTCGGCTGGGATCGTCGGGCGCGACCGGACGTGCCGCTCGCGGCTCCGCTCTTTGCCGGCGTGGCGAAGAAGCGACGGGGAGACAGGCTCCCGTACTCGTCCTGTCCGGCCTGCGGAGTTTATATCCCTTGCCCTAGCGCAGGCGAACATTCGCTCGGAACCTTGCTGGTGAGTCGGACGACCTCGATTCATTAGCGTACCTTGTTGCTAGCTGGCAATAAATGCCTGTTTGTGTCAGCCAATGTGGCGTTCCTTTGTTCCCCCAGAGCAAGGCCCGCCGTGGTCGGCGAGCGCTCGGTAGCGTACGCGGTCACGGGGTGGGGTCCGGGCAGCTTTGAACCATGTCAGCCGCGATTGAGCGGGGAGAACGTACTTATCTCCCCATTCAAACCCCACAACTCGCACTTCTTTCAAACGAATGCCATGGTTCAGAGGGTGCCATGTTCCACTGCTGAAATGAATTCATGTGAGGTACAGTGCCGCGAGAACCAGTTCATGCGTGCAGGTGAATCGAACGGACCTATTAGTCGGGTACAACTCAAGAACGAAGCAGCACATGCCCATCAAAAGAGGTCGCCCAGCCAAGTGCGTCGACCGAACAGTTTTCTGTTTGGTCTCCACCGGTGCGCTGCGACAGCACCAGTGGAAACTGAAGCCGCCATGACCGACTGATGCCGAACATGACCCCACCGAGAACATTCAGCGCTTTCGCGCAAAAGTGAGCCCCCCCCCCCCCCCCGCAGCTGAGACAATAGACGGGGGTGCCACACCAACTATTACCCTGTCCTTTCTCCCTGTATTTTTCACATTTTTATTTCCCTCCTACCTGTCAGCTCGCTATCCCTTTCCTTTCTGCTGCCCCAGCTTAGGTGCTCCTAGAGACGATGGCAGATGCCGAGGCAGCAAAAATATTTTCCTTTCTTTTTGTGTTATTATTCTTTTAATAAACTACTACTGGCTATGTAGCCAAGGCTACGTGCAGACTTATCCCGAACAAAGAACATTCCACTCTCGACGACACGGGACAAAGCGCCGTCTCCTTCCCTCTCTTTCGCAGACTTGGCTGCATGCATATCCACAGAAATTGACGTGATTGGCTGGAGGGCTCCCTCTGAGTTGCATGTGCCGCTTCGTTCTTTAGCTGTAACCACGTGGTTGTAACCGACTATAGTGCTGAGAAGTCCCCCCCCCCTAGAACTGGCACAAAGGACCGCCTCCTTCCCTTTCCAGCTTATCCGAGAGCTTAGCGCCCCTCCTACGGTCGGGGTAGACTGGTAACGCCAGGTACAAAAGGCACAGATTACAAAAGGCACCCCCCCCCCCCCTCGTTTAGTGTTTATTCTCAGTCGGCCGAAGACGCCCTAAGTGCCTACAAAACTATCCCTTTGTAGCCGACCCCTTTTTTGGCAACGATCCAATTTCATCTCGACAAAGTGATTTTTTTTTGCACTTCACGGATTTTTCGGACTGTTCGATTATTCGGACCATTTTTCGGGTCCCTCTGAGTCCGAAAAATCGGTCAGCGACTGTACGTACAACTCAAGAACGAAGTGGCACATACCCTCAAAGGAGGCCCTCCAGACAGTAACGTCAACCGTACAGCTATCTCTGGCTATACAGCCAAGGCTAAACAAGAGAAGAAAGGAAATGGTCCTTTGTTCCTGTGCCGCGCATCCTTATGCCGAACAAACGTCACGCCACCTCTGATGCCGCTTGGACAAAGACGGTTACCCTCTTTGTCCCGGCTCTTTTTCCCTTCACCGTTCCACAACCATAGCCCAAATAAAGGAAGCCCCACTCATGACGACAAGGACAAAAGGGCCTTCTTCCCTCTATAGCTTAGCCTTGGCTGCATAGCCACAGAAAGCTGTTCGGTCGACGCACTAGGCTGGAGGGCCGCTTTTGAGAGGAACATGCTGCTTCGTTCTTGAGTTGCACCCGACTATAGCTGGTGATTGTCGTCCTTTATTTGTGTCACGCGCATTAGGCAAGCTAGCAAGCCGCAGTTCAGCTACCGTGTGTGGTTGTGGAAAATCCAACAAGGGGCAGGCAGAGAAAGAAATACAGTAAAAGCTCGCTAATTCGACACTGACGGGACCGCAAAAAATTGTCGAATTAACCGAATGTCGAAATATCGAATGAACCACAAAAAACATGAAATTTGCCCCAGCATGACATACCTTTATTTGGCAAAGAAGTTTGTTATCGTCGTCTGCTTTTTCGGGCGAATTTGAGCGGCTACAATAGCTCTAACAGCTGCTAGATGCTCCGCAGCACGCGAACCATCCGGAATTTGTTCACAGAAGTCTTCCAGCACGGACAAGGCTTCTGCGGCTTCTTTCACCGTGCGCTTCGGCGTTTGGGGCAAGTGCTCACAACCGTCATCTTCCGACGAATCGTCGTTGTCGGCGCCTGTCACTTCTTGGATGATTTCGTCCTCGGTCAGCTGACCGGCAATGGCGACACCATCATCGATGGACAGGTAATCCGCGAGCCGCACGGCAGGAGGCAAAACGCTGTCGAAACAGCTGTCGTCTTCTGTGGTTGCGTCAGCTGCTTCTGTCGGCAGTTCCCCCACACCGCAGTTCGGTTGCACAAAACCGCTGTGCCGAAAGCAGTTCGCAATAACTGCTGTAGGCGTGTTGGCCCATTCGTGCGCCAGAATGTTCAAAGCACTGAGGAGCGTAAGGTCGTACTTCTTCCCACCTTCCATACAGAGAAGCATGCGCTGCAATACATGCTTTCTGTACTTGCATTTTATATGCTGGATTATGCCCTGGTCCATGGGCTGAAGGGCTGCGGTTGTATTCGGTGGGAGGAACACAAGCTTAATCCATTCCAGGCCCGACACCTTGCAGTGAGCACTGCAATTGTCCACAACCATGAGGACCTTCCGTTTCTCAGCTCGAAAACGCCGATCCATTTGATGAAGCCAGGACTGAAATATGCTGGACGTCATCCAAGCCTTCCTGTTGGCTTGGTATTCAACCGGAAGGCACCGCGCGTTCTTGAAGCACCTCGGCTTCTGAGCCTTTCCGATCACTAGGAGAGGCACACGCTCTGTTCCCGTCATGTTGGCGGCAAGTAGCACAGTGACCCTTTCTTTGCTTCTTTTCCCTGCTGTGCAGGGGTCACCTTTAAAGGTGATCGTCTTATCCGGGAGTGCTTTAAAGAAAAGCGCTGTTTCGTCGGCGTTAAATATATTCGGAGCGTCGTACGCAGCTAGGTGTTCACGAAGCCCGGTGATCCACCACTCCTCGATCCTGTCTTCGTCCACGGATGCTCTTTCGCCACACACACTCTTAAAAGTCAGATTGTGACGGCTTCTGAAGCGAGCAAGCCAACCTTCAGAAGCTTTGAACTCTTCAAGGTTCATTTTTGTGGCGAACCTTTCAGCCTAGGCACAAATTAATGGCCCACTCACAGGGAGGTAGGCCTCACGTGCATTTCTAATCCATCGCATTACGGCTTCTTCGAGTTCCGGGTGGGCCGCAGTCCGCAGTCGTTTCCTTTTGTCACCGTAGGCTTCACTGTCAAACGCCTCCATAATGCTGTTTTCATTCTTCATGTAAGTGGCCAAGGTGGTTCTTTTAACATCATACTTGACCATCACGTCAGAGCGTGAAACACCATCCTTCAGCACCTTCAATATTTCCACTTTCGTGGCTAGGTCCTTCGCCTGGTTGTACTTCGGCCGCTTTGCCGGTGTCGCCATCGGAGCAGGACGCGATGGCGAGGCGTGCAGGCACGGCGCGCTACGCACTCGAAAACAGCACAGTAAACACGCTGGCAAAGCACGCAATATCCAGAAAAGGCGTGTTAAGGTTCAATAACCGCGATCGTAGCAGCAAGAAACACGGGGCAACGACGACACACGCCAAAACGAGACTTGCTGAAGATAGGGTTAACACGACGACTGAGCACGACTGCAAGAGGCAACGAAGCACAAAGAAAGACACCGGGCACTTCGGCCACTGCTAACCTTGCTTCCCTCGCCCTCTCTCGCACTGCTGATGACGATGACCGTACGGATGGCCTACGCTACATTCTTTTTTTCCAACTTTACAGCAGCGCCGCTCTTGGCGGGCCGTGGAACTAGGTCGAATTAACCGACGGGCGGTAAAATTTGTCCGAATTAACGAGAGTTTTGCCCCATAGACTCCTATATATAATTGTAGGGACCATGCGTGCAGGTCGAATTATCCGATTGTCCGAATTAACGGGGGTCGAATTAACGAGCTTTCACTGTATGCCGAGCCACCCCAGCCAACGCCTCCCCCCACGCACGACGGAGACAAGCAGCCGGGTTTGCCATAGTTCGTTTATAACCCTCCGAACGCAGGCACAGCAACAAAGAAAAGCCTTCACGCAGCAGGGGTCAAGAAAGGATCGGGCCCTTCGGGGGCAAGACGGGAAGCAACTTTCTCAGTCATGGATCAGTGTCGTAGCCTGGTGGCAGAATCTGAACTACTCGCAAGATGGCGGCAGTGGAACCGCCACCTTAAAGCAGGGCTGTGTATGTTGTGCAGTCTTTCAGATAAGAAAATGCCTGTGTGGGCATGAGGAGCAGCTGCTGGGACC
This sequence comes from Amblyomma americanum, assembly GCF_052857255.1. NCBI lineage: Eukaryota > Metazoa > Arthropoda > Arachnida > Ixodida > Ixodidae > Amblyomma > Amblyomma americanum. The sequence continues at coordinate 50,468,304 of NC_135500.1, forward strand.
CATTAATGCTGCCGCAAATTTTGCCAGAACAGTGTTTGGAAAGGTTTGGTTTATGGGGGTTTAACGTCCCAAAGCGACTCAGGCTATGAGAGACGCCGTAGTGAAGGGATCCGGGAATTTCGACCAGCGTGCACCGACGCTTTAACGTGCACAGACATCGCACAGTGCACGGGCCTCTTCGCCTCCATCGAAATTCGACCACCACGACAGGGATCGAACCCGCATCTTTCGGGCCAGCAGCCGAGCGCCATAACCACTCAGCAACTGCGGTGGCCAGGGTTTGGAAAGAGCAGCATCAGTGATCGCTCAGGTGGAACCACCCAGACATGCAATCGGGCCAGGCTTATTAACAGGACAGTGAGACAACTCCACCCAATCATTATCCCCGGTAAAAATTGATTCTCCCACCTTATCTGGGTACGATGCCATCTATGTTTAATGTTGGTTGTCAAAGACCAAATGGAAAGCAGCAAGACAGTCATGTTGAGGTGAGCTCATCGCAGGCGAAAAAGTGGCGATCGCTCGTGACGAGCTGAGGTCCTCATGAACCCTTAAGGCCTGGCCACAAGGCAGCATTTCTTCATTGTCACATCAGCATCTCAACCAACAACTTTGTTGTTCAGTGCGCGCGCAACCTGAGAACGTAGATAAAGCCCCTCAATTACCCCCTGTCTGTAGCTGATCATCCTATTCAGCGGTGGCAGGAACATACTGCGGAGCAAAGAGGACATTAGCATGGGGACAGAAGGGGTGCTCCTGCCTTTGCAGAAACTGACTGTGCCTATGGCAGGTACAGCAGCGGTATGGATTAATCCGGAAATTGCTGCCAATACGCAGCTAGTCACTGGCCCTCATCATTCCCCACCTTTGAGGCATTTCCAGTGGCAATGCCGAGATCTGGCATCGCCAAATATCTGTGTCTCCCTACGTCGCCTCGCTTCAGGCGTCGGAATTTTGCCAGCCATAATGCTGACGTGACACCGAAGCAACGCTGCCTTATAGCCGGACCTTTCAGGGGTTAAGACTCTGCTCGCAGAGCTAGCTCATGCATCTTAACACGAAACTTCTGCATTACAAGGGGAAGCTTGTAGATGCTGCAGTCATTAAGTGCAGCCCGGATGCAGCCATGTGCATATCAGCTGCTGCATGATAGCTGCACTGCGTGGGCCCATGCGCAACATTGCTGTGAACTGGTGTCACCAGGGAAGGGCACATCAGGCAGCCTTCCAATTATCAGGTTTGACACCTGCAAAAGGAAGCATGGAGAAACACAGGGCACTCACATGTAACGGTCGTCCATGCGAGAGTCCTCTCGGCCAGAGTGCTTGGTGTTCACATCCGGCCCACCTCGCCGCGTACCACCAAGGCCACCACCTACAGAGCACAGACGTGCAATCAATGAACATGGTTCACTCCAGATGGGCACAAAAGACCTTTCCCCCTTCCGTAAGGCAAACAAACTTTTCTCAGTTTCATGAAAATGGGTTTACAACAGCTCCTGGTATTGAGACACTGAAAGAACCTGTTAATTTTGTAATTAAATAATATAATTTGTCCCCATAAAACTCACCCTACCTGTGGTACAAGTACACTTAGAAAACATTTCTTTAGCCGGAAAAACGACAAAATTATGCCAAACAAGTTCACAGTTGAACTTTTCAAACACTTTTCATGCTCAGAGTGCTCAAGCAACGTAATCATTGTCTTTCATCGTAATTGCAGTTTACCTAGATGGGCTTATGGTACAACACAAACCGAGAAAAACAGACAGCATGTTTCAAGAGGCTGCAATTTAATTTTCAAAATTGTTCTAAAAGCTGTTCTAAAGATTCTGCAACTTTCATCCATATAGAGTAAAACCTCGCTGATATGTTTTTTTAATTGTGGAAAAAAGCGTATTATCCAGGAAAACGGTGTGATCCAAAGCGCCTGATTTTGGGAAATGTAACTGTTGAATGAGGTAAAAAGACATTTATTGACAATTTCACTTCATAAAAATTTCGATTCGCATTTCTCGGCACAAGAGCTGAACAGATCCTATTCCAGTGCTCGCTGAATTCAATCCGTGTTCGCGCTGTCTTTAGCGCGGAAGGAAATTCGTAAGGCATCCGGACCGTCGACGGCAGTCACGAAAGTAACCAAAATCTTTTTCGGATGCTTCGCCCCTAAGTACTGTGGGAAAGCCACCGCAGCGGCTGATTGTCGCAGTGTTCTTGCTTTTTAAGCTGCGCTTCACAGACCCAGCCCGTTCGTATATATGCGCATCGCTGTAGTTCTTGTAAGCTTCGCCTCCTTTCCCCTATGCGCGCATGCTAGTGCGCCGTTTTTATTTTTTGTTCTTGGAGATGGTGCTTCGCCTCGTTGCATCGAAGCGCTGCAGAGAAGCCACCACGGCGGGTGACTGCTGCAAAAAACCGTGTGCCCTCTCGTTCGGCCCATTTGTATGTTTGCCCATGTGCACTTAGTCAATAAACGTATAATACAACCACAATTTGTCGAATTTTTAAACGTAGTAGCCGGGAAATCGTGATTTCCAGGAACGTATTAATGGTGAAAAATATAGTTTGGTTTAACGTCCCAAAGCGACTCACGCTATGAGGGATGCCGTAGTGAAGGGCTCCGGAAATTTCGACCACCTGGGGTTCTTTCACGTGTACTGACATCGCACAGCACACGGGCCTCTAGAATTTCGCCTTCATCGAAATTTGACCGCCGCAATCAGGATCGAACCCGCGTCTTTCGGGCTTTTTTAGAATTCGACGAGTTTAAAAGTGCCGAACGTGTGAAACATGCAGGTAAAGCATGCGAAATAGTTTTGCCCCAGCATCTCAAATGGCGATGTAATCACCGAATAAAGCGGCGTCGACGTTGAGGCTTCTCTGCAGTGCACAGCGAGGAGCAGAGGCTCAACGCGGTAGGTAGGAGGAGTCAACCAACGCGTCAGCCAGTCCAGTGGCGGCTTGCCGCTCAGGCATCGGCGGAATGATAAGTAAATCAGAGTCCACGTATATTTTTATTTCTGCGGGCCTAATTTGCGGCTATAGTGTCTGTGACTGAAAATGTTTATTCACAGAAACCTAAAAACAAAATAAAAGTGAAAGCAAAGCCGCCATGGGACTGGCTGGCGCGTTGGTTGACTCCGCCTGCCTACCGTGTTGAGTTCAAAAAAAAGGCGGGAGCCGAGACGTTTAATCCGATTTAATTAGGGCTACCAGCCGCACAGGATAATTTGAAGTTTCTAAGAATGCCGGAAATGTAGATAGAGTTCCCGCTTTAAAAATACGAGTTCAGATTCCTCTTTAGTGCACCTTTAATGACGTCACATACGACAGCACTACGTTTCCAGCGAATAAACGGTTCTTTCACGGAAGAAAACCGATGCCATCTCACACACACACACACACACGAAGTGAATCTCACAAAGCATTGTTTAGCGGTATTGGACGGCGCTCAGTTTCGGCAGTAACGATGTCACGAGTTTCCTCGCACTTCCCTAATGCAGTGAGGAGTAGCCTGAACAACGTGGCGGTTTTAATCGACGATTACATCACCATTTTAAATGCTAGTGCAAAAAATAATTTACATGCTTTACCTAGTTCATGAATAACCTCGATTTATCAAAAAACCATTTCAGCTTCCCTTTAATGTCCGCGATTTTGAGCATACGAACCGAGAAATCGTGTGAACCGGGAACGTATCAAGGAGGTTTTACTGCACATCCTCAATATTTACTGAGGAGAGAAAAAAAAACACCAGCACCAAACTCGCTGCCTAGCTCTTTTGTCAAGACTGGTGTTTTCGCAGATGTATGTTAACCCTTTGAACTGCAGCAGGTCATATCACACTTGCATCAAGTACTGGCAAGCAAGAAATGGTGCACCTACATAATTTTGCATGCTGAATACTACTGAACTATTGAACACAGTGTGTTTTTATCTTCCTCTAATAGGCCTCCTTGGTATTGCGTGTTTATACAAGCGTGGGTTTACAGTTCAATGAGACCTATCTTGATAGGAAAAAAACATTTTGAAAAATTGCAAAGCTTTTGGGCCGTTTCTGTCCCAGTCAACAGTCCCTTAAAGCAATTTTCAATTCTGATACAGGTTGTCTCATACGTCTGAAAGACTGAGGTACAGATACGTACCACATTTGAGGTCACCTAACAAATTCATCGGTACAACTGTGTACCCCTTTTCCTACAAAAATGAGCAATCAAGATGGCTTGAAAGTGATCTCATTCAATTCCTAGAGTCATTCTGAGTGCAATTTTACTGTATGTATGCATGCGAGGCATACACACAGCTTGTGCCTCATAATGAGTTAATACAGACCTCCAGAGCATATACTTACCAAGGCGGCGGGGCAGCCAGCCCTTGACAGTTCGCCCCCGCTCGACGTCGACCAACACCCGGCGTCCGTCAATCTTCTTCCCATCGGCATGCTTGTAGGCCGCTGACACAGAACGAGGCCACTCACACTCAACATACGCCACCACGCTTCTGCCAAGAGGGAATAGCCCACCCTCGAACAACACCATGAGGGACACCATGGCCAGCCACTTATGCATGTCACGGCTGGACTAGAGGCAAGGCCTCTGATGTGTTTACAAGCTTGCCACTTAGATTCAAACAAAATAAGCTAGCTTTAACCAGCTAGGGCTATTGCCACTGCCCTCCTCAGTCCCAAATATATCCCTCCACACAGTGGAACAACTTTGCTGAGGTGTAAACTGACCTCCATGGAACCCCATTATTTAACATTTCAGGTACTCCACAACGATATGTAAAATGCTTAAAACCTAAGCTCTGAGGCCTGGTGAAATGCTTGCTAAAGGACTTGAATATGAAGTGGCTACCCTCACTGTGCTCGAGCGTGGTCCCCAGTGAAGCTCACTTACCGGAGTACTTACCGGAAGCTCGCTTGGAACTTACCGTCACTCCGGTTAGTGACAATAATAGCACCTCCCCTCCCCCAATCCCTTGCCCATTTGTTTCAAGCCCTAATAAAACAAGAGGCCTTACCACTGCTGGCGTTTCAACAGTCTGACACACTGGATTTGTCTAGCTTAAAGTAACCACAACATTTCAGTAATTTTAAGCATTACAAAGTAATAAAAAGGTTTTCCGCAGATTTAAACTACTAGAGTAACGAAACATTCGTGTCCCATCACTTGTTCGAAGCTGAAGGCTATGAATCCATTCGTGAACACACTCAAGCCACAGACCCAATAAGCACATTGTTAAACAAAGTACTTCGCTCAAAGAACACAACTCCGGCAGGTTTAAGGAAAGGTGATTAGACATACTTTGCTGGATCCGAAGCAGCTGTTCAAAACCCACTTACAGTGCACCCTAATCAATTAGCACTCGCTAAATTCGAACTTCTCATTATTCAAACTGACACTTTAGTGCTGCCAACATCAAGTGCACTTTAAAAAAGCTGCCTTACATACGGAAAAAAATTTCAATTCCCTTCCCAATCAACTTCCTGCAAGTCGACTGTACAAACTTCTCACGGGACAATTTTTCATACAAATCATGCAGTTCTTGCTTTCAGTATACACATAAACACACAAATAACATGCAAACAAAAACTGAACGAAGACAGAAAGAGTGAAACTTGAGATCAAAGCCAAATGTAGCCCACCTTCTAAATGTGCCTGAAAGCAAAGAGCTGAGTGGCCGGCACAGTACAACCTGCAGCCTTGCAAGGCGCAATGCTTTAAGCGTTACACAGATCAAGGGTCAGGAATGACACAGAAGACTGATTTCCTCTGCAATCATTTTCACAAAGTACCCTGAACTGACTAGGTTGCCAGAAATGCATCTAACATTGCAGCCATGGTCGGAATGGGTGCAAACAAGTGGCACTACTTCCCTGCATAGTTTGGTCCTTAAACAAAATGACAGTCTAATCCCACTCTGGTGCCATGCAGCCATGGGCATATTCAGTGGCACAATGCAGTACTGTTAAAGGTTGGGCTATTGTGCACTGCACAGCAACCACCACATACGATTCAAAGAGCAGCTTAATGATGTAGCTGGACACGCGCCCTCCTCTCCCACCAAAAGGACAAAACATACATCAAACAGAAAAGCAGTATCCACACATTACCAATCATACATAGAGCATTACTTTTTTGGCACTAGTAACAGACTGTACAATCACTGAAAGCTTACGTGATGCCAAAGCTTTCAACTGGAAATGATGAAGTGCCAGGTTACTTCAACCTGCTATCAACTACGTACTCTATCTCATAAGTCATTTGCAGCTCTAAGGCTGTGGCGATCTGAGCCAATCAGAAAGGCATGCGCCGCAAAACGTGTTCCTCCATGCCCCTCGCCCCGCGACTGGAGGCTGCATCCCTAGGAAGGAAAAAGTACCAAAGTCCAGCTGCTGCACAGAGGAGACTCGGTTGACTCGGCAGATGCCATGTTCAAAAATGGTGGCGCACCATTTTACAGCAGGCCTCTGCCGCGCTGCATTGTGCGTACTTACTCTGCTAACTGAACTAGAGAATGAAATGCCCGCTGTCCTTTCAAAACACCTTCTTGACCTACCTTTTAAATCGCTACAATAATTGTTGAGAATAGTCACAACAATGCTCAAATATTTGAAGAACTATTTACTCTCTTCCTTGGCCTCGATTAGACAAGAGAGCTGTACCTTTCACTGTGCTGCAAACAACTTGCGAGATGAAGTATACATAGCGTGCAGAGCAATACACTACCCTGTAATACCAACAGCAACAACAAGCTCATCCCTACACCAGTGCACTCTGCACTGTGCATGCGGCACATTCAGACAGACAAGGCACAGAGCAACAAACACTGTTGAGTTGAAATGATGGTGGCCTTCATATCTTGTAGAGCAGCGGCTCTTTGGTGGCAGGCTCAAATGCGACAGCACACAAGTACGGAGCTTTACCAAAATCCAGTCGAGCTGGATCACCAATGTCGCTTGAACAGAGTAATGGTAGACATTCTACATTAACAAGTGTCCCTGCCACAGGAGATGTTTCCTGTGTTACCACTAGCCTACTCACGCCAAACAAACTGACCACTAGGCTGACTCACTAGATGGCATGACAGCACTATCACTAGACATTTCTAGACATTTCAGTTCCAGACATCGAAAACAAAAGCAATTCACTGACAATGACCTCAGTCCAAAAAGAGGCCAATGAAAGCGAACTTTCAATAGGTCACAGCAACGGCAAGTTGGCAAAAAATGGTATCTGCAGGCCAAGTTCCCGCACATCCTTGGTGACAATGCAGCCAGCATCCTCCCGTCTTGTGGTCTGCCCCCATTTCTTCTTGGCCCACCAAGATTACACGAGGGCACAAGGGCACACAATATTGACAAAGGTAGTGTACATTCCCCACCAATAACGTCCGACGAAGTGATTATGCAATGCACACACGCAGCTCCCATTTTCGTCACCATTGAGTGTACAAGTCACGAAGTGCACCAAGAATCAAAGGCTTAAAAAGGTGAGTTACCATCTGATGTTATCTACAAACGGAGCCAGAAGTTCATGGAATACAATATTAAATTTTTATTCCATCGCCATCTTTCCAAGCGTAATGGAATAGACATGTGCAGCCTAATTGAGACGGCCACAAATTATGCACTTCAGCATTAGATCTCAAGCAGTGCATCCCATATGCCGAGACAATAAATTTCATTGACAAAGGCAGGTTCTTAAAACTTCTGACAGCGGTACACACTGATGCATGGCAGCCAGATGTGTGTACTTATGGCGGAAAGTAGAGCTAGATGGTGTGTACGCATTCTTTCCATCTGAAACAGTGCAAAGATGTGCCCTTAAGTGTGTCTGAAGTGTACATCTTCCGTTGCCGCCTTCACGCTGTTTCAGATCAAAAAACTGTGCACTTAAGCACATGGCAAAAGCTTATGAACCCGCTGTGCTTTTATTTGGAGTGTTACAGTCAAACTCATTTGCAAAGGCGAATACAACCAATTCCCAGAATTCACTACAATGCCGCCAGGGTGGGTAAAAAAATAAGAAAAGAAAAAAAACTTGTTGCGCAAGTTGCACACAGTGGTGGAGCTGACCTACCAGCAGCCCGAAAATAACACGAGAATCTGGTCTCTCCTATTACAGATGGTCACTATTCTTCCCATTTTACACAGTCACAGATGCAAGAGCACACGGCAAAGAAAAACTCAAACAAAAGAACCTTTCCTGGTGCACTGCCCTTTTGAAAATGTTCTTCAGAAAAAGCTCTGTAATGAACACACATTGCTACCAGATTACAGTTAAAAGAGTGGACAGGCTATCTATGCAGCTGCGCTTTAAGACTTAAGAGTGCCATGTGCAGAATAACCACGTCAGGACATGCAACAACATCAAAGATTTTATGCTGTAACGAGAAAGACGACGCGACGACTGCTGAAGACTTACGGACCTGTCTAGCTCCTTTCATTGCTTTTCGTCATGGGACTCCTAGCCATATACTCGTTCCCTTTAGGACCTCCCTATGCCGAATGAATGTCGGATTCGACATATCTGCACTACACTCCACAGTGGCAGTGTTTAAAAGCACCTTCACTTTAGGTGTTAAGGCCGTAACAGTGGCCACTTCCGTCTGCGCTATAACAAACTATAGGAACAGCTAAAAAAAAAAAGGCAGCGAGCGGCTTTTAAGTATTCAGAATTTTCCTCTCCTTCTCTCGAGGGTTGTTAAGGGAGACAGCAAAGGAGGGCCTTACCCGGACACACACCTTACCACCAGATACAAACCAAAGCTCCGTTTAGCGAGACACTAGAGCAGAGACCCCCGACCACGACATAGTAGCGAGAGTAGGCGCCCATCAGGCATCGCCAAGTCTGTGGTGAAACAAGACAGAAGACGCCGAGTCACCACACTGGCATGACCCCCTCAAAAGCCTCGGCCCACTTAGGGGGAAAAAAAAGTGCGGATTCAGCATGCTTTGCCACAGCACACCCCCACAATGGCTGAAGCATAAGTGGCACCAGCTGTTAACCAACGGTCACTATATTCCATCATGTTACATGCTGCAGTCTGAGATAGCGGCTCACGCCAGACTCAAAAGAGTTTCAGAGCAGTATGGCAGTTAAGCGGTATTAAGCTCGGAATAGTCTGTTCCGGCTTATGAAATGGCACGCCAGCTTATGGCCGATTCACCCGACGGTCCGTTCGCCGGCGGCCCGCACATCACGTGTTCATGCGCCACTAAAAACTGGCCTGCGATCCGATGACGCCACGCGGATGCGACGGACCAAAAGAGCAGACGACGCATGCGCTGGGTGTACCACTGTTGCCAGATTATTTTAAAGCGTTTGGCAACGCTGGTCAAACTGGTTCTTCCCCACCGACCCATGACTGCGATTGAATGGTGCAGGTGCGGCCCTTTGTCCAATTCCTCAATGGCCTGGGTCGTCTTGCTAGCTGAGTCGATCAATTTGTCATGGTAGCGAACACAGTGCAGCTTGTGAAAACAGAGCGCCAGCTCAACGCCACTCAGCGAAATGCGGCAGCCAAAATACTGGCAAGAGTGGTGGTTGCCAGAGCTAGCGCGCGCATCTTCACGGGCCGCCGCTAATTCCCGCAAGGGGAGAGGCACTTGAACTTTCTTGGTTGTCCAGTTCGCGGGCCGACAGCACGCCTCTTGATTTGGTGACGCACAAACACGTGATGCGCGGGCCGCGGGCGAACGGACCGTCGTGTGAATCGGCCATTACTGTCAGTGAATGGATAATAACTAATGTTCACCCATCTGCCACAAACAGCTTCCCCAAAGATGGCGTTAAAACTTTGTTCCAAGTCAGTGCACCCCACTCAGCATTCCCCGGATGCCAATTCAATATTCACTGCAGCGAGCAATGCAGCCAAGAGTGAAAGTCGGGGAGCAGTACGCAACTAAATGCTCTTTGGGGGGAAAACGCAGCCCCTCGTTAATATTTTCGACGACAAGCACTGAATTCAAGTCAGAACTGTGCTTCCTACAAGACAGCCAGTGAGTGCATCAGCAAAATATCGCAATTAATGCTGTTCGCCACAACTCGAGTGACTTCTACTAATCTTCCCCCAGACTTCCGACGACTTGTTCTAGGCATGTTCACACCTAGCAGTGAAAAGGATGGAAGCAGCAAAAGCAGCAAAAGCACAAAAAGAAGAAAGAAAAAGCGGATAATGTTGCAAGAACATGATCCCGGGCCATGCGCTGGAAGTGTTCATGTCCATGTGAACAGGTTCACTTTTGCACGTGTCAACTGTTTCCAGCCCCAAAAGCGGAGGTGACGGCTGTGTGATGCCCCCTTCCCCCTTTCCTGTCATGTCCCTTGGCTGATAGTGCAACCTTGCTGAAACAGGTTGCAGCAAGGTTGTACTAGATGCAGTATAACTTTGCTGTAACAGATCCAGTCTCAACAGATGCTACCGCATAACTAGGGGTTGGAGTTTCTGATTTAAAGAAAAAATTCAAACATAAATGTACACTAAATTCATTTTTACAAATTCAGTTTAAAACAAAAAAAGTCAGTAGCATTCAGATGCCACAGATTGCTGGCTGTTGAGTACGAGTAACAACTGGTCCCGAGAGAAGTAACACCCGCAAGTGGGCTTTTACCACACAAAGTGGATTTAACGTTGTTTGAGGGCGGAACAGATCACAGGACTGTCAACACAATGGTTTGGTCCAAGGCCCTTTCCCAATCATCAGGCTGGGGGAAATCTTGAAACCCCTAGAAAACCGGTGGGTACCCAGTGGCACCGTGCATCGAACCCAGCACCTCCCAAATGCGAGGCGGACGCTCCATCTTTTAAAACAACTTCTGAAAGCCAGGAGCACAGTTGTGCCTTTCGAGGAAATGCTCTGCTACTTTAGACAAATGCCAGGTGCAGTTCGAGAGGCTCCACTACTTGTCAAGCCTCGTCTACTTGCATAGCACCTGCTTACAGACTGTCATCCGATCAGAGCGGTTACTTGGCTAAAGGGGTCATGACATGGTCTACCAACAAATTGTGCTTTTACATTGCAGCTACCAGCCTCGATGCTGTTCTGCGTACTCAAAAATGAAGTAGGGCTCTATGCACGCATTTGAACTAGAAATTGCAATTAGAAGTTATCGGCTCAGCTCCTCCCCTGGCAGCAACAGCCAGACGTCACAACCCGACAGTGCCATTGTCTGCTGCAAAACTGCCACGCGCACGGTCGGTGCGGAGCGAAGCGAGCACCTACTTGAGCCTGACCGCGGCACGTTGTGGTGAAGTAGCAGAGACTGGGCAGAAGCTATACAGGAAAGGGAGGCCTTTGTTGCCTTTGTCCCCCTGGTGTGGGCTTGTCAGCACTATAGCGACCCTGCATCGTCTGTCCAACTTAAAGACCATTCATGCAGTAGATAAACCGCTCTTTTATTCAATTATTTTACCCTCAAGGCCTGGGGCATTACTGAGGGGAGTGGTTGAATGAGATAAATACCATACAGAAAAGATAACACGAAGCAGACAAATTAATGATCGACATATACAATGGTGGCTAATGCGGTTCTAAAATGAGTGTCTACAATGCTGGCAATCGATCCGGGAAGGTGGTTCAGTCCTTGGATGTTCGAGGAATGAAGCAGTTGCTGCATGTTTTCGTCCTGAGTGGTGCAATACCAACCTTGTGTGCGTGGTCCAGATGAGATGAGATGTACGAAGGCGAAGGGATGAGTGCGCTACGAATCTTGGGACAAATATGGAAAATTTTATGGAATAAGCAAATGCGAGAAAATTTCTGACGAGAAGCTAATGAAGGAAGGTTTAACATGCATTTCATTGATGATATACTAGCAGTACGATGGTAGTTATGCAGAATGAAACGAACGGAGTTATTCTGGACAAGCTACAGGGCATAGGTTAGGTTAGCACAGCTAGGGTCCCAGATGAATGCAGCGTATTCTAGTTTGCTACGGATTAGTGTCTTGTACAGGAGGACTTTAAGTGAGCTGGGTGCAGAAGAAAAATTACAGCGAAGATAATCAAGCATGCGATTAACATTGTTAATTATGGTGTTAATGTGAAGGGACCAAGTAAGATCAGAAGAGATTTCGATGCCGAGATAACGATAGGAAGTGACGGATTCGAGCGCACTGTTATTTAGGTAATAGACGCTAGGACTGCAGGAATTTCTAGACATGTAAGGCTTTACATTTAGATGTATTAAGGTCCATTTTCCACAAGTCACACCAATTAGTAATAGCATCGATATCATGTTACAAGGCATTAGTATCGTCCAAACTGCTAATTTCCCGAAAGACAACACAATCATCAGCAAATAAATGAATGTTAGAAGAAACAGAGTGAGGTAGGTCATTAATGTATATTAGAAAAAACAAAGGACTAACACAGAGCCATGAGGCAAGCCAGAGCCAGCGGAACATAATGAGGAGTTGCGATTGTTAGATGATACAAACTGGAACGGTTTAAAAGAAATTGTTCAAGCAAGAGTAGGATGTTAAGTTCAGGTTCAGTCTGGCTAGTTGAAGAGGAGGAGTCGATGATAAACTTTTTCAAAAGCTTTCTTGAAATCAAGAAATATGCAGTCAGCTAGTGAGCCTTTATCAATGATAATATGAAGATTGTGAGTGAATGATGTGATGCTAATTGCGTTTCACATGATAGAAATTTTCGGAAACCGTGCTGGGCACTGTTGAAGAACGAGTTAGTTTCCAGAAAGTTAGCGAAATGGGAGTACAGGATGTGCTCTAGTAATTTGCAGGGAATGCTGGTTAATGAAATTTGGCGGTAGTTGAGAGGAGAACTTTTGCTACCTGATTTGTGGACCGGAACCACCTTCCCGACTTTTCTGTCAGCAGGTAGAGTGCAGGAGTCGATAGACTGCTGAAAAATCTTGCAAAGCATAAGTGATGAGTATGTTAAGGTGCTTTTCAAAAATTTGCTGTTAATTAGGTAAGTGCCGGGGCTAGATGATGTTTTAAGGTTGTCAATTAATTTCATGATGCCGCTAGGATCAATGCAGACAGGGTCCAAGCAAAGCGAACAAAGAGGCCAAGATAAACTATATATGACTTCTGAGTGCACGGGGATGCTACATATACCACCGAAAAAAAAAAAACACCAAAGAAAAAAGCTCAAATAAACACCAAAGCAGGCCAGTCGAACTGTCAAGAAATAAACACAAAGAAGTCCAACCCCTAGATATAACATAAAAATGTGCATGTTGGCTTGGTCTTTCTATAACTTCATTTACAGCAGATTCGGTCACAAAATACATTCGCATAGAAAGGACTAATTTAGAATGCCAATAAGGTAGTTCGTGCTTCGTTACGGCAGAGTTTTCAGTAACAGCAGCAGCAATCATGTTAGCTGCCACTTTGCGACAAAAAACAGGAAAAAGCCTATTCTAAACTTAGGTCGATGGCACTAGCAGGTTAAGGAACGATGTCGGTACTCTTCTCTATGTAGCCCGTTGTCCTCTATGCGGTGCAGGCTGGGCCATTTTATGTTTATCTTCTTTTGTGCCCACACTAATTTATGTAGTTCTTAACAAACTACAGCTCGGACACCTTTCAGTCATTAACATGTCGCACAGTTGCCAACTTTTTCTCTGCGCGCTTTAGTTTAGTTTAGTTTATAGGGGTTTAACGTCCCAAAGCAACTAAGGCTATGAGGGACTGCGTGTGAAGGGCTCCGGAAATTTCGACCACCTGGGGTTCTTTAACGTCCACTGACATCGCACAGCCCACAGGCCTCTAGAATTTCGCCTCCATCGAAATTCGACCGCCGCAGCCAGGATCGAACCCGCATCTTTCGGGCCGGCAGCCGAGCGCCATAACCACTCAGCCACCGAGGCGGCTCTCTGCGCGCTTTGATGACATACATACTTCCTGCGAGATGTTGACATTATAGCACACACACAGGCTAGGACATCTAAAAGCAACAATGTAATTGCAAGGCTATCAACTGGTGGAGGCCAACTGGGATCGAGGACGATAAAATAGTGTGCCTGCCACATTTCGTGTTCGTGAGTCCAGCCAGGTGATGAAAAACTGCCAACCGTTGCCAGTGAATGGTCCGTTGGTTTCGGATTCCGATACTACTCATGTGCCGCACACTCCGGACGTTGATGATAACCAAGTTCACACTAGTGTCCCCTATCGCTCGTCTCAGAAAGTGAAAGCCAGCATCAGTGCACTGAGTAAGTGGATGGCATGCAGTTTAAATTATTGGGTGGCAGAACCAATTCGCACACAAATTGGCTAAGTTTTTTGCACACGGAGCTGTGTGCGCCCTAGCAAGACCGCGGGGCTTAGTTTGAACTTATTATTTTTCATTCTTTTTAGTTTGCCCCAACTTATTATTTGTTCCAAAGCTCAAATTAGAGACGCTTTCATGTGCAGAACTATGCACACATGGGGCATTCTACTAGTCGAAGGTCGCCCACAGCCAGCTTTGGTCCCACAAATAGCACAAATAGGTTGGCTCCACAGGTTGTGAGTATTCAATATTCTATTTGACCTGTGTGTGCAAGAAAAAACAAGAAAGCACTAGCGGTGGTGCTGCAGTGAGATGCTTAACTTACAGAAAGGGCCCTTCTATTTCAGGTTTTATTTTTTCAAGAAACTCTGAGATAAAAATCGGCTGAATGTTTTTAGTTCAAATTCAGGTACAAATTGGGTTATTCAGAAAAAATTCTATAATTTGGGCTTTTTCGGGCCCTTTTTTCTGCACCAAAAGACTATTTACTATAAGCACTCATTTTTTTTTTTGTGCAGGACACAGAATATTCTATTTTTGAAGCGAAGCTTCACTATGCTAGGTAAAGCCGATTTCACCGTGCATTGCCAGTTCACCTTCAAGTGAGCCAGAAGTCGAGTGTGGCTATAGGCCTTACCATATGTGGTCCGCCATGGTGTCGCACCACATCACCTTTGACCTTTTGATTCACCAGTAGAGGGCGGTAGAATGGGCCGCAGCGTTCATTGGGTGACCAACCTCTCACGATGAACCATTAATTTAACTGCCACCTGTCAGGGTAGGCGCACTGCCTATCCAGTGTGCGGAACGCACTCAACGTTACAAATGCCAAGCTGAGTCTACTTGCCCGACACACCACAGCTTTCGCTTTTTAATCGGGTTCAGCAGTAGTTAATATTTTTGCTTAGTATTTCCCAAATGACATAGAAATCACAAGCTGCGCAGAAAAGAACTTTTTCTTATCTATTACAACTATTTTGTCGCGTAAACTGCCAATTTCCTACGCAGCATTTCGTGCTTGCAGACCTGCCTGCCTTGTACCCTGCAAAACCAGTCAATAAACGTAACAGAGGCTTTTTTGAACGGGCAACAGTCCTGGAGTAAGACATCATCAGTGTGGATATTGCTTGATACATGATGCCGAATAAAATGCTTGTTCAGTACTCATGCTTCAGTGTCTCGCTTCTAGAAGTTACTTTTCGAACATTTCTTCAAATTAAGGGGGATCAGATCCCAATAATTGGAAAAAAGTAGATTTTTGAAAAGTACACTTTTTGGTATCTAATACCCCTGTCACACGGTACTTCTTCACGGCCTTTGCCGTAAAGTTGTCGTAGTGCACTAAAGGAGGAAAACCGAAAAGGAGCAGCAGCGCTGCTACACAGCAAATCCAAGGGAGCTAGAAAGCGGCTTCCGTGAATGCCAAAAGTCACCGCTGTGTGTGAAGCGGCGCTAGTAACATTATGAAATTAAAGCAGACGGTAGCACTTCAGCTAAGAGGATAAGAGTGCTTTCGTGTATGTTTGAAAAAGTAGCTATCACGATAATAAACGTGAGTTCTGACGGTGAGAAACGGATATTTTGAAACAAAAGTTTTTTTTTTTTTCATCGTTCCCGGTCCAACCACGGTAGGCGCACTTTTCCGTTCGGCTCCTCGTTGTGTGTGAGAAGGGTGCTTTGTTGCTTATGTTCTTGTGCGTATTTCAAAGAAATTAGGTGGTGCCTGGTTAGCGTGCTGCCATAATCATGAGCGACGAACCACAAGACGCTAGAACGAAGTGTGTAATTGCCATGAAGAGCAAACGAAGAAAAAACAGCAAAGCGAGAAGCGCAAGCACGTGTGTGTCGATGCGGCTGCTGAAAAGCGTTTATTAGCAGTGAGATGTCTTAAATCATAGCCTCCTCTACGGTTAAGTGCACTGTAACGCAAAATTAACCATTAAATAAGATGAATTAGATATTTTTTTACGTTCTCAAAACTAAAAATCGCATCAATTTTTTTATTCTTTGAGCTTGCTAGCTGTCGCTGCCGTCTGGGTTGCTCCTTTAAGCAACTTTAAGGCCGTTGACGGCCACCTTTGCGGCTACGGACATTTTTCGCAGGGGTCTCGATGCTTTGCCGTGTAGATGCGCGTCACGCACCTTTGGGGCAAAGGACCTTAATTCCTAAGGCCTTACAAGTGCCCGTGTGACAGGGGTATAAAACACTCTATGTTGTACTGAAATATTTCACCCAGAAATAAACTCTAAACGGTCCAAATAAATTTATTTGTGAGCAACTACGCATAGACAGTGTGTGCTAGTTTAGGTGTGCTAGTTTAGAACTTTCAGGCTTGTTTTCTCGAAAGTTTGTTTTGAGCTTACCACCTTGCTAGTGCAAAACATAGCGTGGTAATGAAAGCACGGATTTTAATCCCATTTGTTTCGTTGTAATTGCTGAAATGTGCCTTGTCAAGACAGTCTCAGATTTACCATTTAGGCTCACCATTTTTTTTTATTACACAATATTTGGAGCATGATACATTCAAAACATAAAGAGAAGGTGCATACTGTCATTTAGAAAAAGGAGAGAAATTTATAAAGAAATTAAGAGACTCTTGATTTAGACCATGCTTCTTAGTAATTATTAAAAACAGTTACAGACCCATAGCCCATTTTGCTGTCACGCTAGGCTTTCCACGAGCAAGCAACATGTGACCAACATATAAACAAGGATAAAATAAGAACTACCGAAGATATTGTGAAACTTTGTAGCTGTCTCATGCTATTTCAAGCCAATTTTCCAAATTTCATTACTCTAAGTCAAAAAACAAAAAAGTTTGCACAGATCCCCCCATAACTGATGTCATGAATAAAAGGTGCTAAGAGAGGTTTATGTTCACCAGCTTCATTTAGGAAAACGTGAGTACTCTATGCCCTTTCATATATAACTTAAGGAGTCCCTCAATCCCCTACCTTTAGAGTTTTCTCTAGAAAGGGTATTTTTGGGGAAAAATTGGACTCCACCCGAAAAAGAAGGGCTCAACTGACAAAGTTATAGCCATAGCTGCCACAGATACAAAGCGATCTCCACTAGAGAAACGCAACAGAGTCAATGTATCCCCTTCAAGCGCTGTGTCCACATAAGTGGACGCGACCTAAGCCTGCTCATATTTTCGTACGTAAGGCGATCCACTTTTGAATACCGCGCTCTTACCATTTTGACCCTGCCTGTCAAGTTTGTGGCGCCATCTCTTGCAGCTACAGCGAAATGCGTATGTAAGAAAAAGGAAAGTATGTGCTTCACGTCTTTTTTCTTGGCGGGACGAGTAAATAGCTTTTCTTTTTACATTCTATCTTCAGAAATGATTGTGAATGATGCATTTTAGGGGTCGGAATGTGTCGATAGGTTAATGTAGAAACGGCACACTAATTTTCATCGTTACAGAAGAAGAAAAAGTGGCATGGTGAACGTTCAGAGTGGCGCGTCCAAAAATGTGGACATGGCGCCTTAATGCCAAATACCAGTGGCGTTTTCTCCCCACAACACACCATTTTTGTGCACGTATGGTACGAAATGGGCTTACTGCTTACGGACATTGAGAACTATGCTTGTAAAAAGAGAACGCTGGACGACTCCAGCACTGAAGCGTTTTTCATGAAAATAGCCGATGGAGAAGCACCTCCAAAGAAGTGCGGCCGACCGAGCAATGAAAACCTGCAGAAGGTCGCAAAGGACCGCCACTTAGCTGAGCCGCTGCCGACAAGCACAGCGCGCTATGACCAGTGTTTAAAATCAGGGAGGTCTAGGAGGGTCTCAGGCCCTCTGCCATTATTCAAAAAGAGACCCGAGACCACATGTGCTAGATTGGAGAATGCATGAATCCGAAGGAAGTAACCATTTTCAGTGACGGTCAGAACATTTTTTATCGTTTTGAAAATTTCGCAGTGGTTTCTAGCAACAATCATTACATTTTGCATGAAACCACCCGAGATGGAGAAAAATACAAAGCGGCACCACTACACAAGAGGGGATGAAAAAGGGGAACCCGTGCCCTCACACTATGGTCAGTTCAGGGCTGGCCACTCAGCTCCAAGACTACAAAACAGCAATCAGCAATTTGGTAGAGCGAGGGGACAGTTTGTTTCAGGTCTCTCACATAAATTGAGCAAACAATGGCCTTTAAAAATGATTTTTCATTTTTGCAAAAGCCACGCGTAAAACAGGCCGCAAGATGCTATCTCTCTCTCTCTCCCTTTCCACCTGTGCTCAGACCACTGAAGGCAACTTGCATGCAGCCGGACTTGAAGCATTATTTATGATGGAAGCAACCACTGGCCTCAACTTCTGAACACGTTAATTACACAACGGTGCCGATGTGAAGGCTGCACATCTAGAAGCCATGGTCGGTGCTCGAAATACCAAATTTTCCTCTGCCTGTCATAACAGAATGACTGCTTTCATCTGTTTTATAAGTCACGAACTACAGAATAATTCCATGAAGTGTATATTCTCACAGCTAAACATTTATTCATGTCTGAAGATCGGTTAGAAAACACAAGCAAATGTAGCAGTATTTACGTTCATGTATCATGTTTAAAGGGGCTGCAAAACACTGCTTGAACGGATGCTGGCTACACTTCAGGTGGATTCTTTATGTCACACAGATGCTGACTCAAAAAGAATTACAAGAATCGATGCATAGGAACGGGAGTTATTCAATGAAGAAATTTCAAAATACAAGCAAACAAAATGCTGCCCTCAACTCGATTTTCGTGCAGCTTCCCATTCCCAATTCACTCTCCCTATGACGACACTTGGGGCGACCAATCAAAACAGCCTATCTGAGCAGGTCGCGGAAGTTTGCACTCCATGGTTGCCTGTTCTCCGCAACTCGTTCTTGCCAAGGCTGGCAGCGCCATATGCATGGTTACAACAACCATGTGAACGCCCAGCCTGGCCCAACTGACCCAGCGATGCTTCATCATCACGTCGACGGCACGGAAGAGAACACTGATCAGTGACGTTCCCTGACTTATGGATCCGAATTCGAGCACGAGATACTGCGATGGTGTGACGGCCTGCGCAAGATATCAGACACATTTAGCATAGCACGTACCGCTACTGCTTGCCGCCCACCACGGCCCGTCACTCCTAGCGCACTGGTTGGTCACAACGAGCAAGAAGCGCGCGCTGTTGACGGGAACGTGGCGCCATCTGGCACCGCTGCCCTGTGTTCCTCCACAAGCTGACCATGCACTCTGCTAAATGTGAAACAAACGGCGTTTTCTTTGCATCCTTCCTTGGAACAACAAACGCTTATAGAGTGCAATGGCTCGATCGGATCGATTCTGCAAAGCCGTTCTCAGATACATAGAGAGTAGCCATAAGTGTTGTGTGCTAGGTCGTAGGATGTTTACAGAGAGGCACAAAGTCCTTCGATGCAAAAAGTAGCCAGAGCCTCTAGTGGTGTATTTTTGTTGTACTTGCTTTACAGCGCTTTTATCTAAAGCAAACAAGTTGGTTTTGCTGATGTAATACAAAACACAAAAACTTAACAAAATGTATTTCTAGTTATTAACCCAATTTGCAGTATATTTACTATGTGTCCAATCATCGAGCTCCCACCAAGTGATGTAATATCCACTGCTAAAAACCGCCACTGTATGGTGACACTGTCAGCGCCACGAATTTGTTTTTGTGAGATAATGAAAATATTAAAAAACGGAGTATATGCGGTACGACCCGAGCTAATAGCATCACTATAACTCATTCTACGCAACCAAGAGGCAAAACAATGCACTGATTATGTGTTTCGGGGCCCCTTTAAGGCACCATATGTCCACAAATGTGGACGCGAGTAAAATATGCTCAAATATGAATATTTTTGCATAATTTTTTACACATCACTTCTGCTTAGTCTACTGATAGTCATTTATGCAGAAGAAGATTTTTCCTTTCAGCAGATTTAGTTGGCGCCTGTAAGGGATATTAACGCAATGATCACCATGTGATATGCATAAAAAAATTAAATTTTGCTACTGCCGACTACAGTGAATAACTGTCAGCCAGAGATCAGGCTCTGCGGCAGGGTTAGTTACACCTGGCTAACCAGGTGAGCATTGTGAACAATGCCACACGGATTGACCCCACCACGGCGGGGTCCACGCGTGCAGTGCAGCGTCCGAGTGGTTGCTGTTTTCGGATCAGTCACCAAAGAAAACCACGTTTCTTCATACCAATTATTCGACTATTCGATTAGTTCACAACATATTTGAGTAGTTTCGAATAATTTAGAACGTGTAGTATTTGATTTGGTCAGTGAAATGAACAGGAGGACATTCAAATGACTATTTGAAAATTGCGAATATCTGCGCACCCCCACACAATGAAATCCGGTTACAGCGTGGTTCCAAAGAGAGTCATAAAGCAATCAAAAATCACATTTTCAGCTGAGCAGTGCAATGCACAGAAATGAAAATGAAACTGTTCTGACCCTGCTGCCAGGACTAGACATTAACTGCATCAATCACCACACAGCAGAAGTGACCTAGCTGGCAAGCCTAAGCCCTGAACCCATCTGGATGCTTCCATTCAATGCAACTTGCGTGCGTTGCAGATTTCCTTGCAGTAAAGTAGGAAACAATTTCGTGCAGCAGAAATCAATGACTGAGAAATCTGCGTGCTACCTGGTTTTCCGCCAAATTTTGCTGCTTAGCTCGTTTTCATGGTCAAGTAGAAGATACTGAATAAAAGGCGGACGCCAGCTACAGTGCGTCAATCACAGACAAGATGCCCATTTCAAGTATGATAAAACTTAAACTTGGTTGCCCTTTCCAGGCAGCGATCATGGGGCATACACGGCGCAGTCTGAGGGCGAACACCAGCTTAAAAGCGATAAGACTGTAAAAGGAGAGTCAAAGAGCCCTAATAACGGCAACTTTGTTTTACATGTTCTTCACAGAACGTCCTTGCATTACTGCAGTGAAAAACTGCATGCAAAAACCTGAAGTAGTGCTCACTGCACCACGTATGCCGCCCTTACCTCCAGTGAAGAAGCCAGCGTCAATGAAACTTGAAAAATGCTACTTGGAGCCCCATGTCAGTGTATTACATGCACATTGAATTTTACTTAGGGGCATGTTTCCCTGTTAGGGCATGTTTCTAGGGGCATGTTAGCTGTTAGGGGCATGTTTCCCAGCTCTGCGGCATCAGCGTAACACAACAGATAAGATAATTCAGGAGCAAAGGGGAGTGGCATTGCTCGCTGCACCATGGATTTGTGGCGACCTCAGCCCGCTGCGGTGTGAACTAGTGTTTGTGCCATTCGCGCTTACATGCACACAGGGTGCCACTTGATGCTACAGTGAACAGCACATTCAACACCGCAAATAGCTGCCACTGATTCTCACGTCACGCGGGTGTAGTAGCCAGTGGTAAGTTTCCTTGTATGTTCTATGTGTTCACAACGCATCTTCAAACAGCGAAGATGATCCCCAGTGGCACACACTGGTTGGTGCAGCCATTGCTGGTGTGGTGGCAAAGCGAGCCTGACAACTAGCCTCACAAAATACAACACAGTACTCAAGCAAGGTAAAATGGAGAAGCAAAGGTCACAAAGGATTTTTCGGCACTTGTCAGCCATAGCTCAGGGGCCAGACTATCGTCAATAAAAACAAGCTCAAACAATATGAGACTATGTACATGTGTGTAACCATTTCGGCAAGGCTTTTGAAGGTCAGCTTGTCTAAAACGCGAGAAACGCCCCAAATACATTTTCAGGAAGGACTGTGGCAGAGTTACAGTGGTACGTAACTCACATGCAGTTCTAATAGCCTCTTTGTGTGCTTCCCTCCCTGCTCCCAAATCTTTGCAAAAAACAGTCAGAAACCACAGGCAGCATGTCTTCTTAACAACAGCAACACTACAGCCTGCTCAGTTGTCTGAAAAACAACAGGTATAAGAAAAAGGCGAGTGTAAGAATGTGCTTCATTTACGTGACATTTCACAACAGCCAGCAGAATGTATAGTACTACACACTAAACAAAATTTCTTGACAAATATTTGAAAAAAAAAAAAAGACATGCCAGAAGGCTGGAAATTGAGGCTACTTCGTAAAAGTTAACTTCAACAGTATTAACACAAACTGGAGAGCCGTCCTGTATTTCCTCTGCCTGTTTGCTCTAATGCTGCTACAATTGCAATGACACATCCTTGCCATATCAGATCTGCAAGGATACAATGTTCAAAGAGCCACAACAATGCACCATGAACTGCACTAGCCGTGACCTTTGCTTCCCCTCACAATCGGTTTTCAACAAGAGGCAAACAAAACTATATCAAAGCAAAAAAAAACTGGCGGAAAGCAGATAAGAGAGAGAAAAAAGTGCGCAGTGGTCTTGTTCGGACCATGCACGCACACAAGACCTCAAGCGATGGTGCCAGCCCTTCGACTCTCCGCAGAAGCAGCACGACGCCTCTTCTCTCCGATGGCCGGCCGGTGATCACACTCATCCACTCGGAGCTGTGGGTCGCTCCTCCTCCCGCCCCCTTCTTACCAAAGATGGGGGAGGTGTTTTTGTACCATACACAACGACAGTGCAACAAATGCACAGGCAAGTGCAGCGGCAGTTCACACATCAACTCAGCACCACCCATCCCTACCCAGCCCAGTACAAGTATGCACAAACACCAGCAGTCACGCTGCTGCCCCCAAAGACCGCTGCATTTTTGTTCCCCACCACAATCCCGCCAAACCAAGATCATGAGACAAAAACCGATGGAGGGAAAAGAAGAGGCAAAGTAAAATACCTTCGCTTCAAACAACCTCAGAGCACGTGGTTCAAACAGAAAAAAAAAAAAAGCTGTGACTGTGCGCCTATCTCCAGATAAGAGATCAGAAACGAAAATGAAACAGTAAAAACAGCAAACCAGGGGTCTGCAAAGTCAAGCTAGATTGTACTCTCATGCTTCCCAGCAAGGCCTACAAATCAAACTGGAGGAGGGCGCTGGCCAGTGCTCACACACGGCCAAGCAGGTGGGAGAAGGTACTCACAGTGCATGTCCCGCTCGTGCTCATATTCGACGAAGGCGTAGCCCCGTGGCTTCCCGGTGATCTTGTTGTGCACGATGACAATCTGCATGGCAGAGGACATTTTGGTACAATCAGCCTGCCATAAACTTAAGTTGCGCAAGGCTGCTCTCAACAAACTAGTTCAGTGCACCTAGCTGAAGCACAACTTAATTTCACACCCATGTCCTAACACAAGAGAACCACACTAGATATGACAAAAGAGCTTGCACCAATTCCATTCAGGAGACAGATAACGTCTAAACGATGAATCACTGCACTGCTCCAGGGAAAGTAGCAAGTTGGAGGTCAACTATACTGCAAAACCAGCCAAAGCGATTTCATCTCTTGGCCTTTCCAAGCTTACAAGAGCTCTATTTTCTGCCAAAATTGCGTCTTTGTTGTTAGAATACAGTAATCTATCGATATACCCTAACTTCACTTGGTCCTCAGTACAGTAAAAGCTAGTTAATTCGAAATCGCTTAATTCGAACCGCCGGTTAATTCGAACTGATGCCCGGGTCCCTGCAAAGCCCTATGTATATCAATGGGCCGGAACGCCCGATAATTCGAACGTACGGGTACTCACGTCGGTTAATTCGAACTAGGAGCCGGCAGCCGACATTGCTTCTCGTAAATAGAAGTCGCCTCGTAACGAGTACAATGCATTGAAAATTTTTTTTTTTTAATATGCACAGCGACGAGAATAAATAAGCCAGCGCGCATTTTTGCACGCACGAGGCGAGCCGCCAATTTCCTTGCTGGAGCCTCCGGCGTTGTTGTTGTTGCGACTGAGGGAAGGATGAAAAGGAAAGTGCACGGGCCTGCCGATTGGCTCAGGCCGAGCCATCACCGCTGCCGCGTGCAGATAGAGGAGAGTTCAAAGATAAGAGGAAAGAAAGAAAAGAAAAGACGCGCGTCGCAACAACCGCGTACGCTGGCTGAAAAAACAGATTAAGCGGCCGAAGCCGCGCTCGCTCATCGCTCGCTGCACACCACTCTCCGGCGCATGCCGTAGCAGGTTTTCTCTGACGCGCGGGCCCCGCCACCGCCGATGCTCCGGAGCAAGCCGTTTCAGGTTTTCGTTGCGCTGCGGCGGCTGCGATCGGTGGAATGCACGAGTAGTCTTTTCTTGTCGCATTTTGCATGAGCTTGCTCGTTTGTGGGGTATCTCGCCGCTGACGTCTCATCGACTGTGCCGATCATGGCGAGCCGTGGAAAGTACTCGGCAAAGGATTTAAAGACTAAAGTTGAAATATTGCAGGCGGTTGAACGTGGTCTCTTAACGAAGACAGCGATTGCCGAGAAGTATGGCATCAAAAAAAGCACGTTGTCTACCTACATCAAGAACAAGGACTCTATCATCGATGCTTACCAAAAGGAGATTGAGCCCTCGCGGAAAAGACTACGGACGTCGGCTCACCCCGAGATGGAGACTGCTGTCATTACGTGGATAAAGGATGTTCGCAGCAGGAATATTCTATTAAGTGGACCCATAATTGCTGCGAAGGCAGCGGACTTCGCCAACCAAATGGGCATCAGCGACTTCAATGCATCGGAAGGCTGGTTATCACGTTTTAAGGCCCGCCACGGGCTGACGTTTAAGAACGTCTGCGGAGAGGCAGCCGCAGTCGACAAAGAAACCTGCGAAAATTGGGTCTCAGGTGAATTGAAGGAATATCTTGCCGATTACCCGCTCAGCGATGTTTTCAATGCTGATGAAACCGCACTTTATTTTAAGTTGCTCCCAAACAAGACTGTGAGCTATAAAGGTAATACGTGCTCGGGTGGAAAGCGCAGCAAGGAAAGAGTTACCGTGCTAGTGTGCGCGAATGTGACGGGCACGGAACGGTGCTGCTTGCTCGTGATAGGCAAAGCAGCGAAGCCTCGTTGCTTTAAAGGCGTGAAGACTCTCCCTGTTGAGTACACTTCGAACAAGAAGTCGTGGATGACGCGAGCTATCTTCACGGACTGGTTGCGCACACTAGACAGAAAGTTCGCGGCACAGAATAGAAATATTCTTCTGTTCGTCGACAACTGTTCGGCGCATTGTGACATCAATGGACTGAAGGCGATCCGTCTGGCATTTTTGCCAAAAAACACTACTGCTGTGCTGCAGCCTATGGACCTCGGGATTATTAAAAATCTAAAGACTCTGTACAGGCGCCACCTCCTAGAACGGATTCTTGTATGCATGGAAAGCGGGAAGCCGTATGATGTCAACCTGCTCGGAGCTTGCCACATGCTGGCAACATCGTGGAACGCCGTCAAGGCAGACACTATCGCTAACTGTTTCCGCAAGTGTGGCTTCAGTGAAACCACAGAAGCCTGCTGCACAGCCGACTTTGATGTTCAAGTGGATCAAGATGATGGCTCCATCGTGTTGGACCCTGCCTACGCTGTTTTATCGGAGGGTGTGGACTTCGAGAGCTTTGTCGACGTAGACAACGGCGTGGAGACAACGGGGCCTTTAACTGACGCCGAGATTATCGAGGCTGCGTCCAGTCAGCAGCACGACTCACGCGCGGCGAGCACGCCTGACAGCGACGACGAGTCCGACAAAGAGGACGATCCGTTGCCTCCTCCGAGCGCATGTGAAGCAGCATCGGGACTCGATCTGGCTGCGCGCTATTTCTCCACCGATGAGAATTCGGATGCTGCGCTGGAGATGTTGGGCAAGCTGCAGACAATGCTTCTCGAGTCGCGGCGAAGAACGCGCAAACAAATGCAAATCACCAATTATTTTTCATGTTGATATGCTTCGATCATTATTCTTTTGTTAATAAACATGTTTTTGAAGCATAAATAGTGTCATATTTCATCATTAAGCCTGACGCTCACGTGGGTACATTTATCATTAGTTCCAGGCGCATAAATTGATTGGATATCTTTATTTCCTTTGGTGTTTGGACTCGCATGATTTTAATACCCGCAATCGCCGACCTCAAAGAGTAGTAGTGCGTATTCCTCGATAACGATCCCAGATATGGCTATTTTGGCTTCGGCCCTAGCAGCCAAATGCAATGGCCATCTTTTTTTTTTGCCGCCCGCTCGTTAATTCAAACTCCGCTTAATTCGAACAATTTTTCGGTCCCCCACGAGTTCGAATTAACGAGCTTTTACTGTACCAGGCTGTACACCAAGGTGGCAAAACTTTTTTATTCTTCCACCACCTGGTAACTACGCACGCTAGTTTTAAACAAAATGCAGTCAGTGGCTGCTATTGCCAGCCAGTCAACACCAACTTGTAGTGACCATCATGATCGCTGCACTGCGCCTCCCATGCTGGCAAGCACGAGCATGGAATGCTTAACTCTGGTGAGCGCGAGCTTCTAACACTGGAGAGCTCGAGGTCAGTGAACAGCTCGGACGCTTTGCTCGTACGCTGGTTAGGACTCGCCGCACCGATGCCCGTTGTCCAGTGGAATATGTGTGGCCACCACTGAGCCCACATTTCTGGTGACCACGAACAGCCCCCAAGCACTCGCAACCGTCACTGTGCGGCCCACTGCCGATTTCCTTCCCTTCGCACGAGGAAGAAAATAAAGATGGCGCCGTGTGGTGGCATGTGAAGCCATGGCTAGCAGTTCTGTGGTCTTAATCCAAGTCAGCTGTCTTGTTCCTTCGCTCCTGAGGCATAAGCCTTCAAACTATGCGGCTCATTCTGAGAGCCACAGACGCTCTAATCGTGATATGGGATTCAAAGAGGGAGCAAGCTATACTCCTTTTTCATCCAGAGGACAGCTCACTCCCTCCTTACTCCTCTCTGTTTAGTGTGCACCATTCACTAAGCAGAGGCCATGCAGGAGGCAAAAGGCCCATCTGAAGCAGCTCCCAGTGTTTCATAGCAAGAGCTCAAGGCCAAGTCGTAAAGTACGAATGCAAATTTATACTCAATATAAACATCATCATCATCACCACCAGCTTGGCTACACCCACTGCAGGGCAAAGGACTCTCCCATGTCTCTCCAATTAACCCTGTATTTTGCCAACTGTGCCCACCCTATGACTGCGAACTTCTTGATCTCATCTGCCCACCTAACCTTCTGCCGGGGCCCCCTGCTCCGCTTACTTTCTCTTGTTTTCTTGGAATCCACTCCGTTACCCTTAAGGACCACTGGTTATCTTGCCTTAACATTACATGCCCTGCACAAGCCCATTTCTTCCTCTTGCTTTCGACTAGGATGTCATTAACCCGCGTTTGTTCCATTACCCACTCTGCCAGCTTCCGGTCTCTTAACGTTACACCTATCATTTTCCTTTCCATGGCTCACTACGTTGTGCTTAACTTAAGCTGAACCCTTTTCGTTAGCCTCCGCGTTTCTGCCCAGTAGGTCAGTAGCGGTAAGATGCAGCTGTTGTACACTTTTCTCTTGAGGGATATTGGTAACCTGCTATTCATGATCTGCAAGAACCTGCCATATACGCTCCAACTCATTCTTATCCTTCTAGTTATTTCCCTCTCATGATCCGGATCAGCTGTCACTACCTCTTGACAAAAATTTGAGTGCCTCAAAGCACACAGTATAGTAAACGGCAAACTGGGAAGCGCAAGTTGAAATTGACATGAAAATAATGTGAAAAGTTGAAATCGACATGAAAATAATGTGAAAAAAAAAAAACGCTACCTTATGGCGTGCACATGAGTAGCATCACGTTTATTTCTCTTCCAAACTTCTGACAGGTGTTGTGCTCTATTAGGCTGAATTCACACTTCTTGAACATCGTAAATGTGGCTACAGTTTTCTGCCTTCATGTTGTAAAATAAAGCGACTGCTGTACACTCCTTGAGATGTCTGTTCCGCCTCCAATGCTTTTTTTCTTTCTTGCAGACAACAGCTAGCATACATGTATTCGAATGACTTCAAACATGTTTGCTTTCCAATGCCTGTGCATCAAACGATGCAACCATAACCTATATAAAAAATAAAAGCAGAGAGGAAGAAACTAAGCAAGGTGCTCTGAATTTCTGACGCACCCAAGCCCCACCTTTCAAGATAAAGTGGGAGAGCGACATATTGATGCTTTGGTGGCACACTAGGTAACTTGTGGGGGCAACGGCATGCACTAAAGTGAGGCACAGGATACGCCAAGGACTCAAAACTGCAAAGGCGAAAAACACAAGGTAATGGCAAAGGTAAGTGAATAGGTAAAAAATTGTAAAATAGTTCAATACTGCCACAATTCGTAACATAAAATTTGGCCAGAACCTCAAGCTGAAAAAGCTAAATTTACTTAGCGAAAGAACTGCAGCTGAGAGAGACCTTTCCATAGTTTAACACTGTTTCGAAGCTGCTCGCAGCAACTGCAGAGGCTACAAAGAAAACAAGCAGCAAACGCCAGTTTGGTTGGCCTCCCCACACAGCACAGCAGCACGCAGCGGCGCCAAGTCAGGTGCCAGCTAGGGTGGCTTCCTCCCATTACAGCAGTGCCCGGTAAAAAATTGGACACCCGGATAAAAGCTGTCGCCATTTTCACCACCTCTGCTCTGTGACAGCTGACGTGAGCAGAGGACAGCTACTGGAAAGCTACAACAACCGAACATGTCACTGGTTTCGGGGCCCCATCAACGGGTGCTGAACACCTGGCTACCTGATGTTCTTGCCGCTGTATATATTCAGTATTGCTGTTGGCAAATGTGAGAAAAAGCGTGAACTATTGCACAAACGTTTGCAGCGCCGCCAACAGTCACCCACGTAGTGAAGGAAAAGCCTGCTGCCTGCCATCTGAGCTGGCACAGCTCTGCACTTGGCAGTTCGATATATATCCTTTTTATGACAAGCCGCATTCAATATACCACGTGTCCTAGCTAAATGTAACCAAGCTTTTAAAAAAGATGAGCTGTTCTAGCTCAGTGAAACCAACTCAGGGTTCTTCAGAGTCACGTTGCCTAGTCTGCAGTGTTTTTTTCATTCTTCAAAGTTGATTAATCAGTTCAGTCTAATTAACTATGTTTTTAATTACTGACTTAAGGACAAATTAAGTGAAGTAGCAGTCACTGACCATAGTCGAAAAAAGAAAGACGTTTCGAAACCCGTACGGGTTTCTTGTTCACAGTGAGCGGGACAAGAGCGGTGGCGAATTTATATCCGGAGAATGTGACGTAAAGATCGGGCGTAGATGCCTGGCATGGGGCCAGCGTTCTTGTTTAATGTTGCTTGTGATGTTTGGATGAATAGCGATTCCAGCAGGAAAGAAACATGACGACGCGCCTTCTGCTGGAATCGCTATTCATCCAAACATCACAAGCAACATTAAACAAGAACGCTGGCCCCATGCCAGGCATCTACGCCCGATCTTTACGTCACATTCTCCGGATATAAATTCGCCACCGCTCTTGTCCCGCTCACTGTGAACAAGAAACCCGTACGGGTTTCGAAACGTCTTTCTTTTTTCGACTATGGTCAGTGACTGCTACTTCACTTAATTGCATCACCATGCCTGACCAGACGGATTTCCGTCGAACTCTTGACTACTTAAGGACAAAGTGTCAATGTAAAAGTTGTAGATCGTCTTGAAAAACTGCTAGCAGCACTGTTTCCATCAAGGTACAATTTACGCAGCTTTATT
Source organism: Amblyomma americanum (assembly GCF_052857255.1). Classification (NCBI taxonomy): domain Eukaryota; kingdom Metazoa; phylum Arthropoda; class Arachnida; order Ixodida; family Ixodidae; genus Amblyomma; species Amblyomma americanum. The sequence goes on from NC_135500.1 coordinate 50,498,173, forward strand.
TATTGGCCTTAAAAGAAAGCTAACATGCGACCAGCTGCTGGGTCGCACCTCTGCCCCGATGTGCACGCAAAGGCTGATTGGGGACAGCACTTCAGTAAAAACAGATTTTGTTCTCTAATATGAATCTTTGGACATTTAAATGGCACCGTTGTCACGTTGACGCTTTTAAATTGTGCGAGTTAGGGTTTAAGGCCGGTCCAAAAACTACTTTATGTTAACGATATCTCGGTGCAAATGTTAGAGTCAGCTGTTTTTCAGTGATCTACAATTTTTCTATTGACAGTTTGTTCCTCACGGTAATAATTAAAAGGTTAGCTAATTATGCTTAACTAATTAGTTCACGTTGAAGAACGAAAAAAATACTGCAGACTAGGTCACGCGACTAAACAACCCTCAGTTGGTCCCACGTGGCTAGGATATTCCGTGGCTTTTAAAGCTTGGTTACATTTAGCTGGGACACCTGGATAATGCATGTTTTTGTTAAAAATGTTTACGAACAGTTCGATATAGCCAATAATTCGCAATATCCGTGTTTGCCATGACGAGGTTTGACTGTACAAACATGTGTACGTACGGAGCACACCCAGTTTTCCCGAACGAAATACCATTAAAAAAATTCTCCGACAACACCGCCTCAGTGTTTGACTTAAAGAGCGTTAGCTAAAAGAGCTTCAAGTGTTTACATTGGTGTGCTTAGCAAATGTGGAGAAGACCAAATCCAAGCATCACTGGATGTTTCCTTTCCGGAAAAAATCTCTTGGATGGATGGATGGATAAGGCTGAACCCTTTAAATCGGGCGGTGGTTCAAGCCACCTAGCCATGACTTGTGAAATGTCCCTCTTGTCTTGATTGCTAAGACACAAGCACCGCCATCTACCTTATGGGTTTTGCACTATTGCAATTTACAGCCACCTTGGCTATACTCCGTATATTTCTTCATTATATGAGAATAAATTTTATAAATGTGTGCATCAAAACACGACGAATCGTTCGATGCCATCTGGAACCCCCTGCAACAAACAGTTCAGCCATAATGGCTGTTTGAAGCTCTCCGGAATGCACAGTTTGCGGGTGGAAAAGTCGTTGCGATTCCCACACATATTTTGGGCTTCACCTCAATTAGTAATTTTATCCTCACGAACATGCCAAGTCATTTGCCCCCCGCACGTTTACCTCAAAAAAAAAAAAAAAAGCACTAGAAAGATACAACTGTCCACTCAGTGATCATTTCATTTTCAGAACATATATTCAAACGACCCCCTCAACGTTAGCCTCACTGGTTATGCAATTCTAAATCGTCGCCACTCTCACCGCTGCCATCCGGTTGTTCATCGCCACTCTAAAAGACGTAGCCGTCCTCAGAACCATCCAAGCTGTTACTGATGGCGCACTTTTTATAGCTTTTACGCACCAAGTCGGCCGGTATCGCTTCCACACATCCACGATCCACTGGCACAGCAATGGAATATCGGGCCTTCGCATGCACCTTGTCGGTGTGAGGGCATAAAGGCGGTCGGCCATCCACTGGGCATACAGCCGCTTCACGTGTGCCTTGAATGGCTTGTTCAGGCACATGTCGAGTGCCTGTAGCATGGACGTCATGCTGCCAGGTATTATAACGAGGTCGGTGCCGGTCTCGGCGAGGCAAGCCTTCAATGCATCAGTGCAGCAGCCTCAGAAGGAATCCAGTAAGAGCATCGACTGGCAAGGCACCTGGTCTTCGTTCAAGCCAGTCACCGACTAGGCCACTCTTCATCCAGGAATTTTCTTCCACACACGATTCCTGTTGGCAGTGGTGTGTTAGGTAACGTCTTGCATTTGAAAATCACATATGGGCGCAGTTTCGTGCCGCCAGCCAAAGCACTGCATGACTCTGCAGTGCAGCATGGAATTTCCACCGGTCAGCACGCCGACTGATTTGGAACGCTTTTTTTCCATGGTCATGTCCATCGGCATCTCAAGTACACAGGTGTCTGGTCAGCATTTCCCACCTCAGACAGCAAATAGCTATGCTCCTTCCAAAGTGCAATGACACATCGTTGAAAGTTAAACAATTTTTCCTCGCAGGCATCAGGAAGCCGCTGGCACATGGTTGTTCACCGCCGCATAGAAAATCCATGTCTTCGCATGAAGCGCTGAAGCCATCCACGGCTTGCACGAAACTCGCGTGGAATGTTCATTTCCTCGGCCAACTTCAGCGCTTCCATCTGCGCCATCTCAGTTGAAACAGCATGGCCACGACTTCTCTGCTCCTCAATGAACTTGGCAAGCTGCGTCTCGAGGTGGGGGTACGCGCCAGTCTTTGGAACACAAAACGCTCGCCTGTCCCGGTTCTTTGTTTCAGGACTTTTCTTCCTCTGGTAGCAAATGCACGACTCGTCGACGTCATGCTGTCGCGCAGCAGCTCTGTTGCCGATTTATTTGGCAGTGGCTATAATTTTTAGCTTCTCGTTCGCTGTGCAACACTGCTGCCAAGTCGCACTCATGGCGCCAAAACAAAGCAGGCAAACAGTGTAAACTGGGGTGTAGGATAGGATAGAAAAACTTTTAATATCCAACAGAAAGAGGGTAGCCAGAGGGCTACCCGCCTAGACGACGGCCGAAAGGTCTTGACTCTCGGCGGCAGCTTTGGCCAGTCGGACGAGTTGTAACTGAGTCGCCGGGTCGGAGCTCAGCAGTAAGGTCTCCCATTGATATTTTGTGTTAATACCTCGTCCCTCCCGGGGAGCATGAGGTCATTCCCATAGTATGTGGTCCAAGGTGGCCCTAAGTTCGCAGCTCGTGCATTTTTCTGAAAATTGCCCTGGGTACATAAGACTCCAGAGGGCCGGGTTTGGAAATGTGTAAGTTTGTAACCGGCGCCAGTTGATGGCTTGGTATCTGGACAAGGATCTATCCGCTGGAGGAAGTCTAGCTCGTTGCAAACGATAGTGTTGTGTAATTTCTCTGTAGGTCACCATGCGATCCCTGTCTGTAAAGAGCACCTCGCTCGGGTCTGCCCGGAAAGAAAAGCCTCGGGCGAACTCGTGGGCCGTCTCATTACCAGGCAGGGATGCATGTGCTGGTGTCCAGACTAGCGTAATTTTCCGGTCTATTACATGACGGCTTAGAATTGTATTCGTTAGAGGGGAGACCCGGCCCCTGCTGAAATTTAGTATGGCAACTTTGGAGTCACTGATGATGTATCTCGCTTTTGTGCCTACACATGCCAGTGCTATGGCAGCTTCCTCTGCAGTCTCTGGGTTACCCGAGAGTATGGAGGCACTTATTTTGAGGAGTTATTATTGACGACCGCGACGGTCATCGTGTTCTTACCATACTCAGCGGCATCCACGTAGACCACGTCCTCGTCTTTGTAGGAGCGGAAGCGTTTCTCTAGCGCCTCTGCCCGCTTGGCCCGGCGCACTGAGTGATGAATAGGATGCATATTCCTGGGTAATGGGGGTACAACTATATTGTCTCGAATTTTTCCGAGCATGTCAACTTTGGCGGTTGTTCTGTTATCTCGGCTAAGATTGAGTTTTTCTAGAATGGCCCTGCCGGTTGTGGTCCCGGCTAAGCGTTCGATTTGGGACGTTCTCACTGCTTCCGTAATTTCTTCCAGGGTATTATGCATTCCCAGCTCTAGGAGGCGGTGAGTGGATGTACGGATTGGCAATCCTAGAGCTTGTTTCGTGCATCGCCTGATAATTCCATTTATCTTTTCCTTTTCTGAAACTTTAAGATCAAGGAAGGGGGCAGCATACGAGATACAGCTTACTACGAACGCCTGTACCAGCCGTAGGAGATTCTGCTCTTTCATGCCGTGTCTTCTGTTGGCAATCCGCTGTATGAGCCGCATAGTTTGTTGCGCGCAGTTTTCCATCTTAGTTATTGCATCACCGTTATACCCGTTGCTTTGTATAATCATTCCTAAAAAAAACTGGGGTGTAGTACACGAAACAGTGCCTGACACTACTCAACAATGCTGACTGAAGGAAACATGGCCAATAGCATGGGGGAAGAATAAACTGATTATGAATGTGGATTTGGCTATGTCTTTTGTTGGGCCCTCATCGGCTTGACAAGCGTCGATGACAATGGGGATGGCAGACTAAATGGGGGGAGGCCGCCGCGCATTGCCGTAAGTCGACCCCCCACCGACAAAAAAATTTGTAGATAACCCACACTCCAAATTTTTAAATGTGTTTTTTCAATCTTCGGTGCGGGTTATACGAGAGTAAATACGGTATTCCGTAAAACAGTGAGTGGGGTAGCATGTCATCCGCCATTTTTATGCAGATGTATTCTGCCTCCAGTAGAAAGAACATTTTTCTTCTGCACAATTATAAGCACAAAAGCATCTTCGAAATAGAAGTTATTTCTCTTTCCTTTGGGCGTCTCAAGGCATTTCAATGTTGCTGTCTTCATCAATTCTGGCACTTTGTAAGAAAAAAAAAAGCATTCTCACCTTTTTGATGGGCCCAAACACCTCAAACTCGCGCCGGAGCTTCGATTCAGAAGTATCGTAGTTCTGAAAAAAAAAAAAGAAGATGAACAATTTGGCAAGTTAACTAAACGCAACGGAGGTCTGCTTACATAACTGCGCCTTTGTTGGTACACTACATTAGTTACATCTCACGTGTAGTGTGGTTTTTCCATGGTCTGCAGCAATTTTAACCCATGACTAGAACCGGCGTGACACAAACATTCCCCTTTCCTCTCAGCATGACACAGGTTTCCTCCTTTCCACTGAGCTGTAGCTACCGTGTAACCTGTTCCAGCTTGGGAGCAACTCAGTGACAGGATTTCCTTCTTTTCCCCTTGATGCAGCAACACCTGGCCGAAGCTGTTGTGAAGCCGGGTTTTCCTCCTTTCCACATGCCCACCTGCCATCCTCAGGCTTCAACCTTTGCCCTAGCGAGGCATCTAGTGCTAGCACACTAAAAAGGAAAGGGATCAACTATTCACACTGCAGGACCCTTGCACTGCTAGAGCAGAGCTCTTCCTCGGCGCCCACTGACTACAGAACCGGCTGTGGGCGACAAACTCTGCACCAGGAGAGGAGCACAAGAGCAGCAGGCAGCGGACAAACTCCTCCGGCTGACCTATTTCAACTCCCAATTACTCAGCAATGAAAGCTTCTGCTGCACAAACAACAGCAACAGTCATGCAAGACCTGCATTCAAAAATTTCACTACGAACAAAAGCTCGGTGGGATTCTCCTCAGTGGTACTTTAAACGGAAACTCCAGCATTTTTCTCCCTCTGATTTCATGCAAACTTTCCCGGTACATTCGCCGCTGTTTTCTGGTCCTTTGTGCCAAATTTCGCAAAGGGGCCATGTTCTGTTGCTGCATAAATAAAATTTTTTACTTTCCCATTTAATGGCCTCAATCGGGAAGATTTCTACGGGCAACCTTCAATGCATGACATGACAGGACGCACGGAAGTCTACATTTGCTCTGCGTTCGCTGAAGGACAAAATTTCAAGCTCGCTTTTGGTAATTTCAGACAAATAATGACCCGAGCTCTTACTTAAGCTCGCCAATTTGGCCAATCAACGTGCACACAACAGGTTTTGTGGCAGTGTCCGTGATATCACATCGCTTGTTTGAAACAGAGTTTCGATTGCCTGGTTTTTTTATCTTTTTGAATCCCTCTACTTGGTATTTAAAAACAAAAATTTTTTGTACCAGACCGAGGGGACCCTAAGGGGCATTATACACTCAAAATGTTCAAAAAAGCATGCAGAGTTAGCCTTTAACTTGTTGGCAGTGTAAGCATGCCAGCATAAACTGAAGGGCATACTCTGCACTTCCATTAAACAGCTGCTCAAAGCAATCCTCAATGTAAACCCATGCCACCAAGCACCTATGAAATTCAGCCTTTTCATTTCGCCTGCATTAAAATGCGACCACCATGGTCAGGATCGAACCCATGTCATTCGGGTCAGTAGCAGAGCATCGTAACCACTGAGCCACCGCAGCGGCTGGTCACAAATTTCAAACTACCATAAACAGCTTAGATCAACACTCACAATCCGAGCGACAAAGAGAGTCTTGAAGGGGTCCATGGTGCCCGAGGTATTGTTGTATGGATCCCCTGTAAAAGGCAGTAGAAGAGGTAGTTAGCTGTAGCTCTAGACAAGCCAACATAATTCTATCACAAAAACCCCTCCATGAAGAAGCCATGCAAACGGGAGGGTGATATATTCAAGTTAAGTTTAAACTTTATGAACAAATCAATAATTGCCAAAGTTTTCATGAGGTTAGTACTGCTTTGCTTCCAAACAGCAACACTTGGTAAATGAAGTCAGCAGCCAAACATACTGTATATTCTAGGGCCTACTTGGCTGTGAGGCTTAATATCAAAATTCACAACGCTTGACTATAATGACTCTAGAAATGAAGCAGAAAATAAGCCTTCCTTTTGCAGTTTTTAGTTACCAAGCAATCAACACTACACAGCATAAGCACGGTGTACCGTTACATAGCTCAGCACGTTAACCTGGGGCTGGATTCTCACGAGGAAGGCTTTCCCAACCAGTTGGCTCTGGCTTGCGTGAATGGCCGGCGTGCTGCTGTCGTCATACAGCCTGCACACTGGCCATGTGCACAAACCAGAGCCAACTGGCAGCCAACCATGTGAGAATCCGGCCATTGATGCCCACTTCGATAAGGCAACCAAGGTCATAAAAAAGACCTGAGGATTTCACGCAGATTTGTGCAAATCATACACTGTGACAGCAGAGGATTCACTTGTGCGTTGGTTTGCTCAACCTTTTCTTTTTTTCATGATATAAGCATGCAGCACACTGGCTGTATCTGCACCGCTCCTGGCTCAAAACGACATTCTTCCAATTGTGCTGAAGAGATGAGCACCTCGCACGCCGTATTTTAGAAATGAACCGTAAATTCACCACTACCTCCCAGGACGCAGTGGTTGTGGTGACTACATACTGTGGACAGGTGTGCTGGTATTCATGGGGTGATGGAAATTATGCAACTACAGACACACAAACCTACAATGGGTCAAGTCTATATTGCAAGACAAGTCTATATTCATGACACGTGCAGCACGTTTGGATGCAACAATCTCAAAAACTATCAAGAAGGCTTGCATTATCACTATCCTTTTCCAGCAAAGCTGATGGGACATCACATGAGGATAGCATCAAATAAGAGCGCCTCTTCCACAATTGTGGTATCCCGGATGCCAGGAGAGAATGAAAGCAAAGCCACTCACATAGCGCAATATCTTGCTCTAGCTTGTAGGCGACTTGTTCGGCTTTCTCCCTCCTCTGAAAGACAAGCAACACGCTGCATCAGGTTCAATTCTTACAGGCACAAATACTTATAAATACAAAACACTGCTTTCAAATTTATCCTTAAGCAGTACGGTGAACATCAGTTTCTAACCTGGTTCTCTTTAACCCCGTTGCAGGTACACTTTTTTCAAGAACTGGTAGCAAAATGGTAATTTTTTTTTTAATTCAAGGAGAAGGTAAGCTGGCTAGTGCAAAACATAAAATCGTAAAAAATGCCTTTCTTTCATGTAACAATCTTTATTGCACATATTTGTGCTGTGAAAATTGTCTATATAAGGGTAACAAAGCATACAGGAAGAGCTTCCAAAACAATACCTCTAAAAGTCACGAAATGTTTATCACACTTAAAAAGTCACTGAGATCTTCCAATTCCAGGCTTTCACAAGTGTGTGCCCATGCTCAAAGCACGGATTCACATACAGTACTTTCTTGCACGAGATCCCACACGAGGAGGTGCGGGAGGGACGTGTTTCAAATCAATTTTGCACCATTCATGGCTGCTCGCAACTGTGTCCTCTTCATCTATTTCACTGCAAGGAAGCTTCTCGCTATTGTCGTCCACACTCAAGGAACAAAACAAATTGGTTTATGGTTTTGGGGGGTTTAATGTCCCAAAGCGACTCAGGCTATGAGGGATGCCGCAGTGAAGGGCTCCGGAAGTGTTCACCACATAGGGTTCTTTAACGTGCACTGGAATCGCACAGCACACGGGCTTCTAGAATTTCACCTCCATTGAAATTCAAATGCCGCGGCTGGGATCAAACCCGCGGCTTTCGGTCACCAGCCGAGCGTCATAACCACTGAGCCACCACGGCAGCCCGAACAAAACAAACTGTAATCTTCAGTATCCGCAATGTTCATCTGTGCACTATCAAGTTTCTCCGTTCAGGCCAAGCAAAAAGCAATCAGCCCTTCAGTACCCGTGCTGCCATCTCTTGGCAACCCGAAAAATGCTTTGGACGAGCTGTACTTGTCTTAAACCGTAATCGGAGTGCCAAAAAGCACACGAGCTGAACTCTCGTGACGAGCCAAAAATAACGGCTTATGAGTAGCCTGGCTCATCCAAGTTCGCTAGGGGCTAATCAGTATGACGTAACGTCAGTTTATAACCTGGTTTGGAGAGCAGGGCTTATATCCATTTCAAGAAAAGCTATCTTTCGCTTCTTGTACAAAATACTAAAAAGTCACTTAAAGAGCAGCGCATCAGTACATTGCATTTGTCCGGTTACCCCACTAGAAATTGGAATATTTTCCACTTCCATCGCATTTCAAGAACGATGTGTTTAAATATTCTTTCTTTCTGCGTACTGCAGCAGATCTGAATTAACTTGATGAAACTCGTCTCCCCGAATTACGCTAAGATTGTGGAGTAATTTTTTGAAATCTGTTTTTATAATCAAGTTAGGACCGCCACGGGTTTGTACGACTGTTTGTTTACACTGGTGCAACTGCCGTTTTTTCTTTTTTTTTACCAGGCGTCCAACCCTTTGTGCGCGCAGCCGGGTGCCAGCCGTGCTAGAAACTTTACGCACCGACGGCTGCGCAACGAACACCGGTTTCCGTGTGACCACGCTCTGGGCACATCACAGCCATCGCTTACCTTGCGCTCGATGCGTTCTTCCCGAGTCTCCACGCGGGTGGGAGGCGGCGTGTCCTTCGGATCCTGGAACAAAAGCAGAGAGCGCGATATACGATGGGCACCTCTGTACCGGCGTGGGATGATCATGTGCCCATCCCAAGGATGCCTGCACAGCGCAGAACACCCTAAGGGAGCAACAGCACGGGTAACAGAGCGACGGCAAAGGTTTAACCACTGCCGCCGCCATACAAAAAAAAAAAACGCGATCGGCAGTTCCTTTCCAGCCATTTAGAGCCAACTCGAAAAGCAGAATACGGCCGCGCACGCTCTCGCAGTAGGCCTAGCACAAGTGCGACGGCGACGATGAATGCAACACGCACCTCGCGAGACGGGCCAGCACTGCAGCAGCTTTTCACACGCCAGACTGCCCGTTGGAAACCGAGCAAAAACGCTGAAACGCGGCAGGCATGACCTGCTACTGGGAGGTGGTCGCTTACCTCGAATAAGTTCAAGTAGTGCGATACGCCGGTGTAGGTCCCCTGTGTCTTTTCGTGGGGCAACTTGTCCATCGGCGGCAAGTACGGGATCGGGTCTCGAGGCGCAAAAAGCGCCAAGAGATTCGGCGGGAGGTACTGAGTCATTTTGGCGGCGGCTGACGATCCGGCGGCGACAATCCAAGGCTTTCTTGCTTTTTCACAGGCACGAAACCAGATGCATCGCACAAACACAGACTAGCAAAGCGCCGCAAACATGGCCGCAACCAAGCAACAGCGGTCGTGCAGTAAAAGTAGTTCGGCAGGCACGGATGCCGCGTGTCACTACGTGGGGCATCACGAGGCGTCCGGTTTAGCAAGTAGTGCAGGGTGTAATGTGAACTGTACTACAAAGGAATGTTTGATAAAAACTCTACAGCACGCGCGTTTGTTGAAGAAATTAATACCTCGAAGCAGCAAATACTCAAATTTTGCCAAGCGATAAGTGAAAAACTGCTGTTTACAAGCGAGATTCGGAACCGAAACTGATCATTTATCGTTGCCAAACTTTAAATCATCTTTATCGCCCCACAAAATCAGCATATATTTGCTGATTCTTGCACAAAGCACACTGTATTCCAAAGCAAAAAAGACGAACTGCGCAACAAGAACACGGACGAAAGGGAGGCAGACACACACTAACGCAGACTTACAACTTTACTAAAGGAAGGAATACAAGGCAAATATATATAGCGATCCCAACGCACTTCAAATCTGATCAATATGGCACGTGACAATCTGCCCAGGCGATAAACAGACCACACAAGAACCAACGCTTACAAGATAATCTTATACCGGGCCGGCCCTTTCTATGAAAACAAAAAGCAAAGGAACGCTTAGCGACAGTGCACTCTTGAGAATTACGCGTTCTCCAAAGTAAGAAAATTCAAAACAAAACCACACCACTGTAGCCATCTGATACCACTGAAGCTCGAACCGCTTACAAGCGCAGGTGCTGACACCAAAACCAAGAGACGAAGCACACCCCCTTTTGAAAGCAAACAAAACGGGAAACAAGAACAACCACATCGGTTATCGTCAAAATAAAAAAAAACAGTGAAAAAAGGCACCAGGTCAAAAGGGTAAAAACACCAAGAATCAGCTCAAGAAGCTACGTCACAAAAACAGTGAAAATAGGCACCAAGTCATTTAAAAAACAAAAAGATGAAAGACGGGACAACAGTTTAAGACAACAACGGTTTTAAAAAAGGGGGAGGGGTGAATGAAATCCGAAGCGTAGGAAAACATCTCAAACCATGACAGAACCGAAACAAAACTGAGATCGCTAATCAAATGAACAACAAAAGCATCAAACGCAATCAGGAGGCACTGCTCAATCACCAGGGCACAAACAGGCCACTAGGCTACACATGCCCCCGCAAAAACGAAAATTCTTTGGATGATAAGGAAATGGAAGCCTTGCTAATACAGTTGTCCGTGGTGCCGATGTAAAAAGTTTCGACGACGAGACCCTCCCATTTGTCATTCAATCTGGCCAGAAATTCCGTCTTTTCGAACCATGGTACACAGTCCCGTTGCTTCATTTTTGTGCAGTCCGCACAATGCTTAGCCAAAAACCCTCCATCGTTGTTTGCCACGCTCAACCGGTGCTCCCTTGCTCTTTCATTAAAGCATCTGCCGGTTTGGCCTATGTAGACTTTTCCGCAACTAAGGGGAATGCGGTAAACAACGCCGGAAACGCAATCTTTGAACTTCCTTAGATGTTTGATTTTGCAAGGGGTCTTCTTAGTGTTCTTCATCATCACGCACACCTTGGACAGTCTGCATGGAGCCGAGAAGACAACGTTGACGCCTCCTTTTCTCGCCACTTTCTTGATGTTGTGCGAGAATTTGTGGATGTATGGAATGACATGGGCCTTCTTTTGCTCGGCGTCTACTTTGTCTTTGCGTTCTCTCTTAATTTTTTGAAGCACATTTTCACACACACTCGAAATGACGTGCGGAGGGTATCCAGCTGCTTGCAAACGCTGAAGCTGGTACTGGAAGCTCTCTTGGACTTTGTGGTCACAGGACTTTTTTAGGGCCGACTCAACACATAGGGAAATGATGCCTCGCTTGACCAACTTCGAATGGGCACTAGTGTAGGGAAGCAAAGCCTTTTTTGACCTGGGTTTGAAGGACCAGCACACACGCTGTTTGTCAAAGTGCAGATCTAAATCCAGGAACTGAAGATGACCGTCAAGCGGTAGCTCACTGGTAAACCGGAGCCCGAAAGATTCAGATGAAAATGCCGAGAGGATCTTTGAGGCCAAATCCTGAAGATTGCCGTCCCCCGGTGGGGTCAGGAAGATTAGGTAGTCATCGACGTACCTGCACACGCGGGTGACAGCCATCCCTCGCAGCTTTTCTTGAAGACGTCGGTCAAAGGATGACAGAAAAATGTCGCTTAAGGCTGGAGCTATGCTCGAACCTATACAAATGCCTGCTTTTTGAATATGATAACTCTCATTGAAGTGGATGACGGAAGACTTTAGATAGAAATCTATAAGTTCCAAGAAGTTGCCAGTGTTGAGGCCAACTGAGTTCCGGAACTTCGTCTCTCCGTGAAGCTCCACGCATTCTCTGATGGCAGCGAACAGTCCTTCGTGCGGAATGGAATAATACATGTCCTCGATGTCGACGGAAAAAGCCGTTGTGGAAGTTGGTAGCCCTTTTTCCATCAGCTCAACGACTTCTTTGGAGCTTCTAACGAGGAACGGGTCATTGCCTAATAACACATTCAAATGTATCTGCATGATGTATGATATGTATGATGTATGATGAAGAACACTAAGAAGACCCCTTGCAAAATCAAACATCTAAGGAAGTTCAAAGATTGCGTTTCCGGCGTTGTTTACCGCATTCCCCTTAGTTGCGGAAAAGTCTACATAGGCCAAACCGGCAGATGCTTTAATGAAAGAGCAAGGGAGCACCGGTTGAGCGTGGTAAACAACGATGGAGGGTTTTTGGCTAAGCATTGTGCGGACTGCACAAAAATGAAGCAACGGGACTGTGTACCATGGTTCGAAAAGACGGAATTTCTGGCCAGATTGAATGACAAATGGGAGCGTCTCGTCGTCGAAACTTTTTACATCGGCACCACGGACAACTGTATTAGCAAGGCTTCCATTTCCTTATCATCCAAAGAATTTTCGTTTTTGCGGGGGCATGTGTAGCCTAGTGGCCTGTTTGTGCCCTGGTGATTGAGCAGTGCCTCCTGATTGCGTTTGATGCTTTCGTTGTTCATTTGATTAGCGATCTCAGTTTTGTTTCGGTTCTGTCATGGTTTGAGATGTTTTCCTACGCTTCGGATTTCATTCACCCCTCCCCCTTTTTTAAAACCGTTGTTGTCTTAAACTGTTGTCCCGTCTTTCATCTTTTTGTTTTTTAAATGACTTGGTGCCTATTTTCACTGTTTTTGTGACGTAGCTTCTTGAGCTGATTCTTGGTGTTTTTACCCTTTTGACCTGGTGCCTTTTTTCACTGTTTTTTTTTATTTTGACGATAACCGATGTGGTTGTTCTTGTTTCCCGTTTTGTTTGCTTTCAAAAGGGGGTGTGCTTCGTCTCTTGGTTTTGGTGTCAGCACCTGCGCTTGTAAGCGGTTCGAGCTTCAGTGGTATCAGATGGCTACAGTGGTGTGGTTTTGTTTTGAATTTTCTTACTTTGGAGAACGCGTAATTCTCAAGAGTGCACTGTCGCTAAGCGTTCCTTTGCTTTTTGTTTTCATAGAAAGGGCCGGCCCGGTATAAGATTATCTTGTAAGCGTTGGTTCTTGTGTGGTCTGTTTATCGCCTGGGCAGATTGTCACGTGCCATATTGATCAGATTTGAAGTGCGTTGGGATCGCTATATATATTTGCCTTGTATTCCTTCCTTTAGTAAAGTTGTAAGTCTGCGTTAGTGTGTGTCTGCCTCCCTTTCGTCCGTGTTCTTGTTGCGCAGTTCGTCTTTTTTGCATTATGATCAACCAACTAGCCCGACAAGTCCTGTTGTATTCCAAAGCCACTGTTTTCGGCAGAGCGCGGCGTCCAAACAAGGCCTACCGGGGATTTAGGCCGGCGAGTTAAGACGGTAAATACAAGTAAAACAAATAGGCAAGTAAAAAAAAAACCAAGCGTATGACACGTTGCAAAAGACCACCTAGAAGCGACTCCAGACGCGATCCTTCATGAATCCTTAATTACTTATTATCAAAATTCTATCCCGGTGATTACTACCCGGAAAGCGCACTATGTGGCGAAATAGCCACTTACGATCGCATATTGTGGAACTATAAAGAGAAGGCACTGGAATCTAATACAAGTACTTGTACCTGCACTCGAGCAACGGGAGGCGGTGTTGGTCAGCTCAGACCTGGGCGTTCAAACCCAGGTCATTGAGCGGGCTGCTCAGGTCGCTGTCAGCCGTGGATTGATGGCCACCTAGCACGGATCATCTGCATTTTGCCTTTTCTGACGAAATAAATGTTTCGCAATCCATCAATCAATCAATTACACGTTGCATACTCAGCGGTCTGGGGCCCTCTCTGCATCATCATCAGCCTGACTACGCCAACTGCAGGGCAAAGGCAGAGGCATTTGCCCTGCAGTGGGCGTAGTCTCTCCAATTAACCCAATTGGAGTAATGTCTTTCCAATTAACCCTGTAATTTGCCAGCTGCTCCCACCTAACTTTATGCCGCCCCCTGCTACTCTTGCCGTCTCTTGGAATCCACTCCGGTACCATTAAGGACCAGCGGTTATCTTGCCTTCGCATTACATGCCCTGCCCAAGCCCATTTCTTCCTCTTGATTTCGACAAGGACGTCATTAACCAGCGTTTGTTCCCCTCACCCACTCTGCCCGCTTCCGTTCTCTTCACGTTACACCCATCCTTTTTCTTTCCATAGCTCACTGCGTGATCCTTAACTTAGGCTGAGCCATTTTGTTAGCCTCCACGTTTCTGTCCCGTAGGTGAGTACCGGTAAGATACGGCTGTTGTGTGCTTTTCTCTTTGCGTATCACCTTTCAGACACGGACACTGCTCCTTCTTTCACAATCGCCTAACGCTTAACCTGCCCTTAAGAGAGTACAATTGCGATAGCAAGATATCCTTATTTTATTCGGAAGTACTCCTTCGTCGCTGAGGTTCTGCCTACATACCACTTTTTCACAACATACATGGATCGCGGGATGTCCTCATACCATTCCTGGTGCAGTGGTTAAAGGGACCCAGAAAGGGCCTCTCAAAAAAGTTGCAATATGTCTGGGATGTTAAAAGACGCCGCTTCATAATTATCCTCCAGCAAGAATTATCATTAATGCATCTTGTGGAATCTGAGTTATATGCAGACAAAATTTGAACTTCCGCGTCTTCGCGCCTTTCTCTCTCCACTAGCACGCGAAAACTGAGTTATATGTAAAAATTTGCTTTTGGGGAAAGGCATTGGTGCAGTATCTGTCTCACATCTCAGCGGGCACCTGAGCCGCGCCGTAAGAGAAGGGATAAATGAAGGACTGAGAGAAGAAAGGAAGAAAGAGGTGCCGTAGTGGAGGGCTCCGGAATAATTTCGAATAATTTCAGCCAGAGGCCATCATCATCATCATCATCATCAATAATTTCAACCACCTGGGGATCTTTAACGTGCACTGACAATGCACAGCACACGGGCGCCTTTACGTTTCGCCTCCATTGAAACGCGGCCGCCGCGCTCGGGTTCGAACGCGGGTACTCCGAATCAGTAGCCGAGTGCTCTAACTAATGAGCCAGCGCGGCGGGTGAGCAGAGGAAAGCTATCATTGGTTCTCCGTGCCAGCTCTTTCTGACGTCACGCGGCTACCATGACCGCAGCCAGAAGCTGCCCCCTCCCCCCCCCTCACCGGGGAGCTCCCGCGTGGTTTTGGACGGATGGATGGATGGATGGATACGGCTGAACCCTTTAAATCGGGCGGTCGCTCAAGCCACCTAGCCAAGACTTATGAAATTTGACTCTTCTCTTGATTTTAGTCACCAATCAGACAACCTTCGCTTGGTTACTTCTAACCTCTTAAAATCCACTTTCCCTTCACTATCCCTAAACCCCAATGCCTTGGGTAATACCCCTGTCACACGGACACTGTAAAGGTACTTTGAACTAATGCTCCATTACTCTAAGGACGAACGCGCGCTGCCACACGGACGCGCCAAAGGACACCTAGCTCAAAGGAGCTTCGAAACAAGGCAGCTCGAGTTCGTCCTTTGAGGCTTCAAGGGAGTACTCTCTCTCCCAGCGAGTTAACAGCATAAATAAATTGAGAAAAGAAACGTTCAATTTTCGTTTTATAAATTCACTTCTAAGATTACTGGTGTTTTAAAATATAAGATCATTTGTTTTGTGGCAGTCTCACCACGCCATACTCTCGTTCCAGATATACAGCGAGTTGTGCTCAGTGTGGCCAGCACTGTGATGTTATGCTCTGTACTTGGAAAATCATGTCATTATTGCAGTTAAAATTGCGTTGCATTAACATATTACGGTTATAAAACTAATTTACTAAAAAAAATGTGACATTTATGTATTTACGTGTGCAGTGAGGCTTGCAATTTAAATAACGCTTTTCGCCGATGAGGGCGCTAAAAAGTTCTTGCGAAGGTTATTCCGCGACCGTGTAGCACGGACGAACTCCCTTGAAGTAGTGCTCCTTTGGGAGCGTAAAGGAGCATTAGTTCAAAGTGCCTTTAGAGTGCCCGTGTGACAGGGGTATAAGTCAGCCCCGCTGCTTTCCACTGTAGGGTGAAGCCCTTTACAGAAAAGCATCAAGTGTTCAGCCGTTTCCTCCTCATCTCCGCACGCAACGCACAACGTATCTATCTCGTATTGGATGGATGGATGGATGGATGGATACGGCTGAACCCTTTACATCGGGCGGTGGCTCAAGCCACCTAGCCAAGACTTATGAAATTTGACTCTTCTCTTGATTTTAGTCACCAATCAGACAACCTTCGCTTGGTTACTTCTAACCTCTTAAAATCCACTTTCCCTTCACTATCCCTAAACCCCAATGCCTTGGGTAAGTCAGCCCCGCTGCTTTCAACTGTAGGGTGAAGCCCTTTACAGAAAAGCATCAAGTGTTCAGCCGTTTCCTCCTCATCTCCGCACGCAACGCACAACGTATCTATCTCGTATTGGATGGATGGATGGATGGATGGATACGGCTGAACCCTTTACATCGGGCGGTGGCTCAAGCCACCTAGCCAAGACTTATGAAATTTGACTCTTCTCTTGATTTTAGTCACCAATCAGACAACCTTCGCTTGGTTACTTCTAACCTCTTAAAATCCACTTTCCCTTCACTATCCCTAAACCCCAATGCCTTGGGTAAGTCAGCCCCGCTGCTTTCCACTGTAGGGTGAAGCCCTTTACAGAAAAGTATCAAGTGTTCAGCCGTTTCCTCCTCATCTCCGCACGCAACGCACAACGTATCTATCTCGTATTGGATGGATGGATGGATGGATGGATACGGCTGAACCCTTTAAATCGGGCGGTCGCTCAAGCCACCTAGCCATGTCTTGTGAAATTTTACTCCTGTCTTGCTTTTAGCCACCAATCAGATAACCTTCGCTTGGTTACTTCTAACCTCTTAAAATCCACTTTCCCTTCACTATCCCTAAACCCCAATGCCTTGGGTAAGTCAGCCCCGCTGCCTTCCACTGTAGGGTGAAGCCCTTTACAGAAAAGTATCAAGTGTTCAGCCGTTTCCTCCTCCTCTCCGCACGCAATGCACAAAGTGTCTATCTCCTGGTACCTGACTCTATACGTCTTAGTCCGCAAAACTCCAGTCCTGGCCTCAAACAACAAAGAACTTCCCCTACAATTATCATAGATATTTTCTTTGACAATTTCCTGTTTAAAGGTCCGGTATGTTTCTAGTGCCGATTTCGTCAGCATCCATGTTTTCCACAAAGCTCTCTCTGTTTCTTTAACCTTTTTCTTAACCGATAATTGCTGATTTGCCCCCTTACTGCTGTCCAGATATTTGCTTGTCAATTTTCTAGTTCGCTTTCTCCATTTCGTGTCAACATTCTTTATATACAGGTATCTGAAAACTTTCCTAGCCCACCGCTTTTCCTCCATCCTTCTCAATCGTTCCTCAAATGCTATCTTACTGCTAGCCTCTCTGCTCTCGAAAGACGCCCATCCCATATCACCCTGTACCCCCTGATTTGGTGTATTGCCATGTGCTCCCAAAGCTAACCTCCCTACTCCCCGTTGCCTAATTTCCAGCCTTGCTTGAACATCTGGCCTCATACACAGGACCGCATTCCCGAAGGTCAGGCTAGGGACCATCACCCCTTTCCAGATCCCTCTTACCACCTCATACCTATTGTAATTCCACAGTGCCCTATTTTTCATGACAGCTGCATTCCTACTAGCTTTATTCATTACATATTTTTCATGCTCTGTCAGATACTCAACACTGTTATTTATCCACACCCCAAGATACTTGTACTCATTCACTACTTTTAGCACGAACTCCTGTATTCTATGCTCGCCGCCCTCTTCATTAAATGTCATGACTGCAGATTTTTCCTTACTATACTTGAAGCCTAATCTATCTCCCTCTGTACTGCATATGTCTAACAACTTCTGCAGGTCTTCCTTGTTGTCAGCCATTATCACTATATCGTCCGCATATATTAGTCCCGGTAATGTCTGTTTAATCAATTCCCCTTGCTTGAAAAAAGATAGGTTGAAACCTAGTCCGATCCCCTCTAGCTTGGCCTCCAAACCTTGCAGGTACAACATGAACAACAAAGGGGACAGAGGACATCCTTGTCTAAGCCCCCGCTGTATCTCTACAGGCCCTGATACATTTTCTTCCCATTTTATGAGCACTCTGTTACCTCTATATATATCTTTTAAAAGATTAATTACTCCATTTCTGCCGACAGGCGCGCCGCGGTGCGGCCGTTTCTTTGGGTACTGCGGGAACTGCGGTGCTACGGCAGCTCCGCGACCGCACCTGCATATAGCCGCAATTTACTGCCCTGCGGGCGCTAAAAAAAAAAAAACCCTGTCCAGCGTACTTCCACAGCGTGGTTGTGTTGCAGGAAGTCTTTGCGTTATCAAAAGGATAAAATTGACGCGTTAATCATGACATTTAGTTCGGCATTAAAGTTAATTGCGCCGGCGCTTAGCACGCGCTTATATCGCTACCGTCTTGGTGCTCCATGACAGAGAAAACTTTTTGGTCAGTATCAAGCATTATGTGCACAGGTAGCATGCAATTTCAATTTCCATGCACTCTTAATCCTCCCTGCCGGCCATAAAGCACCCACCACAATTAGCGCTTTCTTGTCGCCAGCTACGTGGTGCGCCAGTTACATCAACAAATTATCGTTGTGAGCTCAACTGATTCGCAGGGCTAACAGAAAACAATTTTTGTCATGGTTTGTGCTATCTGGCGCATAAAAACGTATTTTCGCTTAATTTATCAAAGATTGAATCAATATCAGCATAAAGGCAGCTTTCACTGATTGTGCGGCCCGAAGTCGCGTTTATTTTATTCGGAATCACTCGGCGCGTGTGACAGCGTCGCGTAGCCGCTTAGCCAAGTGTCATAGAATGTAATAAAATCGTGTATATATTGCTGTGATTCAGGCAGGTACCAACAGCAGAGAGCCTTTTACCCCGCCGATCCCTCTGAGATACATGCAGAAATAGCAACTGGTAGCGGTCGTGCTTACATCCCCATGCACGAAATGTGTTTAACGGGAACAATATAGCAAGCTCAGCGCACGGATCCCGAAGACGTGGGCTCTGCGGCTGTGCCACTGCACGGACCGCTAATCCGCTTACCTTCGTGATGCAGGTCTTTGCTCAAATCATCACCTTCGCTTTCCTGCCGGTCTTAACGGCCAGACCACCTGGCATCGTTGCAGACATCCGGACGCCACACCAAGAAGGCGAACTTTGTGCTCGTCACCCGGTACGCCACCGGCACTTGGGAGCCCCTGGCAACGCCATGGTGCACCTCTCGAATACTGGACCAAACAAGCGGCGTTGGAGGCAGCACCAACAGCACCGTTTACGTCAGCTATAAGACAGCGACACCCACCTCCGGCACACTGTGGGCTAGCTCTGCGGCTGTGCCACTGCACGGACCGCTAATCCGCTTACCTTCGTCATGCAGGTCGGTGGTCCACATACTCTTTTTGCTAGGAAAACTAGTAATTATTGTCTCGTGCAGCTGCCGAGCCCATAGTGCTGCTTCTGCCTTGCTGTTGAATGTGTCAATGTGATTCGTGCTTTACTGTTACTATCGGGCGACGTTGAAACAAATCCGGGACCACCTAATACTGATGCTGTTTTGGCCAAACTGCAAAAGTTGAGCGCTGGTCAGCCAAAACTGATTCCCGAAGTCCAAGGCCTGAAAAACCATCCAGTAGCAACATATAGAACAATATCTGCCCTAAGCGAACGAATTGCGAATCTTGAAACCCAGTTTGAGGTAATTAGTACCCTGTGAACAGAACTCGAAACACTCCAAACTAACACTGCTAGAACGACCCACCAGCTTTCAGAGATAGACACACGTCTGGATGACCCCGAGAACTGCTCAAGAAGAAACAATATAGTATTCTATGGACTTCCCGACCCAAATGAAAAAGAATCCTATGACCAATCAGAAAAGATAATAATCCAGCACTGCCTTGATAGACTGAACCTCGTAATAGACCCCAAAGACATAGAGTGCGCACACCGCCTTGGCCGTCACAGCATTGGCCACCAAAGACCTATAATAGTGAAGCTGTCTGCTTTTAAAACCAAAGGGTCATTCTTTCGAATGGCCCTAAGCTTAAAGATACAGATCTCAGTATCGGCGAAGATTTTTCTCGACCCGTCCGAAATGCCCGATAGCACTTTGTGGCTCTCGCCAGAACCTCATCAGGACCCTTTTCCCTTCGGTATAAAACGGTGCACATGTGACCAAAACGTTATATGTTTGACCAAGGCACACAGACAGTGAAAGAAATCGCATAGGAATCATGTCGCCGGCGGATCGCGCGCAAGCAACCACAGGCTACCCGTCGAGTTAATAATTCTTTTTCTATAATCTACACCAATATACGCAGTTTCCTTCCAAAGCGCGAAGCCCTGTCTAATCTCCTGACATCTTCAGGCAGCAACATATTAATCTTAACTGAAACGTGGCTGACAAGCGACGTGACAGATAATGAAATTCTGGATGAATTGCCAAATTTCAGCGTTTACCGCAATGATCGTCAAGACACACGCGGAGGAGGTGTCCTTATTGCCATTAACAACCAAATATCATGTTCCCATGTTAACATTACTACAGATCTAGAAATATTGTGGTTAGAATGTTGCACTCGACCGGAAACAGTTCTACTTGGCGTCTGCTACAGGGCCCCCAACAGCAACCCAGGATTTAACCTGAACGATGCACTAGTACAAATCACTAGAAAACACCCTGCTGCGCAAATTGTTCTCCTAGGCGATTTTAACTGCCCTGGCATCGATTGACAAAACGTAGGCTCACTAACCGCCGATAACCCGGAAGCAAGAGAATTCGTGGATGTTCGCTTAAATTTTAACCTGACGCAAATGCTGGTCGAGCCGACACGCGTCGCTCACGGATCTTCGAAAATTCTGGACTTAATACTGACCAACAACCCCGAAAGCTTATCGATTACTTACCTGCGTGAAATCAGTGATCATAAGGTTATTCATGCCATATTCATGTTCTCTCCCACATCCCGCCAGACGTTGTAGAAAACCATCCGTCTGTACGACGAAGGCAATTACGAGGAAATCAACAACGAGCTAGCAGCATTCCTGCCTTATTTTCGATCCACATTTCATCATCGCTCTGTCACTGATGACTGGTCAATTTTCAAAAAGAAGATCGAAGAACTGGCAAACAAATTTATTCCCTCTATCAGTGTTCGAGCAAACCGCCAAAAACCGTGGTTTTCACACAATCTTAAGCGATTAGAAAGAAGGAAAAAACGGCTTTATAGTGCAGCGAAACGGAGCCCAGGCGCAGATGCATGGGATCGGTACTATCAGGCCGAGGACACGTCTTACAATGCAATTCGCTGCGCCAAACAAGCATTCTTCCAAACCGATCTACCAAAAACCCTAACGAATAACTCCAGGAAGTTTGGGGAAATAATAAATCCGCAAGCAACTCGCACCATCGCTCTAACGAATGCCGCAGGCGAGGATGCCAGTGACACTGAATGTTCTCAGATATTTAACCGCGCATTTGTATATGTTTTCGCAGACGAAACTGCCTCACCATTGTCCACTCCGCCAACTGTAACACTGCCAGCAATGCCAGCAATCACACCGCCAGCAATCACAGCGCAGGGTATCGAAAACCTTATCGACAGAATTAAGTTTTTGTCAGCCGCTAGGGTGGACGAAATGAACTCAAAAGTACTTAAAAACACAAAACAAATCTTGGCCATTTATCTCTCATTATTGTTTTTGCAATCGCTGTTGACAGGAGTCTTACCGGATGACTGGAAGGTGGGGAGGGTCATCCCGGCCCACAAATCAGGTAAAAATGATTCACCGCTAAATTATCGTCCCATCTCCTTAAACAGCGTGCCTAGCAAAATCATGGAACATGTCATCTATTCCCATACCATAAACTTTCTAGATTCAAACAACTTCCTTGATCCGGCTCAACAAGGGTTTCGTAGGGGGCTCTCCTGAGAAACCCAACTTGCAATATTCACTCACGACGGCATGCTAACCATGACCGCAACCTGCAGACCGATGCGTTATTTTTAGATTGCGCGAAGGTATTTGACAAGGTACCTCACCAGCGCCTAATACTAAAACTCGCCCTTTTAAATTTACACTTTAATATCCTGGAATGAATTAAAGAATTTCTAGCTAACCGCTCCCAGTTCGTTTCTATTAACAACCGCCGCTCAAGCGCTCTCCATGTTAAATCTGGCGTCCCTCAGCGATCTGTGCTCGGCCCACTATTGTTTCTAATATATATTAATGATCTAGCTTCACATGTGTCATGTAAAATTCGCACCTTCGCCCTTCAAAACGACCTTAACAGCGTCCATAAATGGTGTGACCTCTGGCTAATGACGCTAAATGCTAACAAATGCAGACTCGTTTCCTTTCATAGTCAACACAAACCACTTATTTTTTTCTACGCAGAATTGATAACTCGTTTATAGAAAGTGTCCAATCGTTTAGGTATCTTGGTGTCACCCTCTGCAGCGATCTTTCTTGACGAACACACATTACGACAATCATATCATCTGCTAGCAGATCCCTAGGATTCATGAAACGTCATATTCGTCATGCGCCGCGACACGCGAAGCTTATCACTTACAAAACCCTCATCAGACCCAAACTTGAGTACGCCAGCCCCATCTGGAGCCCACACCATGCATACCTAACAAATTCACTCGAATCAGTTCAAAACCGCGCCATTCCTTTCGTTCACTCTGCATATTCATATACCACCAGCGTTTCAGCTAAGCTCTGAAGAATTCCGGTCTTGAAAGCCTCGCAGACCGCCGCCGCATTGCCAGCCTCTGTTTGCTCCACAAGTTTTTCCATGGCTCTCTAAATCAACCACCCTACATTACTCATTCGAACCGCATATCTCACCGCACTGCTCATCCGTTTCAGACTGCCCGCTCTGTGTGCGGCACTGCAACTTTTTCAGGCTCACTGGCTCATTACATCCCCCGAACTGTAGTGGACTGGAATACCCTCCCCACCTATGTCGCTGCCATCACGCACCCGTCTGTATTTTAGGATGCTGTAAGCAATTATATTTAGAAGAAATGACTTGTACTTGTTGATAAATACGTTAACCCACCCCTTATGTAATACCCGCGGTGTAAGAATAGTAATACCCCCTGAAGGGGGCCTTTAAAGGGTCTGCGAAACACCGCTTGAACGGATGCCGGTTACGCTTCAGATGGATTCTTTGTCACACAGATGCTGACCCAAAAAGAATTACGAGAATCGATACAGCGGAACGGGAGTTATTCAAAGAAGAAATTTCAAAATACAAGCAAACAAAATGCTGCCCTCAACTCGATTTTCGCGCAGCTTCCCATTCCCATTTCACTCTCCCAATGACGACACTCAGTGCGACCAATCAAAACAGCCTATCTTAGCACGTGGCGGAAGTTTGCACTCCATGGTTGCCTGTTCTCTGTAACTCATTCATGCCAAGGCTGGCGGCGCCGTTTGCATGGTTAAAACCATGTGAACGCCCAGCTGACCCAGCGATGCTTCACCGTCACGTCGACGGCGCAGTGATCAGTGACGTTCCCTTACTTATGGATCCGAACTCGAGAGCGAGATACTGCGATGGTGTGACAGCCTGCGCAAGATATCAGACACATTTAGCATAGCGCGTACCGCTACTGTTTACCGCTAACCATCACCCGTCGCTCCTAGCGCGCTGGTTGGCCATGGCGAGCAAGGAGCGCGCGCTGTTGACGGGAACGTGGCGCCATCTGGCGCCACCGCCCGGTGAACCTCCACAAGCTGACGATGCGCAGTGCCTGCTAAATGTGAAACGAAAGCATCCTTCCTTGGGACCGAAACGAACGCTTATAGAGTGCAACGGCTCGATGGGATCGATTCCGCAAAGCCGCTCTCAGATACATAGAGAGTAGCCATAAGGGTTTAGTGCTAGGCCGTAGGATGTTTACAGAGAGGCGCAAAGTCCTTCGATACAAAAAATAGCCAGTGCCTCTGGTGGCGTGTTTTTGCTTTACTTGATTTACAGTGCTTTTATCTAGGGCAAACAAGTTGGTTTTGTTAATGTGAATAATACACAAAAAGGTGACAAAACGTATCTCTAGTCATTAACCAAATTTGCTGTATATTTACTCTTTGTTCAATCATCAAGCCCGCGTAAAGTGATGTCATATCCGCTGCTAAAAACCGCCACTGTATGGTGACACCGTCAGCGCCACGAATTTGTTTTTGCGAGCTAATTAAAATATTAAAAGCCACAGTATAGGCGGTACGACCGATGCTAATAGCATTACTATAACTCATTCTATGCAACCAACAGGCAAAACAATGCACTGAAAATGTGTTTCGGGGCCCCTTTAAGGTGAATAAAGTTAAGTGAAGTGAAGACGTCGCGGTGATTGAAAACCCGTACTTTGCCTGGACAACCTTCGGTCTGCAGCTGGCCGATCCGGTTACAGCTGGCATGCACATCACTGCACCATCGAGTCAAATCAATAAATATGCATTATCATAAACGGTAGCGTACGCAAAAGACGGCAACAAACGACACGCCAACGCAGAAATATGCTTGTAAGTACCGGTTTCCAGTCCGCACCCTATCGACTACCCCCGGATATGTATGTGACAATGTGTAACAATGTGTGTCAGATAACCGTAGAACAGCCTGGGAAAATGTGTGTAGTGATGCACAGCACACACCCACATATGTTAGGTGATAGAGCGCATCAGCGAAGGAAGCGAATAGCACTTAAACACGCATTCTATGCGTCGCCGGCGCTACTCGCCCGCAGTCCAGCGCGTGCTGCGCGCTGCCTACAGATGGCGACTGGGGTCGAGAGTAGGAGCGCTTCCGCAGCCTGCGTGCGATGGATGGAAAACTTTATTGGGTGCTGCAAGTAGTGATAAGTAACCACTAAGCGGGCCGCTCCCACGTCGGGACCGGAAGACCAATCCTCACGGCCACGTCGTGAGCCTGTTGGACAGCCCAGAATTGTTCATCCAGTTCCGGGGTGCGAAGTGCAGCCCCCTACTTGGACGCGTCCTTAATCGCCGAGTCTTCAATTCTTGCGCAAAACCAGAACATGTGTTCGAGCGTGGCTAAATCACCACAATCCTGGCAATAAGGCTCCGTATACGTCTCAGGATAAAACATGTTCAACCTCCGTGGGCAAGGATAAGTACCAGTCTGTAGTAAGCGTAATGTAAGTGCCTGAGCCATGTTTAGTTTAGGATGCGGCAAACCGTAAACCCTGCGATTAAGAAGGTAATACTTCGTGATCTCGTTGTATGTGGAAGGGGAGTCTCTGTTCTCGGGGAGTACCGCCACGCCGTGGCGCGGGGCAGAGCGGAGGGTAAGATCTCGCGCTGCCTCATGAGCGGACTCATTGAGATTCCCCTCTCCGAGGGGCTCCCTGAATCATCCCAAGGTGAGCAGGAAACCAACATAAGTAGTGTTGAGAGATCTCACAGGTCTGCATAATCTTAAAAGCAACCTTAGCCACCGAGCCCTTCTCAAAGGCCCTAACGGCCGACTTTGAATCACTATACAAAAGGCCTGCGCCTGTCAACCAGGGCGAGAGCAATAGCCGCTTGCTCCGCGACCTCTGGCCTATCAGTCCGAACGGTAGCAGCGTTAACGACACTGCCCTCATTGTCCACGACAACTACGGTAAACACCTTCCTCTCCTCGTTAAATGAAGCATCGACGAAGCCAACCTTCTGATTCCCATCACGAATGAGTCTCAGCAAACAAGCCCCCCTGGCCTTTCTTCTACCCACATTTCGCTCCGGATGCATGTTCCTGGGAACAGGTTTGACATGATACCGCTGACGGACCTTCAAGGGAATACCGACGTGAAACCACGAAATCTTCTCCTGAGGAACACCTAACTCGCTCAGATTCTGCCGACCGGCGCTAGTCGTGCCGACCGGCGCTAGTGCGAGGTTAAAAGAATCTGGTCTCACGATAGAGTTAGAAAGGCACACCGCAGGGCTCAGTGATATCGCCTTTCCTATTCAACGTGGCGATGAGAGGCCTCCCATAGAAACTGAGCCAAATCGAGGCGATAAATTTCAGCATGTATGCGGATGACATCAACCTTTGGAGTAAATAGGGGAGCGATGCGAGTACAGAGGAACGCCGGCAGGCAGCGACCGACATCATTGTCGAATACGCGGCGGAAAGGGGACCTTCGTGCTCGCCGCATAAATCGGAGTTGTTCGTATGCAGCCCAAAATACCTCCGCTGCAAAAACAGTGGGAACTTTCATATTCATGTAGAGGGCAGGCCGGTGTTAAAACTAGGACAGATCAGGATCCTGCGGATGGTCATCCAAGCGCACGAGCATAACAGAGAAGTCCTGAAGAAATCAGAAACCTACGCGATGCAAACCCTCGGGCTCTTGAGGAGGATCGCGACCAAAGGAAGAGGTCGCAAGGAGAGACACTTACTAAAACTTATTCAGGCATACGTAATAGATTGAATCAGTTACGCGATGCCTTACCACGACTTCAAGGCCGGAGAGAAAGACAAACTAGACTCCCTAATCCGGAGATGCGTTAAGAAGGCGCTAGGACTGTCAATGTGGGCCCCTCGACCGAGCAACTGCTCGAGTTCGGGGTGCACAACACGTGGGCAGAATTGGCGGAGGCATTGCGAACCTCCCGGTTAGATTAAGTACGACCGAGATGGGCAGGGCGACCCTTGTAAAAGTGGGACTCGAGCCAGACAGAGGGACCCAAACCAAAGTCGAAATTAGTAGGTAAAGCAGAAACGCCTTGGCAGCCCCCCCCCCCCCCCTAGAAACATGCACCCGGAATTTAACGTAGAAAGAAGCATGCAACCCCATGCCATGCCACCCAGCCTACGCCCTAAGCGTAGTGCCGCACGACCTTAAACACACGGCCTCGGGCTCGATAACAGCAACCACCTCCCAGGGACACCGGAACCGGGTGCAGAGGGGCTAGTCGCTTCCCCCTCTTTCCAAACTTTTTTTCAGAGGGGGCAGTGCCCTCCACTTTCCGTCCGTTTACGCTGAAATCAAATTTTTGACAAGAGCTATAGTTAAATTTTTAAACTGGTAGTTGTGTAGTCCAGTGCTTTCCAAAAGCACGATGATCAACTGGACGTACAACGGTGGCACAATGGCCGCTTATGAAACCACAAATTAAGGCACGCCGCTCAACATACCAGTAACCAAACCCTTCATTGAATCACAACTACTTAAAAAGATGCACAAAAATTGGTGTACTACTCACTTACACATGGAGAGGGAACAACCACACATCAATGGATCAGAAATATTGCCCTCATACCACCGCACTGTACGCGGCAAAATAATACAGAAGCGAGGCAATCACTGGATACTGTGTATTTCCGCACTACCTCTTAAGGTCCAAAAAAAACTGACTGCTGTTGTGTGCCAGAAGCAGCGGCGTACCGTGCGTGTGTTGGCAACTGTGGACACAAGCTGCATGCGTGCGTATTGACGCTGTGTGTGTGTGGGGTGCCGGCGGCATGGCTTCAATGTTGTGTGTCAGTATTGTATCATGTTCTTAGTTGTGCAATAAATGAAGTGCAGACACAACAAATGGCGACGAGGACCGGATCAAGAACGCTCCAAGAACGGCCTGAAGATCACCACATCAAGCGACAGTAACTGGCAGCCGCAAGAAGAGCATTGACAAACACGAAGTGTCAGGCCTAACTCTGCGAGCCCTACGCTGGGCGGGAGAACAATGGCAGCTCAAGCAGCGCTAATCGGTAAGCTCGACAGTTTCGATGACACTGTTGAAGACTGGTCGTCGTATATAGAAAGGGCGGACGAATACTTCGCGCTCAACAGCTTACCGGAAGAGAAGAAGGTAGCGGCTATAATTACAAGCATGGGAGCGAAAACTTACGCTATCCTTCGCAAGCTGACCACGCCGAACAAACCCTCAGAGAAAACGTACGCAGACATTAAAAAGTACCTGGGAGACTACTTTTCACCTGTGCCTCTTGAAATGTCTGAGCGACATCGGTTCTACAAGAGACTTCAGAGAGAGGGCGAGTCTGCTAACGAATATATGGCAGAACTGCGGCGGCTTTCACAGAACTGCAACTTTGGGTCATTTTTGGACCAGGCACTGCGGGATAAATTTGTGTGCGGTCTTCGCTACGTGCAAGTCCAGCAGAGATTGCTAACCGCAAAAAAGGTTACGCTAGAGCACGCCCTTGACGAAGCAGTAGCACATGAACTTGCCGTGAAGGACATAGCCGAATTCAAAAGCAGGGAAGAAGTGCCGGCTTCCGTGGCTCATGTCGAGAAGGAAGCACGACGATGTTACAGGTGTGACCGCAAGGGGCATCCACCGTCGAAATGCAAGTTTCTCACAAGTGTTTGCCACAAGTGCAATAAAGTTGGCCACATTAGTACCGCGTGTAAAAGCAAGTCAAGCGACGCCAATAGAGCACCACGCCGGTCAAGCCTTACTTACAAGAATAGGCAGGCTTCAAAAAGTCAAGTGCATGCCATTGAACAAGACAGTGATGCATTTGAACTTCTGGCACATGTCGACGATGGGAACAAAAGCAGTCCGATCTGGCTGAAGCCACAGATCGAAGGGCACACATTGGAAATGGAGATGGACACTGGATCCAAGTATTCTCTTGTGCCAAGAACCACGTACGAAGCGCATCTCTCTCATCTGCCTCTGGAGGGAACTTCAGTACGGTTCAAGACGCTGACTGGTCAAGCCTTCAGACCTAACGGTGTGGCAACAGCCAATGTCACGTTTGGGAAGTCAACGCAACGCGTGCAGTTCTTTGTAGTCGACACTCCAGGACCTCCGCTCTTTGGAAGAGACTGGATTAATCGTTTCAACCTTCTCGAGCTGAGCAGTGTATTGAGGATCGACAACCAACTGGGGCCACGTGCAGATCAACTGAACAAGATCCTCGCAGAACACAGGGACGTCTTCGATGATAGCATTGGAAAACTCAAGCACATCAAACTGAAACTGCGTCTTCAAAGTGGTGTGCAACCGAAGTTCTGCAGGCCACGACAGGTGCCTTATGCCTTGAAGGAGAAAGTGAACACTGAGCTTGAACGGTTGGAAGCAGTCGGCATCCTGACAAAAGTGAATCACAGTGATTGGGCCACGCCCATAGTGCCTGTAGTGAAAGCAAATGGAACTGTCCGCATATGTGGAGACTTCAAAGCCACAATCAACCCTCACTTGGTGGTGGACCAGTATCCCTTACCCCGCATTGAGGACATCTTTGCAAAGTTAGCAGGAGGACAGAAGTTTTTAAAGATAGATCTGAGACAAGCCTACCTACAAATGGAAGTAGACGATGAGTCCAAGCCGCTCTTGACCATCAACACAGAAAAAGGGCTGTATCAGTACAACAGAATGATTTTTGGCATCTCTTCTGCGCCAGCTGTGTGGCAGAGAACAATAGATAAAATCCTGCAGGGAATCCCAATGTGCCATGCTACTCAAGACGACATTCTTGTCACTGGTGAGTCAGAAGATTCTCATCTCAAGAACCTAGAGCTAGTGCTCAGAAGACTGCAAGAGTATGGGCTCAGAGCTAACCTCCAGAAATGTTCGTTCTTTGAAGACTCTGTAACATACTGTGGTTACAAGCTCGATGGAACCGGGTTACACAAGACAGAGGACAAGATCAAGGCAGTGATACGTGCCCCTACACCCAAGTCCACGTCTGAGTTGAGGTCATTCCTTGGCCTTGTGAACTATTATGGGAAGTTTATTCCAGACAGTGCTAATCTTCTCAGACCACTGCATGCACTTCTGGAGAAATCATCACCATGGAAGTGGACAAAAGAATGTGAGGTGGCATTTCAGCAAGCAAAGAAGATTATAGCCTCAGAAACTGTCCTTGTGTACTACAACCCGAACCTGGAAGTACGTCTAGCATGTGATGCTGGCCCCCACGGACTCGGAGCAGTCCTTTCGCACAAAATGCCTAATGGGAGTGAAAGACCCATCGCATTTGCATCTCGAACCTTGAAGGCTTCGGAAAAGCAGTACTCTCAGATAGATAAAGAAGCACTAGCCATTGTCTGGGGTATACAAAAGTTCTATGCATACCTGTATGGAAGACACTTCAAGCTGATCACAGATCATCAGCCTCTGACACATATCTTTGGCCCAACCAGCAGTGTTCCTGCGATGCAAGCTGCACGCATTCAACGTTATGCCTTGTTTCTAGCTGGGCTCGACTACGAGATACAGTACCGCAAGTCATCGGATAATGCCAATGCAGATACATTGTCACGCCTTCCTCTTCCAGACAGTCCTGAAGATAAACCAGATGAAGCTGAACTTTTCTACCTGAACCAAATGGAGCAACTACCTGTAACAGCTCATCAAGTCAGACAAGCCACAGAGCGTGACCGTCTGCTATCGAGAGTCCGCTACCATGTTTTGAACGGGTGGGACTCGTGCAAACAAGACAACGAAATCCTTCCATTCTACAGGCGTAGAGATGAACTCTCTTTACACCACGGCATCATTGTTTGGGGCATAAGAACTGTCATTCCAGCTGTATTGCGAGAAACAGTCCTCAACGACCTGCACTCTGGACATCAAGGCACTGTGAAAATGAAAGCGCTTGCACGTTCGTTTGTGTGGTGGCCATCTGTTGACACCGATATCGAAGCCATCACTAAGAAATGTGCAGGGTGCTCCAGCGAGAGCAACATGCCACCAAAGGTCTCTCTGCACCCGTGGGAAGTGCCGAGTGGACCATGGCGCCGAGTTCATTTAGACTTTGCAGGGCCATTCCTGGGCAAAATGTTTCTTATCGCTGTTGACTCATTCTCAAAATGGCCTGAAATACATGTGATGAGTTCAACTACGGCAGAGTGCACTGTGGATGCACTGCGCGTTATGTTTGCATCTCACGGCATTCCAGAATGCATTGTCACGGACAATGGTCCTCAATTCACATCGGAAGAGCTTCGGACCTTTCTCATGCAGAATGGTGTGCGACACACATTTAGCGCGCCATATCACCCGGCGACGAACGGTCTTGCAGAAAGGTTCGTGCAGTCCTTCAAGCACAGTATGAAGGCCATGAAAGGAGAGGGATCCATCATCAAGAAGTTGACAAACTTCCTTTTGGCATACCGTACGACACCCCACTGTGCTACTGGTGAGACACCAGCAAACCTTTATCTCGGGCGCGAGCTACGCACTCGACTGGCACTATTACGCCCACAACCCGGTGGACGTACGTATGAGAAACAAGGGTCATCTCAACCAAGTAAGCCTCAGTGCTCCTTTTCTGAGGGGGAAGAAGTTTCTGTGCGCTCCTATAGGGGTACAAGTAAATGGGTGCCCGGAACAATCGCAACCAGAACAGGGCCTCTATCATATGAAGTGGAAGTTGGGGGAACAACCTGGAAACGTCACACTGATCAACTGCGCAAGGGTCACACTGACGACAAACGCCATCTGGATTCGGAACCTGAATTCCTACCAAGTATGCAAACCTCCCCGGACAACGAGACATCACCTGCTTGTGTTCCAGATGAAAACAAATCTGCATCACCTCGACGTGATCCATGTGTGAGTGCACCAGAAGACAAGCTTAATACTCCTCGGGTAGCAGTTCCCGTGAGCCTCCCTGATCCTATCACAGGTCGCCCAGTGAGAGTACGTCGACCACCATCGAAACTGGACTTGTAAAAAAAATTACAAGGGAGGAAGTGTTGTGTGCCAGAAGCAGCGGCGTACCGTGCGTGTGTTGGCAACTGTGGACACAAGCTGCATGCGTGCGTATTGACGCTGTGTGTGTGTGGGGTGCCGGCGGCATGGCTTCAATGTTGTGTGTCAGTATTGTATCATGTTCTTAGTTGTGCAATAAATGAAGTGCAGACACAACAACTGCAACTTCTGGAAATGCGGAAAACCTGCACAAAACATCCGCAACTAACTTATAGACTGCCCCTAACAAGACTGAAAAGTCTACTCCTGGCACGCAAATGTCCAAACACCACAAAATACAAACATCTGGAGTTTTAAATATTCTAACACCAGGGTACATACCAAGCCCTTGAAGAACTCGTAAAGAAGATAAACCTGATCATTGACCAAGCCTAACTCCCCAATCTCGGCAGCCAGCCCTCGGTAACCTAAACTTCGCTACTGAATGGAAACCTTAGGAGTCAGATATATACAATAGCGTATCCTGAAGTACAACACTTTCTTCTGTTCGCTTTCTTTTGTTAAAAGCTCTCTTTTCTTTTTATTTTACAATCCGTCTTGTTTCATCTTTCTTTAGCTCATATCGCCTATTAGCTACTCATTCATTGATCTATTTTATTTTATTTATTTCACCAACCATTTAGTCACACGCATATGCCGATTTATAGACGAGCTAAAAATTCGCTGTTTCACTGAAGGCTAATAAAAAATTTTAAGTATAGGCTTTAGAGACATCGCGATGGTTTCTGCAGCACAATATTACCTGTGTTGGCGGACATCATAACACAGAAGAGCAAGGTTGCGGGCTAGTTGGTAAATGCATTGTACTCAGTAACAGCGCGATGAAACGCGGACAACACGAAGAAACGACACACGCGAGCGCTGACTCACAGCTCTGAGTTGTGAGTCAGCGCTCGTGTGTGTCGTTTCTTCGTGTTGTCCGCGTTTCATCGCGCTGTTACTGAGTGCAAATCATAACACAGGTGAGTTCCAACGCGGAAGGTGCGGGCCGTTCGGTGCAATCTTCGGATACGAATTACCGGACGGTGCTACGCGGTAGCTGGTAGCCATGGCGGTTCGCGCTTTGCTAAAGGTATGTTAATAAAATAATACACCGCGAGAAAATCTGAATGCGGTCGCATTTCGTCCAGAGAGCGGCTCTCGAACTACAGCTCTTCGTAATCTAACTCTAATCTCCTCGCAGCATTTTCTCTCAATGTGAGAGCCTCGCAATAACCAAGGAATTCTACTTTTTTTTCTTAAGGAAGAAAATCACTTTTGCTGTGCTGTGCTGTGCGCGTGTGTTTTTATTGCTCCAGCATGAACTAATCACGAGCACAACCTGGACACAATTCTTATTGTGTAAATAGTTTGTGTATATTACCTCTCCCCTATCCTCTCTTCCTGTCCCCTCACCTCTTTCATTTCCTTTCTCCATTCTGCCTGCTATCCTTTATTTCCGCTGCCCCAGCTCAGGTGCTTCAGTATCGATAGCAGATGCGGGGCCTAGCAAAAATCTTTTCCTTCCGTTTTATTATTATTTTAATAAAACCACTTATTATGACAGTTTGTTCTGTTGCCTGTGATTATTTTTGTACCTTGTTAAATTCACACCCTGCTAAAATTCCTTGTGGATTGCAGTATCTGTGAATAAGGATCCGTACAGTGTTAAGAATCCCTTTCGTCTCACAGAGATATCAGCAAAGGTGGCACCAGGTGAAGAGCCCCTCTTGGCAACCTCAAATTCTGGCGCCTGCGCTCCGCTGGAAATCGCAAGCCACGACGACATGCCCCAGGACGTTTGATCACTGCCGCCAAAGAGCTACAAATTTCCAAGCGACCAGACCGGAAGCTCCTGTAAATATGCGTGGTTTGAGAAATTCACATGGCTGTCGTACGACTACGAACGCGACGTAGTGTTTTGCCACTTCTGTCAAATAGCCTTCAAGTAAAGAGAGGGAAGCGTTGCAGCAGTAGAACAGCGCTTTATTCACAACGGGTTCAGTAACTTGAAAAAGGCTTTTGAAAGATTTCGATGCCATGAAAAGGGCCAATTTCACCGCGTCTCCGCAAGCCGCCAACTGTCGAGAGAAAAGGGAATGCGTGCAGTGCAGCTGTTATCTCAAACAAGCAGGAGGAAGCCAGGCAAGCACTGCGCTCAATAGTGAGTTCGGTGCGCTACCTATGTCGCACAGGTCAAGCTTTGCAAGGGCAAACGAAGGATCTGCTTGATCTGCTGGATGAACGATTGCAAGACGTGCCTGCTTTGAAGAAATGGCTGGAGCAGCGAGATAGGTGGCTGAGCAGCGATATACAGAACGAGCTCATAGAAATTATGACGCACAGCGTTCAGCGGAGCATCATGAAAGATGCAGTCCATTTTATGGAACCATCGCTGACGGTGCTACCGACGTAACAGGCATTGAGTAATTCACATTTTGTGCTCGTTGGGTAGACTGGATAGCACTGGAAGTTCATGAGGAATTTCTTTGCATGTACAATGCGCCAGACAGAAGAGCCGAGACCTTGTATAAAGCCGTGAGGGACATGATTTTGCGTCTGGGCCTGGACTTTTGCAACATAAGGGGTCATTGTTTTGACGGGGCCGCGGACATGGCAGGCAGATTTACTGGCGTGCAGAAAAGGGTTACGGACTGTGAACCACGTTCAGTATTTGTGCACTGCAGTAACCACTACGTAGACTTGGCACTCCAGGAGGTTGCAGAGAACTGCGATGTCGTCGGCGATGCTCTGAACATTGTAAACGATGTTTCGAATGCAATCCTCGAATCGAAGAACAGGAAGACTCCTTATTCGAGCGTTGTACTTCCACCGGGTAATGATGCCGGTGAGCAGCATTATTCCAGGCCGAGCACCCTACTCAGTAGCTATCCCTCTGGCTGACGAGGTGGATAGTAAGAGTAAAATCAATGGAAAGGTTCGTTGAAAACTATGAAAGGGTGCATGCTGGCGTGGCGACTTTACAGGAACTGGTAGAAGTTCAAGGCTCTCTCAGTGGCACCAGCAATACAGCCATAAAAGGATATCAGAAAGTAGTAAAGAAGTTCGAAACTTTATTATTATGCATCAACATTTCTATAGCCCTGTTTGGCCCATGCGAAGAATTAGCGAGGATGCTTCAACGCACAGTTTACCGCGTTGCAGGAGCAAAAGAAGCAGCACAGGCTTTTTGTGATCGCTTGTCAAGTCTGTATACGGTCTGACGCCTCATTCGACGTCCTATGGCAGCGGACGAACTAAAGAGCAACAGGGTTAGGCCTAAAGCAACCTCGTGCGCCCAGTTCCGCAGCCGCCCAGAAGACTTCAATTCACAGACGAGTCTGAGGAGCCTACAGCGTTTGGCGGCAAGTCATCGCAGAGAAAGGGTTTTTTGCCGCTATATCGATCGTATTACCAACGAGATCCGACAGCGATTTGAACAGCCTGGCATGGAGCGGCTGATCTGCCTCGAGCGCATTGTGACTGACGCTGCTGAACATCGAAAATTCGCGGCAAATGACTGAAAGAGCTTTTAGGCGTACACTCTGCAGGTATTGACATCAGCCGGCTTTCAGCGCAACTCGTGCTTCTCCCAACGCTCCTGCGTGACGAGGGTCCGGCCGCAAGTGAATGCATTTGGTAGATTCTGCAGGGGAAGTCTGCAGACATGCGTGAGATGATGGACCAGGTTGTCCGGTACCTGCAACTCGTGTTCTCTGTGTCTGCGTCAGCTGCTTCAGGAGAGCGATCTTTCAGTGCTCTAAGACGAGTGAAACCATTTCTGCTCAATCGAACG
The DNA here is from genome assembly GCF_052857255.1 of Amblyomma americanum. Classification (NCBI taxonomy): domain Eukaryota; kingdom Metazoa; phylum Arthropoda; class Arachnida; order Ixodida; family Ixodidae; genus Amblyomma; species Amblyomma americanum. Next base: position 50,533,848 of record NC_135500.1, read on the forward strand.
ACGCAGAGCAGGATGACTTGCCTTCTCCTCCTCCACGTTCACAATAAAAGAGCTGCGGACCTCAACTTGGAGGCTGTTATGAAAGAGTTCGTGCCTAGAACGGCTCAACAAACAGCAACCTTCGGCCTCCTTTGCCAACCTCTCCTGCCTAACGACCTCTTGTCATGCCAGCCATGAAGCTTGTCAATCTGCAATAATAGCTTTGTACCTAGTGCATACGCATATTTTCTTCCTCTCTTGTCTGCTTGTATGGATATACTGTCACGTTGGTGTTAAGCGGCCGACAGTCAGCAGCGGCGTAGCCCCGGACGAGCGCTTCTACAACACTCCTCTTCTCGATAGGCACGTTCGTCTGCACGAGCGCTGGCATCAATATCACGTCCCATTGGCTTCACTGCGGGAGTGACTGTAGAAATATCAAAAATGATTTTTCGCAGCTTTCAAACCCATTTTGTTATTTGCGCGGTCTGCGCAGGTTCTCAATACTTCTGAAATTTCCAACCATTTTTAAAGTATGTACCAGTGCAGAATAAGTGAAGTTGCAAATCAGTAAAATTTAATACGTCTTAAACGAGTTAAAACATCATAATTGCTGTCATTCCAATTACATCAATAAAATAATAAATAATAAACACAGCATACATAGACAACACTACTTGCCCCCCCCCCCCCCCCTCAAAAACATTCCGGGGTCCCTGCCACCTCCCTCGAAGCGGAAGAAGCGGCCATAGCACTGGCCATAGCATCTTCCACGGCCACACTCATAATGAGCGACTTCAAATCCACAATAAGGAATTTTGCAAAAGGGACAGATCCATTCTGCCACCTACAAAATTCTCCGGTCAAGCCCCCACGATTCCAGACCGATTCAACTAGTTCGGGTGCCAGCCCACACATGCAGGTAAGCCCGGAAACGTGGAAGAGCACTCTATTTCTCGAGCGTATGTCAACAGAGCAGGCCAAACAGTTGAGTCGGCGCCCTGAAGGCTGCGGGCAGGGACCACCTGGTGATCGTGGGCGACTTCAGCGCTCATAGCACACTGTTTGTACGTGCGTGAAGAGAAGCGCGGCCGAAAGGTAGCGGAACTTGCGTCCACGCTGGGCCTGACCCTTCACACCGACCCTGCACATCCAACGCGAATGGGTAACTCCGTGACTCGGGACACGTGTCCGGACCTTACCTTCACCAAAAAACATAAGACACGCAGAATAGGCCAACACCGAGGAAACCCTCGGCAGTGACCACTGCATACTCAACACCAGCGTCAGAACCAAATCACTGGCAAGATCCCACGCCCAAGCCCCCCTACCCGACTGGACAAAGTTCCGGCAAACGTACACTAATTCGGCCCCTATTCACGAACAAGGCTACCACGCATGGTCACAAGATTTGGTTACACACCTTCGTTCGGTAGAGACTGAAGTTCAACCATCGGATGCCACGTACGCCGGAGGTGGACAGCCACCTCCTGCACCTCTGGAAGGCGCGGCATAGCCCCGTCCGCAGATGGTGGCGCCAAAAACAATAGGAAATCAAACTTCGCATCGCCGAGCACACCCAGCGAGCGGCTGAGTAGCGGCCCAGCTCGCTCACTCAAATTGGGGGGACCGGTGTAACACCGCCGCTAGACATGTCTAGCCGGAGCACTTGGCGTCTCTTTCGCGCCTTGATCGATCCGACTAAAACCAGAGCCGAGACACAAAAACATCTCCAACGGGCTATTCATAGCTTCAGCAGAGATACCTCAAAATTAGCATGCAAACTACGCGATCAATACCTCTGCATCCAACAGAACCTCCGATGGCCAGCGTACTCGTATGCAGGTTCCGAGAACGTGGAACTGGATCAACCGTTCCGGCTCCACGAACCTGAAGCCGGCCTTGAGTAAAATGAAACGAGGTACGGCGCCGGGAAGAGACAAAATAACTGTGAAATTACTTGCCAGCCATCCTGACCCGGCCTACTAGGTAGTCCTCGCATACATAAACTCAATGTGGCTATAGGTGAGGCACCCCTCCCAATCGAATGGAAGACCGCCCTGGTCGCCTTCATTCCTAAAGCCGGGAAAACCATAAACACAGACTGCCTCCACCCCACCTCCCTCACGTCTTGTGCGGGAAAGCTGACGGAGACTTTGGCGCGACACGCTGTCCGAGGTTTTGGAAAACCAATATGTATTCGCAGACACCATGTTCGGGTTCCGCCCGCTCCGGTCCACGCAGGATGTCCTGCTTCAATTAGACCGCGAAATGCTGAATACTGTCGAATACCCCCTTAATGACAAGGTAGTACTCGCACTCGTCTTTAAGGGGGCTTTCGACAATGTAACACACGACACAATTCTGACGCACCTCTCCCAAACCAACTGTTGACACAACACGTTTCAGTACATTAGGCAATTTCTCTCCGCCCGGCAATCGTATACCCGGATACAAGATGAAGAACACGGCCCTACCAATTAGGTATGACAGGTACCACGCAGGGCGTGGTCCTCTCGCCCCTACTATTCAATTTGGCAATGATGAAACTTCCGGCTCAGTTGGAAAGTGTGGAAGGCATACAGCATGCGCTATATACCGACGACATCACCATCTGGGCTAAGCACGAATCTGTAGGAGACGTGAAGCCAACTTTCAGCAATCGGCGGAGATTGTGGACGTTTACGTCTTCCGCTGCGGCCTTGAATGCTCTCTGGTGAAATCGGAATTTGTGCACATTCGACCCTCGCCGAAGTGCACTACCAAAATCGAATTGTCCCTAGTGAGCGGACCCATCCCAGAACACGCTGAGATCAGAGTACTGGGTCTCTTTATCAATAAACACCGCCGTGTCGACACAACACTCGTCAAATTGCGCAAGGTGGAGGACCAGGTGGGCCGTATGATCCGCCGGATTTCCAATAACCGCGGGGGGTTACGGTGCAAAGATGCCTTGCGGCTGGAGCACGCATTCGTAACCAGTCGAGTCTTTTACTCGACTCCTTACCTCCACCTTCGCAGATGTGACGAGAAAGCCCTTGAGGTGGTTCCCTGTAAGATTTACAAGCGTGATCTCGACCTCCCGGTCACAACGTCCAACCAGCGCCTCCTGGGTCTGGGGATGGTCAACACCTTCGTGGAGCTCCGAGAAGCACACTTGGCAAACCTCTACACAAGACTCTGAAAGACGCCGTCGGGACGTCGCCTGCTTGCCCGACTTCACCTCCACCATCCAACGCTGACGGAAGAACGCGTGCACACTCCCGAAATCTGGAGATATACGCCCTGCACGTACGCCCTCTTCTGGCCCACATGACACGAGACGACCATAGTGGCCGGAGCCTCGCGCGGGCGGAAGCCTTGGCACGTTATTATGGAAACAAACACGGGGTATTTTACGCGGACGCCACCGGCCCACATCATGGGGGTTTGTACACGGTCGCAGTCGTCCACCAAAACACCGCAGTTAAGAGCCTTACGTTCAAAGCACAAGACATTACTCATGCGGAAGAGGTGGCAATCGCGCTCGCTGCCACCGATCAGAACTCGTCGGTCAGCATTACCGACTCGCGAGGGGCCCGCAGGAACATCGAAAGGGGCTTTATTCTCTATTTGGCATACCGAATACCTCAGCATAGCAATTATCTTGGGGCTCCCGCGTCCCCCACAATAGTATGGACTCCCGCGAACATGTGCACGGGTCTCGAGGGCAACGAAGCGGCCAACGCAGCTGCCCTCGCGCTCACTCTCCGGGCATCGCCCTCACCTCCCCCCGATGCGGACTCCGACCCCAATCCGGCTTTTCCCTTCAAGGAAATCATCCAACATTACCAATTCGGCCATGCAATCTTTCCTAAGCCCTGCAAGGGCCTCACGAAGGCGGAGGAATGCTTCATCCTTCGCTTTATACTAAAACACTGCTGTGCCCGGCAGTCATCAAACATTTCGACCCTGCGTGCACAGGGGAGTGCCCGCACTGCAGAGAAAAGTCTTAGGATATTTACCACATGGTGCGGGCACGCCAATCAACCCCGCACCTTCCCCCTATCCCCAACCCTAACCGGGAGGACTGGGAGGCGGCCCTGCTCGGCTGCTCTGACCTGGTGAGCCAAAAGGCCCGGGTCGGGCGCGCCCGAGCAGCAGCAACAGCCAATGGGCTCCTGTAATGAGCACCTAGCGTTTGTAAGGAACGGCCCCTTAAGGACCACTCCACTCGCTCCCTGTACATATTTTGAACATATAATTTTTCAGTCAGTCTGTCGAGATGGTTTGCGCGAGGGGAAGACTAATCACCTACAATGAAATCACGCTTACACTATAGACAGGAAAAGCTCACATCCGCCACCACACCACACCCTCATGAAGTAACAACAGACTATAAGGAGACAACTCCAGTCCAGATCGTTTCCTTCACCGGCCTATCTAGCACTAATACACCAGAGTCA